>NC_081313.1:94081162-95331162 GCF_026419965.1 Kogia breviceps | reverse complement strand
TGCCAAGAATAATGTATAAGAAATATGTTCATTACTGTGCAAGGTTGTTTGCAATATATTATCAGATTTTAGAAAAGGCATAGAGTAGTTCACAAAATAGTATGTGCATTGTGATTCCATTTGTGTATAAAAGTAAAATGAGCAAACAAAATTATATAAATCTAAATATACACATATAAATATATATGCAGATATGCATATATTTCTCTCTATATACATGTTTACACACATTATGCATATATGCAAATAAATACATAGATGTCTATGTGCCTAGAGGTTAACATTCCATATCTCTAAGTAGTAGGATTATGAGTAATGTCTTCTTCTGCATACATTTTACATTTATTTTAGAATTTTTCTACAATAAGCATATAGAGTAATGAAAATAAAAACAAAAATAAACAAATGGGACCTAATTAAACTTAAAAGCTTTTGCACAGCAAAAGAAACCATAAACAAGATGAAAAGACAACCCTCAGACTGAGAGAAAATATTTGCAAACAAAGCAACCAACAAAGGATTAATCTTTAAAATATACAAACAGCTCATGCAGCTCAATGTCGAAAAAACAAACAACCCAATCAAAAAATGGGTGGAAGACCTAAACATATATTTCACCAAAGAAGACATACAAATGGCCAAGAGGCACATGAAGAGATGCTCAAAATCACTAATTATTAGAGAAATGCAAATCAAAACTACAATGAGGTATCACCTCACACCAGTCAAAATGGCCATCATCAAAAAATCTACAAACAATAAATGCTGGAGAGGGTGTGGAGAAAAGGGAATCCTCTTGCACTGTTGTGGGAATGTAAATTGATACAGCCATTATGGAGAACAGTATGGAGGTTCCTTAAAAAACTACAAATAGAACTAACATATGACCCAGCAATTCCACTACTGGGCATATATCTAGAGAAAAGCATAATTCAAAAAGAGTCATGTACCACACTGTTCACTGCAGCTCTATCTACAATAGCCAGGACATGGAACCAACCTAAATGTCCATCGATATTTGAATGGATAAAGAATATGTGGTACATACATACAATGGAATATTACTCAGCCATAAAAAGGAATGAAATTGGGTCATTTGTAGAGATGTGGATGGACCAAGAGTCTGTCATACAGAGTGAAATAAGTCAGAAAGAGTAAAACAAATATTGGATATTAATGCATATAGGTGGAATCTAGAAAAATGGTATAGATGAACATATTTTCAGGTCAGGTATAGATGCAGATGTAGAGAATGGACGTGTGGACACAGGTGGTGAAGGGAGGGTGGGACAAATTGGGAGATTAGGATTGACATATATACACTGCCATATGTAAAATAGATAGCTAGCAGGGAACCTGCTAGAGGGAGCTCAGCTCCATGCTCTGTGATGACCTAGATGGGTAGGATAGGGGGGAAAGGTGGGAGGGAGGTCCAAGGGGGGGGAATATATGTATACATATAGCTGACTCACTTCGTTGTACAGCAGAAACTAACACAACATTGTAAAGCAACTATATTCCGATAAAAATTTTTTTTAAAAAAAGGCTCAGTTGCTTCTGCCAGGAATGCATGTTAGTAAGGTAGACAGGTGTTAGGGTAATGCACTATGATATAAAATGATGCTGAGGGTCTAGGCAGTTCTGAGAGGAGCACCGTAATGTTTATAGTTTAGCACTGAGCACTGGCATGGCCTGAGACAGCTTGCGTTTCCCAGTGGTTATTTCAAAGAGCAACACCCAGAGACAGAAAGAGGAGAGAAAACAGAAAAGTTAAGTGACAGACCTGAGGCCCTGCAGGGAGATGTGGTAAGAAGGTATAGAACTGAGCATCAAAAGCTGCCAATTTGCACACAACACCCTGGATATCTACACCATCCTCTCGTAAGTGGCTTCTGAAAAAGTTGAGAAATGAATCCACATAACAGAATGGAGATGTTTGTTCTAGAATCTCCTTCAGTGGAGCAGAGACATTTCAACTCAGCTCAACAATTCAGCTCAACAAGTCTATTAAGTGTCCTCTACTGAGTTCTAAAAAGCAAGACTCCCTTCCTCTTCTAGAAATAGCAATGTCAACCATGACAATATCCTACTCTCATGAAACATTTCTTACATCAAATCGTTCACTCTCTACAACAGCATTATCATGTAGATGTGATTATTATTACTTACACATTCTACAGATGGGGAAACTGAGTCTGAGGGGCACAACCTAATGAAGTGACCTAAATGAACTCTCTTCCCTAGGTACCATATTGGAGCATTTTAAAAACAAAACTCATTCAAAGGAGGCCACTTATTCCAAAAATGCACGGCAACGTTTGATATTTAAGCAAAAGATAGGGCACAATCATGCACATCTTAGTTATCAGCTCGCCTCATTACACAATCAAATTAAAGTTGCTGGTACCTTGAAGTGTGAGCCCAATTTTTTGTTTAGTTTTGTTTTGTTAATCCCACAGTGGAATTTCTGGTCTACTAATCAACCTTAAGCATGGTCTTTCCTCCTCTGAGCGATCTCTCTGGAAGGAGGAAACACACTGTTGGAGGAAGCTGACCCGGCCTTGGTCCGGGTGACGGGAACCAGAGAAGGCCCAGGATCTCTGCCCTTTTACGTCTCTCTCACGACCAGGGCTGCATGGCCCCAGCGCAGGCCCTTCCTGGCAAGAGCCTGTGTGGGCCATGGGAGGACGAGAGGGCACGGGTGATCTCCCCGTTCGTTTCACATTATCTCCGAAAAGCTGGCTGGGAGTGCTACCTCCCAGCCCCAGTGCCACCTCTTCCTCTGAATTTGAAACATCCTGACGCTTTTAAAGCAGAAGGTACGATCTTCAAAACTAACCCAAACAGCCCTTATAAGAGGGCAGACTATACTCTTGGGTTCCTTTTGTGCTAAAAAATGAACCTGGGAGGGGGGCTTCCCTGGTGGTGCAGTGGTTAAGAATCCGCCGGCCGATGCAGGGGACACGGGTTCAAGCCCTGGTCCAGGAAGATCCCACATGCTGCGGAGCAACTAAGCCCATGCGCCACAACCACTGAGCCTGAACTCTAGAGCCCACAAGCCACAACTCCTGAAGCCTGCGCGCCTAGAGCCCGTGCTCCGCAACAAGAAAAGCAACCGCAATGAGAAGCCCGCACACAGCAACAAAGAGTAGCCCCCGCTCGACGCAACTAGAGAAAGCCCGCATGCAGCAACAAAGACCCAACGCAGCCAAAAATAAATAAATAAAATAAAATTTTAATTACATGAATAAATAAACCTGGGAGGACTCAAGTCCCTTGCTGAGGGGCAGAGGTCCCCGGTGGTACCGGATACACGGCTCTGCCAGAGGCAGCCTCCAGCCCTGCAGGACCTGCGTGGTTAAGAGAAGAGCCTTGGCAGAGGTGCATGTATTGCTTGCTTGTGTGTTTTGTTTGGCACTTCCTCAGACGTCCTTTATTTGTTTGCTTGTTTTACTTTAGAAAAAATGAATTCATGTCTTTCAATTTAATTTTTTAAACAGGCAGTACATTTGCATAGTTCAAAAACAAAAATAATATGAAAATGAATACCTGGAGAAATCTTGCTCACACCTTGGCTCTCATCTCCCTATTCTCTCCCTTCCTTACAGGCAACTACTTTTATGAGTTTCTTATGTATCCTTCCAGTTTCTTACATGATATATTTATTTTCTCCCTTTCTTATTGAACAAGCATTCTCAAAAGGGGTGAAAATTGGTTTTGGAAGTGAAAAATTCATACTCTTTTTATGTATAAATCACAGATATACATTATACATACAGCACACAAACAGATATACATAGTATTAAAATTTCAGCGGGGGTGGCAATTAGAAAAAATGTCTTAAAAAGGCTTCTTGGGGGGTTATAATGAAAAAAGGATTGAGAAACTGTGATATGGAAAGTAGTATACAACAGACACTGTTCCGCACCTTGCTTTTTTCACTTTACGACATATCCTAGAGATCTTTCCATATCAACTGATACAGATTTACCTCATTCTTTTTTATTGTGGCGTAGTACGACATTATGCAGATGTACCATTATTTGTTTGACTAGTTCCCTATTAATAAATACTTGAGTTGATTCTAATCTTTGGCTATTGTACTATCACAGTGAATAACCTTCTGTGTACATTGAATATATGCACAGGTATATCTGTTTATAGATGCCCAAAAGTGGGGTTGCTAGGTCCAAGGGTACATTCCTTTAAAATGCAGGTGGACATTGCCAGATGCCTCTCCATTTTGCAGTTCAACTGAGTCTGTCATCCAGTAAATAAGAAACACTGTAGTTACTCTTTCAATGGCTTTGTCTGATACTCCCCTGAGGGTTGTGTGAATGGCTGCTGGGTTAGGGGCAAGGAGGCCACAGGGGTCTGGGGTCTTCTCTTGGTTGTACTGTGACCAGGGTGTCCCCAGGCCTGAAGAGGGCCAGTGTATCCTTGGCTAAGCAGAGAGGGGGCTCTTTGTGACAGTGCTTCGGGCCAGGAAGGGAACCTTGCATCTTGGATGAGGAGCTTTCAGGCCGTTATAGAGGGATTATTACCTGAGATGACCTCAGGCCATGGTGTGGGACTCAGCACCCTCCCACCCCTAACCTGGAGCCTCCACCCTGTGAGTGGGCAGCTCCCAGCACAAGCTGAATACAACCCAACCTTGACTTCCCAGCCTGGGAGCAAAGGGCCTGCCCAGGGAGGTTATATGGAGTATTCAGACTGCCACACAGCTCAGCCCTGACACAATTCCCTTCCCACTGTCCTGCCCAGGAAGGGAAGTCAAGCTGCAGTGGCCTTATCTTCCCCCAGACACTTTCGGGATCACACCTCCTCCATCACACATGCAAGCCCTGCTCCCACTTTAATCTACAGCTTGAGAGACATTTGTGCTTCACACCTCAACTGACTCTGCGAAGATGTTATTTGGTCCTTAAATGATTTAAACCAACGTAATCTATTTGCTTTCAACAGAAATCTGCTGTATTCACAGGTTTGAAAGTGGACTAAATGAAGCCCCTGGGGTGGCTGGCTCTATTTGAATCCCCTCCTAGAGACTGTCATCTCAGCAGGGGACACGCATCCCTGCTCTGCGGTGCCTGTTAACCGAGGTCGAATACATCACAAAATACCGAAATTTCTGCTGCATTATAATCACCTCTAAGCTATGGCTGGGCAGGATTTTGACTCTTCTAATTTATTCAAGACTTTCTCTTCTTCCTCATTTCCCAGTCAGATTCCTGAGCCAGCCTGGTCCTTCCTGCACAGTTCTGTAAGCAACTCGGGACTCCCATCCAGCTCCAAGATGACTTCTTGGTTGAGTGAATGAATTTAAATAAATAAACAAACAGCTGCCACCAACATGCCTTCAAGGATGGAGTGGGCACAGTGCCTCCCCCTCCACTCTGCCGCTTCTCTCCAAGAAGCTGAGTGTAGCAAAGCTTGGTGCCGGCGAGAAACACGATAGCGGTGTCAAACCACACCAACTGTGAATCATAAGTCACTGTTCCATTTGCTTTGCCACAGAGTAAAAATTACAAATTTTTCATCAAGAAAGAAAAGAAGAACTTTGAGTGCTTCAGTATAACTCAGCTGCCATGACATTTCCATCACCTGAGCTCACTGGCCGCCCACCTCCTCTGTCCCCACAAAGCAGCCTGTCCGGGGCTGCACCTTCATGGCCACAGTCTGGGCACACACGTTCCTCACTCTCTTCCAGTTTCCACTGTTGTTTCATTCATGGTAACCACAGTGGAAAAAGATGTCAAATTCGAGATCTCTCCTTCTTCTCCCTGGTGATTTTCACTGTGGTTATTCTCCTCCAGTTCTTCTCTCTCTCTCTCTCTCTTTCTCTTTCCCTTCACCACATTTTCTCTCACCTGCTCAAGAATCTCAAAAAGAGGTGGGACAGAAACTAGCAGGGCCCAGACTTAGGAAAAACCACCATGTCCTTTCACAGAATGATCCTGAGACCTATGGACAACAGTACTTGCAGGGGAACACCTCTTAAAATTTGAGGAGGTGACTCTATATCTATGAGAAAAATTCCATGGCTTCTCCAAGGCCTTCCTAGATCTCAGGGTCTGAATCTCCAACTTCTACTTCTAGGTTGTCACACCTCTGGCCTTCCTGAGCCCATCTCTGCATAGTGGGCAAGGGAATACTTCCACATGCCAGGCAACCGTAGACAGGCCTCTGCCCAGTGGTGAGTTGCTTCTTAATGGTTTATTGCTGGAAGGCTTGTCTTGGGCTATGGACTCTTGATACTACCTCTGAGCAATGACAGCATGGGCTGACATGCCGAGATGGGAAAGGATGCCCATCTGATGTATTATGTTTAAGAAAATGTGTTAATACTGTCATCTGAAGTCTAAGTCAGTTTTATCAAGTCCCCTGTAACTTAAAATTAATGGACGAAAATGGTATCAATTTGTTAGGAATGGAAGTCTTATTTATTCTTTGGCCATCTACTTATAAATAAACATTTATCAATATACAAAGTAAATCGACATGTATCAGTATGCAAAGTGCCATGTGGTGGAGCAGAAAGATAGACAAGATGGGCCCCTGCCATCAGAAAGTTTAAAGGAGGGCTTCCCTGGTGGCACAGTGGTTGAGAGTCCGCCTGCCGATGCAGGGGATACGGGTTCGTGCCCCGGTCCGGGAAGATCCCACATGCCGCAGAGCGGCTGGGCCCGTGAGCCATGGCTGCTAAGCCTGTGCGTCCGGAGCCTGTGCTCCGCAACGGGAGAGGCCACAACAGTGAGAGGCCCACGTACAGAAAACAAACAAACAAACAAAAATACAAAAGAAAGTTTAAAGGAGAAGATACAATAATAACGATAACAATAGTAATAATTAATAATAAGCCAGACATTGCCAAGCCCTGCCTGTCACTGTCATACACATTCAACATGGATTTGCTCATTTGATTCACACAACAGTCCTACACGGTACTTAATTATCATCCCATCTCATAGATGAAAAAACTGATGCGTAAAAAGGCTGGTTAATATGCCCAAAGCCACACAGCAAATGCCCAAACCAGGGTTTGCTCCCAGAAAACCTGCCTCCTGAATCCACCTACTTAACCACTAAACCAAGAAGCTAGGCAACCATTAAATGATGCAGAAATGAATGGGATCCGTAAAATAGGTCACAGTAAACAGCTATGGGAATCCAGAGGAGATGGAGATCACCTCTGGGTGGGGTCTCAGTCAAGGCTTCACCGAGGATTCAGCATTTGTGCTCACCTTTAAGAATGGATGAGTTTGAAAAACTAGTACTTCTGGAGGAGCTTTTCAGGTAGAAATGATGTGGTCTTAGAAGCAACAGAGAAACACAGAACAGTGAAATATCCAGCTAAAGAGTTAAATGAGAGTCGTCTGAGGTAGAATTGAAAATGGTTTAGAGAGAGGAGGTCATGCATTTTATATTGTAAAACAAATCTCCCAAGCATTACAGGGCTCATTTAGGTCTGATTCCCTCACAGAGAAGCATATAAATGGCAGGATGGAGGAGCAACTGCCGAGGGGTGCTAGGAAAATGAGGGGGGCTGGGGACACCTGTCAGTGGAGTATTGAACCCAGGCAGGCAGTCACCTTTCTGCTGTCACTGCAAAACTCTCCTAGGGCAACATAACTTTTTCTTTTTTTTTTTTTGCGGTATGCGGGCCTCTCACTGTCATGGCCTCTCCGATTGCGGAGCACAGGCCCAGCGGCCATGGCTCACAGGCCCAGCCACTCCGCGGCATGTGGGATCTTCCCGGACCGGGGCACGAACCTGTATCCCCTGCATCGGCAGGCGGACTCTCAACCACTGCACCACCAGGGAAGCCCAACATAACTTTTTATTAGCACAGTTAGACCAGGCCCGAGCTGATGCCCCAAACGGGCTCAGTTCCCTTTTGAAGGTGAAGTGTCATCAGTTCCAAGGAGAAATGGCTTGGTCTCTGCAGATGGCTACTTAGGCTGACTGGTGACCTGTCTCTGGCCATGTCCTGTGCGCCGAGTCTCAGGGAACGCATGCCCTGCTGGAGATGGCTCGTAGCTTCTTTCCTGAAGTTTAACGGCTTGTCCCACTGCTGGGAATACTGTTCTCAAAGTAACATGGCCTCTGGTGTGCTGCCCGTGGCTGTCCCAGCCCCAGGGTTACAGGCAGAGAGATTTACTTCAAGGAGAGCTGGCCCCGAAAATGCAGGTCGAAAGGTAACGCGACACCAGGGCCTGCCTAGGCCCAGCTCACAGCTCTGCCCTCACGCAGAGCGGGAAGATGGACACAAGTGATGAGGGTTTCCGCCGTCCTGAAACTGAGGTGGCCTGGCCAGAAAGGGCAGTGAGGAAAGGAGTGGGCTGACTGAGGGCGACTGCCAGCCTCCTGGTTTATACAGGCTCTCAACTGTTCATTTGATTAAATAGCTAAGTTAGGTGAACAGATGGTACAAAGATAACATCAAATGCTTCCACTTCCTCTGGCGTCTCCTTCCTTGTCCTCAAAAGAGTTCCAAGTTTTTTTTTGGTTTCTTTTTTTTTGTTTGTTTGTTTTTGGTTTTGTCTTACTTTGTTTTTTTAACGAAGGAAATTAGACAAACCTTTGGCACACCGTGTGTAAGGGAGAGGGGTGGTATGTGGTCTTTGCAAAAGGGCAGCTGGCATTCTTTTCTCTTCTGCTTGGATCTCGGCTAAGCAAAGGAATCTTACTAGCAAACAGGGCTTCAGATCTTGGGCACAAGACGGCAGCAGGCCTCTGCTCTCAGCAGGAATCTTCGGCAGGGCAGAGCCTGACAGCACGGAGGAGCAGGTGGCCATCCCGTAATAAATCCTCCATCCGAGCTGGGGAAAATAAAGCATTTTCTTACACATTGGTTTGTCAGGCAACTCGGGCATACTGAGGTGAGAGAGTTTGGAAAAAAATAACAGAACCCAAAATAGTACAGCACTGCGTGGGAAGGATGATAAAATGACGGCACTCTGAACAGTGACAGACAGCGAGGCTTCAGTTCATCACTCTATAAACGTGCGCCCCGGGGAAGCTCCCTGTTTCCACTCCATTTCCTTCTCCACGTCCTCATGTTTTCCTCAGGTGAATGTGAACACTGTAGCCTATTTGACTTCAAATTTGGATGTTTTTGCTCATCTTGTCCCGTCCTAGGTCCCTGCGGCCCTGCTGCTCGGTGACGGCTATGTGTTGGCTCCTGTGTGAAGCAAGAGCTGCAGGTTCGGTGCTGCTCCAGGGGGACACATGTGCAGCCCCCGCCTAGCCCTGGGCCACATCATTCAAAGACCAGATACGGGGCTTCCCTGGTGGCGCAGTGGTTGAGAGTCCGCCTGCCGATGCAGGGGATACGGGTTCGTGCCCTGGTCCGGGAGGATCCCACATGCCGCCGAGCGGCTGGGCCCGTGAGCCATGGCCGCTGGGCCTGCATGTCCGGAGCCTGTGCTCCGCAACGGGAGAGGCCACAGCGGTGAGAGGGCCGCGTACCGCAAAAAAATAAAAAAAATAAAAAAAGACCAGGTATGGCTGAGGCCCCTCTGAAGGCAAATGCATCCTGTGAATCTGGGAAATGGGATTTCCGGGTACCTCTTCGCACCACCAGTTGGCAGAAGCCAAGCAATAATCTGCTGGACTGAAAGAAAGCTGCTGCATCTCTAGCTTCCAGTGACACAATCCGAAGCTGTTTTGCATCTCCATCGTGCCAGTTTTGTGGTGAACAGTTGTTCCTCCAATGGTGGTCACGTGCACAGATTCTACCTCCTCTCCATCAACCCTAAGGCCAGCCTGAACAGCCCAGGAGAGAGGGGAATGGTGGGTGCCTCTCCCCCTGAGATGTTTTGGGTTTTTTTGCGGTATGCGGGCCTCTCCATGTTGTGGCCTCTCCCGTTGCGCAGCGCAGGCTCCAGACACGCAGGCTCAGTGGCCATGGCCCACGGGCCCAGCTGCTCTGCGGCACGTGGAATCCTCCCAGACCGGGGCACGAACCCGCGTTCCCTGCATCGGCAGGCAGACTCTCAACTACTGTGCCACCAGGGAAGCCCGAGATGGGAGTTTTAAGGGTGCCTGCCACATCATTTGCATGTAAACTCTCTTAGGCAAGGTATGACCACTGGACCTGCACACAATGAGACTCCACAAGTGTTATGTGCTGTATTCATTGGATCGGGCAGGGTTTGACTAGAGAAGCAGGACCATTCTGGATGATTTAGATTTGGATCTGTTAGAGTTGACGGGAGTTAGACCTTCCTCAGTGGACTGATGTAGTCTGTGCAGCCTTCTGCTTCCATGTCTAGCATTGGATCTGTAGTTACTCTGGGTCAGCCAGACCATCTGCGGAGAAGGGAGCAGATGTGGGTGGCAGCAAAGACAAATTGGGACCTACGATATGAACTGAGACTCACACGACATCTGGAACCGGGGGGATGCTGCTCTGTGTCTCAGCACCTCGACGTGGTGTGTGATGTGCAGGAGAAGTAGGGGTTGTATGCTACGGAGTTGCATGCACACCTAGCCCAGGCCTTGGAGAGGCTGAAGGAGACCTGGTGGGAGCAGGAAGATCTGCAGAGCCAAGTGCTGCCCTGTACCACCTGGGTGAGCCAGCACATCAGCATTGGTGCATGTAAGCTGTTACCTTGCTTGCACCTCGTACCCACATTCAGAGCTTAAGAACTATGGCTCCTGGAAAAGGGAACCCCCCTACACTGTTGGTGGGAATGTAAATTGGTGCGGCCACTATGTAAAACAGTATGGAGGTTCGTCAAAAAACTAAAAATAGAGCTGCCATATGATCCCATAATCCCACTCCTGGGCATATATCTGGACAAAACTATAATTCAAAAAGATACATGCACCCCAGGGACTTCCCTGGTGGTCCAGTGGTTAAGACTTCACCTTCCAATGCAGAGGGTGTGGGTTCAATCCCTGGTCAGGGAGCTGGGATACCACATGCCTCTCAGCCAAAAAAAACAAAACATAAAACAGAAGTAATACTGTAACAAGTTTAATAAAGACTAAAAATGGTCCACATTAAAAAAAAATACATTTACCCCAATGTTCACTGCAGCACTATTCACAATAGCCAGGACATGGAAAAAACCTAAATGTCCATTGACAGATGAATAGATAAAGAATATGTGGTACATATATACCATGGAATATTACTCAGCCATAAAAAAGAATGAAATAATGCCATTTGCAGCAACATGGATGGAGCCAGAGAGTATCATACTAAGTGAAGTAAGTCAGAAAGAGAAAGACAAATACCGTTATTATATCACTTATACATGGAATCTAAAATATAGCACAAATTAATTTATCTACAAAACTGAAACAGACTCAGACATAGAGAACACACTTGTAGTTGCCAAGAGAGAGGGATGGGGGGTGGATTGGGAGTTTGGGATTAGCGGATACAAACTAGTATATACAGAATGGATAAACAACAAGGTCCTACTGTATAGCACAGGGAACTATATTCAGTATGCTGAGATAAACCATAATGGAAAAGAATATGAAAGAGAATATATATGTTTTATATATATATACAAAACCGAATCACTTTGATATACAGTAGCAATCAACATTGTAAATCAACTATACTTCAATAAAATAAATTTTTAAAAAAAGAACTGTGGCTCCTGCTTTACCTCCACCTCCCAAATTTTACTCAAAATGTCTCACGTGGCCAATGCTCACCTAGAACCATACGGCACAGGGAATTCAGGAGGCTGTAGCTCCAGTTGGCTAAGTTGGTACCGTACAAACGACCATAATACTTGTTAAGAGAGCCGTGAACTTCCACCTCCACATCCCTCTCCCACACCTGTGGGAGAAATACCAATCCCAATGCAGTGCATTCGTTCTCATCAACACCTATTTGTGTTTTGCTCACCGCCATATCCCTGGGCCTAGAAGGTTCTCAGTCAAATTTGGTTGAATCAACGCCAGAAATAATCAAAACAAACTCTGATCTTTGCACAAGTCTTCAGCCCTCTTTGTATTTTTACAAGAGTCTAAACAAGCATTTACTAAGCACCTATTCTGAGCCCGTCACTAAGCTAGAGGAAAATGCAAGGAAAGAGAAAGCCACTCCTGACCTCAAAATTGTAGCCAGCTGGATGACTAGGTGACACGGTTCCATCTAAAGCTAATTAATATCACAGCATTACATTCAGTAAGAGGCAGGGAGTGCTAATGAATACTCTAGGAATACTCTAGGAATTATTATGGGTGACTTCAGGAAGGCTTCCTAGAGGGGGTGAGACTTCAGCCAGGGCGTGAAGATAGATGGAGGAGAAAGGAGAATGATCAGAGTGCAAAGGGCCTATTTGGGGGCTTCCCTGGTGGCGCAGTGGTTGAGAATCCGCCTGCCGATGCAGGGGACACGGGTTCGTGCCCCGATCCGGGAAGATCTCACATGCCGCAGAGCGGCTGGGCCCGTGAGCCATGGCCGCTGAGCCTGCGCGTCCGGAGCCTGTGCTCCGCAATGGGAGAGGCCACAACAGTGAGAGGCCCGCGTACCACAAAAAAAAAAAAAAAAAAAAAAAAAAAAAAAAAAGGGCCTATTTGGAACAAGGCAAGGGCCCAACCCAGCTGGCTTTTCGACTTTGCATAGAGGACAGGACGAAAAGTCAGGGCTCCCGTCACGGATGATACCAGAAAGTGATTCTCCACGCCCCACCTCCCCACCTGAGCCAGCGTTGTGAAGGGAAAGTGTGACTGTGTTGATCCTCAGTGACGATGAAAAAGAGCTGACACTCACAAAGCATTTACAGTATGCCGGTGCTGTCACATCTGTCACTCAATCCCAAACCAACCATGAGATAGTTATTATTATCCCCACTAATGCAAGGAGCCAGAGCCTTAGAAAGATGACATTCTTGCCCAGCCATTAAGCGGCCGAACTGAGATGTGCGTTCATGCCTGTGCCGGCAGCCCCATCCCTAAGCTGTCCACCCACACAGCAACTGTCCACCACCGAGGACCACTCCTCCCTAAGTGCTTAAAGGCCGACCAGTCAGGCCTGCACTTCCAAATCCTTGTGACCAAGATGCCTTACATGCTAAGCGATTAATCAAAACTCAGGAGGGCCTTCTTTTGTCATTTAATTCCAGTTATGATTAGGGAAGGAAACAGGCCAGAATTTAAACTGGGTAAATTATGAGAAAATTCTGCTGCCTAAGAAAGAGGCTTTCTCTACCCAGGAGGGCACACTGGGGAGAGAGCCTGCCTCCTGGTACCACCCATATTTATCTTGGAGTGAACACTTGGTACCTTTTTGCTTTTTAGTTTACAGGGGCTTTCCCTTGTAGATTACAGGTCTCTTTCGTGGAACACCTTTTCGGTTTATAAGGTGAAAAGTACTCGTAATGTTGGTAATGAAACTGGGCTGGCACACATTAATCGTCAGCTAAGTGCCCAGCCTGTGACAGCCCTCCAGATAGCTCAGAGCTGCCTCCAGCCACAGGGGTGAGGCTGAGGGAGTGGACGAGACCCCCCCCACCCCCCATCTCCAACCCCATGGCCAGAACTGCTCCAGCAAGGAGTGGCCAGGCTGAGGCAACGAAGCGGGAGTGAGAAAGCTGCTCGAGCTGGTAAGTGTGTCCATTTATTTGGACTCCCTGCAATTTAGAAGCTGATTTCAAAGAAAAATTGCTTCAGGCCTCAGACTCCTGCTGTTGCCAACTGTGGCCCATTTTTACAGCTGACTGACCACCGGCTAGAAAGGCAGGTCTCTGCTGGTCCCAGCAGGCCTTGCTGGCTCCTTGCTGTCCCCGAGCACAAGTCATGAGAGTAATTACAGCTAATGGAGAGAGGCTGGGGCAGGCTGTAGCCCACACGTCCCCACCACCTGCTTCCCCAGGGACTGGGCTGCGGCTTGCACACGCAGCTGTTTGTTGTGAATCCCCCGTCAACACATGATGTGATCCATGAGAACCTCACACTCCTCCACTGCAATCCCCTCACGCCTCTGGAACCTTCTCTGCTATCCCTCAGGCACAACCCTGGTCCCTAGCTTCACGTTCTGGGCGTTCCCTCTCTCCCACCCTGGCCCCACTTGACCTTTAAGGTTAATTACGCAGCCTCCGGACCTCCACCCAGTAGGAAAATCAACAGTCTGATTTCGCTGGGAGTGACTGGCCAGGGGGGCAAGAAATCCACTCCCCGCACACATAAATCACAGCAGAGGCCTTTCTCTTCAGCAGCTTAAATCTGAGTACCTCTCATTTAAAATCCATCTCTCTCCCATCACCAGCCTGAGATTGGGGATAAGGGGTTATCAGATGCCTCTATGGTAATAACACATTAATCTCAGCTGAGTTTCCAGAGATTTTGTTGTTGTTGTTGTTCAGAAAGGGCAGTTATTTAAATAGAGTTGTTTGGGGGGTGAACCATTAATACACTGTCCCGTCAACAAACCCTTTAAGAACCTATTAACAGAGCCTTGGTTGTTCAGAGGGGTGATTCCTCTGCATGGCCTATCTCAGGGCGATTGGAGGATGTATTACATCTGCTCAAAGAGAGCCTGTTCTGAGGAAACAGGCGATCTGGGGGAAACAGCAGCAAGGCGCCTCAGCCAGCAGGGTAATTCTAGGCTGAGGTAAAACGTGGGAGGCCAGGAGCAAACAGAAGCCGCCACCTGCAGATGTGGCCCAGTGGACTGAAGGGTGTAGATCAGATGACCTTTCTCCTCGGCTGGACCCCAGCCCTGGGTTCCGTGCCTGACCTTTCTGCCTTTGTGAAGACAGCCATCTAGACAAATGTAGATAACCCTTCCAAACCAGTCACAACCTTTCACTCGGACATTTGCATGCAATTCTTATGTAAAGGTCACCGAGAAAACTCTGGTCAAAGAGCATCCTTCCAAACAACAAATGTGACAGTTAAAACAAAGCACCCTTTTCATTGGATGGTGTGGAAGCAGCTGGGCTGGCCCAGGCCTGTGGCATTTGTTACCTGAGGGAAACAATAGCAGCTCTGTGGGCACTTCTGGCCTAAAGGACAGGAGCTGCTGGCTGCTCAGTTCAGGCCAACAAGAGAGGGGCACAAAGAGACTTCCCAACAAGACCGCAGGGGAGTTTCACACCTTCCACAGCACCCCGCCCCTGCCTCCCGGTGTGCATGTGCCAGTGATGAAGACTTATTCTGATTCCAGAGCCGGGCTTAGAGCTGGGAGCACAGGGTAGCCCTAGAGGCTCTGGGTGTGGCTCTTTCATTCCACTCTGAAATAGCCAGATCATCCATGGCTTTGCCCTTAAATGGAAAATGTGTGTTGGGCTCTTAGAGCCAAAGACACATTTTTCACCTTCTCCCAGCTTTTTCTGGTCTCCTATGGAACCAGGTCTTCCATGGGAGTGGTAGTTTATGACTAGTTGATGGCTCCTCTAAAAAGACCCTCCAATGCCCATAAATGCTGGCTATGTTGGTGGGTAGTTGATGCCTGCTTGGACCACCCTCTGTTCAAAGGGAAGCTGGTCCACGTAAAGCCCTTGCTGCTGAGGTGAGTACTTTTGAACTATTTCTCTCCATCCATACTCCTCCCGCACAGCTCGTTAGACCAGGGCTTGGAGACCTGACCCACAGAAAGAACCAATAATTACCTTTCCAGTGACCTATGACCTATATATTTCAAAAAACAAACAAAGAGAAGGAGGAAGTGATGATTCAATTCTCTCTCTCTCTCTCTCTCTAATATGAACCATGAATCAGACAAGACTTTCCTGCTGGCAGGAGAAATTAACTTCTGAAGAGTCATGAAGTAAACATAGAGCTAAAGAAATCAAAAGTAAGTGTGAGCTAGGGCCATAGGTAAGCAAAGGAGCCACTAATGGTTGGGAGAGAGAGAGAGAGAAAGAGGCCATCACAGTGAATGTAAGTACACTCATCCCTTGGTATCATGGGGCACTGATTCCAAGACTGCCCCAGATCCCATAGCCGGCCCTCAGCCTCCAGGGGTTCCACCTCTGCGGATACGGAGGGCGGACTGTATTTCATACTAGCGGAGGAGTGCTTGAGTGAGGACACTGCTGGAGCCCCTTTGAATCCTCTGTACCATTTCCAGGCGACCGAGCTATGCCTTGTTTTCTGTCCTAGGTTTCTGGCCTTCCTTGTTACACACATACCTCAACATCAGTTCCCCTTTCCTGAGGCTCTATTCCTTCCCTGAAAACTAGCCTGGAAAGACACAACCGACATCTTGGGAGACTTGTTTCCCAGGGCCCAACAAGAAAAGGGTGATTATATTAAGAACACATTTAATTGTTGCGGTTCTGTTTGATTAAATGAAGGAAGACCAAAGCCCTGATTTATGAGGCAATCACCAGACCCAGAGAGGAGGATCCAGGCAGGCAAAGGCAGTGCCATTTATACAGATTGAGTAAACCTGATTGCCTCAGAGCAAGAAACACGGCATCTGATCTCTCCTGCCAGAACGGCTGTCCATTTGGAAACTCAAAACACTGAAGTCATACCAGGCAGCTCTCACATCCCCTCCGGGCAGGGGCAGCAGGGCACCACAGCAGATGTGGCCTGAGAAGAGGTCAGAACCCTGTTCTGCTTGATTTCTTTAGCCTCTTAGAACCTGACAACAGATGAGAAGCTACAGTAAGTTTAGGTAGATTCATATTCTAGGCTGGCTGTCAATCACTTCAGTGTTTTATCTTCTTTTCTCTTTGATTTGACAATGAACATGCTCCAGGCTAGGAAGAATGTACAGTATTTTTATAAACTTCAAGAAGTTTCTATGCCGTGAAATGTTCTTCACAACTTGTTTGAGGAGGCTGGCAAGACAAAGGTAGAGCAGACCATATAGTATAAAAAGACCTCAACTAACCAGAAGTCAACTAACCCAAACTTTTCAATTAATCAGACATTTTACTTTCTACTTTTATAGACATAAAAGGCCATATGACTAAAAAAAAAAAAATCAATAGAAAAATGTTAAACTAGGTTGTGTCTCGGAAGCTATGCTTAGAGAGCTCTAGGATAGTGACCTGGAGATACTGTAGCATCTTGAATCATGTGACAATGTGTGTTATACTCATCAAACTCTTTCTATCTCTCTGACCCTTAATCCCATGCCAGACTCAGGAGTTCTTCCAAATCCATTTGGAAGTGAGGAAGCGGGAGGCTTCATCTGGGGAAATGACGAGGGCCTTCCTTCCTCTGAGCTGAGTGAGCTCCTGCTTCAGGACTCCCACGGCCTCCCAGAGGCCAGGGTCAGGGCCCTGAGAAAGAGGGCAGAATCAGGTTTCCCTTTAGACCACAGACAACAGGTCTGATTCCTCAGTCTGGACTGGTCCCCAACTTGCACGATGGGCAGTACAGTCCCAAGAGACTCCAAATCCAACACACTATCATCCACAGGTGTCTGCCTGGGAACAAGCAGGAGTCAGTAGAGCAGAGACCACTTTCACTTGATTCCTGCTAGAGATCAGGGCTCCCAGAGCCAGTTCACAGCCAGCTGCAATGTGGTGTGGACTTGATGACTCCGGGGGATGGTAGATCTGATAAGATACACAGAAAAGCCTCCTCCTCTCTCTCCCTTGACTACCTACGGTTCCTCTAGTGGAACTTCCCATCCCCCCTCTGATGTCTTTGAACTCGTAGTCACAGCATATCCTACCTAGAATTACTGTTTACTTAATTTTTTTTCTTACTAGTAAACTTTTAGTCATTAATAGCATGGGTTCGTCTCAGACTACCTGAGTTTGTTTATTTATTTACTTATTTATTTATTAAAAGTTTTTTTGAGGTGGACCATTTTTAAAGTCTTTATTGAATTTGTTACAATATTCCTTCTGTTTTTTATGTTTTGGTTTTTTGGCCCCGAGGCCTATGGGATCTTTGCTCTCCAACCACAGATCGAACCCGCACCCCCTGCATCGGAAGGTGAAGTCCTAACCACTGGACTGCCAGGGAAGTCCCACTACCTGAGCTTAAATGCTGCTCTCCCAATTACTATGTATGTGGCTTTCACCAAGTTACTTAATCTCTCTGTGCCTCAGTTTCTGCTACCATAAAATGGGGATAATAACAGCTTCCCCTTGATAGTGTTACTGTGAGGATGAAATGAGTTTATGCATGTAAAGCACTCAGAACAGTGTCTAGACCATAATAAACACAGCCACCCTGCTGTTGACTGCTTTGTTATTGCTTTCTTATGCCTCAGTAACATCTCATCATTAGCAGCGTTCTTCAGAGGTTTCCTCTCAGGAGAGAAGGAGTAGAGACTGCCCAGTCAGCTCTCCGCTCAGAGTTAATCCATCACATTTTGACACACAGTCGGACTCTCTCTGCCTGCTTATTGTGATCCCAGAGTGGCTTAGTCCTTCCTGTTCTTGGGACAGTTCCTCTTTCTCCAGAACGATCTGTTTACTCAAGTTTCTATATACCCGCCCTGCCCCACTTACCCGGAGAGAAATATGTATCTATATTTTATAAACAGATACATACTTAATTTTAGAAAAATGAAAAGACCTAAATATGTCAACCTCACCACCACCACACTCAGCCCTATGCCACGGCCCAAGATGGGAGAGAAAGGCAGCTCTGCTATGTTCCTAACTCTCCCTAAATGTAGGAGGCACACACAGGAGACTGTTGTGATTTTTCTTCGCCATTTCCCCCTCTGAATATAACGGCTATCTTTTTTTTAAGGCTACAACAACAGAGGAGTAGAATTAAAAGAGAATTCTCTAAGGTAAACCTGTCTTCTTTTGGCCACTTGGGTAGCAGTTCTGCAAATAACGTTCCCACGCCCTACATAACATGCTCTCCCTGCCCAGAGCCCCCAGCCTCACAGCCCACAGTGCAGGTGAGAACAACGACCATCTCCACAGAAGGCGCTGGTGAAGGACCTGGGTGGAGGAGGCTACCTTGGATTTGCCCATATATCTGTCTCTCCTCGGGTACCTCTGAGCACTCCTCACGATTCTTCCCAATCTGTGTGGCACAAGACACTCCAGACATTTCCAAATAATTGCCCACCAGCTTCCCAGGAAAACAAAAAAAGTAGTTGGCACTTTCTTTTCTCTGTCCACCCAAGCTGTTCATGCAGGAAAAAAAAAAAATTTTAAAGTCTACAAGTTGAAAACGGCTTTTAAAAAAGCCAGTACCCACATTAAAGGAAGACCGTTTAATTCTAGATCTACAGCTAGAAGATCAAAAATAGGAATAATTAAAACCTGAGATGTAACTGTTAAGAAAGGCGTTTTTATCCTCTTTGCCAAGTCCTTAAACAGGTAAACCACATAGTTAAAGAAAGCACTGAGACCTGAAAATCCCAATGGGAATTTTTTTTTCTTGTTTAAGACATAGTGAATTCAGTCTTCAGAGACCACGCAGCAGGGTCTGTTAAGCTCTCTGAACTGTCAGCTGAATAATTATCTAGCAAAGCCTGTGTGTAGGTGACTCCCTGTGATTCAGCTTCTTTCCTGTTTTGAAACAGAAGGTTACTAACCTCTGGAACAAAATTTGGCAAAGCCAGGGAATGTCAGCCTTATGCAAACAATATTTCCTTTTTGTGGCCTTCCTTTTCATCCTATGATATTTGACTTTTAAAAGTCTTACACATATACTGAACTCCACTCAAGTACACTATCCAAATGCTCCAGAGAGAAGTGTAAAACTTAAAAACGAAAAACAAACAAACAAACCCTCCCTTTTCCAGAGCGGCTGGAGCCAGATAAACTTTATGTCAAATCCTATGAACAGCCTGACAATGTATATTCCGAGGAGAAGGTGAAGCAGACACATGAAAGGTCAAACACAAAACAAGCATCCTGAAAAAAATCTCATCACTGCCAAACCTGTTGCTTTTATATGTGATTGTAAGTTTAAATTGTGGCTTTCAAATATCTGTCTGAGGGCTTGGATGTTATTGTTATAAACTCTCCACTTGGGAGCTTGTGGCTGTTGTCTCCTTTTCACCTACAAGGAACCTGAACAGCTGAAGAACAGGCTCATCCTTCTGCTGTGTGGACCTCATCACCATAGTTTGAAACTAGCTCATTCAACCTCCTTCCCCACAGGATGCAAAGAACCTTCCAGCCAAGACCATATAAGTCATTATCCTAACTTGACTGAAGGAATGAACTCGAGATCAGGTGCCAAACTCGAAGTGGAGCAGAGATTGTGTTGGGCTTGCTGGTGTCCCCAAAAGAACTCTGTCAGGCAGGGATATGTTGGCTACACCTGACCAGGCAGGAGATGTGGGATTTTCGGAACAGAACACAAAAACTCAGTTCATTGTTGTCAAGGAGAAAAATCAACAGTCCACCTGTTCCAGAGCTGGCCAGCTTCCCTCCACTTAGTCAAACAGGATATTTTGTTGTTCTTTGCTCTAAAACCAGAAAACAACCTACTACTCTTGCAGCTGCTGCTGCCTGTGTCATCTGCCAGACGTCCAAATGGGCCTGAAGTAGTCAGGTGATTTCCTGCTTCGCTCTTGGGCGGGACTGGAGTTGAGAGCAGGGCAGCGATCAGCTGTGCTCTCTGGATTCCTGCCGCCAGCAGGAAATCACTTACTACACAGTCTCCATTATCCGCAGAGAGAAAGGCAGTTGGGAAAAATGGGCAAATGCCCAAAGCAGTTGTAATTGTTCCTGATGGGACCTGATTTCTGGACTCATCCGCCTGGACTGTGCTCCGGGGACTGGAACCTGGGAGGTATGCTGTCAACATTCACTGGGTGAACTGACACGTGAAGAAACAAGCCTACAGGAGCCGTGTGCCACCATGTTTCCCCCTGGAATCAGAAGTTGTTAGAATGTTTTAATTTAATTTTTTTCAGGTCATACCAGCCCTGGAAAGGCGTATGTTTTTTTATGACTCCACAACAACTCAAGACAAGCGACCAGCTTCTTGGGAAACGTCTCTATCCTGACAAGGGTGCCTCCAAAGTTCGGGGTTGGCATTCATCTGCTCTTTAACCAGGTTGCTTGATTATCAGTGTGCCAAGAACCTTAAAAGTTAAAGTCTCTTTCACTGTTTCTCCCCCAGCACTTCAACTGACCCCCAAGGCGGGCTCTGTTGTCTTGGAGTTCCCAGCTCGGATGTGAAGATTAGGCCTCGATTAGTCTGCAAGGCCACTTTCAAATGTGTGGCACACACATATAAACCCATGAGAGCTTGACAGCTGGCGTTCTTGATGCCAGCCCACCTCTGTAAGGAGGAAAACGGCACGTGAACTCAGTCCTCAAGAGATGCTGAGAAAATATCTCAGTGTGACCAGAGGATGGATGTTCCTCTAAACCCCCTGCATTCTTGGATGAGGTTAACTCCACGGATCTGTGATCACTGGTCTTTCCAAATCATGTTGCAGCCAATCCATCTTTCCCTGCTGCCTAAAAATCAGCCGAGGGCTATCTTCACCCCTGCAACCCCTTTCTAGAAACTACAACCGTTGTATGACATGTTTGAACCGACCAGTGAATAAATGGCCAGAGGTCATTTTGAGGATTAGCTTTCAGTTCTGCAAAACCTATAAATCAAATTAAAAACCAGAAAATACAACAGCTTGGATTCATCAGGATAGGGGGTTAAAATAATATCTAATTTTGACAGGTGGATGGAATTGTTACTTTCAATTGTGCAAAATCTATACGAGAAAAAGCAAACCCATGGTCTTGATGAGAATTCATTGGTCAAACATGACAGTGTGGACCCATCTCACCCAGACGTGTCCCATCATAACTCCCTCTATGCAGATATCCAAGCAATTCATCAGTGAGGTTTCCCTAAGTCTTTAGGAAATTGTTTCAGCTTTTTTTCCCCATGTACATTTTACACATTTTTAATTCAGTTTATTCCTGGGTGGCTTAGAGTTTCAAAAAGGTCATCTTTTTTTCTCATGACATTTTCACAGTTGCTTATTAATGGGGTATAGTCTCTGGCCAAGTGGCTGAATTCTCTTATTAGTTCATATCATTTTTCAGTTGCTTTGCATGGATTTTCTAAATAGACAATTATATTATCTGCAAGTAAAAATAATTTTGTCCCTTCTTTTTCAATATTTATGTTTTCTTTTTACTGTTTCATTCCATTAGCTAAGATGTTGAATAATAAGAGTGTAAATGCTATGTCTTTTCTTCTGATTCCAAACTCGTGATTCACCATTGAATATGATGTTTGTAGAGGGGTTTCTTTCCTTCATTAAAATGGGGCTGTTTTATTTTAATTTCTATTTTGTTAAGTGGTTTTTAAAATTATAAATGGGTCTTTGTTGAATTCATTAAAATTTTTTAAAATCTATCATGATGTTATCATTTTTCTCTCTTAATTCTTGATCAAATGAATTACATTAATGGATTTCCTCATGTTGAAGTATCCTGGCATTCCAAAGATCAGTCCTACTTAGTTAAGATGTATTATTCTTTTAGTACACCAATGGATTTAATTTGCTAATGTTTTATTTAGGATTTTTGTATCTTTGTTCATAAAAGTGATTGATCTATAGTTTTCTTTTCCCACGATAGCTTTGTTTAGTCTTGGTATATGGTTATGCAAGCCTCATAGATGAGTTGACAAGCTTCCAAGTTTATTCTATGTTCGAAAAGAAGTGATATAACCCCTAAATTACCTGTTCCTTCATGATCTGAGGTTTATGACTAACTTCGACTAACTGTTAAATGTTTCTGTAATTATTTCTCTCTCTTTAGTTAATTTTAGAATTTATATTTATCAGGAAACCACCCATTTTTTAATCCAATTTTTCAAATTTATTTAATGAGGTTGAGCATGGTATGCTTTTATGTTTCAAATCTCCTAAGAGAATATATGTGCTTTCTTATTACTAATGTTTCATTAAATTTCTTCCTTTTCATAATTGGAAGGGCAAAGCCTTGGTTAGTTTTCCTTTTTTGCTTTTACTCCATTAACCCCTGCATTTTCACATGTTTATTAATTCTTTCCTTTTACTCTTTTTTGGGAGTTACCTTATCATTTTTTATCTAACTTAATTCATAAATTTAGTTCATTGAAAAAAAATCTTTCTCATTGTCTAGTTCAGACATTTAAAGCTATAAAATGTTTTCTGATATCATTTTGCATGCATCCCACAAACTTTTTGTTTAATGCTGTGCTCACATTTTCATTTATTCCCAAGTTGCTTGTAATTTTAATACGATTTTCTCTTTAACCCAGGAGTGACTTAAAAGTTTGTGCTAAAATTTCCTGGTAGATGTATCTAGAATATTTAAAGAACTCCTACAAATCAATAATAAAAAGACAACCCCTTATAAAATAGGCAAAACTTGAACCGGCAACTCACAAAAGGAGATATTTGAATGGCCAATAAACACATAAGAGGTATTCAGCGTCATCAGGGAAATGCAAATTCAAACTTCAATGACATATCACTTGACATCCACCAAATGGCTGCCATTTAAAAGATGTAAAGTATCAAATGTTGGTGCGAAAGTGGAGCAAAAACTCTTATACATAAAAGAAAGTATAAAATGGCATAACCACTTTGGAAAAGAGTGGTTGTTTTGGGCAGTTTCTAATAAAATTAAACATACCCCTACCCTACAAACCAGAGATTCTATTATTAGGAATATACACAAGAGAAGTGAATGCATGGGTTCAGAAAAATTCTTGTAGAAGAATGTTTATATTACCTTTGTTTACAATAACCCCAAACTGAAAACCAGATTAGCAAACGATAATATATTCACACAAAGAGATACTATATAGGAAATGAATAAATAAGTAAGGAATGAACTGCTGCTTTACACAACAAACAACATGGATACATCTCAAAAACATTATGCTGAGTAAAAGGAGCCAGACACAAAAGAGTACAAGCTGCATGATGCCATTTACATCAAGTTTAAGAACAGACAGTCATTGTCTCTGGGTTGAGGAATGACTGGAAAGGGGCGTGAGTAGTCTTTTGGGAGTGGTGGAAATGTTCTAGATCTTGATCTGAATGACGGTTACTTAGGTGTACACATCAAAATTCTTTGAGCTGTACACTGACTACTTATGCATTTAACTGTGTAAATTAAACTTAGAAGAACAAGGACAACAACAAAAATGTGTTTTTTGCCCTCCTTCTATTATCAGTTTATACTATTATTACATTTAGCCAGTAAACTTATTTAAATACAATCAGCTTATTAATATTTATGCAGATTTTTTGAATCCTATTAAATAGTACATTTTTGTTATTGCTCCATGAATATTTGAAAGAATATGTTATTCTGTTAGAAATAACGTTTTTAGACACAGCTTGTAGTTTGTTATTCAAATATACTATTTTTCTTTTAAAAATGTTATTTTTATTTCTGATAGAACCATGCTAAAATTGTAGACTTGTCACTCATTTCATCCAGGAAACATTTGCTGAGTTCCTACCCTTTGAGGGACTATACATTAAAGGTTGAGAGCAGAGGGTGTGGAGCCAGACAACCTGGGGTTGAATCCTGGATCTGCTATCAACTAGCTCTGTGACACTGAATATGCTACTCAACTTCTCTGTGCCCCAGTTTTTATGTCATTAAAATGTGGCTAATGTAGTAACTGCCTCATGTGTTTGTCCTGAGTATTAAATGAGTACATGTAAAGTCCTAGAAAAATGCTTGCGTATAGTAAGAACTTAATAAATTTCAGCTATTATATGACAGGAACTATGTTAAGTCCTGGAGATGTTGTAATGAAAGGGAGACTATAAGACATGATCTGAGACCTCACAGAGCTTACCTTGTAGTGGAGAATTCAGACTTTTTGTCAATAACACAAATAAATGTGTAATTACAGCTGAGATAAGTGTAATCAAAGAGAGAAAACGGTATCATAAGAGCACATAACAATGGGACATGATCTGTTTTGAGGGAGTGGAGAAGACTTTCCTAAAGGAGTAATATTTGGGCTGATTGGAATCTGGTTATGCCTTTAGGGTACAAAAGGACTTTTTAACAAGTTACAATAAGTATAATCTATAGAATATGATTGCATTAAAGTTTAAAACTTGAATAGTTCGAAAATACCATAAACAAAATGAAAAGACAAATCAAAGACAAGGAGAAGATACTACTACCCAAATTTATAAAGAAATCCTACAAACCAATAAGAACAAGCCAAAATGTATAAATGTGTGGCCAGATGACAGGAACAAGCCATTCAAATAATAAACTGGAATAGCAAAAAAAAAACACCCCAAAACAGAAAACCCCACACATATAAAGATGCTCAACCTCATTAGTAAGCAAAGTAACATCAAATACAATAAACACATCAAATAAATACATCAAATACTGGTAAAAATTTTAAAGTCTAACAATATCTGATTTCGCAATGGGAACTCTAACACGACTCTAAAGGTAAATTAATACAATTAATTTGGAGAGCAATGAGGCAGTATCTAGTAAAACCAAATAGGCACATACTCTTTGACTCGGAAATTTCACTCCTGGGTATATACCCTAGAAGCAGTGCTTTCCAACCTTTCCATATCATGACCCACACTGGATTTTATTTTACCCAATCTGTGAATCTCTGTCTTTCAATAGGGGAAATTTGATCCACTTACAAGTATCATGATTACTAATATGACTGGATATATTTCTACAATCTTATGTTTTCCATGTATCCTACTTTAAAAAAAATCTGTCAGTTTTCCTTTTTTTTTTTTTACCATCTGTTTTAATTGATTTTGAATTTTTTCCTCCAGTAGTTTGGACATTATATATCCTATTTCTATTTTTCTGTTGATTATCCTTGTATTTAACACACATTTAAGTATATGTTTTTCTAGGAATCTATGGTTATGTTAATGTCTCTATACCTTCCCTGAAAATTTACCTATTGATTTGATACAATTCCAATATTAGTCTGCTATCACTTTTTTCTCCATTCAAAAGGCACCATCTTGAAATCATTTGGGACTTTAGTTTTAGTTTAGTTATAGTAATAATTTTTTACTTTGTTCTGTCAAAACATTTTTAGATTTAACTATTAATTTTACAGGTTTATGTGTTTACCACTTCCCTGTTACTTGTTGTTACCTAAATTCATTTTTCTTCTTACTAGAAATGTTCAAGTACATCTGCTCAGAGAAGGTCTGTAGGTGGTAATCTCTCAAGTCCTTGCATGTCAGTGATTTGACTTTGTCCTTCAACTTTAATGCTAGCTTGACTTAGCATAAATTTGTACTTCTCTGAAGCCATTCTCTTTCTTGCAGTTGAAAACCAATGAATTCCCCTAAACTGCTAGGTGAATTTTTTTGGTCTACTATTGCTTTTCCTTAGATTTCAGTTTAACAAGTATTTGTTGAACCCCTACTATGTGCTGAGTACATCTCTACATGCTGTGGATAAAGGTGACTAAGTGTGCTGGGTTCACTCCCAACCACTGAGCCCATATCTCCTGTGCTTCCCCCAGTTACTGGCCAAGGGGCCACCCTCCTCAAGGACAGACAATGCCTAGGCTAGTCAAGAGCATGGTGTGGCCTGATGTTAAACAAAAAACCAAAAACAACAGCAACAAAACTGAGCTATGCTGATTCAGTTCTCATTCTTATGCATGTGAATGGGGAAGTGCCCAAAGAACAAGCTGTAAAAATAATGCTGCCTGCTCTTTGGCCATGCGCCCACCAAGGGCAGAGCTCAGGGCATCTGGTGCCTCTGATAAATGCTCCTACCCAGCTGTGACTGACTAACCACGTCTTTCTCACTATCACTTTCTGAGTGATGACATTTGGGAGAGGAAAGACTAGCTTCTTGGCAAAGCGATTCCCCAAAGCAAGAAAATAGGACTGGCGGTGGGGTCTCTACCCCCAGAAAATGAGATGTGACCTCTTGGGGACAGGGGGAGGAGAGAGCAAATACACATGTTTTTAGAAAGTGTTTCAGAAAATTAGCATCTATTTTTTATGCATGACCACTCTGCCACCTTGGAGTTGACAACCAGTGATGCTGTCTAACCTTGTCATTTTATAGATGGAGGAACCATGATCCAGAGAGAGGAGGTGACTGATTTGTCTAAGGACACACAGTTAGTTAACAGCCGAGCCAGGATGAGACATAAGACACTCGATTCCTAGACCAGTGCTTCTTCTGACATTCCCTATAATTCAGCTTTGACACCTGCTCTTCTGGCAATCACCATCAACACCAGCACCATTATCATCATCTTCGCCAAACCCCCTACTGGCCACTTTACATAAAGTTACCTCTCAAATTTGCAGTAATCCTACAAGGCAAGTATTATCTGTTTCTCACTCCCTGTCGTCCATGTTCCCAACCTTTACATACTATGTACCCTGACACTTGGGATCTGTCATCAGCAAGTACGCTGTATCTTTCATCCTTTTTTTAAGGTTGCTTCATATCTTGCCCTAATGGAAATGTGGCTGTCCCCTGCAAATACCACCTCATCTGCAGCCTCCTGAGTGGAGGCCATTCAGGTCCCACCTCCATTCTCGTTTCTAAATGCTGGGGTGTAGGGGTGACTATAGCCCAGAGGGCTCAAGGGTGGCGTACGTGTCCCATTGTACTTGCAATTCAGTTATCTTCCCTCCTCCTTCAAAACCCCCAGACCCTTTGAAATTCATGCCAGCCTTTAACACCTACCATCTGTCCTTGCTACTGTTACCTCCTAACCTACCCTCCTTCTTTCCTTAATGGCTTAGCACCTGGCTCTCAACCCTTGTCCCTGTCACCATTCCTGGTGATTTAACAACCTTGTAGAATAGTGACCCATTCAATACTTTGCCTTCTGAGTCCCACGACCTCCTCACCTCCAACCCACACTCTCATGCTTGTGTCCCCTTACCCTGGCATCACCACTCTCTGATATCAATCCATTGACCCTACCATCTACCTTTGTATCTTTGTAAAGGTACAAGATGTATACAAAGACTATATCTATCTATATCTGTCTATCTACCTATCTTCTCTTTATATCCTCACTTGCCTCCTTGTTCTGCTTAATTCCATGGTTTAACATTACAATTACTGCTTTGTGAACTCCCTTATTCTTCTTGCCTTTCTCTTTTCATCAAATTCATCTGGCAACAAGTTATTCAAGATTAAATTCATATCCACATATTTTGTGATGACACTGAGATGCTCAAGCCTGTGGTGGGAAATACAAAAGAGCTAGGGCATTTACCTGGAGCACACAGCCAAATAGGAACCCAGCACACTTGGCAGTTTTATGCTACCTCCGTAACGTTCCCACATTTCCATGCTGTGAAGATTGTTTCACACCTTCTTCTCCCTCTTGAAACTTTATACATGGCTGTCTTAGCCTGAGATCCCCTAAAAGCTGTGCCTGAGATACAGGCTTACCTGAAGGTAGTTTATATGGGAAGTGATCTCAGGGATCCAGAGACTGGCCCTGAAGAGTGAAACGGGGAAAGTGGGGAAAGCAAAGACACATCACTGGGTTGGCTGCCCCCATGGGCAACAGATGATCAGTCCCGTGGGAACTGCTGTGGAGCCTGATGGGATGTAGCTCAGATTTCTCTGCTCAGGGAATGACATGGGTAAGCATTTATCCACAGGCTCCTGTCTTCCATTGGTCAAGGGTGGCCCCTCACACTAACTGCACCCCATCTCCGGTTATCACTGGGTTAGCGCCCAGTGAATTCGGGGACATTCACACAGCAGCTCCAGGGAAGCCCTGGGGCGGGACACTGTCACACTGCCACTGAGCTGAGCTGTTCTGAAGCCTGTACAGACCTGTTCCCCGCAACAGTCAGCAAAGCAAGGAGTGAGGCTGAGAGGATTTGAACAAAGGCACAAGGAATGTCCCTCACATCTCTCATGGACCCTCTAAGTCCAACTGGGTCTTTATTTAAGTCTGCAACCTCTGACAGGACTTCATGCAAGAGAGTGAGTGAAACAAGCTCTGGTTCCCTGCCCCAGCTGATCTCAAGGCCATGACTGATACTCATCATCTATTTCTCCCGCCCATTTTCCACTTCCCTCATTCTCTGCCAGCACTTCACTGGTGTGAGTTGATTGCTTTAGGCAGTGACAAACACCTTTATCCCCCAGGAGGTCTGATCCTCAATGCCCTGCCCTTATCAGGTCATGGTTGCCAAGTTGCCTGTTCACCATCGTTGTTGAGCAAGAAAGCACTGAAAGTCACTTCCGTATATGCCCTAGCTTCATAGACCCCCTGCCCTCCCTGGCTGGCTAGCAGCCGGCCAGCCTCAAGACAACGGGGACCTAGAGCAGCATGAGGAGTACGAGGGCATCAGCCCTGGGGAGAAGGTGAGAGGCTCCAAAAGTTCTCCATAGGAGTGGGATGGGTGCCAAAGCCCTTCCTCATTAACTTCGCAAAGAAGGGCCTGTCTTTTCCTGAGCACCTACTGTGGGTCAGGTGGTTCAGGTGACTTGTTTTCATGTGCGGGTGATTTTATGATTTCTGTTTTCATAGGGGCAATAGAAGCTCAGAGCAGGGAACTAACTTGCTGAGCCAGAGCTCATAGCCAGGACTGACTGCAAAGCCCCCCACTCCGTCAGCCCTGTGCCTCCGCTCTGGGGGGCTGAGGCCTATGGGGTGACGTATGGGCACACTCCTTCCAAAAAACCTGGAGCTCAACCTGATTGACGCGTGTAAAATTGGTGAGACGCGGCCAGCCACAAGCTCGCTCCCTGAGGCCTCCCTCCCTCCATCCTTTCTCCACCACGGTTCTTTCTTTTCTCACTGTTCTTTTGGGAGTGGGGTATCTTGGACAGACCAACTAATGTGATTCCTTCTAACCCATCCAGGGAACACACCTTTCTCCTTCAAGTCACTTTCTTCCCACGAGCTTCCCCGTCTAAAACACCCAGCCTGGGTCACCCTTCGCCAGGCTGGATGAAGTCCAGAGGGGTGGCCAGAGAGTGCTGTGGCCGCCTCCTTACGTGAGGGAACCTGGGTCTGTGCTGGGAGCAGTGACACCACAGCAAGGACAGCGGGCGGGCAGGGCAGGGAGGGCTGCAGGCAGGACCTGAATGACAGACTCACTCTCATCAAGGAGAGGCAGGGACGGCAGCCGAGTCTCGTGAAAGCGGCTGGGGCAGGAGCAATTGGCTGGAGGGGCCCTGAATCTGGAGATGTTTAGAGAAGACAGCAGCAGCCGCCGCCGCCAGGGCAAGCTGTCAGGTCAGACCTCGCCAACTCCTCAGAGCTGGTCAGCAATAGACCATGTGGATTTCAAGAGCATCCGTGAGGGAACGGGCCAGGGCGGCCCCAGTTCCTGCGTCCCCTCCTCCGCCCCTCGGGTTCCCCACTGACCTTGCTTGTGTCGGCGCCTCGCGTGTCCTTCCTGACCCAGCAGCCTCCTCTCCTCAGGCTCATTCTTGTACTGTTTGGTAGCCCCCACGTCACTGTCCTTCCAGAGAGCAGCCAGAACAACTCCCTGAGCAGCTCCGGCAGCCCCAAGGCAATAAGACGGAGGGCCAGTATTCAGCGTGTGCCTTCCCCCGCCAGGCACCAGGAGCTTCCCCGCTTTCCTAGAGGCAAGAGAGCACAGGCTAGGCGTGCAGGCTCTGGGTCAGACTCTGTCTGGAGTCTGGGCTCTGCCACTTCCGCCACTTCCTGGATGTGAGACCATGGACAAGGCATTAGCTTCTCTCTGTTACCAACCTGGGTCCTTGGACTCTTCAATCAATAGAAATTGGTAAAAAGGCCAGATGAGAGTTTTAGGCAAGACTTTACTGGGGCTTGTGCTGCAGCACAGGAAGCAAAAACAAGAAACAGGTGCCCTTGCTTGCTCCTGGAGAGGAGCTGCTTAGGTCCTTAAATGAGGTAACAACGGGGGGTGGGTCCGTGGGTTGGGCAGGAGGCGTAGCTTAGGTGGTCTGCCCACCCCCTTGGTGGTACCATGTGCAGTACCCTACTTTTGCTCCTGGCCCCTAAGAAACTGGTGGTTGTTGTTCTATTGTTCATAACTGCCCCCAACTGTGCAGGCATGAAGTTATTTTTAGTCCCTTATGTTTTCTTTGTATTCTGTTGCTGGAGAAGACTTTGTCTAGGTGCAAGCAATCTGGTAGCGGGTCCCAGGCCCCAGCCTATGTTGTCTCTGCCTCAGTTTCTTCCTCCATAAAACAGGGATGCTGATGGCGATGATGACACTACTTCCTCCTAGGGTTGTGCGGACTGCATGAAGTCATACGTGTGGAGTCTTAAGAGAGGTGCAGAGCTGATATGTGTTTTCAATCGTTTCATTTACTCTTTGGAACAATGTGATTTGTCATGTTTTATAGAGGGGAAACTGAGGCTCCAAAATGAATAGGCACTTACTGGTTGACATACATCAAGTAGGAGCCCAATTTGAAACCCAAACTTTCTGACTCTAACGCCTATGCTCATTTCGGTCTCTCAAAGTCAGAGACACAGACAGGCAAGTAAACAGGCCGAAGTCCCCCTGCTGTGGCTGGGCTGGCCCTGGACCCTTGCCAGGAACGGGGATTCCAAGTGGTACTGCTTCACTTTTACTTCTACCTGGCATTCTGGATCCAGACCAGGGTCTGGAGCCAAAATTCCTGCTGCAGAACCAGAGGCCTGACTGCAAACTAGATGAAAGCAAGAACAGAGACACAGGTGATCTTTCCTAGCCCTTTCTTTCTCCCCTCCTGGCAAGCAGGGCCTCTGGTACCCTGGCCACCTGCCCAGAAGCCATGGCCCCTGTGAAAGAAAGGCCACTTGTGAGGCTTCCACTGAAGTAGGAGTTGCAATCTAGTTTCAGAATCACATCAAAGTCCTTCCCTCGGCTCTCTCGAGGCTCTGTTTCTGGACAGAAACCAAGTACAAGGATGGAGGTCGTGGAATTTCTGCTCTGTGCAAAGGCTCCAACCAACCATATTCTTCACACTCTCCCAGATCTTGTCTTTCTCCTCAGTTTACTTCTTGCAGCCCTATGCTAAGCATTCACTTAACCACCCTGCTTCTGCTCCCTCCCCAGCCAAATGGGTGCCAGATGCACCTTGGACAAAACGGGGAAAAGAAACTTTACTCAGACAAATCAGCAGAGAAAAAAACGATTAGGCAAAGCAAACAGAGCTGTAGAGGCGGTAGGCAAGCCAAGTGCCCAGGAGCCCACCTGCAACACATTTCCAGGAGCCCCTCGAAACCATCCTCTTCTAACAAGGACTGTATGGAAGTCCCTGCCCAGTGAAGGGAGGCTGCGAGCATAGAAAATCAAGACAGCCGCCTGACAAGGGCCGGGAAAGTGGGAAGAGGTGAGTTTGCCTGTGTTCTACCCTAGAGTCTCCAGGAAGGACGTAGGGCCCGTAGCTGCTAGCTGCTGTAAAAACATGAGCACTCGGTGCCAAGAAGTGACCAGAAAATTGGCCCAGCTCCTTCCTTATCGTGCCTTCTAGACCTCCAGCTAGAGCCGGGAGTTGCCATCACTGGAACAGGGAGGGGTAAAGGCCAGGTTTGCAATAATTCTTTCTTTGGGAGACCTGCTCAAATCACTGGAGCTGGAAATAGCAGCTGCCTCCCTGGGGGAGGGGGGAGGCGGGAGGCTCCCTGACAGCCTGCTCAGAGCATCAGGCATGACTGAAGAAACTTGTGCCAAAAGCAAACACCTGGAGCCCTCAGTAGTGTGGGAGCAGAGCTGAACGCAGCGTTCATTCCCCCTCCACCAACATCACAGACACGAAAGAGGTTTGAAAAGCCGCGTCTTACCTCACAAGGCAGGACAGTGCCAGGAGGCAGCGCTCAGAGAACAACAGCCTTTGGGATGAGACAGACCTAAGCGCAAATCCCAGTTCCACCACTTATAAGAAGCTGTGCAACCTTGAGCAAGTTGCTGAACCTCTCTGGTTTATTTTTTTCTCATTTGTAAATTAGAGATGTACACCTAAAGTTGCTAGGAAGATTAAATGACGTAAGTGCGTATATGATGTTGAACACACGCCTGGCACAGAGCTGAGGCTCAATCAACGGCAGCAGGTTTGTGCTGAGCTTTTAAGAAGGACCTAAACACCTACTGAACAAGGAGGTGGGAGAGAGAGGAGTGAATATGAAGGATAAATCTGCAGTTGTGAGGTGTGAGGAGATGAAAAAGCTACAGTTGAAAAAACACAGGAAAGTGTTGATAGAACTACATTATCCGTGCCCTCTTATAAAGAGAGGAACAGAACTTTGCTAGCTTATTAGCAGGGGAAGTGTTCTATTTAAAAAACCAAAGCAGCCCAAAGTAGACATCGACTGTACTGCATTTACATGGTGGAAATGATCACCTAGCTCTGGTTCTTTCCCATCTCCAAAGACTTGCATGATCCCTGAGCTGGCTCCCCATGCCTTTCTCAAGCCGTTGACCCACAAGGGCTGCCTTTCCTCTTTCCTGTTCACTCCCCCTTTGTTACAGAGATGATGCCCCATGGAAGTGGTGGATTCTACCTGGAAAGGAAGGTGTCCCAGGGTCCTGCAGGAGGCTCAGTCTCATGGCTCAGTCTCAGGAGCTGGTCTAGACAGCCCAAAGATGTGGCTGACATCCATGGTGGGTCCAGAGGAGGTCACAACCTCTGTCCATAGGTCTGACACCTCCCCATCCCTCGAGTGTGGCCAGCATCCTCTGTGAACCACTCCTCAGAGCCGATCAGAGCTGTGGATCTCAAGCACTCACAGGGAGAGATGGAGGGGGGCAGCCACATTGCTGAAATCTAGGCAAACCAGGCCAAGTGACAGCACTTGTATTGGAGGATTTAACAGTGTAACAGTGAACCTCAATCTGGAAAATTTAGCTTTTCCCATGCACCTATATAGTCCTATAATGGTCCAAGGGCAAGGGAATGAATGGGCTGGCTGAGTTGCCAGAAAAACGCCAGGAGATGAGTCAATACAAATTGACAGCCAGAGACTAGCCCCTGAATGAAAGAAAGGCAGCAGAGAGTCCAGCCTTCGTCCTCTGTGTCCTAGGACAACATCACTGGTATTGTTCTTAATGGCATGTGATCAGGTGCTCTTCTCCACCCAGAGGGCTTCGAGTGGTGGAGAGGGTACCAGCTTTGGAATCAGGAGGCCCGAGCTTGAATTTGAGGCTAGCATCTTCTGTGTGCTCTCAGGAATGGGACTTAGTCTCTTTGGCTTCAGTTCCTCATAGTACTCAACTTTCTGCAAAGAGTAAGTAGCGTAAAGTATATACAGAGCCTGGCTCAAGAAGTGCACATTCCCTTCTCTTTGGTTTGGGTTCACAGACCCAGCTTGCAGGGTCTGGCCAGACTTACTGTGCTGTCCTTTCATTCCTCAAGTCCCCGGTGCTCAAACACCATCCCTGATTGCCCCTTGCCCTCCCAACCTACATATGCAGCTCCTGCTTCCACCTGCAATTGCCTCTGCCTAGCTCCCCGGTCTCCACAGCAATAGGCTGCCCAAACCACACTCCAGTGGACAGCCTGACAGAATTTACCCTCTTCATCCCATCCCAAATCACCCAAAAGCAGCTACTCAGAAATTAGGAACAAAATATTATCTCTGGCCAGGAGCAAAATGGAACAAAAGTCTTTTTCTGCACAGGATAGTATGAAGGAACAGCACGCCCGTTTTTCAGGAAATGTAGAGCATCACACTACTCTGAGACGCAAATTGGACTTCATATCTCCCAGACTGTGGCTTGGGTTCAGTGGGAAAGAAGAACTAACAGGGTAAATCTGCAGGGAAATATAATTTGGCTTCTCTGATGAACAGTAACCCAGAAGCTCTGTCTTCCTTGTTTTCTCTTTTTGCATGTCCATCCTGAGGCCAAAGGAGAAGTCACTTCCTACCATGTAGGAAAGAGTCCTGCATTGGGCAGACCCTGAGAAGGGCTCTCAGGTCCTAATCCACTTCGGCCTCTAACACCTACGTCACTCACCCGAAACTGACTGGATGAAGCACAGTCACATTTGTATCTGAAACTGGCACATTCTTCTAAATTCTTAAGTTACTCCAGCGCTCAAGGCAGAATTTTACCAAACCTCTTGTAAAGCCCGCCACCTGTTTCAGAACAACAGCTGATGAAGACAAGCTCTGTGACGTCCGGGAGCAATCCTTGTCTGGGGTCATGTGTCCAGCATCTGCCCCAGTGCCTGGCACCTCGGAGGTGCTCAGTGAATTCTCGCGAGACTGAGCTCCCCTGGTCTGCGGTGGATCCGACTGTGAGGCAGACAGTTCCGGGAAAAGAGATAACACAGGTAGACATTTTCAACTCTGCTCCATGGGGCTTCAAATCCAGAATGACAGGCTGTGTCCCAGAAGGGGTGTAGAGGTAGGGGGCTGAATAAATGCAAGGAGGGGAGAGGAGATCTCAACTGCTAGAGTGTTCTCTTGTTTAGAACCAGGAGAAGTCCTTGAAAGCCCTACATGAAAAGAGAAACACTTGATAGCTTTATAAAAACAAAAAGCAGTCATGCCTCAGACAATGGGTTTTAGATTCTTTCCATGCATAAAAAAAAAAAGGGAAAGGATGATCTCAAATTTTAGAATTTCCAGTAGAATTACCTATCAAGCTAGCCTATCCCAGCTCTTCCAATCCAGCTGCTAAGAACGAAGAACAGCAGCCTGCCCCTTCCATGCGACGTGGGATGCTACCCACCGGCACCCAGCATGGCAGCATATTGGACCTGTCCACCCCACTGGGGAGGGGAGCCAGTTCCTGCGCTAGGAAAAGCTGAGTCCCGAGGCATAAGTGCAGCCTCCCTTCCTGATGCCAGGCATGCAGTCAGTTTCCCAACTGGCCCTCCACTTTGGTTTCTGATCGGGACTTTAATTCTCTGCTGATCCCAAGTTAGCTAGCTGGGCCTCCTACCTCTTACTAAGAGTTACCTGCATTAGGACATGTGTTTGACAACATGTATTTGTGAGCAGCATGTATTACAAGGAAATTCTCGCCGACTAAATCTGTGTGGAAGGTGGAATGTCTCTGTTCTTAAAAGCTATGAAATAATACCACCCTAACTTGGCAGGGGGAGGCAGACAGCAGGTGATGAGGGAAGAAACACAAGCTACAAAGCCAAGGCATGAATACCATGTCTCAGCAATAAACTCAACAAGAAAGTCTCTATCAAATGCCCAACATGGGCGACATGCCTGCAGACTGAGTAGCTGCCATTAAGGGAGCACGGGGCTAAAATGAGATTGATTTTATCCTGACTCCCATCTAGGGCAACGTTTTCCAGACGTACCTAACTCTTCCTAACAACTATGTTAAAAATTAGTGCTAATTTTTATTTATTTATTTATTTTTTAAATTTTTTTTAAATTTTTTTCGGTATGCGGGCCTCTCACTGTTGTGGCCTCTCCCGTTGCGGAGCACAGGCTCCGGACGCGCAGGCCTAGCGGCCATGGCTCACGGGCTTAGCTGCTCCGCGGCATGTGGGATCTTCCCGGACCAGGGCACGAACCCGTGTCTCCTGCATCGGCAGGCGGATTCTCAACCACTGCGCCACCAGGGAAGCCCCAATTAGTGCTAATTTTAACCCCAAAGAAGTCAACATGGATATCTAGCAAGATTTTAGTAACTAAGAATGCATAGGTACAAATGAATGCTTTCTAACATCAACTGTTCCTCTTAATTTATGTTTTTCCATGTATCATCTCAGAAACACTTACATTTTAAAATCCAGTTCTCATTTCTCCATAACTATCCACAAGACAACTTGTGGCTTCACTATTGAGAGTTCTCTGTAACATCCAGAGGCTCCCTTAGCCTGTTTTTTCTGCCCCTATGAAATGTAGGTGGCAAAACAAAAAACAAAAACGACACCGACAACAACCCAGAAAAATGAGCCTCTAATCAACTCCAATCAGTTGCTGTTCAACTGCTTTGATCTCTCCCTGATCAGCGTGTGTCACCTGCCTCCACTCCCTGGTTTCTGCAGCTTAGTTTTAATAGCCTAACCTCACCCTTAGACACAGTTCTCTAGCTTGCCCTGCTGCTTCCCTCTGATTAGGCAGAACAATTACGACCTGAACTGGCTGAGGCAAAAAGGTAAGTCTTTTGGAACAGAAGGGAAAGGGAGGGAAGAAGCTGACCCTCAGGGCTGATGGAACAAAGAACTTGAATACTTCCAAGTTTTTCCTTCTCCAATTCCCTCTCTGATCCCCGCTGGTGTTTAGTTCATTTTCTAAGATCAGCTTCCTTCACATGGTTGGAAATTGGCCATCTGCCACTCTCACAATTCACATCTTTCCATCAGAGAGGGATTAACCTCATTCTATAGCACCAATTTAAAAAAGAAAACACTGGGGAAGGATTCTGATTCACTTGTTTTAGTGCTATGGTCTGAATATTTGTGTTCTCCCCCACCAAATTCATACGGTGAAATCTGAACCGTATGGGAGGTGCTTGAGTCAGGAGGGAGGAATCCTCATGAATGGCATTATACCTTATAAAAAGAGGCTCCAGAGAGATCCTTAGCCCCTCCCACCATGTGAGGATACAACAAGAAGTCTGCAGCTTGGAAGAAGCCCCTCATTCAACCATGCTGGCATCCTGATCTCAGACTGCTACCCTCCAGAATGGTAAGAAATACATTTCTATTGTTTATAAGATACCCAGTCTCGTATTTTGATATACCTTCCCAAACAGACTAAGACACTTAGGTATGTGCCTATCTCCATGACTACTGGGTATTATGATTGAAAGTACCAATAAAAGCATATAGATGGAGTAGAGAATAAATTCTCCCAAAGAAATGGGAAGTGTTATTCCAAGATGAATGGAAGGGTGATTACAGGCAAAAGAAAAGTGATGTCCACTATACCTTCCTTGATGACAGTCTGGTATCTCTCTAAATATACTGCCTAAGACTGTTGTGGCTCAACAGTATATCTCAGACAACTTTCCTGTGCCTACTCTTCCCACATTGACAGATGATATGCTCATCATACTGTCTCAGCGCTCACAAGAAGGATGTTTTACATAAGCAAAACACTCTGTGACATAAATTGTAGCAATATTTTTTTGGATCTGTCTCCTAAAGCAAAGACAATAAGAGCAAAAATAAACAAATGAGACGTAATTAAACATAAATGCTTTTGCACAGTAAAGGAAACCATTGACAAAATGAAGAGACAACCTACAGAGTGCAAGAAAATATTTGCAAATGATATGACCAATAAGGTGTTAATATCCAAAATATACAAACAGCACATACACCTCAACATCAAAAAAAACAATCTGATTAAAAAACGGGCAGAAGACCTGAACAGACATTTCTCCAAAAAGGAAATATAGATAGCCAACAGGCACATGAAAAGATGGTCATCATCACTAACCATCACATGCACCCCAATGTTCATAGCAGCATTCTTTACAAAAGCCAAGATAAGGAAGCAACTTAAGTGTCCATCAAGAGATGAATGGTCCCAGCAAGGACCTCCTGTATAGCACAGGGAACCCTGCTCAATATTCTGTAATAACCTAAATGGGAAAATAATTTGAAAAAGAATAGATACGTGTATATGTATAACTGAATCACTTTGCTATTACACCTGAAACTAACAAAACACTGTTAATCAACTATACTCCAATATAATATAAAATTTTTTTAAATAAATAATTTAAAACAAGAGATGAATGGATAAAGAAGATATGGTATATATATATACAATGGAATACTACTCAGCTATAAAAAGGTATGAAATTTTGCCATTTGCAACAACATGGATGAACTTGGAGGGCATTATGCTAAGTGAAATAAATCAGACAGAAAGACAAATACTGTATGATATCACTTACATGTGAAATCTAAAAAATACAACAAACTAGTGAATATAACAAAAAGGAAGCAGACTCACAGATATAGGAAACAAATTAGTGGTTACCAGTGGTGAAAGGGAAGGGGGTAGGGGCAATAGAGGGATAGGGGATTAAGAGATACAAACTATTATGTATAAAATAAGCTACAAAGCTATATTGTATAACACAGGGAATACAGCCAATATTTTACAATAACTATAAATGGAGTATATAACCTTTAAAAACTGTGAATCACTACAATGTACACCTTTATAATTACATACTATACTTCAATAAAACTATACTTCAATGATAAAAGGATGTTTTAAAGCCCTCAGTTGTTCATTATATATGTGTGCACACATACACAGAGTTGTATTTTAATGCTGTATTATAAAAACCCCACAAGATATTATTATTGTTTATACAAAGTTCATTTAGGTTTACATATTTTCCCCTTTATTTCCTCTTGGTTCCTTCTTAGACTTTCCACCTGGGATCACTATCTTCCTGCCTAAAGTACATCCTTTAGAATTTTCCTTGGTGTGAGTATACCAGTGTCAAAATCTCTGCATCTTTTTGTTTCAGTTCTAGATTTTATGTTTGTCCTTATTTCTTCTTTATTCTTGAAGAGTATTTTAGGTGGGTATAGAATTCTATGTTGGTAGATTTTTGTTCTTTTAACATATTGACTTAATCATTTTACTGCTTGTTAGCTTCCAGGTGGCCACCAAAAGTCAGATGTCAGTCTGTTGTTCCTTTGATATTAATCTGTCTTTTTTCTCTGCCTGTTTTTAAAGATTTTTCTCTTTGGTTTGACTTTCTGTAGTTTCATTATGATGGGGTGTATTTCCTTTTATTTATACTGTTTGGCATGTGATGAGTTCCTTGAATATGTGGGTTTGGTTCTGGAAAATCATCAGCAATTATCTCTTTAAATTTGCCTCTATCCCATTCTTTTCCTCCTCTCCTTCTGAGATTCATTTTTACCTTATTTTAGGTCTTCTTACTCTATCTCTCATGTCTCTCATCCTTTCTTGTATTTTCTTTAATTATTTTGTGGTCTTTCTGTGCTGTAATTTAGATAATTTCTTTCAAACTATTTTCTAATTTACCAATTCTCTCTTCAGTTGGGTCTAGTTTCCTAATAAACCCATTTATTAAATTGTTAATTTAAGTTATACCATTCTTAGTTCTAGACAGTCTATCTGTTTCTTTTAAATATCTACTGTATTGCTTTGTATAGTTTCCTGTAGATCAAACTGACTTTACTACTAAGCCTAAGAGTTTTATATTCTGTGTTTGATAATTCAAATCTTTTAAATCTGTTTATGTCTTTGAGCTGGTTCTTGCTCAAAGTATCTTGTTTCCCTGTATGTTTGTTTATCTTTGAAGAATGCTGGCCATTGTGTTTGAAAATAAAGTTGTTAGAAATAATTTGAAGCCAACTTAGATGAAGTCACCTTCCTTCCAGAGAGGATTTTTGTTTGCTCTTGCTCATCACCAGTCTGGAACCACCGTAATCTGAATTCAGGGCTTTAAGGTGTCTTGGATTATACAGGTGATGTTAAGCCAGGCTGCCAATCTGAGAAGAAAAGAAAGGGGGGCGGGGGTGGGGGAAGGAATGAAGGAACGAAGGAAGGAAGGAAGGGAAGAAGGAAGGAAAAAGAAAACAAAAGAGAAAAGAAGAGAAGGAAGGAAGGAAGGAAAGAAACTGAATAAAGACAGAATTACTGTTAGAGGATCCTTACTCTGAGGATAAAGCCAATCAGGACACCAGCCTAATAGGTATATGGAAGAATGAGTGTTAGACTCCCATCTTGAGCTGCAAACCCTTGTCTTTAACTTCCCTTCCCCTTGTCACATGTGGTCATCAAAAGTACAGCTCAGTTAGCAGTTGTTTCTTAACATATCAGCAAATGCCCTCAGAATCAAAGTTGCTTTGAATGAGTCACTTAACTTCTTCCAAGATTTTGGCTTGGTAATTCCACCCTATCTAGTTGGCTCCTTAGGGCTTTAAAATTGTGATTTTTAAATTTTATCCAGAGTTTTTGTTTTCCCAGTAGAAAAGCTGATTTACATTTCCTAGCTTGCCATTTCAGGAGTTATTATATGTTAATAAAAAATATCAAATCAGAAAATAGGGAAAAAGAAAATAAATAATCTGAAATACCACTCTCAGAGACAGCCAGCATTAAAATTGGAGTAAACATCTTTTCAGAATTCTATGTATACAGTCAAACATAAATTATTCTACATAAACATAAACCTATATTACTAGCTAGTCTGTAACTTTTGCTTGACATGATCATTTTCCATTGTGATATTATCATCTATAATGTTTACATAATAATATCTAACACTTATTGAGTACTTATTATGTGCATGGGCTTTCAACATATTAATTCATTCAATCTTTGTCACACTTTCTGAAATAGCTTTTATAGATTATGAAGCTATTTTAGAGGTTTTTAAATCATTTTATATATTAGGAAACTTAGGCAAAGAGATGTTAAATGATGTGATCAAAATCATACTAGTAGAGCCAGATTTAAACTCAGACAATCTGATTCCAGAGCCTATGCTTGCTTATAAGAGATACACAGTGCATAGTATTCCACTGTATGGATGTCCTTAATTTATTAAACCAAGCACCTCTTCATGGATATTAAATTATTCACAGGGCTTTTCTTTTTTTTACTATTATATAAAATAGCTTTAAAAAAATCCTTGCCATACATCTTAATGTACTTGTTTATTTATGTCCTCAGAGAAAATTCCTACAGAGATTGCCCTATCAAGGGTATATACATTTAAAATTTTAAATTTTGGTACATACTGCCAGACTGCATTCCAGAAAGGTTTACCAATTCACAGTCCCTCCACAGTTTATAAAACTGCCTTATGCATTGTCATCCTTTTTAGCACCGAGTTTTGTCAATATTTTCCTTCTTTGATGTGCTGAGCATTATTATTTGCATTTCTTTTCAAACTGTGCTATTGAACTCTTACTGTCTAGTGAGCTATCTGGATTCCCTTTTGCTGATTTCCTCTATACAGCCTTGGCTTTGTCCTGCTTTTTTCTCTTCATCAGTTTGTTCCATGGAAAATTCAAAAATTCTTTTTGGCTATGTTTCCTTTCAGAACAGAAAGCAATCTTTCAGGATGCAGGATTATTCAGAATCTCTCCTAAACCATATTTTCTGATTAGGATACAGCTACTTGAGTGACTAAGATGCTAATTTCAGAGCTGTAATTCTTTTCCCTGTTTATGCTCCAGAATCTGCTCACTTCACTTCCTTTCTCTTCTTTCTAGTCAAAGAAGCTGAGTGATTGGCAGTATCTCGACAGTTTTTTTCCAAGCCCATACAATCTTCTATTTACAGTGTGCAGGCTTTAGAGAATGCAGATTTAAACCTGTTACACTATTAAAGGTGACTAGCATAGTCCATCTGTTGGGCTGCACCCTGCAGGCCTGCAAGCCCTGTGCTTGCCCAGCCTCAAGACCAAAGAAAGAGCCTGGAGTCAGCTACAGAGACATCAATGGTTTAACATATAAGGGGAGCTTACATGTCTGAAGCAACGTCCTGGAGCAACACCCCACCGTGTGTGGCAGACAGTGGGCAGGATACGGCAGTAGTCTTCACAACCGGGGGAAAGGTAGGTTACCAACTATAGGGGGAACTGACATCAGGCTGGCTCATCAGTTACCAGGGAAACCAGCAGAGGAGCATGCCCCTCACCACCCCTTTAATAAACTATCAGATAGAGGGGAGATGGTTCTGATCTAAAGATTAGAACAATCACCAGCTGGGGCAAGTATGTAGGCATTTACTGATTAGGCTCAGTGATTTAGGGGGAAGGTCAGCCATGTGAGTGGGGTGTAGGTGAAGCAGGGACTGGTCCGGCAGGGGATGTTCAGAGAGCAAAAAACCAGCCATCTTGGGTGGCCTGATCATACACCATCTAAGAGCTATGTTACAATCAAAGAATTTCAGCTTAGCAACCAAAACAGAATTTTCAAGGTAGCCTACTGGACTTCCTTCCTTCCTTCCCTCCTTCCATCTGCATAGATTTATCATTTCTTGAACACTACGAAGATAATACATATTTCAAAAGATTAATTCTCAAAATCCCACTTTGTCTTCCTTCTACTTCTCGTATATATTTCATATCCCTCCCCCTTGTATTTCTCTTCCAAAATTCCTCCCAACATCTTGCCTGTCACCTCTTCTTCTTTCCCCCAAATCTGCGTCTCTAAAGCCCAAAGAATACCTCTGAAAATGGCAGAGACTGCATTGGAGAGCAAGGAAGAGGAAAGAACTGAGCAGAGGAAACTGAAAAACCAGATTCCTCTTCTAAAGGAAATGGAAATGCTGGGAAATGGGAAAAAAAATATGTGCTAATAATATGTGTCCTATCAGAAACACATGTGCACAGTGTTTTAGTATGTGTCCAAGTACTTTCTGGTCCTTTCTTTCTGACGTGCTGATGGGAAGGAATGATGATGTACAGGTAAACTCTGCTGCGGGGGTGGGAGTGCTCAGGACAATGAAGTGATCAGGTGCGATTTCTTGCCTTGGGGAAGAGAGGAGAGTCAGCACAGCTCTCACACTAGTTGTCACTGGTGTTACAGGGAGCAAACGCCATGGAAACAAACAAACAAACAGAAATTAGAGATCAGAGAAAGGGGTCTCCAAAATTCCTGAGCTCATCATGTTCTAAACTATGTCCTTTGGAACACTAGGTCCCCATTTAGGTATTTAGAGAGGAGGGAGGGAGGAGGAGGAGAAAGAAACTATAAAGAGTTAATTTTCCTTACTGCAGGATCACTAAGAAACTTTAATATTAATTACGCATCTCTAAGAGGAAGAGACCAAGAAATACAGCTTAATGTTTCTTTAATTTATTTGACCACAGATCTCTTCTCTTTCTGGAACCCCTAGTTTTTACAAGATACTTTGGTAAGAGGGGATATATTTGTATTTTTGCCTTCATTTTTATAGATGAGATGTGTTGTAGTGCCACACGTTTTATTTAGTAACAATGTACAGAGTGACTAGGATGCAAGGTATTTCTTTATGTTTAAGATACAGTAAAACATTAAAAATTTAAATTCTTCTAACAGATTATTATTTCTAACAATTATTCTGACAAATAATTATCAAGAAGAAAGTGAAAATCATATCAAGATGAGAGTGAAATTCCATAATATTGTTATCATACAGAGATAATCCTCTTAACATGCCGCGTATCTTTTCCTTGTATGGGTATGTGTACGTAAGCATGTGAATGTGTACACATTGCTTTTCAGAAAAATTAGGGTCATACCTTGTGTGAAACTCTGCATCTTACTTTTCTATTTATAATGTTTTGACTATGCTATTAAAATTTTTCAAACCTTTATTTTAAATGGCTATTCCTTCAGTTGTATGACTGGACCAAATTTGTTTAACTATTTCCATTTCACTGAACATCTAGGTTATTTCTAACCTTTCACTATTATAAATAACACCATCATGAGCATCATGTGTATAAATTTTTGTTTTCATCTCTGCTTATTTTCTCAGGATAGATACCGAAAAGTGTAATTGCTCTATTAAAGGTAAGAACTACTTAAAGGTTTTGATTACATATTACCAAATTGCTTTGGATAAGGACTATTCCAGCTCAGTATTATCAATCGTGTATAAAATAGACTGTCTCACAACACCTCAGTAAGTGTTTTTATGGCACTGAAATTTAAATTTATTGATTTATTTAATACGAAATACTGTGCATAAAGCAAAATTTAAAAAATTTTTAAACACGGTGAAATTTCCCTTCCAGCCCTACCTTCCAGGCATCCTCCTCCCCAGAGGCAACTGATACTCCTTGTGAATAGGACTTTGTTAGCAAATATATGTAAATACATTCTCTTCTCTCTCTCAAAATCTTATTTCAGTTAACAATATTGCATGGATCTCATTCCATGTTAGGACATAAGGGATGTTCTCATCTATTTTAACAGCTGTTTTACATTCCATTGTATGAGATGTACTACATTTTAAAAAACCAATTCTCTATTGACAGACATGTGCTAATACAAAAAAAAAAAAAAAAAAGCATACAATTTCACGTGTGCAAAAATAACTAGACAATGTACCTAGAAGTAGGATTGTTGCTTTAAAAGGTGCAATTAATAACTTTGCTGGACTTTAATAAAGTGCCGTGTGGAGATTGTGCTATTTATATTCAAAACAACAGCAGTATGAGAGAGCCTGTTTCCCTACACTCTTACCTGGCGGTGTGTTGGTAAATGATTACCAACTGACTTTCAGGGAAGAAAAAACTTGATTCGTAGCATATACCAATTCCCATGATATAAATAATACTTTCATCATTGCTGATTTTAAGCTATCAACATGAAGTCACTATATGAGGAGTTGGGAAGAGATGTCCATTATCAGCTCTTACACTGTCCTCACCCACACAGCGTGTTAGCAAACATTTCAATCTTCATCATCTGACAGTGAAAATTAATATTGTGCATGAGATTGAGCATACTTTCATATATTTAAGAACATTTCATTTTCTAGGAGCTATTTATGTCTTTTGTTTATTTTTCTATTGGGTTAGGGTCCTTTTCTTGCTTATTTGTAGAAGCACTTTATATATAATGGTTATCAGTTTCTTGTATGGTTGGAGTAGCAAATATCTTCCTTGGTTTATTTACAGTTTAAATTTACTTATGATGTTTTTGCCATGAAGAAATTTTTACTTTCCTATAGTTATATTTATCTCTTTTTTTAAATCTCCATGAGTTGCATGTTGTACTTAGGTTTTCTCTATCCTAAGATTAAAAACACAGTAAAACACATATGATTTCTTCTCACATTTTTATAATTTTATTTTTTATACATAAAATCATAGAAACGTTTTCTTTTCTCTGTTTCATTTTGGGTGGCACATCATCTACATGTCCATTAGGTCAAGTTGGCTGATAGTACTGTTCAAGTCTCCTATATATTTACTGAATTTCTTTTGTCTGCTAGTTCTATTAATTGAAATCTTCAACTTCATCTGTGGATTTGTCTTTTTCTCTTTTTGGTTCTATCAATTTTTGCTTCATTTTTTTTTAAAGGTCTGTGATTAGGTACATATACATGTAAGACTATTACTTCTTGTTGATATTTTGAATCCTTGATCATAATGTAATAGCCTTCTTCATTCCTGGAATAGTACTCGTCCTGAAGCCCACTTTATCTTATATTAACATAGCCACTCTAGCTTTCTTTTCATTCATGTTTATATGGGATATCTTTTCTCTCCTTTTACTTTTAATCCATCTCTGTCTTTATATATATATATATATATATATATATATATATATATATATATATATATATATATATATATATATATTTTTTTTTTTTTTTTTTTTTTTTTTTTTTTGTGGTACGTGGGCCTCACTGTTGTGGCCTCTCCCGTTGTGGAGCACAGGCTCCGGATGCGCAGGCTCAGCGGCCATGGCTCATGGGCCCAGCAGCTCCGCAGCATGTGGGATCTTCCTGGAGCGGGGCATGAACCCGTGTCCCCTGCATCGGCAGGCGGATTCTCAACCACTGCGCCACCAGGGAAGCCCTCTGTCTTTATATTGAAAGTGTGTTTCTTGTAAACTGTTACCAAGTTGATTTTTATTTTTTATTTATTTTATAATCTGTTTTTTAATCTCAGTGCTTAGACCACTGATATTTAATGCAATTATCAATACAGCTGGGTTTATATCTACAATATTCCTGTTTGTTTTCTATTTGTCACATTTGTTCTTTGTTTCTTTGTCCTTTTTCCTGCCTTCTTTTGGATTAACTGAATATTTTTTAGTATTTTCTCTAAGGTGTACCATCTATATCTCTAATTTATCACAGTCTACCTTCACATAACATTGTACAAATTGGCATATGATTAAAGAATCTTACACCAGTATGCTTCCATCTCCCTCTTTCTATCCTTTGTTCCCATACATTTTACTACTACATATATTATAAGCCCTATAGCCCACTGTTGCTATTTTTGTTTTAAACAGTTATATTTACAAGACAGTAAAAATTAGAAAAAAAATTTCTTTTATATTTACTTACATACCCATATTTACCATTTCCAGTGCTCTTCATTTGTGTGTGTGTGTGTGTGTGTGTGTGTGTGTGTGTGTGTGTGTGTGTGTGTGTATGGTGGGGGGGTTTCAAATTTCCATCAGATACTATTTCACTTCTGAAAAGCTTCCTTCAACAGTGTTTTCTAGAGCAGATCTGGTAGCAATGAATTTTCTTAGCTTTCATTTGTCTGAAATTCTTTATTTTACTTTCATCTTTTAATGATGTTTTCATTAGGTTTAGAATTCTAGGTTGACAGCTCTCTCCCTCACTTTAAAGGTATCATTTGAATGTATTTTCGAGAAGTCTGCTGTCATATTTTATTTCTCTATATGTAGTGCATATTTTTACTCTGGATGCTTTTTACCTTCATTTACTTATTCCTTTTCTAATGGAATTCCTTCTCTAATGTTCTTCCTTTCTTTATGTAAATTCAAGCTTCTGACCTATACCATATTCCTTCTCTCCGAAGAACTTATTTTAACATCTCGTGCAAGGCAGGTCCACTGGCAGCAAATTCCGTCAATTTTTGTTTGTCTGAGAAAGACTTTATTTCTTCGTTTTGAAGATTTTTCACAGGACACAATTCTAGGTTGGTGTTTTATTTCTCTCAACACTTTAAATATTTCACTTCATTTTCTTCTTGCTCACATAGTTTCTGAGGAAAAGTTGGATATAATTCTTACCTTTGCACCTCTATAAGGTGTTTTTTTTCCTCTGCTTTCTTTCAAGATTACTTTCTTTATCTTTTAAATTCTGAAGTTTGAAGATGATTTGCCTAGGTATAGTCTTTTTGTTTGTTTTTTTGAATGTGTGGATTTGGAGGGGATTGTTTTGTTTTGCATTTATCCTGCTTGGTGTTCTATGAACTTTGGATCTGTGGCTTGGTGTCTGACATTAATTTGGGAGAAATTCTCAATCATTATTACTTCAAATATTGCTTCTGCTCCTTTCTCTCTTTCTTTTCCTTTTGTAGTCATCCCACAGTTACTGGATATTGTTTCATTTTTTTCAGTCATTTTTATCTTTGCTTTTTAGTTTCATGAGGTTCTATTCATACATCCTTAAGCTCAGAGATTTTTTTTCTTCAGTTGTCCCAGTCTACTAATGAGCCCAAGAAAGGCATTGTTCATTCCGTTACAGTGTCTTTGAATTCTATCATTTATTTTGATTCTTACTGAGAATTTCTATATCTCTGCTTATATTACTCACCGGTTCTTGCATGTTGTCTCCTTTTTCCATGAGAGTCCTTAGCATATTAATCATAGTCATTTTAAATTTCCAGTCTGCTTATTCCAACATTCCTTCCATAACTGAATCTGGTTCTAACATTGCTTTGTCTCTTCAAACTGTGTTTTTTGTCTTTTATATGCCCTGCAATTTTTTGTTGAAAGCCACACATGCTGTACTGGGCAAAAAAACCTCTGGTAAACAGGCCTTTAATTATGATGTGGTAAGACATGAGGAAAGGGGAAGAATCCTATAGTTCTGTGATTAGGTCTCAGTCTTTTCATGAGCCTGTGACTATGAACTTCACAAGGGCTTCTCAGTTGTTTTCCCCTCCTAGGTTGGACAGGATGGCTAGAGGGGGCTGGAGTTGGGTATTTTTCTCCCCCCCAGGTTGGTTAAGCTCTAATAAAGCCCCAATAATTTAGGCTCTGGTAAAATATTTTACCTTAAGGGCAGACTTTGTTGAGAAGAGAATGTTCTGGCATAGCTGAAAATGGTTACTTTTCTACTCCCCTTACCAGAAGCATGAGGGATTTTTCTCCAATATTCACCATGGTAGGGCTCCTGGAGGTAAAACCCAACCAGTATGTTTCTTCTGCTCGAGGTTTAATGAGCTTCTTGGATCTGTGGGTTCAACATTTTTTCCAAATTTGAAAAAAAATTGACAATTTCTTCAATTTTTTTTTCTGGCAGGTAATTCAGTTACTCTCACATTAATTTGACCCTTTTGAAGTACCTTTTAAAAGTTCTTTTTAAGAGGGCTTAGAAGAGCCCTTGTTTAGAGCTCTTTTGCCCCCCCTTGTAAGGTTTGGCCCTTTTGAGGTCTCTACTAAATGTCTTTTAATTCAACAATGTCTCTTTACTCTTTCTGGATATTATTCAACACTCTTCAGTCCTGTGTGAGCTCTGGGAATTGCTTATTTTACAGTTTCCTTGTAATTATTTTACTTGGTCCAACTTTGTGGGATGTTTTCCATTTCTCTCCTCTTACATTCATGTTTCTCTTTAATTCTTTGAACAGAGCACGCACAGATTGCTAATCAACCAAAGACTCACAAAACTCCTATGTGCACTTCTATAGCAATTAATCCTTCAGAGACAGAAGCAGAAGCAGCGTTATCTATGTTTAATGGGGATAGAAGGAGATGCAGAACTGTCCTTGCCCTCAACTTCACATTTCTCTAAGATTCAAGGGACCAAGGGTTATTTTTAATAAATGTTCTCCAAAATATTTATGTCTTGAAGATTTAGACCTAATTCCTAAAAACAAGCCATTCAGGGCCATATCTAAGTTGCTTTATATCCAACATTAGTTCTCTGGCCCTTGCTCTATATAAAGCAATGATTACATGGTGAAGGGGGTTAGTACTTGAGCACAATAAATGGCCCAGCTTTTTAAAGTTATGTAAAATCTATTGTGCACTCTATGCCTTTGTGAATAGGGCTTAGACTTTAACCTCTATAATGTAGTTGGGTCAATTCCCACCACTGCGTGACAATGAAAATATTTAGGAGTAACAAAACAACACTGCTCATCCCCTCCCCTTGCCTCCTATCACTCAGAACAGAAATGCTCACAAGGACTATATTATTACAAAGACCTCTTTCCACATCTCCAAATGTCTCTTGGGTTATCCAAATCTTCTTATGTCAACAACCCAACAGCCTACTCTCCTCTGACCTGTGAACAGCTCTGGCCAGGGCATATCAGGATTTTGGAAAGAGAATCCACTGCCAGAGAGGCCTCAGCAGCAATTCTTAAAGCTATTTTGTCTAATAAATGGCACAGAGCCAAATTCTGATAGCATACTCAGTCCTGCTCTCCTTTCTGCTGAAGATAGAGAAATTGGGAAAATAGTATTTTATGAAATGAGATAGTGGAAAGAAAATAGATTATACATAATCACTTTAAATGTTGGTATCAGTAGAGCTGGAAAAATTCCCTGGCTAAATCCCATGGTGAAAATCTGCTAATTTTGAGGGGATTAAATCAACTGAATAATTTTGGATGGGCAGATTAATGGAAGTATCTATTCTCACAGTTAAACTACTCTAGGGAAGGAAACTTAATTTTTAAGTCTCTGGCAATGAGTGCAAGTAGAATTTAGTATTTTTTAAGCTACACAATTGGGACTGATACAATTTACATTTCTATAACCTCTGCATGCCAGTTGTGTTAACATTTTATTCAGATACAAATTCATAATTTAACTATTGTTATCTGGAAACCATTAGATAGTAATCATTTACCTTATCAAAAAAGAATCCAGGCATGACTATCTGGTTGATATAATAATCCCTAGAAAAGATTTCCTTTCCCATTTTCAACACAGTGGCAAAACTCTGAGAATAGTATTAATGTTTAGCAGAGGATAGTGGCCTGTGGGGTCAGTTTCAAGCTATGAGAAGTACAAAACTTTCTCATTTCTCTTGCTTACAAGTTTATGCCTGCTTAGCTGGAGATAGAAAATTGGCAGAAGATACCGGCAGGGAGGAGAAACAAAGGATATCTCACTGAGCATATTACTAAAACTCTTCCCTTAGCAACTGCTAGCAAGGGCCTCAAAAATGCAGAAAAAGCTGTGATGAGGAGTTGGGAGCTCCTTTTGGGGCAGAGTTGTGTTTCATTTTTACTCTGTATCCTCAGTGCCTAGGGCACTGCTGGGTAGAGCAGAAGCACAATATGTGATACCTGATCAGTGATAGAGCCCTGGGGAGCCCCCTCTCTGAGAAAAAATGTGCTGCTCCCTCTTCCTTGCTGAAGTGATGGACAAGAGACAAAAATGGACCCGGATGGGTCACTCACTCTTCCTCTTCTGAAAGACACGTTTTCCCTCATAGACTCATCCTTTACCTTTATGGTCAAAGTGGGAAGTCTTAATTGTTTTTACCTGTCTTCATGTCTTGTATGAGAACTGGGATATTTCCAGAAGAGGGAACAGCATGAGGTAGGGAGACATGAGATTATGTAGAATGTTTGTGACAGTATTGTATCTCTCTCTCTTTCTCTTTTCTTTCCTGTTTCAGCTGTCAAGAGTGACTGCAGAGGTTAGAGTAAATCATAGTCCTATGTTCATGGCATACTATCATAATTGGTCTATTCAGGTTTCTCTTGTTTCATTTATACATATCTATTACTTTTTCCCATAGACTGGCTTTTAGCTTGTGACATACTAAGCCTCCCACTGATAACAGATGACCCCTGTAACAAAAGGCCACATACTTTTTTTGTTGTTGTTTTGGAAATCATTTGTATAAAGACATCTGAGGGGATTACAGGGGTTAAGATTCTGGAGAAGGACTGAAGAGAAATGAAGTAACCTTCTGTAACTTCTTTTTCTCTGGAAGCATTTGTTGATTGTGGCCAAAGAGCAAGCACCTGATTCAGGATTTACCTGAGCAGAGTGAGAGAAACCAGAAGAATTTTTTGGTAGTTGCATATGGCTGAAAATCTGAGTGGCCTCAAAACACCTCCAGTTTTTCCCAAAGACTTCTGCCAAATTCTGAAGTTTGTGAGCCAAAAATCCTAAGCAGAAAGGTTTTGCAAAGCAGAATGGACTTTGGGGTGCTCTCACAGTGATGAAGATACAAAGAATAGAGCCCAAGACATACCACAATGGGGGAGGGGGAATCAATGACCATACCAGAAAAGATTTAGAGAACAATACCATAGGAGTAGGGATGAACCAGAGGTAGACTGAGACTGACAAAAATATCAAGTAAGCATTTTCTTAGCTCAGTCCCTGATTGGATTAAGCCATCAATCCCTGTTCGGTAAGCCTCACAAAGGAAAAGGTAAATTAATTCTAGTGAAAGATAATATCATCTGAAGCCTCAAAAATGTTTAAAATCTACAATGTCCAGTGTACAATAAAATAAAACTAGAGTTGAGAAACAGGGAAGTGACCGACAATCAAGAGATAAAACAGTCTTTAGAAGCAGACTGAAAAATGAACAGACGCTGAAGTTTGTAGACAAGGGTTTAAAAATAAATATTAATATAAAGATAAAATGGGAAGAAGTATGGAACTACTGAATGGAAACAATGAAGCATTATAACAAAGAATTTGAATCTCTCTCTCTCTATATATATATTTTTTGCGGTACGTGGGCCTCTCACCACTGTGGCCTCTCCTGCTGTGGAGCACAGGCTCCGGATGCGCAGGCTCAGCGGCCATGTGGGATCCTCCCGGACCGTGGCATGAACCCACGTCCCCTGCATCGGCAGGCGGACTCTCAACCACTGCGCCACCAGGGAAGCCCTTGAATCTCTATTTAAAAAGACTCAAATTGGCATTCTAGAACTGCAAAAAAATATCTCAGAAACTCTGTTTTTAGTTTAGAAGGACTGAGCTACTAATAAACCCCATCCTCCATCAAATAACAGCTATACACCCTGAAAAAAAAATAAAACAAAGGGGGAAAAAACTATCTGAAGGCTCTGAAGATTGAAAAACACATGCCTGTTATAAAGGAGTTGAAACTTAGAAAAGTGGTCGGCACAGAATGAATTCCATTTGTGTCACTTTACCCTGAGGGCAGACCACAGACATGGTGGCAACATTGCCGGGTCACTAAAACTCCAATAGGAAAAGCCATCAACATATTGTCAAGAGAAAGCAGGGCTAGATGCATGGGAAAACCACAACCACTGAAGAACGAAGAGGGAACCTTAGAAAGGAGAGAGTTAGAGAGAATTACACCTTAATTCTGAGTGTAAACTTAGCCCAAGTCTATGACTGATCAATGTACCATTCATGCTGGGGAGAACTGGTAGGAGCTTGTAGATAAAACTTAGAGAACTAAATTGAGAACCAAGTCACCACCCACCCCAGGCAAGACAGTATGCAATTTGAGTCTAATTATTAATGAGTATGATCCCTTTTGTTCCAGCTCTTGAGGTCAGGATGAACTCAAAATCATGCTTCAACTGGGGCTGTCAGGATTATCACAGGATCTGAATCATTAACAGGAGTCTGTTGAGACTCTCATGAATTTAACTACCACCAGTTGTGGAAAGAGCGTTCAGAAATACAGCTTTAGTCATTAACTCATCTGTCATTTCCCAAACCCCTACTACTTTTCACACTGATCTGGCTCTCCGTACTCACCAACGTGCCCATTTCTTACCTTAGCAGGATATAAATATGCAATAGAGACTTGGCCTGGGCTCGTAGAAAACACTATTTCAGTTCCTGGACCGTGGGAGGGAGATATCCCACAGAGTCTTGAGACAGGCGCCATGCTTTGTGTGCTGCCAGATCCCCAGTAGCTAGCACAGTGCCTGACCTAGGGTAAGTGTTTGCTTAATAAATGACCACTGAATTGAATTTATCTGAGGCCTTTGGAGTAAGGTTCAGTGACTTCACCCCAGTTCCCTCCAAGGACATATTTTTCCTGCTGTCACCCATAATTCCTGACTGGGAATCCCTCAGGCTTATGTATGTAGATGAATAGTGGCTATATGGATACCAGGGCCTTCAAATACGTTATACATATAAAGGAGGAGCTCCAATTATTTTCAAGCCTTGCGCAAGATTCAAAATTCTTGCTGGAATCCACATAAATTGTGTTCCTGGGTTCAGGCCACATCTACTTTCCAACAAGTGGACAACAGTATGTATTAATCAAAGTTATGCCTACTGGATTTTCCTGCCATTTGTCTTTCAAGGTACCTTGAGTGGGACCATTATACTGTAGCTGATCTATCCAGCATTTGCAGCTGCCAACATATCAAGCAAAACCATCTGCAACTGGGTCTGAATTTTAATTTTCCCTCTCAAGTACCAGGTCACAGGGAACTTTCCATGAGGCTTCATGGATGTGGTGGGCTCTGGCCTCATAAACATCCCTTCCATCCAATAATGGAACGCTTCTTGGTCTGCTCACCATTACAGATAGAGCAGATAGTATTCATGGAGGGGGGTGATTTGGATCATATGGTCACTTAGTGCCCTATGTCCAAAATCCACCAAAGCCCAGCAAAGAGACAGGAGCAATGTTTCAAAGGAGAACAGTTACCTGTTAAAGGCTTTGCTCCAAAATCTTAATGGCCTCACCACAGAATCGAAACAATACTCCAAGTTGCTGCACATACCACAAGCCCTTCTGGAATCCGCTGGGTCATAAGCACCAGTGCCTGGACCCACTGGAGAGCCCCTTTTGCTTTAAGATCTACTCAAGCCTCACAGCTTTTTTTGCCACATGGGAAATGAAGGCTAGATTATCCACTAGTAGAATAAGAATGTGCTTAGGGGGAGAAAGAGAGAGAGAGAGAGACACAGAGGAAGAGAGGGCTATTGATTTATTCACCTTCAAAGAACTTATCTTGATATTTTGAAATCTGAAAATTTACAAAGAAATTCTTAATTTTAACAAACATCCTAATTGTGCCTTTTCATAAGCTGGAAATTTATTCTGGATTACTTGGTAGGGAAGCAAAATCTTCTCAGGATTTAGGTCATCTAAAGGTCTTAATCAGGTAGCTATTGAAGGGCTAGAGCAGCCACCCTAATGAGAAATATTTTACTTGCAGAATCCAAAGAAGCCCAACAAGCGTTAAGCTCCCTCTTTGATGGATTGGAACACAAGATTCAGCAACTTATTTGGCAGGTACCTGACAACTAACCAGATTCCCACGTATTTAACTGTGGTGAAAACTCCCTATATTTTCATGGATGTAGCTCTTTCCCACTGACATGTGCATCTTTTCAACTTTTCAAGCAGTAAGCAGCCTAGTTGAGGGTTCACAAATCCCCTACAGTTTACTCCAATAGACAAGTATTTTCTGTGTGCAGCATGATGTGAAAAAAAGTTTGGGAGGCACTGAGGTAAGTGATGTATTTTAACAAACAGCAACGTTTGGTAAAAAGTGTTAACATTTTGTTAGGGGATATATTGAATTTTGCTCTAGCATGCTCTGATCAGGGAAAATTATGTATTTCCAAAAACACATTCTGAGTAAATAGTAAACAATTTTGTAGAAAATACTTTAATAATAGTTAATCTAGGGGCTTCCCTGGTGGTCCAGTGGGTAAGACTCCACAGTCCCAATGCAGGGGGCCCGGGTTCAATCCGTGGTCACAGAACTAGATTCTGCGTGCAGCAACTAAAGATCCCATGCAGCCGAAATAAATAAATATATTTTTTAAAATAGCTAATCTAATTCTTTGTTTTTGCGGTACGCGGGCCTCTCACTGTTGTGGCCTCTCCCGTTGCGGAGCACAGGCTCGGGACGCACAAACCCAGCGGCCATGGCTCACGGGCCCAGCCGCTCCGCAGCATGTGGGATCTTCCCGGAACGGGGCACGAACCCGTGTCCCCTGCATTGGCAGGTGGACTCTCAACCACTGCGCCACCAGGGAAGCCCCCTAATCTAATTCTTAGGGAAAGCCTAAGCCCTGTGCCTATTCGGCCACCACAGCCATCACCATTCAGTGGGGAGAGTCACCAATCCTAAAGCACAGGAACAGTTAATCAGGCTCTAGAAAGTTTGTCCCTATAATTTACAGCTTTTAATGATAGAGAATGTCACTTAAGGAGAAAAGAAATCTTAACTATACTCCTTAAATCCTCTAGTCATGCAGCCTTGTATTTTGAACCCAGTGTCTTGCCACTTGACTGAGAGGCCAGAGGGTGGGGAGAGTCATTTTACCTCTGAACTCCCAGAATAGTGTCTAGAACCATGATGTTTACAGAATCCTTGATCAAACCATAAACAGACGTTTGGCCTTTCTGTCCTGGGATTCACTTCCTGGATCTTTAAGATTCAGTTTTCAGTTTCATCTTTTCAGTTATCTCACCAGCACCGACACATAAAGGGTGTGTTTTTTTCTCTTTGAGCGTTCTCTAACGCAAAGAATTATAGGGGGGAAAGATCACACTGAGATTTACAGTGCTAAAGCAAAACAGCCAAATAATAAGTGACTGCACACACCCCTGTTAAAAATGTGACCTCTGGGGGTTGGGGGAAGATAGTCACACAGGCCCTTCCCATCCCTCTGTGCGATTCCCACAATGCAGAGAGAGCCTGGCAACCTCATGGAGGTCAGAGAAAGGAGACACCAAAGTGCCTTCAGTCTCATTTCTTCCTCCTGGTTCCCCTCACCGGAAGGAGCTGAGAAGATATTATGCTGAGCACTTTCTTCCAAAGTGGTACCTTTTCAAGCCTCAGACACTGTCAAGTGGTCACAGAGTAGTGGCTTCTTTATGTTCTTATACTCTCAACTGTAGGACCTGGTCAGCCCTGGGTACCTTTTCCTATAGGGAACAGGCCCCAGAATCCTTTTAGCTGTACTCAAATGAAAGCTAATAGATAATCTTTAAAAACAGTACACTATACCTAGCTTAGCCTTCACTCACAGACTCTGGGAGACAATGGAATAAAACCTTATGAGGCCCTTCTGTGAGAAGTCAGCGAGGCACACATTTCCTTGATCTAAGAGCTCTGGTGGAATGTGTGCTTTACTGCTTTTTTGTCTAAAATAGAAATTTTCAGAATGTTTTTCATCCTAAAATCCCTCTGCATTGATATTAGGGTTACTTATTTCAATGTAAATTATTAAAATTTCAATTTTTTCAGCTTCAAGATATAGAGAGCAAAAGTCCTTGGACTGAGGTAGCTGAGTGATGCACTTTCCTCAGGCACAAAATTTAAGGGGACTCTGTAATCAAGGTAAATCATATTATAATGCATTATTTTAAAAAATCAAAATTAATGCAAAAATTTCAGATGAATAAAATATAAAAATTTTAAATAAAGACAGATCAGTAATAGTGCCATTCTGAGCTATATTGGAATGTGAAGCAAATGAAAAACTCAGCAATATTTTGTTCATCATGGACACATGACGTCTCTTCACAATGTACCAAGAGAAAGTAACGGTTGGAACCAGACTCAAGTATGACACATGTTGGAACTATCAGACAGGAATTTAAAACATCTATGTTTAATACTGTTAAATGCTGTAATAAAAAATGTAGACACTATAAAAGATCAGATAGATAACTTCAACAGACAAATGGAAACTATAAGAAAGAATAAATGGAACTTTAAGAAATAAAAAACATAGTAAAAGAGATGAAGAATGCTTCCAATAAACTTATCAGTAGACTTGACACAACTGAGGGGAAAAAAAAAATCAGTGAACTTGAAGATAAGTAAACAGAATTTATCCAAATTGAAACACAAAGACAAAAGAGAATGGAAAACAAAAACAAAAATCTAGAACAGACATCAAAGAGCTGTGGGACACTATTAAATGGTGCAAAATTAGAATCCCTTGAGAAGAAGAGAATGGGTCAAAGTAAATACCTGAAGAAATAATGGCAGGATTTTCCAAAATTAATGACAGACACCAAACCCAGATCCAAGAAGCTCAGAGAAGACTAAGCAGGATTAAAACAAAAACTAAAAAGTCTCAGACCCAGGCATATCATAGTCAAACTGCTGAAAACCAAACACCAAAGAGAAAATCTTGAAGGCAGCCAGAGGAAAAAAGACACATTATCAATAAGGAAACGAGGATAAGAATTAGAGTCAATGTCTTATCAGGAACCAGGCAAACAAGAAGACAGTGGAGTAAGATCTTAAGTGGGCTGAAAGAGAAAACTGTCAACCCAAAATGTTCTATGAATTGAGCACTATATACTAATCCTATACACTACACAGTGACAAAGTTGGGTTTGTCCCAGAAATGTACATTAGGTTGAACATTCAAAAATCAATCAATGTAATCCATTATATCAACAGAATAAGGGAGAAATAAAAACATATTTTCCTCTTAATAAATGCAGAAAAAGCACCTGTCAAAATTGAACATTCATTCATGATAAAAATTCTCAGCAAAGAACTTTCTCAGTCTCATGAATGGCATATACCAAAATTTAAAGTTAACATCATAGTTAATGGTTGAAAGATAAGAAAAAAGGCAATGTTGTTTGTTCTCATCATTTCTAGCTAATACTGTCCTGGAGGTCATTAGAAAAAAATTGTGGAGATCAGAAGGGAGGAAGTAAAACTGTCATTTTCCCCAGACTACATGATCACATGTGCAGAAAACACAAAGGAATACTCAAAAAGCTACTAGCACTAAGAAGTGAGTTTATCAAGGTTACAGGATGCAAGATTAAAATACAAATATCAGTTGTATTCTTATATATTAGCAGTGAACAATTAGAAAATGGAATACAAAAAACACCATTTAATATAGAAGTAAAAATGAAATCCTAAGGAATAAATTTAATAAAACAAATATAAAACTTGTACTTTTAAAATGAGAAAACATTGCTGAGAGAAATTTAAGAACTGAATAAATGGTAATTCACTATTGTTAAGATGTGACTTCTTCCCAAATTGATCTATAGATTAAATGCAGTCTCAACTGAGATCCCACTGGCTTCTTTTTCCTTCGTAGCAACTGACAGGTTCATTCCAAAATTTAGAGAGAAATACAGAGGACCTAGAATATTTTAAGCAGTCTTGAAAAATTATAATTTAGTTTATTTCATGAGTTATTATAGAGTTAGAGTTATCAAGCAGTGTGGATTTGGTGTAAGGATAAACATGTACATGTTTCCAACAGAGTCTAGAATAGACCCTCATAATCAATGGTCAAGTGATTTTGACAAAGGTGCCAAGATAATTCAATGAGGAAAGGATATGTATTCTTTTCAACAAATGATGTTGGCAAAACTGGATATCTATTTAGAGAAGAAATGAACTTTGGCCCTTACCTCACATCACTTTTTTTTTTTTTTGCAGTACGCTGGCCTCTCACTGCTGTGGCCTCTCCCGTTGCAGAGCACAGGCTCTGGACGCGCAGGCTCAGTGGCCACAGCTCACGGGCCCAGCCGCTCCACGACATGTGGGATCTTCCCGGACCGGGGCACGAACCCGTGTCCCCTGCATCGCAGGCGGATTCTCAACCACTGCGCCACCAGGGAAGCCCACCTCACATCATTTATCAAAATTGCCTTAAAATGAATTATGGACTTAAACATAAAAGCTAAAGCTAAAAAACTTTAAAAAGAAAGTACAGGAGAAAATGTTTGTGAATTTGAAGAAGGCAAAGACTTCTTAGGACGCAGAAGGCACAAACCATAATAGAAAAAAATTGGTACGGGTAGACTTTTTAAAAATGAAGCCCTCTCAGCTTGGTTGCTCCGTAGTACGGCGGCTCGTGAGGGAGAATCCCGAGCGGGCTCCGGGACGTACGGAGAGGCGGGTGGGCGGGGATGGTGTGCAGGGCTGCGGCTCCTGCGTTCCCTTCCGCTGCGAGTGAGCTGCACTGATTTGTCCCTGGGGCGGCAGCGTGGACCCGCCTGGAGATGAGGGCCTGCATGCCGCAACTACTGAGGCTGCGTGCTGCAACTACTGAAGCCCGCGTGTCTAGAGCCTGTGCTCCACAACAAGAGAAGCCACCACAATGAGAAGCCCGCGCACTGCAACGAAGAGTAGTCCCCGCTCGCCACAACTAGAGAAAGCCTGCACGCAGCAACGAAGACTCAGTGCAGCCAAAAAAGAAAGATAATCAACAAGGACCTACTGTATAGCACAGGGAACTCTACTCAGTATTCTGTAATAACCTATATGGGAAAAGAACCTGAAGAAGAATGGATATATGTATATGTATAACTGAATCACTTTGTTGAACACCTGAAACTAACACAGTATTGTAAATCAACTATACTCCAATGTAACATAAAAATTAAATTAAAAAAATTAAGGACAAAAAAAAAAATGAAGCCCTCTGCTTTTGGAAGGCAAGCCACTGACAGGGAGAAAATATTTGCAATAAATATGTCTGACAATGGAATTGTTTCCAGAAAATACAAAGAACTCTTATTAAAAAGACAACCTAATTTTTAAAATGAGCAAAATATTTGAAAGGACAGTTCTCAAAAGAAGATATATGAATGGCCAAACAAGCACATGAAAAATTGCTCAATATCTTTAGTCATCATGGGAATGCAAATTAAAAACCACTACATACCTAGAAAAGCAGAAATTAGAAAGACTGACAATACCAAGTGTTGGTGAGGATGTGAATCAACGACAATCCTCATAGATGTATGGTGGGAATGTAACGTGGTACAATTATTTTGGAAAACAACTTGACCATTTCTTATAAACAAACACTTCCCATATAATGCATTAGTTCCTAGGCATTTCCACAAGAAAAATGAAAACATGTCCTCTCCCAAAGACAGACACAAATGTTCACAGCAGCTTTACTCATAATAGCCCCAAACTAGAATTAGTCCAAAACCCATCAATAGATAAACATTTTGTGGCACATCCATGCAATGAAATACCCTTCAGCAATAAAAAGGAACAAACTTTGGATATATACAGCAACATGGATAAATCTAAAAAATATGCTGAACAAAAGAAGCCAGACACAAAAGAGTACACACTGTATGCTTTCCATTTACATGAAATTCTAGGATAGGCAAAACTAATCTATAATGACATAAAAGGAATCAGTGGTTGCCTAGATTCAGAGGTGGAAAAGATTGACTGCAAAGGAGCACATGGGATCTTTTGGGATGATGGAAATGTTCTGTGTCTTGACTGTAATGGTGGTTACATTTGTGTATACATTTGTCAAAACGTATTGAATTGTACAATTAAAATAAATACATTTTACTGTACATAAACCGAATTTCAACAAATTTGACTAAAAATATAAATCCTAGTTATTTTTATATTTAGTTTTCAGACAGCTGGATCTCAACATCCAGAATGACACAGTGCAATGGAATAAGCTATGCCATTCTAAGGCCTGAACTCTAGCCAGCTGCTGGACCAGAGGCCTGGGACTACCTTCCTTTCAAAAACAGTAACATCCCAGGTCTAGAAGTCCACTATTCTGAATGTCTCTGTTTATAGAATCCTATCCTAGATGTTAGAAGAGGGTGATGAAGACTTGGCTAACAAAGAAGCCCCATGAAGAGCTATTGTATTCCTAGAGCTCAGCACATGCCTCCTGATTGAATAAATAAGACAAAAGTAAAAGAAGAGTACAGGCATACCTCATTTTATTGTGCTTTGCTTTATCGTGTGTGTGTTTTTTTTTTTTTTTTTTTACAAATAGAAGGTTTGTGGCAACCCTGTGTTGAGCAAGTCTATTGGCGCCTTTTTTCCAACAGCGTTATTTTAAAATTAAGGTATGTATATTGTTTTTTTAGACATAATGCTATTGCACACAATATACTACAGAATAGTGTAAATGTAACTTTTATATGTATTGGGAAACCAAAAAATGTGTGTGCTTCGCTTTACTGTGATATTCACCTTACTGTGGTGATCTGGAAGTGAACCCACAATACCTCTGAGGGATGCTTGTATTCCCGGAGAAAACCTTAGATCTCTAGAGCAGTACATATGCAAGGACTGAGAGAGTCAGGGGTGGAGAGGGGGAGGCAAAACAGTGGCCTTGAAGAAAACCATCAAGCCAGGAAGCACCTCAGTACTGGCTCTTGGAGCAAGCCCAGGTTAGGAAGCGTACGACCAGGTGCACAGCCCAAGCATTTGTAAATCCTGGCAGTGTCCTTCCTCACTGATTTCACTGGGCCAGGTAAATAGAGCCATCCTCACTGTAACAGAGTCCCTAGTGAGGAAAATTTTATTTCCTGGGTACCTGCAATTCCCAGCAAGATGCATCTCCAACCAGGGCCCGCCTGCAAAGTGCAACTCGCATTTCACTGTTACTCTTTGCAGAGAACCTGACCTCTCCCAGGACGCTCACAGGCAGGCCTGTTTTCTCTGGACCCACGTGTCTCTTGCTTCCCACCACAGAGTTGTATGCACACCCAAAATCAATTAATCAGCACGGGCTCCTTCCCAATGACAGCCAACAAAGATAGTCTAAACATGGCTTGACTTAACTCACACAGCTCTTGCTATATCCACATTCCCCCCTGGCTCATATGTGACCCATCTGTTGGTGAAAAATTAATGACACAGTATGCCACATATGCCCATACATTCATTGTAGGATTCAAGCTAGAAGTCATGCTTTGGGGGAAGCTCCAGAGGAGCACATGGAACAGGCTCTGCCGGCGCTCCCTCACTTAATAAAAGATTCCATACCTTGGTTCCCTGGACAAACATCAGATCAGAAATAGCAAAATGTCCTGCTAAGTAAACCAACATGATAAAGGAAGATATTTAGATCAATTAAAGCAGCAGATGTTGGAGAGGAGTGATGGAGAGGCTTTATGTGCAGGTGTAAGACCACCTCAGAGAAACCAGTGATGCTTTGAGGAGGGTAGGACAAAGAACATTTTGCTTTGCCCCAAAAGCCTGGGATGCTGTGGATTAACAGGTGGCCAATTACCTTCAGGGGAGTCAAACCCCAAACTCAACATATTTGACAGACTGCTAGTTGCTTTTCCAAAGGTAACAGCATGAGCAGGAGAATTTTTTGGATCCCCCAAACAGACTCTTCTGAACTATTAGGTAAGGGACAACCATTTTCGGGGCATTTTCCCCCCATTTCCCGAGATGGCAGTTTGTATCGCCACCCCTTCCCACCCCGCTTGAAGAAGCAATGCAATGTAATGGTTAAGGGTTTGGACTGAGGACCATGAGACCTGCTCTCTGCTCCTGGCTCTACCAAGAAGGGGCCCTGTGACCTTAGGTAAGTCACTTACCTTCTCTGAGTTTCACAAGTAGTTAGATCACTTGGTATTTCCCTAGTTCCTTCTGGATCTTTTCATGTTTTCATTCAGTCTTCCAGAATGTTCTTTAGCTTGTCCTCTTGACGCAACCATTTACTTGGTCTCCCAGTTAAGGGTCAATGCTGCTGTTTGACCTGCGCTTGGAGCCAATGCCGCTGTTCGCAAATGACATTTGATCAATTTCATTGAACAAACGAGTGGATAACCACATGCATAAATAAATTCAGGCTCCTTCCTGCATCTCTGTGGGCTGCTATTACTTCCATCAAAAAGGGGTGTTAAAATTAACTTCAACTGTGCTCAGTTAATCAGTCCTTATTCAGGACCTTCTATGTGTCAGGCATCAAAGTAGGCAGGTGCTTGCAGTGATCAAAGACAGGTGACAAGATCTGGCCCAAAAGACACTTCAGAAACTTTAACTATTTCCTGTACCTTGTCTGTGACCACACACCAACAGTTGATGAGTATGTCAGTCAGGGTCCAATCAGGAGACAGAAACCAAACAGTGATTTAAATAGGGGAAGTTTAACATAAAAATTATTAAGTTGTGATAAAACAGTAACTCTAAGATATGAGAACGTTATAGGGTACCACAGGTTTGGAGAAGGGCCCAAGGAAGACTGAACTTGGAAGGGGATCCCCCCACCATCTCAAGGCTGGGGTTCATACCTGGTTAGAGAAGGTAGTTGAAGTCTACTGGATGGAAGAGAAGTTTGTTGGTTTTCCCAAGACAGAGCTGGTCTACAGTCACTGGGAGATCAGGAAGCAACTGTCTGGCAGGTAAGTAAGCTCCAGCCAGTGACCAGTTGTGTCCAGCTGCAGAGGGAATGCCACTGTTTGTAGGAGGCTTGGGACACCCAGTGTCAGAAGGGCAAACTGGAGGGGCAGGAGGCATGGGTGAGTCATTGTCGGGGGGCCGGTGTGTGGGCACACGGGGGAGCTGGATAGGAGACACAGTGTCTGTGTTGGGAAAGCCACGGGAGAGTGCTCACCAGGCTACGTCAGGCTGCAAGACTGCCGGAGGACTGGGTGCTCTGGAGCCCTGACTGGGGCAGAGCACCCCCAGACGCCCTCACACCCACACCGGTGACCAGGAGGACTGGGTGCTCTGGAGCCCTGACTGGGGCAGAGCACCCCCAGACGCCCTCAAACCCACACCGGTGACCAGTGGGGCAGCTGGTGGGACCTGCAGAAGCCTCTTCCTCCTGCACTGTCCCCCCAGTGCCCTCCACTGAGAAAGCTTAACATGGTGCTCTCTGTAGAGGAGAAGAACTGGAAGCAGATCCAACCATTACTGCAGACCAGGAGGAGCCCAGAGGCAAAAATGGACGTCAACGGAGCCTTAAACCAGGCGTCAGAATTCTGAGCACAACTTGTGTACTCTCAGGCAAGTGACTTAGATGTCTCAGTTTCAGCTTATTCATCTACAAAATGGAAATAATACTTGTCCAATTTACTAAACAACAAGACTGTGAGAATCAAGTAAGATGAGGAGTATGAAGGGCTTTGTAAACTGTAAAGTGCTTCGCGTTTCCAATGGGCATGGCTGTTAGCTGTATTCAGTATTCCATGTGCTGTCCCTCCAACCTGCGTGATGTTCCTCTGGTATCAAGGCCGAAGACATGAGACCTTGTCTTATTTCTTTTGAATCCCTGACACCTAGCACATGAACTGGCACAAAGCAGGCAGTTAATCAGTCTTTATTACCAGACCTGTACTCTTTTAGTTACTTACTGACAGTCACATTAAGTGAGGAGCTGAAGCTTAAGGTAAAGATGTGTCTGACCAGGGCTTCCCTGGTGGTGCAGTGGTTGAGAGTCCGCCTGACGGGTTCGTGCCCCGGTCCGGGAGGATCCCACATGCCGCGGAGCAGCTGGGCCCGTGAGCTGTGGCCGCTGAGCCTGCGCGTCTGGAGCCTGTGCTCCGCAACGGGAGAGGCCACAGCAGGGAGAGGCCCACATACCGCACACAAAAAAAGATCTGTCTGACCAAGCAGGGACAGACCGTAGCTCCTCAGAAGGGGCCCCACTGGTATTTCCCCATCTTTCAGCCAGAAATACCCTCCTCCTCAGCGGAGCAGTCAGTAGGGAGAGCCCCTTGGCCCCCTGATCAGCCTCTTCCTGAGGCCCTGGGGCCCTTATGGTATTATCAACTCAAGGAGCTTCCAGAGGACCTCACTTGCCGGCCTACTAAACAGTTGGTGGATAAACAGATGTATAGATGAATGAATGAAAAAGCAGAGTTGCCCAGCTAAGGTCTTGCCCATATGAATATGATAACCATAGGGCTACTAAAATCCAGTTTTTTTGTTAAAACACACACACGCACACAATCCTTTGTCCATTCCTTTCTCCATTATTCCCTTAAAAAAATAATAAATGAAGAAATTGGGTATACATGCAAAGCAACTGCTAATTTACTCATTGATTTATTGTATTTTTGGAGCAGAAACCTCACAGAATAGACCAGAGCTCTGTCTGGACACTGTGGGCACTGCTATCTGAGGTCTGAATCTGTCTGAGGTGTCTCTCTCTGCATGAAGGGTTAGCTCCTGGTGGTCTGCGGCTCCCACTCTGCCTAGCCTGGGACTGCTACAGATTCATGTGGGGAGGAAGCTGGGAACAACTGGAGGGGATGAAAACTGAGGACATGCTCATTGGTCTGGGAGAGGAACTTCCTGCCATCGGCCTCTCCTCTCCCACAAGGGCAGTCCTGAAGCAGCGGAAAAAGGCAAGCAAGTTTAATTACTCTGATCATATCCTGAGACATTTCAGAGCCCCCTGCATGGAAAGGCTGCATGTTTTTGTTTATTTTTTCACATACACACACTGTATTTTATTTTTACAAGAGATAAACTGATACCAAGCATTGTGTTGCATGTTTTTTTTTTTTTTTTTTTTTTTTTTTTTTTTTTTTTGCGGTATGCGGGCCTCTCACTTTTGTGGCCTCTCCCGTTGCGGAGCACAGGCTCCGGACGCACAGGCCCAGCGGCCATGGCTCACGGGCTTAGTTGCTCCGCGGCATGTGGGATCTTCCCGGACCAGGGCACGAACCCGTGTCTCCTGCATCGGCAGGCGGATTCTCAACCACTGCGCCACCAGGGAAGCCCCAGTGTTGCATGTTTTTTAACACTAAACATCACTAACATATTTAGAAAATTTTTTTCTCCTGCCTATAACACATTTTAAATGTGGATGAGGTTCAGCCAATAAGGACTTTCATAGATTTGCACAAGGTAGTGGTTAATTGAGGCAGAAACAACTGGCATTGCAAAATCAGTTTGCTCTGCTTTTGACTCACACTGGTATGGGTTAAATACTTCAGGGTGAAACTAACATATGGAAGAAGCCTTTAATTTAATCTTTCTCCTGCCTGAAGCAAATCCTGTGGGTTTCATATGATGTGAATCAGCCCCACTTGCAGATAAGTAAACACATTTAGAAAAGGAGGCACAAAGGTAGCCCTGAAGTGGCTTGGACATCTGTTACTGGAGCATGTAAGAGTAACTTGATCAGTCAATTAATATCTCCTCTCTTCTTCTCAGTTTCCTCCTTAGCTGTGTTGCTTTGTCAACGCTTAGTCTGGAAAGAGAGGAGGCCAGTTTTCGACCGTTCTTTTCCTTCCACAAATTCAGCAAATGATCAAAAGACAGAATCATGTCAGTCTATCAAAGGTACATTCCATACCTCTTTAGCTTCCTAAGGAGCTTGAGGGAGAGGCTGAAGTTCAAGTTCTCAGAAATATAGAGGAAGTGGTGAATGCCAGGTCCATTTCCATCCTCCCTTGAACTGGTCTCATTGGTCTGTTGTGGCCTTTGAAACGGACTTAGCAACGTCTCCCCTCTGTTTTCACGGAAGTGTATATTTTGTTTATTAAGAATGTCAAGCTGGTCTTCTTCAGAGAGAGTCAGTCACTGATTTTAAAGCCTTCTTCTGTGAGAGTTGAAGTAAGAATGATGCCTTTGATATTTTTGTCCATAGCTCTCTACACATGTTTACCACTGAAAAATAAGACAGATTTGCTAAGAAAAGGGACAGAGGAGAAATTTTGATTGCATTTAATGGCACTTGACTAGAGAACCTCCAAACACCCAAATCTTGTCCTGTGAATCACTCCTCAACCCTTGACATTCCCAAAGGAGCTGCATACAGAAAGACTGATAGCAAATGAGAAACAAAGTAACACTTTATTATAACCTTTCAGATCTTGATCAGGCTGGGTTAGAGTGCAAGGTTCACTCTTAAGGCCTGCCCTCCTACCCTACACATGTCAGCTTTGGCTCAAATTCTGGACCATCACTAGTCGCTGCCAGCCACATGGCACAAAACTAAAGCAGTGATGCTTTTCTGAGGCAGATAAAGAAGGCTAGGCTCTCTTCCCCTGGTGCTTCTGGCAAGTCCAACCCACGGAGCAAAAGCAGGGAGTGCAAGAGAAGGTCACCCCTGCACAAACGTGGGCTTTTTACAGCACTCTGCTCATTGGTAAACATCAACCAATATTTAATAATTAACCAAACAGAATGGCAGATCATTCTCCCTTAAAAGATGTGAGGGAGCTAGAAAGGGAGACAGTAGGAAAGTAGGTAAAGAAATAGAAACATTCCATCCCCTATGAAACATTCACCCTCTCCCCACAAACACGCTCTATTTGAAATCCTATACAGAGAAGCTTATGAAATAGAAGTGGCTTCTGTAGGAAAGCCTGAAACACAATGTAATTTAGTCTTAGAAAGCTGATGAAATAAGGAGTAATTATTTAATTACAGGAGGACTTTTTACTTCTCAAAAAACGTTATAGGTTACCACAGGTTTTAGGGAGAGCCCAAGGAAGACTGAACTTGGAAGGAGATCCCCCCACCATCTCAAGGCTGGGGTTCATACCTGGTTAGAGAAGGTAGTTGAAGTCTACTGGATGGAAGAGAAGTTTGTTGGTTTTCCCAAGACAGAGCTGGTCTACAGTCACTGGGAGAGAAGAAAGCAACTCTCTGGCAGGTAAGTAAGCTCCAGCCAGTGACCAGTTGTGTCCAGCCGCGGAGGGAATGCCTCTGTTCATAGGACGCTTGGGACACCCACAGTGTCAGAAGGGCAAATGAGGGGCAGGGGGCATGGGTGAGTCACTGTCGGGGGGCCGGTGTGTGGGCACACAGAGGAGCTGGATAGGACACGCGTTTTCTTTTTACGCAATTTGCATTATCTATGTGAACTTTTTCAGATTTTTGTCCAGCCTGTATATGCGTGCTAACTTGGAACAATCTGTGTCATGTAAGGGGAGACTTATTTCTAGAACTTTGTCATTGAATTACCCACATCAGTAAGGAAAACCTCTTTGTAGGCAGTGTGTATCTTAATCAAGACAACTTTTTCAATAGGAAATTAAAACCTGGGTAATAAGCTCACAAAATCTATCCATACTTAACACACATCTCAATATCAGAATGTTGCCGATGCCTTTCTGGAGCACTCCATTTGACCCTGTCACATACATCTCCTCTGAATTTGGTAGGAGCGTGATTGTTTTTCAGACTTTGCAGCATCAGTACCAGCAGCATATCTAGGTCAACTTCATGACCACCATAAACCTCCTCACAGCAGTGGTAGAACCTGCTCTATGGATACGAGAAATCTGGCAGGTTATCAGGCTTTTATTCTATTCATATATATCTCCTTTCATTGGTGAATGAAAGGTTCAGTGACTTTAGGTGATCCTTCCCAGTGGATCACCTAAAGCCATTTGAAATCTAGGTTTACGATGGTTTTGTTTGTTTTTAAGAATTCAGATGGTACCGTGCAACTAGAAGAAGCGGAGGGAGAAAAACTATTAATGTACTCCATTAATTCGTTCAGCCAATATTTCTTAAACACCCCGATGTTCACAGGACTACTAACATCAGCACGTAACAGAGAGGCTGGACTGCAAAGTGGAGCACATGGTCTGGGATGTTATGAGTCACTACTGTCTATGATCATTTGGAAAATTCCTGTGCTCTGCTGCCAAAGCAAAACTGCATTCCTGGACGGGGAGAAACACTGAAACTTCCAATGCTAAAGTATGAGAGCAGCCTGTTTCTGGGGACAGCTTTTTGCTTTGTTCATACGTAGCCTGGTTGAATCTGCAGGAAGAATTTGAACTGTGGACTAGAAAGAGAGCACAAAGAAAATATGTTTATCTCAGAAGCAAGAAGACATGGGGAAAGACCTTGAGACATCACTGAGCTCCATGCCTCACAGCAAATCTACATTTATTAAAGATGAGAAAAACCTTATTATTGACTTTTCCTTAAACAATGCAGGAAGGATGTATTGTGTTCTTTAATACTCAGTTTCAGAAATAAATGCAACTATTAAAAATACTATTAATTGCTTTCCCCTTCTTTCCTTCACCTAGATTCCTTTGAAGAAAAAAAAATTTAAGAACCCAAGTCATTTATAGAATGAGATTCTCATACTCCCATTAAAAGACAGCCTCTTCAATAAGTGGTGCTGGGAAAACTGGACAGCTACATGTAAAAGAATGAAATTAGAACACTACCTAAGACCATACATAAAAATAAACTCAAAATGGATTAAAGACCTAAATGTAAGATGGGACACTATAAAACTCTTAGAGGAAAACACAGGAAAAACATTCTTTGACATAAATCACAGCAAGATATTTTTTGACCCACCTTCTAGGGTAATGAAAATAAAAACAAAAATAAACAAATGGGACCTAATGAAACTTAAAAGCTTTTGCACAGCAAAGGAAACCACAAACAAGATGAAAAGACAACCCTCAGAATGGGAGAAAATATTTGCAAATGAAGCAACGGACAAAGGATTAACCTCCAAAATATATAAACAGCTCATGCAGCTCAATATCAAAAAAACAAAAAACCCAATTAAAAAATGGGCAGAAGAACTAAATAGACATTTCACCAAAGAAAACATACAGATGGCCAAGAAGCACATGAAAAGATGCTCAACATCACTAATTATTAGAGAACTGCAAATCAAAACTACAATGAAGTATCACCTCACACAGGTCAGAATGGCCATTATCAAAAAGTCTACAAACAACAAATGCTGGAGAGGGTGTGGAGAAAAGGGAACCCTTTTGCACTGTTGGTGGGAATGTAAATTGATACAGCCACAATGGAGAACAGTATGGAGGTTCCTTAAAAAACTAAAAATAGAACTACCATATGACCCAGCAATCCCACTACTGGGCATATACCCTAAGAAAACTATAATTCAAAAGGACACATGCACCCCAATGTTCATTGCAGCACTATTTACAATAGCCAGGATATGGAAACAACCTAAATGTCCTACAATAGATGAATGGATAAAGAAGATGTGGTACATATATACAGTGGAATATTACTTGGCCATAAAAAGGAACAAAATTGGGTCATTTGTAGAGATGTGGATGGACCTAGAGTCTGGCACACAGAGTGAAGTAAGTCATAAAGAGAAAAACAAATATCATATATTAACGCATATATGTGTAATCTAGAAAAATGGTACAGATGAACCTATTTTCAGGGCAGGAATAGAGATGTAGACGTAGAGAACAGACATGTGGACACTGGTGGGGAACGGGATGGGGGGATGAAATGGAAGATTAGGTTTGACATAAATACACTACCAAGTGTAAAATATATAGCTAGAAGGAACCTGCTGTATAGCACAGGGAGCTCAGCCCGGTGCTCTGTGATGACCTAGATGGGTGGGATTGGGGGTGGTGGGACGGAGGTCCGAGAGGGAGGGGATGTATGTATACATATAGCTGATTCACTTCATTGTACAGCAGAAACTAATAAAACATTGTACAGCAATTTTACTTCAGTAAAAAAAATAATAAAACAGATCTGTTTTGAAAACAGAAAATAAAAAAACCAAGTCATTTATAGAATGAAATTCCCATACTCTCAATAAAAGAAGCTAAAAATGACTGAACTCTAGTTTTACTAAGGGAACATTATTATATATTCATTATTTTTCCTGCTTTGGAGATTCAAAGAGTTTCTCTAATCCTGTAGCATCCTCTTCCTTACCGTTATATAGCCTGGACCTGCTTCAACTGTCTTGGTCTTTACAGACTACTTCTTTTCAAATAAAAACTAATAATTTTCTATTTCAAATAAAACAAAGCAAGCTATGAGAAGAGCCATCACTTGGATTTGGATAATAGGTCTTCGGTCAGCTAGTACAACCTCACATTTCAGACAAAAGCAAAAGACCTTTAATAAGATTCAAGAGTATGTATGACGGGGAAGGGGGGCGGGAGGGGGAAGGAAGCAATGATAAAATCCTTGAAATTCTCCCAAATTATAAATGCCATTAAGCTTTACTATAAAATCCCTCAAATTAATGTGTTTCTAATTTTAGCATTAAATGAGGCTGGTGTATTGAGTAGAACTATTTGCATAATAATGACAAAAATCAAAGTTTTAGAGAAGCAAAATTGACTCATTTGAAACTTAAATTCTAATTCCTGAGCAGCTTCTGACTAATGAGCCTGAACAAGTCAGAAATGTCCTGGCCCTCATCCTCAACAGTGGAAAAGAGATTATATAAAGACGTTGGAGAAAATTTACAACATACACCTATGGTTTCTTAAACTTTCCCTTCCAAGTAGCAACACTGGGGGTGGGGATTCATATATCCTCTCAGTAGCTCTGAGAGTTTAGCCTGAAGTCGCAGGCTGCAAGCACAGTGTTTTTTGTTTTTTTTTTTAAGTTTCCCATTTTCTCTTTGACTTTTATATGTATTTCCAACTATATGCTGTAAAATATTTATCTCTCTTTAAAAATATACATGCTCTAAATTACTGGCTAATTAAAATGTACCCCCATATTAGTTAGGCTATAGGCTATGCTGCTATATTAAAAAGATACCAAATATAGTCGTTAAACAAGATGTTTTATTTCTCATGTAAGGGTCTGGAGGCAGCAGCTTGCCAACGGCGTTATCAGCAGTACTGCTCCATGAGGATATTCAAGGACCCAGCTTCCTTCCATCTTGTTGCATTACCCCTTAAGGCATTATCCTTAAGGCATTATCCTTACACCTTAAGGCATTATCCTTACCTGCTCAGTCAAACCTAACTTAGCTTCAAATCTATGTTTCAGTCATAGAAAGGGCAAAGAAAAGTGAAGATGAATATAATTTTCACTCACATTTCACTGGCGAGACTTAGTCATATGGCTGCAGTAGCTACAGAGCATGGAAAAATATAATTTCCAGTTGGATGGCCATGTGGCTGGCAAAAGTTAAAATAAAGGTGATGTTACAGAAATATATACCACACCTGTCTTATGGATTTTTGTATCTACCAACTGCTATATTCCTCTAGAGGTGCCCTAGAGCAGCATGGTATAAGGAATGGGTCTGCAAACGTTTCATGTAAAGAGCCAGGTAGGGGCTTCCCTTGTGGCGCAGTGGTTGAGAGTCCACTTGCCGATGCAGGGGACACAGGTTCGTGCCCCAGTCTGGGAAGATCCCACATGCTGCGGAGCGGCTAGGCCCGTGAGCCATGGCCGCTGAGCCTGTGCCTCCGGAGCCTGTGCTCTACAATGGGAGAGGCCACAACAGTGACAGGCCCGCGTACCGCAAAAAATATAAATAAAAGAGCCAGGTAGTAAATATTTTAGGCTTCCTGGGTATATGCTCTCTTTTGCAACTATTGTTGTGGTGCAAAAGCTGCCATAGACTATATGACTGTAAGTAAGTGAAAGAACATGGCTGTTGTTTTAGTTATCTATCACAACATAACAAATGACTCTAACATCAGAAGTTCAAATCAACACACATTTATTATCTCACAATTACCACGGGTCAGGAGTCTGGGTCTTCACGTAGGATCTCACAAGGCTGCAGTCACAGTCAGTTGGAGTGTGTTCTCTTCTGGAAGCTTGACTGGGAAAGAATCCAAACTCACACAAGTTGTTTGCAGATCTATTTCCTTGTGGCTGTAGGGCAGAGCGCTTAGGGCCTCAGCTTCCTGGTGGCTACCGGTTGCCCTCAGCACCTACAGGCCACCCGTAGTTCCTTGTCTTGTGGTTCTGTCCACAGGCCCTCTTACAATATGGCAGCTTGCTTCTTAAAAGCCAAGAGGGGAGAAAGTCTCTAGAGTGAGTTTGGTAGCATGACAGAATTTCACATAATGTAAGTCACGGGAGTGACATTCCATTACCTTTGACAGATGATTGGGAGTCTGTCCATCAGAGCTGTGTTCCAATAAAACTTTATGAAAACAACTGGTGGGCTAGATTAGGCCCACAGGCCATAGTTTACAGACCCCTGGCATAATAAATAAGGTGTAGAAGCCATTGTTTAAGGTAAGAAAAGATAAAAATTAATTGAATAGAGTTAGAGAAAAAGAATCCTCAGAGCCAGAGGAGCTTTGTAGAAACACAGTCATAGAAAAAATGCGTTTCTGATTCTGGTCCTATCCCATAATACACCTATTACCTTGTTAATGAAAAATTAAGAATGGGATAGATGAGCATTATGCTCAAACTTATTTATCATAAAATAGAGTTGTTATTGGAACTCTAACTAAATTCAAAGTGAAGGGGCTTCACAGCAAGCTTTCTTCAATTTTAGTTCAATTCAAACCTTACCTCGAATAATTTCAACAGAAAACCTGGTCGTTTTCTTAGTGATTATGAAAATGACAGCTAACACTTAACGTGATTATTGCAAATCAGGAATTATGCTAAATGTTTAACATGAATGACCTCGTTTAATCTTCATAACACCCCCATGTAATTTAGATTATTATTATTCCCACCACAAGATGAGGAAACTGAACTTTAGCGAATTAAGCACTACAAAAAGCAGCAGAACTAGTATATGACACTTAGTCTATCCTGAGGGTCCAGACACTTAAATTTTATTTGAAGTATAATGGCAAGTCTTTGAAGGGTTTAAAGCAGAGAGGTAGTGTAATTAATATGATTAATGTTTTAAAAATATTAGCTCTGTGTGGAGACTGGACTGAAGGGGGGCTAGAGGAAGCAAGGTAGTCCAGGGCAAAGATGATGGTAGCTTGGAAAAGGTAGTATCCTAGAGATATATTTGCAAGATATTTAGGTGGTAGAAGTTACAGGCTACCTCTCTAACTGAAAAGCACTCCACTATTCCCTTGTTCACAACACTCTAACCAAAGATCACACTGATCTTTGGTTCCTGAAACGTGCTAAGCCTTTTCCAATCTCTGAGATTCTGCATTGGCCATTCTCTCTATCTAGAATGCTTTTCACTGTATTCTGCTATTGCCTCATTCTAACTCATCTTACAGGACTCAGCCCAAATCTCACTTCCTCAGAGTCTTTCCTTGATGCACCATCTAAGTTTCGTCCTATCTTTTATTTTCTCTTAAGAGAATCCAATTATTTTTCATCCCATACTTATTCACAATTTATTATATTTTGTTTTTTAACTTTTCATTTTTTAAAAATTTTATTTTATTTTATTTATTTTTGGCTGCGTTGGGTCTTCGTTGCTGCACACGGGCTTTCTCTATTGCCGTGAGTGGCGGCTACTCTTCATTGTGGTGCGCAGGCCTCTCATTGAGGTGGCTTCTCTTGTTGCAGAGCACGGGTTCTAGGCATGCAGGCTTCAGTAGCTGTGGCATGCAGGCTCAGCAGTTGTGGCTCGTGGGCCCTAGAGCGCAGGCTCAGTACTTATGGAGCAAGGGCTTAGTTGCTCCATGGCATGCGGGATCTTCCTGGACCAGGGCTCGAACCCGTGTCCTCTGCATTGGCAAGCGGATTCTTAACCACTCCACCACCAGGGAAGCCCCTAACTTTTCATTTTATATTGGAGTATAGTTGATTAACAATGTTGTTATTAGTTTCGGGTGTACAACAAAGTGATTCAGTTATACATATACATGTATCTATTCTTTTTCAAATTCTTTTCCCAATTAGGTTGTTACATCTTGCTTGTTTTTTAACTGACTGTCTAACACATTACACTTCAAGACGCCAGAAACTATATTAATTTTGCTCATCACTGTTAACATAATGTCTAGCGTACACTCAGTTCCTGGCACCATAGGCAGTCACTGAATATTTGTTGAGGAAGTAAATGTCTGACTTCAGTGCTTTTACGCTTAAACACTGTGCAACTGTTTTTCACATTTGCTGATTTTAGAAGAAATTTTTCTCTTCTATCTCTCTGGAATTATCAATAAAACATATCAAATAAAACATAGTGATGCTTCAATCTCCAACCCACTCTCACTCCATACTCTTCCCAAACCCATTCCTAGATTTTAAAAAATGTTGAGAATAAAATGTACAGTAGGAGGAAGAGGGTGATGAAGTTGGTTTGAGGCAGGTGAGTTCTCATTTATTGTTGGTAAGAGTATAAACTTATGAACCTTTGAGAAAACAATTTATCAATATGCAAAAATGGCCTTAAAATAAATGTAAATAGGGACTGCCCTGGTGGCACAGTGGTTAAGACTCTGCACTCCCAATGCAGGGGGCATGGGTTCAATCCCTGGTCAGGGATCTAGATCCCACGTGCATGCCACAACTAAGAGTTCGCATGCCACAACTAAGGAGCCCACATGCCACAACTAAGGAGCCCACCAGCCACAACTAAGGAGGCCATGTGCTGCAACTAAGGAGCCTGCCTGCCCCAACTAAGACCCAGCGCAACCAAAATAAAAAATAAATAAATAAGAACATACACAAAGAGAGGTGTGTGTGTGTCTGAATTTACATGAGATATCTGAAAAGATATAAACCAAATGTTTCTAACTAGTTAGGTAGGTATTTCTAGGGAATAAGAGAGCAAAATAGACTTTTTTAAAAACACTTTTTAAAAAATATAGGCAATTTTATATTTATAATAAAACCCCATTAAAAGTAAAAACAGAAAATAAATCTTCATACTTTTGGCAAAATAATCCCACTTCTAGGAACCCATATTAATAAAGTAATGAGAAATGTGGTTTAGGGTTTATTTATAATGATCTTTACCAGTTGAGTTCTTTAGTATTTTAAAAAACTGGAAATAATCTAAATGTCCAACAATAGATTGAATAAATAAAATGTAACTCATTCAACTGAAGGACTACTTAAAGATAGTAGAGAAAGATATATGAATAGGAAAAAAAAAACAACAACCTTCAATAAAATCTACCAGAATGTCATTAACGGCTGTTTCTGGATGTTGAGAGTCTATGATTTTAGGTTACTCCTTTATAATTTTTTTTGTGTTTCCTACTTAAAAATAATCATATTTTATAATTGGAGAATTGCAAATATTATTTGTAGTACTCCTTTCTAACAAGTAATTTATATTTTTATTCAATCCTCATGACAAGCACTCATACAAAACATGTTCATTTGCTAAGACAGTGGGTTTCAGTTCCTACTTATGGCTCCACCCACCTTATTTCTATGAAAATGTAACACACACCTTAATAATCTTTGGGAATGAAATCTTCTTCTACTTGTGTATCGTAACAATGGTGGTAGCTTAAGAAATAAAATTATCTGGAATTAAATATATTTCAGGAATAATTATGTTCTTAGTTAGAATTAGACCTACTACTTACTGGTCCTTCCTTCAATGCCTTTGGTCAGACTTTCCTGAACTAGATTGATGGAAAGAAAACTATTTACCACTATTTTAAGCTACAAATAGGAAATTTCATTATGAAGTGTCACATTTAACTTAGATACCTACACTGGGAGTTAAGTTGGCATCAAACCAATGAAAACTTCTACCTATTCATATGGTCACTGTTGGGAAGGCCCAACAAATTCAACTTGAAGTGATGTATGTTTATTTGTACATAAGAAGAAATGTTTACAGTAGTCAGGTACTTTCCTCTGGGGACCACCAGAACAGAGCATAAAAATATAAGATAGATCCCACAAGCTACATATGGAAACAAATCCCATTATATTATAAACACGTCTTCTAGATATCCTATCAATGGAAGTTTGAGTTTAAAAACTTTTCAAATCAACCAAGTATGGACAGCCACTATAATATTTACATTCTGAAATAATCCAAACACCTAATCCTTCTAAGCAACAACATACAAACACACGTATAAATAAGTAAGGACATAAATTCCATATACTGAACATTTATTTGGGAGACATTTAACATTCATATTACTCAGATACCTCATATAAAGAATGTGATTTAAATCCAATGGTTCTGTTTAACTACAGGATATTTCTGAAATCAAATTCTTTCATGTGAAGTCATATTTGAATCTCTGTCTCTCTCTGTTCTCTCTCTCTCATTTTCTCCCCCCCCCATCCCTTTCTCTCCTTTCCTCCCTCACTCTGTCTTTCTCACTGGAAATAATATAGTGCAGACATTTCACTCATAAAAAATTCAACTGATATTATTTTCTGCAGGCAACCATACTCACATTTATATAGATCCACAGCATAAAATACTGTGCACTTCAACTAATTCTAAGACATAAAAATCTTCTTGACTGAAATTAACATATTTACGAAAAGAGAACATAAAATTTGTTTCACATTCTGTTTTAAAATTTTAAGGATAATCATTTAGCACTCATTACAGTTATTTTTATTCATGATGTGAATCTGTCTCCCACACCTTGAAATGAATCATTAATTTTCAGTACAAAAAAAAAGCACACAAAAACCTGAACTGTTATTAAATCATTAAACTCAGAGAAAAAATTAAAGTGCACAGAGATGCTCATACTGGAGTTGGCTGATGTACTAGCACTAGCTCTATTTAAAATTTCTTTCCTATATTATTTCCCAAGCAAAATACACTCATTATATTAAAGGAAATAAATGCCATAATGTATTTAATTGAATGTGGCCACTTTCTTATTTTTATTAATGTAATGAAAGAAGTTCTGTGTTCTAAGGTACACATTACACTTTGTATCCATGGACCCTTCTTGATACATTCAAGTATGTAAAAAATAAACAGGTCAGGCAATAAAGCAAAAATAGGACAGTAAAAACAATATGATATTCACTTTTGTTCCCCTTAAAACAAAAATGTTCTTAACAATTGCTTGCTGTTGGCTCACAGAACTGTAGAATGTATATTAGAACTTCAGTACTCAAAACAATGATCTTCCTTGGCTGTTATTTGTATAAGAAGCAATAAACCGTATAATTTACAAGAAGAAAGCTAATGAATCCTTCAGAAAACACAACCTGGCAGTTTATCTTCAATGCAAAACAATGAGGTGGCAGGAGTGTGATAGAGAAACCAGTCTTTAGGAACATCATGTAAGGGAATCCAGCTGTGCTTGTATGGTCTCTAGCTATTTACAGAGACAAAAAAAAAAAAAAAAAAAAAGAGAGAGAGAGAGAGAGAGAAAGTTGGTGAAGGGAGAGAAATTCATATGAAGTGTTGTTTAGAAACATGCAAATGAAAGAAAAGAATGTAACTGGTAACTATGTATTTTAAATACACTCACATAAGCAATAAATATACCACTTAGAAAATTTTTCTTTTTATGTGGATATTAGAATTCAAGCTTGCTATCTGTTTTCAAATTTGTAAAAGAGGATTTCTAAATACTACTGTTTAAAATGCACCCAGCTAGGGCTTCCCTGGTGGCGCAGTGGTTGGGAATATGCCTGCCAGTGCAGGGGACACGGGTCTGGGCCCTGGTCTAGGAAGATCCCACATGACGAGGAGCAACTAAGCCCGTGAGCCACAGCTACTGAGGCTGCGTGTCTGGAGCCTGTGCTCCACAACGAGAGAGGCTGTGGCAGTGAGAGGCCCGCGCACCGCGATGAAGAGTGGCCCCCACTTGCCACAACTGAAGAAAGCCCTCGCACAGAAACGAAGACCCAACACAGCCAAAAATAAATAAATAAATTTCAAAATGCATCCAGCTCTTTCATTTTAGATTTTTAAAGGGGGGAGGGTGGTAGAGGGGGCAGTGCATTTTCCTGGATTACAAAATCAGTATTTACAAAGAAACACGAAATATCCTCAAAGATAAATCTTTAAAGGCCTGGTATCTGCCTTTTCCCTTGGGCCCAGAAATTAAAATATTTAACATTACCTATCTCTAAAGTGCCAGTGTGGCTAGATACCACACAGTTTATTATTTAATGCTTTACATTAAAACAACAAGACTACTGCTTTAATTAAAACCATATCCATTCTCTTCCTGATTTAGTTTGTCAGATTCTCTTCATCTTGGCAATGCTTCCTACTGTGAAACATAAGATGTTTATAAGGGAAGTTTAAAGAACTCAGCTCTGTAATGGGCATTTAAAAATAAGAATTCATAAAGTGGAGGAAACATTGTGAAAAACCCCACATTATCAGAAATTATTAAAAAAATACAGACCTTGTTATAGAAATCAAACAATTCCTTGTGACTGAATTCCACAAGAACTTTCTTCAGGCTCTGTAAGGAAAAAAGAAAGAAAGAAAGAAAAAAATTTAGTTGTGTACAATTTACATTGCATTTTTTTTCCTCTCCAGCTAGCCTCAGAATTTAAAAAAAAACAAACAAACCAAACTTACCTCCTCTACTCAACCCCACTGTTCCAAGAACTCAAAAATACATTTAATAACACTCCACTTTAGCAAAAGGTTTCAACTCTATAGGGGTATCTGTTCTTCAAGTTGACTCCACAAAGGTTAATAAAATATATTCCAACAAGAGAACAATTTCATTATGTATTTTTTCAAGGCAGAGATAATACATGAGATTATATTTCATCTTTCTCAGCAGTCCATTTGAAATCTAGTAAATACCATTACACAAAGACACTGGAGGCAGCATATCTGACTGAACTCATCCAGCCATTAATGCCTCACATCAGCACAGCTGCTGTCTCCAAGCATTAATCTAACAGTTATGATCTTAACATGCTGAGATTGTTACCTTTTGTAATGTACAGACTCAGCACAAGTTAACAATTAACACAACAGCTTCAAAGCTGGGACTTAAACCTGCTCCTTCCTTTCACCTCAAATGCAACAGAGAAATCTTTATGGATGCTACAGATGCTAAGTAATATTGTGTACGCATGCATGATAGTGCAGTAAAGTGCGACATTAACCCAACCCACCCCAATACGCTTTTGGTTGATTTTGTAAACTGGGGTAACACTGTTTCTGAAAATTGTTCAAACATGTTTATCTTCTTCAACGTAACTTTGGGAAGTGAAAGTTAATGGGGACAGAATACCAAGAATGTGTCACCTGCTCTGACCATACTGTCATGCTCACGTGACATATAACAGGCACCATGGATTGAAGAAGTGGAAAACTGTTGCAAACAGACATTGATTCATGCACTTAATTGCCTATGGTCATTTCCAACACTGTATTAATTCTATTTCTCAGTTTCTATGCTCACTTTTTTCTTTGTTTTATTTGTTTTAATGATTTCCATTTCCATTCACAAAGCCAACATTTTCAAAACAAGTTTTCTCCTAATTTTAGGAGAGTCAGTGGGGCTTTGCTCAGAAATGGCATCTCCCTTTCCATGAAGCCTAATCACATAGGCTCAAATTCCTTTCTTTGTTTTCTCTTATACACCCATGTAAGTTTTAAAATGAATGACGAAGCATACCGGCTTTAAAGCTTTATCCTTTACAAATGATAAAAAAAAAACTATGAATTTTTCAAATCACATTAGAAGAATCAGTTGGTTAACTGGCACATGTCCTGAAACCTCCAAAGGCTGAATTGGCATTATCCAGCAGGGATATATTTCCTTCCAGCAGTTAAAGGGGAATGATAAGCCTAGGTTTACCCTAGGGAAAAGCAAAGCAAGTTCATTTCTTTACCACCCCCTCCCCAGCAGAAAGTTAGGAGAGACTGAAGCTGAATAAGTATGTGGACAGCTCATTTGATGTACCCCTAGAGGTAGCAGCCAAGCTAGGCTCTTGTTTCCTGTACTTCGCTTTGCTTTCTTTCAGGGTAGTGTTTTCTAAAATGTTACACTGAGGAAAGGGAAGGAAGGTAACTGTAAAAAAATACTTCTTAAAATAACAATAGCTAAAATAATGTGTGTGTGTGCATGAGTATGTGCATATATACAGATGTTTATTTTACACACACACATACACACACCCCTATCCATCCATCCGTAATAGTAATCCCTCAGTATCTGCTGGAGACTGGTTCCAGGACCCACTGTGGATACTGAATTTTCCGGATGAAGTCCCCAAAATGCCCCTCCAGATCTGTGGTTCCGAATCTGTAGATTCAAACAACCGTGGATGAAGTAGTGCCACAGTATTTATTGACAAAAATCCAAGTATAAATTGACCTGTGCAGTTCAAACCTGTGTTGTTCAAAGGTCAACTAAATTTAGTGTCTTACTTTACTGAAATACTTAGCCCCACGAAGGAAAAAAACTGATACCTGATATAAAATCTTATGTTTGACACAATAACTGGTAGCTATTATCATTATCATTTCCCATTCAACTCACAATGACTTAGAGAAGACCATGAGAATATGGAAGAGTATAGGAGTGGTTTTAAGTGTTGCATGTTTATGTGTAGAGAGATTATCCTAAATTTTAAGAATCTATGTTTACCTAAGGGGTGGCCAGTGGCAATTGTTTTTTAGGTTTAGGGAAGTAAGGATGGAGCTTAGATGTGTAGGATAAAAAGGAAAGGGGGGGTGCTGGCCAGGGGCCAACTTCCCACATTGTCATGTTCTGACACGGAACCCCACAGAGTCTAAGAATCTTAAATTCAAATCTGGCCTTCCAGGACATTGTACAAAAGTACCTTATCAAGAAAAAAGTACAGTTCACATTTCACTTAACAGTTTGGTAACTTTATTTATGACTTTAAATTTAGAATGGATGATGGCCTCCATTTTTATTCTTTCTTCAGGTCCCATAAATATTAGGAGTAGACCTGATCAAAATTTGCCCTGGGACTACAGCATTTTTTTGGAGGAAAGCATACTCTTAGCTTTCCTTGAGAATATAACCAGAAAGTGACAAATTTGCTTATCAAATGAGAATCAACTCTTTAAACTTCATTGTTTACTCTTCAGAAAATGTATGGAAGGTTCAAATCATTATGTTGTACACCTAAAACTAATACCATGTTATGTCAATTATATCTCAACAAAAAATTTTAAAAAAGCACCTGGGTGGTAACATTTGGCTGGGGAGAAGGAGGACACCATCAGGAGACCCTCAGATGCCAGATTCGATTGTTAAAAGGGACTCTAGCCAATGTGAATGATCTGGAAGCCTGGCTGGTGGTGGAACACAAGGGTTGGGGGTGGGGGAGAATAATTAGGAACGGCCCTTTTCTACCTTTCTTGGTAGGTTTCCTGGCAGTTTCTCCAGATGAAAGGGGTGCATCCAGATTGCCCGTGAGTACTCTGGACTGACAGGCTTGATCTGATTTGAAAAAAAAAAAAACCAAGAGACTTGAACAGGTACTTCCCAGAAAAGGATGTCCAAACAGACAAAAACATATGAAAATATATGCTGGAAGGGGTGAAATTTTTCTAACTACCCTGGAAACTTGTCTGGCATTATTTATTAAAGCTGAATATATACACATCCTATGACCCAGAAATTCACTGCTAGGTATTAATATTGAGCTCAATAGAAATGTACACATTTGGGCACCATGACATAGGCACAGGAATATTGATAGTATTAGGATTCAAAAGAACTAAAAATGGAAGTAACCAAAATTTCTTTCAACAGAAGAATATATAAGTTGTAGTATAGTAATACAATGGAATGTTATACAGACATGAAAATAAACTACAGCCAAATACAATATCATGCATGACTAACAAAATAAAGTTGAACGTCAGGGCGGGGGGCACAGAAGAACATGTATGATTGATTTAATGCATATGAATATTTAAAAAAACAACAGAAAAGGTTTTAGAGACAAATTCTTAGGTGGTAAAAGTATAAAGTAAAGCAATAAAAATATTACCAGAAATACCAAAATACTGATCACCTCTGGGTGACTGGAGAAAGGAGGCAGTAATTGGGAGGAGGCATAAGAGAAACTTCTGATTTCTTCTTACTATTGTTATTATAAATTAGGCAATAATTTATTTATTGACCTTGGTGGTAGGTAAAAGGGTGTCCTTTTTTTTTGACAAATTACTGTGCTCTTTTTCTGTATGTGTGCTATATTTCCCCAATTAAAAAAAACCCAGCACTGTTATGTATTAAATTCATTCCTTTTTATTCAATAAACTTTTATTAAAGGCCTACAGGCCTGTTCTAGGTGCTACGTAAAGAGCAATGAACAAGAGAAATCAAAATCTCCCCCATTCTAGTTGAAGAAAACAGACAATAAACAAGAAATATAATAAAGACAATAATAATAATAAAATCATCATCATAATTCACAACATACATATAGAAATGTTTGTTGGTGATAAATGCTAGGAAGAAAAATAAAGCAGGGAGAGGGAATGTGTGTTTGGGGGTAGGTAGGTGGATATTCAAGGTTAGATGGTCAAAAAAGGTCTCACTGAGCTGATAACATTTGAGTTAAGATTTACAAGAAGTAAAGGAGTAAAAAAACTCCACAGAATAGGAGAAAATATTTGTGAGTCATTTTCTAATAAGAGTATAGCACCCAGAATATATAAAGAACTCCTATAATTCAATAATAAAAAGACAAACCCATGTGGGTGGGCCCTAATCCAATATGACTACTGTCCTTATAAGAAGAGATTAGGACACAGACACACACAAAGGAACGATTGTATGAAGACACTGGACGAAGATGGCCATCTACAAGCCAAGCAGCGAGGCCTCAGAAGAAACCAATCCTGATGACACCTTGATCTCAAACTTCTAGCCTCCAGAACTGTGAGGAAATAAATTTCTGTCATTTAAGCTACCCAGTCTGTGGTACAGTTATGGCAGTCCCAGCAAACTAACATAGGCCCCATCATCTCTTCTGGGAAGGAGAGAAGATCTTTAAGAGCAACAGAAAGCCACTGGAGAATTTTAAGAATGATGTAATCGTATTTACATATTAACAAGCCACTTTGGGTTTTATTTGTAAATGGATTAGAGCTGGACAAACTAGATGTGGAGAAACCAGTTAGGAGGCTATACTGCATTTGTCTAGGCAAAAGATAGTGACCTGATCTAAGGTGATGGCAACAGTGATAGAGAAAAGTGAAAAAACTTGAAAAATGGTTTAAGAGGTAGAAGAGATAGCATTTAGTGAAAGATTTGAGTTGGGGGAGGAGGTTAAAGAATAGGCAGAGTCAAGAATGACTCTCGAGTTTCCGGCAAGAGAAACTGATAGATGCAACTGAGATAGGAAACTAGAGGAGTAGATGCGAAGAAAGAGAATCAAAAGTTCAGTTTCAGACACAATTAGCTTGATATGTCTGTGATATTTCCTTGAAAATATGTGAAATAAGTCTGGAAAGACAGAAAAGGAAATTAGATAAGAGATATACATTTGGGAGTTACTGATATATTGCTATTTAAAACTGAATGAGACTGCCCAGGAGAAGAATGCGGTATGAGAAGAGAGGGTAGCCTGAGACAGAACCCTTCGGAACTCCAATATTTAGGGTAGGTAGGTGTTTCATAAATGATGAGTGTCACCAGGTCCACAGATGTTTTCTGCATGGTATGTGGAAATGTATGGCATTTATGACATGAATCAAAATAATTTAGTAAGTTGGCACACAGGCAATAAAACTGGGTGGCTTGCCTTCAATGTTCCATTTTCCAGTAAGACCCATTAAACTCACTAATATTGTCAACTAAATATACACAGACTAGAAGATTTACTCTTTCTTCTGCCTTGTACATATAAGATTGTAACCAAGAACCCATTTAGGAAATTCATTACTTATGTTGTCTAAGCTGGTCTCATGCATTAATACCACACAGACTTTCTGCACCCTATCTGAAAACACTGCCAAGTGAAAATGAAAGTGCAAAGATCATCATTCTGCCAATTTCTTAAAAGAGAAGAAAGATGTATTTGTTCACCCATTTCTTTTATTTTTAATTTGTAATCCTGTCTGCGAGCACCTGGATAGTGTTGCACATACCCATTAGCAAAATTCCCATGGAAACAGAATTTAGTAAGGTCTTCAGAGAGGTCTAACTTGATGAAAGCTGACAGTAAAAATATCGTCTGCTTTCCCATTAGTTAGAAATTAGGAACACATATACATTTTCCAAGAGAGAAATGTATTAACCTCATCACAAATTATCTAAGCAGAAATAACCTCTAAATAACATAGATATAAACCAGATAAGAATTAAACCAAATTTACATTGCTTAGCTTTTAAAATTAAGTAGGATATTAGAATTAGAAATCATACAATTATCTTTTCATCTAGAAAATCAGGAGTAGAGGATTCCAGTAAAAGAAGAACTATGACTCTCTTGTCCTGGTTAAATCTAAAAATAATTTGCTAGGGACTTAGAGAGGAAGTTTTCTCCTTTTCAATTATAGAAGTGAAGGATAGATATAAAATTTAAATAATATTTCAAAAAAAATAATATTTCAAGTTCTACTGAATGGGTTTATAAAACAGAAATCATTAGGCACCATTTATTAAATAAATACATCTATAAATTATACTATCTACAATTGTATCTATCTATAGTTACAGATCACTGTAAAAATATTCCAGTATTTCTATTATTATTTGTTGACTATCTTCACTATTACTGAATAGTTAGTGAAACTCTACTCATGTACATGAACATTAACCATTTCTGCCACCCAATAATATTCAGTTATTCAATAAACATCTAAATGGTACTGATACAGACATGAATGAGCCATATACTCTTGACCAAAGAAAGATCCTTTTCTAGGTAGGCAGGTTGCCCTTTACAGCTGAGCTTCCAACTATAAGAAGAATGTACGTGGAACAGTGAGAAAGAAGGGATTCTCTGCCCATTGTCAGATCAATGGAATTAATCCTAGCAACAAACGGGGCTACAACCAGCTCTGATTCAGAGGATGCTAGCTTGAGAAGGTGCAAGCAAAACATTCTAGGTAGAGGGAAAGAACAAATTTCCATTTTTCTGCGAGGCGGTTGGACTATACAATCTCCCAAGGTTCTTTTCAATTCTATGACTCAAGGATGTTGAAAGGCACACCTCTATAAGCAAAGTAAATTGGGGAACTGAGGGAGTTAGAGGACCACAAAATGCCAGTAAGAAAGAGCTTTAGCAATAACATAGTTCAATCGTCTTACTTAACCGATGAGAAAACTAGTCTTACAAAGATGAACTAACTCATGTAAAGTATACAGCAGTGGAACTAGTCATTGTTCTTTCTACTGCATTATTATGGTAACTCAACATAAAACAACACTTTCACCTGCATATCAAGCTAATTAATAGAAAAAAATTTCTTCCCGTGAATTTGCACAATTGCTTCCCTTCTCTAACTCATTATACACAGAAATACATAGAAGCTTTTCTGAGGGTAAATACTTTGATAAATATGGATGATGAGATGCCAAATAAGAGATGTAAAATGTCAGGTTAAGGTCTTAAATTTCTCAAAAATTTTCAGAAAAAAATATAAGCAACTCTCTTTGTCTCAGTTACATTGATTTTTTTAAAAAAGCTACTATGAAAATTTCACAAAAGTTAAAATACAATTGCCATGTTTAAAATTCTAATTCCAAATATATAAACAAAACTGTTAGCCCAATGAATATACTACATCATACAGAGAAATGGAGCAAGAAAATTACCACTTTTACCTGAATATGGAGCTGATTTCTGTTGCTCCCTCAAGCACTATGATTCCAAAAGCTCTTCATTAAAACACTGTCTAGCCTAGCAGGTTCCAAAACCTCACAGGCATTGGCCCTCCTGTTTGAGGAGGGCAGTGGGCAAACTGAAAACCCTGAGCTTATGTCAAAGTTTGATAGACGTTATAAAAAGACGACTGCAACAAATACAGGCCACAAAAGGCATTTCCCCATGGTCAAATCAACCAAATTATAACTTGTCTTTTTTGAATCTTTGAAAAGTACAGTTTGACGAAATGCTTATCTGTTTAAGAATACAGGCAATACATAAACAGCAAAAGCAAATTTCTAGCTCATTAACATGGCACTCAAGACTTCCAAAACCTGGCCCATGACTCCACCTATGGCCTCACCTCCTAATACCCTCCTAATGTGCTGCATGCACCAGCAGTACCAGTAGCTTTCTGCATACTTCAGGTCTTTGTTCATGCTGTTCCCTGTCTTCTCCCAGTAATGCTCCCTACTGCTCTTGTGTGTGCATGGACATACACACATGCGCATATACCAGCTATTTCATTTGGCTAGATCCTTTAATACTCAGCTCAGTTGACACTGCGGCACCCTATGCATACCTCTATCTTTGCCTTTTCCTATTATACTGTATGGAATTGCTTACATTTGTTCCACTGACGGTAGGCTCTTCAAGGGAGGGGCTAGTCTTTATTTTCTTTATTGTAGTCTAATAGCCTAGTATGGTACTTGATCATAGTACTTAATACAATCTATGGTTATTGAGCTTAATTTTAATGAAACTGAGTTATTTGTAATGAGGTGGATAGACTTGGAGTCTGTCATACAGAGTGAAGTAAGTCAGAAGGAGAAAAACAAATACCGTATGCTAACACATATATATGGAATCTAAGAAAAAAAAATGTCATGAAGAGATTAGTGGTAGGACGGGAATAAAACACAGACCTACTAGAGCATGGACTTGAGGATATGGGGAGGGGGAAGGGTAAGCTGTGACGAAGTGAGAGAGTGGCATGGACATATACACACTACCAAATGTAAATTAGATAGCTAGTGGGAAGCTGCCGCATAGCACAGGGAGATCACCTCTGTGCTTTGTGATCACCTAGAGGGGTGGGATAGGGAGGGTGGGAGGGAGGGTGACACAAGAGGGAAGAGTTATGGGAACATATGTATATGTATAACTGATTCACTTTGTTGTAAAGGAAAAACTAACACACTATTGTAAAACAGTTATACTCCAATAAAGATGTTAAAAAAAAAGAATTAAATTTAAATATGCTTCCTCTTACCCCACTGGGGGAAAAAAATTATATATGGAAAATATCAGAATAAATGGATTTTGTCTGATGACAATGTTTTCAAAGTATTCTATAGCATTTGCCCCAATGCTGACAGTAGTTTTACAGGTCTTGTAACTCTTGCTTACTCAGTAAATATGTAGGCTAAATAGGACAAAAATTAAACTCTAAGTATTGATTCTCTAGTTAGCTTGAAAAATGGCTTCTCATACTTGAAGGTGCCTGCCTCAAACTGGTGAAAGCTGAAGATTCACGGTTTTGTACATACTTAGCTAAAAATACAGTAGTTGTGGCTGTCAACATAACAATAAACCACTTTTGGCCAGAAATCTTTATTCAATATAAAAATTGTATAAAAGTGTGTATGAAATATTGTCACTAAATGTTTAATCTGGGATATATACTTCAGCTGTTAGAACATTTACTCTGTTATCTGTGTACGCTCTTTTCATTCTGGCTAAAATATTACTTTATTCTTGCGTAGACAAAACAATATGCTTGGCAGTCATATCATCACCATATTTTCTGTCCTTTTAAAAATTAACAGTGTGCTATGCACGAGCAGATCACAAACTTGGAGCCAATCAAAGTGCACCTTCTATAGTATTCATTAACTATAATTTATTATGTGTATGCTGATATGTCATTATGATTTTCAGCTTTGGTACTGAAATATTTAACTATGGTTGCTGAATATAATCAGCAGGATAAGAGGTTTTGAATATGATTACATGAAGGTCCTTAAATATAGTAAGAAGTTATGTTAAGAAGAGCACTGACAGCAAAAAAATGGAGTTTTTTCCTGTATAAATATTATAAGTGATGCTATCTTTTCTGAAAATTATACTTTATTCTAATTATAAATACTTATCTGATTACTGAAGCATTATCATTACAGATTTAGGAATAGCTGCATTACTTAATTTCTCAAAACATGTGTTAGTATCCTAGCTGAGGGATTCTGGGTAAACTACAGATATCAAATTGAAATCATACTATGTTTTCAATGCCTAGTTTTTTTTTTTTTTTTTTTTTTTTTTTTTTTTTTTTTTTTTTTTTTTTTGTGGTATGCGGGCCTCTCACTGCTGTGGCCTCTCCCGTTGCGGAGCACAGGCTCCGGACGCGCAGGCCTAGCGGCCATGGCTCACGGGCTTAGTTGCTCCGCGGCATGTGGGATCTTCCCGGACCAGGGCACGAACCCGTGACCCCTGCATCGGCAGGCGGATTCTCAACCACTGCGCCACCAGGGAAGCCCTTCAATGCCTAGTTTTAAAGACTGTGAGCTCAGTGTCCGAGTTTGGGTTTCTCCTTTGTTCATAAAACCACATTACTGTACTCATAGTAAATTCATAGAAATTTGGATGGTGTGTGTGTACTTTCAAGAGCCACTATGTACTTTGCATCCTAAACTAAACAACCTAATGTAATTCACAGTGTTAAGAAAAAACCAATTAAAAACATAAGTTGGTTTAATTTTTTTCCAGATTGTGCTGTCAGGTCAGTCTTCAAGGAAAAGAGAACGAATATGTGCACCTAAATGAGAATTAATTTCACAATTTAGTTACAATTTATACTTCTTATCAGCTAATTGGAAGCTCTGTTTCTGCAAAATAAAAAGGATAAGTTCAACATTTGCTCCATGCTCTGGAGGGCACTGAATTTATCATGTAAGCGGCATCTGAAAATCCACTGTTAACCTGCAATATAATAATAGGAAACCCCCTATTTCACCCTCAACACATGTGGACCCAAAACCCTAAAGACAGGCAGCTATAATACTAATTTGATTATGGGTTAATTTAAGGCAGTAACCATCTAGAAGAAATTGTTAACTTGTAATCATGTTGTTCCATTACAAATGTTTAACTTGTAATGGTGACAGATGAAGATTGAGCTCATTTTTTCCATCCATGTTAGTTCCCTGTGAACCTAATTACCTGATTATAATTTGCAAATTCCTCTTGGAATCATCAAAGGAACTAATAATGCATATTCTAAAAAAGAAATGGTTCTAACAAGTTGATATTTTTCTATAATGCTGAATATATCTGGAGCTCATAAATAAGATTTTCATTTTACATTTAAAATGTAGTGTCTGGGGCATGCTACTATGAATTCAGACCAGCACTGGGAGATAGTTCAGTCTGTACTATGGTACCTGAGTAAAGGGTGGAACGTAGGTTTAATTTTTAATTTAGGAAAAATAATGACATTGGAGAATTTAACTTACACTTTTTTAACAGCTTTATGAGGATGATCATATACCATACAATTCACCCATTTAAAGTGTATAATTCAATGGTTTTGAGTATATTCACAGAATTGTGCAACTAGCACCACAATTAATTTTAGAGCATTTTCATCACCCCAAAAAGAAACGGTATGCCCTTTAGCTATCATCCACCAACCCTCCTAACGCCTTGTCCCAACCAGCAATCTACTCTCTGTGCCTATAGATTTGCCTATTCTGCAAACAATATAAAATTTAAATGGATCCCTAGTGCACACTAATATTTAAGGAATAGGCTATACAAAAGTGGAGCTTTGCAAAAACAAAACCTGAGGAATGCCTTGAGAGGTTGGATAAAAACTAGACAAGTGCTATCACAGACCCTAAAGAAAGAGTTTTAAGAAGGAAGGTGTGATTCAAGTGTTTATATGTAAGTGTAAGTAAGTAAAATCAGCTGTCTTGAATACAGCATAAATACTCATGTCAAGGTTGAAATTTCAGGCCCTCTTCACTATCATTTGATGCACTGCTGTTTTATAGGAAAGGCCTAGAGACAGCTGCAGAGGCTGTTAGATCTTTGGAATAAATAGAATACATCACTCAGCAGCTCACATTTATATAAATTTTCAAACGATAGTAAGGCCTTATATCATGCAAACTTCTTTAAGAGAAGAAAAATGTGATTTTAAAATTCGTATTTTTAAAAAAGTAAATTGTGCCTCAAGCTTTATCTTTTTTCTAAAGCTTATTAATAAAAAATGCTTTTTTGAATGATTAGTTCCAAGTGTTTTATTTTAATGAATTATATATTCATATGAAGTCCATAAAAAAATTGTTTGCGTGTCAATTTTAAAACTCTAGTTCCTCTACAAAGAGAAATAAAAAGCCAAAGGTTTGCATCAGAAACATTAAAACTGGACTGTTCAGCTCTTGCTTGTTATATGTGGTCTTTACCTAGAATGAGTCATAACATAATAAAGCTACACAATTTGGTTTAATGTTTTGTTTCTGTTGATGATTAGAGAGGCTACAAGCCTCTCTAGCCTAGTCATTAATATTAAGGAGTTTTGTGACTTAGGACAAGTTAATAAAACAAACCTTTAAATAACCTATTAAAAAGTTGTCAATAATAATTTTGAACTTGAAATTGCTTTATAGAATTTCTAGCATTTTACAGTGCTAGAAAATAAACAAGGGTTTCAAATACATTTCCTAACTTGGATGGGAAGAAAATGACAGAATGGTAAAAGCATCCATCAAACATCACTTTTTGATTATAGGTCACATAGGGCTGCTTTAAAATCAGATAAAGGTAACAGGGAATTAAGACATAGATTATTCCACAGATGACTGGAATACAACTTAATTTAAGAACAGGTTAAATCTGTGTAACCCCAAAGTGATTACAAGTAATTTTTACTTTCAAGTCACATCTGAGTTAACAAATATAAAATTGATAAGGTTGGTGGGATATACCCAAAATAGCTGTGAAAAAACTACTCAGTTATGTCACGGAGTTGGAAAAAGTTAATGATCTTGTAAAAATACAGGGTGTTTGTGTGGAGCAATGTTATTTAAAGTGGGGTGAAATAATGGTTTAAAGGTTTCTCTTTTAGCCATTTATGAAGATACTGGCTTAAAATAAAAGTCTGTGGAAACCTGTAGAAGCAGCCAATGACTAGGTCGCAAATCAGACCTCTTCCAAATAGACAAAGGCTACTTCTAGATGGGCCAGACTAATTGGAAAACAGTATTATTGGTAACAGAGCTAACTGATGCCCTTCTTAAAAAATGATCTTCCACGTGGGTGGCTTGGGAGTAAGAACCATATTACTGGTCATGCTCTCGGTTTGGTCTTGGTTTGAAATGCTAGTCTAGTTCATGGAGAGCACTTGTATTTATGCAGCAGGAACTAGATCTGAGATAGGCTTTCAAGCACACGAAATGCATTATGCAGCATTAGTAATACACCTATGCTTTCATTTGGGAATGCTTACCAAAACTATTAAACAAAGCAGCATCCCTTGCCCTTTCCTTCCTATTCCCCCTGGCCTAAGCACAAATTCCTCAAAAATTAGAATGCTGAATTAAATTTCTTTTCTTCAGTCTCATTATTCTCTAGATCATTCTAAATACAGATGCCAAATTCAGTTTTTTAAAGTGCCACTGTCATCAAGTTGCTTTTCTCCTAAAAATAGTGTCTCCCCCATTACCAACAATTGAAGTTCTACCTCTTCTGGCTAGAAGTCAAAGCTTTCCATAAACCTCTCCCAGTCTACTTTTTCCTTTTAAATTATGAAATATTTAAACTATTAAAAATTTACAGAGACTAACAGAGCTGACACGCATGTAACCCAATACCCAGATATAATTCAGGTTAACATTTTGTCCTTAAAAAGAGTAAATAAAGAATACAGTTAAGTCTGTCACCACTCATCTTGTCTCCTTCCCTTTAGTAGAAGGATAAAGATTTACTAGAAATAAAAATACAAAGAAGGAAATTAGAAACAACAAACAAAAGACTTAAAAATGTACAAATATAATTCTTAACTACATCAAGTTAATGATTTTTTAAATGCGCTCCAATTATTAACCTTAGATTAGAAAGTTGAAAATAAAGGGAAAAAAATGGCAACTAATATCTCTTTTACTTTCATTTCAAATTTGTAATAGAGGTAAAATTAGACCTAGTGTTTGAAGATAGGATTTGAATATGCAGAAATGGGATGAAGAGTATTCACTACTTCTCCCATGTCTATCCCTTATTCCTCTAATAAAAGATAAAGAACTAAGACTGGCAAGGCACAGATCAGAAGAGGTGAGAGCCCATTATCTTCTTTAATAACCTATATGTATGTAAGCTAAGATGGCTTACAATCTAAGGAACCAAAATAATGGTTAAAAATCATTCTCAGTACATAGCACATGCATGGAAAGTTGGGAGGGAGGTGATTATTAAGAAGGGGCTAAAATAACCAAAAAGAATCAGTATATTTAGAGTTGTTTTTAGAAAAGGATAAGGGACAAATCTAAAATTAAAAATATATCACTTTATTACATAAAAATCATAAAAAGTAACAGGAAAATGCCTGAAAAAAGATACTGAACAAAAATATGGTACAGAATAACTCAAATTTTTCTAACTTAAACTAAGATTTTTTTATTTTATTTACTGCCTGTAATCCAAAGGTCAACATAACCTGTGAAGTAAAATATGAAAATCATTAAGGAGAAATCACAGCCTGCATAATGACCTCAGTATAACTTGGTTGACAAACTGGGTTAGGAAATCACAGGTTTGGTGAGTGGCCCAAAACCAAATGTATCAGCTTTCCTCTGGCAGCCATGATAGGAAATCTTTCCTCTAGAAATACTATGTTCAGAGAATACTATTTCAGTGCTATGAAGTAAGGTATTCACATGTAACCATTCACATGACTAAAAATGAAATTGCGTTTTGCGTGCAACTCTCTTTAATGTTGTACGTTAAATATTGTCAGGTTATGGAAAGAGATTTAAATGAAAGAGCATAATAGGAGGAGTTCTTTAGACGGTATCAACAGATTTATTTCTGTTGCATCAACTCAGACCTATTACTTCAGCTTAAGAGGATATCTTCTAAGATTAGATGTAAAACATTAAAATCTATAAAGTATTTTATAACATCTTTATAAGAAAGAGATGTTAAACCTTGTCCAGATTCCATTTTGGATAATCCCTTTCCATTGAAACAGTCTCCTATAGTTAAAAAAGAAAATATAACAATTCCATTTTAAAATAATCTGTAATTTGAATTTATAATAATACCAGAAAATTGAGTTTTCAAGTTTAAATGAAAACCTATGCATATTTAAGGGTCTGTGTAAGTGCGAAGATTTTTTTTTTCCATGTATTCAAATTAACTTTGGCCATCCTAGTTTTCACTTAGTTACAGAATAAAATATATTTTAAATATGTGATGTAATTACTAAATATGCTCTCTGCCCAAGTTTTAAAAAGCCTCATGGCTGTTCTTCTCTTTCCCCCTTCAGTCCATCCAATTCTGATCATGAACTTCTTTTTCTAGAGTTTAGATGCTCCAAAGATTCATTACTGGCAGAAGTTTAAATTGCCCAGGTTGCCACTTTAATCCTTCTACAATGCAAGTTGAATTATCTTTCCCCTGCTACCTCTAGAAGGATGCTACACAAATTTGCTTATTACTACCCTTGAACACTTCTGTATTTTCTCAAAACAATGCCTTTATTCCCACTTCTCCCTTCAATGGGAATGTACTCCTCTAACTTACACATGGCAAAACCCTGCCATTCTTCAGGGCTCAGCTGAGGCACCTCTTCCATGAGGCCTTCCCCCATCTTCCCCAAAAGAAATGCATGTCTCCTTCTGAGCTCCAATATCTTCCACACTTCAGCTAGTAGTGCAGCATCTAACATATTCTACCTTGTACTGCATTTTCCTTGTGAATATGCCATCACTTTTCTAGTAGAACGCAAGCTTCTTTATGGTAGGATCTTGAGTGTCAAACTGCTTGTGTTTTAAACCCATCTTCATAAGTCATTGTCTTGAACAAATTATGAAATGTTCTATGCCACTGTTTCCTCATTTGTAACATGGGGATAATAATAGCACCTACCTGACAGGGACAGGAGGATTAAATAGGTATTATGTGTAGAAGCATTTAGGCCAGCTGCCTGACCTGGTATTCAGTCAGTAATCAATGATTGCAAGTGTTTACAATTCTTGTCATCGTCATCATAGTCATCATTTTTTATGTTCCACATGCACCTAGCCCAGGGCCTTGAACATAACAAATATTTAATAAATGTTTACTAAATTGAATAGAATCTTTTTTGGCTTTTCAAATCAAGTGGAAAATAAAGCCACATGGAAAATACTGAGCAGGGAAAACCAAAAACAAAATCTCTCTTAAATGTAACATTTAATTTTATTTTATTTTTTTTTTTTTATTTTTATTTTTTTGCGGTATGCGGGCCTCTCACTGTTGTGGCCTCTCCCGTTGCGGAGCACAGGCTCCGGACGCACAGGCTCAGCGGCCATGGCTCACGGGCTTAGTTGCTCTGCGGCATGTGGGATCCTCCCGGACCAGGGCACGAACCCGTGTCTCCTGCATCGGCAGGCGGACTCCCAACCACTGCGCCACCAGGGAAGCCCAAATGTAACATTTTAAATGAGCAAGTAGTAGATTAATAATTAAATACAAAGAGTTATATAAATGTTGTCTAAATAAATTACTTTCCAGAAAATATGTAACAACCTTTAGATCTAAGCTAAATGTGGGTTACGCTTCTGAAAGCTAAGTATTTTCGTACCTATGGGTTGTCAGAGAGGGCCTTTCCATATACATTTATATACATTAATACAGTAGTTGATCCTTCAATGACTAGGGTTTGAACTGAGCGGGTCCACTTATACATGGATTTTTTTCAATAAATATACAGTCATCCCTCTCAATCAGAGGGTTTTGTATCTGCAGGTTCCTCATCCGCGGGTTCAGCCAACCACAGACGTGGAATCCGCGGGTACTGAGGGCAGACTGTTGGATTTGAGCATCTGCAGATTTTAGTAGCCACAAGGAATCCTGAAACCAATCCCCTTCTGATACCAAGAGACAACTGTACTATAATGAAGGTCCATTTCAATAGTACTATTAGAACTGCATGAAAAATCCTGACTTTCCAAGGCAGTGAAAAAAAAGCCAGTAAGCAGAGAATTATGTTTTCAGCAGAGAGCATGCAGAGGGTTGGTTTCCTTTCCCACATGACACTGCTTCACACTAAAACTGCATCTTCCAGCTATTTTTGGATGTAACGTCTTTTGTGCGCAGACTACCAAATAATGCAAAAGTATGTTACTGTTTTGTGAAGTAGATAAAATGTCTTTAATAGAATGAGTCTATTAGGTCCATTTTCACTGGTGACCTAATCCAGAGATTAAAACATAATATTAGTATCAGAAATATTTTCACTACTCTTTTTCATGAATATGTGACACAAAATGAATGCCAACTACTCTGAACATAGTATCTTAGATTTTCAGGACATGAACTCATGTACAGTAAGCACTATGTGTCATTTACATAGTATAGACTTGCTTTAAAGAAGTAAATATTCTTTTCAATGGCAAGGCAAATAATTCAACCAAGTCTTAGACTAAAAGGACTGACCATGTTTTGAAGTTAGATGACACATCTTTCAAGGAACTGAAGACATTGTGCAAAATCTAACAGAAATGTTCTCTCTCTCCACCAAGCTCCTAACTAGGAAAAAAAAAAAACAAACATGCTAAGAAAGGCCAGTGAGAAATCAGCAATATGATGCAAGGCCCAGATCCAAAAGTCATAACGGAGATCACAATGCTGTCTCTGTTATGTCAACAGGTGGGCCTCAAAACTGCAGGCTTCTGTTTTCAAATTAAACTTTGATTTGTCTTTTACATGGCACTGTAGCTAATGCCCTTTTATCTCCTGATAAGAGAGGAAACTGAGAGTTGTAGAAAATCAAATCTCTGCATGCTAAGTGCTATGGTGGAGGTAACAGTGATGTGAGGTGCTGTGCAATGAATTATAAAATGACAGAGCTAGATTTTAGTGAAGGAATATTCTGACTCGCTGAACTTTAATTTTTTAAATACTAAAGTGAATGAACTAGAATATTAAACAATATTATGGCTTCAAACATACATTGAAAATTTGACCTGAATTACTGTTGAATAAATCTGCAAAATAAAACCCTTCTTTTCCCCTAGCACCATGTCCTGCATTTTAATCACTAGGATTCATCTAAGGAAAATGTACACCTGAGAAAGCAGGGCCAGATGGATACTGAACGGCAGGAGGTGGTTTGGACTTGAAACAGTTTCATTTGATGTAGGGGCCACACTGTTAGTTAAAGGCTCTCAAGCTGGCATTTTAAACAACAGGGTACAGGTTCACACTATGGATGACGTCCAGCTCTCTCTCTTAATCGTCTCAGGAACTATGGTTTGCTGCAAGTCAAATACATCTTAGTGTTTAACACATTTTTAAGAAAGGTCCTCTAAGAGCAAAATAGGAACTATTCACTTTCTAAAACGTGTGCGTATAAATAAAAACTTGCTTATATTACTAAACTTCTATAAAACCAGAGAAATTTTTAGTCATGACAACCAAACAGGAAAACTTATTTCAAGTTTTTTCCTTTGCTAGATGAACTATTCCTATTACAATCACTAAAGAAATAATTTCCAAAGCACTGTTTATTAACTTTATACTTATTTTTAAAAAGGAAACAATGGCTCCTGATAATACATGGGACATATTAAATGCAAGGTTGTAAAATATTTGACATAGAAATATTGCCAAATATTGTACAAACGGGCCTAACTTGTACCTCAAATTATTTTGGAAATGAGTACCGAAGTTATAAAAAATTATTTTCATTCTGCTGGTACAAAATGTAAAGAAAATTCATCGGCATTTTATCTTTGGCTTAGTTATTAGAGTAAAAAGACATGGGAATGCACAGACTAGGACCTGACAATCAATACTTAAACAATAATCTGTTTTATAATGAGTAGGGTTACACATTTTCAAATAATTAACATTGAAAAAACTGGCCCTAAATTCAGTCTTAAACTTTAAGAAAGGGCTTCCTTGGTGGTGTAGTGTTTGAGAATCTGCCTGCCAATGCAGGGGACATGGGTTCGAGCTCTGGTCTGGGAGGATCCCACATGCCGCGGAGCAACTAGGCCCGTGAACCACAACTACTGAGCCTGTGCTTCTGGAGCTTGTGCTCCGCACCAAGAGAGGCCGCGATAGTGAGAGGCCCGTGCACCGCGATGAAGAGTGGCCCCTGCTCTCCGCAACTAGAGAAAGCCCTCGCACAGAAACGAAGACCCAACACAGCCAAAAATAAATAAATAAATAAATAAATAAATAAAACTCTAAGAAAATCGTATCTTGTTGATGATGAAATCCAAGCATAATAATGTGTTATAGTATTGGCAATTAGGAAACTGAAGAATTATGGATAAGATAAAAACACCTATGTAGGTCACTTCTACATCCTTTTAGGTCTAACTTTGAACCTTGTAATGATTTGTTCTCCTTAAATTTAATTTCAAAGGACAACAAAAAGAAATCTGTCCATAACATGTATTAAACTCCTAGTGGGTTGAAAAGTACATTAACTGATACTTGGACAGTTTTGAGGAATACAGAAATGTTTAACATAATATTTAGGTAAGAGTGGGCCAAATGAAAACATAAAAACCTAGACTCAAACTGAAAAAGATGAGAGGAAACACTGATTAGAAAAGCGATGTAGCATCTGGAAGTTGAAAGTACCAGTTCTTGAGTCAGACTGCCTGTGTTTCCATCCTGGTTCCATCACTTAATAGCTGTGTGGATTCACACAAAGTAAATCATCTCTCAGTTCCTCACTTTCCTTTTCTGTGAATGGGAATAATAATAGTAACTAATCTCAGGATTGTAATAAAGATCATATGACATGAAAAATGCTTGACATAGTGAATGACACAAATTAAGTGCTAAATAAATGTTACCTAAAATTATTATAAAACTAAGGAAAAAAGAATATTTCTGAAGTCAAAACACTAAGAATGGCTAGCCAGTAATACCAAAGGTTGATGAGAGATCGAGAAGATGAAGAACAGGAACACCGAGCCTGTTGGTAAACCATAAACAGGAACAATTTTAGTTGATAAGTGAAGATAAAAGTCTGGCACTAAAAAATTAGTGCTGGTTGATAGGAATGAAGAAGCCAGAGATATGGACATATACAAAAGGCTGCAAAATAAAAATGAGAAAAGGATACACAGAAAGAAGAGAAGAGGCAAGAGTCAGGTGTTTTAGTCAATAATAACCAGAAAGATGTCAAATAAATGCAATGAAATGAAAACTTCTAGTCATGATATTTTATTTTTAGAAATACCCGGCTACAGGTTATACTGATCAATTTGACAAAAGAGTTTTAATAAAATATGATAAGAATACACTGTAACATCACTCTAACCTTACTAAAAAAATAAATATAAAATAAAAGCACCACCATCTCCCCACCCCAACAAGAAAATCTTCCCGATGCCTGTAGAAGAACTACTTAGTATTACCCTAGCAAGATCAGTAAAACCTTAAAAGGAAACAGCAATTGTCACATCAAGATTTTCAGAATCAGTAATTCCATAGGTACACCTCTGATTTCTGATTGCATCCAGGTTTTCTATTCAATAAACAGTTTTGAACATTATAATCAACTTTTTAATCAAAACTAGTCATATTGGCAAATCAGGTAGTACTGAGAAATATAATTCATTATGGCAGCTTTCTTTTTCAGTATGCTTTTAATCAGTTTTGGATGCAGGTACACTTTTAAAAGAAAAGCAACAAATTTCTATGGGCTACTGATGTCTCTAAAGTAGGAATTGGTTTTGCTAGAAAAAAGTAAAAGACAAAAACAAAATCAAATTTTGTAAGTCTCCATGAAGCAGTTCATGCACAAAAGCAATCTTACTAACTTGTTAACAATTTCTAACTTTCACAAAGAGAACGTGTTGTTCCGCATCTTCCTATTTTTGAAGAGTTTAATGAAAAAACATATAGTTCTCACACCATAAGTAAACCAGAACTACGTAAATCACAATATTTCCTTATTCTCTTCTAAACACTTATTAGCAAACTTTGTTTCAAAATACAATTATGAAAAATATGACATTCAAGCCTGGGGTCTAATTTAAAATTGCATTCATTTTCCAAAAATGTAATTAATTAAAATGAGGTTATAAAAAATTAATCTGTCCATTTTAGCAGGTAGGTAATTTACTTGTACAGATTGGTTATTGCTTTGCATGACTATTAATATAATATCTGATTTTTGCTTTTTACTGAATCTTGCCTGGAACAAGACAGTGAAGTTACTTTATAATCCCCATTAAAGTACCTAAGGTTTACTTCTTTTAATATTGTTAAGGTAAAATTTACCAACCAAAATGCTGACTTGCCATGCTACTTTTGAAAATAACATGTCTGCTTTAATAAAATGGATCATACTGAGTACTGAATATATCAAAATAATCCATTTGTTACCATGAAATAAAAATACCACTTAAGCAAGTTCTTCTTAAATAGGATGACTAACAATAAACACTGCCCAAGAAATTGCTCCAAAGTCAGTAGCTTCAACTTGCTTTCTTGGGGGGGAAAAAAATGAACTCATGAAGAAGGTTAATGATAAATAAATAGCTTTTACAAACTCATTATGTACTATAAACATTCAGCACATTTTCCTTCATTTAAAATGTTGATAAACCTCCATTAAATAGTTTCATCATCTTTTCAGTTTCTCTTAATTTTGAAATCTATACTTTTAAGAGAAAATGAATCATGATGGCAAATAAGGACACGTTTACCTCTTCCCCTTCCCTTCAAATTCCATAAAAAATACATTTTTTTAAAAGAAGAATTATTAACAGTGCAGGAAATAAGAAAGAATAACACTGCAGGCCAGAAAATCTGAGGAAGTCCTATAAATAAAAAATCAGAGATTTGATTTAAAAAAAAATAATAAAATGAGAAAACTGAATCTAAAACAAGCAAAGAAGAAGCTACTATAGAGGCCCAGAGAAACATAAAGCTCATGGTCAACAAAAGCAGGTGTATATTTTCTCAAATGTGATTTATATCTATGGAGAGTCTGGAATGGACAGGGTGATGAGAGAAACAGAGCAAGATGGCAGGCAATTTATGGGAAAGGACTCCCAAACCCAGAGGACAAAATCCTGCAACAAGGAACACCCTGCCCAGTGGTATTCCCTCCTTTTGCCATGCAGTCATTGGATGAAGGCTTCTGTAATAAGAATCTTATTACCCCCAAGATGGATGGAGTCTCACCTTGGCTGTGGAATAAATACTTTCCAGCCATGAAAACTCCTCCATCTATGTTTTCAACCATACATACTAATAACCAAGAATCATCAATCATTTGAAGAAAAATTAGCAACAAGTCACTGAATTTAAACTGAAGAAATACCATTCAGGCAGAGTAGAAGAAAAAGAAAACTTTAAATATAATTGACATTCTCAGTGAAATGAAAAGATAGTATATCAACAACAACAACAAAAGAACAGGCTATTTTGAAAAAGAGTTCTACAAAATTAAAAACATGCCTGATAAAAAAATGATAAAACAAAACCTAAAAAAATGGACTGGTAATTTAAAGGGACCAGCTAAAGAAAAAACTATTGAACTAGACAAGAAGGACAAGAGACTCTTCATAACCCAATGCAAAATTAGGAAAATATAAAGAAAGAGAAATGGAAGGCAGATTTACAAGTTCCAGTAGCTACCTAACAGAAATGACAAAACTGAAAGAACTGGATGAAAAAGTAATCAGAGAAATAAAAGAAGAAAATTTCCTTCTTGGCTGAAGATAGATTCAGGGGGAGGCACCAGAAGAACACTAATAATTAAAAACAGACACTTAATCACATCTTAGTGTAATATCAGGATTCTACGGATATACATTTCAAAATCTTTGGCTGCAAGGAGACAGACGGAGGGAGAAAATGGTTATCTACAAAGGTATGAAAATTATATTATATATCAGAATTCTTTTTAGTAAAATCAGATAACAGAAGTCAATAAAGCACAGGGGCTTCCCTGGTGGTCCAGTGGTTAAGATTCCGCACTCCCAGTGAAGGGGGCCTGGGTTTGATCCCTGGTCAGGGAAATAGATCCTGCATGCCACAACTAAAAAGACCCTGCAGGCCACAACTGAAGATACTGCAACTGAAGATCCTGCACGTGGCAATGAAGATCCTGCATGCCACAACTAAGACCCGGCACAGCCAAATAAATAAATAAATATTTTAAAAATAAATAAAGCACAGTCTTCAAAATTCCAGGTGAAACTATTTATATGTAGAACTCTGTCAAGCCCAGTTAGCAATCAAGTGAGAGATTAGACATAGTCAGGGAAAGACTCAGACTAGTTCAACACCTTCAGGTATAATCTAAAAGAATTACTAAATGATCAATTCTAGTAAAACAAACAAAAAACAACGAGGAAGATGTAAAATACAAGAAATCGTGATGTCTAAAAGCAGTAAAACTAAATTTACTAAATTACTAAATTAAATTTAGTAAAACTAAATTTATATCATCATTGATGCATAATATTAAAAAGAAATAACAATGTAAAATAAAGTACAAAAGTATTTTAGAATGACTGTCAGGGAGGAAGAAATACATATATACTAAAAAAACTCTAGACATTTTTAGAAAAGAATAAAAACATTCAGTAAGAGAAAAGCTTTCGGATGTCCTCAAAATATTCCTTTTATTCATTTACACAGAGATGCCTGACAATGGAAAAAGGATCTAATTTCTGCACCTTTAGATTTAATATGAATTTGCTTTTCTCCACATATACCCACACTTGTACATCGATAAACCCTTACTGGTGTGTAAACATCACCACTGCACTGTTCCTAGAGGTTCTGAATGCTCTTTAAAACTAATTAGACAAAAATGGTTATATATAGTTTTGAATGTCCATATGGAATGGAATCAAATAATGAAATCAGGTATATGAATTTGTAACTCAGAAAGTTTCAGTACTAATTCTTGGGAAATTACTTCCCCCAAAGTTCAGATGACCACAGAAGCTTTATATTGGAGTTACATTATGTAAAAATAGTCCATACATGAAAATATTCAAACTATCTCTTACAATGTTCCAATTAGAACTGACCTGAACCCACCACAATAGTTTTCATTTTGTTCAGTAAATAAGTTTGATGTCTATTTTTCTTCCTGAGAAGTTTATCTAATTTTGAAAATAACTGGTATTTACAAAAAAGAACATGAAGTCCTAAACTGGCACAGTGATTTCAGGCAGAGGGCCTGCTGCTATGAATGCTCGTTAAAGTTAATTTTGAAGGTCTAAATGAGCCTTCAATTTACAATGAACTCATTAAGGACAGACCAAGTGTCAAAAGCTGTTTTGTCTTCATTGTTTTGCTAAAATGCCCTCTTGTGCACATTCCTTTCATAAATTTCAGATGAAAATAAATAAATGTTTCTACAGCACAAAGCATCTGGAAATGGGTTAATACAGAAGTTTAAAATATTAAATAGAAGAAAAAACTTGATCTTTCTACTCAGTAGACAATACTAAGCTATATATTTAAAATATCTATAAAGGGTCTTTACAAGATCTAAAAAAACTTGCTTGTATCTTGTCTAATGTCAAAGTGAGACAGAGCAGGGGAAATGCCCAACCTCCGACTTCTTGAAACACAAAACCAGGACCATTAATTAAGACTTTAAAGATCTCAACTGTCATAAGGATGTATGGGAATGGTAATTTCTATAGAACCCAAAGTACAAAATATGAAAGTCTTTTATAGATTAAAACCAATATCCAAAATATACTTCAGCATAATCATGTCCATGCTATTGACCTTCAGAAACAGGTATAATATGTTCTTCATATACTCAATAACTCCAAAATGAAGAGAAGTTGGAAACTACCACTTGAAGTTTCCACTAGTCTCCAAGGCCAGTCTCATTCAGTGACACAAGATCATTTTGGACTTTACAACAGTATGGTTAACTTTCATCACATTTTAGATTTGTTCTTCTCATCATATATCCATCCAGAAGCTAGGCACAGCATTTAAATCAAGTAAAATCTTATGGATTTTCCACCCTTGGAATATTTTTCAAATGCTTTTGGAAAATTTTATGGAAGGTAATTTCAGTCATGCATATTTAGACTAATTTATTTAGCTGAGAATGAATACAACAATAGTTACATATGCATATCCATGAAAATGTAAGGAAATGAGAAAAATTAAGGTTGGGTCTAACTGCAATGTTTCTGAACACTACAACTCAATTCACATTACTAAATGTTTTAAAGACAAGTAATATGTTTTTCTCTTCCACTTAATGAGATAACATTTCTCACTGCTTTAGTAAAGCATTCTGTATCTCTTACAGGCTGAAAAGATACAACCCAAGAGGCTAAATAAATCTGAATTTGCAGTTAGCATATGTTAGCATACAATATGCTAATGTATAATAATGTATAATAATGTATGCACTTAGCATACATTATCAAATATCAGGGTGAGCTTATGCTATGATTAAATTCAAACTAAGATTATGAATAATAAAGACTAATTGTTTCTAAATCATATCCCACTAATACATTAGCAAATGAAAACACCTGGGGAGGAAAAAGCAGTTTCTGGTAGATTCCTAAGATTGGGTTACCAAAATGAATTACCCCTGAAAACAGATTTTACTTCCATTTATGAAAAATCTGTCAAATAGGGGACAAATGCTCAGTGAACAATCAAAATGATAATAAGAACATAACAGAAATTTAAGCATTTGTAATAATATGAGGGCTTCCGAAACAATAGACAAGCATAATAATGAAAATAGGTTTCATCTGTCTTCTTGTCTACTTGGTAGCATTAACTAGAGCTCTGTGTACACTGGCATGTTTGGACATAGGCAAGCTTCACTTTAGACAAGAGCTGTAGAGAGCATGCAGGAAGCCAGCTGTCAGGCTGCAACCCTTCAAAGGCCAGAATAATGTAGACTTATTTGTAGAGTGCCAAGATGCACAACAGAAACCTTACTCCCCCCCATATGGTTCACTGCCTTTCTTCTGAGATGAGGCTCTGGCTTCTGGCCTGGGGATGGAGAAGTGGGATAGGGGAGCCAACTGTTCTGCTTTCAGGGACAGACCTTTAATTAATCCTCGTGTTTCAGCTCTACATCTTCCTGCCTTACTTCATACTTGGCAGATTCTCAGTCCAGAGGCTCTTTCAGGCTCAGATGGGTGATCAGTTTCCTCTCACCTCCTCACAGCTTGTTTCATCAGTCTTCTCACTCCCATCTTTCCTTCTCCCAGTAATTTCTTGAAAACTTATAAGTACTAGTGAGTCTCTCTGATTTTCTTTGCTGCATCAATCTATTATGTGCTTCTATACTTCTATTTTAGTGATGTCTCAGGAGGGACAAGAAATCAACATGCATGTGCAGGCCTCCATCTTACACCAGGTGGGACAACTGTCTAAAATTTTTAACCAGTCTACTACCATCTAGTGCATATAACTGTACACAAAAATCTTACCTGTTACCTTGTAGAACAGCTAACTTTCCTGAGATCTACACAAAATTTAAAACTCCTCAGCATTTCAATTTAATATAAATTGTTTATGGGTGGGAAACCAGTTATTTTTATACCTGATAAAAAGTTACTATTATGATATCCAATGCTTAATTAAGAAAACCTAATCCATCTAGTGAATCTCAAAAAGATTCAGTTTCTGTTTCAAGTTCAAAGGATTCCTTACAAACTAAAAGATAAAATGTATTTTTTCCAATTATCTCAGCAGCTGAATAATTATCAGTTAGCTGCAAGATAATGAAAACTAGATGTCTAAAAGTAAGAATTTGCTTTTCTTCCCCCCAAAGAAGGCATGAGCAAAAAGGATCAAATACAATAGTTGGAAATTTGGGGGAATATAAATTATTATTATTCATAAAATCAAATTTGAAAAAACAACAATAATATAATCATTAAAAACTGTGGAAACAGATATTAACTTTGTGACAAACATACCACTGAATAACAAATATGACTGTTAAGTGACTTATGTGAAGCACAATTAATTGAATCATTATGTTGATTTATTACTTTACTGCCATTGTCTATTGCTGGTTCATAAAATCAGATGTGGAACTGGTCTCAAGCCAAGAATCCCCAAAGAAACAAATATAATAAGAAGCACAAGTCATCTAAAGGCGGCTTAAAATCTGCACTGTATTATACACATTAAAATTTTAATTAACTACAGAAAGAGAAAACTGTTTTTTAAAATTACAAAATAGTATAGTTTACTTGATGTAAACCCAAAGAACGTCTCAGCCATGCTGGCATTATCTTTTAATCTTTTAGAATTCAAACTTTATGTAGTGGAGGAGGAGGGCCATAGTGGAAGTAGGGAGAGGGGATAAACTGACCTCAACTATCTTTTCTCATTTCAAAATTCTCTAGTCAATTTCACAGTCTCAAGTTTTTATTTCCTAATACTTCAATACTTTATTACCATTACAAATAAAAGTTGCTTTTCATTTATATCACAGTAACTTCAGAATCCTACATTAGATAAATGTGTTTAGAATTAAAACCCTACATTAACACAAATGAACACTAGAATCTCAGACGCAGCAGTTTGCCATGGTCAGGTCATCTGATTTACCCACGTCTGACAGATGAAAGATACCAATGCTAGTGCACAATAATCACTGGAATAATGTTTGGGAACCTATCTGTTGTCATGAAACAAAAAGTAAAGAATTTTTCAATAAAAAGTAAATACTTGTAATTATTCTTACATTTGAAACAGCCCTAACCACAGGAGTCCTGAATATACTAAAGTAAATAGAATATGTGGTAAAAATTTTGACTTTAAAGGAAGAAGATAACTGGTAACCATGCTTTGAAGTGAACTAAGTAGTTTAAATATTCCTTCACTAAAAACAATAAAAATTGCTAAAGACAGCATTAGTGAAATTTACCACAGCATAAAATTGTAATAATGGATATCATACTATTTTTAGTTTTTGTTTTAGTGTTGTTTTAAAAGATCAGTGAGAAAGTAAAAAAAATAAGATGATCTGCACAGCCAGGCCAAGGTAGTTCTCAACTTTGGCTCTAACAGAACCAACAGGGACCTCTATTAAAATTTTTCTATCCTCAGAGCCACTCCCAAGGAGTCTGTGAATCTTGAGGCCAGGGCAGCTGTATTAAAACAAACAAAGCAAATTTTCATCAACAAAAACAAAACTGTATAAGGCTATTTTGATGTGTAACTAGGATCTCGCACACCTGGCACAGCTTACTTTATTCCCTTACCTTTCCCAAGTCTTTGTTGTAAAAATCTCCATTATTTGTCATCCAGTTTACCTAACTTTTGCATTATACTTTTTCTAACTATCCCTCACAGGGTCACCTTGTAGTTCATCTGTATCACTGAAACTTTCACTGTTGCCCCAAAGCTACAATGAAGTCAATTTATGGACTCTAAATTTTTATTTAAGGAGAATTCAAGGTCACAGAGGTGTAACTGTTTAATGAATAATCTGACGGGAGCACGCGGTAGTACAGAGAATAGGGAAAAATACTGAGGTTTTTAATCCTTTATTCAAGAAAAGCAACACATGACAAAAAGCATGAGATTCTGGTGAAAAGCTGTGCAGGTGAATTCAAAGACAAATCAGTTTATACCTGGCAGATTTCAGTACCCCAAAATGTGTTGGTTTGGAACTCAACAATCTGAAGGAAAAAAAAATGATAATCTTTTGAACAAAAGCAATCTCTCAGGGATAATGAAGGCTTCATCAGTTATTACAGGGGATCTCTTGTAGTGGCCTTTCATGGTACCCCTCTTTAAACAGATTACATGGCCTAGAAGTAGTTAGATGCATTGTGGTTCAGTTTGAAATTTATGCTTCTAATCTCTGTCGTTTACATTTTTGAACATTTTAAAAAATACAATGCTTTTCGAACAGACTTCATTTTACTTTAGTAATTTGTAATTTCTTACCTATTTTGCAATTAGTTAGCTCACTGACTATCTTAATAACTACTGATCTTACGACGCTAACATACACAATTTACCAACCTTCAGTCTGTGTATGCATATTAACAAAGTGCATTATACTCTAGAAGTTGCCCTTAGTACAATAAATTTTAACTGCATCAGACTTCTGCCTTTGTTGTCCACTCTATATCCAAACCTAAAACTTTTTGCTCTAGCTCAAATGCATTACAATTGCACCTCATCAGAATTCAGTTTTTCTGGTAACTTTGTAACCACCTTTTTAAAAAAAAGATTTATTTATTATTTATTTTGGCTGTGTCGGGTCTTAGTTGCAGCACACGGGATCTTCCTTGAGGCATGTGGGATCTTTTGTTGTGGTAGGCGGGCTCTTCATTGCAGCGTGCGGGCTTCTCTCTAGTTGTGGCACGCAAGTTTTATCTCTCTAGTTGTGGCGTGCAGGCTCCAAGGCACGTGGGCTCTGTAGTTGGCAGCACGCAGGCTCTCTAGTTGAGGAGTGCAAGCTCAGTAGTTGTGGCGCGCAGGCTTAGTTGCCCCGTGGCATGTGGGATCTTAGTTCCCTGACCAGGGATCGAACCCGTGTCCCCTGCACTGTAAGGTGGATTCTCTACTACTGGACTACCAGGGAAGTCCCTGTAACCACCTTTAAAAACTATGGCTACAGGGCTCCCCTGGTGGTGCAGTGGTTGAGAGTCCGCCTGCCAATGCAGGGTACACGGGTTTGTGCCCCAGTCTGGGAAGATCCTACATGCTGCGGAGCAGCTAGGCCCGTGAGCCATGGCCGCTGAGCCTGCGCATCCGCTGAGCCTGCGCTGAGCACAGAGCCTGTGCTCTGCAACGGGAGAGGCCACAACAGTGAGAGGCCTGCGTACCACAAAAAAACAAAACAAAAAAACTATGGCTACATAGTGGAGGTTATTGAGAAACCGGATGCTTAAATAATTCCAGGAAACCTATCTCATTCTTGATTTTTTTTAAACCTAATTATCTAGGTTTCAAACCTAAGATATTCTTTAAATTGTTTTTCTTTGGACCTTACCCTCACATATAGGTTAAGGAAAAAGTTCATAAGATTTTATTTTTGACACAGAGGAATACTCCAACATTAAAAGGATAATAATTTTAGAATCAGAAATAACCCCTTATTTTCTATTTTTTTGGTAAAGATTCCAAATTAAGTTGTCCAAGCTATGAATAGATTAGAAGGTCAGATAAACAGGCAAAACTGAATTTGTTTTGAACTGAGAGAAGATTTCTTTTAAAATATGTCAATTCTCACAGAAAACAGATAATATGTGATCCTATTCCAAAACACCATTTAAATGGTCTAATTTGGGGACTGCTGATCCCACATATAAGAAGCTTTCTGAGAGGGACAGAAAGAGTTGGAGGATATTTACTGGGCTTAGTGACTAAAGCCATCTTAAACCACAAACTTATTTACTGAAAACCAGAACAATTCTTTTTTTAAAAAGTCTGTGTTTAGCTATTAAACAAAAAAGAAAGGAAAACTGTGCAATTTGTTTTCTTTAACTTTTCATGATTAGTTCAAGCCTTTTCTCTATCTGAGCAAATCTTATAAGAATAAGAAAATCATCAGACAAATATATAATATAAAGAGATGTTTGTTAAATTTGAGAATTTAAAGTAGGGAAATAAAATGATTAAATATGCATTTTGGAAAAAATCAAGTATTTGCTGACGGTCACATGCCTAACTAATTTGAGACTATGATATTTCCTAAATTACAGTATGTGAAAATTGGGGGAATAACTTCTGCCTTATAGAAAACGTATTTTCTCAAATTGATATCAAGTGAAAATTTCCAAATAAAAGCTTTCTGACTGGATTATCAATGAGTTAAGTTTCCTACTTGACAGTTTAAGTAATTTATTTGACAATATTATTTGATTCTAAAAAGGTTGACATAAAATGTAGTGTGTATAAATCAGAAAATGCACAATACTGGGTGTATCATAATACTGGGGTGTGGAAAAAGGACACTTACCTACTTATATACTTATCTAATTATTTTCTATTTTCTTTTTTTGCTTGTTTTATGTAAAAATGAGTATACTTTACACATATGATACATATAAATAAATTATATGTATACAGAAGGGTGCATACACCTGAATTTTTATTGATAGGCTATATAATACAGGAAGGCTGGAGTAAAACAATAAAATTTTCCAACAATAACACTGGAATATATTTCATGACATAAGAATGTAATTACTTCTTAAATATGGCACAGAAAGTAGAAACCATGAAGGAAAAGATTGAGAAATAAATCAGAGAAATAAGATCATATTAAAATTAAAAATTTCTTTTCCTCAAAAAATGCCTTAAGACAGAAAGCAAGCCACAGAGTAGGAAACAATAATTTCAACATATACAATCAACAAAGGGCTGGTATCTAGAATATCTACAAATAAATATGAAAAACGGACAACTTGATAGATAAATGGACAAGAGACTTGAAAAAGCTCTCTATATAAGTGGGTATCTAAATAGTCAATACACATGTCAAAAAGTGCTCAACTCACTAATAATCAGGGAAATGCAAACTAAAAGCTCGATGTGATGTCTCTCTACAAACTCACCAGAACGGCTGAAATTAAAAACACGGATAATACCGAGTTTTGGAGAAGATGCATAGCAACCACAACTCTCATACACAGCTGGTGGTAAGCAAACTGGTATAGTGACTTTGGGAAACTTGATTATCTACTAAAATTGAACTTGTGATCTAACAATTCCTAAGTATATGCTCAACAGAGATGCATGTGCATGTGCATCAATCATAGTACAAATTCAAATTTCTATCCATATGAAAAATGGTTAAACACACTGCGGTATGGTCATACAATGGAATACTATGCAGCCAGGAACAAAAGTACCGCTACACAAAACAGGGAGGAATTGCACCCATGTGATGTTAAGCAAAAAAAAAAAACCCAGAGAGAAAACTGTATATTCTGACTAATTCAATTTATACAAAGTTTATTAAAAAGGCAAAACTAACCCATGATATTAGAATAGGTGGGAGGGTGGTTAACTTTGGGGAGCAGGAAAGGGGCAGTGGTTAGGAATCAGTAAGAGCATTTCTGGGGATGCAGATAACACTTTCCTTCTCCAATAGTTGGTGGTTGGTTACATAGGTGTGTTCATTTTGTGATAACTCATTTAACTGTATGTATGTTATACTTCTTTAAAACATATGGAGACCAAAGACTAACTTTAGCAGCTTTAGTCTGAAGACAAATTTATTATTTTCTTAAACATGGGCAAATTTTTCTCCTAACCAAAGAATCCTACTGACTTAGAAGAAGGGCAAAAATTATTTTAGTGTAATAGCTAAAATGTCCTCATTCTTTTAAAATCATTAGCAAATATATTATTTATTTTAATTTCTATGTAACTGTCACTGAAAACTTAAAAGGCTTCAAAGAAACCAACTGGGAAATAACAGTTGAACATGAATACTGGAGTAATTACTTCCGTACAATCCAGAAACTAACAGATGAAGACACAAATGAAATGTTTTTAACATAAAAGAAAAGTCAAGTTGTAGTTAAAGAACTGTTAGAGATATGTAGAAAAACAACTACTTCTGAACCGAAGGATACTACTTCACACTCCCTCCAAGGTAGAGAGGTTATCTTAATCAGTGATACACAACTGTGTCAAGCTAAAGAGCCACTTCATACTGAGCTGAATTGTATATGGGAGCTGGAGAGCCACAGACTTCACTGCCACATTGTGAAGGGCAGAAACCCTGTTTCTGACACTACTTAGCATGTCAGGATTGTACACTATATTTCAGAAGTACAGGTTATATCTGCATATTTGTTTTGTTACCAGCAGCAAGTAAGCTTAAGCTGCCCTTTGTGATTTATCCATTGTCATACTGGTTTGAACCAAACTGGGTTAAACCAAAGCAGCTCTGATCAGAAATGGAGGGCTTTGAGATGTTACAAGTGGGGGCCCAGAAGTAGGTGTATACAATACTGTACACATACAAGTTAAATATCTCTGTCCTAAAGAAAGGATTTTTAAAAATTAATTATTTATTTTTGGCTGTGTTGGGTTTTCATGGCTGCACACAGGCTTTCTCTAGTTGCAGTGAGCAGGGGCTACTCTTGGTTATGGTGTGTGGGCTTATCACTGCGGTGGCTTCTCTTGTTTCAGAGCATGGGCTCTAGGTGCGTGGGCTTCAGTAGTTGCTGCACACGGGCTCAGTAGTTGTGGCTCGTGGCCTCTAGAGCACAGGCTCAGTAGTTGTGGCACACGGGCTTAGCTGCTCCATGGCATGTGGGATCTTCCTGGACCAGGGCTCGAACCCGTGTCCCCTGCATTGGCAGGCGGATTCTTAACCACTGCGCCACCAGGGAAGTCCCCTAAAGAAAGTATTTTTTTATGTTAAAGTATCAAAACCATGATTAAAAAAGGATAAATGAGTTAGAAAAAAATTCAATCCATGGTATTGGGGCTTGTACTTTCCACCTCAAAAGAACCTTAGCATAAATATTCAGAAATAACAGTGCTCAGTAAGCTGAAAGAAACGACTAAAGCAAATCTGATGATGTTTAATATTTCCGCAGACATCAAATTATAGAATACCATGTGTGCCATATACTGTTAAAATTGCTTTACATATATTAATTCGTTTAATCCTCAAGCAACCTATGAGATACAGGATGAGACACAGAGAAGTTAAGTACTTGTGCAAGGTAACAAAAATGGCATTTGAACCCAGGCAATTGGATTGTAATTCCATGCTCATAATGAAAGAGACCAGTCAACTCTAGCTAAAATGTATACCCATATAAAATACTGAACACAGTTGCATTTATAATATTCATTCATTCAACAAATACTTATTGAATGCTTATGACAGGCCAGGCACTATTCTAGGTGCTCAGAATTCAACAGTTTATAAAACTAAAGTTCCCTGCTCTTGTGGAAGTTTGCATTTTGGTGGAGGCTGACAATTAATAAATAAGTAAAATACCTAATCTGTCTAACAAAACAGATAGCTTGTCTGAAGCTATGCGGCATGGGATATGCTGGAAATATGGTACCCTGTTATTTCTTAGGGTGGAAAGGGAAGGTCTCATCGATAAGGTGAAATGTGAGTAAAGATGTGCAAGAAGTGAAAGGGTAAACCATGAGACTATCTGGGAGTAGAACGTTCCAGACAGAAAAATCAGCAAGTACAATGTTCCTAAGGAGAAACCGTGCGTGGTATCTTCAAGAAACAACAAGGAGACAGTACGACTGGAACAAAGTAAGTAAGAGGGAGATTAGTAGATGATTAAGTAAGAGAGGTAGTAGTGGGACAAATTATATAAAGCCACTGTTAGATCTTGGCTATCGTTTTCAGATGGGGAGCCATCTGAGGGATTCCCACAGACAACCAAAACTTCGAAGAGTTTTGGGCTTTAAGGGTTCTAGAAGAAACTGTGGTAACTGGAGAAGTGTTTTGCATTAACATAAGAGATGAAATTAATAAACAAAAAGAGGAGGATCGTAATCAGTGAGGTTACCATTTCTGAAGGGTCGGGGTCTCTATTGGCAGAGAGAAAGGAAGTGGCAAGAGGCTAAAATTTTCACCAGCATTGTGGTGGGGATGAATGGGATCTGAACTAACATCTGTTATGGCAGCCAAAGTGACAGTGCAGGCAGACATAACAAAGGAAGGTAGGGAAATTCTCAGCAGCATTAGAGTAATATAATAAATTCCTCACAGAGATACTCACAGGGAAAGACAAGAGAAAGTCACTGGATAGCAATACTAATCCACTAGCCAGCTTTGCTAGCTAACAGACACTTGCAAGTCAGGCATTTAAAAGACTTGCCTGCTTTAAAACCAAACAAAAAAGTACTAGATAGCGCTGAAAGGAAAAAAATTTCAATTTTGTAATAATCATTAAAAGAAGGTCACATAAAGAGGAAAAAATACCCACAGTTCACATATAAATTCTCATGGTAGTAATAATCTAATGCATACAGTTTTGAAGATGGGTAAAATTATTACTTTAACACTGTAAAATGGATGGTAAGGAATGATATAAACTGCTTATGCAAATATATTTGAAATGAAGTAAAATTCAGTGTTAAAATGTAGAAGCTATTGAACTGTCCGTAATGATACATTTAAATAAGGCAATTTGGCTGGAACTGCATTCATCTGTAAATAATTTACACATAGATCGAGTTATGAACTAGCTAGAAAACAGTATGAGTTCTAAAAACATGCCCAATAGGATAATTTTGGCTCTAAGGCCAGATTTTTAAAGGGTCTCAGAGTCCCTTTCGTGCAGAGATCCTTTAAGGTATAAATGGTTGGCAGAGCACAGGAAGCAGCTGACTTGGAGCCTCAGGAGTGCTGGGGGAAGAAGAGCAACAGCTCTCCTAACCCAGCCACTCAGAAAAGAGTCTGGGTCTGAGCAGTATCGGAGGGTCTGAGACTTTTCATTCTGCTGGAAAACCCTCACCCAGTCTATCCAACAGTCTACATCCTACCTATGAACTTCCACCTTGAAGGTACTATTTGTAAGAGGACACAGAAGTCAATCATTTCTATAACTGCAGATCTGTGCTTTTCCTACATATTTTGCAGTTTTTTCCATTTGTGAAATGTGCCAGAGTCTACTCATCTACTTTTTTTTTTTTTAAACAAAGAACGCTGATACAATTAAGAAGAGAGTGTGGGCTAATAAGAAGAAGCTCATCAGTTAAAAACAGATTAAATGGAGAACAGGTTGATAATGAACACTTTTTAATTCCTTTGAGGAGTCTTTTTAGGTCTTCAGGGTTCAGAATTATAAAAGCTGTAATTCCCTTTGACTGCTAATTGTAGGACTGCTGCTTGTTTGTTAGATTTTGAGTTCCAATTTGAATCAGTTGCCTTCTTGGATAACTGCTAAGCTCTCACTTATATTTTGTGGGTATTTCACTATACTATTACACTCTGGAGTTAGAGTCACTGTTTCTTAACTCTCACCTCTTCATCTATTATGATTTTATTGGAGATGCACTTTTAGAGTTCTTTCAAGTCTGAGTTATCTTTGTTTGCTTTGCTTTCACATTGCAAGCACAGTTTTGCTTGGTGTATAAACTTCTAGTTTCAAAATCATTCTCCTACAGAACCCTAACAACATTTTCTACACTATGCCCTAGAATTCAGGGTCACCCATGAGAAGTGTAATACCAGTTTGATTCATGTTTTTCCATTGGTAACTTTTTTTTTTCCTCTTTGGAATCTCAGGATTTCCTTCTTATGGTCAGGGGACTGAAATGCCAAAAGTATGCATTTACATGGGAGTATTCTATATTCATTCATTCTGCCTAATATTTGCTCAGCCCTTCCATTCAAAGACTAATACCTTTCTTCAGGTCTTGTGATTCTGTCATTATTATTTCCTGAACTTCCTCTCTGTATTACACATACATCATTACCTTTGAACACCCTTCTGTGTTAATATTTCACACATTATGTTCTTTAAAAATAAGAGAAAATTTTATAGTTTGTTAGGAAGTGAGAGATGCTATTGAAAATGAAAAAGTAGAGCAGCAGAGTAAGTTCAGGTGCTGTGGGTAGTGCGGGGAATGAAGGCTGTGCTTTTTGAATAGGATGGCAAATGCAGGCCTGCTTAAGAAGCTGACAAGTGAGCACTGAGGAAAGGCTACACGGCCATCTGAGAGAACAACACTGCAGGTAGAGACACAACTAGTACAAAGACTCTAAAGCAGAAAGTCCCTGGAATGTTCGAGGAACAGTAAGATGATTAGTGTGACTGAAGTGAACTGTGTGAGGGAGAGCGAGTAGTAAAAAATAAGATCAGAGAGAAAACCTGGAGGGGGCCATACCATTTAGGATTTTGTAGGCTAATGTAGCGACTCCCCAGTCTGTAAAATGGGAAGCCTTTGCATGCTAGAATAGTAACAGTTAAATCTGAGCATTTCCCCCTTTAATTGATAGTATTACTAAAAAACAGATTTAATGTTCCAGTCATAAAAATTACATGATTTATTTTTACTTTATTTCTATAATAATCTCAGAAATTTTGAAAAAAACCAATACCACACCATGCTTTTATTCTAAATTGTAGATGTTACAAGAACAAAAATTATATGCAATATTTGAGGCTGAAGTACTCTTAGAAAATATTCCCATCATATAAGTAGTTCTCTCTAATCTGCTTTTTATTATATGGTCAAATTACTACTTAGCAAAGTTCATTTGGTTGTATTTATTTAAGAAAAAAATGGATTAAATATATTTTGCATTTCTCACTAAGTCAGCAGTGATGTTAAATCTTACATCTCTTGATTTGTACCAATACCATCATCTCCTACTGAGAAGAGTTAGGATAACAGTAGAAACCTTGGGAAAGATTAAATGACAGCAAAGCTATGGGGTCAGAATATAATGTCTTAGTTGTTTCAAAGCAATGTTCTTGGTTGTAATCAAAGTAAATTTAATAAAACTAAAAACAATATGCTCCTAGAATGTTACAATCTTCTGCTTTGAATAAGTTCATATTATCTGGAAATCAATATGGCTCATGTTGCACACAAACAAGGTCTGAAAATAGTAATACCCCAGAACTCCAACAGGATGCCGTATCCTTGAACTTTCTAGACCAAAATGAAAGGCTATTTCCTGGAAGAAATGATGCTTCTGAGCAAGACATTTCTTAAAACACTATTTCCAGAATTACTTGCCACCACCATAAAAGAACATTATCAGGAAATCGTCAGCCTGATTGTTCACAGCATTGGTGACATAGAAAAACTGCTCATATTTACTAGACCACATGACAATTAAGAACAGAACATTTTTATGATTAATAGATTAAAAGGCAGGAGTTTTCAATGAACCTAACTTGAGCAACTTTCAAATCTTTGATGATTGTCCTGACCACTTTTAACTAAAGTAATTTGAAAATGTTTCTAAGTTTCATTTGTTAATAGTTACAAACCAGCTTAAATTCCCATTAAGTTTTATTCAAGAAACCTCAAGATTCTGCTCTGAGAACCTCATAAGTAAGTACCCACTATACCGTAGCAGGATTAGTAGTGTTTTTCAACATTAACCTAACAGTTGGTATTGAAAATTTTTTTAATGTGTAGGCTCCCTAGGAGCCTATATTCAACCAAACAATATCAACTCCACTTAAGCCATAAAAACCTGCTTCTATTGGCAACAATATGATAACCAAAACTTATTATATGGGGCAAACTCCGAGAGAATGAGTCCAGCAAAGCACAGAACCAGGAATGTGAAGGGACTCTGATTTGATAAGGTACCACTGAATAATACTTAAACCAGTAATCATTTCTGTCATTTACAAATATGGATCTGTTTAATGTCTTCAATTATTTAGACTAACCATTTGGATGATCTTAGACTGCTTTGAAGCCTTTGCACTTAGCTTTCCAAGTTTGGGGTTTTGGTTTTGCTTCAAGCTTAAAGTAATTCTAGCATCCTATAGCAACATATTGCATCAAAAAGTTGATTTTTAATAAATATGTCTTCTGTTGAAGGGATCAATGTTCTTCACTGTTGTCTCTTTAATTAAAGAGAAGGGAACAGAAAAGTTTGTTTTTAAATGCCAATCACAAACGTATACTCAATTTGAATCATGGCTTTCAACCAAGAATGCTATACTAACATAACTCTTTTCACACTAAGATCATAGTAGATTTTATACACTCGTAGTTAATCAACAATCCTCACAAAATTTGTTGGAGTTAATAACAAATATTTTTTTAAATGAACCTCTATTTCGCCCATCCAAACTCTTATTTCCCTTCAACTTTGTTTCATAAAAATGAGCACAGGAAGGACAGGCAGACAACAGGAGATCACTATATGAGCCAGGGTGTGTCCTTCCTTAGAATGTATAAAGGGAAGACAAAATGGCAAGTGGATAAAGCACATAAATGTGAGAAATGAACTGAATACAAGTGAATGAAGAAAAATAGGGGAGGAAATAGAAGAGGTAACATGGGGATACGAAGATAGATAAGTGGAGAAAAACATGGGAAGAGAACGGAGAGGTTAGGAGGGCAAAAAGAAAACAGAATGAAGAAGAGGGAAAAGAATGGAAAGCCTTCAAAAAATATTTGAAGGTCCATCTGAGGTAGACCTTAACAAGCTGATAAAATTCTGATTAAATTAAAGTAACTTATCGGGAGCCACATTTGATGAAACTGCTTGAATTTTCAAATGCTACTTAAAATGTTTGTTTTTAAAATGTTTCCTTTAATCCTCTTTTATGTTTATAAAATAATGCTATGGACAGAAATTAAGGGCACAACCTGAAGTGACTGTGATGTCCAAGAAGCACTACTTACAGGAAAAAAAGAAAAAAAAAAGTCACATTTTTAAACTATGATAAATACTGACCACACTATGTATGAACTTAGAAAAGTGCAATTGTAGCTACTACATTCTGCAACATATAAAATCTTAGATATGATTTCAGTGCTTTTAAGGCTACTACACTATAGTTAGAAGAAAGCCAAAACCCAGGTGTTCATGGAAAGCCTAATTAACAAAAACACAAATTTCAAATTTTACTCTTTTAAATTGAACTGGAGAATTTCTTGTATTTACTGCCAGGAAATAACACCTACAGAAGTGGAAACTTAGATAACTTCATTGCTGAAATAATGACTTTGAAGAAAATAGTTCAAAACAATAAAATACAAGAATTCTCATTTGTCAGAGAATGTATGATTTTCCAAATATTCTGGTGTTTAAGGACTTAAGAAATAAAATATAGTTTGGCCAAAAATAAACTAGTTGACATTAAAAAACTCTATTATGAAAAAGTGTAACACCAAAAATTCCAGGTGAACAAGCAATAAGTTTATTAACTGTATAATTATTGTATTTCATGTCAATTACATTTAGCCAGAAGTATAGCACTAATATATACCATCGATAGGCTGTGGAATCAGCCTGACCTTATTTTAAAAGTATCTAAGAGGCTCTAAGAGCTAGCAAAACCATTTTAAGAGTATGGAGTGACAGAGAGCAAACTGTATTTATTCTGGATTTGAACTACTCCAAGCCAGCCTTAGAAATAACCTTAACAAAGAATAAACAGAGACTAAATACTAAAAAAAATAAATTTAATGCAATTTAAAACTGTATTTGAAATCATTAAGTCAAGTGGAAAACTGGGAGGAAGGCAATGTCAGTTAACATTGGAAAAGCTGTTTCTAAGGAGGATGAGTGTGTGTACACACACTATAATATATATATCACATCTATATTTGGACTGATTCAAGCAACTTTAAGAACTGTTCACGGTGTGGAGAAATGAACATCACAGCTTTTCATATCAGTTTTTTTGGAGAAAATTATATGGTAGAGGTGGGGCTGTAAAAGAGGTGGACTTTTTAATTTTAAACTTGTATACATCACTGGATCTTAAAGATCCATACCCACTGGACACTTAATGATAGGAGGTACCCCATGTTTACTGTAAGAACTAAATGCAATAACAAATTTTCACTAACATTGCGATATATAACAAATTCATATATTTTATTCATTCAGTAAGTGTTTATTAAAGAATCTACAATGCACCAAGAACTATGTGAAGTCCTGGTGATACGGTAAAAACGCCAATCTAGTGAATCAGACAAATGAATTTATCAAAATAAATTAAATACAATGATATATGTCATGATAGATGTGCAACAGGTCTGGAGGTACAGTGATGAAATATCTAAGGAGAGACACAGAAGAGAGAAAGCTTCCCAGCCAAAGCTGAATCTGAAGAGTATTTTAAGAGTTTACTAAAGGACGAAGTAAAATTATCTCTGTTTCCAGATAACATAATCTCATATACACTTAACTCCCGAGATTTCACATAAAAAACTGGATAGAACTAATAAAGAAATTCAGTAAAGTTGAAAGATAAAAAAAAAAAAAAATCAACATGCAAAAATCAGTTGATTCTCTATATACTAAAAATGAACTATCCAAAAAAGAAACTAAGAAAACAATCCCATTTATAATGCCATCAAAAAGAATAAGGTAGTTAGGAATATATTTAACAAAGAGGTAAAAGACTTGTATACTGTAAAGTACAAACCATGATGAAACAAATTAAAGAAGACACAAAATAAATGGAAAGAAATCACATGTTCATGGCTTGGAACACTTAATATTGTTAACATGTCTGTACTACCCAAAGTGAGGTACAGATTCAATGGCATTTCAAAATACTAATGGCAGTTTTTATAGAAATAGAACAAACAATCCTATAATCTATATGGAAACAAAAAAAAACCCCAAATGCCTAAGACAATCTTGAAAAAGAAGAACACAGCTGATGGCATCACACTTCCTGATTTCAAAATATATGAAAAAGCTACAGTAATTAAAACAGCATGGTACTAACATAAAGCCACACATATAGACCAATGGAACAGAACACTGAGCCCAGAAATAAAACCATGTATATATGCTCAACCAATCTTCAACAAGGGTACCAAGAATACATATGGGAAACAACAGTCACCAGTAAACGGTGTTAGGAAAACTGGATATCCAAATGTGAAAGAATGAAACTGAACCCTTATTTTACACTATTCACAAAAATCAACCCAAAATGGAGCAATAACTTAATCGTAAGACCTGAAAATGTACAACTACTAAAAGAAAGATGAGGGAAAAAACTTCGTGACATTGGTCTTGGCAATGATTTCTTGATAGGACACCCAAAACCCAGGTAACAAAAGCAAAAATAGACAAATGGGGCTACATCATACCAAAAAGTTTCTGTACAGTAAAGGGAAGAATTAAAAGAGTTAAAATAGCAACTTACAGAATAGGTGAAAATATGTGCAAACCATATATCTGATAAAGGGTTAATATCCAAAATATAAAAGGGATTCTTCCAACTCAATAGCAAAAACAATCAATCAAATAAAAAACAACAAAACCCAAGAACCCAAAATAACTCATTAAAAAATAGGCAAAGGACCTGAATAGACATTTTTCTAAAGGATACTTACAAATGACATGGATAGATTTAGTGATTGCCATACTGAGTGAAGTAAGTCAGAGAAAGACAAATATCATATGATATCGCTTATATGTAGAATCTAAAATAAATGGTACAAATGAACCTATTTACAAAACAGAAATAGAGTTGCAAATGTAGAAAACAAACATACGGTTACCAAGGGGGAAAGGGGTGGGGGAGGGATAAATTGGGAGATTGGGATTGACATATACACACTACTATATATAAAATAGATAACTAATTAGAATCTACTATATAGCACAGGGAACTCTACTCAATACTCTATAATAACCTATATGGGAATAGAATCTAAAAAAACCCTGGGTATATGTATATGTATAACTGATTCACTTTGCTGCACAGCAGAAACTAACACAACACTGTAAACCAACTATACTCCAATAAAGATTAATTTTTTAAAAAAGAATACCTACGGGGGCTTCCCTGGTGGCGCGGTGGTTGAGAGTCCCCTGCCGATGCAGGGGACACGGGTTCGTGCCTTGGTCCGGGAGGATCCCACATGCCGCGGAGCAGCTAGGCTCGTGAACCATGGCCGCTGAGCCTGCACATCCGGAGCCTGTGCTCCGCAACGGGAGAGGCCACAACAGTGAGAGGCCCATGTACCGCAAAAAAAAAAAAAAAAAAAAGCTACAAATGGACAACAAGTATATAAAAAGATGTAAACATCACTAGTCATCAAGGAAATGCAAATCAAAACCACAGTGAGATACTACCTCACAGCTGTTAAAATGATTATTTTTTTTGTTATCGAAAAGCAAAAGGTAACATGTGTTGGTGACAATGTGGAAAAACTGGAACTCTTGTACATTGTTGGTGGGAATGTAAAGTGGTGTAACCACCATGGAAAACAGTATGGAGGTTCCTCAAAAAATTAGAAATAGAACTACCATATGATCCGGCAACAGAACTTCTGGGTATTTATTCAAAAGAATTGAAATCAGGACCTTGAAGAGACATTTGCTCTAATGTTCACTGCATTATTCACAATAGCCAAGATGTAGAAACAACCTAAAATATCCATCAATAGATGAATGGATAAAGAAAATGTGCTACACTCATAAATGGAATAATACTCAGCTTTAAAAAAAAAGAAAGAAGGAAGGAAATTCTGCCACATGCAACACAGAAAAACTTTGAGGACAGTATGCTAAGTGAAATGAGCCAATCACAAACAGGTACTGCATGATTCCACTTAGATTAAGTTGTTGAAAGAGTCAAACAAATAGAAGCAAAGAACAAAATGATGGTTGCCAGGGGCTGGGTGGGGAGGGAGACTCAGGAAATGGGGAGTTGCTATAAAATAAGCATAAAGTTTTAGTTATGCTAGATCAGGGGTCCCCAACCCCTGGGCTGCAGACCAGTACCGGTACCTGTTAGGACCAGGGCCGCACAGCAGGAGGTAAGCAGTGGGAGAGCAAGTGAAGCTTCATCTGCCGCTCCCCATCGCTTGCATTACCACCTGAACCATCCCCCCCCACCCCAATCCCACGCCCCGTCCATGGAAAAACTGTCTTCCATGAAACTGGTCCCCGGTGCCAAAAAGGTTGGGGACCACTGTGCTAGATGATTAAGTTCTAGAGATCTGCTATTCAACACTGTACCTACAGTTAACAATACTATATTAAAAACAAAATTTGTTAAGAGAGTAGATCTCAAGTTAACTGTTCTTACCACAATTAACAACAACAAAAAAGTAATCTTCTAGACCATTACCACTGAGCAAGCAGTGGAGAAAAAAATAGCATAAACAGAACGTAGTGAGGCTGCTTTGCTACATGGCCTCCTTACACAAAGCTAAGCAGATGACTGTGCTCTTTGAGACCTACTTCTTAAAAAATACAATTCAGACTACCTGGACATTGGAAAAATAAACTGTATTTAGAATATATAGAAGACACTGCAAAAGAGCTATTAAAAGGAAGCAAAGTATTCTTGAATTCATTTATTGTCTCATGTATGAAGTGATCATGTATGTAACTGGTGTTTAGACTGGGCTAAAGGATAGTTTAAATAAACTCTTTTAAATTACTTTTTTTTTCATGTTAAATAACCAAAAATCTCAAATACCCCAGGCTATGTTACTTTATGTCACCACAAAGAATTTCAAATCATACAGATATGTCCTTTCATTTGCTGGACAAATAACTATGCTTGTATTTTGTTTGATTATATATGTCATATTTTGTTCTCCAGCTGTTTCATATATGAATCATTTGTCTCTCAAATTACATGATAAACTTCTTTAGGGCAAATCATACTATCTTCTCCTTTTGTATCTATTAGCAGCTAACACTGTGTTGGGGCTATAGAATTGCTCAATAAATGCTTGCTGAATTGAACAGAACCCTTAATCATTGCAATTTCTTTTCTCTGAAGTACAGTTGAATAGATTTAATGCTGTGGTGTTGTCAGCTTTTATACTTCATCCTGCTTCTGTGACCACCTTGCTAGGAAAAGGCAAATTCAATCTTCACATTTGTTCAATCAATGCTGCTCCTACCAGGATTATCAACAACAATGACAATCAATGCCAATTCAAGTGTTCAGTTTTATTACACAAGAATACTTGTCACCTAGAGACTGAACCCAAAATATTATATTAGACTGAGTCATTATTTGTCTGTACCTGATTCAAAACCAAATGATCAATCTTAAATATAAGTTCACTACCTGTATCTTTCATTCCGTAAGTGGGAATAAAAAAAATAGTAAAAAGGGAAATAACTAAAATACTTTAAAAGTAGATAAATTATAAATGTCCTCTACATACTGGCATTTTTATGCCCAATGTGAAGGCAAATTAATTTCTTATAAAGTGAAATTTGTCTACTTTAAACTGTAACATCTATAAGCACATATTCATTTTATACTATTTTACAAGAAGATAAAATAATCTACCTTAATCGTATAACAAGTTTGGGGTCAAAATCAAAAGTATGATTCTCAAGTTAAGTTAATCTTTGAGATATAAGAATATGTCTTGGGCTTCCCTGGTGGCGCAGTGGTTGAGAGTCCGCCTGCCGATGCAGGGGACATGGGTTTGTGCCCCGGTCTGGGAAGATCCCACATGCCGCGGAGCAGCTGGGCCCGTGAGCCATGGCCGCTGAGCCTGCGCGTCCGGAGCCCGTGCTCCGTAGCGGGAGAGGCCACGGCAGTGAGAGGCCCGCGTACCGCAAAAAAAAAAAAGAGTATGTCTTAATACTTATTTACTGCAATGAAGAATTTTTTCTTTGCAAATGCAGAAAGATTAAACTGAATTAAGAAGTAGTTAAAGCTTGTTTATAATCAAGGCTAACTTATAATATGAAACAAACAAGGAGATAATCACAGTCATCCTAAAGGTCCTATTTTTAACAAGCATGAATCAGAAAAGGAAAAGGATCAGAATCCAGACGTAACTATCATTCACAATCTACAATTTATGACAAATCACAATTTATGCAACCATGAAAAGAGTCATTTAAAATCACAGCAGGACTGTATTATCTCTTCAGGTTTAATTGAAACTTTGAAGAAAAAAAAAAGCAGCAGCCTATTAAAGGTTCTTTGACAAATCTATTTTGTTACACCTTTTATATCTATAATTCTTTCTCTTGAAGTAAGGGAAAAATTACTATATATAAACATGAGAAATGTGATATTTCCTTTCTTCAGTTACTCTAAATTAATTTAAATGAAAACTAACATCTAGTTTGTGAGGTACAAAATCAACAACAATGAATAAAATTTTATTATTTTTTTAAATTTTAAAACTCTGGCCTACAATATGAATAATGTTAGTATCAAATGATGGCTTTGTGGCTTACATTATATCTCATTCCTCTTAACCCAGTTTTGGTTTTTTTTTTTTTTTGCGGTACGCGGGCCTCTCACTGTTGTGGCCTCTCCCGCTGCGGAGCACAGGCTCCGGACGCGCAGGCTCAGCGGCCATGGCTCACGGGCCCAGCCGCTCTGCAGCACGTGGGATCTTCCCGGACCAGGGCACGAACCCGTGTTCCCTTTCTCGGCAGGCGGACTCTCAACCACTGCGCCACCAGGGAAGCCCTTAAACCAGTTTTTAAATGTGAATTGAAAGTGTATTTTTAAATCAAGACGCTACAATGACTATTATCTACTTAGCTGAAAAACTCTTATCTGTACTAACCTCCAATAACAAAATTGAGATTTTCTTTCTAATTCAAGGAAACAAGGGGTGAGACCAAATTGAACACTTAAGAGTCATAGTGACAGTAACTGTATTCACATTTATCACTACAATGAAAGAAAAATCCTGCTAATCCTGATTCCTATAAAAGATTTTAAGTTCCAATGAAATGTAAGCACATGTGTATTATTCTGATGACATTTTATTCCCTCTCACGCCTTGCTGACATTTATAACATGACCTAGTTGAGCTAAAATTACCATAGTAAAGAAGTAGCTGCATTGTGATAAGTGATTTCACCTAGACGTGCTGTCTGGTTCCCACTGGTATACACAAACTGACATCCGTGGGTGAGAAAGACTAATTCCTTCTACTTGTCTTTTTCATGACAAAAAGCACTGATAGTGACTTTTAAAGTTTCTTGCTTATAAACTGAAAAAGTGAAAAGCTGTGAACGTTCAGCATCACCAATCAAGTCAGAAAACTAAACGCTGTAATAACACAAGGTTTAAAAAAAAAAAATCCTGAAGCCAACACCTTAGGAAATGAAGATAACAGAAATGAAATCACATAAATGGGTGGTCTTAGTATTTGGGGTCACATTCCCTACTCCCCGCAAGTAATAGTGGACTGGCAGCTGGGAGGCATATGAGACAAAACATAAATATGGAATTTCAAGGATAGTACTACTGTAAGTTAAATTATCATGGAGCATGAATTGAACAAGTCTCTGCAGATAGTACCAGATTAAAGATGTAAAATAAAGGTGTCTTTCAAAGATACTGTGAAAGACAGAAAAAGGGAAATAGAAGAATATCTATAATGAACTGTTGGAGAATAAAGAGGATGGGTAATTACAATTTACCAGAAGTTATTAAAATTATTAGTAGGAATAATAATGTCTTCTCAAAGAAATCCAAGTCATGTTGATTGAAAATGTGAAGCTCCATTAAGGAGAAAATTAGGTAAGAGGCTCAGCGGCCTGAGACAAAGAGAAAAAATTTGTCGGGCTGAATCCAGTACTTAGTGACATTTTTTAAGTATCACTCTAACTTATGCCAAGGAGAAGTGAAATTGTAATACAGATAGAAACGGATCTTGCTTACCAGTACTGTGAACCAGGAAGGCAAAAGAGAGTGACAGAGAGTCATATAGAGTATGCATTAGAGCAGTAATTTTACCTAGACTTTGGCCCAGGGCACAGAAACAATGTGAATTTGTGTGAAATGCAAGTGAAATTAGAAAAAATCTGAAAATAGTGTTTAATGTTTTAAACTATCAAGATCAGCAATTTGCCTATACGTAAAACTCCTAATATTATATTAGGGGTTATAACCAATCATATAGCTACTACTTTTATGAATAAACACAGAACATAAGTGCGAAAGTTATTCTGGAATTCAAAGGTGCCTGGATGTCTGTAGCAGGATACTACAGTCAAGCTGGTAACGTATCTGTAAGCTGTGTGCGTGACCTGACTTGCGCAGGGGCTGGAAACCCAAGGGATGCTGACTTGACAGGGAGGTTGCAGGGGAGGGGAGAAAAAAGACTAGGCTGGACCTATGGAAATGTCTGTGTCTATGGACATATGTTTATGTCTAAGAACCCACAGCACAAGTTGTTTTCAGAAAGGACTCTGTGAAACATGGAGTCCAAGCACAGCTGGGGTGACTATGGTAAATGTAATGCCGTTTTAGGCGTTCCAGATTTGCATCTGTGAGAGTAGCAAGGGACAGCATCTCTAATAGGGAAGCAGCTACATGTGCACATTACAGAGGTGGTGGTGACGGTCTGCCCTCATGCGACTGAATGAGAAGACAAGAGTAAAGGAACAAGTAGAGCCTGTGTGCACTAGTGAGATGGCCCCGGGGACTACCAGAATAAACTGCGGGATACTTTACAGGAAGGTGGAGACCTTGCATTATTTAGGTAGGACATGAGCCAAAATAACTGAATTATTACCATTAATGTGACTGCATGTGGGTCTCCGGAATGGTAAGGCATGGAGAAACTGAGGTTGGGCATAAAACATGCCTTGAGACTCTGGGAATGTTCTATTCTGATAGACGTGACAAAGTTAAGAATGATTTAGAAAAGTATAGAGGTTAGGGGAAGAGTACATATCCTAGAATAGACTTATTATTCCAGAATGCTTAGAAAAGTAGTCTTCTCCCCTATGACCGTCTTTATAGCATCCTTAATGATACTGGGGCGGGGGGCTGGTTTTCTTAATGATGATGAAAACCATAACAAATGATATTTGCCTAGTGCCAGCTGCTGTAAAAATATTGTATTATTCATTAACTCAAAGAATTCTCACAATAACATTATGGGGTAGGTGCTGCTATTATTAAACTTGCTTGATTAATAATGGAACTGAGCTTAGAATTTACCTTACATGAAAGGTAAGTGGTGGTAGCAGCAGCTTAGGGGCGTTTTGGCAGGACCTCTGCCCCAGAAGCATTCTGTTTGGTAGCTCCTCAGAGAGTGCACCGAGTGGAAACCTGAGAGTATCATTAGCCAAGGCTAGAAGCAGCAATAAGGGATATGACAATGAACCGTGTGTCCTCAGTCTCCTTCTTGAGGCTAACCAGGAGGCGCAGAATTCAAGTACCCTGCATAGGGCTGTGTTTCCATAATATGCTGGAATTCTCCAACTGTTCTACCCATACCAAGAAGAGTCACTGCTTTTCAGAGTAACGGCAGAAGATGAATTTCCTCAAATTCAAGTGGCTTGGAATGAGGGTAAGAAATGAAGATCACTTAAGTCTTATCAGGCTTATCTCGTTTCCCCTCAAACCTTAGGAACTCAACATTCCACATCATGAATGAATGAGTGAGAGTGTGGATCCCACAACTTCAAGGTCCTCCCCACAACCAAAACACATTAATATGCCCAACTGCTTGTACCCCGCTTCAAACCCAACCACCACTCAGCTTCTAAAAAAGTGAAAGTTAGAAAACTATTTACCACTTGAATTATAAAAACTCTTTTGTAGTCCATAGGAAATAGACTAAATGATACACTCAAAATAAGTAATAAGTGAAAAGCATAAGTGACACAAAATGTCACAAATGAGAAAACCAAATACAAAATGGTCAAGCTAATTTATGCATAATCATTTAAAAATGATAAATCTTTTACCTCTAAGCAACACAAAAAAATTTTCAGTTGATAAGTAATCTGGAACACTAGCACTTAAATCTTTAAGACACATTTACAGTCTGCTGTTACATTCTGAATATCATATTTAATAGTGGCAAAATAAATTTATGGCTACATCCAAAATGTAAGACTAGATGATAACATTTTACAGGTTCTTTCAATTAATTAATTACATTTTACAAGTTCCTTTTTTCACCCACAGACTCTCTAGCTTAAGCTGAACTACTTGTCCAAAAAACTTTAACTTTTACTCAAGCAGTTGGTAAAAACCAAATGCTTATTATGAGCCGGACAGTGTTTAGGGTCTTTTTACTCTCATGAAATTTAAATTTTAGAAAGAAAGACAAAAATACAAGAAAACAGGCAAAATAACTGCAAGCTGTTCACTAAAAAGGAAACTAACAATGAACTGGGATAGGCATGGTGCTCATGGTATGCCTCTCCAAGGATATAATATTTGAGTTGATAAAGTGAGAGAAGTTAGCTATGTGCAAAGCAGGAAAAAGAGTTCCAGGCAGATGAAAAAGGATGTGAAATAAACCACAGCAGAAAAACACTAGCATTTGAGGAACTACAAGGACATCAATGTGATTGTGGTCAATGAACAAGATCAGGCTGGAGAGCTAGAGAACTGGGCTCAATCAGACAAGGTATCATAAGCCATGGAAAAGAATCTGGATATTATACTAAGCACAACAGAAAGCTACTGAAAAGTGTTTTAAGCAGGGAGTAATGTGATCTAAATAATATTTTAAGAAGGTCAGCTTTACACTGTGTATGAACTGTATATAAATGGATTAAACGGGCTCCAGAAGGAGTTAGGAAAGTTAAAGGATGATGATACTTTGAAATAGGTGGCAGGAGATATAAAGAGATGAGGGTAGATTCAAGACAGAATTTGAAAACAGAAGCAATTAAGCTAAGAAATGAATGGGGAATACCAAAAAGGACTTAAGGAATAAATCCTAGGTTTCTGCCTTGAGTAATTTTAAGGTAATATTATACCAAAAGTTCTTCAAGACAAATATCCAAGTCCTAGCACACTCAAAGGGTCATTTAGAAAAAGAGCTAAGATTTAGAACATTTAAAATAACCCACTAATTAAAGAAAGAAGGATGAAAAGGAGGGAGAAGGAAGGAAGAAAGGGGACAAAGGAGGAAGGAAAGGAGGGAAGAAGATAGAGAGGGAGAGAAACAGGGAAAGAGAGCGGGAATCCCTGCCATCATTAGGGGCATTCCAATATCCCAACCATACCTCACAACACTAGATAAGGCATTGTACAGCATGCCTAAACTGATTCTTGTTATTTACCTGCCCATCTCCACATTTATTTTCCATTTACAGATAATTTGCATAAAATAAGCATACTCTAAAATGAAAACTCATGTTGGAATTAATTTCTTCTACAGTGTTACAAAAACCACACCTACAAACTTATTGATGTTCCATTCTAAGTAAAAGTTTAAAATATGGATTTTCAGTTTATAAATACTCTGAAACCTGAGGGAGAAAAAAAGGAAGCTGTACGTGCTAATCAAATCTGAGTAAGAAAATTTTATAATTGTGGGTGGGATGGTTTCTTGAAAGGGACATGAAAGTTTCTTAAAAGTGGCATTATTATAAGTTTTTTGAGGAGGGAGTAGAGTCAGATGTAGAAGAATAGTTAATGAAGTAAGGTTTAGGAGACCTGGGTTCAAGAACACTATAGTTCTGATACTATATATTAATAATCAACCGAGTAAAGTATTACTTTACCTGTTTGTACTTTCGTTTTTCACCAATAAAGTAAGCAGGTTGTAGTACTAATCATTTGTTTCTCTTCCAGCTCTAAAACCCAACAGTTTTATGAAACTATATTTAGAATAGTTAACAATAGAGGTTAATATGTTAGAAAAGCTGTAGAGACCAAAGGTCCAGTTTCATCAGAGAAAGCACATTCCCACATGTAAATAGGGGTATTAATCCACATAAAATACAAATGACAGTAACACATTTTTATTGATTTAAACTGGGAACAATTCAATAAATTGACTGCACATTAGTAGGTACAATGCTAGCCATTAGAGAAAATATAAAAATTGGTTAGATTACAATAGAAGAAAGTATTCTACAAAACAGTGTGACATAAAATGTTCCTTTGAGAATAAAAATATTTGCACTGAAGAGCCTATCAGCTAAAATATAAATTTGCTGTCCTCTAAAAACGTATAAACTGTCAACATGAACCTGGGAGAACTGAGGTATAAGTTAATACCTAAAAACTTCACTTATATTTTACTGAATGTTTAGAGGCTTTAAAAAAAAAGTATCATTAAAATCAATAGAGATGAATAAGTTCAACTTCTGGTCATGGTGGATGACTAAAGTGGTCACACAAAATGCCAGAGGTAATAGTGATAAAATACAAGATTAATACAAACAAACTAATTATGACACTGGAAAGTATTCAAAAGCACATATAAGGCTGAAGAGAGTTTAATTTTAATTTTGAAAAATGAAAGTGGAATGGGTAAGAGTTCATGGTTTTAATTTTGAAAAATGAAAGTGGAATGGGTAAGAATTCATGGCTTTCTGGTCCCAAGGCACTGACCAAGATCCATAGCTACAGCTACAGCTGCAGAAAATGGAGAAAAAAAAACGCAGTCACACTGGCTAAAGATGTTAGAAATTATAGTTTAGGGCTGGAAAAGCAGCTGAAAATTTAAAAAGGAAATCTTGGCAGCAAGTCAACCTCAGAAGGCATGAAGACCCAAATTCAGAGCATAAGCTACACAATTCCTGGCTGATGGCAAAATTACACATGAACATAGGAGACCCATGAAGCCTGATGAAAAAGTAGAAAGAGGAAAAAAAATCAGATTTTTATTTGTAATGGTATTATTAACTGAGTTAATTCATCAATCATTTGTAGCTTGAGTGGGAAAAAGATGACTGTGGACAGATTTTACTGTCAGAGAAGAGAGCCCAAAGTCACCAGAGCCACTATCATTTAGGAGGGAATCCTTAGAAGCAAAGAAACAATACAAAGCATGAACACCATCTTAGCCTAAATCCTTGGGCTAATGGCCAAATTTTGCAGGCACAAGGGAGACCTATAAGGGTTCAGGCTAAAAAAAGAAAACATTAGTGGGAAGCTATAAACTGTATAATGCATAGGAGACAACATTTGTAGTTTCAATTCAAGGAAGCCTACTGGATCAAAAAAAACAAGGACCTCTAAAGAATATGACAGGAACTTCCCTGATGGTCCAGTGGTTGGGACTCCGCGCTCCCAATGCAGGGGGCCTAGGTTCGATCCCTGGTCAGGGAACTAGATCCTGCATGTCGCAACTAAGAGTCCGTATGCCACAAATAAAAGATCCCACAAACTGCAACTAAAGATCTCACATGTCGCAACTAAAGATCCCGCACACCACAACAAAGATCCGGCACAGCCAAATAAATAAATAAATAAACAAATAAATAATTTTTTTAAAAAAATAAAGAATATGACAGAACTCAGAGTTACTTCACCATATAATCTACAATGTCCAGTTTACAACCAAAAATTTCTAGACATGCAAAGAAACAGGAAATGCTACTTATGTTTGGGAAAAAAAATGCACTCTGGTCTCAGATGCTGAATTTAGCAGATAATTCAAAGCTATGATCAAAAAATATAAGGAAAACATGCTGTCAGTGAGTGAATATAGAGGAAATCTCAAGGGAAAAATGGAAGCTAAAAAAAAAAAAAAAGAAAGGCTACTCCAGACCTGAAAAGTACAGTAATTGAAATAAAACATTCCCGAATGAGCACAACAAAGTGGAGGTGGTAGGGGAAGAATCAGAAAAATTGAAGTTGGATTAATAGAAATTACCCAAGCCAAAGGTAAAACAGAAGAAAGACCAAAGTAAAATGATCAGAACATTAGAGATGTTCATGTGAGACAATTCGAGATGATCCAACACATGTAATTGGAATCTTAGCAGGACTGGTGATAAAAGACAAGAAAAAAATATCCTTAGATATAATGGCTGAAAAATTCCAAAATATGATGGAAAATAGTAGGTTAAGGCCCAAGAAATTAAATAAAATCTAAGCAGGATAAACACAAGGAAAATTTATACTAAAAAAAACACAGTCAAACTGCTGAAAGGGCTTCCCTGGTGGCGCAGTGGTTAAGAACCCGCCTGCCAATGCAGGGCACATGGGTTCGAGCCCTGGTCTGGGAAGATCACACATGCTGCAGAGCAACTAAGCCTGTGCGCCACAACTACTGAGTGTACACTCTAGAGCCTGCGAGCCACAACTACTGAGCCCACATGCCTAGAGCCCATGCTTCTCAACAAGAAAAGCCACCACGAGAAGCCCGCACTCCGCAACAAAAAGTAGCTCCCACTCGCTGCAACTAGAGAAAACAGCACGCAGCAACAAAGACCCAACTCAGCCAATAAATAAATAAATAAATTTATTAAAAAATCAAACAAACAAACAATAAAAAACTGCTGAAAGTCAAAGATAAAAACCAAATCTTGAAAAGGGCCAGAGAAATTCCATAAAGGGGAAAATGATAAGACTGAATTCTCTTCAGAAACTATGGAGCCAAAGAAATTGAAACAACACAAAGTACAGAAACCAAGAATTCTATTTCCAGGAAGTCCAATCCTTCAATAATAAAAGTAAAATAAGGACATGTTCAGATAAACAAAAACAGAATATATTGTCAGTGGGCCTGAATAACAAGAAATGCTAACAGAAATTCTCCAGTCTGAATGACTAAAGGCAACTCAGGTCTACAGAAGAGTATGAGTAAATATATGTTTAAACATAAAGAGTATGTAAAATTTTTCCTTTCTTTTCTTAAAGAAAATATATAATTCTTGAAAGCAAAAGTTATAACACTGTATGGACTTTATGTTAATAATAATGTATTAATGTTGGTTCATCAATTGTAACAAATGTACTGCACTAAAGCAAGATGTTAATAATAGGAGAAGCTATGCAGGGAGAGATGGGATAAATGGAGACTGTACTTTCTGTTCAATTCTTCTGTAAACCTAAAATTGCTCTAAAAATAAAGTTTATAAAAAATTTAATTATTAATATAAGGTAATATTATAGTGATTATATCGTGACTCCAACTTCTGAAGAACTGTTTGGTGTAACAGAAATCCTAGCATTAAACAAAATCATCTTTAAAACAACAACAACACAACAATAAAATGTTTGTACTCTCAGACATATGTCAAAAATCCTAAGAAATTTCCAAAAACAAACAAACAACTAGAACTAGTAAATGCATTTAGCAAAGTCACAGGGTACAAGGCCAATATTAAAAGCATAAATTGGGAGATTGGGACTGACATATACACACTACTATATATAAAATAGATAAGAAGAACCTACTGTAGAGCACAGAGAACTCTACTCAATACTCTGTAATGACCTATATGGGAATAGAATCTAAAAAAGAGTGGATATGTGTATATGTATAACTGCTTCACTTTGCTGTACAACAGAAACTAACACAACATTGTAAATCAACTATACTCCAATAAAAATTAATTTTAAAAAAGTTAATTATATTTCTATATATCACCACCAACTCAAAAGTGTTATTAAGAAAATAATTCCACTCATAGGAGCTCTAAAAAAAAATCCTTAGCAATAAATTTAGCCACAAAAGTACAAGAGCTATTCACTGAGAACTACCCAACATCATTAAGAGAATTTAAAGAAAATGTAAATAAATACATAGCTACATTCCATGTTTATACATTGAAAAACTCAAAATTGTTAAAGTGGATATTTTCCCTACATCATCTGATAAAACATAATCTCTAACAAAATCCCAGTAAGTATTTTTGTAGAAATTGACAAGCTGGTCTTAATTTATATATGGAAATGCTAAGAGTGTAAAGTAGACAAAATAATTTTGAGAAAGAAGAACAAGGTCAAAGGAATTACATGACCCAATTTCAAAAACTTGCTATAAAGTTACAATAATTAAAACAGTGTGGTATTGGTCTAAAGATGAACATACACATCAATGCACCAGAAGAAAAAAATCCAGAAACAAAGCCTTTCATTTATGACAATTTGATTTTAGACAAAACAGCCACCAGGAAATTATCTGGAGGAACGGACAACCCATATAGCCATCTAATTGTCCCAACACTCCTTATTGAACACTTTTTCCTCTATAAAATGCCTAGAAGAAAACATCCATAGGAGAAAATCTTTTTGATCTTGAGCTAGGCAAAAGTTTCCTAGATATGACACTAAAAACATAATCTGTAAAAGAAAAATTTGATAAATTGGACCATCAAAATTAAAAACTTCTGCTCTTGAAAAGACATCATAAAGAAAGCAAAAAGACACACCATTGACTGGGATAAAATATCTGCAAATCTGATAAAAGTACTTGTACCCAGAATATGTAAAGAAATTTAACAATTCATTAATAAGAAGACAAACAGCACAAGAAAAAACAGACAAAAGATTTGAATAGACGTTCCACAGTAGAAAAAATAAGATGACTAATAAGTACATGAAAATACTCCCAATATCACTGGTCTTTAAGGAAATGCAAATTCAAAAACACAATAAGACACCACTACAAATTTGCTAGAATGGGTATAATCACAAAGACTGATGGTATCAAGTGTTACGGAAGAGGAAAAACTGAAAGGTTCCTATTTTGCTGGTGGGAATGTAAAACGGTACAGCCACTCTGTAAGAGTTCAGCAATTTCTTAAAAAGTTAAACATAAACGTACCATATGACCCACCAATTCTACTCCTAGGTTTTAACATAAAAGAAATGAAAACATGTTTCCCTATAAAGACTTGCACATTAATGTTACAGAAGCATTATGAATAACAGTCCTAGACTGGAAAAAATCCAAATGACCATCCACTGCTGAATGGATAAACAAAATAGGATATATCTGGACAATGGAAAACTATTTAACAATAAAAAGTAACCAATCACTGATATATTCCACAACATCAAGGAACCTCAAAGACATTATTCTAAGTGAAAGAATTCAGCCAAGACCATATATGATTCCAACTGTAGGAAATTTCCAGAAAAGACAAATCTATATACACAGAAAGTAGATCAGTCGTTGCCTAGGGTTGGGTGCAAGGAGTGACTGCAAATGTTCCAAAGGGAACTTTTAAGGATGATGCAAATATTCTAGAACTGGACTGTGGTGATGGCTGCACACCTCCATAAATTTGCAAAAATTTATTAAATTTTATACTCACAATGGATAAATTTTATGGCATGTATTTTTTAAAAGAGTTTGATATGACTAGAAAAATTTATAGTCTCCCTACAAATGAAAATATGGTAGTTTCAAGTATATAACTGCTTTGTCTGATTCCCAATACAACTAAAATATAGAAATTCATGAACAATCCAATTCTTGTTTTTTATGTTTTTTATTCTATATGTCCTCTTAATATCAAACCCACACTGATTTCAAAAGGAGCCTCATAAACTAAAGATTCACATATAGTTTCTTAAGTGATACATAAAATGTTAAAATAATATTCTCACCCATCTTATATTTAAATTTAAAAGATTACTCAAATCAACTACAATACTTCATTCACCCAGGCCTAGATTTTAATCACTAAACCATGGAACTATCAAACAGCAGGGCTTAAAAATAAAATTTAGTATTAATCCAATTAACAAATATTTATAGAGCATCAATAAGATACCAGGCAATGAAGTGCACTGGAGATACAATGATGACTAAAAACACAGATGGTTCCCTTGTACATGCAGTTTTCTAATTCTAGTGAACAACAACAAAAAAGCAATTTCCCTACCAAAGTCCTTATATAGATTAACACTTATTTGAGCAGCAAGAATTTATGGACTATTTCTCAATGAAAAAATATTGGTTCAATGTAAAAAAGGGTTGAGTTAAATTCCAAACTCGTTTCCTTACAGGACCGGAAGGACAGAAAAGATCATAATTAAGGGAACAGACCTGGAGACGGAAGTTTAAAATGCTTTCCTCTACGTACAACAGTGGTGTGTTAGTTTCTCCTTTATAACAAAGTGAACCATTGTAAAGCAATTATACTCCAATAAAGACGTTAAAAAAAAAAGTACAACAAAATAGGAGATTAATAGTAAAACCATTTCCATAGACTTATAATGGTGTTTCTAATAAATGACTTCCTTTAAAAATATGTAAAATGAATTCAGCACTTAGAAACATAAAAATGCTTTTATGCAATTAGGCAAGGAGCACCAATTAAAATACCTGCATGCTTATGGCTATGCTGAGTACCTTATTTTAATTAGATGATTTCAAGTGTTGCCTTTTGAATCGTTCCAGTCTGGCTGGCTTCACCTCATCTCACTGCCTCCATTCGAGCGATCGTGAACATCTTTTAGAGTTTCCTACATTACTGTCTCTTCAGGGTTTTTGAACATGCAATTCCCACCGCCCACAACTCCCTCCAAACCCTTTCCCCCTCTTGCTGGCTCTGACTCAACCTTACAGTTTCAGCTCATGTCTCAGTTTGCATCTTTCCTGAGGTTCCCTGGACTACGTTAAGCTCCCTAAACTGTGCTTTGCACGCACCACGACCTTTCCCTTCTTAGAACTCCTAAAATTTCCAATTATAAATGTAATGTCTGATTCATCAATGTTTGCAAATATATTCTCAGAGCCTAGGAAAGACTCTAACACCAGTTTGGAACTCAACTGTCATTTGCTGAATAAATTACATTCAGGTAAAATATGGATAAGCATACTCATTTCTTGCCTCACATTTTACTTTGCAGTGAAAACTTTTTTCCTCTGGTATGTAAATTCAACTTATTTTACATTCCTTATTACTAAATAAGTAGAAATCCACTGATGTTTCTAAAGTAGTTCCTAGATTTCATTTCTTCACATTTTATCCTGTTTTTTCTTTTTAAGAAAAATATTTAATATAGAATATATGATTCCTTTAAAGACTGGCAATGTATAATTTATATATGACAGTAAAAATACGGTAAAATATGTCAACTTAAAAGAAATAAGAAACAAATAAAACTAAAACAACACAAAACACTATTAAATATTTTATATAGTCTAATTAAGAGCAATCTGCAGATACCAATCAAATAAAATAATCATAATATAAAAAAAAGTCTAAATGTTTTCTTTTGAATTCTAGTTTCTTCTGTGAACAAAAGGTCAAAATGAATACCCAAGATAATTTCTTAAGAGTCTCTTTCTGTCCAGCAGCATGTTCCTGAATAGAAGGTCAAATTCACTCATTAAACCCTGTGTCAACTTTACGATTACAAGTAGACTCTTGTACTTCCATTCTATTATCCTACTTCTAAAAACATACTCCCATTTAACTAGATGAGTCAAGGAGTCAAGTTAATATCATCTGGAATATGAGTCTAATAGCCTGATGGATACAGAAACTATAAATGTAAACCAAAATAATTCTAACCCATGTTAGAATTGTTTTTACTAAGAAAGATTTCAGGATGAACAGATTTCCAAATTAAACTATTAAAATTTAAATCCAACACCCAAAACTCACTTTTCTGAAGATCCACATAAACTGTCTTACTACTTATTCTTTACAGCTTGGGAATATTTTCATGAGAACAAAGAGGTTTCAATTGGACTTAACTATCACTAGAGATTAAGTCATCATAATTTCTTCTTAATTGTGCTCTGTGCCCTCACCCAACTCCTTAATACCACAGGGAGCGTTAACATTTTCTTTCTTCCTTTCACCACATCTCTATTTGGAATTATCACACACTTAGCAGTGCTGGCTGATGCTCTAAGGCTTACGCACATCCACCTGCTCACTAAAGGACATGCACAGATCAATGGGCTCAGCACATTTTCTCACAAACCTGCTACACAGTTTTTATTATTATTAATTTTTCTTGTTGAACTGTCTGTCTTCCTATGTAGTTATTTTTCCTCTGGTAAGAAAAATTGTGGAAAACAAAGGTCTCCAAAAATTCACCCTTATTTTCTTCTTGACTTACTACCCGTTTAAACAAAGAAAGGTGACTAGAACTAAAACGTAACATCCAAAACAATCAGCGGAAACGTAACATCCAAAACAATCAGCGGGACCACCTCAAAAATAGTTTACTAAATTTAAAGTACAAAAAATTTTTTTGATTTAAGAACAATTTTATAAAAACAGGAGCTATCTTGTTAACTTCAAAATGCAACAATATAACTTTCAATCTATGAACAGCTCAAGGTCAAAAGATGCAGGTATCTATAATTTTTCAGTTAAACACCAGTAATTAATGCTATAAATCTAGGAACTCTCCTTCATAAAATTTCTAAGGAATCTTGAAAACACAGGCTCTGACCAGGAGTCTGACTAACCAGATGTGTAAACATGAGTAACAGTACAATCATGAATATCCTCAGCAGTAAGAGAAAGTGATTGGTGTTTGATTAGAAGACAGTCCCTTTGAAATTGAGTTATTTGTAATGAGGTGGATGGACCCAGAGTCTGTCATACAGAGTGAAGTAAGTCAGAAAGAGAAAAACGAATACCGTATGCTAACACGTATATATGGAATCTAAAAAAATGGTACTGATGAACCTAGTGGCAGGGCAGGAATAAAGACACAGATGTAGAGAATGGACTTGAGGACACAGCAGGGGAAGAGGAAGCTGGGATGAAGTGAGAGAGTAGCACTGACATATATACACTACAAAATGTAAAATGGATGGCTAGTGGGAAGCAGCAGCATAGCACAGGGAGATCAGCTCAGTGCTTCGTGACCACCTAGAGGGTTGGGATAGGGAGGGTGGGAGGGAGGCTCAAGAGGGAGGGGATATGGGGGTATATGTATACATATAGCTGTATGTATACATATAGCTGATTCACTTTGTTGTACAGCAGAGACTAACACAACATTGTAAAGCAATTATACTCCAATAAAGATGTTTAAAAAAAAAATAGTCCCTTTAAAACAAACAAATGAACAAAAAAATTACAGACTACCATGGAATAGTAGATAGATTAATGTTGCTTGAAAACATTAAAAACCAAACAAATGTACCACAAATTCAAAAATATAATTGTTCAGTCGATGATATAGATTTTTTAATGAGATAATTCAGTATATTGAAAATCTGGAATAACAGATGAATGTTATTTTTTTTTTAGTGTTTAGATAATGCTTGGGTTGCATATGGGTCCATGGATCCTCAGTAGTATCTCCACTCTTCTTTTTCTCACAGAATCCAAAGCCACAGTTCAGAAACTCTGATCTACACAGATATTTTCCTATCATCCACTAACATTTCCAAAGTTTATGATTCTATGATGCCTACAATTCTTATTATTCTCTTCCAAACAAGAACAAAATGGAATAAAAGAATCAAAAGGAAAAGATAAATATGGTCACCTTTCAGTCACTTACTCTTTAGTGGCTTAGCGTGACTTTGCTTCCCAATGTGGGTTATGAACTGTCCCATAACCCACATAAGCCTTCACTGCTGAAGAACATGAATGGAGTAGAGTTCGAGAAACTCAGTACCTGGATTTGTTACCTGAGACTGTAATACCTGATTATGTTTTATAGGTAACTAGAGATGACTATTAAATGCATTAAGTCTTATTATCTAAACCACCCCTTTCATGAGGTTTCTACTGTTTAAGAACCAACAATAGCTCCCAACTGTCTACATAGGAAGCTTTAGCTTTGATGCCTGGCTTTCAAAGTTAGCATAATCCACCCACACATTCAAACAAATCTGACATAACCTTATGACCAAAATTTGACAAGGACAGTATGAAAAAGGAAAACTAGAGGCTAATTTCATTCCTTAATTAAAAAAAAAATTCTAAGTAAACTATCATCAAAAAATCAAATTCACTGGTATATTAAAAAAAATCAGAAGTGAGTTTATTCAAGAATAAGATGATGGCTCAGCAATAGAAAAATAATCAACATAATTCATAACTTCATAAAATAAGAGGCAAATCTCATATGACACAAAATCCTAAGATTCCTTCAATACATGCTGAAAATTATCTGGTATTTTTAGTGCCTATTTGTTTTAGTTTCCTATGGCTGCTGTAACAAATTACCACCAACTTGATGGCTTAAAACAACAGGAATTTATTCACTTATAAAACCTGAAAACAGTTACATTAGGCCAACATCAAGGTGTCAGTGGGGCTATGCTCCCTCTAGGAATCTACTTCTTGCCTATTCCAGCTTCTAGTGACAGCCAGTATTCCTTGACTTGTGGCCACATCTGGTCTCTACCTTAGGGATACCATCAACTTCTCTTACGTATGTGTCTGTGTCAAATCTCCCTCTGCCTCTCTCTCTTATAAGGACATTTTTTTATTGTGCTTAGGGCCTATCCAGACAATCCAGAATAATCTCTCTATCTCAAGATATTTAACTTAATCAAAACGGCAAAGACCCATTTTCCTTATAAAGTAACATTTTCAGGGTCCACAGATTAGCACCTGATATCTTTGGGGACCCATTATTCTTTAAAAAAAAATTTTCAAAAGCTTTACTCTCTATTAAGTTTGCTAGGGCTGCCATAACAAACTACTGCAGACTGGGTGGTTTAAACAACAGAAATTTACTTTCTCGCAGTTCTAGAAGAAGTTCAAATCCTCACGTGGTCTTTTCTCTGTGTGCATGCAATCCTGGTGTCTCGTCCTCTTCTTATAAGGATATCCCTCATATTGGTTTAGGGACCCACCCTTATAACCTCATTTAACCCTAATTAACCCTTTAAAGGTCCTATTTCCAAATACAATCACATTAGGGGCTAAGGCTTCAGCATATAAATTTGGGGGGAATAGAATTCAGTCCATAACACTCTATAAGAAGGTTCATGTCAAGGAGGACTCAAGACCCTATTCAAGACTAGCTGAAATTTTCTAATGACAAAAGACTGAATATAAGTTTTGTTTGAATCTTTATTTCTTTGCTACCCAAGATTGGGCCTAAAGGGTTCCTACAATATCTACTCTTTCTTCTCTCCTGTCTCGCCAAGAGACTACTTCCTGGAAATATGGTTCCACTTTCCCTGCTTTCTGAAAATGTATGGCAAACCTCGATTAGAGAAACTCCCTCCTACAGCTAGCCCATGTACTGTTCCTGAACTTTTGAATAAAGAACTGTTGGTTCTGTTTACCAAGTTGGGTTAATTTATTTAGAAAACTGTGTTGTGCTGTCATTAGCAAGTATCCTTAGAAACTGTGCAAGACAAAACTATTTTTGTGAAAATTTATAAACAACCCAAAATCTACATAGTAGTCAATATCTGTGAAGAGTTCACTATTAAGCAATTGATTCTGGGTGGTAGAATCAGGGTGATTTCTTTTTTCTTCTTTATATTTCTCTGTATTTTCCAAATCATCTATAATGGTCATCTGTTACCTTCAGAATTTAAAAACCCTTTCATAAAAATACATAAATCTTCAGGTTTTTTTAATGGCTATTTAACGATTCAATTTACTCAAAAGGATCTTCAAAAGGATCTATTAAAATCTGCCCCCCCATCCTTCTGAATTCTACAATCCCAATTTAAAAGTTTTCATCTTTTTATTTAGTACTAAAGATATAGTACAGAAATTATAGGATATAATAAAAACTTGAAAAAAAATTACAATTTAGAACTGCTAAGTTTAATTTATATCCACGTTAGAAAGTTCTATCTAGATGTGTAAAATTTACTGGTGATTAACTATGAAGTATGTAATAATTTTGGTAAAAATACAGGTCTTAGATAAAAAAACAAACTATTATTTTGGAAACTGTTCCTATGAGAACATCAGATTTGTTTTATATTTCTATTGAAAGCCCAAGAACAAAACTTTCTGGCTCATGTAAATATTACATACGTGCTACATGCATTTTAAGTGATCAACTTTTCCTCACTCTTGTAAGGTATATCATTGAGAAGTAAAATAATCTTCTGAATCAACAGAACCACAACAGAAAATATTACTAATAAAAACTATGTAGAAATTCAAATTTTCTCCTCAATGTAAAATCTTCTGATCAGTTTGCTGTCTATTCCTTTTCCAATAATAAAAACTTTTACATAATGGTTAAAAAATATAAATCTAAGAAAAAAGAATTTCCTTAAAGTTAAAAATGCTTCTTCTGTATGCAAAAACACTGTATCAAAAAATACTGGACATTGTGTTCTTTTATGATTAAACCTCTAATCTACTTGGAGAAAATTATCAGTGCTGTAATGGTCTGGGCTGTCTTACTTCAAAACAACTGTCCCCTTGCTATCAAATTCTGTAAATGATAAGGCTTTTCCTTTCCCACAGGGACAACTTCAAGAGCTGCTTTTCTAGTCTGTCCTCTACATTAGGAAGGAAAAATATTGTTTTTCTTCTATGTACTCAGTCTATCTTCTAATATTCATACCACAATTTTCTTCACAAAGCAAATCTTCATTTGAAAAAAAACCACACACTCTGGATTGATCTAAATAATTAGACAATATTAAAACAGTGGTTATAAACAAATGAGAATAAGGAAAAAAGCCATTTATTTAAAATATACTACTACACCTGCACAAACAAAATATTTGATATAATCTTCACAGACTCTTAAAAATAGCTCCCTTTTATAAAAGTTAGATATAGTAGGACATCGCTTAGTATTATTTTCTATCATATTCCCTTCAACTAAATGAACTTCACCATAATGCACCAATACTTGCTATAACACTTAAAATATGCTGAGGAATTATATTTAATGTAAGTAAACTTTCCTCATATTCATAGATCTTTATAAAATGCTGACTATACAATATAAATTTTCATTTCTTTTTCTCATATTCCACAACACACAAATTTGTTATCATTCACAGAATTAGCTACTATTTTTAAATGAGGCTGATAGGAAAATGAGAGAGAGCAAAAATAGAATTATGATATATCCATAAAATATACTCTCCTTCCCAAGAAACCAAATCAAAGCAAGCAAAAACTATATTACAGATTGCTTAACTACCCAAATTATTAAGAAAAATAAGGATCCATCTCTAGTGGCAAAGAAAGCTGTACAGAAAAGAACTTCAGTATTTCACCCAATCGCCAGTCTGGTAACTTCTGATTAATAATAAGGAATGGAGGTATAAGAAATCTACTTCACTAACCTTTTACAAAGGATTATATAAAATAGGTCATATTTCTCCTAAACAATCTTGCTGACAGGGTAGCACATATTTCACTGGGGACATTTCCATGTTATATGTATCAAGGCCTGGGGTCCTGAGGCCATAATTTAACCACAGATAAATGGGGAAATGGAAGCACTAAAAAAGGAAAGGATAAGAAATTCACAGATATCAATGCAATTCAATTTAACAAATATTGAGCACCTATTATTCCCTGGTTTTTTTTTTTTTGGTGGTACGCGGGCCTCTCACTGCTGTGGCCTCTCCCGTTGCGGAGCACAGGCTCCGGACGCACAGGCCCAGTGGCCATGGCTCACGGGCCCAGCCGCTCTGCGGCATGTGGGATCTTCCCGGATCGGGGCATGAACCCATGTCCCCTGCATCTGCAGGCAGATTCTCAACGACTGTGCCACCAGGGAAGCCCTGTTCCCTGGTTTTGAAGGCCCCAAAGAACACCTTGAACAAGCTACTCAGTTTCAGTTTCCTCATCAAAATGGCAGTATTATTTATCTCATACAGTTGTAAAGATAAAATGAGGTAATATGTAAAAGTGTCTATAACAAGGAAACACCCCAAAATGGCTATTAATTCCAGTATTTTTATTAATTAACATAACCATTATGCTTCCTTTCTTTGGTGACAGAATAAAAATTTCTTGTTTTCAAAAATTTAACTCCTAAGTCAGCAAAATAGCTCCACATTTGCTCGTTAATGTAGGTGATAAATTTTATGACCTTGGGTGTTGAAATTTTCAAATAAATTACTCATTGTCTAGTTCAAAAATATTAATTAAGGTTAGACTGTAATTACATCTTCTAATCCTCTTGTTCATTTTCAACTCTCTCTACAGTTCCACTTTCTAGGAAGTTTGCTTCCCTTGGGCAACACAAAGGTCCAGGAAGCAATAGCTAAAGCTTTAAAGAAGAATTCTGACTCTATTGTCAAGTCCAATTCAAACAGGACAAAATTTTCACATACACTCATAATAATCAACTATGGTTTAGTCTATATATTATACTACCATTTTCTGCATGATAAGATCCTATTTCTACAGAATGTGTTAGGGTTTAATATTTCCATAAAAGCAGGTATTTTCTTTAAAAAAAAAGGCAGGTGTTTTCTGAATATGAACATTTTATTTTATTTTATATTTAGTTTTTTTAACATCTTTATTTGAGTATAACTGTTTTACAATAGTGTGTTAGTTTCTCCTTTACAACAAAGTGAATCAGTTATACAGAATATGAACATTTTAAATTCAATCCAAAATTTATTTTAAATTATTTTACTCCATAAAACAAACTACATGTAAAATATGAAAAATTCCTTCTTTCCCCCTTTAATAATGAATTCAGGTACGTAAATAATAAAACTATGTAAAGCATCATTCACATTTTATCAATCACATTCACTCAGTGACACTGCATTTGCATTAAAATATGAATTCACATAAAAAAGAAATACCACTGTATTATGAAAAGGCCACAAATTTTCTGGACTGTAAAATTAAAGTAAGATTGATAAGTAAATAAACATTGTATCCTCATTCCTCTAGAGGTACATGTTGTATATCAAGGAAATGAGATGGCAAACCTTTACTCTATGTAAAAGACTTCTGAAGAGGTTTCGAACTGATTGGTCCTTAACCTTTCTTGGGTTACAGACTTGATAGTGCTCATAAATGCTACAGACATCTTAGGAAAAAAATGTGTATGCACATACACACAAAATGTAGCAATTTCAGGACTTTCACAGACCTTCTGAAGACAGAATCTATATAGGTTAAGAATCCTTATATAGACCCTTGATATTCAGTGACTATTTTCACAGTGACCCCAAAGTTCAGGGCTTGTGGTAATTTACCATTTTGCAGAGGCACACATTTGAATCACGCTAAAATAAAGCTAGAAAACGGATGTGAAATAGCAAGTCACCCAGATAGTGAGGGAGCCTGGCATTCACCTCTCAGTTTGACTCTGACATCTTTACAACTCATTATTAGAAGAATAAGTATCAAGAAGTGCTTTGGTGGTAATCATTAATATATTCAGAAGGTCTCTGAACTTCTCATACTCAAAACGGTCCACTGTGCTTTCATATCCTAAGTCTCCTTGGCAAGTTATACAGGCTGATTCTCTAAAAGAAAGCAGGCTTATCAAAGATAACAAACCAATAAAAGAAATAAAGTATATTATCTCCATAGACAGCTATTCATTAACATATTTATTTAATTCCCATTTTGTAGAAGGAACGCTAGTCATAGTGTACTTTACAGAGATAATCTTCTAAGAGCATTCAGTGTTATGCACCAAGTTTATTCCTGAAAATACTGACCACAAAGAACCACGTGACGGATGTTTTATTATAAACACCCCAAAACAGGTAGTTTTAAGTGTCAGATATATTTACAAAACTCTTTATTTCTTATAATCATTAAAGTTCTAACATGGGTTTGCTGATAGCCTTTAATGTCTGTACTAACCTCTGTAACAATCTCACGTTAAAACAAACAATTGGAATCCAGTTAATTTTCTTAAAATAAAGAAGATTGGAATGATAAAATGTGATACATTCATTATCTAATCTCAACGAAATGCCAAGAGTATTTCTTGAAACAGTGTACAGCTGGCATGGTTATTTTTTTAAAACTCAGAATTTCTACTGCACCTGTAACCCTGGCCTACAATTTTACGTCTTCCACTACCCATCTCCCCACCCCAACACCCTTTCCTCCGTCACAACATGGCATTCCAGTGCCTTCTGTCATCGGAACTTCATTTCCAATCTTCACCCCCCCTTGTAATAAGCCCCATTCCGCAAAAAGCCCCAGCCCCAGGCAACCAGAGCTACTACCACAGGCTTAAGTGTATATATATATATATATATATTCATTCCTACTCCTCACAAGATAGAAGGGTGGCTGGGGACAGGATTAGCACTTCTACTCCTAGAACTTTAAGAGGAGAAAGTACAGTGGACCCTCCGTATGAGTAAGTAATGCATCTCTGGGTTCAACCAACCCCAGATCAAAAATATTTGGAAAAAATAATCCGGAAAGTTCCAAAAACCAAAACTTGAATCTACCACGCACCAGCAACTATTCACATAGCATTTACATTGTATTTATAGCTATTTACACAGCATTTACATTGTATTAGGTATTATAAGTAATCTAGTGACGATTTGAAGTATATGGGAGGACATGTGTATGTTACATGCAAATACCACACCTTTTTATACAAGGGACTTGAGCATCCACAGATTTTGGTATCCACAGTAAATGCTAGAACCTGTCCCTTACAGATACCAAAGGATGACTGTATAGCTTCCAGCTTTTCAAACTGGAACACTGTCTATTTTTCTATCAAACCACTGCTACAGATGGTCGTTTCACTCTAGGTACTATTTATATTACTCTGAGTTACATTATGAATCAAATAAACTTTTGAGAGCTGAATCATAAACTTCAAATGATACTCATCAAATTGTTTTTCAGGAGAAAGAAGTTAGAATTAAAATATTGATGGTTTCCTGAGTATGCTGTGTATGAAGGCACTGTACTAAGTAGTTTACAGATTCTCATTTAATCAACAAAATGAAGTAGGAATTATCACTATTTAACAAGATCTAAGAAAACCAAGGCTTAAAAGGGTACATTAACTTGCCAGGGCTGGAATTCAAATGCAGTTCTATCTGATCCAAGTCTGTGCTCTTAGCCACTACACTCCATGATCTTATAGGTGTATTTCAAGTTTTAAACATCACTGTATAATATAATCTTATTTCATGAATTCTTGAGTACGTGTGTGTGTAAAATGCAGTTACAAACAGATATGTATTGAACTTTCCTGACCTTTAAAATCCATGTATTTAAAGTTTTCCATATATTTGAAAAACAACTGAAAAAGTTCACCTATATATGTGATTTGAGCCTCACTAGAAATTCCTTTACACAAATTTATATTAATATTAATACACTAATGAGTAAAAATAGCAAGCTAAATAATAACCATTACCAAACTCTTTCATTTAACAACATGACCTCCTGGTAATCTATCAGGCAGCAAAACTGAAATTTTGCTTAGTTAATGGCAATTTCAAATAACATTAACTTTTTTTTTTTTTTTTTTTGCGGTATGCAGGCCTCTCACTGTTGTGGCCTCTCCCGTTGCTGAGCACAGACTCCGGACGCGCAGGCTCAGCGGCCATGGCTCATGGGCCCAGCCGCTCTGCGGCATGTGGGATCTTCCCAGACCGGGGCACGAACCCGTGTCCCCTGCATCGGCAGGCAGACTCTCAACCACTGCGCCACCAGGGAAGTCCAACATTAACTTTTATACTTCACCTTCTTCCCTCAAACCTCTAGTTAAACCCTTGCAGAAGAAAGAAACTGTACCACAGTATTTTCTCTGTAGAGATACTTTACAGGTTATGATAATATTTCAGCCTTTCTATTTTCATTACATTAAAAATGCATACTAGTGTTTTAAAATTTTATACAATTCTTGTTACTGTGCACTTCATTTTGCAACTCGTTTTTTTTTTTTTTAATCTGCACTGATTTTTGAAATTTATCTATCTTGGCAAAATGGAAGTCTAATGTTTCCATTTTGACTGCTATGTGATGTCTCACATTACAAAGAAACCTGCTTAACTATCCAGCTAGAATAGGCCATGATACTGTTTCACTTTGTCACTACTGCAAATGTAACAATCATCCTATTGTTACTTAACTCAGGTTCAGGCGCTCACTGCTCAAAAGCCAGTAGTCGAGAGGCAAATGTTGGTAGAAAGGAAAGTTGCTTAATCAGAAACCCTGCAGTCTGGGGAAAAGGTGGACTCGTGTCCCCCAAAAACAACTCTGAAGATTCTGCTCAGCCATGATGATTTTTAAAGGGAAAGGGGGAAGTGATCTCAGTTAATCATTGAGACAGAAGGTTAGGTTCTGTGTCATTTTCCACTGCATGAAGGCTGACTGACTCCTAATGATCTTTCCTCAGATGTTATCTTGCCCATGTGTTCTGGCTGCAGGATTGCTAAGGGGCTGCTAGAGTTACAGAGCTAATCATTCTTTAACTACTTAATTCTTCATTCCTACTTCTTTTAGTCTAGGGAAAAAAATCAATAGGTTAGGCAAGGTACTGTATGCATTTAGTAGAATGTAAGTCTGGAGTTAGGTTAAATGTTACCTTGTGATCTCATTTTTATAATTAAGGTTTAAGGGGAACAAAAACAGACAAAGAGGAGTGGGGCAAAAGAGCTGCTTACAAATCCCCACTTGTTGGACATCATTCAATTTCAATGGGATTGGGGCCAAGGTCTGTCTTCCATAACTTCTTCACACTTACATAGGGTGCCGTATAATTAGAGTGGAAGATGGGTCTGTAGCACCTCTTTGCTGACAATTTTAGTTGCCTATTATGTATACAAGCAGAACAAGCTACTTCCTTTGATGACCGCAAAGATATAGATTATTTTGAGCAACAGTGTTAATCCCATTCCTTAAAGCCAGTTCTTCAAATAGTGCTAGCTATAGATTCAGTACTACTCAAGATGGAAGAGCTTATGTCATGGCTACAATCTGGTTATCATGCAATTAGCTTTTTCCCTCTGATGGAAGTTATAGTATCTGTAAAACAACTCAAGAATGTTCACCAGACATTGAGTCTGTGACTCTATTATGCTCATCATTAACTGCTTGAGTCTGCTCTTTTGTGACTCAGGGATGACTGGGAGACTTCAGTTTTTCTACAAACAAAAGGCAGGGGACAAAGAGGAGAATTTGTATTTGGTGTAGGGGTGGGGGTCCTACAGGGTTCTGCTTGGTTCCACTATATATGTACAATGTTGGCTCATGCTGACATCCGGAGAGGTGAACTGCAGAGCCATAGGGTTTGTGCATCTCAAAGATTACTAGGTGTTATACAATTGCTTTTCAAAGGGGCTGTACCAATTTACTTTGCCTCCAGAAATGTATAAAAGAGTTCTCATTTCCCTCTATAAATATTTGGCAAATACCAGACCTTCACACTTTTATCAATTTGATGGTTGTGCCAATGCTATCTCATCCATGTTTGTTACCTGATATTCCATTGGTTCATCAGTGAAACTTATTATTGATATAAAATTTTATTTTTCTTAGGGCTGACACCATATTTGACAGTGTTTACATATTTTATTAAACATTTTCAACTTGCTGTGATTCAAAACATTTAAAAACTCAGTTTTTAAGTCTGGAAATAAAATCTCTCTCTCTTAAGGAATGTTCTAGTTTGCCATAAGTTAAGACAATGTCTGTTAAAAAGTGCTTGGCCTCTTCATCATAAAATTATCTGGTTTTGAGGATTCTATTAATTAAAAAGAAAAGAACTTCTAAGTTTTATACTATAAAAACATTTGGTAACCTACCTAAGGAGGTAAAAGATCTGTACTCAGAAAACTATAAGACACTGATGAAAGAAATCAAAGATAACACAAATAGATGGAGAGATATATCATGTTCTTGGATTGGAAGAATCAATATTGTGAAAATGACTATACTACCCAAAACAATATACAGATTCAATGCAATCCCTATCAAATTACCAATGGCATTTTTTACAGAACTAGAACAAAAAAATCTTAAAATGTGTATGGAGACACAAAAGACCCTGAATAGCCAAAGCAATCTTGAGGGAAAAAAATGGAGCTGGAGGAATCAGACATCCTGACTTCAGACTATACTACAAAGCTACAGTCATCAAGATGATATGGTACTGGCACAAAAACAGAAATATAGTTCAATGCAACAGGATAGAAAGCCCAGAGATAAAACCATGTACCTATGGTCAACTAACTTATGACAAAGGAGGCATGGTTATACAATGGAGAAAAGACAGCCTCTTCAATAAGTGGTGCTGGGAAAATTGAACAGCTACATGTAAAAGAATGAAATTAGAACACTCCCTAACAACATACACAAAAATACACTCAAAAATGGATTAAAATCCTAAATGTAAGACCAGACATCATAAAACTCTTAGATGAAAACATAGGAAGAACATTCTTTGACATAAATCACAGCAAGATCTTTTTTGACCCACCTCTTAGAGTAATGGAAATAAAAACAAAAATAAACAAATGGGACCTAATAAAACTTAAAAGCTTTTGCACAGCACAGGAAACTATGAACAAGATGAAAAGATAACCCTCAGAATGGGAGAAAATATTTGCAAATGAATCAATGGAAAAAGGATTAATCTCCAAAATATATAAACAGCTCATGCAGCTCAGCATTAAAAAAAACCAAACAACCCAATCCAAAAATGGGCAGAAGATCTAAACAGACATTTCTCCAAAGAAGACATACAGATGGCCAAGAGGCACATGAAAGGATACTCAACATGACTAATTATTAGAGAAATGCAAATCAAAACTACAATGAGGTATCACTCACACCGGTTAGAATGGGCATCGTCAGAAAATCTACAAACAACAAATGCTGGAGAGGGTGTGGAGAAAAGGGAACCCTCTGGCACTGTTGGTGGGAATGTAAATTGATACAGCCATGATGGAGAACAGTATGCGGGTTCCTTAAAAAACTAAAAATAGAATTACCATATGACCCAGCAAGCCCCCTATTGGGCATATCCCCAGAGAAAACCACAATTCAAAAAGACACATGCAGGCTTCCCTGGTGGCGCAGTGGCTGGGAGTCCGCCTGCCGATGCAGGGGACACGGGTTTGTGCCCCGGTCCGGGAGGATTCCACATGCCACGGAGCAGCTGGGTCCATGGGCCATGGCCACTGAGCCTGTGCGTCCGGAGCCTGTTCTCCGCAGCAGGAGGGGCCACAGCAGTGAGAGGCCCGCATAACGTAAAAAAAAAAGACACATGTACCCCAATGTTCATTGCAGCACAATTTACAATAGCCAGGTCATGCAAACAACCTAAATGCCCATCGACAGACGAATGGATAAAGAAGATGTGGTACATATATACAACAGAATATTTCTCAGCCATAAAAAGGAGCGAAATTTGGTCATTTGCAGAGATGTAGATGGACCTAGAGACTGTCATACAGAGTGAAGTAAGTCAGAAAGAGAAAAACAAGTATCATATATCAACGCATATATGTGGAATCTAGAAAAATGGTACAGATGAACTGGTTTGCAAGGCAGAAAATAGAGACACAGATGTAGAGAACAAACATATGGACACCAAGGGGGTAAAGCAGGGGGAGGGGTGGTGGTGGGATGAATTGGGAGATTGGGATTGACACATATACAATAATATGTATAAAATAGATAACTAATAAGAATCTGCTGTATAAAAAAATAAAAGTCAAAAAAATTGTTGGTGCTTATGACAAAGGTTATTAAAACTATTAGAGGTATTAAAACTACTTATTTTTGTCTTTCCACACACACCTCAACAGAATTATTTCATCCTCTGCTCATTCAAAGCACTTTATACATTAGTTATTTTAGTCAGCCCAATGTTAGCTTGTTGCTCCTTCATTAAGTTAGTTCTTTTAAGACTAGGATTGTCATGTTGTACTATCTTTAAGGCATAAAACACTAGAGTACCTCCTCATGTCCCCTTTTAGTGCCATCCTTTCAAGGATAAACACTATCCTGACATCTAAAAACATAGATTTGGACTTTAGATAAGTAAAATTACACAATATATGTTCTTTTGCCTCTGGCTTCTTTCACTCAACTTTATATGATTCATCCATAGTTTAATACAGCTAGAGTTTGTATATTCTCAATGATGTATAGTATCTTGTTGTATGACCATACTACAATTTACTTATCCATTCTACTATTCATGGGCATGTGGGCAGTTTCCACATTGGAGCTCTCATGAATAGTATTACTATGAACACGGTTGTCCACAACATACATCTCCATTTCAGTGGGGTATATCCCTAGAAGTGGAATTTCTGAGTTACATGGTATAAGTATGTTCAATTTCAGTAGATAATGACAAATATTTTTCCAAAGTGGACTACCAAAGCCTAATTTTTACATTCATTTATTCACTCATTCCCTAATTTTTAAAAATGTGTTAAGCAAAAATGTGTTACATGGCTTGCACCAAGTTCCAATATCTCCAGAGCACTAATTCCTTCCTACATTCATTTTCCTGAATAACTAAGGTGTGCCAGGTACTGTTCTACATTTAGTGACCACTGGATTAATAAGAAAGACAAAATCCTCACCCTCATGGTGCTTACAATCTAATGGCGAAACAAACAATAAACCACAGGTGGTAAGTTTTGAAAAAAGATATAATATCAAAAAGTGGAAAGTTCTATGAAAAAAAATAAAGTGGAATAGAGGGAAATAATGTGGAGTTGGGAAATTGGGTCCCAATTTAGATAAAATGCATGGGGCAGGTGTTTCTCAAAAGGTGAAATCTAATTTTGAAGTAGGTGGTGGTGAAAGTAATTACATTTAGCATATGCTCTGAAAGTAGCGATAACAGGATTTGTTGATGGATTTGATATGGGGTGTGAGTACACTGATTATGATAGTTATTCATAAATATCTGGATGAATAACATTATCTGATAGTAAGTTTGTAGCATGATCTACTACCTGCCAACAAATGCACACTCATTTATTAGGTGGTTTTTAGGCAGTTTTCAAAGTACTGAGTACATCCTCTACAATAATACTTAGATTGTATTTCAAATCTTCCTCTGTTGTCATCCCAACAATGTCAATAATAACTTTGTAAATAAATAATTATTATTTTTCCTAGAGAAAAAGATTTACAAATAAACATGACCATGTCTGTATATGTGTGTTTATATATACGTATGTACATAATCTTAATATCAAATGCTTAAGTTTAACAACGCAAGTGACTATATGAAAAGTTACCTTTTATTTAGTATGTCACTAATTCAGTGAATGAGTAGCTAACAATATCTTAAAGAAGACTGACAAATAGATCTGTTAATAAAAATTTTTTTAAGTACATAAAACCAAATCCTTTAAGAGATGCCTTGAGGAAGTTAATTTAAGATGTTTTAATGAGCATACTATGACTTGAGGTAATATTTCTTGCCCTGTGCTAAATTACCAATTGTTATTGTATTTTTAATGTTGACTTTTTTCTTAGCGTTTTCATTTGAATTTACAACAATTCAGCAGAAGACAGGGAACTTGGGTTCAGATTCAGTAATACCAACACATACAAGCCAACACTAACCATATGAATGGAGAAATAACGCATAAATCTCTTTAATTCTCCTAGTCTATTTTTTGCTCTCCAAAATGAGAACAGTAATACTTGCATGCTACATCCTTAGAACTAAAAATCATACAGAGTATTCCACAGCTTTGATTTTGTGTTTCCAAGAAATACTATTTGGAAAATCAGTCTTAATGGACAGATTTGTCACATCAAACTGGCATCTTATGTGGTTAGCAGTCAGTTGACAACCTCTTCTCTTGTAAAACAGTGAAAATATTAAGGGCTAGGTACACAAAGCCTTAGTATGTACTTATCCAGAAAGTTTTACACTTGATCTCTAGTTTTTGTAAAGGAAGGAAGAAAATAAAATGAAAATGAAAATTTCCAGACAGAATTATAAGAAAGGAGAGTAATTATTTATTAAATGAGTCAAAGTATAGCATATAATATGCAAACTGCAAAGAAAAAAGAAAAAAAGAAGACATGGCTTAATCATAGGGTGGTTAATAAACGTAATCTAATTGTAGAGCTTTGAATGGCTTCTGAGTAAGACTTGGAAGAAAGTGAATGGCTATGGGAAAGTAGTCAAAGAATCAAAAAGCAAAACAAAAGTAAAAATTTAGAAAATTACTATTTACAATAAAAGAAATTCCCAAAGTTTAATCTAATAAATGAGCTACAATAGCGAAATAGTATACAGTTGAAACTGGAAAATACACAGTTAAAACTGTAAAAACTTAAGAATGAAAAAGGTAATTCATTTTACAAAGGGTTCAAAAGAACTTGATACACCTCTGCATCTAAAGGATAAGATGGACAGTTCTGACAGCCCTGTTTGTTCTCAATCACGTAAACAGCCTGGTGAAAGAAAGCTATACTCTCCTCTAATGAGAATGGAAATTGTTTTCACTTATTTCAATTATTAAATGCCTACTGTGCAGATTGCTATGGTTTCTTCCCTTTTAGGTGTTTACAAGAGACAGATAATAAATAACTGAAAAGATACCCAGTAGTCACACCTCAAATAAGTAAATAAAAATCCACATTATCAACATGTACAAGGAAGGAGTAACTGCACATTACTGCACAGTGTGTAATGGGAGTCATGAGTTTTACATGGATAGGAATGTCTAGCCAGGAGCTGTTAAATGAGGAAGATTCCAAGAAATGACAGAATACCAGGAGCTTTTGAAGGAGAAAACAAAAGGTGACCAGAGTGTATTCAAGAGGTTGTATTATACTAGGACTGGGAAAAGGCTCAAAAGCTAAATAAAAATATTATAACTAAATAAGGCTGGTCAATTCACTTTTTTAACAGGGTTAGAGATAGTAGCCTAGAAGTTTCCTCGCCTAACGTGAGCACTAAATGTTTCACATGCATTATCTCATTTAATCCACGCATTTTCTCATTTAATGTAGAGTTGTTACATTCATTTTAGCATGAAGGAAATTGAAACAAATGATGAAGTGATTTGTCCAACTTCACTAGGAAGTGGTGCAACCCAGAGTAAAACCCAGGCAGTATGACTCAGGAATCCACGTTCTTTTCTGCCTTCTCTACTAAACTGTATCTCCATAATCGTCAGAATGATTAAGGTCACATATTGCCAGAGCTTTGTACAACTTCTGGTTCACAGTAGGTCCTCAGTAAATAATGGCTAAAAGAAAGAATGGGAAGCAGTGCTAAAGGTGGGGAGTGTGATACAGAAAAAAATACTGATATTCCCCCCTCTCTCTGATAATGTAATGTTCTGAAATCAATGGAGAAAACTCGGTGAATAAGACAGAACACCTGTTATCATCTTTATGCAGTCTCTTGAAGGACTAACAAGGAGGATCAAGAAAGTCAAGAAATCTCTAATCCTACTGATGTCCTTCCCTAATACAAAGGATTACTCATTTCAGTGGGTCAAGACTTGGATATATAGATTCATCTAAACTACTAATTAAAAAAAATACAATTCCCATTAATTAAAAACACAGCTATTGGGCATTTGTAATGCCTAAAAATTAAATGTTTATTTCAGGATTATAGGAGTAAAAAGACCAAGTATTCTAGACTGCATATAATACAATGGACATAGTAATGCAATCATTATATTAATAGATCTGTCTAATTCAAGTATCTCAACTGAATATCAGAAACGTTTGAAAGAGTACTTTTAGGTTCTCTCTCAAGTTTGCTAACCTTAATTCTTAAAAAATAAAAAGGCTTATTAATTAAAATAGGAAAAGACAAAAGCTAGATTGTATCTTTGCAGTTATTTGGACACAATGTTTCTATTTATAATTTGGGGGGAAGGAAGGAAGAGAAGGGTGATTGCTTCCTCATGCCTGCCAGCCCAACACCATGGGTTGTCCCTGCTTCTCCAAGGAAAGTCAAACCAAATACTCTACCATGGTTGGATTATATCCCTGATTCAAACATCTACCAAAGAGGTTTGCTTCTGGTAGTTTATCTCCCTTAGGGTGAATAGAAATTTTATTTTTATTTCACCAATCCTATTTTCAGGAAAACTCCTCCCAAGTATTCTCCCTCCTTTGAATATAGAGCAACTCATCCACTTTCTATATTTTTCCAGTGCCAGAAATCAATGATAAATGTGTGCATGGGTTCACCTACCCATAAGGGAAATGGAAACTGCTGTTTTAACTCTAAGGCTACTCAGTGGAACAAATGGATTAGGAAGTTTAAACAGTTCCATTGACCATAAATTCATGATAAATCTGTAGAAAACGTCTTCATGAATTCTGCACAATACATAACCATAAGCCCACCATAACTGAATATGATGTGTCTGGTAACTGACATCATGAATGCTTGATGTGAAGATAACGCATCAACAAGATGATAACCTCAGTAAACAATCTCCAGAATTAAGAACAATGAAATTTTATTCAACTTGTTTCTAAATTGCCTTTTTACTTTCAGATACTACCACATAAGTGAGGCATGTAAACAAACAAAGGAGGGAAAAGAATCAGTGGAGGGGGAATTCAAAGTGTTTTAGAGAAATAAGAAACACTTACAATAAAAGGAAGCAAATATCAAACTAACTTTTTGGCCAACCCACTATAACTGAGGGAGTCAAGAAAACAAAGTGAAAACCAAACAGATGCTAAAAAATGTCTAAGCCAAATTAAGTCCTCTAGTTTTCTTAATATCTGTGATGTGAAGGCAAAAAAAAGTGGAATAACAACTTAGTTTCTTAAAAGAAGCCATCTTGATCTAATATTTTTTATTGATATATTTTCCAAGGTATGAAATAGAATACTATTGAGAAAGAACATAAATATATACATACAAACACAACACACACATATGCATGTATATATATGTATACGTATCCACATACACATATATGCATATACAAATACACATATATGCATATGTGTGTGTGCATATGTGTATTTTCTCAACAAATCATGTTAACTGAATATATGATTTTTTTCCCAACATATCATATAACTGAAGGAGACTAGAAAAAATACCTAATGAAACAGAATGCTGGAATCTTTTCCTCCAGGTAAGGAATGATTACTACACTGCTTTTAGATGCCTGCAAAAATTCAGTAACACCAGATGCTACTATAGGTAGTATGGCTAATTAAGATTTAATGTACTTTTCTACTTCAACAAGTAAATGGGAGGAACTGCAGGGAATTGTTTTGTATTGCTAGGAAAATTATATAATGGTCAGAAAAGTGAAAATAAATTTCCATGAAAAACTCTGTTTTCTTTCGTATGTTTGAGGAACGTTTTCACTTATGAAGAATCCCCCTCCTCCCTTTAATTTGGAATTTAAAACTTACGTTGTACATTTTAGTCCTTTCAGAGTAAGAAGGTTTTGAACACACCAGATGTATGACCATCTAGGAAACTGATGTTTAATGGCATAAAAAGAAGAGCTGCTGGAGCTTGGCAGCCATTTTATTACCATCTGATTTAGCAGCATCTAACAGAGATGACATGTTTTATCACACACCTTTAACTACTAAATTCACAAAACAAACAGAAGGTTTACCATGGGAGGTAGAGAGTGATCAGACTATATCCTCTAGTTACTCTTCCAATAAAACAGCATGTGTTGTCTAAAATGGCTATGGGAACCTCGGAGCTCATAAGAAAAATCCAGTTCTAGTTGAATGTCTTCTTTAATATCCTGTAATACAACCTCTATAGTAAATAAAAAGTTTACATGCAGACATCCATTATAAGTAAGATCAAATATTAACATTAAAATGGAATACAATGATGTTAAACTTTGCAATTTAATTATGGTGCTGAATTCTTATTAAGCACATAAGTAGTTTCATTGTGTGATGTTTTTGTTTGCATATTACAATTATTTTTAACATATTCTGTTATTCAAATGAATAAGAGGGAAGACAAATTTGTGCTCTAGTTCTCCTTCTACCTGTAATATAAAGTAGAGAATTAGGGTAACATTATTAGATATTTTCTCCTCAAAAATGCCAGGTATTTCTCTAAATATTCAACATAATCAGGAACCAGATCCAAAAGAAAAATTAATGCAGAAGGTACAGAAAAGAACGGGTGAAAACACCTAAGTGAACATGAGATAAGAAACAGTAACAAGCCTCATTGCAACATTTCCCTATATGAACCACTCATATTACTTTTCAGAAAAATGTAATTTAGTGCAGTAGAAAGAGAATTTGATTGAGAGTGCAAATATTTACGTTCTAGTCCCATCTCTGTCATTTACAGGCTGTGTAACTTTGGGTAAACCAAAAACCTTCCCAGCATTTGCTTTACAGACTTAAAACCAAACAGCAACTTCTCATTCTCTTCATTTAATGCTGCAGTGTGGTCAGGGTGTCAGTTTATAACATTAAAAAATTTCCACAGCAACCAGTTGGTATCAATACAGTATTTATAATTCTTTCTATTCCGTCAAAGGCAAGAGACTGGCTTCTAAAGGTGAACGTCTACTAAAAGCATGCATCTCTAATACAGAGCAAGGAGAAAACCAAAATGTACTTGAAAATTTAACTGCTCCTTCTAAGTTTCCTCTTCTCTCTCCAGCTGTGACAAATATTAAAGTCTTTCTTTTTAAGGGTAACAATGGACCTTTCTGAGGATAAATTGACTTAAGACTATGAAATTAAGTTTTAATTGTAGCAGGCAGTATATATATGTGGTTTTAGATTTATATATACATGTATATGTATATCTATCTCAAGCTAACTAAGACTATGTGTGTGAGAAGAGAGGAGGGGGAGGGGAGAGGAAGGGAGGGGAGGGGAGGGGAGGGGAGGGGAGGGGAGGGGAGGGGAGGGGAGGGGAGGGAAGGGGAGGGGAGGGGAGGGGAGGGGAGGGGAGGGGAGGGGAGGGGAGGGGAGGGGAGGGGAGGGGAGACGCATCTGAGACCACTTTCTTTACATCTTTGGTTGTCAAGCCTTTCACATAATAACCACAAAGAAAGCATAACCACAAATAAAGCATCCACGGCTCTGGCTCTGGGCTGAACTGACTTGAGAATTAGGGCCTAGTATAACGGAGCAGGACCTTATGGGGCCTTCCCAGGACAGACTCCCTGCCCCATATCCTCTGCTCTAGCTCCTCTTTGAAGTACCTAGATAATAGTATCTGATGCACATTTCCTGTGTTGTTCTACAGATGCTAAAACCACCACCAAATGTAAGAAATTAACTACTAGATGATCAATTGGTGCCTAAGGACTAATAATGTTAACCCCTGTGATACCGCCCATGTTACCTCACCATCAACCAATCAGAGAATTATGCATGAGCTGATCACATTCCCTGGGATGCCCCTCCTTCACCTCACCTTTAAAAATGCTTTGCTGAAACCCATGGGGAGTTTGGGTGCTTTGAGCACCAGCTGTCCTGAACTCCTTGCCTGGAGCCCTGCAATAAATGCTGCACTTCCATTCACCACAACCTGGTGTCAGCAGATTGGCTTTATTGCGAGCAGACCCAAGTTTGGTTCCGAAACACTAGTACTTCAATTCTACCTCTACTACTAATTCAATATATAACACAGGCAAGTCACGTAATCTCCCTGTGCTTCAGTATCTGAACTGGATTCTACTCAAAGGGTAACTGGCTCCTTCCATGGGGGCCTATGGTAATTTACACTTTACCGCACTTTCAGAAGATAGAAAAAGTAGCAGAGTTCTTCCACAGATTTTCTATTTCTATAAAAATAAAACTGTCCTCAACTCTACTTATAATTCTTATTGGCAAGAAAGATTATTATTGTTATTACCAGTGTGAATCATAATATCCAGTAAGCTATCACTTACCAAGTACCCACTACATGCTAGGTATTGTGATAAATGCTTCACATATTTTGCCTCATTTAATTTTATAGCCACTCTGTGATATAGGTATTGTTTTCATCCTACAAGTTAAAATAATGAAGACTTGAAAAATTAAGTGACTTACCTAAGGTCATAGAGTTGGGAAGTGGCAAAGTCATACTCAGGTCCACATGGCTTCCAAAGTCCATGCTGTCTACCACTTTGCTACACTGCCAACCTTCAAAATACCTACTTTCCTTTCCAGAGCCAAAATTTCCAGTCCTTAAGCACAGGTGATCCCAGCTACACACTAGAAGAAACCTTTCTGATATAATTTGCACTGGATATAAATAACTAAATCCTACCAGAAGTAGCATTTGCATCTTTCCAAAAGGAGGCAATTGAATTCAACTGAATTCAAGAATGATATATTAGATAGTGAAACAAAAGCAAGCAGAACAGCTTGCAATGGGAAGTAAATCAGCCCTACTGGAAGAGGACTTCTATACTTGTCTCACTGGCATCTTTTCTTTTTTGGAAATATCACAACTCCATTCAGTGTGATACTGATAGAGCTATCAATCATGTGGCCTTCCATCCCCAAACCCTGGTGGCCAAGAGGACCAAGTAAGGCCAATAGTTTTGGGGGTTCCCCCACCCCCCAGAGATATTTTTAAATTGTCACTGGGGAAAACGACAGTCATTCATACTTATCTGAAGTCTGGAACTATAAGAATGATAGACATTTGGACACATGCAGTCCATAGACAGCACTTGTTGGAGAATAAAGCCATCACAGAAGAGTAGTAAAACTGAACAATGTAGAGACAAAGCCGTGGTGATACTGCTTGAACCCCTGAATCCCACCATGACTGAGGTTAGAGATTCACCTCTTGTTTCACAGTAGCTATTTGAGCCAGCAAATTTTAACTAAGTCAATTTGTGTTAGATCTCTGACATTCACACCCAGAAGAATCCTTACTAACATAGGTTTTTGAGAGTTTGCTCTTGAGGGCATCTTCCCCCTGGAGTGCTTTCACTGGTTCTTTTCTTTATGCATTCCAAGCAAGACGGAAATGAAGAAAATCAATTTCAATTTCAGACCAAGAATGATCGGTAAAGGGAAAATACAGGGATACTGAATGACACTGGGGCAGTTAAAGGCAGTATTAATAAATATACTTTCCTACTTAAAATATTTATGTACAAAAATCTGGAAATAGCATGATTCTCATCCATACACTCACATTTTCAGTCATGATGTTTGATAGAAAATCACAATGTTTCAACATCAAAACTTCAGAAAGTTATATAATAAGGCAATAACAGTATAAAATGTAGGGAAGTACTTATTACAAATCAAATACAATTCAGCAAATGTTTGTAATGTGTTTAATTTGACTTTTTAAAATACACGTTTTACATGATGATAACATTCTTTTTAAGTTTTGTTTCTCAACTTGGGTTTAACAGATTTAAGTCATACAGAAAGTAAAAATGCAGCTATCTTAAAGTTTTATAGAATTCAAGGTTTGAATTCTCATCTCTTTCTCATCTTTTTCTGGATTAATTCTTCACCTTCAAGTATTAGTTGCTTTTCCTTGTTAATATTTCATGTATAAAAGGTATATATAACTAAAATATAAATAAAAAGCTAACCTTAAAAATGTGGTAGCAATAATCCATGATGCCAATTCAAGATGATTTATCATTTACATCCCAAAGAAACTAGGACTCTTGGTTGCCAACAACAGAAACCTATGCCCTAAACTAGCATAAGCAAAAAGGTAATGTATTGGCTCAAAGGATTAAAATGTATGAGTAGGAATGGCTTCAGGCAGAGCTGGATTTAGGCTTCAAAATATATCATCAGGACTCAGTTTCTCTCCCTCCATCCTCTCAGTTCTACTTTCTGATATGTTGGCCTCCTTCTCAGGCTCCATGTGATGTGTGAGGCTGTAGTGCTTGAAGCTGCTACAGCCATCTTTCTATCAGTATATACTGATATATACTCACCCAATCTGAACCAATCCATGTATGTAAGAAGACACAATGTGCTGATTGCTTAGGTATAGGTCACATACACCATCTCTGAGTTGGCTGGTGGGTGTGGCCTTACCCTATGAGCAAGGAAGGGGTGGAATCTTCAAAAGAAAATCAAAGGGATGTTTTCCATAATATCAGGAATACATGTCCAATACAAATTATATCTTTTCATAATAAAAATTATGTGAACAAAAAATAATATCTACAAAAAATGTTTTAAGTTTTTTAGAGTGGAAATATATGAACAATTCCTTGAAAATAGTGTTCTTAATTAGACGTTCGTTGTTTCCTTCTGATGCCACTACTGAAATAATTAAAACCTATAATTTCCCCCTTTCAAATTCCCTTTTACAACGTTAACTGAAATTCAGGGTTTTGACAGCTGTAGCTACCAAAAAAAAAAGCATATATTTCCAGATAGTTAGAGATTAAGCCCAATTATTGCCACTAATAATTAAATTGTACCAGTCAGAGTTCTTGGTTGCAGAAGCAGGTGCAATCTGTTAAGCAGAAAAGGACACATAAATGATGACGCTGAAGAAACAGACTTAGGAAACAAGCTGGAACTAAAGAGCACTAGGAGGCCAGAAATGCCACGAAAATCATGCTGAAGGAAAAAAAAGTTGGCTTAGGAAGCCTGTTCTGAGAATGTTGGCACCACTACCACTGCTGGTACCAGTGCCTCATTTGTAACTGTCCCTATTCCTTTGTATTGCTTTTTTCAGATGTGAAGTTTCATGCAGAGATTTCTAACCAGTTGAGCATAAATCATGTGCCTGAACTCAAACTGTATCAAGAGGTATGAGAGGCATGATCGCAGCATTATGGCTTCCACAGTAGAAGTAGGACTTCAAGCACTTAGAATAAACCCTAACATATAATAAGCCCTTAATAAATGTAATTTATTATTCTCATAAAAGCATGGTTTAAGTAATTATGTGGCAAATAATGTTTTTACCATGATACTATATGAGCGATAGACTGTTTTCATTAAAGAAAAAAAAACCTATCAAAGATATTTCCCAAATCACACAATTATTGGTAGAAAATAAGCAAAAACGGATTATTCCGAATCAACTCTTGGCTCCAATTCCTGCAGAAAGAATTCCTTAAAAATAAACTCCATCTCCTTTCCCCCCAGATATATCCTGCCTCTACCACATAATTTAATTCAAATGGACATACTAAGGCAATCAATAAACAGGAGGCAATCAAAGCTTGACCTGCTGGGGTAGATTATGGCAGGTCATGAACAAGTTACTTCTATCCACCATGAGTATAATGGGTCAAGTAGTCAGTCACTTACTGCAAAGTAAGTAGCAATGTTCATCTAGGTTAGTTTCCATTACAGCTACTGGAAACTGACAGAGTCAATATTCTGTTGTAAACTGACAGAAAGACATGTTATCTCACTCCTAAAGATTCCTGTCCAGACTATGGATCTATATACCTGGAGGGAAAAAGCTGTCACTTGGCTCCTATATTACCACATTGCTTTTTTGATTGCAGGGTAAAGTCCATTATTATTACTCTCTTAGAATTCTACCCAAGACACAGAGCTATAATTTAAAGAAAATAAAGTATAAAATATAAAGGAAGTATTTAAGAGGAAAATCTGGATTACAATGTACAGTTGTTGTTTTAATTAAAGTACAAGTACTTGGAAGCCAGCAATTTTATTCATAAAAAAGCTTTCTTTAAAAAAAAAAAAAAAAAAAAAAAAAAAGGCAGGGGCTTCCCTGGTGGCGCAGTGGTTGAGAGTCCGCCTGCTGATGCAGGGTACACAGGTTCGTGCCCCAGTCCAAGAGGATCCCACAGGCCGCGGAGCGGCTGGGCCCATGGTGAGCCATGGCCGCTGGGCCTGCGCGTCCGGAGCCTGTGCTCCGCAACGGGAGAGGCCACGGCATTGAGAGGCCCACGAACCGAAAAAAAAAAAAAAAAAAAAAGGCAGAATTTAATATCTACCATATGTTTTCTCAACTCAGTTAAATATAAACTACATTCTAAATTTGTTTTGAGTTTGAATTAGAATATGCTGGGAATATAGTTACATGTAAATGTTAATAGGAGAAGTAATTAAGAGATCATTTAATCTGCTTCCCAGTGGTAAACCAAATTCTGTCATTCTTCTTTGTCATATTCACATGTAGATATGTTGATGGGGATTTTTTTACAGCACTAAAGTAGCTCTATAAACAATATAAAGGTTACTTTTAAACATTAAAATATCTTCAGAATTCCACTTAACACTCTTTACTAATCCATAAAACATGGTAGCAATCTCTGTACATATGTGTAATATTTGACTGTACTTAAATGCACATACCATTATTATTTTGTGTAGAAATGAGAAATCTACAAAATGAGTACGATGTCACTGCTCTCTGCTCCTTTATATATTCATTAATTTACCTTATACTTTTAGCTGTACTTTCAGCTGTCAAATTGTTCTTCATTATAAAAGTTTTGTAACATTTTATTTACTAAAGTATTAGGAGCTGAGAAAAGTCTAATATATTTAGGTAGAAAACAGAATTTCTGGTGTCTTTTGGATATATGTATTCCTTAACTGTTTTTAAAGTGTATTTTATTTTTAGAAAAAAATTTTTTGGAAAATTGATAAAAATCTTTTATTTTAGTTTTTCATTTAGGGTCATACATTAAATAGTAGTCAATAAATATGTGATTTAATTTAAAATGACATAAGAGGGCTTCCCTGGTGGCGCAGCGGTTGAGAATCCGCCTGCCGATGCAGGAGACACGGGTTCGTGCCCTGGTCCGGGAAGATCCCACATGCCGCGGAGCGACTGAGCCCGTGAGCCATGGCCGCTGGGCCTGCGCGTCCGGAGCCTGTGCTCCGCAATGGGAGAGGCCACAACAGTGAGAGGCCCGCATACGGCAAAAAAAAAAAAAAAAAAAAAAAAAAAAAAATAAAATGACATAAGAAACAAAATACTCAGCTTCCTAATAAAAAAGTTTGAAATTATTACATATTTCTAGTTTTTTAAAAAGCAAACAGCAGAGGATGATAAAGAAAAAGTGTATATGCTATACAGCTATTATGCCCTATTGAGTACACTGCTTAATAACTCTAATAGAGGAACTAATTGCTGCACCTCCACTTAAAACTTATTATTATACACTGCCAATGAAAAGAAGCTTCATAAGGTCAAAGACACACTGATCTACAGAGCTATGGAGAAATAAAGTTGTTCACTTATTCAGTCATTTCTTCAACAAATATGTCTTGAGCTCCTTACAAGTATCAGGCCCTATGAACAATGAAATCCCTACTCTTTAGAAGCTAACACTAAAAGATAAAAGACATGGGAAGAAAGACATTAAATAAATTACTACAAATGTGACAAGTGCTATGAAGATAAGGTATAAAGTAGGAAAACTAAGGCATGTCAGGTCAGGTCAGGGAAAATCTCTTGGGAAATGACATTTGATAACTGAACAGTACGTTCGAGGAGTTGGGGAAATCGAGGAGAGTGTTTTCTAGATAGAAAAAACAGAACCTGTAAAAACCCAGAGAGAGAAGAAAAAACTAGGTATATCTGATGAAATGAAGGGAGTGCATATGACAAGAAAAGGGGAAATAGAATGATATGAATGTAAGGCTGGGGATATGAGACTCTCTCATAAAGTAATGAGAAAGCTGTTAAGCATTATTAAGCAGGAAGGTAAAATAAATTTACAAAAGCAGAAACAGTATGGGAATGGTCTAAAGACCATGAAAATAAACAACTTGTTTAAAAAGTTTGTGAGAATATGAGAAAGAGGGTGGCATCTCAAATAACAGATGGATTCATGTGTTACTTTTATTTGATGGATTCATTTGAGCATGCTTAAGTGTTGATGGTAAGAGGCCAACAGAGAGGATGATGGAGGAGAGAGAAGTCACTAGGACAACTGAAAGAGAAGGAACTCAGAGCTCAAGAAATTATTAGGCAACTCATCAGCCAGTGTGTTATTTTCTCCAACAATGCTTAATGCTTGATGGCAGAGTAAAGTCAGATAGATTTATCCAGAAGCACAGTTCTTGCTGGTGGGTTCAGGGAAGACTAGGACACTGAAAAGAGTAAATGATGGATTAGAGTCTTAGACAGATAAAGAAGAAAACAAAAATAGTAAAGGTCAATCAAAGAGTTCTCAATAAGGACAAATAGGAGAAAGTAATCAGAGGCAAGATGTCTGTTTTTGCTATTTCAAAGTTGGAAAATTTCTGATCATGGCCCAAAATGTGCCTCTGTATGGGCAGAGATCAATCCTAGAGCTAAGCAGGTCAAGGAACTTTTCTACCAGAAGTGCCCTCTTTGCATAGGACCCATCTTCTGTGATGTTTTGTTGGCTGAGAACTCTATCAAGAAGACAGCCTGGAAAACTCTTCCCTCCTCCCTGCCCTACCAAGGCTAAGGAGAAAGCAGAGTGGGACCCGAGAGAAAGGGAAGTCAAGGAATAGTATGCTTGAGCCTGCTCTTGGTTTTCCAAACTTTCTTGAAAGACACTGATCCTTTTGTTCAAACAATACTGTCCACATAAATACAAAAGCTAAAACAGAAAAATACAGGTGGAAGTAGGACCAGGGGCCCGTTAAACTCGCCTTGCCCGTACTCCATCTTCCCATATCCTTGTATCTAGCAGCCACCTAGGACCTCAGAGCACAAACTGACTTTTTGTTCAAAGTGAACAAAAAAGTAAAAATTCTATGCCTTCTTAAAACACACATCCTTGTTGGGATCATTATGGATCACAGGTTAAGACAATATAGAGATCTATGGGCACAAAGCTCTAGCAAATCATGAAGAAACTTTTTTTACGTCTTCCTTTCTATACTTAACAATACGATCTATTTGTCTTTGGAGAAAAACTTAAATGTGCCAAAAGTTTCATTAGGCATTTTGTGTAGATACTTGCATTCAACTCCCTCAAAATTCTGGAGAATAAAACATATTATTTCCATTTTGCAAAACAAGAAGTTGAGGCCCAAAGAGGTCAACTAGACCACAGTTACAAAACTATTAAGTGAAGGGGTCAGAACTCAAAGCATCTGCTCCTAAAGTCCCAAGTCCATTACATCACACTGCCTCCAAGTTCATAAATGTTACGCTGTCTATTACCATTTATATATAAAATTCTCTGGCTAAAAGCCCATAAAATGTTTTGGCATAAAAAACATTAAAAACAGCTCAACCCTTGAGAATTATCATATAACTTTTAAAAAATAATAATAGCACTTAACATTGTCGAATCTCTGCTCACTCTGTTTCCTTTTGGTAAATAATGATCCTCTCCACTGCTGCTAGAATAAAAGATGATGTTGCTTCTTTAGTGTTCCTTATGTCCTATTCTACATCTACATGATTGATGAGGTTCTATCCTAGAAGCCAGGGTAAAGCAGTATTATTAACCCAGAAAGGTTGGCAGGAGATGAAACTCCAACCACTGAAATATGTCTACATAAAACTAACGAAGGTCTTGGAAACAAGTATTTGAGAAAACAATCACTGAGTAACAGGATCATGAGAAAAAGGAGCCCAAATTAATTTTAAGTATTGTAGAGGAAAAGTTTATTTTAATTAAGAGCTTCAGGAAAAAAAAGTCAGATACATAATTAAGCAAAATAAAGGAAGTATGAATACATAACTAGGAAGTAAATACAAAAGAACATGCTAGATTTTTTTAAATAGAAAACTATGGACCAGATAGAAATATCTGTTATTTTTCTACATGTGACTAGAGTAATAAGTACATCTACTAAACTTTCAAAAATAATCCAAGTAAAATGAGGTCCTGGCATATCTCATTATTCATATAACTGTTTCCAATATTCTTTTACAGTGTTTCTTCTCAAAAGCATCATGAAATCAATCCTTTCATATTTGGAACTGAGGGACGACACAGTAGACTGTAGATTATTAGCTGTAAACAGGAGACTGATCAAAATGATCAAAATTCACACAAATTCAAAAAGGAATTTATATTTGGCTTAAAATAACATCAGTTGCCACTGTAATGCATGGAAACACAATCTCAAAAATGTTCTATCCCATTTCTGATCAACATTAACACTATTTAGGTATAGCCCTGCTACTGTACAATACTTGAATGCACTAATGGGAGAGAGATCTCCTCACATACCACAAATGAACTGCTTTGTAGATTATCAGCTTTCCAGAAAAAGCAAAACTGAATGTAATATTCATTCATTCATTCAACAACTACTGACTAAATGTTTACTATGTGTCTGGCACTGTGGTAAGTATGATGAATACATTAAGTGGCAAACAAAACACCAATGTCTATTTCTTCCAAATGTAAACAAAACCATATTCTCTCAGAACAGAGCTTCCTTCTGAAAGAAAGCCACAAGTTTAAATTGAACACTACTTGGAAAGTCTTTATACTTTTTAAATTCAAGGAAGCCTATATAATTCACTTTCATAAGGATACGGAATATTTAAATCCTTCCAATGGTACCTTAGAGATCTGGGAAATATCACATTAAAAATAAAAACAAGATTGACTTTCATTTTAATGAGCTAATTTTCTATGTAGTCATTGAAATTCTAGGGCATTGAGCTAGCTAAACCCAGATTTTAAAAACTATTTTAGGCATTTAAATTTTTTTTAAAAATTTATTTTATTTATTTATTATTTTTGGCTGTGTTGGGTCTTTGTTGCAGCACATGAGCTTTCTCTAGTTGCAGCAAGCGGGGGCTACTCTTTGTTGCAGTGCGCAGGCTTCTCACTGCGGTGGCCTCTCTCGTTGCAGAGCACAGGCTCTAGGCGTGCAGGCTTCAGTAGTTGTGGCGCACGGGCTTCAGTAGTTGTGGTGTGCAGGCTCTAGTGAGCAGGCTCAGTAGTTGTGGCACACGGGCTTAGTTGCTCTAACGCATGTGGGATCTTTCTGGACCAGGGCTCGAACCCGTGTCCTCTGCATTGGCAGACGGATTCTTAACCACTGCACCACCAGGGAAGCCCTAGGCATTTAAATTTTATTCTCAAGGAGTTTGCTAAGATTTTTATGTTTTAGGTCCTAGAAACTGCTTTTTCCTTTCAATTCTGACATTGTCCCTTTAGTAACCCCTATGAATACTAACATTTCATACTTCAACAATAATGTTAGGGCTTCCCTGGTGGCGCAGTGGTTGAGAATCCGCCTGCCGATGCAGGGGATACGGGTTCGTGCCCCGGTCCGGGAAGATCCCACATGCCGCGGAGCGGCTGGGCCCGTGAGCCATGGCCGCTGAGCCTGCGCGTCCGGAGCCTGTGCTCCGCAACGGGAGAGGCCACAACAGTGAGAGGCCCGCATACCACAAAAAAAAAAAAAAAAAAAACACAATAATGTTAGATATTCTATGTCCGTGGTAATTATTTTCTATATTCTCTGAAGAGCCAATGGCCTCTCGCACCAACAATCTATCTTTTTTAAAAAATTATTATTTATTTATTTATATTTTTTTATTTTTTGTGCTACACGGGCCTCTCACTGTTGTGGCTTCTCCCGTTGTGAAGCACAGGCTCTCGACGCGCAGGTTCAGCAGCCATGGCTCATGGGACCAGCCGCTCCACGGCATGTGGGATCTTCCCAGACCGGGACACGAACCCGCGTCCCCTGCATCGGCAGGCGGACTCTCAACCACTGCGCCACCAGGGAAGCCCCGATCTATCTTTATGATTACATATTAATTTATTATTTTCACTTCCCTTCTGGACAATCTGCCTTTTTTCCATTTGATTAAGAATTTTAATCTTTTACTTGACTTTCTAACTTTTTAATCATTGTGGGTACCACTATTACTTTAAACACCCCCCCAAATTAGGGGATCTCCTAATCTTCTTAGTAATAATGAAAGTTTCCTCTCTGTGTAATCTTAATCTTACTGTGTAATCTTACTTTAATGTAGTAATGATTTTAATCACCTTCACTGACTGCTTCTTTGATCAAACTCTCAAAACACAGCTGAGCTCCCCCTGACCCTACACACACACACACACACACACACACACACACACACACACACACACACACAGGTTCTTCCCATTTCCATAAACACTACTATTCATCTATTTACATAAACTAGAAAGCCAAGGATTGCCCTTAATTTCTCTCCTCTTTCTCCCTCACCTCTCCCCTGCCTCGCTTCCCCAAACTTATAAGCAAGCTAGTCTACTTTCAGTTCCTAGAATAAAGATTTTTCATCTTGCCTTGGGGCCTATAAATATTTAACTGTCTAAGATAATACTCCCACCTCCTCCTCTCAATAGACCTAGTTCCTTCTCTTTTTTGGGTTTCAACTTCAGTGTCATCTCTTCAGAGACCACCATACCTAACAGAGCCTGGTCTCTGATATTATCTTCTTTCCCTTGTTTGTGCCCTTCACATGATATACTTCAACTGGCAACTACATAATTTGCCTGTTTACCTATTTGTCTATTTGGCCCCCAGGAGAACGTAAACTCCATGAGAGCAGGAGCTAAGTCTGTCTTACTCTTTATCTCCAGTTCTAAATATGACTAGCACATATTAAATATCTAGTAAACATTTATCAAATAAATGAATAAATAATGGAAAGTTCAAATGAAAAAATTATGAGATGCTGGCCAGTTTCATAACACACTACCATCGTGGTATATAAGACCATGGATGCCAGAAGTTAAAGATCACTTTCTTAAATTAAAAAAATCTTCCTTCTCATTCTCATCTGGATAACTTCAAACGCATCTGTCAATATCTGTAACAGTGGCTCTCAAAATGTGTTCCTGGACCAGCAGCATCAGGATCACAATTCTTCTACACTCTTCCCTTCATTCTCTGTATTAAACTAAAATCTAGTCCTATTACTTTTCTACCTAGACATGCCCTGTGGGTTTGAATTTTCTACTTCATTCCTACTATGACAATCTGATAGCTCAATCTATCCTGCCTTTCCACCCCCTGGTATTACCTTATTTCAATCCTTCAAGCTCACCATCACAGAATGATCCTCCCAAAATACAATTTTATCAAGTCATTCTGTTTGAGAAATCTATAAAAGCATTCCAGGGCCTACAAAATAAAAAGTACATGGTTTGCAAGGATCTCCTTAATCGAACCCCAGGTTACTAACAATTCCCACTATGTGCCTTCTGCTCTCATTAGGCTGCTCCCTTTTATGCTTCCCCAAGGCTTCTAAGCTCTCTCCCTCATGGAACACCAGCTCTTCTCCCCATCACCTGTTCATACCCTTCAACATCTCACTTCTTCCACGTGTCTTGAATCAAGCCCACTCCACATATGCTCATAGGTGCTTACAAACAGAAAATACTCCGCTATGGTCAGGACACGTGGGTTCTAACTCTGCTTCTGACATTATCCAGTAGTGTGACTCTGGGCAGATTTTTTGAGGTAACAACTAGTTGCAAACTCAGCAAGACACAGCACAGTGTTTGATAAGTAGATCCTTAATACCTGTGCCTGATTAACTCTGACAACTCCTCTGTCTATATCAAGCAAGATAAATAAAGCAATACTCTTTTAAGTAATAAAACCTTAAAATAATTTCATAATTTTCAAAATCATGAAATCAGGGTATGAAGGGAAGTTTATTTTTTTCCTTTCCTTTCCTTTTCTTTTCTTCAATTAATGTAGGTAGCAAAAGATAAAACAGGATCTGAGAATTTCTTTTTAGGAAGCCCATAAGACTATATTTCGTAATTCTTAGCTATATTCAGTATTTCAGATAATTACTCTTGAAAAGAGTGGCAAACTCTAGCTCAGCTATTTTAGGAACTTTTATAGCAAAATACTGTTCGTTTTTATATTGGTTCCCTTTTGGTTATTTGATTCTGTTTCTGGGATTATAAAATTACATAGATAAACATGAAGCCAGAATTACATTTAAAAACATGCTTATTGGACCCTAGGAGGGCTCACGCCAAGGAGTACCTCCCAGAACCACTGCTGCCAGTGTCCTTGTCCCCGTGGTGAGCCACAGCCACCCCCTGCCTCTGCAGGAGACCCTCTAGCACTAGAAGCCACATGGCTGACAGGGTCTTGGTGTTCTGGCCAGGTATGAGGCTTGAGCCTTGGAGGTGGGAGACCTGAGTTCTACCAGTCGGCAAGACCTCTCCCAGAGATCTCCGTCTCAACACTAAGACACAGCTCCACTCAAAGACCAGCAAGCTCCAGTGCTGGACAGCCCATGCCAAACAACTAGCAAGACAGGAACACAATCCCACCCATTAGCAGAGAGGCTGCCAAAAACATAAGTTCACAGACACACCAAAACACACCATCGGACTCGTTACTGCCCACAAGAAAGACAAGATTGAACCTCACCCACCAAAAAACACAGGCAACAGTCCCCTCCACCAGGAAACCTACACAACCCACTGAACCAACCTAAGCCACTGGGGGAAGTCACGGGAACTACGGATCTGCAGCCTGCAAAGAAAAGACGCCAAACACAGTAAATTAAGTAAATGAGGAGAGAGAGAAATACACAACAGATGAAGGAGAAAGGTAAAAACGCAGCAGACCAAACAAATGAAGAGGAAATAGGCAGTCTACCTGAAAAAGAATACAGAGTAATGATACAAAGATGATCCAAAATCTTGTTAACAGAATGGAGAAAAAACACAAAATGTTTAACAAGGACCTAGAAGAACTAAAGAGCAAACAAACAATGATGAACAACACAATAAATGAAATTTAAAATTTTCTAGAAGGAATCAATAGCAGAATAACTGAGGCAGAAGAACGGATAAGTGACCTGGAAGATAAAATAATGTAAATAACTACCACAGAGCAGAATAAAAAGAATTGAGGACAGTCTCAGAGACCTCTGAGACAACATTAAACACACCAACATTCAAATTATAGGTGTCCAAGAAGAAGAAGAGAAAACGAAAGGGACTGAGAAAATATTTGAAGAGATTATAGTTGAAAACTTCCCTAACATGGGAAAGGAAATAGTCAATCAAATCCAAGAAGTGCAGAGAGTCCCATACAGGATAAATCCAAGAAGAAACATACCAAGAAACATATTAATCAAACTATCAAAGATTAAATACAAAGAAAAATTATTAAAAGCAGCAAGGGAAAAGCAACAAATAACATACAAGGGAATCCCCATAAGGTTAACAGTTGATCTTTCAGCAGAAACTGTGCAAGCCAGAGGGAATGGCAGGACATATTTAAAGTGATGAAAGGGAAAAACCTACAACCAAGATTACTCTACCCAGCAAGTATATCATTCAAATTTGACGGAGAAATCAAACCCTTTACAGACAAGCAAAAGTGAGGAGAATTCAGCACCACCAAACCACCTTTACAACAAATGCTAAAGGAACTTCTTTAGGCAGGAACCACAAGAGAAGGAAAAGACCTACAATAACAAACCCGAAACAACTGAGAACATGGTAATAGGAACATACATATCGATAATTACCTTAAATGTAAATGGACTAAATGCTCCAACCAAAAGACACAGACTGGCAGAATGGATACATAAAACAAGACCCGTATATATGCTGTCTACAAGAGACCCATTTCAGACCTAGGGACACATACAAACTGAAAGTGAGGGGAAGGAAAAAGATATTCCATGCAAATGGAAATCAAAAGAAAGCTGGAGTAGCAATTCTTGTATCAGACAAAATAGACTTTAAAATAAAGACTATGAAAAGACAAAAAGAAGGACACTATATAATGATCAAGGGATCAATCCAAGAAGATATAACAATTGTAAATATTTATGCACCCAACATAGGAGCACCTCAATACATAAGGCAAATGTAACAGCCATAAAAGGGGAAATCAACAGTAACACAATCACAGTAGAGGATTTAACACCCCACTTTCACCAATGGACAGATCATCCAAAATGAAAATAAATAAGGAAACACAAGCTTTAAATGACACATTAAATAAGATGGACTTGATATTTATAGGACATGCCATCCAAAAACAAGAGAATACACTTTCTTCTCAAGTGCTCGTGGAATAGTCTCCAGGATAGATCATATCTTGGGTCACAAATCAAGCCTTGGTAAATTTAAGAAAATTGAAGTCATATCAAGTATCTTTTCCAACCACAACGCTATGAGATTACATATCAATTACAAGAAAAAAAACTGTAAAAAATACAAACACATGGAGGCTAAACAATATGCTACTAAATAACCAAGAGATCACTGAAGAAATCAAAGAGGAAATCAAAAAATACCTACAAACAAATGACAATGAAAACACAATGGCCCAAAACCTATGGGATGCAGTAAAAGCAGTTTTAAGACGGAAGTATATAGCAATACAATCCTACCTCAAGAAACAAGAAATATCTCAAATAAACAACCTAAACTTACATCTAAAGCACTTAGAGAAAGAAGAACAAAAAAACCACCCAAAGTTAGCAGACAGAAAGAAGTCATAAAGACCAGATCAGAAATAAATGAAAAAGAAATGAGGGAAATAGCAAAGATCAATAAAACTAAAGGCTGATTCTTCAAGAAAATAAACAAAGCTGATAAACCACTAGCCAGACTCATGAAGAAAAAAGCGAGAAGACTCAAATGAACAGAATTAGAAATGAAAAAGGAGAAGTAGCAACTGACACTGCAGAAGTACAAAGGATCATGAGAGATTACTACAAGCAACTCTATGCCAATAAAATGGACAACCTGGAAGAAATGGACAAATTCTTAGAAAAGCACAACCTTCTGAGACTGAACCAGGAAGAAATAGAAAATATAAACAGAACAATCACAAGCACTGAAATTAAAACTGTGATTAAAAATCTTCCAAAAGGGTTTCCCTGGTGGCGCAGTGGTTGGGGGTCCACCTGCCGAGGCAGGGGACGCGGGTTCGTGCTCCGGTCCAGAAGGATCCCGCATGCCGCGGAGCAGCTGGGCCCGTGAGCCACGGCCACTAGGCCTGCGTGTCTGGAGCCTGTGCTCCGCGGTGGGAGAGGCCACAACAGTGAGAGGCCTGCGTACAGCAAAAAATAAAAATAAAAATAAAAATAAAAAATCTTCCAACAAACAAAATCCCAGGACCAGATGGATTCACAGGCAAATTCTACCAAACATTTCGAGAAGAGCTAACACCTATCCTTCACAAACTCTTCCAAAATACAGTAGAAGGAGGAATACTCCCAAACACACTCTACGAGGTCACCATTACCCTGATACCAAAACCAGACAAAGATGTCACAAAAAAAGAAAACTACAGGCCAATATCACTGATGAACATAAATGCAAAAATCCTCAACAAAATTCTAGCAAACAGAATCCAACATCAGATTAAAAGGATCATACATCATGATCAAGTGGGATTTATCCCAAGAATGCAAAGATTCTTCAATATACACAAATAAATCAATGTGATACACCATATTAACAAACTGAAGGATAAAAACCATATGATAATCTCAATGGATGTGGAAAAAGCTTTCGACAAAATTCAACACTCATTGATGATAAAAACTCTCCAGAAAGTAGGCATAGAGGGAACTTACCTCAACATAACAAAGGCCATATATGACAAACCCACAGTCAACATCGTTCTCAGTGGTGAAATATTGAAACCATTTCCACTAAAATCAGGAACAAGACAAGGCTGCCCACTCTCACCACTATTATTCAACATAGTTTTGGAAGTTTTAACCACAGTAATCAGAGACGAAAAAGAAATAAAAGGAATCCAAATTGGAAAAGAAGAAGTAAAACTGTCACTGTTTGCAGATGACATGATAATATACATAGAAAATCCTAAAGATGTCACCAGAAAACTACTAGAGCTAATCAATGAATTTGGTAAAGTTGCAGGATACAAAATTAATGCACAGAAATCTCTTGCATTCCTACACACTAATGATGAAATATCTGAAAGAGAAATTAAGGAAACACTCCAATTTACCACTGCAACAAAAAGAATAAAATACCTAGAAATAAACCTACTTAAGGAGACAAAAGAGCTGTATGCAGAAAACTATAAGACACTGATGAAAGAAATTACAGATGATACAAACAGATGGAGAGATATACCATGTTCTTGGATTGGAAGAATCAACATTGTGAAAATGACTATACTACCCAAAGCAATCTACAGATTCAATGTAATCTCTATCAAACTACCAATGGCATTTTTCACAGAAGTAGAACAAAAAATTTCACAATTTGTATGGAAACACAAAAGACCCCGAGTAGATGAAGCAATCTTGAGGGGAAAAAAACGGAGCTGGAGGAATCAGGCTCCCTGATTTCCGACTATACTACAAAGCTACAGTAATCAAGACAGTATGGTACTGGCACAAAAACAGAAATATAAATCAGTGGAACAGGATAGAAAGCCCAGAGATAAACCCACATGCCTACGGTCAACTAATCTATGACAAAGGAGGCAAGGATATATAATGGAGAAAAGACAGTCTCTTCAATAAGCGGTGCTGGGAAAACTGGAGAGCTACATGTAAAAAATGAAATTAGAATACTCCCTAACACCATACACAAAAATAAACTCAAAATGGATTAAAGACCTAAATGTAAGGCCAGACACTATAAAACTCTTAGAGGAAAACATAGGAAGAACACTCTGTGACATAAATGACAGCAAGATCTTTTTTGACCCACCTCCTAGAGAAATAGAAATAAAAACAAAAATAAACAAATGGGATCTAAGGAAACTTAAAAGCTTTTGCACAGCAAAGGAAACCATAAACAAGATGAAAAGACAACCCTCAGAATGGGAGAAAATATTTGCAAATGAAGCAACAGACAAAGGATTAATCTCCAAGCTATACAAGCAGCTCATGCAGCTCAATATCAAAAAAACAACCAACTCAATCCAAAAATGGGCAGAAGACCTCAACAGACATTTCTCCAGAGAAGATATACAGATTGCCAACAAACACATGAAAGGATGCTCAACATCACTAATCATTAGAGAAATGCAAATCAAAACTACAATGAGGTTTCACCTCACACCAGTCAGAATGGCCATCACCCAAAAATCTACAAACAATAAATGCTGGAAAGGGTATGGAGAAAAGGGAACCCTCTTGCACATACTGGTATGTGCCAGTACCATACTGCTGGTGGGAATGTAAATTGATAAAGCCACTATGGAGACCAGTAGAGAGGTTCCTTAAAAAACTAAAAATAGAACTATCATATGATGCAGCAATCCCACTACTGGGCATATACACCCTGACAAAACCGTAATTCAAAAATAGTCATGTACCACAATGTTCACTGTAGCACTATTTACAATAGCCAGGACATGGAAGAAACCTAAGTGTCCATTGACAGATAAATGGATAAAGAAGATGTGGCACATATATCCAATGGAATATAACTCAGCCATAAAAAGAAACAAAATTGAGTTATTTGTAGTGAGGTGGATGGACCTAGATAGACTCTGTCATACAGAGTGAAGTAAGTCAGAAAGAGAAAAACAAATACTGTATGTGAACACATATATATGGAATCTAAAAAAAAGAAATGGTTCTGAAGAACCTAGGGGCAGGACAGGAATAAAGACGCAGACATAGAGAATGGACTTGAGGACACGGGGAGGGGGAAGGGTAAACTGGGAAGAAGTGAGAGAGTGGCACTGACATCTATATACTACCAAATATAAAACAGATAGCTAGTGGTAAGCAGCTGCATAGCACCGGGAGATCAGCTCAGTGCTTTGTGACCACCTAGAGGAGTTGGATAGGGAGGATGGGAGGGAGACACAGAGGGAGGGGATAAGGGGATATATGTATATGTATAGCTGATTCATTGTGTTATACAGCAGAAACTAGCACAACAATGTAAAGCAATTATACTCCAATAAAGATGTTAAAAAAAAAACGTGCTTTCTTTGTATCCCTTTAACATAGAGTATCTGAAACCCGTAAGTCTCTTGTCCAGGTGCATCACAGAATTAACATGTATCTAATGCAACTGAATGATTAAGACATACAATATTACATTTTCAAACTCTTAGGAATGGAAGATGTTTCTTTCTGTGAATACATTCTAATGGCTGATTTCATCAACTGAGAATGTCAGGGCAAACTTTGTGTTAAAATCTTATTATCGAACCAATCTTCCTTAAGGTTACTAGAAAAAGCAGAACCAACTACACAAGGCCTTATATCGGCTAGAAAACAAACTTTACCAAAGAAGCTGTATTTCCTGGTACTATAATTTTAAGCACTTCTTAGGAATTAGAATGGTACAATTTTTTCAGAGACAGGAACTCAAAAAAGGGGTACCATCATCACCCATATTATATTTATGTGCCAATTTAAAAAATTATAAATTTATGTGCCAATTTAAGAAATTCTACATATGCACACATAGGTGTGAGTAAACATACATATGCAAACATAAAAACATACATTTTAGGATATCTTTGGGTAGTGCAGCATAGAGTCTGTTGTATATTATACAACTGAATTGTATTTTATTTAATATGTGATAATTTTACAGTAATTTAGCAAACTATTTAAATAAGTTTTCTTTAGGGTTTCAAGCTTACAAAGTAATAACAGAATCTTAGATGTGGAAGAGAACCTAGTGTCACAGATCTAACACAACATCACATAGTGAAGAGCTCAATAAATAAATATTTATCTACTTGATTTTTAATACTAGAAAGATTAAAGGAAGATAATCCAAAAAGAGGTGGTTCCTAATTTCAACTCCATCATTCATTTAAGCAGTTAGCTCCTTTTCACCTCATTTTCTTTATCTCTAATTTGCTCTACCTATCACACAGCAATATACTTTTAAGTATTAGGGAAGTAGAAGAACTATAGAAATTAAGATGATTTTTTTTCAGGTATAAACACACGGACCCCAAATAATTCTCAATTATAGCATGTATCCTTCTGAATTCTATTTTTTTAAGTTATGGCAGGTGATTATATTATTTGAATAAAAAACTATTTAAAGCCAGGCACACATGGATACAGTTTATTTATTCATCTAACAAACATCTAACACTATGTGCTGTGTGGTACATTAAATACCAAGGGTTAAAAGATGGATAGGGTGCTATGGCTTGAATGTTTGTGCCCCCTCAAATTTATACGCTGAAATCTTAACCCCCAAAAGTGATAGCATTAGTAGATGGGGCCTTTGGGGGGTGCTTAAGTCATGAGGACAGAACCCTCATGACTGGGATTAATGCCTTACAAAAAGAGGCTCCAGAGAGATTCCTAGCAGCTTTTGCCATGTGATGATACTCTGATACTCAGAAGAGGGCCCTCACCTAACCATGCTGGCACTCTGATCTTGGACCTCTACTCCCCAGAACTGCGAGCAATAAATTTCTGTGTTTAAGAGCCATCCGGTCTGCAGTATTTTGTTATAGGAGCCCAAATGCACTAAGACATAAGAAAAAACTCAGTTTCATTGTGAGATGAGACATACATAAACAAATAGATGCATGTTTAAAGCAAAATGGTCACCTAGCACTAAGGAAGCCTTGGGCAAATAAGGAAAGAATAGATGGCATTTAAGTCTTAAAGGATGAGTAGATATTTCCCAGATGGCAAGGGGAATAAGGGACAGCAGAAGGGACAAAATATGCAAAGGAGAAGAAAATGATATTTGGAGACCTCTGAATTTCTCACCTATCATAGCTTAATAATTCTTTATATTAAACTTCCCCTGTTTGAATTACTTTGTGGTTTGTCTCCTGATTCAACCCAGAGAAATAAAGACAACAGTGGTCAAAAATAAATCACCTATTACTCAAGAATGAATAACGTGAGAACTAATAACCAGGAAATATTTTTTACAAATAATAAAAGGAGGAAATGAAAGTAAACCATCTATTAACAGTACAACACAGGACCTAAACAACAGAAAAGAAAGAATTTAAGACTTTAGAATAAGAATTTGAGATACATAATGAAGTTTAAAAAATACTGAAAAATAACCATGAGTAAAATTGAGTCCAAGCAGCTAGAAATGAGGAAATATAAAATTAAAGGCCTCAGAATAACACTGGCATGTTGCCAATTCAATGAATATTATGTTAAATACTTTAGGTTCTATTTGTTAAAGCCCAGAGTAAAACCATGAAAAAGCCCAGAAAGCCAACAAGGTCAAGGTAAGATTCAAATGCAGAACAGCCTGCTTTCAAGTCCATTTTTCTTTCTGTTGTTGTTTTTTTTAATTGTAGTAAAACATACATAATAAAAAATTTACCATTCTAACCATTTTTAGGTGTACAGTTCTGTGGCATTAAATACATTCACATTATTGTGCCATCATCACCACCATCCGTCTCCAGAACTTTTTCATCTTCCCCAACTGAAACTCTGTACCCGTTAAACACTAACTCCTCATTTCCCTCCTCCCCTATCCCTGGCAACCACCATTCTATCTACTTTCTGTCTCTATGAATTGGACTACTCTAGGTACCTCATATAAGTGGAATCATATAGTATTCGTCCTTGCGTAACTGGCTTATTTTACTTATTAGGACAATGTCTTCGAGGTTCATCCACATTGTAGCATGTGTCAGAATTTCATTTCTTTTTAACGCTGAATAATATCCCATGGTATGTATATACTATATTTTTATCCATTCATCTGTCAACAAACACTTGGGTAGCCTCCACCTTCTGGCTATTGTGAATAATGCCACTATGAACATGGGTGTACAGATACCTGAGTCCCTCCTTTCACTTCTGGGCACATACATAGAAGTGTAACTGCTGGATCATATGGTAATATGTTTAATTTTTTGAGGACTCACAATGCAGTTTTCCACACTGGCTGCACTGTTTTACATTCCCACAAGCAATCCACAAGGATGCTCATTTTTCTTTTCAAGCTGCCATTTAATAAACCCCTAAATCTGTGCTATGTTTTCACATAAGGACATCAACTTAAAACCATTCATACTTTTAATTCGTGTGTAGTTATTTACTGAGTAACTACTACATGCTGAGTACTGTTCTAGCCCCTGTATGACTACTGCAGTGAAAAAAAAAAATGCCACTGCCTTAATGGAGTTTATATTTCAGTGGGGTGATAGACACGGTCTCCAGTTAGATATTGCCTTATTGAGAGAAACGCCTTCCCTATCTAAAATAGTACCCCGTTATTACTCTGTCTCCATACTCCACTTAGTTTTTCTTCATAGCATTTATCACTACCTGATAGAATATACACTTGTTCAATCTGTTTATGTTCTTTCTCCACGTACCAGAAAAAAATATCTAAGAGGACAGGGACTTTGCTTTGATTAATACTCTATCCCCAATAGCTAGAAGTGCCTGGCACATAATATACTTTCAATAGATGTCTGCTGAATGAGAGAATGAATGAACGAATTCTTATTACTAGTATTCTGATTGTACTCATTGCAGGGGAGGGAAGAGAAACAGTTAAAATGTATTAACAAGGAAATTAATACCCAATACTCTGGCTTCCTCAGTTAGCACATACAAATGTATTTGCATTTGTACAAATATATCTACAGAAGGTAGATGATTTATGAAACTATAACTCCTCTACCGAAAACAAAGAACGTACTGGAACTTTTGGAAAGATCTCTGATCATAGCTAGAAAGGTGAAAATTAAAAGCTACCAAAATTGAGGGCTTCCCTGGTGGCGCAGCGGTTGAGAGTCCGCCTGCCGATGCAGGAGACACGGGTTCGTGCCCTGGTCCGGGAGGATCCCACATGCCGCGGAGCGGCTAGGCCCGTGAGCCATGGCCGCTGGGCCTGCGCGTCCGGAGCCTGTGCTCCGCAATGGGAGAGGCCACAACAGTGAGAGGCCCGCATACCGCAAAAAAAAAAAAAAAAAAAAAAAAAAAAAAAAAAGCTACCAAAATTGAAAGGCAAACACCAAGTACTTCACTATCTAGGATGCAAATTAGTTATTTTTTAAGCTACTCACAGTGTGATGTCAGAAAATAACCACTACTCTTTGAATATAAATATATCTATACTAACTATATAAATTAAATTGCATGATCCAGCCCACCAAAGCAAAGTAAAAAGTTTAAATGCTAAAAGTCAGGAAACACCAAAGTTTATACTCCACTCTAATATTAACTTAACTTGGCTTACTTGGCATTTAAAAAGAACGTATAACAGGAAAATTGAAAATTACTATAGTCAAAGAAATAATGTTGAAATATGATTTTACAGGAAGTATAACCTAGGAGTTTCCTGATTTCTAAGAAACAGAGTTTAATACCAAAGCTTTTTTCATTTGTAAGCTACCTTAAAAAGGAAATAAATGGGGACAAGACACAGCTGTTAGATGAATTAAAATTATATGACTCTGTCTTGACCTTATTATCTAAATATTTTCATTATATGTTAAAAGAAAACATGAATGCAAATGTATTTCATTTACACTATTATGAACCTCAATGAAGAATACAATAGTATTGTAATTTTAAATAGTTTAAATATTATAAGCTTTACAAGAGCAAAAGACAAAGATTTGACCATATTACATAAAATTATTATTATTATTATTATTTTTTTTTTTTTTTTGTGGTATGCGGGCCTCTCACTGTTGTGGCCTCTCCCTTTGCGGAGCACAGGCTCCGGATGCGCAGGCTCAGCGGCCATGGCTCACGGGCCCAGCCGCTCCGCGGCATGTGGGATCTTCCCGGACCGGGGCACGAACCCGTATTCCCTGCATCGGCAGGCGGATTCTCAACCACTGCGCCACCAGGGAAGCCCCTTACATAAAATTATTAAAGGAGTTCTCTCATCCTTATTCAAACTAGGATGTATTACTCTATTACTTGAGGTTTTACAATAATAACACTGAAATATCATTAAACAATTTTTCAAAAAGTTAAAAAGCACAGAGAGTTCAAGCTCCAAAGCCTCTCTATTTCAAATGAGTGACGTAAATTAGTATCTTTAATGTTAACCTACATATAAGCACAGCCAGGACTCAGGAGCACAAGTCCCTGTGTACCTCTTCTCCATGGCTCCTGGCCTGGTCCAGTGCTGCGGCTACAGAAGAAGACACCCCAGAGACATGCCTTCACAACACAGAACACTATAAGTAAAGCTTTTCTCCAAATGGGAACTCAGCTCTGCTTTCTAAGGTATCAGCCTAAAACTCTGTAGGACTGAAGAAAAAGCACTTAAATATTTCCTACCTAGGATAGATAACCATAAAGCAATTAGTCAGTCTGAGCAAATGCTTCAAGTTTGAGGGAAGTCCTATGGTTTTGTAGAATCAAAAAGCTAAAAAGGCCTTATAATTCAAGGTAGCAAATTTAGAGGGAAAAGAGGCAGCATCAATATTCCTACAAAATATAATTAGCATCAGAATAGAATTTTTCTTCATATAATCTCTCTTCCTCTTCCTCTCCCTACCTCTCTACCTCTTACCCACTTGCTATCACTGAGGTAGTATAAATAATATCCTTCCTACTCCTGTAATAATCGAAACCTTTTCTCTACTTTCCTCCCCACCTCCATCCAGCCTTAGATATTAACTTAAATCAGATTTCTCTCTATAAAAGTGCCAGCTGGTAAGCCAATATGGGATATTTCCTTAACATTTTACAGACTTCTCAATATGTAACATATAAAGTGGCTGGGCTAAGAGATGTATTTTTCCAGTTTTGGATTATTCTTCTGTAAGCTCTAGATATATCACTAAGAAAAGTATTTTATTTTGGGCACCAACCACTAGCAGCTGAATTTAGATAAAATTCACAAAACAAAGCACAGCATTTTGGTTTATTTGCACGAGATGGTGCAAATAAAACTTTATGGGACTTTCCCCAGAGGACTTGGCCATAGAGAATTACAATTATTTCTGGGAAAATGGGCATGTTTGGCCACTTATAGAGTCCTAACCTTGGAATTAGGAGGTCTGAGTTCAAGTTCTTAAGTTTGCAAATAATAATAAAATAGCACTGCACATCTTTATTAAAAAACCTCATCTTTGTATCCTATTATAGTTTTTAACATATTTTCCTCTTAAAGAATCATGACCAATAACAACCTTGTGGAGCAATTATTACTGCCATTTTACAGAGAAACAGACTCAGGTCCACAGAGCTAGATGTACCAGAGTCAAGCCTGAAACACAGAAATCTTTTAATGTGCTGGCTTTTTCAGCCAACCATACAATGTCTAAGTATGACACGAGGGACACAGAATAGCTCCCCAAAAGCAAAAAATGATATGCTTAGCGAGTTTGCCACCAAAGTTTGCCACTCTTAGCAGTACAAGTCCCCAAATCCTAATTTGATTTAAAAAAAAAAAAAAAAAAGGTACAAGGTGGGGGGGTCACCCCTCTGAGACAGATACATGGTAACCAAGTTTTATGGACTAAATGTTTATGCCCCCCAAAATTCACATACTGAAGCCCTACCCCAGTGTGGCTGTATTTGGATGGGGCCCCTACAGAAGTAATTAAGGTTAAGTGGGGCCCTAATCTGAAAAAATTAGTGTCCTTATAAGAAGAGACACCAGAGAGCTCTCTCTGAGCATACACACTGAGAAAAGCCCATCTAAGGACCTAGTGAGAAAGGAGACATCTACAAGCCAGGAAGAGCGCCCTTACCAGAAACTAAATTTACTGGCACCTTGATGTTGAACTTCCCAGCCTCCAGAACTGCTAGAGATAAATGTCTGTTGTTTAAGCCACCCAGTCTGGGGTATTTTGTTATGGCAGCCCTAGCAAACTAATACATTATGTACATAAGACCTATAAGAATAGCTAATTATTAATTTATAATAAGTACACTTAACAAAAACATGATATGGTCAACTGTATTCCTTGTTAGAACTGTGCTTGGAGCCAAGAAACAAAACCAGGGGAGTTTGATGAGCAGGATATTTTAATGGCCTGAAATATCCTTCTCACCACAGGCACTCCCTCAACAATGGAACCAGATTATTCAGACTTTTCTGAGTCAAATTTCCTTTCTTCACGCACTGCCAATTCTGGTCCTTGTCTCAGAGATCTCTTTGGGCTTCAACAGCACATGGCCATTTGAGCAGCTTCAGAGGAGCACATACTTCTTTAGATATGCTGATAAATTGAAAAAGCTATAACTACAGACTAAGATAAATATTGACTTTATCAGTGACTTTTCATATGTTAGCCATGATTCATTTTGTGTACATACAAGATAAGTCTCAGAGGGACTTATCTTGTATGAAGCATATTCTTCATTTCCAAGTCTTTAGGGGGTGCTTTACTCTAGCCTCCAAGGGCTTGAAATAGATTCCAGGGTTCAGACTATAACTCCTATTCACTCTATTTTACCAAGAGCACATTATAGCTTATTAAGTGGCTGTATGTCAAATATCATATTTGATCTGTACAACACAACCCCTTCTAAGAAATATATACACTTCACTCTCCCCAAAATTATAAAACTGAGTCTTAGTAAGTGGTAAAGCCCAGAACCACACTCTTTTTTTACTTCATATATTATGTGTAAATAAATGAAGTATCACAAAATATCCTTGAAATAAAGATATCTGTGGTCATTTGTAAACCATGACAGTTAGCTTTTATAATTAAAGTTTAAAAAGCTAGATGGGTACTATTTTAGCTTAACATTTTTATTTCATTAGCAGTTATGGCATGAAGATTTGACAACGTGGGCATGCTCATTAGGACTTATTCAAAATTGATGAAATTTCATCACAGATCTATCCAAAGCTTTGAACAAACAATTATCTACTACCCACACTTACTTGGAGGTAGAGCAAAAGTTAACCAGTAATTTGAAATACAGACTAATCCAGAGTTTGTTTCTATTTGTGAGGGAGAACAGTTACACAAAGTAATCTCAATCACCCCATGTAGCTATAAATCCATAACTTCAGTGGGGGAAGGGGAAGAGACTAGGATTATTTACTCCCATACAAGACATAACCAGAAACTTACACAGAAATGTCATTCAAATGGAAATTGGGTGGGGTATTTTTTGTACATCATTTAGTTTTTTAATTAAAATAAATATATCATTTAATGTATTTTAGAAAACATAAAAAGTGTTCTATACCAAAAAAAATGGTTTTAAAAAGTAAAATAGCACTATTTGGTGAAAGTAATCTGAGTAATTCAAGAATGTAATGCCACAAAATAAATCCAACCATAAACTATAAATTATTCACAAAATAATCAAGAACTTCTCACACTGATCTGAGGAGTTTTTTGTTTTTAATTACAAGATGCTTTCAAGAAGAAAAAGCCAACATTTAAAAAATAAATTTTAGGAAGATACTTTTTTTTTAACATCTTTATTGGAGTATAATTGCTTTACAATGGTGTGTTAGTTTCTGCTTTACAACAAAGTGAATCGGTTATACATATACATATGTCCCCATATCTCTTCCCTCTTGCATCTCCCTCCCTCCCACCCTCCCTATCCCACCCCTCTAGGTGGTCACAAAGCACAGAGCTGATCTCCCTGTGCTATGAGGCTGCTTAGGAAGATACTTTTAAAAGATTTAAGCAGATCTAGATAAGAGGTACTAACAGATATGTTTTATTTTTTTACTTTTTTTAAACATCTTTATTGGAGTATAAATGTTTTACAATGGTGTGTTAGTTTCTGCTTGTTTTATCTTTTGAAATTAAAAGCATTTGTATATATCTAGTTAACTGCTGTATTATTTAAAAATTTCTCACCAAGGTAAATTATTATTTCCCTACAGCTTATGCTTTAAGTCAAAAGATTCCTCTTTTCTTATCTGAACCTCTAAAGAAGTGGTAAGGAGCCCTAAGGGTGGTAGAGAGAATTCTAGGAATTAAGGGGGGGAGAGGAGCAGGCCAAATTACTAACTCTGCCTGGCCCCCTCACTCCAACAAGAGTTGCTCAATTTTTGTCAAATATTTACACACACACACACACACACACACACACACACACACACACAGAGAGACAGAGAGAGAGAGAAAGAGACAGACAGACAGAGAGAGCGAGAGAGGAAGGGGTGGGGGGAAGCTGAATGACTACCGGGATAAAAGGTGCTGCATCTAAAATAGTTCCAAAATTACTGCTCCAAATTAGATCCTATAAGGTGTCCTCTCTGTGATAATTAAACACTGATTGGGACATGTACCAGTATCTCTTCCAAAAGACTTATGCTTCTTAACTTAGTCTCACAGATTTGACAAGAGATATTACCAACTGTCCTTTCAGACATCAAGGTGCACATTTTTGCTGCTCATTAAACTGCTGTGTAATCCATGCTTTAAAGTCTTTAACCAAAATTTGGTCTAAATTAACCAAGTTCAAGTATGGAGAGTGATGAATATACAAAATCCATCCAGCTGGGCTGGGGCATGGTTACCCTCCGCCTCCAACAAATATATTCTTTCTTATAGCAAAGAAATTTATCAAAAGCTACTGGGTTAGATCACAGCCTATATGGGTATCTAATTATAGAGACAACAGCTACCAAAGGTTACAGCACACGCTCAATTAAAATGTTAAAATATATACACTATATGTATGTAAGGTACATATATATCTTATATATGACACAGTTGACACCATATATATATATGTTTGTGTGTGTGTATGTATACAGATGTCACTAAATGAGAGCTGGTTTGCATACATTTGGTCCAGGTAAATTATTTTACATAGAAATCTCCAGGTGTTTAAAGCAATTTGAAAAGGTTTTCTAAATATTTAAAACCCAAAAAACATAGCTGCTCATAAACGTGGAAAAGGTATCTAGATCATCTATTCCAAGTATCTACACCAAGAAATATTTTCTTTGGCTGATTTTATCCAACTGCCATGGCATCAACTGTTGTCAATGTAATTCAGCAAAAGCAAGGACGTTCAGTGATTAGATATATTCTGCTTCAGAGTTACAAGGTCATTAATGTGACCCTGGGGAAAACATCCTCCTTTTTATTAAATTCTGAATTTATAAGAATAAGGATTAAAATGTTTCATAGAAGGCAAAATGGAAAATAAAATACTTAAAATCACTGGGTCCTCATAAAGTTGTCTTTGTCATAATAATAGCAACAAAAATGAAAGACAATTATACTAGCTATCTTAAGATCTGGTCTGAGTATCACTTACTAACCATGACTGACTATGCTCGTCACTTAACCATCTTACCTTCAGTTTTCTCTCATCTATTAAACTTAATAAAATATTAATATGCATAGTACATACATAGAAACATCGAGGGCACAATGTGTGAAAACACTTTAAAACAAAAAAGAACACATTTTTGAATTATTATAAATTATTGTTATGAGTATAATGAGATTGGAAAAAATTTTAATACTTTTAACACTTTATTAAAATGTGTAATGTAAAAATGGTGGATTCTTCACCACAGTATTTTGTTCATTGCCTGATTCACTTCATTACAACAATAAAATTTTTAATCTTTCAATTTTTCTCTAAACTTGATTTATTTTTCTTTGTTTTATGACTCAAACATTTTATTAACTCCCTTGTCCAACATTTTCAAATAATTTAAAATCAATACATATTTATTAAATTCCAAATATGTACAAGGCACTATGTCATATCCCTTTACCAAGAGGCTCATCAAACTGTGGATTGCCAAGGCCCTTTCCTTTCTTCATTTCTTCCTCTTGGATTTATATTCAATTTAAATGGTAACTTTACCTGAGATCCCCTCTATCCCCAAACACTTAAGAAAGAAGAGAAGAAACTAAATTAATTCAGCTCCTATTATACTCATGGCACTACATTTACACTTACATTATCTCAGTGAATCCTCACAACAACCGTAAGAGATAAGTATTCACATCCCATTTTAGAGATAAAGAAGATAACGATAGCAGAGAAAAAAATTAAACCAGGTTTGCTGAAACCAAAACCTATGATCTTTCCATTAAGTCAGTACTTTCCAGACTTTTAGATTTTACAAACCAGAACAACACTCACCAACACTCACGCACACACCCACACACAATTGGTGGTCCTCATGTGGCTGGCAACATTTTACTTTCTAAGAAATTATATATTTTTTAAGCCCTACTATCTACCATCAGCACTATTTTATAAAACAAAAGGATATTAACATTTAAAAAAAAGAAAGGAAAGACAATATCAAAGGAAAGACAATATCAAAAGAAAGACAATCTCAATATCGAAGAAAGACAGATATTTTCACCACACAACAGGTCCTCCAAGGGGGCAAATGAGAACAAATGCACTGAAGCACGCTGTTTCCATTAGAGAGAAGTAGAATACAGAACCTAAAACACTCTATTTACTCCTACTAATTTTAGTACAAAGGTAAAAAGAATGCATATTTCCTTGACTAAAGCCATGGGCTTTCTCAAAGTTTTATATATATGCTGAGGCTCTGAGGGCAAAGACAACTTCAGAAGCTTAAAAATAAGTTAAGGTAGCTTCTGGTATCAACAGATCAACATTTCCAGTATTATGATGTATTTTCACAGATAGCAGTCCTTCTTCAGGCTTTTCCTTCAAACAAAAATCTATATGGATACAATCAAAAGAGTGGTTAAAGAATACAGATCTATTACCTCACACCTAAGAGACTCATCTGTCTTCAGTTGCTTTCCTGTCTTTCCAGCCTTATCTATCACACTTAATTAAAAAGAGCAAGGACCTTGTCTTTCTCATGTTTCTGATGCAGGATCTGATATTAGGATCCTAAGTTACTATTTTAGGGTCAATTACAATGAATCTATTAGCTCAATGCCAGAAAAAGTGTAAAACATTAGTAAGTGTGAATTTGAGCTAAAATTTCATAATAAATCTACATTTTAAAAAATTCATACTTTGTCTTCCAACAGTGACCAACAGGAAAAGTCATAACAATTCTGAGACACATATAACCTAAATACTATAGTCTCTTCCATATCTCTATTTCTAATTTCATCTACTTACTAGGCAGAGGATGGATTCAAGAGTCTAGGATGGGGGCTTCCCTGGTGGCGCAGTGGTTGGGAGTCTGCCTGCCGATGCAGGGGACGCGGGTTTGTGCCCCGGTCCGGGGAGATCCCACATGCCGCGGAGTGGCTGGGCCCATGAGCTATGGCCACTGAGCCTGCGCGTCCGGAGCCTGTGCTCCACAACGGGAGAGGCCACAACAGTGAGAGGCCCGTGTATCACAGAAAAAAAAAAAAAAAGAGTCTAGGATGGGAAGCAGACAGACAGAAAACAACTTGCTATTTGCTGTCCAATGGCACTTGGAACTGACCTCTACAACTCATTACCATTTATGAGCATCTAATGTATCAGGCATAACTTTAGGTCCCTGCTCCATCACTATTCCATCCTGAATTGTCCTAAAAGTCTTAAGAATGGAGCATATTCACTAGACACCTGAAGCTTCTAAATGATCACTTGGCAATAAAGTTCAAAGTTTTATGAAATAACTCTTTTAGGCCAACATATTTGGCAATCCTCTCTTTTAAGGATTAAACAGTATCCTGATTGATCTACTGTACTTTATATGGTACAGTTAGGTTATGTATCTACATTGCTCAAAGATAAAAAACTAAAAAATAAAAATAAATATTCCTGATTTTGTCAATGACCCCCTGTCATAATACAATATTATTGGAACAATCTACTCATACAGTAAATGAAACGCCTCTGCTTTTTTTTTTTTTTAAAGCTACAAGGGAGGTAAATGAACTATCCTTGTGGGCAATATATTTAGGTTTTAATCTTACTGAATTTAGTCATTGTGTATACTCTTCCCTTTACTCAGATTATCCATTCCTTTTTTCACTCACTTTTTAAGGCCTAAATCAAATATGTAATCCACTGTGGACACTTTCCTATGAATCTACATAAAATCAATACCATACATTGCATATTCACACTGCACTGTGAATAAACGTCCATAATTCATCACTATTTATAAGCTTCTAGTATGTCAGGCACCATTTTAGGTGTTTAACATATTTCCCAATTAACTGCATTGTTTCCAAGTCTTTATCTATCATATCATTGTGAGTCTGTCCAGAAGAGGAACCTTAATACCCATTTTTATCCACTCAGCACCTATCGCAGAGCTTGGGACATAACAGGTTTTGAATAAATGTTCATACTTTATTAAGAATACAGATTTTAGGAATACTACTCAGCCATAAAAAAGAATGAAAAACTGCCGTTTGCAGAAACCTGGAGAGACCTACAGAATATTATGCTCAGTGAAATAAGTCAGACAGAGAAAAACAAATACTGTATGATATCACTTATATTTGGAATCTAAAAATAATACAGATGAATGTATATGCAAAACAGAAACAGACTCACAGACACAGAAAACAAACTTGTGGTTACCAAAGGGGAGAGGGGAGTAGGGAGGGACGAATTAGGGGTTTGGGGTTAACTGATACAAACTTCAATACATATAACAGATAAGCAACAAGGATATACTGTATAGTACAGGGAATTATAACCAGTATCTTGTAATAACCTGTAATGGAGTATAATCTGCAAAAATACTGAATCACTATGCTGAACACCTGAAACTAAAATAATACTGTAAATCAACTATACTTCAGTAAAAAATGAGTACACATTTTGTTATCAGAAATATACCATTGTATTTGCCCAAAATATAAGGACTATAATTTGATCAGAATCTTCAAGTTTTATTATTCTAATGCAAAATTTGATTCTTGATTTTCTTCAACAAGTGAAATTGATATAAATAGTTGCTTAGCATCAATATATTTTCCACGTCATATCCTCACTTCTGACTTTTTTTTTCCATTTTAAATAGAAAATTGAGTACTGAAATAATTTTGTCTCTAAATCAGGAGAGTTATTCACTGAATGCTTTATTAAATTGGAGTCAGACAGACCTGTGCTCAAATGTCAGCTCAGTTACTTACTAGTTATATGATCTTGCTCAGTTTCTTCTTTATAGAATGGAGATAATAAATGGTGTCTATTTCATAGTTACTGTGAAGAGCAAATTAGATAATATATTTTAAGCAATGGCACATACTAAGCATTCAGTAAATATGCAGCTGTTGTCCCTGTGACAGAGATTTGTCCCTAACCCAGCAATGATTACAGTCTTACTTTAAACCAGTGATACTCAAAGAGATGTATCTAACAAAGAACACAAAAAATACTTGTGTAACTGATAAAAATATAACTTATATCCCACACCTCATTCTGAGATTTGCTGTTGGTGCAAGGACAAAGGAAGTAAGGTATAGGCACACAGTTAGAAAACTATCCCCCAATGTCTTTGAAATCACTGAATATTAAATTTATTAAACATTTTATGAGTCCATTTCCAAATCCATTTACTAACAGTTAAAATGGTAGATTTGTTAAAATGCCAAATTTGAATTTTCTATTTCCCATTAGACATATTTTATTAAATATTTATACAACAAGCTCTCTTAAGCAATAAATGCTTAATTAAAATAATTATATTGTTTTCAAATCCTTGTAAAGATTTAAGATGCAGAAAAAATATTTTCCCTCTATAATCTGTTCCTAATTTGGGGTTTATTGGTTTATAAAATCAGAAGGACAATGCCCTGTCAACACTGCCACTGCCTGAAGAAAGATCTTTAACATTATCACCATGGCCAGATGTGCTCAGGCAGGGCTCAAAGCTGCTCTTCTACTATGTCAACAAAGGTCTCAGTCCTATCTGCTGGTATAAGTTTCTATGTTTTACTGCTGTTCAACTTAGTTATTTAGCTCATCAATTTAGAACAGTCTGTAAGTGTGAAATAAAAATACTGCAGTAGCCACATATTCATTCATTAAAAATATAATAATTGAAGGTCTACCGTGTGCCAGGTATTGTTTTAGGCATTTTTCTGCTCTCATGGAGTTTACTTTCTAGGACAGGGGAACTGTAAATAAACATATTAATAAATAATGTTAGTAGATGACAGTTATATGAAGAAAAACAAAGTAAGTTAAGTGGGATAAAGAGTGACAGGAGAGATGCTACAATTATTTGTAAGGTGTTCAGGGAAGGCTTCTCTCTGAAAAGATATCTGAACAGAAAACTAACAGAGGGAAATACCAATCTATGTGGATATCAAGGGCAGAAGCATTCTAGAAGAGGAAATAGAAACTGCAAAGGCCGTGAAGTGTTCCAGGAAAAACAAGGCAACTTCTATGGATAGGGCAGAGAGAACAGAGGGGGAAAGGTATCAGATAAAGTTAATTAAACAGGCAGCATGGGGTTATATCCAGTAAGATCTTACAGGCTATGCTAAGGCCTTTGAGTCTTACTTTTAGCTATCAGGGAAGCCCTTAGGGCTTCCCCGGTGGCGCAGTGGTTAAGAATCCGCCTGCCAACTCAGGGGACACAGGTTCAAGCCCTGGTCCGGGAAGATCCCACGTGCCATGGAGCAACTAAGCCCATGTGCTGCAACTACTGAGCCTGCACTCTAGAGCCTGTGAACCACAACTACAGAGCCCGTGTACCACAACTACTGAAGCCTGCGTGCCTAGAGTCCATGCTCCGCAACAAGAGAAGCCACCGCAATGTGAAGCCCATGCACCGCAACAAAGAGTAGCCCCTGCTCACCGCAACTAGAGAAAGCCCGCGCATAGCAACAAAGACCCAACGCAGCCAATAAATAAATAAATAAAAAGGGAAGCTCTTAGAATATAGTGAGCAGAGAAATAACATAATCTGAATTATGTCTAAAAATTATGACTGCCATGTGAAAAATAAGCTACACAGAACAAAGGCAGAAGCAGGGAAACCAGAGGCACAAATGACAGATTCACGTCAAACATAAATGATTAGCCACAGGAGAAATAAAATTTCCTGGACTTAATTAATCAACATGGTGACCTAGACCCTATATTCCCTGTGACAGGACTCTAAAAGATGTTAGCACCTGTTACGTGTCAAACACAACAAAATTGTTTGCTAACAGATTAGTCAGGCCTCAGAAAAAAAAAATTGTTTGCAAGGCAAATGATATTTCATTTACAAAGGTCTTTCCATAATGTACATGAACCCTTAAATCTTTAGATGGGCATCCCCACATCTCTCAGATTCATGAAAGTCAAAACTACAAAGAAATAGCAATGAATTATTCTACTTGCAGGAATGGGAGCCTAAGACCAACTCTCCCACTAAGGATTAACTAGAAAAACTTACCAAGAAATAATTAAAAGCAAAAACTTAAAAACATGTGCTTGAAGGCACTGGATAGCTAACAACAAAGTAATGATTTACAGTTGAGGATCAGGAGCAGCCCAGATGTAAACTCTCTTTTGGAGGCACTTCTCCCCTCCTCCTTAACAAAAGGAGATTGTCAAATAGCCAATAAAAGGGGAAAAAATGAAAGTCATCTTATTAGAAATTTAAGAAAATAAATATTGAAACCACAATAAAGTACCATTGGACACTCACCAAAACAGCTAAAACTAAAACGATTCGTTACTAAGTTCTGGTAACAATGCAGAACAAATACAACTTTTATACACTGTCGGTGTCCATGTAAACTGTACAACTACTTCAAAATTAAACATATATATACTTCAGAAGACTGTAAAAATAACTTCAATTCTCCACCCTTTACTATAGAGACATTACCTCTGAAATGTGACTCTGTAGCGTCTCTCATCCATAATTAGAATCTATTTCCCTACTCCTTGGATTTGGCCTGTACGTGTGACTTACTCTGGTCAACAGAATACGTTGAAAACAACCGGTTGTGTGCCACTTCGGCACCTAGGCCTCCAAGAAGCCTTGCGTCTTGCGTTTCATGCTCCCTCTGAACCAAGTGAACAAGCCCAGGTTAACTTGCCAAATGATGGAAGACGTGAAGCCCAGCTACCTGAGTCGCCACAGTGACTAGAGCCATCCTAAACTAGCGTGGCCCCCGCAAACTGCTGACACATGAGCAAGCCCAGCTGAGACCAGCCAAGCCCAGCCAACAAACTACCTTGCCCACACACAGACCCATGATCACTAATAAATGGTTACTGTTTTAAACCATTGAGTTTTGGAGGGGTTCGTTCTACAGCAATAGCTAACTGATGGTATCAGAAGTGAGGTACTGACACAATTTTAAAAATAAAATATGTAATATTGGTTTTGGAACCAAACAGTGGCCTACGGCTTGAAAAATGGTGAGCAAACTCTTAGCAAAAGCTGGAAAAGGGTAAGAAAATTTTCACTGGACACTGAAAAAATGGGAATTTGTGCATGTAGTAACAAAATATGTGGTAAAATTGTGTTCTCTCTAGTACTCAGAAGATGAAAAAGTTATTTAATAAACATTTAGATTTGTCTGAGATTTCCAGGCAAATGTTAAGGCAGCTGGTTGTTCCCAGCTGTGCACGACTAAGGTAACAGGGCAAAAACGAGATGAGCTAAAGAAAAAAGTGATCAGTTTACAAGCAAAATTTAGAAGGAATAAAGAGGGGCCAGGACTTGTTGGGTTGGAAAACACAACTGCTTCTCATCTCCAGTCTCTCAGCTGGCAAAACATTCTCCAAATGTATAGTCTGGGACTGTAGACCAAATCAAGATGTAAAACCCCCTCATTAATGTCTCTAAAAGAATAATGAAGGGACCTACAAGACCCCCTCAGCTAAATAAAAGGCCTTCTATGGTCTTAAAGGAGTTGTCTCACAGAAGTCTGACACATCCAAAATAAGTCTAGAAAAAGTGTGTCTCAAAAACAGTTATAAGTTTGACTTTTCGCATATAATAACACCCAGAAATTCTACTCCCAGGCAGATACCCAACAGAAATGGATGATCATATGTAACAAGAGGCATGTACCAGAATGTCCACAGCAGTAATACTCATAATAGCTAAAAACTGGAAACAACCCAAATGCCTATCAACATTGTAATGAATATGAATATAAATTTTTAAAAACTATACTGAATAAAATGTGTTCTTTCACATAATAATGTTATACAGCAATGAAAATAAACTATATCTATATGCAACAAAAATAGCAAAAACATAATTTTGAAGCAAGCAACACAAGAAAATAATTCCTTTTTTGGGGCTTCCCTGGTGGCGCAGTGGTTGAGAGTCCGCCTGCCGATGCAGGGGACACGGGTTCGTGCCCCGGTCCGGGAGGATCCCACGTGCCGCGGAGCGGCTGGGCCCGTGAGCCATGGCCGCTGGGCCTGCGCGTCCGGAGCCTGTGCTCCGCAACGGGAGAGGCCACAGCAGTGAGAGGCCCGCGTACCGCAAAAAAAAAAAAAAAAAAAAAAAAAGAAAATAATTCCTTTTAAATAAAGTAAAAACAGTTAAAACTAAACTGTGGTGTTTAGAGATGTATGATTAAGGGGTAAAAGTATAAAAACAAAAAGAAAATATTATCATAGAAAGTAGACTACATGAGAGGGAAAAGAAGAGGAAACTATTTAGAAGAGGCCCAGGAGAGTTCTGGCAAGCTGGCAATATTTTATATCTTGATCTGTGCAGTAGTTACACAGATGTCAGCTTTGTAATTAACTGTACATTTGTGTTTTATGCATTTTTTTTTTTTTTTTTTTTTTGCATTACGCGTGCCTCTCACTGTTGTGGCCTCTCCCATTGCAGGGCACAGGCTCCGGACGCGCAGGCTCAGTGGCCATGGCTCATGGGCCCAGCCGCTCCGCGGCATGTGGGATCTTCCAGGACCGGGGCACGAACCCGTGTTCCCTGCATCGGCAGGCGGACTCTCAACTACTGCGCCACCAGGGAAGCCCCTATGCACTTTTCTGTACATACAAAATTTAACATGTATAAAAGATGTGCATCAGTGAGACCACAGGACTGTGGCAGCCAAAGAACTAGGAACATGTCCAGGTTCAAAAGCACTTTAGACAGAACTATTTTGTTTAAATGATATACTCTGCTGAGATTTTATTCAATTCATGTAATCAAAGCAACACTGATTTATTCTGTCAGCCTGTTTAAGACTAAAGGGGAAAAGAGGATTCCCTGTGTTTGCTTAATGATTCAATAAAATCTAGCAGGTACTATATTATGAGATGAACTGTCATTGTCTCTCATCAGGAGCACCATTCACTTTCAATAATAGTTTGTGTTTGTTTTTAATTTTTAAAAATTTTTGGCTGCATTGGGTCTTCGTTGCCGTGTGCAGGCTTTCTCTAGTTGCGTCGAGCGGGGGCTACTCTTCATTGCGGTGGCTTCTCGTTGCGGAGCATGGGCTCTAGGCACGCGGGCTTCAGTAGTTGTGACACATGGGCTCAGTAGTTGTGGCTTGCGGGCTCTAGAGCACAGGCTCAGTATGTTGCACACGGGCTTAGTTGCTCCACGGCATGTGGGATCTTCCCAGACCAGAGCTCGAACCCGTGTCCCCTGCATTCACAGGCAGATTCTTAAGCACTGCAACACCAGGGAAGTCCCTCAATAATAGTTTTTTAAGATGTGTGCTCAAAAGCGATTCAAAAAGTCCTGATAAAATATTCCTCCATCATTTATCTACTTCTTCTTCAGAAGTTCCTTGGGAAATTTTACTATGATGAGAAACGTTTGGGTAGAATTGCCTCCTAGCCCCATTACAGCTGAAAGCAAAGTCCTAGACTTTTTCTGCCAGGGAACGACCAGAGATGAGAGAAGCCACAAGAGATGAGAGACCCTTCCCTCAAGGCTTCAGTATGTATCGCAGCTGACGATCAGCTTGACTTAGGTGAGAAGAGACATGTATAACACAAAATAATAATATGCTACACTTAGAACCTTAAAAGGCACCACTGTAAAAAAAAAAGGCTGAAAAATCATACATCATAACTTGTATTTGTCCAGTTCATATTCTACTGCTACACCATTTCTGAAATCTGTAACACAAAGTATAAAAGAGGGCTACAGATTGATTCAGTTACGAAAATACTTTGCTTTAAAAATCTAAACTCATTAAACAAGAAAAAAAATCAGCTTTAATCACTAGCTAATAACTTTAATTAAGTTTAACTTTTAATTTTTAAATTAAATTAAAGAATGTACCAGTTGGCTGATGTCAGTATTGGATATACTATAAGACTGTTATAAATAAAACCTCAGATATTCCCATAAATCTATAATTGTGAAATGGGCTACAGGGTTGGTAGCATGATATTTTGAAAGAGCATTACAAATCAGACAAAATGCAATTTTAAAATACAAGCTAAAATGTTGAAATCTGTGGTAGATTTAATTCTCCAAATATAGACACAATATCTTTTATCCCACAGGCCCCTCTTTCAATATGACCTTAACACTTCTCTCATAGAGAAGTGTGGTCAATATCCCTCCCCCCTGAAGCCTGCAGACCTTTATGATTGTTTCAACCAATAGAGGACAACAGAAATTATGTTATGTGACTTACGAGCCTAGGTCATAAAAATGTCATGCACTTCTGCCTTAGGATGCTCTTGGATTTAGCTGCCATTGGCATTGGAATCAGGTTAAAGCCTAAAGAGCACTGAGGATAGTGTTAGTGGAAGCCTAAAAGGACCAGAAGGGGTTGCTGGTAAGGGTTTAAAAGTACTGAAATGTGATTGGAAGCTGCAAGAAAGGGGTTCCTTGTTTTATTTTGGAGGGAAGTTTAGAAATACTGTTGTTGGAAGAAAAACTGAAAATGGGAAATGTTCCTAATGAACTCAATGACTAAAAGTGCCACTGGGTTTCTTCTCGTTGCATATAGGAAAGAGATGAGCTAAAGAACAAACTATTAGCTCCAAAAGAGCAAAGACTCGCTGGGTTAAATAAAAGTGTGTGAAGTTTCAAGGACCTCCAGATGACAAAATGATTCTCAAATAATGCAATGGCTTTCAGGTAAAGATCAAATCCAGAGTAGGGCTGTAACACGCTGTGTTAAGACTTCAGACAGAGCTAAGACAAAGCCTCACAGAAATGTTCAGATTGACAAAAGGTCTCATAAGGTATATTAGTATTTTTATTGCTATATAACTAATTACCACAAACTGAGTGGCTGAAAACAACATCAAATTATTAGTTCATATTTCTGTAGGTCAGCAGTTCAGACAGGCTTGGCTGGCCTCTCACAAGGATGTAATCAGATGTCAGTCAGGCAGGGCTCTTATCTGGAGGCTCTGGGGAAGAATCTGTCTCCACACTCATTCAGGTTGGTGGCAGAATCTAGTTCTTGCAGCTAATGGTCTGTGTTCCCTGTTTCCTTGCTGTCAACCAGAAAACACTCTCTTCTCCTAGAGGTTGCCCTCATTCTTTCTCACCAATGTCTCCATCTTCAAACCAGCAAAACGCAGAGTCCTTTGTATGTTTCAGATCTTTCTGATTTCTCTTCTGCTACCAGCCAGAGAAAACTTTCTGCTTTTCAAGTGAACAGCTGATTGGGCCAAGGCCACCCAGAAAAATCTCCATATCTTAAACCAACTGACTTGGGACTTTAATTAAATCTGTAAAAGATAATTACCTATTTAAACAAAAATAGTATAGTGTAAGGTTTATAACATATTTAAGAAAAATATGTGATAATAAAAGCAAAAGGCCAGGGGTTGGGAGGAATGAACGTATACTACTGTAAAGTTCTTATCAGTGCCTGGAACTTGACGCTAAAGGAAAAACGCATGCCCCCATTCACGTTTTGATGCATATTTTAATGGTTAATATTCTTCCAGAACATTATTGAGAAACTGAAATTCATAACATTTTAAGTTTAAATATTTTATTTATATCAACAACAGAATGTTTTAAGTTTACTTTCCTGGTTTTATGGAAGCAAACTTATTAGTAATATTTTTAAAATCTACTTCTTTGTTTATGTTATTATCAATTGAGGAAAATGCCATGTTAAATAATTTCTCCTGACCAAGTGACAATCATAAGTAATTTTAAATTAACTTCAGTTTACTTAAACTTCTTTCACAGGATACCACTGTAACTGGTATTGTTTTTAAAAAAATTCTCAAGGTCACTAACACATTTGGGTAAAACTGCACTAAGCAAATTTCAAAACAGTTTTAGAAGATCCAAACGTCATGCTGACTTCATAGTATAATTACTGATACTGCATGCTGCTAAAACTATTTCAGATGCAATTCTTACAGGACTTAAATAATCTAACGTTTTTAGAACCAAAGTCAGTGGCTGTTTTTTGTAAATAGAAGTACTCAGAAAATAACTTTTCTCTGGTTAAAAATACAAAATCTGAAGACACTTCATTTAATTTTTCATATCTTCATAATAATGTGAGATTAGGATGCCCATAATCTCTCTAATTTCTATTTTATATAAACTTCCCAATAATAATTTATACTCTCATCTGGTGATCTGTATATTTCAAACTTCTTTTCATTTTTATTTTAAAATTGAGCAGGTATATTCATAACTCTTGTTAAAGCTCTGCATTCATCAAACATTCAAAGTTATATTCTCCCACTTGTTGTAAGCAAAGGAACAGGCTTTTTATTAAGTATTCAGCTTTATCTTTAATCAGATTGTTTTATTGTAGAGTTTTATCAACCTTTTTCACTTGGTTCAAACAGCTAGGAAAAGAAGGTCACTAGCATCAAAGAACAAAATTCAGTAAGGTCTTTTTTTTTTTTTTGCGGTACACGTGCCTCTCACATTGCGGAGCACAGGCTCCGGACGCGCAGGCCCAGCGGCCATGGCCCACGGGCCCAGCGGCTCCGCGGCATGTGGGATCCTCCCGCACCGGGGCACGAACCCGTGTCCCCTGCATTGGCAGGCAGACTCTCAACCACTGCGCCACCAGGGAAGCCCAGTAAGGTCTTTTAATCTTCCCTTAAACATTTTCTTCCTAAATTTATCCTAAAGATATTAGAGAGACAAAAAAAAAAAAAAAAAAAGAAGGAATTATCTTCTTTATGCCTTCTACTTTCACAACTAGCTCTACTTCTGGCAAAACTTAATAATGGCCTTATTAAGAGTTAGGCATTTCAATTTTCCTGCTCTAAACTAGAAAGACCTCTTTAAGTAATGAAGATATCAATGTGCTGTACTATAATAGACACTTTACATTTCCTACCATATTTAATTCTCAGAAAAACCTTGGAAGGTTGCTATTATTGTCCAAACTTTCAGATCAGAATTTGAGCCTCAATCAGGTAAGTAACCTGCTCAAGATTCTTCAGCTAATTCCCAAGAGGTAAACAGTGTGATTCCAGAGGCTGTGTTGCTTTTACTACATACCAATGCCACCTTCAAAGTCCTTTACATTATTCTTTATTATCTGTCAAATGTAATACAGAGCTATTTTTTAGCTGAATGGTAGAAATAACTAGGAACCAGAGAAATGCTTTGTCCCAGGACACACACCTATTTAATAAGGTGTGTATTTAGTAACAAAGTCTAAACCTTCTGTGCAACAATATTAACATGGGAGAGGTGAGGGGGGAAGAAACCATGAATAAAAATCTTCAACCAGACCTTTAAAAATATAGGAAATTAAAATCACAGTTGTTTGCGATTTTTTTGCTCCGCAATTTATTAGGATAATTGATTTTTATAATTCTTATACTAGTGTATGTGATATATTTTAGCGACCTAAAATGAAAAATTAATAGGTGATTAATGCTGCAAATATAAATAAAGGCAAACCCTTACTGTACAAAGCAGTATAAGTAGAGAGTACAAGAGTGGAAGCCACAGGAGACAGTCATGTCTGAATCTAAATCCAATTAAAATAACATGGCTGGTACCAACAGAACCCAGCTGAATACAATTTGAAGGGAAACAGGGAATCATATTAGAATTCTTCAAATTGGCATTAACTAGGTCAATATACTCACATTCCTCCCTGTCAAATTTAAAAGTTAGGAACTATCATCTATACTATCTTATCCCCTCCTTTTTTCACTAGGACACACAGAATGTGTGTTTACCTATAAGATTTTTACAAGAATATACTTCCCTAATACAGAATACCAGTGAGTTTATATTTAAGAACCTTTTCTCTCTCCTAACAGGCTCTAATCCTATAAATCAGTAAGAGATTGGTAATAAGCAGGAGACTTTCTTTATGAACACACTAGTACTTTTAAATTCTAAGACAAGAGAACTTGAAGATTCTGAAGGCATAAATTAGTAAAACATAAGAGGGGCCAAAGCACAAACAAGTCATCAGTTAATACAAGTGACATTTAATTCATGTGAATTTAATTGTGATTCAGTTAAATTCAACTATATATATGGACTTCAACTACACACTCTGCAAACAGAGGTAGAATACTAATTAAATAATGCAATCAATGAGGCCCACCATTCCCTGAACGAGTGTAACTCCTGGAGTCAGTGTGAGTGTGAGACGGAAAATGTGCATCTTCTGTTTCCTCAGTCGATGCGTGCTGAGGCCTCATGTACTAAGGTGATTCTAGGGCTAAAAGACATACATGCACTGTAAATCTAAATGTTCAACTAAAGAAACAGCAAACTGTTCCAACAAACTTCTGAAGAAAAATATGGTGAAATTGACTTAATAAGAAATGCTATGATGGGATCCAATGTGGTACTTTCCTAAGGGATTTCCTCTCCCTCCCAAGTATAGTCTCGTCTCTGTGAGATCATCCCCTGCACTGACATTAGAGACCCTAAAACCCATCTCTCCATAAGATTCCTTATATGTAAAAGAAAAAAAAAGAGGACATCACTCTTTTAAATATTAATGTGCAAAAAGAAAAATAAGAAGTTTTATGGGAGAGGCTGGCAGAAATGAGGATTAGGGAAAACTATGTGGGCTAATAAAGGCAGTTTTTGTAGATTTGGGCCAATTTGCAATATGAATCGCTTAAGGTAAGTTAATGAATTATAAACTGATAGAATTCTTTAATGTAAGTTAATGAATTATAAACTATATGATAGAATTTTTACATCAGAGTTTAAAAAGTTACCTAAAACTATTTGTAAACCAAACTTCCCCAAAAAGAATACTGGAAGCGAAAAGCACCCTCAAGTAAACAGGTCAAGTTTGCCCTCTGTCAATATATACAATTGACTGGTAGACACATTCTGGTCAGGAAATGTTTACACTTTTATGCAAGTGGCTATGGTTAAGCTGCTAAGTACAAATTTCAAGCTCCACATTCAACATCCCACCAGCAATTAAACAACACAATAGAGAGAATTAGGTATAAAAAAAGAAAATATTTTACAATTTCTACTTCTTCCCATTTCTGAGGGAAATCATGTTTCCTAAGCCTAACTCACATGCTGGCTCTGACAAAAAAAAAATGATCATGTTTGTACTTTACAATGTGGTTAACCAACAAGGCAGCCTGAGGTTGGGTGACAGGCTGGGCCCTCCATTTCCCCCAGACACTGCTTGGCTGCCCCAAGGGCAGAACAGGACAATCAATATTCAGCTAACCTGTTACCTACTTGCACTTCAGCTGAGCAGCTATCATCTAGAAAAATCCAGTACAGACTGTATTTTACTACCAGAAACTCCCTGATTCTCTAGTACTATGAGTACTTCATCACCCAGACAGCCCTGCCAGAAAAGAATAGGAAAACTCTCAATGCAATCATCTATCAAGGTCATTCTCTCACTCCTCACACTTGGCAAATGGAAATAAATCACCTACCCTCTGGAGAGTTTCATGTCTATCAAAACAAAATGTTTAAGAGCAGGATAAAACCATATAGACTATGAGAATAGGCACTAGCCATGGACCTCACTAAAGACAGGCAGCAAAGTAATCACTGTGGAAGCACAGTGGTTACTTTATTAAATTGTACATTATTTTCAGTCCTTCTGGGCAAATTTTTAAAAAGTGACTTATTGTTTATTAATTTCAAGGGTCCAATGAGACAAAGTATAAAAGCACGTAGGATACCTGGCATATATTAAATGGTACCTGGCATATATTAAATGGTCAATGAATGTTATCTATTATCATTACCTTCTTAATTGTTTAAATGTGGCAGTATCAGGCATAGTGGTTACTTTCTGTGCACTGCAGCTATGGAGACACTCAGCTTTAATGAGCTCCATCCACCTAGGCTGACTAGAATTCAGAAAAATACAAAGTGGCAGCACTTAGGAAAGAGACAATGAGGTATCTCAGCCACCTGCACATTTCATATAATATTATGAAGAAATTAGATGTTCCCTCAGCCTCCAAATAGGCCATAATCCATATGAACTGACCCAAGGCAACTTGTGGGTTTACTTTTTTTTTTTTTTGAAACATCTTTATTGGACTATAGCTGTTTTACAATGATGTGTTAGTTTCTGCTTTACAACAAAGTGAATCAGTTATACATATACATATGTTCCCATAGGGTTTACTTCTTAAATAAAATTTCCTTATGAGAAAAAGAACCTTTTTTTAGGAATTATCATTAATTAGATCGCATTTTAAACTGTATTTTAAAATTTGTTTTTATTTTTAAACTTGTTCTTGTCCTATATAATAGCCCCTCATCTCCAAAGATCTCTACTCTTTAGAAGCAGACAGCTGAAATACATAGAATTAAGTAATACTTAATTCATAAATAACATGTGTACCATCAAAGAGAAGTATAAATACACTTATATGGCAGCAGTGTTATTATTAGTCATTACCATGCCAACCTAAAATACCTGAGGAGATGACTATAATTTAACTTATAAATGAATACACAATACCCACTCTCAAAGCTAAGAAATCTATAAATTATATCTAAATAAAAATTTATATATAAATCTATAAATTACTTATCTGTCTACAGCAAAATGCTTGATAAATTTAAATAGTTCAAGCTACTTTAGGTATATGCTTACAATGTTCATATTTTCTTGTACTTAGGAGTCAAAAGAAGTCAATATACATAAAAATCAGTTGAAAAGTAGAGAAAATACCCAAATTAAAATGAGGATGAAAATCTGAGCATCATTTACATGAGGCAGAAGAACTTCTGACTTCTCATTTTAAAACAAGACTACGGTAAAACTAGCAACAGATTTTTGGTAGACTATTTCTTCTATTATTATACATTAACAATTAAATAATATCCTCCTCCTCCTCTCTTAACTAAAAAGGATGATTGCAATATGCCTGCCTTGTTGGAGTGTTTTGAGACTCAGTATTTGTAGATTTTTGAGCCTTGTGGCTAAAAGAGTGAATACAAAGTATTATAACCAAGAATAGCGATATAAAAACAAAGATGGTTTAAGATAATAGAAAATTACATTTATAAGTGGCACAATGCCATACTACCCCTGTGGACTCGTTCTTTCAGAGTACATACTCTATGAAAGGTCACTGTGGGTGAAAAAAAAATCCCGCCGGGAGTTCAAGTAGCCTACAATGCAATATTAGTAATTAAGGAAGTGGTATTCTTCCTCTATATTCATTTGGGAATCATTTCTACTAATTAAGAGAAAAGGAACAGTGACTTGTTAAAAATGATGGTTACAGAAAATTCAATCTGAATTCCAACAGCCTGGTTACAAAGGAGAATACTGTAACACTGAACAATTTTTAAAATAAGGGCAAACTACTATACAAGCCATCAAGTCAGTACTCAACTATCTTCCAAAATAATATACTCCTAAAAATATTTTCCAGAATAACCTATGTTCCTAACACAATGTTGAACTATAGCACTGCAAATTCAATTAACATTAAGTGCCTACTATGTTGAGAGTCATTCTATCGATAACAGGCACTTCACAGATATTCAATTCTATCAATAATCCTAGAAGGCAGGTATTACTAGCCACATTTTCAAATTGGGAAATTTGCTGCAGAAAGATTCAGATTCTTGCCCAGAGTCTAAGAATTTAAACTCAAGTCATCTCACTTTTACACTTTAAATCCGGTGTACCCCCTTCATTCTGTCAGACTAGGGTCTCATCTGGCTATGCCAATAATCAACTGACAAACCATTCAACCTCACTGGGCCTGAGTTTTCTCAGTAAACTTAGAGGGTTGAAATATTCCCTAAGTTGGTCTCCTTCATCCTCCTTCTCTCTCCCTCTCTCTCATTCTCTCTGTCTCTAAAATGTACTACTTTAATCATTTTAAAGTATACAATTCAGTGGCTTCCAATACATTCACAGTGTTGTGCATTAATTTCAGAACGTTTTCACCACCCCAGAAAGAAACCGATAACCTTTAAGCTGTCAGTCCCCATTCTTTCCTTCCCCCAGGTCTTGACAACTGCTAATCTGCTTGTTGGTTCTATGGATTTGCCTAACCTGGATATTTTATATAAATGAGACCATAAAATATGTGACCTTTTGTGTCTGGTTCCTTTTACTAAGAAAAATATTTTTGAGGTTCATATACATTGTAGCATGTATCAGGACTTCATTTTGTTTATGGCTCAATAATATTCCATTGTATGTGTATACTACTATTTGTTTATCTATTCATCCACTGATGGGCATTTGAGTTATTTCCACCTTTTGGCTGCTGTTATGAACTGCTATAAACATGCATGCAGATGTACATATTTGCGTCCTTGTGCTCACTTCTCCTGGGTATATATCTAGGAGTGAAACTGCTGAGTCATTCAATAGTTCTATGTTTGAATTTCTGTGGAACTGACAAACTATTTCCCATAGTAGCTGAACCACTTTACATTTCTACCAGCGATATAAGAGGGTCCTAATTTCTCCACATCCTCACCAACACTTGTTATTTTACTTTTTTTTGTTTTTAATTATAGCCATCCTAATGGGTGTGAAGTGGTATCTCACTCTTGTTTTGATTTGCATTTCCCTGGTGATTAATGATGTTGAGTATCTTTTCATGTGCATGTTGGCCATTTTTATATCTTCTTTAGAGAAATGGCTGTGCAAGTCCTTTACCCATTTTTTTATTTGAGTTGTTTGCCTTTTTGCTGTTGAGTTGTAGGAGTTCTTTACATATTCTAGACAGAAATTCCTTACCAGGAATTTGCAAACGTTTTCTCTCATTCTTTAGGTTACCTTTTCTTTTTCTTCATAATGTCCTTTGATGCACAAGTTTTTACTTCTGATGAAGTCCAATTTATCTATTTTTCATTCATGCTTTTGATATTATATCTAAGAATCCACTGCCATATCCATCTAAGATCTCTTTTGGCTGGAAAATTCCATCAGCCTTTGCTCATTCCATAAATAAAGTTGTATATGAATAATAATTCTATTTGTTTTACTGCTGAGAATTATAAAAGGGTTATTTTGGGAGTTATTATTATATTGCCCTTACCAAGGAAGTGGCGGTATTTTAACTTTGGATAAAATGGCCCTTTAAAGATGGATAGGTTGGAACTCCTTGAGATAAAATGGAATAACGCTGAAAGAAACTGCATTTTTGCTCAATTATAAAAAGAAAGGAAGAAGGGGAAAGAGAGAGAAGAAGAGAGGAAGGGAGAAGATTCAAATAAAAAATTCCCAAGTGACCCTGGAACTAATGTGTCTGAGGTTCCTCTGTACCACAAACGACTCAAGGGAGCCTGCGGCTAGGGTTCCAGTTTTATAGCCAGATTCTCACTCTCCATCACGCCACCCACAGCATACGCCATATCCTCACTTTCCAACTGATCTGCTTTAGAATCTATGGTCCATCACTAAAATCAGTCCCTTGTACACAAGGCCAATCCTTTGTCCCTTTCTCCCTTCACCTGATACACCTGGCAAAGATGAAATGCTGATTAAACCCAATTATCTATACCTACTTCACAGTTGCATCGGAGCAACTAAAAATGGATGAAGGAAAATGTACACCATTTCAACAGTTCCTATTTCAAATTCATGGTCACAAATCTCAAATGGGCAATAAGCACTGGTCAGTAACAGTGAAACAGCCTAAAGTAACTAGTTTGTTCATTTTCCCAATATCCAAAATAACTGTTTCATACTTCCTCCCCTGTTCCCAAACCTTCTAGACCTACCCACTCCCTCAACTAATGACTGCATTCAGAAACAGAAGCAATCAGACACAGCTTCCTCTTCTACCACCAAAACTATCTACCTAATCCATTCTCTTTCTTTTTTGCTGTTACAACAAATAATGTGTTCCCACTCATCAAAGTCCAACCCTTTCATTTGTGCTCTGGCCCTCTTATCTTCTCACTTTCTCATGGAACTTATATCCCTCTCTGTCTTGCACCATCAGTTTCTCCCCAATGGATGTGGAATCGGCATACAAACCTCCTCTAATATCTCCAGTCACTGAATCCACATTCCCCTACGTCGACTATTCCGTTTCTGCTTCTTGAAGGAGTTACGTATGTGGTTGCTTTCACTTTTTTGCCTCGTTTTCTTTCCTCAATTTACTCCAATCAAGATTCTTTTGCCTCTCAAGTGTGATTGAGACTACAATTACCAAGGTTATCAGAGAAGTCCATCTAACCAAATCCAACAGTCATATATATGTCTGTTCTTCTCTTTCCTGACCTCTCAACAGTACTCAATACCGCCCTCCGTCTTGAAACACCTCCTTCTCCTGCCCCACGTAGTGATCACCAGTGACCTCCATGACACTAAATTCATTTTCTTTTTAAACTGCTATATAGTGATTGTAAGTTCAGGCTATTGTGGCAGGTGGACCTGGGTTCAAATCTTGCCCATGTTACTTTCTAATATCCAATCTAGGGAAAGATACTTAACCACTGAGACTAGTCTTCTTAATCTACAAGCTAGGGAAAATACTAGTACTTAACTCACAGCTGTGAGGGTTAAATTAGTATCCACTTTTTTTCTCTTTTACCTCTTACAGCATGTAACATTATTCACCCCCCAAGAAATGCTCTCTTGCTTTGGTCACTGGCTGCTCCTTTCCCAATCACTGTGATAAGCTCCTGTAGCTCACTTGCCTTTTAAATTTGGGAGTTCATCAGGTTCTATACTTCCTCCCTAAGTGACTAACCTCTTCCATCTCATAACTGAAATGATAATCAAAACCTCGATAATTTCCAAGTCTCAATTTCTAGTCTATAATCCACTCCCCACCTCACCGACTGCCATCCAAACAATCTCCACCTGGATATCTCAGCTACCTCATTCTCATCATGCTCAGAAGATAAGACCCTATCTTTTTCATGTGTTCTTTCCTCCACCTGAAACTCCTCTATCTGTTGCAGTCTCCAACTCTTTGCTGTCAGTTTCCACAGTTCCATGTATTTCCTCTTTTGTAACAGTCACTAAACTTAAATATATTTACCGGCTTAATGTATGTATTCCCTTTTAGACCATAAGCTCCATGATGGAAAATTAAACCCATCTATATCACAAATACCTTGCCTAGTACCTCATTCATGGTAAAGGTTTAATAAATGTTTCTTGAATTGAATTTGAGCTATCTTAAACATTTTTGTTTATTTAACTTATTGAACTTTAATTTATTGAATTTTATTTGTTCAGATGTCTAATTCATTGTTAACACTCATTTAAATTACTATCATTTCTAATCCATAAAAATACATTAAACAAAATTTAAAGGTACTTTTAAACATATTCTATTATGTCTGAGGAATTCTACAATTATCAATTGCCTCCAGATTTCAAAAAAGTAAAGAAATTCAGAAGCTAGGAAAGAAAAGTGAGGGTGATATTGTTTGCTTACTTTGAAATTTCACAAAATTTCTGAAAAGAATTTTAGTAAAAAGATGATTTTTTAAATTATGAAATACATGAATGGAGTATTTTGTAAAAAGATTTCCTCCTTCAAGTCGTTTTTATCATTTTCTCCACATGAATACTAACTTCCATCACACTCTGTGTATTAATATTTTGTTTTTACTCATCAAAGATACACAATGTCTAAAACAATATTTTTGCTAGCTTAAAAGTCTTATTATGGATAAATGCAGACTTTCCATTAGGCAACCTAAAGTACAGAAAAAGACTTCTACGCACATACTCTTCACACGCATAATAAGGGGGTTCATTTTGTGATACCAAGGAGCTATACACGTATGATTTGAACACTTCAATAAACTTGAATACCTAAGATCTTTCAGAAAGTCATACTGATCACAAAACTAAAAAAAAAAAAACAAAAAATACCCCACTAAATTAAGGAAAGACAGTTTTGTATTGCTCTCATTTAGAAAACATGACACCTTAAAGGATACTATCATTGAGAAACTGATCACAATGAAAAAGAATACAAAACAAAATTAAGAATCAGAAAACTAGAGCCACAAAGCCTTAGGATTACTTAAATAAATAAATTTGATTACAAGGAACCAGGCTTTTTTTTTCAAAGTACATGGGCAATCGTATACCAAATAAGGGCTGTTTCTGTTTACTCTAACTGCTAGAATATTTTATGAAATTGCTTCTACATGTTCTATAATAAAATAAAACACATACAACAAAAGCTTCTTTAATGTGTATACTAATGGAATAAAGAAATTATAAATGAAAGGACTCTATAATCTTACAAAAATACCAGGGCTTTTCACTGGTCTCCTAAAATTATCCAAAATAATTAACTAGTTATCAAAGAACCTACTTTTGAGATAGTAATGTTACACTTTTCTCCAGAAGTTCTTATATCCTTTGAATTCCACCTTTGAGTGTGTGTGTTCCTAAAACGATTATGAAAAGCCAATTATCAAACTACAGTAAATACCTTTTGTTGGTTTACATCCTTTCACCTAGTAATTACACTCCTGAAGAATAAGCATAACTTCCAAAGATGCTTTATTCATTCATTCATTTGTTCATTCATCATTCAATAACTGTTTACTGAACACCTACCATGTATTTATACACAAAGATGTTTATCACAATAGGAAAATACTGGAAGCAAACTCATTATTTGACAACAGAGGAAGTGGTAGGAAATTGTAGTAAGTCATAGCCAAAATGTGATGCAGTCAGTCATTTAATATATTAATGATGAGTCTGAATATGGAAAAGATCTGTGACAGAGTTAAATGAAAAAAGCAGAATATATAATCAAAGAAGACTTTCAAAAGAAAGTAACTATTAAAAAAAAAAGAAAGTAGCTATTGAACGAACACTGAAATAAAAGAGACTGCACAGTGGTGGTAAATCTGTGAGTTTTTCTTTCCATATCTATAAAATTTTCAAAATAAACGTATACAACTTAGGTAATAAAAAAAGAACCAGAAACAACTTCTTTAAAAGACAAGCAAAAAAAAAAAAAGGACTTCCCTGATGGCGCAGTGGTTGAGAGTCCGCCTGCCAATGCAGGGGACACGGGTTCATGTCCCGGTCCAGGAAGATCCCACATGCCGCAGAGCGGCTGGGCCCGTGAGCCATGGCCGCTGAGCCTGCGCGTCCGGAGCCTGTGCTCCGCAACGGGAGAGGCCACAACAGTGAGAGGCCCGCGTACCGCAAAAAAAAAAAGAAAAAAAGACAAGCAATATTCATCAATCATTTCATTTCAAAAGTAAAAACCACTGACCTATCTTAAAATTCTTCTAAACCCTGAATAAAACCATCCCAAATGACACAAATAAAAGTATCTTGACACAGACCTGCTCATTAGACAAAGCTAATTTTATAAATTTCTGATCAAAATCATTGAGTAAAAAAGCCCAAGACTTTATAAAATGTCTATTCAGATCATAAGATAGTATACTGTAGAAAATGAATAATTGCTATTTATCAAAAAAGAAAAAAAAAGTTCTGACTGATGAACGAGACTATCTTCTCATACCACATCTAACACTGAACAGTAATAACAAAACTTCAATTCTTTTTCTTAAACCAAATGCAAACATCACTGTTTTTTAAAAAATCACTTATAACAGAGGTATAGGGAAAAAAATGACTGGAAGGTCATATAACAGAACATAACAATGATGTGGGTACTAGAATTACACTTGATTTTAATTGGCTTTTTTCCCCTATATTTTCCAAAATGTCCAGTATAAATATATGCACAAATATTGTAACACAGAAAAATAAATTTAAATTATCAAGATAATATGCTGAAATATATTCACTATATAGATTAGATTAATAAAAACACAACATTTGTAAAATTTAGACCTGCTCATCAAAGCAGCTCAGAAAAATTTGAAGGTCCTTCCGAATCAGTCAATACGAACATTACCTTTAAGAAGATCAAAATACTTTAAATTTCTAATACAAAGAGTTCATGATTTGAACAGCATATGTGTGTTTTTCTCTTACTGAAAAAGCTGTCATATATACAGCTAAGCATGTGTTTTTAATGATATACCCTATTTCTTTGTTCACGGCACATCGAGATCAAAGATGTCATATAGCCCTTACAATAAGGTCTGTTAATAAATGTAGTGTCTATTGAGCTGAGACAACATCAAAACATACAACTTTACTTACCACATAAAAGAATATATTAGTGTCTTTCATTGACTTTAGTGTAAAATTGTTTCAATTTAATCAAAGAAAAAGAAAAGGAAATTTAGAATCCACGTAATTATAGTTTTATGAAGAACAATAATAAAATAATCACTGCATTTTAGAAAAGCTTTCAACACCATGAAACATATACACATATTACAGGATAACTGCTAAGTTATTAAATAAGCAAAATGATACAGTATCCTAGCAATAAATATAGCATAGGTCTCTGAAATAAAACTGCCTGACTTCAAATCCTAGCTCTGTTTATTAGTTAGGAATAACCTAGGAGAATAAACTAACCACTACATGTTTCCATTTCTCCATCTGTCTATAAAATACAGAGAATAATAAGAATTCATACATGAAAAAGATGTTTTAAACATCAAAGGAGGTAATACCATATCTACATAGAGTAAGCAATTTAAAAAAAGGCTTTTCCCCCCTTTTTCTCAATCTAAATAGAATTTGTCATACATTTTAAAAATAAGAATGAAGACCTCTAATTTTAAAAATTGGTATTAAAAGTCCTAAGTTCACTCAAGACCATAATTACCCTTCTGCAACCTGAGCACAATCCAATGAAACACTTAGATAAATGTTTAGAAAGTTCTCTTGTCAAGGTGACTTTATCTCAGTTGTTTCAAAAGAAGAAGAAACAAAGAATGAAACACAAGGATTCTTTCTTAAAGGATGAACAAAAAGAATTTAGAATCACTGCATTTACAAAATATGACTGTCTTGAACAGCAAATTTACTGAGGAAAATGCAAGATTAGTAGTATAATTCAAATATTTCAGTGTTTTTAGGATATTCAGTTACAGTGTTGATGCCATCCAAATTACCAAATCTGTTACATATAAAATTGCTATTCTCTATTAATAAAGAAATTTCAACTGTCTCTGACTAGTCTGGAACCAGTTATGCTCTAACCTAACACAGCCATTCAACTAACTTTGGGATTATTGTATTCTCTTTTCTCATAAACAAGTTAATACAGGAGGAAGAATGTAACAAAAAAAATCAACAGTGTAGAAGGCTTTTTTAATAAATTTCATTTTGGCAAATGATCATACACAAATTAGCAAATATTGAAATCAGGATGATTTTATTTATTTGTTCTGTACATATCTGATTAATAGGCACTAATTTTGTTGATGGAAACAAGAGAACTCTATTGTTATATACAGATTAGAAATGTAAACACTTAGCATTTCCCACAACTACTGACTTCACAAATTACTTTGAATGTTATTTCAAATAACACTGTGAGTGCCAGAGGTTAGGTAAGCAAAGAGCTCTACTGCCCCCTAATGAAGTAAAACAAAAAAAACAAAAAACTCAGAAAACTTGTTTTGAGGTATGTGTGGAACAGGAAAATAATCTTACTTTGCTAAATGCAGTAGACAAACAGTAAGAAAATTAACTGAAAACAACTAGAATGTCTATCAAAATACTATAGGGAAAGGTAGAATCATCCAGTTTTCATGATAAAATTAGTAGCAAAACAGGAAAGCCTCGAGACAGAAATGTTCTAACAGAAACGAGGCCACTACAACAATGTTATCTAAAGTGACAGCAATTAAAACTTCACTGCAGGCTACACTTTTCATGTGTATGTTGGAAGGGAATGAGAAGAAAGAGATTCTTAGAAACCATGCTTTTCAGTGAATTACTGTAAGTTTTCAGTTCAGCAGCTCAAAAGTATTGTAAATACTATCAAAATATTCTCTTACAATTTGCACTGACTCTAATCCTCTCAGAATTATTTTAATATATGTGTACTTTCAGGAGAACTACACTATAAAACATACATTTGACGAAAAAAAATAACAAACATACATTTGAAAGAATTTTACCTGTTTCCTGTTTTAAACAAATGTCAATTTCTTAAGCATGACAACTTTGTACTTTATGATACTCTGCCATCATAAACTAACCAGCAATAACTTTTTGTTTGTTTGTTTGTTTGTTTGTGGTATGCGGGCCTCTCACTGTTGTGGCCTTTCCCTTTGCGGAGCACAGGCTCCAGACGCGCAGGCTCAGCGGCCATGGCTCACGGGCCCAGCCGCTCCGCAGCATATGGGATCTTCCCAGACCAGGGCACCAACCTGTGTCCCCTGCATCGGCAGGCGGATTCTCAACCACTGCGCCACCAGGGAAGCCCCAGCAATAACTTTTAATCTTCCTTTTTATAAAATTTCTCCCTTCCTTTAACAAATTTGGTTTTTAAAACATGTTCCATACTCATGTTCCTTTTACCTAATATTCTAACCTGTCTAGAATTCCCGAATTCTCATTCAGAACAGAGCAAATGTTTGGGGGGAAGAGTAGTGTGTGGTCCTTAATAACAGAAGTTATGTAAAAATTAACATCAAGGAATCAGATATAACAAGAGTACAAAGAATACAATACCATATCATAAAAAAAAAAGTAAAGCTTCCCAGCAGCAGTTCACTGAGGGGAACAGAGGTGTGGTAGGTAACGGTTCCTTTATAGCTAGGGCACATGTCACTTGGAGAGGGCATGTTTCTAACCAGGTTGACTGTAGTTGTACATTCCATTATGTCTGTTGTTTACAACATGTAAGAAATAGGGACCAAATCCACAGAACGCCACAGGGGAGATAGGCAACACAGAGAAAGAGGGTCGCTTAAGTCTGCAGAGGAAATGAAAACAGCCTTTACATTTGTGTGCTGCTGCTCTTCCCAAGTGTCTGTTAATGAAAATGGTTCTCTAGCTCAGCAAGTCATAAGGGTAACCAAATGTTCATTCAAAATTGTAAAATAGCATCAGACAGAAAAATACAAATGTACTCAAACATATATCTCAAGTGAGTTGGATCTCACATCTGTATAGATTTCCTGAATAATATGAATGAATTAAAAACATGACTCTTTTACTTGAAGCATTACTCATTCATTCTTACTGCCTAAAGATATAACTGACACAGAAACATGTTTTGAAGACATAATAAAGAAGCTGGGAGGAATCAAGCATCCCGAAGTTAAACACTGCCAAAGTCATGATGCTTAAAGTATATCAAATAGAGTCAAAATTGTATCCTTCCAAGCTATAAATTCCATTTAGCTACTCAGACTTAACATACGATAGTCACGAGAAATAAAGCCGTGAACGTATACCTGGAGAACGGCATATATGTATTTGTGTATATAGGTGTGTGTTTTCCCTCATGGAATAGTCCCAGTCCACACCAATGAGTTCCAGGTTATTATCCTAAACCTAAAGGAATGTCTTCCCTAGTTCATGGGGAGAAAAAAAAATAAAGGACCTTCCAGGCTATCCTTTCCCTCCCCTATTCTCAGAAGCATACATATGAAAAATATGATCAAAAATTAAAGAAAGAATGAAAGAAAAGGGAAAAGGTTAACTTCATCAAGAAATAAAGTTAGGGGCAGCTTTGGTTTAAAACAAAGAGATTTATTTATTCATTAGCCCAAGAAAACTTTTACTGATGATGATGAAGATAGCAGCAGCCAGCATTTATAGAGCATCATGTACTTTACATACACTGAGTATATGATCTTCATAAAAGCCCTGTGAGACAGATAATATTATTCCTGTTTTACAGATGAAGAAACTGACATTCATAAAGATTAAGTAACCTGCTCAAGGTTAGACCGCTACTAAATTGCAGAGCATATATAGAATGCCAGTCAATTCGACACCTAACCATTAAATTTATGTTCTTTTCTGGTGAAAATGTGTGAAATGAAATGATTCTTTGCAAACACTGTAATAAATTAATAAATTATATATGTTAAGATCCAATTCAATTGCCTAAAATTGTGCAGATATGTAACCTGAGCTAGACACTGATGCCAGTTCTTAGGGAAGACAGAAATGTACAAGACATAATAAACGGTGAAAGTGCTAACAAAGAAGTAATAATATACACATCCTTCAATGCCCATTATAAATAATAACATTTCTTCCATTATTCTCTGATCACATACAGCCACAGTAATCTCTTCTTATTCAGATCTTCCTACCTCATTCTCACCTCTATTTCATTTGTCTTAAAATGAGACAGTCTCATTTATTTAAGGAAAAACAGTCACTCCCCCTTCTCTCTCTCTTAAAGATACTCAATTGTAGTAAAAAATATATAAAAATAGCATTCAATGACAACTGAAATACACATTTCTCAATATGCTGTAGTAAAAACTATTCCACAGCAACTCTTCTACCTTTGATAACATGTTCAAGTTTTCTTCAATTAATACTAAGGAAAAAAATCACCATGCAGTTTAAAACTAATCCAAAATTCTATTTTGTAATAGCTGCGATTTAAACACACACAGACATACTATACACACACAAACAGAACTCAGGTCACCTTCATATTTCAGGTATTGGCTGGACAACATTATTCCCTCTGCCATATGTATGCAGCTTAAAACACAAAACACCCAGAAACATCAGCAATTAACTAAAACATTAAAATCATAATTTTATATGACTAGTACCAATTTTTTCTATTGCAGAATTTAAAAGAAGACATTATAACATATTCTTGCAAGAAAAGTACCTGGTAAGACAACCTATTTTTTCAAATAAATAACAAAGTGATATGTAAATCTGACATCAAAACTTGTCAGAAACAAAGATCTGTCATTTTGTTAATCTTTCTTTAATTAAATATTTAAATCTTCAATTCAGAGAACAAAGACCTTGCTAACAATAAAGTACAAGACCTAGTAAACAAAATACATCCTTTCAATGGGACACCCTTTCTTACCTTCGAATCCTCATTGCTCACTCCTAGCTGTAACACAGCTTGAGGAGATTTTAGTTTTGCTTGGGCAGAGTGAGCCATCTGAAGGTTAAGCTGCCATCCAACCGTCTCCAGCTACAAAAGACAAGCACAGATTGGAATCAGATGGTACAGAAGGAAGAAAACAGTCAACTTTAAGCAAATCTCCAGTCAGCAGGAATGAACATGGATAGCCTGGACTTTGCGGAAAGTCAGTTCCAGGGCTCCTTGAACCTGCACACTCTGTACATTTTCCCTTGGGGCTCATTAGATTGGCCACGTGCCATGCCTGTCAAATTCAACGGTAAAACTGGTCTTCAAAGACACCCTCTTCTAAAAATAAAAGTTCTGAGACTAAGCGATGAACGACACTAAAGGAGTCAATGGTTTTTAAATAGTAAATTACTATTTTAAAACAGTACATTTTAGGGAATTCCCTGGCCGTCCAGTGGTTAGGACACCGTGCTCTCACTGCCGAGGGCCAGGATTTGATCCCTCCCTGGTCAGGGAACTAGGATCCCACAAGCCACGCGGTGCAGCCAAAAAAACAAAAACAAAAAACAGTATATTTTAAAGCCAATGGTTTTTAAATAGTTATAAATTTTAACCAGGAAATAGTATATACTGGTGGTAAGTACTTTAATGACCTATTATCCTGCAAAACTCTTTGCAGTAAGAATAAGGTAGAACTTTTTTTTTTCTTTTTTTAAAGGGAAATTGAAGTGCCCAGATGGTAAGAGGTTCACACATTTAGACACAGTTAGTGAGACTGGAATAGAGCCAGGCAAAGAATTGATATCTACTAGTGAGCAGGTGTTATCATGCTTTCCAAAGTTTTCTAACTTAACATGGTTCCCAGTTATGACAGAAACTAATTAGAATACTTCCTTTGAATTTATTAATTAGCAACAGCAAAATTGAATCAGGAAGGCAAAAACAGTAAAGACACACTAAAACAGCTTAAGTTTCAAAATATTAAGCAGCATAAATGTGGCTTTACTGAACAGGACAGATTATTGGTTTCTCCAACCTCAAAACTATAAAGTTTTAAATCTAATTTCCAATAAATCTAAAGTATCAATATTTAGGGAAGTTTTGTGACATGTAATTGTCATATACCTCTGACAACATGACTCTAGTAATTGATTTAGTAAAACTACCTTAGCTACACTGGTAAGAATGGCAGCCTCACAACCATTTTTACTTAACTGGAATACTAATTGCTAACTTGAAAGACTGCTCAACAGCTAGAATCACAGTAGTGACTCAAAGCCAAATTGGAAAGAGAGCAATGAGAGTATTATCTATTCGAGAGAGGATGTGATGAGAAAATAAAGATACAATTCTGTACTTTCTGGCACTGAACCTTTTAGAGGTTATGGGTAAAAAGGGGGAAGATGTTGCAGAGACATAATCCATAATACCACAAGTAAAAAAATCAATTTAATGGTACATGTTAAGTAAGGATCTGTAATGTACTGATCTTTAACACTGATTACAGTAGTAACATAGTCTCTAATAGCAGCCCACTACTTTTTCAACAGTCACATGCAATAGACCCTCCGATATAACAGGAAAGAACATGTCATAACTACTCTCATATATCCAAGCATTTTGATACACATCACCATCTTAATTGAAAAGCACCCTCTAGGTATTTGTATGGACCTGTAAGACACTGTTTTGACCTCATTTAACTAATCCTATCCCTGTCCTTTAAGCACTTAAGATAAATGACAAAGATAAATATTAAGTGAATAAATTAAAATATGGTCCCACTATGGTCAGGCCTTTGCATAAATTAATGTATGCTCAGTCACTGCACAGAGGTAGAATGGGAGAATTGAGATCACTGAACTTAAAGCTTAAGCTTTAGTTCATGCTTACACTGTCACTCACTAGCTAAGTGACCCTGATAGTTAAGTCACAATCTTTCAAGGTCTCAATTTCCTCATAAAAAATGAAAATAAATCTACCTGAATTATCTACTTTTCTGAGTTACTGATAATATCAAATAAGAAAATGCATATTCAAATTGTTTTGGAAACTGCAAAGCATTATAAATATAAGGCATTTGGGTCGCCTAATTTTTCCTACAGTATCTTTTTTTTAATAGTATCTTTTAAATAGAGTTGGCACTATATATCTATCTGTTGAATTGAAACAAATCAAAAAATACAAGGAAAGGTAAATTTTTAAAACCATCATAACTAAAAAGAGTTCGTTGGTTGACTTTCTTAAACTCTAGAGCCTTTTCTATTGAATTTTTTTTTTTTTTTTTTTTTTTTTTTTTTTTGGCGGTATGCAGGCCTCTCACTGTTGTGGCCTCTCCCGTTGCGGAGCACAGGCTCCGGATGCGCAGGCCTAGCGGCCATGGCTCACGGGCTTAGTTGCTCCGCGGCATGTGGGATCTTCCCGGACCAGGGCACGAACCCGTGTCTCCTGCATCGGCAGGCGGATTCTCAACCACTGCGCCACCAGGGAAGCCCTGAATTTTTGATTTAAAAATATTTGTCCCATGCCCACATGAAAGCGTAATTTAAAAAGTAAAAACAAAAAATTGTTAAACTCATATGTAGGTATATGCACATACACACATCCACACATAAAATTTCATAGAAAAAGATCAGTATTCAGAAAACTTAAATGAAGAGGGAATAAAGGATAACTGGAATTATTTTTAAAAATACTTTGCAGCTACACAGAGTAGTAAGAAAAACAAAACTAACAAAGTATTTATAGTGAAACTAGGAGACAACAGCAACACTACTGAGATAGGTACTCTTATTATCCCCATTCTAGAGATTAAATATGTAAAATGTAAACAACTGGTGCACAGAAGTAAAGACTATATGAAGATCCCTTATGTTGTTATTCCCACTTTTCTCTAAGTTTGAAATTATATCAAAATTAAAAGTTACAGAAATTGATTCAAGTAAAAATCATCAATGGATACTAAATTTAAGTGGAAAAAGTTTGATTTGAAATGAATAGTCACAAAGTTTCTGCCCACAATTCCTTTTTAGTTGCAAAAGAAGAAAATAATTATGCAGTAGAAAAAAAAAGCAAGATCTTAATCAAGAGATCAAAATTAACGTCACCAAAAAGTAGCAAATGGACAGCAGGTGCCTCTAGAAATGATATCTGCGAAAACGACAACATCATTTACATAACTTTCTAGCCAAAAATCATAACTAAATTTGATCATGAAGAAATGACAGAAAAAAACAGAGAAACACATAAAACAAGTGAAAGGTGCACTTGAAAAACATAAATGTCCTAAAAGACAAAGAAAAGCTGAAGAAATAAGGAATTCTTTAAACTGCTTAGAACATATATTATTTTCTGGGTCTATAACAGGCACTGGTAATACAAATATGAATAAAACAAAGGCCCTTTGCCAAGGTGAAAATCTTATAGTATACTATTTAATTATTCCTCTGAGACTCCTAACTAAGAAACAAATATGATAGTCATCAATATTTTAATTACATAGGAAACAAAATCTAGCACAGAATTTTGACTTAAGTTAGGTAAACTATATTTGCTTCTATTTAAAAGAAAATTCTGTACTGTGTATAATATGAGGCATTTGTACATTCAAATACCAGGAACCATTTTAATATAATTTGTTTTGATATCTCATATTCAAATTTAAATCTGAGGGTGTTTATACCTTAACCAACATCTTAAGTTTAAATGTCATCAAAATAACATGAAACACAAGGAAAATGAGCCACTAATATTTTTAATGTTTTCCAACCCATGCCAACTACATGATAGTTCTTAGGCATCTCACATTACTTATTACCTGACAATGTCACTAACATGTCAGTTCAAAATACAAGGACTTCATTCTCCCTCTAATTTACACATAACAACTTCAGCATAAGCTTAAATTCTCATAATTGCTTTGTAAACCACAGTTCCAAGCATATGCAAAATTAGCCAAAATTACAATAATATTAACTCTTTTAAAATGAAAAAGAAAATGTAAAGTTAACCACCATACTTTAACTACTGGATCTCTATAACAGTAGCCTCTGCTTGGATCATATCACACAGCAAGAAGCACTTTTTTATGTTGCAAACTGATATACATATACAAAAGTGTCACAAAACAATTTTTACCCAGAGCAGTAATACAGAATCTCTATTATGTTTCACTTTTAAAATACTAATTCAGGGACTCCCCCAGTGGTCCAGTGGCTAAGACTCTGCGCTCCCAATTCAGGGGGCCCGGGTTCGAACCCTGGTCAGAACAGATTCCACATGCCACAACTAAGAGTTCACATGCTGAAAATAAAAGATCTCGCATGCCGCAACTAAGACCCAGTGCAGCCAAATAAATAAATAAATACTTTAAAAAATAGAATAAAATAAAAATTTAAACAATTTTAAAATTAAAAATAATAATAAAATACTAATTTAAAACCCTCCAAATTGATTTCATTACCTACTAAATGACTAATAGGTCAAGCTATCTATCTATAGTTAGAAAAAATACTGCTCAGAAATACTGAATGAGTTTTAGGAATTATGTGTATAGATATTCATGAAACAATTATTATTTATTATAATGTCATGAAAACACAAAGTACAACTGTAACTGCTAAAAGAGAAAACAGTACCCATATTTTGTTGCTATAATCCATCATTTATTTTATAACTGGCAAATACTTAAGCAGAAATTCTGTATATATATGGCTTATTACACAAACTATACATTACTATTTACGCCTATGAAATATAAAACTTAGGAAGTTGACTAAACATTTAATACAAGAAGAGCATGAACCTACCCTATTTTTAAGGCTTAGCTAAACACTTGCTCTATAATTTCCTTGACCATTTCTCTTGACTTCAATGATTTCTTCGTATACAATCTACTGACTAATTATAGAAAATTACCAACTTAAAAAAATTCTAACTGGCTTATTCTTTGTTTCCTAAAATTATACATATAGAATAAAGCATGATATAAGAACTTTCTCTAAATCTTTCATACAGGGGAAAAGGGCATTTTTCAATTCAATGTAATCTGCTTAATAAGGTTAGCTTTTAGAAGCATTTCTCATTATAACCCTGTATCACCAAGAAAGGAAAATCAATTCATGAATGTATAAGAGGTCATACTTACGATCCCTCAATGGCATGTGTATATATATATATATATATATATAATGAAATCTTTAAAATAATAGATTTAGAGTAATTTTACATTTGTCTAAAATAGAGAAGTTTCCACTATTTCCATAATGTATAGAGATCTATCTTCTTAAGTAATATATGTACCTACAGAGTTTGCCAAAGGACACAAGATGACATCACCAATTTAGGAGTACATTTCATTGGAAACATTCTATATACCAGTGAACAATAAAGGCACTGATGATTATACCTCAAATTTTCACCTTTTTCCTTTGGAAAGAAAATGCTGTAGAAGAAATGAAGAAGGTATTTATAATCTGCTCAAATAGGTTCATTAATCAAATCAGCAAAAATTTAAACAGGCTGTCATTTGGAGGCCCTCTGGGAGATGCCGAATTTTATTCCCCAATTTTAAGCTGGCAGTACCTAATTTATAAAATCAGATTCTAAAAAATCTATTTGTTTGGGACTTAGAACAAATCTGCAAATATAATAAAATTATAAATGGTGATTAAATTACCAAGTAATTTAACAGAAGGAATGCAAATGGTTCCCTACTTTTGTCCTAACTAGAGGAATATCTAAAACTCAAAAAATAATAAATTCCAGTCCTAAATGGCTAAAAACAAATAATACCTTGGCATTCAGAAAAATCTTCAATTTCTGGCATTTTATATATGTGGTTTTCTTAACTATTATATACAGTAGATATCAGCCTTAACTCAACAAGCATATAATTTGAGAAAAAGTCTGTTGCTTTCAGGATGCTAATGATTCCCATCTTTATGTAAATACCACAAGTTGTATGCTGATGAAACCTACACTTCTTATCAGTAGAATCAGACTTTCATCCTAGTCTTCTATCCATTTTTAAATAATAATAGCACAATGATATAAAGACTGGCCTGTGCAAATGAAAAAACAAAAACAAACAAACAAAATCAAGTTTACCATTAACTGAGATGAGAAAACTACAGGAACAGTTTCAAGAGGAATGATCCAAAGAACAGTTTATTTTTTTAATGTTAAGCTTGAGATGCCTATTCTATATCCAATGAAAGTATCAAGTAGGCTAGAGAAAAAACGTTTTATTAGAAAATAGTTTTTAAACCCAGAAGCCTAGATGTGATTGTCAGGGAAGTACAAAAGAAAAGAGAAGAGGATCAGGGACTGACTCCTGGCACAATACAAAATTTAGAGGTTGTGGAAATGAGAAGAAAGTAGCAAATATGACTGACTAAAAGAAGCAGTCAGAAAGGAGACAAACCAGAAGAGCATGGACCTGACTTTTGTACCGTCACAGATGCTGGGGACATAAAAATCAATAAACTTACAATCTCTGTCCCAAAAGCTCCAAGTCTAGTGATGAAGACAAACATATACAAAAGTAATTTTGATATAACACATATGTAGAAAATGCTAAGTAACTGCAAAAAAGCTACTAAAACTAACAGCCAATTTTAAGAAAGTTATGGCAAAAGATTAATATGAAACATCAATAGTTTTCAATATACTAGAAACAAATAATTGGAAAATATCAAAAACGCAATTCCATTTATAATAGCAACCAAAATCATGCAAATACACAGTCTTAGTCTGTTCAGGCCACTAAAACAAAATACCACAGACTGCATAGCTTAGTAATAACAACATTTATTTCTCACAGTTGTAGAGATTGGAAGTCTGAGATAAGAGTACCAGCAAGGTTGAGCGAGGGCCCTCTTCCAGACTGCAGACTTCTTGTATCCTCACATGGCAAAAGGAGGCAAGGGAGTTCTCTAGGGCCTCTTTATAAGGGCACTAATCCCATTCATTAGGGTTCTTTCCTTATTACCTAATCACCCCCTAAAGGTCCTACCTCCTAATATCATCACCATGGGGGTGAGGTTTCAACATACAAATATTGAAGAGACACAAACATTCAGACTATAGCATAAGGATAACAAAATTTGTGCAAATCCTGGTCACTGGAAAAACTACAAACATTACTCGACTAAATTAAAGAAGATATCAATAAATGGAGAGATATACCCTGCTCATGGATTTAAAGATTCAATATTATTAAGATGTCAGTTCTTTCAGAAATGATCTATAGAATTTAGGACAATCTAATTAAATCCCCAGCAGGAATTTTTTAATAGAAACTGACAAGCTGATTCGAAAATTTAAATGGAAAGGCAAATGACCTAAAAGTGTCAAACCAATTTTTTTAAAGAGTTGGAGGAGCTATATTACCTAACTTGAAGAATATAAAACTACAGCAATAAAGACAATGTGGCACTGGCAAAGGATAGACATAAAGACCCATCAATTGACTTCTAACAAAGGTACCAAGGTAAATGATGCTGGAACAACTACATATCTACATGGAAACAAAATAAAAAACAATCTCTACCTACCACCAAACACAAAAATGAACTCAAAATGGATCACAGACATAAATGTAAGTGCTAAAACCATCAAACTTCTAGAAGAAAACATAAAAGGAAATCTTTGTGATCTTAGGATAGGCAAAGATTTTAGAGAGAGCCATAAAGTATGAACCATAAAAGAAAAAAATTATAAACTAGATTTCATCAAAATAAAAAATTCTGTTCTTCAAAAGTCACCACTGGGCTTCCCTGGTGGCGCAATGGTTGGGAGTCTGCCTGCCGATGCAGGGGACGCGGGTTCATGCCCTGGTCCGGGAGGATCCCACGTGCTGCAGAGCGGCTACGCCCGTGAGCCGTGGCTGCTGAGCCTGCGTGTCCGGAGCCTGTGCTCCACAACGGTGAGAAGCCCGTGTACCGGGGGAAAAAAAAAAAAAAAAAAGTCACCATTAAGAAAAAGGCAAGCGGGCTTCCCTGGTGGCGCAGTGGTTGAGAATCCGCCTGCCAATGCAGGGGACGCGGGTTCGTGCCCCGGTCTGGGAAGATCCCACATGCCGCGGAGCGGCTGGGTCCATGAGCCATGGCTGCTGAGCCTGTGCTCCGCAATGGGAGAGGCCACAACAGTGAGAGGCCCACGTACCACAAAAAACTAATAAAATATTCACAATACATATACCTGACAAAGGACTTGTATCCAAACTATATAAATAATTCTTACCACAATAAGAAAATGAAATCTACCCCACTGTAAAGCAATTATACTCCAATAAAGATGTTAAAAGAAAAATAAATTTTAAAAAAAATGAAATCTATACAAAAAGGGTGAAGATTGGAACAGATAATTCACAAAAGAAGATAAACAAACGGCCAATAAACACATAAAAAGGTATTCAAAATCCTTATGTTCAACATCCTTATACCCATTAGAATGGCTGAAACTTTAAAGAATGGCAGCACCAAGTGTTGGCCAGGATATGAAGAAACTGCTGGTTGGAATGTAAAATAGTATAACCACTTTGGAAAACTGTTTGGCAGTTTCTCATATAGTTAAATATACACTGACCCCCTACAACACAGTCAATCCACCCCTAAGAAATTACTCAAGAGAAATGAAAATACATGTCCATAAAAAGATGTGTGTACATGAATGTTAACAGATTTATTCAAAATAGCCCAAAGCTGCAAAGAGCCCCACTATCCGTCAACAAGTGAATAGATAAACAAACTGTGACACATCCGTATGATAGAATACCACCCCGCAATAAAAAAGAATACCAACCCACAGTAAAAAGGAGCAAACCATTAATACATTCAACAACATAGATGAACCTCAAAATCATACTCAGTGGAAGAAGCCATAGGAAAGTACATGTGTATAATTCCATTTATATAAAATCCTACTAACACAATCTATAGTGACACAAAGCAGATCAGTGGTTTCCTGCAGCCAGGGTTTAGGGAGGAATGAACTGCCAGGGGGCATGAGGAAACTTTTTAGCTCGATGAAAATGCTCTGTATTTTGTTTTTCTTTTTTTTTGCGGTACGCGGGCCTCTCACTGTTGTGGCCTCTCCTGTTGCAAAGCACAGGCTCCGGACGTGCAGGCTCAGTGGCCATAGCTCATGGGCCCAGCTGTTCCACGGCATGTGGGATCCTCCCAGACCGGGGCACGAACCCGTGTCCCCTGCATTGGCAGGCAGACTCTCAACCACTGCACCACCAGGGAAGCCCAATGCTCTGTATTTTTATTATGACCATGATCTCACAGATATAACACTATCAAAATTCACCAAATAGTGCAATTAAAAGGATACAGATTACACTATGTAAATTATAATTTAATAATGCTATTTTTTAAAAGACACAATATATTAAAGGCTGGAACAGAGGAATGTATAGGTGCGATGAGAGAACATCTTCAATCTCTTTGCCATCCTCTAGTCATGGGCAAGAACAGGAGGCAGTAAATCTCAAAGGAACAAGCCACACTACTACTTGCCTCCCAGAGAAAGAATTCTATACTGTGATATCTATAAGTACATGAAGACAAGGTCAGGATCTCAGAGATGACTACTATGCAATACAGTATCCACATTACAAGAGGTATAAATGCTTTATTACAAATATCACAACTTAGGGATACTCTCTAACCTATACCCTCAAGTTTAGATGCCACAAAAGTCAACCTAGTGTCATTGCTAGGGTGGCATGAAACTTAAAATTATACTCCTTGACCCACAGACTTGGCCAAAATACCTAATTGGTCTTCAAATCCAAGTTATAAAATGATGAGGGAAAACATCAATGAATCATCCTTCAGACTGCTTGCCACCTCTGCTTACCATGAATATATGAAGACCATAGTACAAGTTTGAGGACACTCAAATGTCATTCAACTAATGCTCTCACAGTTAACAACACTCTGAAAAAGTACATCAATTCTATTTAGCAAGTGCACATCTTTGACTACTATGACATAAGAGTAATTCTGCTAACAGCACAGTTCTTTAGCATTAGTAAAATCTTTATTTAATTTGTTAATGGTCTGGTTTTAGTCAATTATTTATAAAGCAGAGAATACATTTCTACTTCAAATTAGACTGATTAAGGGTCTCTTAGATCTGAAGTTCTTTAAATTGATTGCTACATCAACAGCTAATGACATCACCTTTTTTCCCCTGGAGAATTTCCATTTCAAGCTAAAGCAATTCTTATTATACATAGTCCCACTTTTAAAGAGGAAAAATGTAAATGACTGAATCTAGTATTCCAGCAAAACTCAAGAGTCATGAAATAAATGAACCACAAAAGGCTTAAAGTACAACCAAAATGAAAACACAAAAGAACACTAGGAAATAAAATATATAATCCATACTCTCCTCTCTTTACTTTTCTAACACCAATAAACACAAATATCCCTCCTTATAAGAAAATCCTATAATCTGAACCTCAAAATAGCACAATTAGTAAAGCAGGGATATTGTGCATTGATTTAATCAACAACTATTTTTTGAGAACCCACTATCTACCAAGGGCCGTTTAAAGTAGTGAAAATACAGTAGTGAACAAAACAGACAAAAATTCCTGCCCTTGTTGAGTTTATAGTTTAGTAGTAGAGACAGACAATTTAAAAAAATGAACACATAGAAAATATAGAAGGCCAGATAAGAATAATGAGTATTGGGCTTCCCTGGTGGTGCAGTGGTTAAGAATCCGCCTGCCGATGCAGGGGACACAGGTTCAATCCCTGGTCCTGGAAGATCCCACATGCCGTGGAGCAACTAAGCCCGTGAGCCACAAATACTGAGCCTGTGCTTTAGGGCCCGTGAGCCACAACTACTGAGCCCATGTGCTGCAACTACTGAAGCACATGCGCCTAGAGCCAGTGCTCCGCAACAAGAGAAGCCACAGCAATAAGAAGCCCACACATTGCAACGAAGATCCAACGTAGCGAAAAAAAAAATCATTAAATAAATAAATAAATAAATAAAATAAAAAAGAATAATAAGTATTATAGAAAAAAACGAAGTAAGAATGTACCATAGAGGTGGAAGCCCTTTTCACTATGATGATTACAGCAAGGCTCACTGATAAGTGTGATATTTGCGCAAAGAGCTGAAAAAGATAAGGAAGCCAACCACATGAACATCCAAGAGTTCTGAGGTAAAGAGAATAGAATTATCCAAAGTGAGCCAGGTGTAGGTCAACAAGATAGTGGACCAGAAGGGGTTACTGATCATGTAGGGTGTCTTAAAGGTAATTGTAGGAACTCTGACTTCCATTATAAACAACACTGAAAGACTTGGTGGATCTGGAGCAGAGCAAGGACAGAATAAGACTTACAATTTAAAAGAAACACTTTTCGAGTTCCTAATCTGATAATGGTAGGAAGTAGTTTATATCACATCAACTTCCCTTGCAAATAAAAAGTATAACTTTTAAAGAAAATATTTTTTAAAAGTGATTTGAAGGCATTGGAGAATGACTAAAAGCAGAAAGAAGTTAAAGGGAAGGGATCCACAAAAGGTGACAGAATCGTAAAAGAAGGGAACCACACAAGGTGACAGATTCACAATTATATGACTTTTTACATTTATATGACTTTTTCCCAATCCGTGCAGCATGGACTGGCTAAAACTCAAATACAAAGCCTCAGATTTGGCTTAAGGGGTCAGCAATCCCATTGCTAGACATTTACTCAAGGGAAATAAAAACATATGTCCACAAAACAACTTGAACACAAATGTCAAATAGCAGTCTTATTCATAATAGCCAGAAACTGGAAACAACCCAAAAGTCTATCAAGAGGAGTACAGACAAACAAATTGTGTTATTTTCATACAAGGAAATATTACTCAGCAACAAAAGAACTGCTGATACAAGTAACAACATGAATGAATCCAAAAAACATTACGTTGAGAGACAGACACATTTATTTGAGTTCACTTATATGAAGTCTAAGAAAAGAAAAAAAACAACCTACAGTGATGGAAATTTGAGTATGAAGGTGGAGGGAATTAAAACTGGGCACTTTCCAGGTGATGAAAATTTTCTCTATTTTGTTAAGGAGAATGATTAAATGGGTATACATAATTTCTGAAATTCATCAAACTGAACACACTTAAAATCTCTGCATTTTCTGCAGGTCAATTATATTTCAATAAAAACACAGTAATGAATATAGCAGCATTTAAACCTCACAAACATTTACATTCAGTCAATTCCAGCACATGGAAAAACTATGGCTTTCACTTCATTCTTAACATGCCAACAACTAACATAACAAATGAGGCAGAAATTTGACTTGTATATAGATATAATTATAACAAAATACCTTTCCTATAAATGCAGGTGATAATGTTAAGAAGCGTTTAAATCTTGAAAAAGCACTCAGATATGTATTCATAGTTACGTATTTAGATTTAGCTATATGAAGTATGCTTTTTCTGTTCTCTTTTTAATAAAGCCATTCATCCATCCTTAGAATTCTAAAAGAAATGAAATAAGAATATAAAAGAAAATAATAAAACAAAAGAATACACTAAGTTTTAAAAATGTCAAATCTAAATTTCTTATATTACATATAAAAGACTGATATTTAACAATTAATGAAGCAAACAATTAGTTGTTACACTTAACAATAAAGTAAATCTTATTATAATGGCTTAAAGAGGATTTTTTTAAAAGATTGTTAGGAACATTATTATCTTAAGAACATTAGCCATCCATTTTTTTTTTTTTTTTTTTTTTTTTTTGCGGTATGCGGGCCTCTCACTGTTGTGGCCTCTCCCGTTGCGGAGCACAGGCTCCGGACGCACAGGCCTAGCGGCCATGGCTCACGGGCGTAGTTGCTCCGCGGCATGTGGGATCTTCCCGGACCAGGGCACGAACCCGTGACTCCTGCATCGGCAGGCGGATTCTCAACCACTGCGCCACCAGGGAAGCCCCTAGCCATCCATTTTTAAATGCAGGTTTCTCAAGAACATATGAGACATGATGAATTTTCACTACTTAATGAAATAATAAATTTGCTAAGTAACTGGTAAAATTAAGAACACTCTTAACAGGACTAAATCACAATACACACATTTTGAGCATTCAAAACAAATACAACTGTCAAATTTATCTTTAAAATCTTCCTAACAAACATACAAGTACATTTTAAGAAAAGGAATCAGTAAAGGAATCAGTAGCCTTTAAAGAGCAGGCTACTCAGAGTGCTAAAAATATGCCTTATGTATATTTCTCATAATCATATCTGTTACTGAGGAATAGGGTGAACTTCAAATGTAAATATATTTTAGAAAAAATATCATATAAAAAAACACAATTCTTTTCCTTAAGGTCTCAGAAAAAAAAGAGATGTATCAATATGTCAGTAATATTTAACATATGTTTTTACATTTTGTATAGCAGGAATATACATAAAGGGACTCTAACCAGAATTTTAGGAGTAAAATTAAACATAGTATTCAAGTTCTGTCTGAAAGGGTATTCATAATTTAATAAATGTTGTAACCACACAGGCATTTTAACAAAAATCAAACAGAAAACCCTGTTAGATGGACACTGCTAACACAGTCAACACTGATAAAAGAGGGAAGACTACCAATTCTAATAAGCAATGGTAACATTTCAGTGTCCAAAGAGGTTAAGATAAAGTGTATTTTAAAAAGAAAAAAGTGAGACAGGATAAAATTTTTAAATCCCTTCAATCATATCCTGTAAAAAGCTATCCAATCAATTTTCAATCTGCCTCTCACTTATTAGACTGAAATAACAGAAGATGAAAAGAGGTGTTTTTAAAAACTGAATTAAAAATAAGTTCCCTTTGATTTTTTAACTTGTTATTTAATTGAATCTGACTCTCTTTGAATTCAGAATTACTTACAGATGTTCCACTGCAAGCACCACACAGTTTGTGAACCTCTAAATGACTGTAAAACAGTCACTGCAAATACAACTTTTGTTCATTATATAATAAATCACTGCCATATATTTTTGTTACAATTTAAATGACATGATCTATTTTCATCCACAGCTATTTTAGTCACCATATCTTAACAGTCATCAGGGCAAAAAAGGAAGATAACATTATAGTTGCCAGAGGTACCATGACATAAAAGAAACAAGGCTCAATTAAGAGAGAGACCAATCTCGGACTTCCCTGGTGGTGCAGCAGTTGAGAATCCCCCTGCCAATGCAGGGGACATGGGTTCGAGCCCTGGTCTGGGAAGATCCCACATGCCGCAGAGCAACTAAAGCCCGTGTGCCACAACTACTGAGCCTGCGCTCTAGAGCCCGTGTGCCACAACTACTGAAACCCACGCACCTAGACCCCGTGCTCTGCAACGAGAAGCCACCGCAATGAGAAGCCCACACACCACAACTAGAGAAAGCCTGCACATAGCAACGAAGACCCAATGCAGCGAAAATAAATAAATAAAATTTTTTTAGAGAAAGAGAGAGCCCAAGCTGATTCCCACTTCACCTTCACCATGGACCACTTGGGTTAACACAATAAAGGTACACTTTTGAAAGTTTTATTTCTTTTTCAAAGATATAAAACACACAGACACGTATACATACACACACACACACACACACACACACAAACTATGTAAACCACCCTGCATAATGCCTGACACAAAAATTTTGCTAACATTTAGGTGGTAGTATAGCACAGTGGCTTAGGAGTGTGACTACTTTGTTAAATCCCAACTCTACCACTTATTTAGCTGCGTGACCGTGGACCAATTATTTAAACTTTCTAATCCTCAGTTTAATTTTAAATATAAACTGTAACTATTAATGGCTCTTACAAGATATAATGCACTTAGTAGAGTTTCTGGCCCACTGTAAACATAAGAAATGTTTGCTATTATTATATGATCTTAATTAGCATTTAAGGTATTAAAAAATGTATTAGCTACCCTCTCATATACTCTGTATTGGCAAAAGATAATTTCCTACATTCTCAAGGGACCAGTGTCATAGGGACCAATTAATCATATCCAACTACTTTTTTGCATATTTTATATGACAACTGATCAAACTACTTCTTAAACAGAAGTTAATGTAATACAACATAAGGAAGAAATATTACTTTTTTTTAAAAATTTTATTTTTGGCTGCGTTGGGTCCTCACCGCGACGCGAGGGCTTTCTCTAGTTGTGGCGAGTGGGGACTACTCTTCATTGTGGTGCATGGGCTTCTCATTGCGGTGGCTTCTCTTGTTGCGGAGCACGGGCTCTAGGCACACGGGCTTCAGTAGTTGTGACACGTAGGCTCAGTAGTTGTGGCTCACAGGTTCTAGAGTGCAGACTCAGTAGTTGTGGTGCATGGGCCTAGCTGCTCTGCAGCATATGGGATCTTCCTGGACCAGGACTTGAACCCGAGTCCCCTGCATTGGCAGGTGGACTCTTAACCACTGCACCACCAGGGAAGCCCCAGAAATATTACTTTTAAAAAAGCAACAAACAATCATCCAGAAAACAATGAAAAATGACTTACTACTAGAGGTGAAAAAAGAAATATTTTTAACTATACAAGTAAACTGTACTTATATAAATGCAAGAAAAAAAACAGAAGAAAATTATATAAGTATAAAAAGTAGGCAAATATTCAAAGGCAAGTGGAGATTTTTTTTTTAATGGCGATGGTTAAAAATATTTTAGGGATAAAAAAATGGAAAACTTTAAATCTGTACAGGATACAGGAAAAAGCAGAAATTAAAATGAAAAATGAAGCTGTGATGTGGAGGATACTTGAGAGCTCTTAGAATGTAGAGTTTAAAAAAAGAGAGAGAAATGAAAACAATACAGGGGCATTTTCTAAAAACCCAGAGCTAGCATCTTTATGTTTCTATTTTATACATTAGATCCCCAGAATTTATTCATCTTATATCTGGAAATTTGTACTCTTTGAACAACGTTGCCTCCATTTCCCTACCCCAGCCCAAGCCCCTGGTAACCACCATCCTACTCTGTTTTATTTTTTTTGCCATACCACCCAGCATGCAGGATCTTAGTTTCCTGACCAGGGATTGAATCTGTGCCCCTGCCATGGAAGCGAGGAGTCTTAACCACTGGACTACCAGGGAAGTCTCTAGCATCTTACTTAATGAAAGACTGAATGCTTCCTCTCTAAAACTGGGAACAAAGCAGGATGTTCAAACTTACCAATCTTATTCAACATCATATTAGAAGTCCTAGTTAGTACAGTAAGGCAGGAAAAACAAAAGCTGAACAAACTGAAATGGAAGAAATAAAACTATCTCTATATTCATGAACAATCTGACTTTCTACAAAGAAAATCACAAGGAAAACCACCAAAAAAACTGCTATAACTAATTAGTGAGTTTACCAAGGTCTTGAATACAATATCAATATATAAAAATCAATTGTGTTTCTATATTCTAGCAGTAAATAACTAGAAACCAAAATTTTAAATCCAGTACCATTTACAACAACAACTACAAAAAAATAAACTTAGGTTAAGAGTGTTCAAATCTAACAAAATATGCTGAAAAATGAAAAACACTGATATAAGAAATCAAACAAGATCTAAATAAATGGAGATATACTCAATACTATTAAGAAGTCATTTCTCTACAAAGTGACCTATAAATTAAACAAAATTGCAATCAAAATTCCAGAGGATTTTTTGCAGATATTAAAAAACCTGGTTTTCAAATTTGTATTAAAAGGTAAAGAAACTAGAATAGCCAAAACAATTATTAAAAAGAACAAAGTCAGCAGATTAACAATACTTGATTTTAAGACTTACTACAAAGCTACAGTAATTAAAGCAGCATGATATTGGCATAAAGATAGACAAATAGATAAATGAAACCAAAAAGAGAGTCTAGAAAGAGATACACAAATATGTCAAACGATTTTTGACAAAGGGGCTAAGGTAATTCAATAACAAAAGGATGTTATCAATAATTATGCTGAAACAAATTGAACATCCATATCAGAAAAAAAAAGAACTTGGACCTGTACCTCATGGCTTATAAATTAACCCAAACTGGATGTTCGACTTAAATATAAAACACAAACTATAAAACACTTAGAAGAAAACAAAAGTTTGTGACATTGCATTAAGCTACAAATTCTTAGATACAAAACCAAAAGCAGTAACAATAAAAGAAAAAAAATGATAAAATCAAACTTGATCAGATTCTAAAGGTTTTACTTTGCAAAAGACAGTTAGAAACTAAAAAGGAAAGCTACAGACTAAGAGAAAATATCTGCAAATCATATATCTGACAAAGGACTCGAAGATTCACAAAACTCAACAGAAAGAAAACAAACACCTTCTATAAACTGTAACAACCAAAAACACAAGAACAAAAACAAAACCCATGCATTTCTATATGCTGGGATTTACACTTGTAATTGTCCTCTATATTTATATTACTATAATTCTTTATCTGTCACAGTGTGGAAATACAGTTAGACAAAAGATCTGAACAGACACTTCACAAAAGGAGACATATGGATGGCAAGTAAGTACATAAAAAGATAATCATCATAATCTGTTATTAGGAAAATGTAAATTAAAAACACAAGATATCATTACAAAACCTAACAAAATAGCTTTAATACAGACAACTGACAATACCAGGGGCTGACAAGGATTTGGAACTACCAGAATGCTCATATAATGCTGGTGAAAATGCAAAATAACACCAATCACAAATATTTCCAGAAAACTTAAGAGGAGAGTGGAACTTCTCACATATAATAATTTATGCCATACATACATATTGAAAAATATATTTTCAGTAGTATATCCTATACCTTGTGGGGTGCAAGAATCCTCTGCCTGAATTTTTCAATTGTTTCTTGACCCATAGAAGACCAAGCATTGACAAATGCTTCTGTTTTGTCTTGTCTAAGATGAATGTTCTCTAACTGCTGCTGCAAAGCTGCTGGCTTCACATTGTAATATACTGCCTATTAAAGAGGAAAAAAAAATTATATATATCCCTACTGTTCATACAGAGACCTTGAACTGTAATCAAATACAACATTATTTTAAATGATTTAAATTTTAAAAATTTCATATTTCTGCTGAAGAGATTTTTTTATTATTTTACAAATAATAATATACTCAACCAAGGGCTGGAAGATTCAGAATTAAATGGCCTAAATTATTCAAGCTAAACTGCTTCATTTTTGCCTGTGGTTTAAGTAATACTAAATCCCCTTAACAGAAAAACTTCTATGCTTTGGCTATGTAAATGGTATCCTAATTAAAAGTTCATTTCCTTATTTCACTTCATTATTTCAAATAAGTACACAGTAGTTTTGTTTCCCAACTATCAAAATTTTTCCAAGAAACACTTTCTCAAAACCACGTTCATCTACCAACTTCCTAGGTAATATATAATAAAAAATTGAAAACTTTTTTCACGGTGATACCTGTTGTTTTTTACATTATTCTGAAAAAACTTTCTCATAAACTCTAGGCTGCTCTGCCCTATTCAGTTATCCTTTTCTTCTACTGAAGGTTCACCAAGGATAAGAACCATAATCATCTTTATGATCTGTAATCTGTATAAGGCTTCATGTAGTAGATGCCTAGCAGCTTGTTCTCCTAACAGTATCTATTCACTAGAATGCCCAGGAAACTACAGGGTTGTTCATTGTGAAATAAACTTTTATTTCAGAAGTATTCTACTTAATTAAACAACAGAAACGTATTAATAATCTATTTTTATAGCTACTATGGAGAACAGTATGGAGGTTCCTTAAAAAACTAAAAATAGAACTACCATATGACCCAGCAATCCCACTACTGGACAAATATCCTGAGAAAAGCATAATTCAAAAAGACACATGTACCCCAATGTTCACTGCAGCACTATATACAATAGCCAGGACATGGAAGCAACCTAAGTGTCCATCGACAGATGAATGGATAAAGAAGATGTGGCACATATATACAATGGAATATTACTCCGCCATAAAAAGAAACAAAACTGAGTTATTTGTAGTGAGGTGGATGGACCTAGAATCTGTCATACAGAGTGAAGTAAGTCAGAAAGAGAAAATCAAATACTGTATGCTAACCCATATATATGGAATCTTAAAAAAAAAAAGGTTCTGATGAGCCTAGGGGCAGGACAGGAATAAAGATGCAGACGTAGAGAATGGATTTGAGGACACGGGGAGGGGGAAGGGTAAGCTGGGATGAAGTGAGAGAGTAACATTGACATATATACACTACCAAGTGTAAAACAGCTAGTGGGAAGCAGCTGCATAACACAGGGAGATCAGCTGAGTGCTTTGTGACCACCTAGAGGGGTGGGATAGGGAGGGTGGGAGGGAGAAGCAAGAGGGAGGGGACATGGGGATGTATGTATACGTATAGCTGATTAACTTTGTTATACAGCAAAAACTAACCCAACATTGTAAAGCAATTACACTCCAATAAACATGTTAAAAAAAAGAATTTATTTTTAGCCCAGCAATGTGCTACATTTACATAAGATGCACAGAAAATGTGATCCTGGCCCCATACAAATTCCAAACCTAGTGAAGGAGACACAACTGACATACATGAAATAATGAAAAGACTAACAGTGTGCTCTACCATGATGAGTCAAGCATAAAAGGAATCCAAATAAGGGGAGGATTGCAAGTATAAGGGCTCAAGTCTGCAGTGGGAGATGTGATTTGAACAGAACAATGAACTTGAACAAGGAACTGAATTTAGATGTAAAGAAGGGATGCAGAAGAACAGCTCAGTAGGAAGAAATAGTATGACAAAAGGTCCTTTGACAAATATTTCTTTTCTAAATGTTTTATTTATCAACCTACTCAAATAAATCCTCCAAAATCATTTATTAAATTTCTTAAATAAAATGTGTTCATTTTTCCAAATCATTTTTCCAAATTATTATACCAAGTAACAATAAATTTGAATCTTTTTTAACTGTCTCAAGTCAATGAAGTCTTGATTCATACTGTCAAATACTTTACTCATGCTGCTCAACACTAAGACTATTTTAGTAGAATGCAATACCATGGAAAAATAATCACACATTCAAAATTTTTTTACTACATCAAAATTTTTTGATAAAACATATTCACAGCTTCCATCTGTATATTTGAGAAAAATAAGATAAAATGTTATAGATATCACAACAATGCAAACATGTAGTAAACAAACCATGGTTAGGAAATTTGGGGCAATAAAAATACCTGTTCTAAAATAAAAGATATTGTTTCAAGAACTAGGTGAAGATCTTGTCTCTCCAGAGAAAATGCAGCTTGAAGTTTTTCTTCCTCTTCTTCACTGAAACTATTCTCAGCCTACAACACAGAAAGCAATCTATTAGCATACACTCAGATATTCAAAACATAGATACTCAACAGAAGATTCATTTATTCATATGACAATGAGAACTTGAAAGAAAGAAAGTAAATCCATCCTAGAAAGAAACTGTTGTGTCTGTAAATTTCAATATCTTAAAATCATAGTACATTTCATTACCTGGCTCTTGCCAAACAAATTTCAGTATTTAAAAAAACCCAGTATTTTCAATTCTATGATTTATAGGAGGTGGAAAATCATGGTAAATAACATAAACGATGGATATTTAACATATACACTAATATGTATAAAATGGATAACTAAAAAGAACCTGCTGTATAAAAAAATTTTGTTTAAATGGACATTTAGAAAAAACAATACTACAAGGTAAAACCCTAAAATGTTAACAATAATTAATAGTAATTTCCATCTTTACTCACAACATTATAATCAACTATATTCCAGTATAAAATAAAAATTAAGAAAGAAAATTTAAAAAACATTGGGGGGGGAAACACCTTCTCTGTAATAACACTATCCAATTATAATGGGCCCCAGCAACTCTTCTAAGAGCCCAAAGCAAAATTTCCATTTAAGAGAACAGCATTTTAAGATAGAAAATACCTGGGGGCTCCTTTCCTTTGGTAGCTCTTTCCTCCCCCCAACTCACCCCAAAACCTCTGCCAGTATATGACCTTACCTAGCCCTAAGCCCCTGTAGGCATTTAATAAGAGGGAGCCTACCATGGAAGCACTAAACAGATAAAAACTGTTAACCTTGAGAACCTTTATCTACATCCTCCATTACCTAGCACCAGGATTCCCACCAGATAGAGAGGTGGCAACTAGTTTAACCCTTAGGATTATTTTATTAAAAGTCAATGGGTTATGGGATGCAGCAAAAGCAATTCTTAGAGGGAAATTTACAGTGATACAGGCCTTTAAGAAACAAAAAAAAATCTCAAATAATCTAACCCACCACCTAAAAGAATTAGAAAAACAAACAAAACCTAAATTCAGAAGAAGGAAGGAGCTAATAAAGGTCAGAGAGGAAATAAATAAAATAGAGATTAAAAAAACAATAGAAAAAAAAAATCAATAAAACCAAGAGCTGGTTCTTTGAAAGGGTAAACAAAACTGATGAACCTCTGGCCAGGCTCACTAAGAAAAGAGAGAAGACCCAAATAAACAAAATAAGAAATGAAAGAGGAGAAATCACAACTGATACTGCAGAACTACAAAAAAAATATACACACACATATATATATATATTTACTGAGTACTTATTATGTGCTATATAGACAGTTTATGTCCTCAGGAGTACTATCCTCTAGTTAGAAAGACAAATTAAGAACAAATAATTGTTCCAATAACTTCCCTTTTTAATGAGTTCTGCAAAAGTATGGATTATTATAAAAGCATATATAAAGCGACAAATTAAGTCTTTTTGATAATTTTAATATTTTCCAAAACTTACACATTACACACATTACTTTTATAAGCAATATATGAAAGAAAGAACTTAGCCATCTGAGTATAACTTCTGGCTAGTCTCCTTTCTTTCATTTCCAAAACAATCTCCTTGATCTAAAGACTGGTTTTTCAAGTATGAAAAACATACACTATTAGAATTGCTTTCAAATAAAAATACTTTATCTACACACACCAAAAACAACTTTCCCTGTTGCTGCCTCTCCCCAACAGCTGCATGGAGAAGTTTCAGAAGTCCATGCCTTAACAGTTTAAGATGAGGTACAACTTAACAATTGCTCAAGTGAAGCAGCATTAGAACTTTAAGCTGGCATATGTTTGGTTTGGGGAGGCTAGTCACCAGAACTCCAAGGTATCTACTACCTGTTTTATGACTGAGAAAAGCATGAACCCAATTTGGCCAAAATACCAATCACTTACCTCAAGAGCAATGTTTTGATTTTAAAATTCCAGAATTTCTGTGACTACCACACACTTTCTTGAAATAATGACCTACAGTACCAGACTTTATCAATATGAGGAAGAGAATAACAGTATTACTCATGTACAATCAATGAACCACCTGCTGCACTAAACTCAATGGATATGTACAATTTAACTTCCAAGTTTGTCAATTTGATTCCTTTAAATATACACCAAACAAGATATTTTGACAACATAAAAATAGTGATTGAGCACGTAGAAAAATAAACTTCAGTGTCCTCAATATGTACAAGAAATTGAGACTTCTTTTTTTTTAAGATTTTTTTTTTTTTGATGTGGACCATTTTTAAAGTCTTTATTGAATTTGTTACAATACTGCTTCTGCTTTATGTTTTGGTTTTTTGGCCACGAGGCATGTGGGATCTTAGCTCCCCGACCAGGGATCAAACCCACTTCCCCTGCATTGGAAGGCAGATTCTTAACCAATGGATGACCAGGGAAGTCCCGAGACTTTTAAAAAGAACAAGAAAAGGGACATTCTCAAGATCTTCAAGGGCATCATATTAATAAAGTGGTTTGGAGTGAAGGGGGACAAGGGAACATGTATCTCCCTCCATCCACTGGTACATGAAACGTGCACCCTTATAATAAGGTGGCGCTTAAAATATGTGAGCAGAACAACAAATGGAGAATAAAATACAGCCATGAAACAAAGTTCCAAATCCACAGTAAATATCTTGCTCAGCAAAGACCCTGGGTAGATCAATATTAAATGTAAGTCACTCTATTTGCTTCCAGACAGCAGCAGGTTAACTTCTTCCTAGGTACCAAAAGTAACCCACACATATCTGGGTGTTGAAGAGAAAGTAAAGGAGATACATTCGTTTTTACTCTCTCAATGGGAGAAATTTAAGGCCCACGTTTATAAAATTAGAGAGCAAGTGTCCAAGAAACTTAAATTTTAAATGGAAAATGGATGTTAATTTTTTCTATATATTTAAAAAGCATATGCCATAAACATATATACACAGGCAGAAAGGAAAAACAGTATTTAAAAAGAATAACTGCTGTATGGCTTGACATGGAAAGATCTTAGATACAAGTGATAAGTGAAAAAGGTAAACAGTATAATGCCACTTATGACCGCATTTATGTAAAAACCAAAAATTTCTACTTATATATGCGTGCACATATGTTTGCACATCTGTATTTATTAATACTTGAAAAAAAGACCTGGAAAGATGAAAACCAAATCGACAACAAAGACTACTTCTAGGGAGGTGTCGTGGTTTTATCATATCTGCAAATTCTTTTAACACTCCTCTGTTCAAAAGATGGAGCCTAATTTCTTCTCCCCTGAATATGAGCCAGACTTACTGACTTACTTCTAACCAGCAGAATACAGTAAAAGTGAAGGCATGTGATATCCAAGCCTAGGTCATAAAAGGACAGCACCTCCCTCTCTTGGACCACTCATTCTGGAAGAAGACAACTTCCATGTCAGGAGCAAAGGCCCATGTGACAAGGAACTAACTGGTGCCACCATCTAGCCATGTTAGAAGGAAATCCTCTACCCCAGTCAAAACTTCAGGTACCAGCTGCCCCAACCAACGTCTGAGAGCAGTTTCATGAGAATCCCAAGCCAGGACCACCCAGCCAAGCCACTGCTAAATTCCTGACTTACAGGAAGGGTGAGAGATAAATGTTTATTGTTGGTTTAATCTGCTAAATTTAGGGGAAATTTGCAATTCAGCAATAGATAACTCACACAGGAGAGAATTAAGACAAGCTCTGACTCACATACACAGGAATACACACACACCAACACCACAATGGAAGAACACGTGGTCCTAGTAGTCTGCATATGCCATAATTTAAAACGTATATATATCATTTTAACCTAATAAACTAAGTTGTAAGAAGCCCTCCAGCTTATATTAAGTACAAAATAAATGCATTTTCAGAGATAAGCTACTCTTTTCTTTTTTTGTCCACACAGGTGAGGCCAATTCTTCTTTGAACAGGACTGTGCTGCACATCGTTAGGACATTTAAAGTCCCAGGGCATTAAATGCCAGCAACACCCTCCATACACTGTAACAACAACAACAACAAAATCCTCAGGCATTTCTGTATGCTGGGGTTTACATCTGTGACTGTCCTTTATATTAATATAATGAGACTTCTCTATCTATCATAATGAGGAAGTATGGTGGTTCCCACAAGTCAATCTATCAAATAAAAGAACTTTAACTGTTAAAAGCAATTTTTCTGAAATGTACGGTACCCATTCTAGACTTCTGTAAACAAAGTATATTGGATTACACTAGATTCTTGTAATAAGTCAGATCATAATTACGATCATCCAAGTTCCGTGCTGCAGTAAGTTTCCTAAAGAACTGCTAAGATACACTGATGATTTTTCACTTCAGAAAAAACCCTCAGATTTCTTTGCTTTTGTATTTCTTGTGTCTGATTTTCATAATTCTTCCATTTCAATCTACACCCAGCAGTCGATTCTTGAAACTGTCTACATGCCCCATTATAGGAGTGCCTTCACCCCCCAGTTTGCTGTTGCTAGTCGGCCATGGCCAGAAATCCAGACACCTCATCTCGCAGAATTAGACATATAACATAGTAACATCTATAGGCTTTGTAGGAGGGCCTAAGAGTCTCTGGAGCAAGGTACACGAGGGTTTTTTTTTAGTTGCATGAGTGTGACAGCTATTTTAAAAACTTAAGAGGCCACAAATGTTTGTTTTTAAGTTCATAGATAAGGAAGTTACTCTGATTTCCTTCAGTGTTTCCCAAGGCAGACTCTATTAGCATGCAGGATGAGACAATTCTTTGTACAGGACTGCCCTACTCACTGCAAGACATTTAAAGGTACACATATAAAATGGAATATTACTCAGCCATTAAAAAGTATGAAATAATGCCACTTGCAGCAACGTGGATGGACCTAGAGATTGTCAAACTGAGTGAAGTAAGTCAGACAGAGAAAGACAAGTATCCAATGATATCGCTTATATGCGGAATCTACAAAAAAGATATAAATGAACTTATTTACAAAACAGAAACAGACTCACAGACTTAGAAAACGAACTTATGGTTACCAGGGGGGAAGGGATAGTTAAGGAGATTGGGATTGACATGTACACACTCCTATATTTAAAATGGATAACCAACAAGGACCTACTGTACAGCACAGGGAACTCTGCTCAATATTATGTAACAACCTAAATGGGAAAAGAATTTGAAAAAGAATAGATCCGTGTATATGTAAAACTGAATCACTCTGCTGTACACGTGAAACTAACACAACGTTGTTAATCAACTATACTCCAATATAATATAAAAAGTTAAAAAAAAAACCAAAGTTCCTGGGCATTAAATGCCACCAGCACCCTCCACACATTGGTAACAAACCACCCAAAATTCCCAAGTATTCCTATATGCCACAATTGCTCAGGAATAGGGCCAGTTCAAAGAGGACTCCCAGACCCATACTTAGGCGTGCCCATATTCTATACCTAAGCTTATCTTCCCCACGTTCATTTCTACTAGAGATTCCAAGGAACCAGCCTGGAGAAAAACAGATACCCTCTGCCCACAATCCCATTTTACCAAGATCAAACTTGGTAAAATCAAAGTGTCAAGCTGATAACATTAAGAATAGCAACCAATCCCTAAACCTCTTCACCAACTTACCTGCATGCGGTTTCACTGCTCTCAGGACTCTGCCTGGCCCAAGGCAAAGGCCAACTTGACAGACCAAGAGTACATCAAAGAAAGCTGGCAGATCTGAGATGTCGCTGCAAACTCTTTGATAAGAGCCCTTATCACAACTGGAGTCCCTCTGGAAGAACATTCCCTAAAACTGTCCGGGCGGGTTCGGGGAGTGGGGATGGGCTGCCCCTTTCCTGACTTTCTCTCCTGACTTTCTGCAGGCAAGTAATCAAATACAGATGTTTCTGTCCTCAGCTGCTTCAGCTCTCAACAACCACACCGTCTCACCTCTACTTCCCACCTCTGAGGGCACAGCATTCAAACACCTCTGTGGAATGCTTTGGCCATTCAGTTACTCTAAGATAGATATTAATGTTTTCTCAACTGCAGAGGGTCAAGAGTTTCCTGCAGATGTTCCATCCTCCCTCGTATGAAGAACAAAAGATGTATAGAAGTGTTTTTGTCCCATATCACTTTGTATGTGTTTAAGAAGGCAGCCACCCACAACACTGTAAATCAGCTATACTTCAATTGAAAAATACAATAAAATAAACAAAATAAAAATAAAAAAGAAGGCAGTCACCAACTCAGACAATCAAAGAAACTCTGTATCAACTGCCTGCATCATTCACTTTTGGACTGATTTATATACCGTTTCACACTCTTTCCTGAGGTTTACTGTAATGGGTCAGAGGCATGGATTCTGGAGCCAGACTGCCTTACTAGCTAGCTGTGTGACCCTGGACAAATTACTTAACTGGTCTCTATCTCAGTTTCTTCATGGATAAAATAAGGATGACAACAGTACTTACTTCCTAAGGGTGCTGTGAGGATCAGATGAGTTAATACCACAAAGCCATCAGAACAGCACCGGTCACAGAGGGAGCAATGGAACTGTGAATAGCAAACACTACAGAATGTAGCTGCTATTGTTATTGTGGCTGTTCCTCCTGTTTCTCCTTCTACATCACAAATTCCTTACAGGCAGAAATTCAGAGAACCTATATTCATTTTGTGTTTCCCATGGCAAGGAAAAGAATGAACTCCAAGAATAGCTATTGAGTGCCAACTGCATAAGTATCAATGTATCAAGTGTGGGAAATATAAAGATGAGTAAGACATGATACTTAAAATATTCAAGGTCAGAGAAAGACCCCGTAATCACGAAACAAATACTTATGATGTAAGTAAAAAGTGAGGTGAGGATGAACCAAGTGTTTTAGAAGCAAAGAAGAGAGGATGAGCTGCTGAGAGTAGGACTGTCAAATCCTTGAAAGATGAATAGTTTATTCACTAAAGAAGGGAAGATATTTCAGGTAAGGGAAAGTGTATATTACACAGACACCAAGTCGAAAAAGTTCACAGTACGTTCCAGTAAAAGAGCAGAGTCCAAGGTAACTGAAACACTTGCAAAGTGGGGAAAACACAGACTGTACCTATATTGTAACGTTATTAAAATACAATGTTAAGGAATATGAACTTTTTCCCATGAGCAACGGCAAGTCATTGATGGCTTTGAACACTGTAAAGATATGATCAACTTTTTTTTTTTTTAGGAAAAAAATATTTGGAAAGATAAATGAAACAGCACCATGAAGAAGTGATAAGAAGGTAGAAGACTACAGACAGCGGTACCAGTCTGAAGGTAACTGCTGTAGTCCAAGGGAGAAATAATAAGGGTCTGAACTAGGACTAGGAAGAGAACTTGGATTTGAGAGATACTTCAGAGGGAGAAAGGGCAGGGCTTTGGGACTGGCCTCTGGCCAGGAAAAGTAAGAGGTAAAGAGTCTGGGTTCTCATTTAATGATGATACTTTGCACCAGGGAGAGCAGTTAATGGGCACTCCTTAAACACATGTTGAATAGAATTAAATTTTATTAACCTGATAAAGAAGTTAACTAAGTAATGTCAGCAAGTTAACCAAGTAATGAATTACTAAGCATCCATACATCCAAGATAACCACACCCTTAAAATAAAAGTGGAAGAGAAAGATTAAATGAAAAATTACATACTGGTTGATAGCAAAACTACAGAGTTATTTTTAAGATGAAGAATGAAATCATGATATCAGAATTTTCCCAAAGCGTGATCCACAGAGCCTTGGTCTCAAAATAAATACCATGATAAAACAGTTCCCTGGTCAAACACATTTGGAAAATTTGGCACACAACATTCACGCTTAAATATTTACTATTAACACTACCATAAAATATAGTCTGAAAAGTTCCATGATTTAAAAAAATTAATTTGAATGAAGACAGATGTTCCCAAACTTTTGACCGTGGGATATTATCACATTTTCTAGAGACCCGGTGTTCCTGAGGACATGCTGGAGAAAAATACCTCGCAAAAAGTACTTCAAGTAGAAACCTAGAGTTGCAGTGGAATCACGAGAATATATTATAATCTATAGAAGTGCAAACATACAAACCTTCAGGTGAAGTTTTTGAAGAATTCGGGTGAGCAATCGTGGAAATCTTCCTATATCTATTTCATTTATCAGCGACACTGCTTTTTTCATGCTAAATAAATTCATAAAACAAAGTTTTAAAATGAGTTTTCCCCAAGTGGTACTGTAGTTACTGTTAGTACAGCTGTCTGTAAGGTTTCATTTCGACAACTCTGCTTGCTACAGGTAAGTCTGAGTAAAATAAAGAAAAACAGATGATGGCCAGCAAAGGCAGGACGTTTCCAAAAGATACCCCCAAAAGTATTTCTGTTGAAAAGGTCTATTTGGCTAATTTTCTCTTTCTTCTGGGCAAGGCAAACTACTAGGAGAAGCTTGCACTCTGTGGGGAATGGTATTAATTTAGGAGTGAAAGTTTATGTATCCACTTAACTCAAAACAGAACTTTAAGAACAGTGGAAGGAGGGAAATGGCAATTACACCAAAAATAGAAAGAAAAGACTGCTGCATGGCAGGTAATGGAATTTAAAAAAAAAACTACATACAATATCATTTGGGGTCACTAAGTACACAGCTGTTTTAAAACCCTGTTTCAATTGTGATAATCAACTTAAATTATATGATAAGAACAATTCTACTGCACCACATTGAATATGGTTTACTGATATGATACCCAGGACACTGGTGTGAGAAAAGGAACTGGCTGTCAGAACTCAAGTAATCAAAAAAGGAAAAACTTCAAAATGTCAACTCTCTTCTTCAAAAAGACTCCTGTCCAATCTAGACACAAAGTTATTCTCCAGCCTCAATTATCTGTCTGTATACTTCCGCACTTTTCTGCATCCACACACCACCAGCACTATTATTTTTCATTAAATGGAGTCATTTTTACTTAATTTTATTTTAAAACATAACTTTACCTCACCACCATAGACAGCCGACCTTACCTACAATAAACAGAATGAACTAAATAAACAAATGAACTCAAATGAAAAGAAAAGCAATGTTACTAAATTCTGGCTAGATACTGTTACAAGCCAAAACTCCTGGCCTGAGGCCTAGTCTATCTTGATTGAAAAGGTATATATTAACGCGTCTTAGGTATTAAAGACTATCCGGGACCAATAGGAGACTTTCTCATAATCAGGAGGTCTGAAAGAGAACTGAAAACGGAAACGGAATACCTTTCCACGTGATTTCAGTGTTACTCCAGGATGGCTTGGGTACCTGCGATACAGCCTCGGGGAACGGTGACACTGACCACACACTGTCGTACTGACCTCAGCTGCCCAGGCCCACTGTAAGCCCACGCAGGTGAACTACTATGCAGGTGGAAGCACCCGCAGTCTCGCGCAATCCCGCGGGGCCCGCACTGCGACTCTGCCAGCCCCGCGCCCGCCCCTCCGGACACCCGCGGCCCCGTACCTGCCCCTCCCGCCCCGGGCCCCCACCCGCGCCTCGGCGACAGACAGCAGCAGCATTCTTACGCCTGCCCTGCCCGCGCTGCCCCCGTGCTCAGCCGGGGTTACCTGGGACTCTCCCGCAGAATCAGCGCCGCGGACGCCGCCATCCTCGAAGCTCTCTTGCCCCGCCGCCAGGATCAGCTGCTTGGAGTCTAACCAATGGCGGCGGCAGCGGCGGACGGCAAGCCGGAAGGCTCAAGCCGCGCAGGGGCCGCGCCGCTGCGGTCCTGCGGTCCTGGAGGGGCGAAGGGCCCTCCCCATCGTCCTCCCCGCCACTCCCGCCGTTCCGAGTTAAGGCTGTACATATATTAATTTATTTATATGTACATATTTGCCTATTATATTATATATGCATACCTGGATATGGTGTGGCTATTTTTATGTGTTATGTAGATAATGTGTGTGTATAAACATACGTTTACGCGTGGGTACATATACACATACTTTTTTTTTGGAAGAAAAAGTTTAAGCAGTGCCCACGGTGTCTGGCCTGCGCTGCAAATGGGCAGGTAGTGGAACGCGCTCCCCGAAGGAGCCCAGGGCCAGCTCCACCCTGTGCCCTGCGCCACCAGCCCTTTCTGTATATACATCCCTGGAACTCTGCAGTGCCCCACGCGGAGCCTGGGTTCTTTGTACTTTTATTCGTTCAGTAGTGTTCTTTGAGCACCTACTGTGTGCCAGGCACTATGCTACACACTCGGGATACAAAAGACCAAAATTCCTGCCCTTGAGGTTTGCCAGCAGGTAAATGGGCAAGTGTTCGTTGTGCCTTTCTTTGTGGTTGGGCACTGAGCTAGGTAGTGCGGAGTAGAGGAGATGAATCGTCGCAGAGACTGCGATTAAGGACATCTCAGGAGAATAGAGAGACAACGCGGATTCAGGAATACCTTTGTTTCACTTAGAGAAAAACATGTAGTGCATTAAGGGGATTCAGAGCTGGGAACAGTGATAAGGCATCCGAGGTTGGATCAGGAAAACTTCCTGGGACAGGTGGCATGAAGAAGACTTGAATGATAGGTTGTGGCATGTACATTTAGATTGGTGAGAAATGGGGAACCATTAAATGTTTTCAAGCAAAGAAATTTTTGTGAGAACTGTGTTTGTTTGTTTGTTGAAAATTACTGTAAGCAGAATGATTATTGGATGGGAAAGAGGTAAGCAGGAAAGCCAGATAGGGAGCTATTGCAATAATCTATGGAAAGCAATAAAATCCTTGGTAGTAAAATGGCATTGGAGAATGAAAAGATAGTGGATGAATTAGAGTTATATTTCAGCTGTAGAATCTTCAGGAGCTAAGAAAAGATTGGATTTAATTTTCGTACCCAATTATGTTTTACTTAAATTATTATTTACGTTAGTTGGCATTCCTAGAGCAGCGCTGAAACATCCTAACTGAAAGGAGAAGCCAGAATGCAAATTAAAAGTGAATAATCCCCACATGGATAATTGAGTCAATTATACAGTGTATTGAACACATACAAATACATATGGTTCGACAGCACTCCACACATTTCCCAATTTGTGCAGCATCTGAAAAAAATGTATGTGGATCTACATAAATTATAGGTGTCTGATACAAACACAGATTACCTTACCTGGCACATTAATAGAGTCCCAGTTCGCTCAACTTTTGAATCATTTCCCTTTTGTCTTGATTCATTGCCTGAAGTAGAGCCACTAACCAGGTAAAACTATTTTGAATCTCTAGGAGGAGGAGGTGAAGGTTACCTCCTCTTCAGTTCCCTTCAAAACTATTGCTGGGATTTTGAGCCAAAGAACCTCAGGGTGGTTTGAGCCCTGAATCTGTGTAACCTGCAACAAAGCACTCTACCTCACCAAGTTTCCTCTTCCTGATCTGCAAAATGGAGGTGAGAATAATGTCTGCTCCCCTGGGCTGTGGTGAGAATTAAACACCCTGATGTGTATGTGCAAGAATCACTCTACCTTCCCTTATAAAGCAAAGCACAGACTTCCAAGATTTTAGCAAAACGGTGTCCAGTAGACACAGAGGGCCTCTCACTATATTTCTCTTCATTTTTAAAATAAATTATTTATTTATTTATTTTTGGCTGTGTTGCCGTCTTCGTTGCTGCGCACGGGCTTTCTCTAGTTGCGGCGAGTGGGGGCTACTCTTCGTTGCGGTGCACAGGCTTCTCATTGCGGTGGCTTCTTTCGTTGTGGAGCACGGGCTTTAGGCGCGCGGGCCTCAGTAGTTGCAGCACGCGGGCTCAGTAGTTGTGGCTCACGGGCTCTAGAGTGCAGGTTCAGTAGTTGTGGCGCACAAGCTTCGTTGCTCCGCGGCATGTGGGATCTTCCCGGACCAGGGCTTGAACCCATGCCCCCTGCATTGGCAGGCGGATTCAAAAGCACTGCGCCACCAGGGAAGCCCTGGGATGATCATTTCTTATTATTACTTTTTCCTATAAAGGCTTGATGCAGTGAATAATTTCAACCCCTAAATGAGACTATTACCCCAAATATTTCTGTAGTCTCTGGAGTATAGGCATTCCTATCCAAAGCTACAAGTCCTTGTCGTTGTCTTCCTGTTGCCACCTGCTGGAGGGCAGGAAATGTACCTCCTGGAGGCATAATTCCATAACCACACTTTGCTCCTAACCCCCAACTTGTCAACCCATCTTTATGATAGATCCAGAGCCCAGATCTGTTGCCCCTGATCTATTAGGACTACTAAACATGCTCAGTGCCCTGAAGTTTCTTCCATACCCTTACCTTTATTGCAAACTTCTGCCAAATTCACCTTTTTTCATATTCTGTGTTAGCCTGGGTTCTCTAGAAAACAACCTGAGTTGCATACTGGTGTTTCATTGAGGGCTGTAATTGTAGGGAAGCATGAGTGAGGGCAAAGGGAAGGAAAGGAGTAATGAAGGGAGGAGGAAAGCAAATAAAAGGTGGCATGTTATCCAAATTGTTACAGCTTCAAAAGCCAGATTATTTCTCAGAGAGACTATTTCAAGTTGCTGTATCTTGCAACAGCAAAGAGATAGCAGTAAGGGGAAAAATTTTGTCTGCAAACTCTTTCCAATCTGCTGTCTTTATTTGGTCCAAATTTGTCCTATATTTCACACCACCCCTGAACTCCTGGGGTATGTCATCTGGCACCTCTAGGCAGCCACTGGAAAATCCAGAGCTTCCATGAGTTGGGTAGAGTAGGAACTGAGTCTGGAGCTGTATAAAAGAGCCCTCGGCTCAATCCCTGCCGACACCCACCTCAGATGTCTCCTCCCCAATCCCTGCCCCACCAAGGCCGGCAGCAATTGACAGGAGATTTAAGACCACGGGAATAATTCAGCATTTCCAGGGGTCACTTTACTGGGAAAGTCAAGCAACTGGGTTGAAGCCTGGGATGCAGTGGGGTGAGCATATCTGGGGAGGTACATAGCCTGAAGACAGTTTTACTCCTCAGGTGGAATCTCAACACAAGAATTGCTTGGGCCCTGAGTGCTTCAGCTCTTAACTGATGCAGCTTTTTCAATTCACGTGTGCCTAGTTGTTTTACCAAAGTCTGTCAGAACACAGGTTGGAGTGAGGTTGGTGACCACCCTCCCCTCTGTCTTTAGAACTAGATGTGAACTTTGTCCCATTTGGAGCACCTCCTTTTTGTGTTTTTTTTTAAGTTTGTTGTTTGTTTTGATATGGACCACTTTTAAAGTCTTTATTGAATTCCTTACAATATTGTTTATGTTTTGGTTTTTTGGCCATGAGGTATGTGGGATCTTACCTCCCCAACCAAGGATCGAACCCACACCCCCTGCATTGGAAGGCGAAGTCTTATCCACTGGACCGCCAGGGAAGTCCCTGGAGCCCCTCCTTTTTGATGGGTTCCTTCCCAAGGGCCCCATGGCAGTATCCAGCAATGTGGCCTCAGTCTGCACCCGCCTTCTCCCTACTCGGCATGATTTATATCTTTAACACTCAATTAAGTAGAGCCAAAGTCTGGGCCTGTTTTTTCCAGAAGTCTCCTCCAACGCTTAAGAAAACCCTGGGTACATCAAGGAAGCCAGCCCAAATCCATTCCTCAACATTCCAGCCACAAATGTAAATGATTATCTTTGGAGGAAAGGTAACACTTACTCAGCCATCAGAATGGTATCTGAGCCCCAGGAACCTAGTCCAGCTGAAATGACCTTTTAAGTCATTATATATATACTTTAAGTCAATATATATATATATATTATATATATATATATATATATATATATACACATGATATATACTGTCAAGTTGGGGGATGGGGGAGCTGGGTGTAAAGGATTTTACTACATAGCCAGATTATTCTGGCAATGCATTAGCTAAATACCTGGCCCAAGACCCTAACACTATTAAAGTCTGCAGTCCTACAACTCACCTTGAGTTTCTCAGGTGAGCTATCAAAGGTAGTTTAGAGTCACATCAGGGCAGAGGACTAGAGCTGCCTGCCACTCATGGCCTATACCCAGATGACTGGCAAGTACAAAAGTCACATTCAGCTGTTTTGTCACACTCGCGTGAAGCCATTGGCCCAGTTTTCCTCCTTCCCTTAACCTCCCCGTCTCCACACCAGCATCAGTCACACTTTCCAGCCCTGTTTTTAGTTCTGTTCTCAGCACTTACCTCATAAGTATGAGTGAAACAGCTGGGGTGTAACTGAAGAACAGCCTTCTACGTGGTAAACATGTAATTGTTCCACATTTTCGCCCCAGATTCTCAGGGGAATGAAGTTTTAAAATCACATATTCTAATTTATGAGTTGGTTATGTGAATGTTCCTGTTTAATGTGAGATACATTAGGAATCAAGAAAGCATAAACATAAAGTCTTCTCTGAGTATTTGCATACCAGGCTGTGATGTGGAAAGGAAGCAAGAAGCTTAGAAAAAAAGAAAAAAAGGAATGGCATCATGGGTGCAGGCCACATTTGTCCATACAAACAGTATTTATGTTCACCCACCCTTAACTACATGGAGGGTGGGGAAGGGAATGGGAGGGAAACTTTTATTAAAATGTAACAAAAATATACTTTGTGATATATGAACAGATCTCTGTTCTATTCTCCAACTTAAAGTTGAAAACCATCTCAAATTATCACCCTTCCATTTTAATTTGTACCTAATTTCCTTCACTCAACCTCTCAGAGGCCCATGCCATTAACAGGACTGATATTTACACATAGGATGTGTGAAACATTGAATGGTTTCTTCATTTCTTCATTTTCACCGGTGAGCACAGTTTGAAAAGAATTAAATGGTGCTTCCCTTATAGACACGTCCACGGAGGCACAATTGCAGATTCCCCTTCACCCAATGATTAGGAAAGGAAATAAAAACAGTAAACACCACAGATAGGCAACTGGAAAAAAAAAAACAAACTACCTGTTGACAGCAAACAAAGGAAGAAGCATAGCTTAACAACACACTTGAAAAAGCATCTGCCAAGAAAAAAAAAAGAATGTCAAAAAAAAAAAAAAAGGACTTCCCTGGTGGCGCAGTGGTTGAGAGTCCGCCTGCCGATGCAGGGGATCGTGCCCCGGTCTGGGAAGATCCCACATGCCGCGGAGCGGCTGGGCCCGTGAGCCATGGCCGCTGAGCCTGCGCGTCTGGAGGCTGTGCTCTGCAACGGGAGAGGCCACGGCAGTGAGAGGCCGGCGTACCGCAAAAAAAAAAAAAAGAATGTCTGCTTTGACTAAGCTGGATATTAAAGGTGATCCCTGCACTGCTAGAACAGTACTAGGGAAAAGTGTCCACAAAGCCAGGAGAATTCTCCTTCTACCCCGCACCTTAAAGAGGAGCAGAAGTTGGGGGGGGGGGGGTAAAGAGCCCAAGGGGAGTCATGGGACATCCTTGGAGAATGTATGTCTGTGAAGGCAGGTGCAGGATGCCACGGAGGGTGGAGGAACCTCCAGGAGTCAATCTCTTGGTGCCCCTGGGGGAGGGGAAAAGTGGAACAAGGCGGAAAAAAAAACTATGCCTAATATCCCAAATGATGAGTGCGGAGCTGGAAATCTGAAGAGAAAATAAGAAAAGCTATCCTGAGGCAAAAAGCCAGTGGAAAAGGTTACATCAGAGCTGCAGTGAAAATAGCCTTTCTTCCACCCCGACCTCCCCACCTCATTGTTAACACTGGGTGCAACCCACGGGCACCCCAATCCTTCCCTCATACGACGTGGAAATGAAAGACTGAAATAGGGGCGTGAACAACCAGGGCTGACTCAGGAGGAATCAGAGGCTCGGTGGCGCCACAGTTAGTGAAGGTTTGTCCCCCTTCAGGGACTGGGCACGCCCCTACCAAGTGGAGTGAATCCTGATACAGAACAGGTAAGTGAACCTCAGAGTTGAGACAGCGAAAACTAAATCCACCAACAAGTGCTCAGTCCCAGCTTCCCTCACTTAAGCTTTTGTAGGAAGAAGAAGAGGAGGGGGAGGGGGGAGAAGGAGGAGGAAAGGGAGGAGGGGGAGGAGAAGAAAAGTAGATAGAATGCAATTCTGAGCCACCGGGATGGAAAAACAGATCTCACACAAACAGGCAAAGGAAGTAAGGTGATTAGGCACGACATCAGAGACAACAGAGGTCTGGGCAGAACTGTCCACGCTAAACATAAACAGGATGAGAAGAAAGGGCGTAACAACTATGCAATCATCCTACATCGTACAGACATTTTCATAGCTTCTTGGAGTGTGTGTGGTGCCACCAGTCTTTTTTTTTTAAACATCTTTATTGGAGTATAATTGCTTTACAATGTTGTGTTAGTTTCTGCTGTATAACAAAGTGAATCAGCTATATGTATACATTATGTCCCCATATCCCCTCCCTCTTGCATCTCCCTCCCACCCTCCCTATCCCACCCCTCTAGGTGGTCACAAAGCACCCAGCTGATCTCCCCATGTGATGCAACTGCTTCCCACTAGCTTTCTATTTTACATTTGGTAGTGTATATATGTCCATGCCACTCTCTCACTTTGTCACAGCTTACCCTTCCCCCTCCCCGTGTCCTCAAGTCCATTCTCTACAACTGCATATTTATTCCTGTCCTGCCCCTAGGTTCATCAGAACCTTTTTTTTTTTTAGATTCCATATATACATGTTAGCATATGGTATTTGTTTTTCTCTTTCTGTTACTTCACTCTGTATGACAGACTCTAGGTCCATCCACCTCACTACAAATAACTCAATTTTGTTTCTTTTTATGGTTGAGTTATATTCCATTGTATATATGTGCCACATCTTCTTTATCCATTCATCTGTTGATGGACACGTAGGTTGCTTCCATGTCCTGGCTATTGTAAATAATGCTGCAATGAACACCGTGGTACATGACTTTTTGAATTATGGTTTTCTCAGGGTATATGCCCAGTAGTATATGCCCAGGGATTGCTCGGTCGTATGGTAGTTCTTAGTTTTTTAAGGAACCTCCATACTGTTCTCCATAGTGGCTGTATCAATTTACATTCCCACCAAATGTGCAAGAGGGTTCCCTTTTCTCCACACCCTCTCCAGCATTTATTGTTTGTAGATTTTTTGATGATGGCCATTCTGACTGGTGTGAGGGGATACTTCATTATAGTTTTGATTTGCATTTCTCTAATGATTAATGATGTTGAGCATTCTTTCATGTGTTTGTTGGCAATCTGTATATCTTCTTTGGAGAAATGTCTATTTAGGTCTTCGGCCCATTTTTGGATTGGGTTGGTGCTTTTATTGATATTGAGCTGCATGAGCTGCTTGTAAATTTTGGAGATTAATGCTTTGTCAGTTGTTTCATTTGCAAATATTTTCTCCCATTCTGAGGGTTGTCTTTTCATCTTGTTTGTGGTTATCTTTGCTGTGCAAAAGCTTTTAAGTTTCATTAGGTCCCATTTGTTTATTTTTTAATAAATTTATTTATTTATTTATTTTTGGCTGTGTTGGATCTTCGTTGCTGCGCACAGGCTTTCTCTAATTGCAATGAGTGGAGGCTACTCTTCATTGGGATGCGGTGGCTTCTCTTGAGCACGGGCTCTGGGCACATGAGCTTCAGTAGTTGTGGCTCGCGGGCTCTAGAGTGCAGGCTCAGTAGTTGTGGCACATCGGCTTAGTTGCTCCACAGCATGGGGGATCTTCCTGGACCAGGGCTTGAAGCCACATCCCCTGCACTGGCAGGCAGACTCTTAACCACTGTGCCAACAGGGAAGTCCCTTTATTTTTGTTTTTATCTCCATTTCTCTAGGAAGTGGGTCACAAAGGATCTTGATGTGATTTATGTCAAATAGTGTTCTTCCTATGTTTTCCTCTGAGAGTTTTATAGTGTCTGGCCTTACATTTAAGTCTTTAATCCATTTTGAGTTTATTTCTGTGTATGGTGTTAGGAAGTGTTCTAATTTCATTCTTTTACGTGTACCAGTTCCGTTTTCCCAACACCACTTATTGAAGAGGCTGTCTTTTCTCCATTGTATATTCTTGCCTCCTTTCTCAAAGACAAGGTGACCATGTGTGTGTGGGTTTATCTCTAGGCTTTCTATCTTGTTCCATTGATCTATATTTCTATTTTTGTGCCAGTATCATACTGTCTTGATTACTGTAGCTTTGTAGTATCGTTGGAAGTCAGGGAGCCTGATTGCTCCAGCTCCATTTTTCTTTCTCAAGATTGCTTTGGCTATTCGGGGTCTTTTGTGTTTGCATACAAGTTGTGACATTTTTTGTTCTACTTCTTTGAAAAATGTCATTGGTAGTTTGATAGGGACTGCATTGAATATGTAGATTGCTTTGGGTAGTGTAGTCTTTTCACAATGTTGCTACTTCCAATCCAAGAACATGGTATATATCTCCATCTGTTTGTATCTTTTTTGTGTGTGTGGTACACAGGCCTCTCACTGTTGTGATCCCTCCCGTTGCGGAGCACAGGCTTCGGACGCGCAGGCTCAGCGGCCATGACTCACGGGCCCAGCCGCTTTGCGGCATGTGGGATCTTCCCGGACCGGGGCACGAACCCGCGTCCCCTGCATCGGCAGGCGGACTCTCAACCACTGTGCCACCAGGGAAGCCCTGTTTGTATCATCTTTAATTTCTTTCATCAGTGTCTTATACTGTTCTGCATACAGATCTTTTGTCTTCTTAGGTAGGTTTATTCCAAGGTATTTTATTCTTTTTGTTGCAATGGTAGTGTTTCCTTAATTTCTTTTTCAGATTTTTCATTATTAGTGCATAGGAATGAAATCTATACACAGAGATTTCTGGCATTAATTTTGTATCCTGCTACTTTACCAAACTCATTGATTAGCTCTAGTAGATTTCTGGTAGCATCTCTAGGGTTATCTATGTATAGTATCATGTTATCTGCAAACAGTGACAGCTTTACTTCTTCTTTTCCAATTTGGATTCCTTTTATTTCCTTTTCAATTCTGATTGCTGTGGCTAAAACTTCCAAAAACATGTTGAATAACAGTGATGAGAGTGGGCAACCTTGTCTTCTTTCTGATCTTAGTGGAAATGGTTTCAGTTTTTCACCACTGAGAATGATGTTGGCTGTGGGTTTGTCATATATGGCCTTTATTATAATGAGGTAAGTTCCCTCTATGCCTACTTTCTGGAGAGTTTTTATCATCAATGAGTGTTGAATTTTGTCAAAAGCTTTTTCTGCATCTATTGAGATTATCTCTTTGGTTTTGGTATCAGGGTGATAGTGGCCTTGTAGAATGAGTTTGGGAGTATTCCTCCCTCTGCTTTATTTTGGAAGAGTTTGAGAAGGATAGGTGTTAGCTCTTCTCTAAATGTTTGATAGAATTTGCCTGTGAATCCATCTGGTCCTGGGCTTTTGTTTGTTGGAAAATTTTTAATCACAGTTTCAATTTCAGTGCTTGTGATTTTTCTGTTTATATTTTCTATTTCTCCCTGGTTCAGTCTTGGAAGGTTGTGCTTTTCTAAGGATTTGTCCACTTCTTCCAGGTTGTCCATTTTATTGGCATATAGTTGCTTGTAGTAGTAATCCCTCATGATCCTTTGTATTTCTGCAGTGTCAGTTGTTACTTCTTTTTCATTTCTAATTATGTTCATTTGAGTCTTCTCCCTTCTTTTCTTGATGAGTCTGGCTAGTGGTTTATCAATTTTGTTTATCTTCTCAAAGAACCAGCCTTCAGTTTTATTGATCTTTGCAATTGTTTCCTTCATTTCTTTTTCATTTATTTCTGCTCTGATCTTTATGATTTCTTTCCTTCTACTAACTTTGGGGTTTTCTTGTTCTTATTTCTCTAACTGCTTTAGGTTACTGTAAGGTTAGGTTGTTTATTTGAGATGTTTCTTGTTTCTTGAAGTAGGATTGTATTGCTATAAACTTCCCGCTTAGAACTGCTTTTGCTGCATCCCATAGATTTTGGGTTGTCGTGTTTTCACTGTCATTTGTTTCTAGGTATTTTTTTGATTTCCTCTTTGATTTCTTCAGTGACCTCTTGGTTATTTGGTAGCATATTGTTTAGCCTCCATGTGTTTGTATTTTTTTTACAGTTTTCTTCCTGTAACTGATATCTAGTCTCATAGCTTTGTGGTCAGAAAAGATACTTGATAAAATTTCGATTTTCTTAAATTTACCAAGGCTTGATTTGTGACCCAAGACATGATCTATCCTGGAGAATGTTCCATGAGGACTTGAGAAGAAAGTATATTCTGTTGTTTTTGGATGGAATGTCCTATAAATATCAATTAAGTCCATCTTGTTTAATGTGTCATTTAAAGCTTGTGTTTCCTTATTTATTTTCATTTTGGATGATCTGTCCATTGGTGAAAGTGGGGTGTTAAAGTTTCCTACTATGATTATGTTACTGTCGATTTCCCCTTTTATGACTGTTAGCATTTACCTTATATATTGAGGTGCTCCTATGTTGGTTGCATAAATATTTACAATTGTTATATCTTCTTCTTGGATTAATCCCTTGATCATTATGTAGTGTCCTTCTTTGTCTCTTGCAATAGTCTTTATTTTAGTTTATTTTGTCTGATATGAGTATTGCTACTCCAGCTTTCTTTTGATTTCCATTTGCATGGAATATCTTTTTCCATCCCCTCACTTTCAGTCTGTATATGTCCCTAGGTCTGAAGTGGGTCTCTTGTAGACAGCATATATATGGGTCTTATTTTGTATCCATTCAGCCAGTCTATGTCTTTTGGTGGGAGCATTTAATCCATTTACATTGAAGGTAATTATCGATATGTATGTTCTTATTACCATTTTCTTAATTGTTTTGGGTTTGTTTTTGTAGGTCTTTTCCTTCTCTTGCGTTTCCTGCCTAGAGAAGTTCCTTTAGCACTTGTTGTAAAGCTGGTTTTGGTGGTGCTGAATTCTCTTAGCTTTTGCTTCCCTGTAAAGGTTTTAATTTCTCCATCGAATCTGAATGAGATCCTTGCTGGGTAGAGTAATCTTGGTTGTAGGTTTTTCCCTTTCATCACTTTAAATATGTTCTGCCAGGCTCTCTGGCTTGCAGAGTTTCTGCTGAAAGATCAGCTGTTAACCTTATGGGGATTCCCTTGTATGTTATTTGTTGCTTTTCCCTTGCTGCTTTTAATATGTTTTCTTTGCATTTAATTTTTGATAGTTTGATTAACATGTGTCTTGGTGTGTTTCTCCTTGGATTTATTCTGTATGGGACTCTCTACACTTCCTGGACTCAGGTGAATATTTCCTTTCCCATGTTAGGGAAGTTTTCAACTAAAATCTCTTCTAATATTTTTTCAGACCCTTTTTTTTTTCTCTTCTTCTTCTGGGTCTCCTATAATTTGAATGTTGGTGTGTTTAATGTTGTCCCAGAGGTCTCTGAGACTGTCCTCAGTTCTTTTCATGCTTTTTTCTTTATTCTGCTCTGTGGTGGTTATTTCCACTATTTTATCTTCCAGGTCACTTGTCCATTCTTCTGCATCAGTTATTCTGCTATTGATTTCTTCTAGAGAATTTTTAATTTCATTTATTGTGTTGTTCATCATTGTTTGTTTGCTCTTTAGTTCTTCTAGTTCCTTGTTAAATGTTTCTTATATTTTCTCCCTTCTATTTCCAAGATTTCGCATCATCAGTCTTAATAGCAAACCATATTTGGCGTGGGGAGTCCATCTCCCCTCTATGAGATGATCACAACAAATATACACTAGAAAACAAATTGCCTACAATGTTGGAAAAACTGAATCTGTACTTGATGAAAGAGTAAATTTTTTTCTGGAAGAACATGATATAGAATGACGATGCTAGGACAAATTCTTGTAAAATTATCAAACTCCTAGGATAAAGAAGAAATTCTTCAAGCATCCAGGTGAAAAAAGTAAGTCACTTACAAGAGGAAAGAAATTAACAATTCTCAGACTCCTCCATAGCAATGTCTACAAAGTTTTGAGAAAAGTACATTCTGTCCAGCCATGACGCTATTCAGTTATTAAAGCAAAAGTCATATATACTCTAATATGATTGTAGTTATAGTTTTCATGAGTTCTTTTTGGGAAAACTGATAGTTAAAAACAAGCCAACCAAGAAATTAATAAAAACAAAGAAGACAGGAATGGAGGTGCTATGGCATGTAGTGAACATTAAATCCATTTAGAACCAATATTTAGTAAAAATGGGAATTATGTTTATGAGATTAAATATAAATATTTTAAAATTTGAAAATATAAAATTAATATATAGCTAAGAAACCTAATTTAAAATCCACAAAATAAGTGGAATAAAGTTTTAGGAGTACTGATTTCTTAAACTTTCATGGCACAGTATCAATAAATGCTATCTTAAATGAAATACATCACTTAAAAATAAATTGACTGTATCTTCTTAATCTTTTCTTGATCTTACAAGGGTAACAATCTAGAGAGCTGTAGTCTGAATACGGCTACTGGACTATGGAAATATTTTGCTTCCTCATTTTCTTTGACCTACTCAGTGATGACATAGGCAATGTAATCAGAGAGATTTTTTCTTTTGAAAACAATAGCAGCCACTTGAAATCTATAGCATGCTTCACGAATCGTATTGTCACTGCTCGTAAAGACCCTTGAGTTTGTGACCCCTGCCTTAGAGGAATATTTTAGGAACACACATAACTTTGTTAAAGAAACAACTTAATTTTTAAAAAAGCAATTTCTTCTCTTTCTTTCTTTTCTCTTATCCACTTTGATAAAACTATTTCTATATAGCCATATATAGGTGTCATAGACTGCATACAGTTTGAGATCTAGAAAAATATCCATATAGAGATTACCAGAATTTGGTTTGGCTAGTGTTTACAATATTATCTCTGGTTGCTAAGATTTTCTATAATTTTTTACCTTCTACTTTTACTTCTCTGTACTGCTTGAATTTCCAATAATGAGAATGTATTATTTTAATAAAAACAATAAAATCATTATTCAAAATATAATGAAAACAAAGTGAATTAGTTATATGTTCAAGTTAGTTTTTTTATATGTATTAGGTACTAAAAGAGGTTACATATCAATAAAAATACTTTGGGTGATCCACATATTAACATCATTCTCAAGGTAATTTGTAAATAATATTAATTTATTAATCATTATCAAAATTTAATTAAGTTTTTTTGTGTTCAAGGAAAGAAAAGCCCAAAATAAATTATTAATATCCCTGCATTTGAAAAGAATGCAATCATATATATCTTCAGTGTAACTGCCCCTCTTTTATTTACACAGAATCTTTAAAGGTTTTTTCTTTATTGTTTGCTTCAATTAGCAAATTAATGAGATGACATAGTTACTATCCCCCAGGAACTGTCAGCATAGCATCAGTAAAGACAAAGCAGTGCTTCTAAAGCCAAATAGCCAGAGAGGCCCCAGTCTGCTTCATTAGAGCCACAGGTAACAACATAGAGTTTGTTTGACTCTTCTCCCCATTTCCTCATTGTTCCAACCACATGTCTGCCCATTCTCAGTTCTAAATCTGGAGTCAAGGAGGTTCTCCTTTGTGATTTGAATAAAGTATGGATTTTAGTTAATAATAATTTGTTGGTATTGGTTCAGTAATTGTAACAAATATGCTATATTAATCTAAGATGTTAATAATAGGGGAAATTCAGTGTGGGGTACAATGGGAACTTTTTGTACTGTCTTTGCTAGTTTTCTGTTTTCTAAAACTGTTCTAAAAGAGAAAGTTTATTTAAAAGAAAACTATTAACTATTTGCAACTTTTTAAATTATAAAGGAAATACTGCTGTCAAAATGACACGTATAAAACTTAAAAATATCATCAACTCCATGGTTTCTCATAGCAGCACGACTAGATCACAGGGACCGTTGGGGATGCTGTGCTGTGCAGCCCAAATCCTCCTCCAGGAAGGAGGGCTATATTCCCCCAGCTGCTGGGAAGGTTGCTGGCTGACACCTCTAAGCTGTCAGTGTTCTTCAGGAATCTCCTCACCTAAAGAACCCCACCCAGCTCAAGGTCACACACACTTCTCAGGGCAGCTTGTCTCCAATTTCTATAACGTAAATGCCCCCACCATGGCCTGTTTCGAGCTACCAATGTTTTGCCAATGAATGCACACTTGGGAAGAGATGTATGCAATCTCCCCTCTCCAGAGCTAGTAGGAGCCAACTCCAGCACACCACTGTGTCTCCCTGAAGTCAAACTGGGACAATGTCAAAGAACCATTTCAGCTCCAGAACTTCCTGGGGCCAGCTGAGTGCTTGGTCTGACTGCATCACAGCTCACCGCCCGCCTCCATCAAATCCTGCTTTCTTCCCACCCCTTTCCAGGTGTTGAACTCAAGAGCCCTCCTTAACCAACTTCCTGCATGTTAATTTCAGCTCAGATTCCACTTACTGGGGAACCTAAGTTGCAACACGGATTCTTACTGGACAAACTGATCAAGATTATTACTCAATGACTGACTCAGGTACTTGAAGACAACTATGATGGTGATGATGATGGTAGAGGTGGTCATGGTGATAGGAAGGCAAAGGAAAGGAAAAGTTTTTGTCTGATAGACTCTTGAATTTTACTTGAACAAGGATTCAGGATATTTGTCAGGTGGGACTGAAAACATTAAAATGATAGCCACACATCTTAATGAAAAGAATTTATGTTACCATCTAGGAAACCAAGAGGACCTTTCATAACCACACCCACTTTACTTTCACATTCCCCTCAACATGTGATCCATGATGTCACTCACCTTCAACCAATGTGCTTTTACCCAGCATCTTCTTTGTGCCAAGCTCTGTGCTAAGGATCTGGTGTCCAAAAAACACAGTCCTCCACAAAAGGAAGTTACTAACTAATGTGAGGTCTGAAAAAGGACAATACAAAGCAAAAAAGTGCCATGATTGATGTGAGCACAAGGCAGGGTAGATGCTCTGAATACACAATGATAGCCACCATTTATCAAGCTATGCTTACTGTGTGCCCAGCATTGTTTTAAATGCTTTGCAAGCATTGTTTCATTAAATCCCACAACAATCCTGTCGGCAGGTCCACTCTCACAGATAAGAAAACTCACAACGAGAGTCTGAGTGGCTTTCCCACAGTGACTCAATGAGTGGTGGGTAGAGCCAAGATTTGGACCCCATGTGCTAACTCAAGACCTAGAACTCCTAACCACCGTCCTGCTGAGGGATGCAGAATGACTGGATCTAACAAGGAGTGTGTGATTGGGCTGAAGACAGAAACTCTGTAATGAAAGAATAACAAAGAGACCACAAAAGAGACTGGGAAAAAAACACTCAGAGAGGAAGGAGGGGAAAGAAACAAGGGTAGAGATGATTTCAAAAAACAGAGCATGGTCAGCAGAGTCAAATACCAAGAGAAGGTCAACCAAAATAAAGATGTAAAGGTCCTTGGGCTTTAACCACAGTGAGGTCCTTGGGGATCTTGGCAAGGGAAGTTTTGGTTGACTAGGGGGTAGGCGGAGCTGATCACAGTGAGTTGAGAAATAAGTAAATAAGTGACAGAAATGGACACAGTAAGTGTTGAATATTATTTCTAGAAGCTCGGCTGTTCGGAAAAGAGGAGGGGTCAATAGACACAGGTTTAAAGAGAGACCCTCTACAATAGGTTTTGCTTTGGTTTTTCTAAGAAGGGAGCATGGGTAGTTCATGGCTGTTGAGTTGACTTGCCTCACTTCTCTTCCACCTTCTTTGTAACAGCCCCTGATTTTATTTGGGCTAATCCCCTTCTCCCACTCTATGCTCTCTTGGTGGGACTGCTAATCTGGGAGGGTTCTGACCTACTGTAGGACCGTTCAGCACTTTCCCAGGCACTGATTGACACCAGGACAAAAAATGGTTAGAGTTGATTCACCCCCACAGTGACGAGGAGTCCGGCTCCTGGTTAAAAAACCTACATGTGACTTTTCAGGCCTGACCATGGGCCATTACAAGAGCTCTCCCTGGACACCTCATGGGAAGGCTGCCCTCCCTACACTGGTGCACAGCCAGGGCACTGTAATCTCTGAGGGGTGTTGCAGTCAAGGATCCGGGCCTCTCAGACCTGTGCTTTGCACATTTGCATTCAACAGTCCTTGGTGTCTTTATCTGAGGCCTCGGGCAGACCTCTGCTGAGCCCTTCTTATCGGGAAGAGGAGGGAATTCTGAAGACATTTTTCTCCACTCTGACTCAATACCCAGTACTCATCCATTCCTAGCCCTCACCCCCTGGCCTCTCCATCCCAGGGTCCATAAAACTGCAGGAGCATTTTGTTCAGGGCTTGTCAACAGTAAGATGCCCACCATGTCTGCACTGATCTACCTGACCCTCCACCATGGGGAAAAAGGAATGGGGTTGGGGGTTGTGGTGCATCGTTTGGTTTTAGCCTCTTACACGATCACAGTAAGTGATTAAAGACTTAACTCTTTCCTTTTTGGCTCTTTGCTTTAATCGGCTGCTGTGACACCTGACAACTCAGCTCTTTCTCCCAGCTCAGCTAAGCTCCCGACAACTGGTCCTGAGGACACTGTCCACCGTGCATTGCTCTCCAGCTCCATAGAGCTGTCCTGGCACCTACTTTTCCTGAGGTGAGTTCTTGTACATTTCCTTACACGGGGTGAGCCCTTTTTTGGCTTAAAGTAGCCAGAACTGTTTGCAGTTGAAAAACCTTAGCTGACATAAGCATGTCTGTATGCTGATCATGAAAAGCCAACAATGACTAAGAGTGCAGAGACATAGAAAAGAAAGAGGAGAAATAACAACGATGCATAGAGTGAGGCTCCTGAAAAATCAGGGGAAAAGGGATCCAGAGGTCATTCCAACCGACTGGTCCTTGCCAGGAGAGAAACTTGTTTCACTGAACCTAGAGACATGGAGGTAAGAAAAGGATAGAGATTTGTCTGAAGACTTGGGGCAGGGGAGATAATCAGGATGTCAGAGTTATTTGTGTTGGGTAACCTCTATCATTTCTAAGAAAGAGGAAACATGGCTGAGAGGATGAAGAAGAGGTGGTGAGTTTAAAAGGCTAAAGGTGGGGAAAGTGGCAGGCTGTGGTGGGATGAACTGGGAGATTGGGATTGACATATATACACTAATATGTATAAAATAGATAACAAATAAGAACCTGCTGTATAAAAAATAAATAAAATTCAAAACTTCAGAATAAATAAATAAATAAAAGGCTAAAGGTTACAAGGTTGCCGTGGTGAACAGCTGAGGAACTCATTTGACCAAAGGAGGCATTGCCAGGGGAACAGACAACAGCATCAGTCTGCTTAACTAGTACCTTCACCACAGACAGCTTGAGAAAGAGACATAAAGGAATTACACATTTTATCTGAAATATTTTCTAAACTTGATGTTTTTGCTAAAATGTAGCCTTTGCTTTCAGTTATAACTTTAAAGAAAAAATACACCAGAATAAAAATGTACTTACGAAACTTGAAAGATTGTCATAAATTTGGAAGCATTAAATTTGCAGTAAACTTTGGGGGGAAAACCCAAATCTATTTCAGCAGTGGTGTCTTGCTTTTGTTCTCTAAAACTTAAAGTACCTATGAATGGCCAGATGAGGGAGCCAAAACCATGCCTATAACTTTTCTACAAAGCTTTTAGGAAAGTGGATTATTAAAAACTGCAAATGCAAATGAATCTCATCTTCCAAGAATATATGCAAAAATTACAGAAATCATATAATTTAATGCTACTCTGATGCCAAGTACATTAGAGAAAATTTCAAAGCTACAAGGGGATTGGATTCTGAATCTCAAGGAGTTCAAACAAGAATCATTCCTCCCTCCCTCCCTCTCTCTGTTTCTCTCTCCTCTCTCTGGGGCTGGCTTGTAGTGACTCCCCAAAGCTAGGTCATTTGTATTTTATTTCGGTGGAAACTTTCTGTGAGTTGTATCAACACTTGTTCAGCTCCTGCTGCAGGGAGCATACTTGTTATAGGTGTGTTGACAAGAAACAGGACAAGAAGCTCTGGTTCAGACCTCTTAAGTCAGGCTTCAGGTATAACTTAGGAAAGAGAAGGGACGCATTTCTCGTGGAAGTCTGTTAAAAAAAAATGCTGCCACTAAATAGAAGTGCCTTTCCATTTTCTGCATGATACCTGTGTTAGGGTATTTTGTTTATAAGCAAGAAAATCCAATTCTGACTAACTTAGTGGGGAAAGGAATTTATTGAAAGGATGCTGGTTTGTACTATCCTTTGAATAGTTTATAACTAATTTGGGGAAATATTTTATAATGAAAAATGGTAATAAGAGTTTATTTTGAACAAACTTATGTTCACAAATTTGAAAATTTAGATTAAATGGATAATTCCTAGAAAAATTATAACTCTCGACAATTGACATTAGGATAGAATAAAATAGAATAGAATATAACTGTTTTTACAAATACATGTACATTATATACATGTATATACATGTACATATACATGTATATGTGTAATATACATATACATGTATATTATTCTGTGAATAATAATAATACACTTGTATTATTAGACACTTTCTTATAAAAACCAACCAACCAACCAACCTAAGACCCAAATGGCTTCACTGGCAAGTTCCAGCAAATATTTAAGGAATATCTGGAAACCAAAGTCATCTGAAACAAAGCCTTCCAGAGAAGAAAAAAGAGATAGTAATCCACAACTCCTTTTGTGAGACGAGTATTACCTCGATATCAAAGACCACAAGGGATTTCACTTCCGGAAAGATGGGAGAGATGTGATAGGGACAGAGTAAAGGGACAAATTAGGGAATTAAGTAGTTAATCCCCCTAGGGGATTGTAAGTAAAGAAAAAAGTATGGGAAACCCCTGTAAGTTAATGATCACTCAAGAAAGCAGGTTTGCTTAACCACAAAACCATCCAACAGAAGCATCAGACATGCTCCCAAACAATAAAACAATGGTGGCATGAGAATCACATCCTGCCCAGTGAGCTCAGTAAGTTAATGACCCCTAGGACATGCTCTCTGCACACATAAAAAACAATAATTTATTGAAAGGTGATATTTCAAAGTGAAAGACTCTCATTGTACTGAAACCTAAAATAATTTTTCCATACCGCCATGGCAGTCCTGGCTTGACGATATAAGAAGAAAACTCCCCTGCCCAACCAGGAGGATGACTTGATGGTGGAAGCATGACATCTACTCAAGAATGAGGAAGATGGCCTTTTCCCTCTCCCTACTTTTCCTTTGATTATAAACTTCATCCCACTAAGTTCTTGGGGTGCGGCACCCTCACACCCGTCCACTTGTGAGCCTCACAAGCATCCCTATTATAATAAATCAGTTCTTATTGACCACTTTGCCTCTTGCTGAATTCTTTCTGCCCTGAGACTGGAGCTCCTTGGAGCCCTCCCCCCAGAACGCCACCTAGTGGTATCAGACGTACTTTTTTCCATTTCTTTCGGTAAGTACAGGTTAAAAGGCTAGACATCATAAATAAAACATACACAAGATGACTCAGAAAAACAGAGAGAGGAAGGTGGACAGGATAGAGACCTTGGATATGAGGAATGACACAGTTTAAGTAGCCTGGGTTTTCTTTCTACTTTATGTATCCTAGGTTAAAAAAAATTTTTTTTTCTTACCCATTGTATCCTCGGCACCTAGTAAAGTAGCTGGCAGATAGCAGGTGCTTGATGAATGAATGAAGGAATGAATGGTCACTAAGTAGTGTATCTATTAAGCATTCAGGGCCGTTGAATTCACTATCAAAGGAAAAACAAAGTCAGACTCTGATCTCTTTGAATTTATTATATCTGACCTAAGCATCAGCCAATTTTAAAAGAACCATACAAAGCGAGGAGGGAAATTCTTCTGAAACTACAAACTATAAACACAAAATAAACTACTTGTTAGACATGAATAGTGAAGATAAGAGAGTCATATCCTTTGCACAGAGTGAAAAACATTATTATGGAAAAAGCAGAATTTCAGGAAATCTGTGAATATGAAAAAGAATATTCCAAATCTAGGATTAAAATATAGATTATGAAAAAGAAACAAAGTATGAAAACTGCTTTGGCTAGATAATATATTTGGAGTACTGTTCAAACTAACCTGAAAATTGTAGTCTGCGGTTATAGACACCACAGAGAATGAAGGAAAAAGAAAGAGTAGAAGGGGAAAAACCAAGATATAGGGATATTCTTTTAATTATTTTATACAAGATATAAGCTAATGTAAAGCACTCAATGCCTAGCATATACTAAGTGTCCATAAATACTAGACAATCAAGAAATCCACACATCAATGGCACCTGCTAGCAGAGTCACTTTGCTGTGTTCCCGGGGGCACTGGTGGCAGCGTAGCCCATGTGAAAGGCACCCCTAGACACGTGCAGCCAGTAGCCTGTGTAGCCAAACACTGTGCTCCTGCTCAGGTAAGTGCTTACATTTCCGAGGCATTATAGAACCCCAATCCATGATAGCCACAAAATATCCAAGTTGGCAGTGTTCACTTTCCAGGAAAAGCAAATAAATATATAAAGGAGAGCTTAAATGATTTTTCTATGAGTTAGCATCCCAAGGTTCATACCTGTAATGGATCCTGGATACTGTATTGGGGGGTGGGCGAGAGGTGCCTAAGGATTGTCTCAGACGCTGTATGGATCCTTTCTCTTACAAATTAGACTCAGATAAAGTATTCTGCAAATTGATGTGAAACGGCATTCCACATGTAAATCCTTGTGTAAAGAATTACTGAGTGACTTGTTTAAATCCTTCAGTAAATAACAGTTTATATTTAAACAACCTTCTGTGAAATAGCTTTCCTTGCAATTTCTATACATATTCATGAAGACACACTGTCAACACTGAAAGAAAGATAGCCACGCAGAAAGAGAAAAAAATCCGATTACACTAAGACAATTTCTTTAATGTAATCAGATAGTACAGCTATAGTCCTTGTTAATCTGAATTTAGTTCAAATAACTAAAGAGCTTTGTTCACTTTGTGATAGAACTAGACACAAAATAAGTTTCTGACAATTCACATAAATTTATTTTTGCAAGAATCATTTTAGTGCAGGAGCCTTTTTAAAAATGAATTGACTTGGTAGTAGATCAAGATGAAATACGCTGGTTTATAAAAAAGGACTTCATCAAAGGTTTTACTAGGCTTCCATAAAAGCAGTATGAGGTGTCTGCTTAATAAATATGTGAATTTATTTTATTTTTTGCTTTACTTGGAAAACTTACCAACGTAATTTGCCAACACATGTTTTAAATGAGCTCATTTAAAATCAGATCCTCTCATCTAATGTATAAGACCATAGGAGGAGACAAAAGGGAAATACACTTTAATGTCAGTTTGCCTGATTATTTTTTAATATGAAAATAAGACAGCTACGATAAGGCAGTGTTTCTCAAACTTACCTGATCATGAGACCTACTTGGGGGTGCTTGTTTTAAAGTATGGTTTCCCAAGCCTCATCCCTAGAGGTTCTGACTCCTGAAGTTTGGGATGGGGCTCAGGAATGCATATTATTAAAAGCACCTGGGGCTTCCCTGGTGGCGCAGTGGTTGAGAGTCCGCCTGTCGATGCGGGGGACGCGGGTTCGTGCCCCGGTCCGGGAGGATCCCACGTGCCGCGGAGCGGCTGGGCCCGTGAGCCATGGCCGCTGGGCCTGTGCGTCCGGAGCCTGTGCTCCGCGGCGGGAGAGGCCGCGGCAGTGAGAGGCCCGCGTACCACAAAAACCAAAAAAAAAAAAAAAAATTAAAAGCACCTGGATGAGCTTTACAGTCAGGCCAATTAGGGACATACTTGGTGTCATGGAAAGAACACTGACCTAGACTTAGGGCTCAAAACACCAAGGTTGCCAGGCGTTCTGCTTGTCCTTAACCGAGTCATTTTAATCTCACTGGGTCCAACTTTCCTCAGTTGTAAAAAACAAACAAAACAACAATAACAAGACTGGTTTTAGTCTATAAACCCCACGAAGACCAGGACCAGCTGAGTTTTACTCACAGCTCCATCCCCGAACCTGGAACAGAACAGCCTCTTGGTTATTATTTGTTGACAAATCACTAGTTAGACAACCTGTAAGATTCCTTTTCAACTTTAAAATTATATGATTCTAAAATAAATGAGTAAAGAAACAATTCACTTGGCCAGTCATTTACAAAACAACAATTATTCTCAAAACAAAACATAATATAAACCAAAAAGGGACCCTACTTCTTTGGACGGGTCTCAGGGCTGCGCACTCCTCATGAGCACTTCAAAGGATCTGACTTGGGTGATTTGATTTCTTCCTCCCAGGGCTGTGATGGTTAAAGGTAGTGAATTGGAAACGTGTAGCACAAAGTTGAGTCTGGAAAACTCAGTAAATTCTGTGAAAAACAGAGTCAGTTCTCCTGCTACACATACAGAAATTGTGCCAACGCAGCATGCCTTGCAGGATTTTTGTTACTTTAGTCCCAATTGTTACTTGACAGTAACAAGTCTAGAATTATCAGGAACCTTCCCCGCATGCGGATTGTGCAGTAATAAGTGCTTCTGAAACTGATTAGGCAGGAAAAATAAATGCTGAAAACTAACATTTCAAGTCCCCACACCAGTGGCATCAACATCACCTGGGAAATAAAATTCTTGACCCCTGCCCCAGACCTAATCAGAAACTCTGTGGGTGGGGCAGAAAAATCTACCCTACAACCAGTCTTCCAGGTGATTCTGATGTACACTGAAGGATGAGAACCACTGAGTTAGGGTAAACAGGACTCATAAAAACAAATTCGAAGAAGGCTGAGTGGAAGTTTCTATAAACCTCCTACAATGTATTAGAATTGAAAAAGACCGCATCGTGTATCTAGTCAACTAGGTATCAATGCACTCAATTAGCCAACACACAACAATGTGCTTTCATATAATAACTTAAGTTTCCTCCTTTTGAAAAAATATTCTGAAATACTGATCCTGAAATAAAAAACCATGTAAACCACTGGCTTTTAGGATATTCAAGTCCTAATGTTTCCATTTCATAAATAAAATACAAGTTTTTAATAAAAATATTGCCAAGTATTACATTTCATTTTAATATTATTAAAATATCAACAATTAAAAAATGAGACTGTGGGTATGCATGCCAAGTCACAAGGTTTTGTTCTTTTCAAGCCAAATAACAATTCTGATTTAGAACTAGTGATGTGTAAGATTCTAAGGGTAACTAGCTATTATAAACGTGTGATTCTATGTTCTATGTCAAGACAAGCTCCCATCTACAGAATTCTGAAGATCTTCAGACTCCATTTCCTAAGATACCAGCAAAGAGGAAAGGGATTTTTAATCTGAGAGCAAAGTAGCGATGGAGGTGTCGGTGCCGATATCCATCTATGGGCACTCTCTTGGGTTACAAGGAGAGGGATTTGAGAGGTCACAGCAGGAAGGTTAGGGAAGAATGGCCCATTCCATACTGTGCTATGGCTTTGCAGAACATGAGTCTTAAGCACATTTTTTTAAACATTTTCCCCCAGCCCTAAAATTCACCCAAGAGAAAGAGGTTGCCTTAAATGTAAAGAAGAAGCCAATCAGCCCACGAGGGTAGCTCCTAGTCAGGAACGTTGAAGGGCAGCGCGCTGATGACGTCCCCAGACTCAGTGACGATGGCATCGTAGACCCAGCGGCGGTTGCAGCGGCATTCAGGGCCACACTTGTTGGAGTTACACTTGGGGCAGGGGTAGAAGCAGCCCAGGCAGTTCTTCTCCAGGCAATCGCACAGGTCAGCATCGTTGCAGATGAGCCTGCCGCTTTTGTCATACTTCTTCATAACTCTGCAAAGGAAAAGAACGACACTAACAGGACAGTGCCATTTTCCTTAACATTGAGAATAGATTCTTGTGTAGCAATCTTCCCAAGTAGGCTCCCTTAGTAAAGGGAGGAAGCAGCACCCTAAAGATGACCCAGCAACACTTCAGAATGCTATAAGGCAACACGTCCTGGGAAATTCAGTCAACATGCACCAATTACCAAGGCAGTCAGGGTTGTCACCTAGAGTAAGGCTCATTTATTTCCAGCATGCTGGGGAATGTAATATCCCACCTAAGCAAATTTTGAGGAATAGCTGATGAAAGGCTATTAAAATTTCCTTCTACAATTTTTTACTTAAAAATAAAACCATCCTTGATGGAATTTCCCCTGATAAATTTTATCCATTTTTCCTTTCTTAAGAAAAAGCACTATATACAGCTGAAACTAACACAACATTGTAAATCAACTATACTTCAATTAAAAAAGAGAGAGAGAGAGAAAAGAAGAAGCACTACAGTGAATACAGTCACATTTTGAATGACTCAAGAGAAGCATTGGAACTGTCCGTTACTATACCAACATCATTAAAAACAAAAACAAGCAAACTGAAAATTCCTCTGCTAACAGTCTCCTCATACCACTGCTTCTGTCCCTTTCTGACTCTGTTTTTTTTACCCAGTGTGGGGGGGCAGAAGGTGTCATAAACTCTGAGTGATGGCAGGAAGTTCTGTACCAGTGAGTACACCGTGCTTTGTGCCCCAGCACTGCCCCTGTCAGCCTCTACAAGTCCAGGAAGTGAAAGGCTTTCACCAGGATTCTGCCACCTTCTCAAAACCAAACCATCTTGAATTAATCCTTCAGTACTGAGCTGCTTGAAACCCTGAGAACGACAAAAGTACCTGTGTAGAGCCTGTATCCATTAGGACCAGTTGAAGTCAGAAAAGGCTGTGAAGTTATGACCTTCTGCATGCTTGGCCCCCAAGCAGGCATAACACCTCCTTCCCTTCCTGTTAGGTAATGCTATTCCATCCTCTTCCCTCTCCCAATAAAGCGGGGAAGGTTAAGGATCATTATGCAGACTTGCCTGGTTATCTCACTGTAGCAGGACAGCCTTTCCAATGAATATTTACATTTGAAGCTCTTCATCTGAACCATGAGAGCTCCCACACCCACCAGGAAATGCAGGTGTCAACAGACAAGGAGTTGTGAAATCTATTATGGGAATGATGGAAATGAGGAGTCATGCAGCCAACAGAGAGCCTGGGTCAGACTGTCCTTTCCCCGTGCCTTCACCCAAATACACCCTGTCTTTACTCAGACATCAAGACACAAATCTTACAGTTTCCTGCCCATCTGATGCTATACTCTATATAGTTCTGAGCTATCATATGTACATAAAGTGTACAAAACATACATGCAGAGATAAAGAATAAAACACACTTCCACGTATCCCAGCTTAATAAAGGGGTGTTGTGTCTTTGACATCCTCTTCATGCTCCATCCATTGCATCCCTCCACTCGGCCAAAAGGAACCACACCTTGATATCATAAAAATCATCTCCTTGTTTTACTTTTCATTATGCCATATGTGTATGTATCTCCAAGCGCACCACATTTTTCCCTTCTGTAATTTGCTTTTTAAATTCTACACCATGATTTGAGATTCATCCATGGTGGCACATGTAGCTGTATTCAGATATTTTCATATCTATATGTATTCCACTGTACAAATATACCAGCTACTTAACTTTTCCATTATGGGTGGGAGTTTGGGTTATTATTACTTTATTTTCTTTGCTATTGCAGGGATGCTATGAATTTCTTGAATGTGTCTCGTATTGTACATGCATGAGTTTTTCCAGGATATACGCCCAGGAGTGAATATGTTAGGTCATAAGGTACATAGGTAATGCCAAGCTGTTTTAAAACAGAGGCTGTATTATTTTACACTTAATTCATGTCCCATAGCTTATCAATAGTGATATCAGAAGACTGAACTCTTTGCCCATCTTGCCGGGGGGGCACTTCCCCACACTGTACCAGTGAATAAGGTTTAGCATCCTGAGTGTTCACTAGCCTTTTCTTCTATGAAATGACTGTTCACTGTTGGGTTCGTTTTTCTCTTAGGATGTTTATCTTTTTCTTATTGATTCATATATATCTTAGATACTGATCTTTTAGATCATAAATAACTTCCCCCACCTTGTGATTTGTCTCTCATTATTTTTAGAGTGTCTTTTAAAGGGCATTAACTCTTAATTTTAATATAGTCAAATATATCAACCTCTTCCTTGATGGTCTGCTTAATTTATGCCTCTGGTATACTAGCAATAATTGAATTTATGATACTTCTGTGCCCATCTGATACTTGAATTCATTCCCATGGTTATATTATTTCTCCTTCTAATGCACATCTTTCTTACTTTTAATCATCTCTCCTACTACAGCCATTACTCTAGTGCAAGGACTTCTGAAGCCTGTTTTTAAAAAACCGATGCCTAGTTGGGGATTATAGTCTATTTCTTGAAATTGCTAACTTCCAGACATAAGGGGTGATACTGTACTTTAGAAAATACATTTTTAAATAATAAAAAAGTGGCAACATTTAATTGCTTTGTCAAGGAGAATTCATGCATTTTGTAATCCCACAGATTAAATATAATAAATCATAATCTTACTTGTACTTTACAGAAAAATACTCATTCATCTTTGACATTCGTGCTTTCTTTTTCTGCTGCCTTGTTTCAGGATTAAAGTCTGCTACCTGTGGTCCGGGATTTTGAAACGCCAAGCACTTTAACTGTCGTTCTATCTGTTGCTATGAAACAAATATAATGTATTAGTAGTAAGAACCAGATAATGTTATCTGCTTTACACAGCATCAAAATGAAGTTTCTGTAACTTTTACCATAATGGCATGAAAGCTTAGTTGTTTTAGCTAGAGTAATAAACAATTTAATCAGATTAAGTTTCAAAAGATGATGTAAAAATTTTCAAATTAGGTCATACTTTCTGAATAAACAAATACATAGTGTAAAACTATGTATAATAAAAAAGTAAAAAATAATCAAGGGGGAACAGAAGAATTCCCTTTATACCTGCAAAACACCCCTTGGTTTCTCAAATCTGCTGGGGATGAAAGTCAGAATTACCATTTTATGGTGGATAATGACAAGGGGGTAAAGTCAGAATTACCATTTTATGGTGGATAATGACAAGGGGGTAAAAGCCCTTCCACCCAGGTAAAGTATCTCAAAACACAGTGAGAACACACAGTACACACAACCCTCCCCTTCAGTCCTCTAGGGCATCTCAGCACTCACTGCCCTGAGAGTGTGGACCCCATCAGGGCTTTGATGCAGAATGCAGCCACCTGAAGGATCCCCTCTCAGTCAAAGCCAGATTGCAAGAAGAAAATCTGGCTTGAATGACAAAATAGCGTGTTAGTGGAAATTTTCACAAGTCTCTGTTTTGGGATATTTATAATTCAAAATTAAATGGGGCCTAATTTGAAAGACAAGCAATAAAGATACTTCAGTCAGTCCTGATAATTAATTTTGAACATGCAACACATATGTCAGGAGTGAAGGGAATGCTCCTCTGAAGGATTTTAGAAGAAAATAATCTGAGTGGCCCCAAAACACTTAGGCTAACACATATATGAAATACTACATTTCAAAACCAAAGGGAAACTTTCAATGTATGAATTTCAAGGTAACAAATTAGTAACAGAATCTCGGGCTTTTCTACAGTTTCTTTAGCTTAATAATAGTCTAGTCAGTCTAAAATAATATAGGTATGTTTCTTTTAAATTTCATTTTGGTTTGTGTGTATGGGTTTGTTTTACAAACAACCTTATGAAACGATTCTGTATTTAGGTATAGCTGCGCAATAAACACAACTTAGCACGATCTACTATTATTCTCAGCAGCAAAGCAAGAGTTTAGATGCCTCTTTTCAGATTTTGGCTCTGCCACTCGTTACTGGAGTGCTTTGAGCAAGTTCCTACTTCTTCTAAGCCGCAGTTTCTCCTTTTGCAAAATGGGTTAACAACAGTATCATGTGATAAGGGTTAGGTGAATTAACATAGACCAAGCTTTAGAACAGGTACTAGCATATCATGGGAAAAAAATCCCCAAGGATTTGTTAAATAAAAATATTTGACCATATTCTCTACAAATTTTCTACTCCAAGGGTAGGATTTTATTGCACGGGATGCTGAGGACTGAGAGGCACAGAGGAGATAAGTAAGATGAGACCAGCTTCATGAAAGCGGGGTGAAGACGAGGAGAAGCCCCATTAGCACTAAGGGGCAGAGATCCTTCCTGTGGAATCCCGATGGCGCCTACCTTCCCACCCAACTCTGGGGTATCTCAGAGATCCCCAAGTTGCGAACTCCCCAAATACCATGGAATCATAGTGCCCACGAGCCATACCAGTTGCTTCTGTCCGATTTGACAGTTTTTCTCAGGAGAGCTTTGACCTGCATGTCTCTCTTGCGTGGAATTGTTTTCTTCTGATTGTTCACTCATTTCTGATCACTAAAAAAAGTAATTGGAAAAAAGTAAAACACATTAATATCCCAAGTAACTTAATCCTGTAACTTTCCTGCTCTCTCCCTACATCTTAATTTCTCTGGAAACCAGACTTACTAGAAAAGCCATTTGCTCCCCTGGCTTCTTTTTTTCTTTTTTTTTTTTACCACTCACTTTTTTTTTTTTGCGGTACGCGGGCCTCTCACTGTTGTGGCCTCTCCCGTTGCGGAGCACAGGCTCCGGACGCGCAGGCGCAGCGGCCATGGCTCACGGGCCCAGCCGCTCCGCGGCATGTGGGATCTTCCCGGACCGGGGCACGAACCCGTGTCCCCTGCATCGGCAGGTGGACTCTCAACCACTGCGCCACCAGGGAAGCCCTACCACTCACTCTTAAATCCTGCATCTGACTCCCCCAGAACACTTTACTGATGCTCTTCTCAGCGTGGTGTTCCATGAGCAAATCAACTTCCATGAGCAAATCAACTGTACCTTTTACAGTTCTTAGCATCAGAGACCTCGCTGGAGCAGGCAACCCTGGGACCAGACACTCCTGCCCAAGAGGACTAGGAATTCTTAGACCTCCGTTCTTCCCCCTTTACACTTACTTCCTTGAAAGAGAATAAGACACGTTAATGTCGTAGTACATCCCCAGTAACTTTGTGAAAATCTTCTCCGCTTCCATGGTTTCATTATAAGCTTTTCAGAAATCATTGCCCAGGATGCCTCTAAAAGCTCCAACCTCCTCAACCAAGTTTTCTGACAAATTTCTAACACAACTTGTGCTAAATGGAAGTCATCAGTTTTCCATAAAACTCAGCTGCTTAAATGCCTGTAATTTACTTTTAAATACTACTATATGTATACATACACACACACATATACAAGATGCGTACGTGTGTGTGTATGTGTGTGTGTGTGTCAGGTGAAGCTAATACAGGTTGACAATCACAAATGCACAGTCCAGGCTGCTCTGCAGTGTTCTGTCAGAAAGGACCACGATCCAGAGAAGGCTTCCGCAGCCCTGCTGCCTCTCCGGTCTCTTGTCAACTACCTGTGCTGGCTGAGTGCAGGGCGCTGTTTCTACCAAAGGACCTGAGCGTTAGGCTTGACCAGTTCATCTGGCACTGCCACTCTGCCTGCCAACTGGAAATTCCAATTCCACCAAGGCCTCTCCATTCTCCCTATGTCTAGGGCCGCTAGACACAGATTGTTCACTCTTCTGTATCCTCCGCTCTAGTTCCCAACATGAGGTTAGGAAGGCTTGTTGATTTTTCTTTCCTAACATTCCTAACATTGATTCTTCCTCTCCATTCTGTATCAGGGAGAAGCCACCCTAAAGATAGCAGTAGTAGTAGTCATAGTAGAAATAGTAATAGTAGTACCTTACCCTTGATCAAGATGGGCTTATCGTTCCCCTCAGTTTGACTAAACTTCAGCCTTCTCCTGGCTCTTTGCCTTGACCTCCCTTTTCTTAGATCCTTTACTTCAGAAAACATGTCATCGTAAATTCTTTCTCTGCTCCATTGAGATATAAATCTTCTCCCAGCCTCAGCCTGTTTCATAACCCCAGAAGGTCTTTCTCAAGGACTAGGGAGCCATCCCTTTGAAATGTAATCAGCCAGAAAGACTTGGCTCCTATTTGCCAGTCTCTGTGGGAAGGTAGAAGCCTAACCTGCTAATTGGTGGATTGGTGAGTGCCAATTAGCAAACACAGGTGACCTAATCACAGAGAAAAACATTTGCAAGCTCAGGAATTACTCAATGTGCCCAACACATCCCAGGGATCAGTCTCTCCGCTAAAGTCCTCTAGTATTTTATTCCCACCTTTTATTTCAGTGGAGTTGAGCTCAGACTGAGTTCTGGCTTTCCTTCCCTATGATAGCTTTGAATAAAATCTATTTTGCCTGTTTCACTTGATATGGTGCAGTTTTTGCTTTGACACTGTCACATGCAATTTCACATCTGATCAGCCAAACATTCCCAGGGAGCATTTTCCAAGTTGTCTGGAGATAAAATCACATGGAGCTATTTTAAAAATGATAAATTCCCTGTCAAATGCCAGCCCTACTGGGGTTATCATTTGCAGAGGAAAATCGTGGTGATCTGTATAATTAATAAGTTCTCCAGGTGAATCCTATCCTTAGGCAATTATGGGAGATATTAGGATAGGTATAATTTTCTTCATCCAGTTGTGCCATCTGATCCTAAAACTATTATCCATAATTTCTTCCTACCCCAAAGTTATCCAAAACATTGTAGTCATGTTGATATTCCTAAACCAGAAATGTCTTTATCTTATTCCTATGAAAGGACTTCCGTGACTCCCCTCTGTCAATAACATCCTACATCCCTGGTGTATCACCAAAGGTCCATCAAAACCGACTCCAGCAACGTGTCTAGGCTCACCTCCCTGCATTCCTTACCTTGGGCCAAAGCTACTGACCTCCCCACTCCTGTTACCATCCCTCCCATCTCTTACCTAACTCATTCCTTCCCCCGTGAACTCTGGTTTATCTCTCTGCTCCAAGAAGCCTCCCCATCAGTCTGATCCTCGAAGATTCCTTTCTCTCTTGGGCTCTGCTTGAAGCTTCCTCAAGAAAATTGCCCCCAGCAGGGCCCTAAACCTTCTAGCTTCTTCATGTAACAAATTTTCTTCCACGTGGGAATAGATATGACTTAATGATCATCTTTGCAAGCAAGAAAGTCTTCTGAAAGAGCATCCATTTAACTGCATTAGGAGAAATGAATATTTTATGCAAATCCTCCACCCAAGATGCCTTTGGTTAAGTCCTTCATGAAATGTAGGTCTCCAAATATAGATTTGGGGGAAAACTTACTCATATTTATTCATATTCTAAATAAAGCAAATGGAAATTATAATAGAATTTCACCAGGGCCTGAAATTGTAATTGGATTTTATTAGGAACCCAAAATATCTGTCCCAGGAAAAGTAATAAAATGGTTCAGAGCTCCCTTTTTCCCCTGCTTGGCATTTCCCAGGTAGGGGGTCTTAACCAGAGAAGGAAAGCAGGGGACCCTTGAACTTGGATGAATAAAGAACACATATTTATTTTCACTAACCTCTAACTGAAATTCTGGCATTGCCTTTTATTATAAGGCAAGCAACAAACCACAATAGACTGAGTAGCACTTTTGACCGATGTTTTTATAACCCATTACAGTTGTTGTAGATATGTCAAAACGTTATTGACACTCATCTTCAAAATATTGGTAGTTCTTAGACCTGCCACTAGATCTTATTTGATGCGTTGATAATAAAACATATGTCACCATCATAAATTGTTTTTAACATGTTGGTAAGTGTATTTCAATATAATTGGTTTCCTTTGTAACCTTACAGATTTTATTTTATGTGATTAAAACCATCATTCTGAAAAAAAAAATCATCCTGAGAAATGGTCCATAGAAATAACAGCTGACCAAAGGAGTCCATGACACACAAAAATAAGATTAAGATCCCTCGCAAAGAGGCAGGGAGAACCCACTGCTGCCACCTCATTGATCATGGTGATGAGAAACAACAGCTCCTGGCTGTAGAAGATGCTCATTTTCAAGGATAGGGCTGGAAGCAATATGGTATATCCTGGGGAATTGCATTTAGTGAAACACAAAGTGTATGACATCAAATTAACCAGCTCTCTGTTTTGTCCTAACATATGTCAGATCGCCTGTAAAAATCCACAATATAGTCTAGCCCAAAGAGAAGCGGCTCCCCCAAGTGGCAGACATAACACAGACACCAAGAGCAGCCATCCTTAAAGTATGGCCCAAGGATGGGGCAACAGTTTAGCACCAGGCTTGGGGCAGAATGGATGTCAGCCACTTCATTGGGTACATTGGATAGTTTAGCTGATGTTTTTCTCCAGAGCAAGACTATCTACCTGGAGGAGGCAGTTCACTGATTTCCATTCTGGCCCAACCTTGATTCACCATGAACAGGAACTTTGAGTAGCACTGGAGTGCATTTTGGCTGTGACACTCATATTCCTTCTGTGGTTAGTTCAACTTTCACATGCAAGTTCCTACCTCTATTAGAAATTTAGCTCTGGAAGCAGTCTTATACCTTTCTTTATCTCCCCCTAGAACTACTACTTTGTTAGTACTCAATTCATATTTCATAAATATTATGCTAATAATGCTATTAGGCACCTACTATGTGCCAAGTACATATATTATTTCATTTAATTCCACTGCAACACTCTGAACTAGATACTGTTACTTCTATTGAATATTTTACAGATGAGAAAACTGAGGCCCAGAAAGATCATTTAGGCCACAGGGGTTTAAAATCCAGACTTGTCTGGCCTCCCAAACTAAGCCGTTTGGGGGGATGTCACACTGCTTCAAGACTGATTTTAATGATGACCACCATCTCTACATAGGCTATTGCTAAGTGACGGGATATAATCAACCCGAGCCACACAGAGCTTGTTCAAAATGAAGCCTGGACTAGGAACAGGGGAAGATGCATTTAGATGATCATCTCAAGTTTGCCTCGTCTAGCTCCTCTGTCATAGCACACACCTCCAAAGTGCGCTGGGAAAAAGGTTCCCATCTCAGACACATGAGCCACATCTGACCTCAGGATTGGATTTGGAAGTCAGCTGGAAAGAAGAAAGTCACACGTAGACAAAGTCACCCTTGAAAATGCCTTCAGAAAATGCTGCCTGGGAAAGGCCCTATACAGCCAGGCCTTTCTCCAGTTTCTCAGGTTAGGAATCGGATGAAGTAGTTGACTTACTTAAACACATATAGGAGCCAACATGGTTGAATTATGTTTACCTTTAAACCCCAGATCTTTGCACCCTGGCAAGTTCCATGCTCTATGAGGCGTCAGGAACTAGGTCACCCTAGAAACAGCACTGGGTCCAGAGCCCCACCTTCCTGCTCACTCTGAGGCACAGGTCATCCAGGGAAATGCAGTAAAATGACTCACACTGTAAGCACTTACCCTTATCTTCAGGATGCCTCCAGCACCGTAAGGTTGAATTTATGTAAGCTGATGGTGTCTTGCACAAGGTGGAGTATTTTTTCTACTTTTATGCCTAAGGACTCTAGCAAATTATCAAAAGAGGAAAAGCATTCAGTTTAAACTCTTGCTCCAAAGATGGTCTCCACTTTTACTCAGTAGCAGATAAAGGGGTTTATTCAGAGACACTACCTGTCAGACACCCCTCAGAAAATATTTAGAAGTAAAACACACGCATATGTTCATTCAAAGCCCTTGCAGTAGAGAGTCAAGTCAAGCTGTTTCAATCTCAGTCTGTCTCTAGCCTCAGTTCCCATCCTTGGTAAAAATGACAGATCACTGAGATAATTGGCAGGTGAGCCAAATTCCACCAGGGACATATTTGGGAGAGAAACAACTGCTGTGCTGGTGATCAATTAAATCATTCCCTTGCTGCTCCCTCCCAGATGATTCAACTGTTTTCAAAGCCACAAAACTCCGTAACTTCCAACAAAATCTCCACTGCCATTTGTCTGTAAGAATTAAAAGTAATTTTGATCCAAGCCTTTGAGAGTGTTTTTAGATAAACAATGTTAATGCTTTAGAAACAACTTTATGTGCAGTGTGTAAAGATTCCTAGGAACACTTTTATTGCTGGATTTGCCAACACACACACACACACACACACACACACACCCTTCTGTGGCTCAATGTAAAATAATGTGAAGACACTATCATAGATTTAAAATAATTTGAAATGCACTCAGCAGAGAACCTGATAAGCTATGCAACCATATCATTGGTTTTTTTTGTTTTTTTTTTTTTTTGACTAACGCGGGGAAGGCTACAGTCTGGGGTCGCTCTGAAACCAAAGCCCCTGCAGGGCTCTTCTGGGTCAGTTACAGATCAGCATCCCCGAAGGCCTCTCTACTCACACCTCACTTATAATCTGGATCTCTTGAATTATACATTTAAATTCTTCCTTGCAACTTTAAGGATTATAAAAAACAGAAACCTGTCTGCTTACTCTGTCCCATCGATGGAAAGCAGAGAAGGAAGAAAATTCTTTTATGAGACGGCAGCCTGGGCCATTTCAGCCTTATGCTGATAAATATACATTCAGCATTGTCCTGATAAATATACTCCAAAACCACTCATCCCATATTTCAAGTGTGGAGGTCCTTTTTTCTAGATCCCTAACGTCTCTTTATGCTCATTTCTTAGTTTTCAGTTTCATGCCTGCAACAAAAAGAACCCCAACTTCTTCTGCTCTTAACTACAACACATTAATATGGCAATATCATTCAGAGTCAACATTCCGGGACCTGCTTTTGCCTCTTCTCTCTCTACCAGCCTCAGAGGAAATCAAGTTTAAGTGCATCATTTGAAAAGGAACGTCTTTCCAATGATGATTTTCACAGTTTTGTTAGTGCCTACTTCTTAATGAGAGTTGCCTTGCCAAGCTGAAGCGGTGGGCTGTAAAGAGAAAGTACACATACCTTTAAGTCGCTTGACAAAGAAGGGAAGAATACTGGACATAAAGAGAAACTGTAGTGCCTCGTTTCCTTTGTTTTGCTGAGAAACCATAGAACCCTCCGGAGGAAAAGTCAGAAGGCCCCTAAGGTGCTCCTTAACTCTTGTAATAGTAGCTGAGAGGAGGAGAGGTGGATAAACGGAGGGGGTATGAGGTGGGTGTAATTGTTAACTCTCTCTTCCACCATGAGTCTATCTAAAATCATATGAAATCAGGGAATGATAATTCGTCTGCTCATCCATCTTGCATCTGCAATAAGCAATGAATCTAGAGTTTATGATTTGACTGTGCTGCTCAGTGTCATATCTCGACTTCAGATATTCAACTAATGTTAACAGCCAATTGCTGCCTGGCTATTTTTATACTTCAGTGTAAATTGCCCAGTATATATACACACACACTCACACACACATTATAGATACATATATGTAGTATTCTTGCAAAGAACAAAGAAAGGAAACAAAATCGTCAGTTACAAGAGCTTCCAACCCATCAGGCAATGATATAAAACCTGAAGGTGGTGCCGGAATTAAATATATTTGACCTGGACTTTATATCCATTAAGTAACTGCTATGTTTCTGAGATTACACTGTAAGTACTGCATATAAAAAATATACACGATATTGCATAGGTATGATATTGCATATATATATTTAAACTAAAAATTGTTTAGGAAAAAACTGGGTTGTCCCAGGAGAAAACTAAACCACGTTTATAAGCTGTGACTAAGACATATTAATCTCTAAATTACAGCCCTCCAATCATTGTCCTCTGCCACCAGGACTCAGCTATTGTGCTGTGAGTCATTAAAACCACTTCCCAGGCAGGTTAATACCCACCTCATTCATTTGTGAATTATAGGGTAAAAACCACCATTTCATTCCTAATTACTTTTGCAGCAAAAACAAGGAAAGAGGGCTTCCCTTGTGGTGCAGTGGTTGAGAATCCGCCTGCCGATGCAGGGGACATGGGTTCGTGCCCCGGTCCGGGAAGATCCCACATGCCGTGCAGCGGCTGGGCCCGTGAGCCATGGCAGCTGAGCCTGCGCATCCGGAGCCTACTCCGCAACGGGAGAGGCCACAACAGTGAGAGGCCCGTGTACCGAAAAAAAAAAAAAAAAAAAAAAAACAAGGAAAGAAAACAAAACCTTCAGTTTTAAGAGCTTGCTATCCATCTGGCAGTGATGCAAAACCTTAAGGGGGTACCAGAATTAAGTATGTTTGACCTGAACTTTATAACCATTAGGCAAAGGCTATATTTTTGAGATTATGCAGTAAATTTTGCCCATCAAAACTTTGTCATCTTGCCATTTAAGAATTGCCAATTCCATCTTGCCAATTAAGGACTGATAAACCTCAAATCAGGTAAAAATCCTACCAGATTTTTTCCACAATCACACCTTACAAAAATACATGCTTTGGCCAATGTTTAGCTTTATTCTTTTTCTTTTAAAAAATTAATTTATATTTTTATACAGCAGGTTCTTATTAGTTATCTATTTTATACATATTAGTGTATATATGTGAATCCCAATCTCCCAATTCATCTCACCAACACCCCCCGACTGCCCTCTTTCCCCCCTTGGTGTCCATACGTTTGTTCTCTACATCTGTCTCTATTTCTGCCTTGCACACTGGTTCATCTGTACCGTTTTTCTAGATTCCACATATATGCGTTAATATATGATATTTTTTCCTTTCTGATTTACTTCACTCTGTATGACAGTCTCTAGGTCCATCCACATCTCTACAAATGACCCAACTTCGTTTCTTTTTATGGCTGAATAATATTCTTACGCACTTAACAGGAGAAGGTAGTTTTCACAGATCTTACCACACAAGATGCTACAGAAAAAACAAACATATCAAGGGCCAAATACAAGGCAGTAATCCTCTTAAAACTGGAGGAAAATCTTCGAAAGGATAAGGATTGTGACCAACCAAGAAAAGTCCCAACTGAAAACCTTTTTTAAAAATGTAAGTGCTAAGAAATAAATGTGCCACAAGTTCGAAAGTTATTACTTCCTCTTATTTCTTCAATTTAGAAAAGAATATAGGGAATTTCCCTGGTGGTCCAGCAGTTAAGACTCTGCGCTCCCAATGCAGGGGACACAGGTTCTATCCCTGGTTGGGGAACTAAGATCCCGCATGCCACCCAGCACGGCCAAAAAAATAATATAAATTATACAAAATAATTTCCTGTGTTATTTCCAAGTTTCTCAAGTAAAATCTAATGGCCTTTTTTTATAGCACAGGAAACTATATTCAATATCTTGTAATAACCTGTAATAGAAAAGAATCTGAAAAACAACATATATATATATATATATATATACATGCATCACTGAATCACTTTGCTGTACACTTGAAACTAACACAACATTGTAAGTTAACTATACCTCAATTTAAAAAAAATAAAGGAGAGACCTAGCTAAAAAAAACAAAAAATTTAATAGCTTTTCAAACTAATGATTTAAGTAGCAAATCTTCAGAGGAACTTTACATCATTTTTAAAAAAGATAATAGTATAATTTGAAAAGATGGAAGAGTATTTTTTAAAGTTAATAATACCTTGCTAAATTTTCTACCCTGAATTTATTGCACTTTGACATGACTTTGACTAAGAAAACATTTTTTTTCCTCTTCAGATGTTCTCAGGTTTTCTAGACCTTAAGTTGATGTAATTTAAAATTGGTTGCTTTTTAAAAATTAAGGATTCACATACTAAAACATTCCTCAGTTACCTGTTAATTCCTGGAGAGTAAAATTCTTTATGCTCATGAGTTATATAATTTAATTTGTCAGTTTGTAGCTATCTGTATATGAATTTGTAACCTACACTGTATGGTTGACCATTGAACAACATGGGTTTGAACTGCACAGGTCCACTTATACACGGAATTTTTTTTTCAATATTAAATACTACAGTACTATACCAGCCACGGATGGTTAAATCTGCTGATGGTTGAATCCGTGGATTGTGAAAAACCTAAGACACAGAGGAACTCTGGATATGGAGGGCTGACTACAAGTTATACTTGGATTTTTGCTGTCATAGTGGGTCAGCACCACAAACCCTACATTGTTCAAGGGTCAACTGTTACTTTAAAAATAACACCACTCACAAGCTTATTTATTGTAGTATTTTTTAAACTGTGAAATATTGGAATGCCCAGACACAGGGGAGTGGTTGAATAAAGTATGGTACATCCACATGTACCATAAACATAGAGTACTATACAGCTGTGAAAAAAGAATAAGGAAGATCTCTATGAAGTGATATAGAGTGATTTCCAGAGTATACTATTAAATGAAAATAACATAGTAAAAAGAGTATTTAGCCTTCATGTAAGAAAGTATACTACCTTCATGTAAGAAAGAAGGGGATATAAGAAAATTTGTTACTTGTAGCCAAATAATCTTAATAAACTTAATGTGATGTAGGGTGTGGCTTATAAAATAATTAAAAAGTCATTGACTTTCAGAGTCATGAAAATCTAGGGAGGGGCTGTGGTAGGAAACTCTCTACTTTAACTTCTTAAATGCATTAGCAGCCTTCTAAGCAGCTACTGAACAGGCTCTCACTGGGCTTATCCAACCCTCTACTGGAAAGATCTCAAAGAGACAAATCCTTACTGTCTGGTGAATTACAGGTTCACTGGGCTTTTTGTTAGATTAAGGTACTGTTACATTGTGAAGCTCTAGTAAGTTGTACTTTTGAAAGGACAAACTTCCTAGTGGGAAACACCATGAAGGGTCAGAAGCAAATGAAGCTGGTAATCTGAACTAGGACCAGTGGCTCCATCACTGGAGGTGCTCACTGGGCTCTATTACGACTACCCTTCAAATCATTCACTTAGCAAGCATTGATTAAATACCTCTACTGGTAGGCACTAATAAAATGACAAATAAGACATGGTTCTTTTCCTTAAAGAGCTCAAGTCTAGTAGAAGGAGATATGTAAACACATAAATACAAGATGTGCATCGCACGTGCTCAGGACACTGCCAGGGCCAGTGGAGGGAGTGGAGGAACAGCTGGTTTTCCCTGGGAAGAGAGGTATCAAGAAGGGCTCCCAAGGAGAGGTGGCAATTGAGTTAATCTTAAAAAATGGACAGGGAAAACTCAGGTAGAGAGGGAGTGGGGTGTGTATTCTAGGAGGATGGAGTTGCTCCAAGCAAGAGCTGTATGTAGGAGAAGAGATTAGTGGGAGGTGGAGAGGTTGTCCTGGCTACGGTAAGGCTGAACTCCAAAGTGCACTGCAATAGCATCTGTGTAATTAGACAGAAGCTAATGAATGTCATTCCCAATGACAAAAATAGGGTGGTTGGTGGGCAGATGAAATAAGGCAAGGGAGAGGAGAATTAGCAGTTATGCAACTTCAGGACCCCCAGCAGCTCCGTTTTGGAAAACCATTAAGATGGTTTTACACAATTTCTTACCTGAACAGAGATCAGTATAAGTGCACAGGTGAAGTTGTATAAGTTGTACAGGTGAACAATTTTCTTTAAAAAAAACATTGAATTGTTTTACCATATTACTATTATATTTATGACTATTATTATATATTTGCTATTAGCATTTTATTTGTTATTACTAGAACATAATTAATATTATGCTAATATTGCTCTACTAATTTGATTTATTAACATCATAGGGCACTTCGTGAACTCTTTCATTCTCAGAACACATTTCATATTTGCTGTACCTAAATTCGTTCCTGTTACTCTTTCTTCCAGGAATGCCTTCCCATCACACCTTAAAAAAATTATAGACATTTGTTGTGAAACAAAAGCTTTAAAACAGGCATCTTTGACCCAGCAATTCCTCTTTGGGGAATTTCTTCTAAGAAAAGACAAAGTTCTTTGCAAAAGTTCACATCTTGTATAACTGCTAGATTATAGAGTTCCTAGGTTGGGACAGTAAAAATTTAATGACTTAATTATCAAACAAAATTATATAATACAATGTAGCCATTAAAATGATATTATGGAACTGTATTTGTTAATAAGACAAAAAATACACATACTTTACTGTTAAAGAAGTAGATTCCAAATGAGAATCTAGAGGGATTTTTTTTCCCTCTTCTTGAGACAGTTTTAGTAGGTCACATATTTCTAGGACCTTAACTTTAACCATTTCTCCAAAGTTTTCAAACTTATTGACATAAATTTTTTCATAATAGCATCAAGTTTTCTTTTATGTCTGCAGCATCTGTAGTTATCTCTCCCTTCTTATTCCTAGGACTAGTGTTTTACTACTTCTCTCTCAAACATTTCTCATCTTGTCAAAGAAAAACTCTTTCCTTTCTTTCTTTCTTTTCTTTCTTTCTGTCTTTCTTCCTTTCTGTCTTTCTTTCTTTTCTATTTCATGTCCTTCTATTTGGGGTATATTTTAATTTTATTTTTCCATTGTCTTAAGATGTATGCTTGGCTCATTTATTTTGATTCCTTATTTTTCTAATATAAGCATTTTGGGACATAAATCTCAGTAGGTTTGTCTCAGCCAGCTCAGTTTACTTTTTCTCTTCTCTCCTTTTATCATATCTCTTCTGAATCCCATCTCTGATTTGATTTCTTGTTTCAAAGAGGAAATGTTTCCTAATTTTTTTTTATTCCATGGAGAACTTTGTTCATATTTTCTTCTGCTTTATGGTGTATTTGTTCTGCTATGTATTTTTTATCAGTTATTTGGTTTTGCTTTCTTCCTAGTGCCTTTGCAGAGGTTCCATGCTGATCCTTCCTGATTATCTCTGGTCTTTGCATGGAGGCCATTCTTTCTGGCTTCACATGTGCTCCTGACTTGCAATTCAGCTTGGAATGTCCCTGGTTCTTTTACTGATTAATACTAGTACCTACAGGGATGATTGCCACCCACCCTGTCTCCCCCATCCTACCACTCCAACAGCAAGTGTAGCTTGTCTGTGTCACCAAACTCTGCCCCATTTTCTCTGTCACTCAGGCCCCAGGGACATGCTGGAAGCCTGTCTGAGGCTTTCAATTCCAAGGAAAGTGTTTCTAGTTTCCCTCAGGGTCTGCTACTTCATTTTGGAAGGCTCTGCCTATTGTTAGTGATCCACAGAAACACATATTCGCTCTCAGATTGCCTTCACAACTGGGTCCAAATTTTACTTTATTTGGACTGTGGTTTTCTGATTGTGCTCTGTCTCCTAAGTACATTGAATAAGGAATTTTTATCTCTGTTTCAGATCCCCCACAGTTAGCAGGTCAACTTGGGATCCTAACCTGGTTTCTCTGCCTTCTGTCTTTCTTAGTATCTCCACACATCGCTACCACGGTTGTCCTCCTAAAATCCTCTTACACTGTGTCACTTTCCTCCTCCAACAACTTGGTGGTGCTTTGTGATCCTCAGCCTTTGATGACATGACCTACGTCTACTTTCCCAGCCTCATTGTCACTGCATCCCTCATTAACCTGACACTAAATGACAGGAATGTTCCCACCTCCAGGACCCACTTTATGCTTTCCTCCCAGTCTCCCTGGCCAATGAGGGTAAGCACCCCTGCTTCTATGTCTCCAAGCTTGTGTTGTAGTTAACTATCTACATACTTATCTCTCATGATAGACTTCTCTCACTTCAAAGCAGCATCTATAAGACTTCTTCATTCTATAGCATGTGTCACAGCAACTAGCATACTGGTGTTCAATACACGGACACTAACAGAAAGGAGCAATGCCACATTTACCGCTGGAAATAGTAATCTGGGGATCTGTTTCCTGGGAATCTGAGCAATATAATGCACTTTTCCTAGGGTCTAACCCACTCCCTCAACCCTGTCTCTATCCTACCCGGCCCAGTTAAGTTGTAGGGTAAGACCCCTGCCTTGCATAATTGGCAAAGCAAACCTTAAGGTTCACACACAACAGGGCCTGAGAGCACTCCCAAAGAATCTCATATCTGTAATGTGTCCTCTCTTTTTACTACTGCTGTAACCTAAATCAGCATAGTGTTGATCTCAAACTTGTGTTTTTCTTATTTAAAAAACAGAAACAGACTCACAGACATAGAAAGCAAACTTATGGTTACCAAAGGGGAAACTGGGGGGGGAGGGATAAGTTGGGAGTTTGGGATTAACAGATACACACTACTGTGTATAAAATAGATAAGAGTAAGACGCGGAGATCACCTTCCTCCTCACAGAGACATCAGAAATACATCTACACGTGGAACTTCTCCTATAGAACACCCACCGAACGCTGGCAGAAGACCTCAGACCTCCCCAAAGGCAAGAAATTCCCCACGTACCTGGGTAGGGCAAAAGAAAAAAGGATAAACAGAGACAAAGAATAGGGACAGGACCTGAACCAGTGGGAGGGAGCCGTGAAGGAGGAAAGGTTCCCACACACTAGAAGCCCCTTCGCGGGCGGAGACTGCGGGTGGCGGAGGGGGAAGCTTCAGAGCCGCGGAGGAGAACGCAGCAACAGGGTGCGGAGGGAAAAGCGGAGAGATTCCCGCACAGAGGATCGGTGCCGATCAGCACTCACCAGCCCGAGAGGCCTGTCTGCTCACCCGCCGGGGTGGGCGGGGGCTGGGAACTGAGGCTCGGGCTTTGGAGGTCGGATCCCAAGGAGAGGACTGGGGTTGGCGGCGTGAACACAGCCTGAAGGGGTTAGTGCACCACGGCTGGCCGGGAGGGAGTACAGTTGAAGTCTGGAGCTGCCGAAGAAGCAAGAGACCTTTTCTTCCCTCTTTGCTTCCTGGGGCGCGAGGAGAGGGGATTAAGGACACCTCGTAAAGGAGCTCCAGAAACGGGCGCGAGCCGCGGCTGTCGGCATGGACAGTAGAGACGGGTGTGGGACACTAAGGTTGCTGCTGCCGCCACCAAGAGGCCTGTGTGTGAGCACAGGTCACTCTCCACACTGCCCCTCCCGGGAGCCCATGCAGCCCGCCACTGCCAGGGTCCCGGGATCCAGGGACAGCTTCCCCGGGAGAACCATCAGCACGCCTTGGGCCAGGGCAGCGTCACACTGGCCTCTGCCGCCGCGGGCTCGCCCCGCATCCATGCCCCTCCCTCCCCCCCGCCTGTGCCAGAGCTCCCGAATCAGCTGCTCCATTAACCCGTCCTGTCTGAGTGAAGGGAAGACGCCCTCGGACGACCTACATGCAGACGCAGGGCCAAGTCCAAAGCTGAACCCCAGGAGCTGTGCGAACAAAGAGGAGAGGGGGAGGTCTCTCCCAGCAGCCTCAGGAGCAGCGGATTAAAGCTCCACAATCAACTTGAAGTGCCCTGCATCTGTGGAAAACCTGAATAGACAACGAATCATCCCAAGTTGAGGAGGTGGATTTTGGGAGCAAGATATACTATTATTTTCCCCTTTTTTCTTTTTGTGAGTGTGTACGTGTGTGCTGCTGTGTGAGATTTTGTCTGTATAGCTTTGCTTTCACCATTTGTCCTAGGGTTAGACCGACACGTTTTTCTTTGTTTTTTTTAAATAGAAATTTTTCTTCTTAATAATTATTTTTTATTTTAATAAATATATTTTATCCTACTTTATTTTGTCTTCTCCCTTTCTTTCTTCCTTTCTTCCTTTCTTCCCTCCTTCCCTCCTTTCTTCCTTCCTTCCTCCCTTCTTTCCTCCCTTCCTTCCTCTCTTCCTTCCTCCCTTTCTTCCTCTCCTCCTTCCTTCCTTCCTTTCTTGCTTTCTTCCTTCCTTCCTTCCTTTCTTCCTTCTTCCCTTCCTTTCTTCCTTCCCTCCCTCCCTGCCTCCTTCCTTCCTTCCTTCCTTCCTCTTCTTTCCTTTCTATTTTTTCTCCCTTTTATTTTGAGCCGTGTGGATTAAAGGCTCTTGGCGCTCCAGCCAGGCACCAGGGCTGTGTCTCTGAGGTGGGAGAACCAACCTCAGGACACTGGTCCACAAGAGACCTCCCAGCTCCACGCAATATCAAACGGCGAAAATCTCCCAGAGATCTCCATCTCAACACCAAGACCCAGCTTCACTCAAGGACCAGCAACGAACAGTGCTGGACAACCTATGCCCAACAAAGAGCAAGACAGGTCTACAGCCCCATCCATTAGCAGAGAGGCTGCCTAAAATCATAATAAGGCTACCAACATCCCCAAACACACCACCAGACGTGGACCTGCCCACCAGAAAGACAAGATCCAGCCTCATCCACCAGAACAGAGGCACTAGTGCCCCCAACCAGGAAACCTACTCAACCCACTGAACCAACCTTAGCCACTGGGGACAGCCACCAAAAACAACGGGAACTACGAACCTGCAGCCTGCAAAAAGGAGACCCCAAACACAGTAAGATAAGCAAAATGAGAAGACAGAAAAACACACAGCAGATGAAGGACCAAGATAAAAACACACCAGACCTAACAAATGAAGAGGAAATAGGCAGTCTACCTGAAAAAGAATTCAGAATAATGATAGTAAAGATGATTCAAAATCTTGGAAATAGAATAGACAAATTGCAAGAAACAGTTAACAAGGACCTAGAAGAAATAAAGAGTAAGCAAGCAACGATGAGCAACACAATAAGTGAAAAGAAAAATACTCTAGATGGGATCAGTAGCAGAATAACTGAGGCAGAAGGACAGATAAGTGACCTGGAAGACAAAATAGTGGAAATAACTACTGCAGAGCAGAATTTAAAAAAAGAATGAAAAGAACTGAGGACAGTCTCAGAGACCTCTGGGACAACATTAAACGCACCAACATTTGAATTATAGGGGTCCCAGAAGACGAAGAGAAAAAGAAAGGGACTGAGAAAATATTTGAAGAGATTATAGTTGAAAACTTCCCTAATATAGGAAAGGAAATAGTTAATCAAGTCCAGGAAGCACAGAGAGTCCCATACAGGATAAACCCAAGGATAAACACTCCAAGACACATAATAATCAAACTGTCAAAAATTAAATACAAAGAAAACATATTAAAAGCAGCAAGGGAAAAGCAACAAATAACACACAAGGGAATCCCCATAAGGTTAACATCTGATCTTTCAGCAGAAACTCTACAAGCCAGAAGGGAGTGGCAGGACATATTTAAAGTGATGAAGGAAAACAACCTACAACCAAGATTACTCTACCCAGCAAGGATCTCATTCAGATTTGATGGAGAAATTAAAACCTTTACAGACAAGCAAAAGCTGAGAGAGTTCAGCACCACCAAACCAGCTCTACAACAAATGCTAAAGGAACTTCTCTAGGCAAGAAACACAAGAGAAGGAAAAGACCTACAAGAACAACCCGAAACAATTAAGTGGTAATAGGAACATACATATCGATAATTACCTTAAATGTAAATAGATTAAATGCTCCCACCAAAAGACACAGACTGGCTGAATGGATACAAAAACAAGACCCATATATATGCTGTCTACAAGAGACCCACTTCAGACCTAGGGACACATACAGATTGAAAGTGAGGGGATGGAAAAAGATATTCCATGCAAATGGAAATCAGAAGAAAGCTGGAGTAGCAATTCTCATATCAGACAAAATAGACTTTAAAATAAAAACTATTACAAGAGACAAAGAAGGACACTACATAATGATCAAGAGATCGATCCATGAAGAAGATATAACAATTGTAAATATCTGTGCACCCAACATAGGAGCACCTCAATACATAAGGCAAATACTAACAGCCATAAAAGGGGAAATCGACAGTAACACAATCATAGTAGGGGACTTTAACACCCCACTTTCACCAATGGGCAGATCATCCAAAATGAAAATAAATAAGGAAACACAAGCTTTAAATGATACATTACACAAGATGGACTTAATTGATATTTATAGGACATTCCATCCAAAAACAACAGAATACACATTTTTCTCAAGTGCTCATGGAACATTCTCCAGGATCAATCATATATTGGGTCACAAATCTAGCCTTGGCAAATTTAAGAAAATTGAAATCATATCAAGTATCTTTTCCGACCACAATGCTATGAGACTAGATATCAATTACAGGAAAAGATCTATAAAAAATACAAACACATGGAGACTAAACAATACACTACTTAATAACAAAGTGATCACTGAAGAAATCAAAGAGGAAATCAAAAAATACTCAGAAACAAATGACAGTGGAGACACGACAACCCAAAACCTATGGGATACAGCAAAAGCAATTCTAAGACGGAAGTTTATAGCAATACAATCATACCTTAAGAAACAGTAAACATCTCGAATAAACAACCTAACTTTGCACTTAAAGCAATTAGAGAAAGAAGAACAAAACAACCCCAAATTTAGCAGAAGGAAAGAAATCATAAAGATCAGATCAGAAATAAATGAAAAAGAAATGAAGGAAACAATAGCAAAGATCAATAAAAGTAAAAGCTGATTCTTTGAGAAGATAAATAAAATTGATAAACCATTAGCCAGACTCATCAAGAAAAAAAGGGAGAAGACTCAAATCAATAGAATTAGAAATGAAAAAGGAGATGTAACAACTGACACTGCAGAAATACAAAAGATTATTAGAGATTACTACAAGCAACTGTATGCCAATAAAATGGACAACCTGGAAGAAATGGACAAATTCTTAGAAATGCACAACCTGCCGAGACTGAACCAGGAAGAAATACAAAATATGAACCAACCAATCACAAGCACTGAAATTGAGACTGTGATGAAAAATCTTCCAACAAACAAAAGCCCAGGACCAGATGACTTCACAGGCAAATTCTATCAAACATTTAGAGAAGAGCTAACACCTATCCTTCTCAAACTCTTCCAAAAGATAGCAGAGGGAGGAACACTCCCAAACTCATTCTATGAGGCCACCATCACCCTGATACCAAAACCAGACAAAGACGTCACAAAGAAAGAAAACTACAGACCAATATCACTGATGAATATAGATGCAAAAATCCTCAACAAAATATTAGCAAACAGAATCCAACAGCACATTAAAAGGATCATACACCATGATCAAGTGGGGTTTATTCCAGGAATGCAAGGATTCTTCAATATATGCAAATCAATCAACGTGATACACCATATCAACAAACTGAAGGAGAAAAACCATATGATCATCTCAATAGATGCAGAGAAAGCTTTTGACAAAATTCAACACCCATTTATGATAAAAGCCCTGCAGAAAGTAGGCATACAGGGAACTTTCCTCAACATAATAAAGGCCATATATGACAAACCCACAGCCAACATCATTCACAATGGTGAAAAACTGACACCATTTCCACTAAGATCAGGAACAAGACAAGGTTGCCCACTCTCACCACTCTTATTCAACATAGTTTTGGAAGTTCTAGCCACAGCAAGCAGAGAAAAAAAAGAAATAAAAGGAATCCAAATAGGAAAAGAAGAAGTAAAGCTGTCACTGTTTGCAGATGACATGATACTATACATAGAGAATCCTAAGGATGCTACCAGAAAACTACTAGAGCTAATCAATGAATTTGGTACAGTAGCAGGATACAAAATTAATGCACAGAAATCTCTGGCATTCTTATACACTAATGATGAAAAATCTGAGAGTGAAATTAAGAAAACACTCCCATTTACCATTGCAACAAAAAGAATAAAATATCTAGGAATAAACCTACCTAAGGAGACAAAAGACTTGTATGCAGAAAACTATAAGACACTGATGAAAGAAATTAAAGATTATACAAATAGGTGGAGAAATATACCATGTTCTTGGATTGGAAGAATCAACATTGTGAAAACGACTCTACTACCCAAAGCAATCTACAGATTCAATGCAATCCCTATCAAACTACCAATGACATTTTTCAAAGAAGTAGAACAAAAAATGTCACAACTTGTATGCAAACACAAAAGACCCCGAATAGCCAAAGCAATCTTGAGAAAGAAAAATGGAGCTGGAGCAATCAGGCTCCCTGACTTCCAACAATACTACAAGGCTACAGTAATCAAGACAGTATGGTACTGGCACGAAAACAGAAATATAGATCAATGGAACAGGATAGAAAGCCCAGAGATAAACCCACACACATATGGTCACCTTATCTTTGATAAAGGAGGGAAGGATATACAGTGGAGAAAAGACAGCCTCTTCAATAAGTGGTGCTGGGAAAACTGGACAGCTACATGTAAAAGTATGAAATTAGAACACTCCCTAACACCACACACAAAAATAAACTCAAAATGGGTTAAAGATCTAAATGTAAGGCCAGACACTATCAAACTCTTAGAGGAAAACATAGGCAGAACACTCTATGACATAAATCACAGCAAGATCCTTTTTGACCCATCTCCTAGAGAAATGGAAATAAAAACAAAAATAAACAAATGGGACCTAAGGAAACTTAAAAGCTTTTGCACAGCAAAGGATACCATAAACAAGACCAAAAGACAACCCTCAGAATGGGAGAAAATATTTGCAAATGAAGCAAATGACAAAGGATTAATATCCAAAATTTATAAGCAACTCATGCAACTCAGTAACAAAAAAACAAACAACCCAATCCAAAAATGGGCAGAAGAACTACATAGACATTTCTCCAGAGAAGATATACAGATTGCCAACAAACACATGAAAGAATGCTCAACATCATTAATCATTAGAGAAATGCAAATCAAAACTACAATGAGATATCATCTCACACCGGTCAGATTGGCCCTCATCAAAAACTCTAGAAACAATAAATGCTGGAGAGGGTGTGGAGAAAAGGGAACCCTCTTGCACTGCTGGTGGGAATGTAAATTGATACAGCCACTATGGAGAACAGTATGGGGGTTCCTTAAAAAAACGAAAAATAGAACTACCATATGACCCAGCAATCCCACTACTGGGCATATACCCTGAGAAAAGCATAATTCAAAAAGAGTCATGTACCAAAATGTTCATTGCAGCTCTATTTACGATAGTCAGGACATGGAAGCAACCTAAGTGTCCATCAACAGATGAATGGATAAAGAAGATGTGGCACATATGTACCATGGAATATTACTCAGCCATAAAAAGAAATGAAACTGAGTTATTTGTAATGAGGTGGATAGACCTGGAGTCTGTCATACAGAGTGAAGTAAGTCAGAAGGAGAAAAACAAATACCGTATGCTAACACATATATATGGACTCTAAGAAAAAAAAAATGTTATGAAGAGATTAGTGGTAGGACGGGAATAAAACACAGACTTACTAGAGCATGGACTTGAGGATACGGGGAGGGGAAACGGTAAGCTGTGACAAAGTGAGAGAGTGGCAGGGACATATATACACTACCAAATGTAAAATAGATAGCTAGTGGGAAGCTGCTGCATAGCACAGGGAGATAACCTCTGTGCTTTGTGACCACCTAGAGGGGTGGGATAGGGAGGGTGGGAGAGAGGGTGACACAAGAGGGAAGAGATATGGTAACATATGTATATGTATAACTGATTCACTTTGTTGTAAAGGAAAAACTAACACACTACTGTAAAACAGTTATACTCCAATAAAGATGTTTTAACAAATAAATAAAATAAAATAGATAAACAATAAGGAACTACTGTATAGCACAGGGAACTATATTCAATCTTATAGTAAACTATAATGGAAAAGAGTTTGAAAAAGAATATATATATATATATATATATATATATATATATATATATATACATATCTCACATGTATAACTGAATAACTTTGCTTCACACCTGAAACTACCACAACATTGTAAGCCAACTATACGTCAACAAAAAAACCCTCAAAACACAAACCAAACCTCATGATAACATATTCTTTTATGTATAAAGAAAAAACGCTAGCTATTGACAGTAGGTATCTCCGGATTTTTGTCTTACGCTTTATTATTTTCTACACTTATCCATTTCCTGTAATAAACATGTACTTTACAATTTTTTAAAGTATTAATAAATATTTTAAAGATACTTCTGAGAATAAATGTACAGTTCTCTCGTAGTATTGCAAAAATAAATACTTCCAGCAGATGGCGCAAAACCTTAATCTAGAATTAAAATAGATTAAAAAAATAATAACCCTTAGTACTGCAAGAATGCCATGTAGAGGGGATGTTTCTTAGTGACCAAAGGATCAGTCAAAATGCACACTGGCTCTAGAATTTTTATGTTCATCGAATGTAATTTGTTTTACTTCTACAGTCAAAGGTGAGTCATTTCAGAGGTAAGTAAGGGGACTCTGAAGAGGGGACGTGTGGAGGCTGCAGCCCAGGATGATTTATGTAGTGTCAACGTGATGTCGCACCTGCAAAGGGCTTTGAAGATCATATAGTCCGTCAGTTTTCACACACTGCTTTTTATATTTTTCTCTAAATAAACCCTAATATATGAAGCCAACAAAACTGGAGCTATCCTAATTGAAGTGGGGAATGGGGACAAGAGCCATCCCAAGCATTCTCTTTGTCCAAGCTTCTCCAACCCTCACCCACCCCCTCACCCGTGGCTGACATAATCAAGAATTGGCTATACTTAATCAACAGCTATGCAATCCATAAAATACTTCTAAGAAGCCCTAGAGAAAACCACTAATGCAGTACAATACTTTCACTTTGCTGCTGAGAGAAGGGATGCTCAGAGGAGTAGAGTTTACAATATGAAATGAGAACATGTATAAAACCAACAAAAAAAGTCATTAATTGCTTTTAAAAGAAAAACATCAATAAGGACATTCAAAATGCATCAATAAATTCAACACTAATAGATTCCACACATATGACATCTGCAATTAGAATTTATCTTGAATTAAATTTCTGATATATTTAACTTAGGATTCACTTAAATCCTTTTTATGCTTTATGATTTTAAAATCCTTTTCAATCCTGTTTATGGTTTATGCAAACTATAGGAACTCAGCATTTCAGCTAAAGCTAGCTTTCATGAGTAATATAGCATATTCTTGGGTAAATAAAATATCCTTAAGCTGTACTTCCTGTACAGTCTATATTTCAAAATGCAATTATAAACCATAACAAATAGTGATTTGACAGCATGAAGCCAGTTTTTTTAGAACATTTGCAATTCCATAAAAATCTGTCTAAATAATGTTTGCAAAGTAGAAGCAACAACCTATTTAAATGCATTCACCTAAAGTTTCTTTTCAGTACAAGTTCAAATTTAACTTTCTTTAAAAAGTCATTTTTAGAAAGTTTTCCTTTGTGTTGAACAACCATATCTACATGAAGCACTGCATGTTATTTCTAAGAGCTGCCTGCTGTCTGGTTTACCGTAGGTGTGTGTGGATTAAAAATGTTCACCTGTGCCTTCTCAGCATATTAACCATGTCCTAAACTGACAGTTAAAAGAAAAACCCAAAGTAAATGGGGTTTGGCACTAAACGAGTTGATCTTAAATTCTGACTTCTGCCTCTCCCAGCACTGTGGCCTTAAGCCTCTGTTTCCCCATGTGTTAAAATCAGAATAATTATACTGACCTGAGTAGGTTATTAAGCCATTATCTCTCAGTTCCAAATCCACCTTTTTATTCTCAGCTGTGTAATGTTAGGGACCCTGCAAACCACACTTTGATTTTGCAAGCTCTGCCAACAGGGGGCGCTGAGGGACAAGAGAAAGCTGGAGGAGCAAAAGGGCTTGCTCCTTCCTGTTTGCTTCTTGTTTCTGCCAGCAACACCTCAGCAATGATTCTTGCTCCTGACAGTGGCTGTTGGATTCCAGTTCTCAGGATCCCACCCCCATCCCTTAGACTCAGCCTAATGTGTCCCCTCAGAGTTATCAGCACCAGCTGCCCAGAGTCCCCACCCCCATAGGTGACCCACAAACCGGAGGATAATCGCAATTGCAGACGTTCTCCCCAAGGAGTGAGGAGTCCAAGTCTCACATTGGACTTCCCGGCCCAGGGGTTCTGCACTGGGAAGATGAGCCCCCAGGACATTTGGGTTTGAAGGCCAGTGGGGCTTCCTTTTGGAAGGGCCAGAAGGCTGTGGGAAAGAGACTCCACTCTTAAAGGGGGTGCACAAAATCTCACACTTTCCGGGACCCAGGGCAGAAGCAGTCATTTGAAAGGAGCCTGGGTCAGACCCACTTGCTTATCCCGGAGAAGCAGGAAGCAGTTAGGACTCACCCTGGGGACACAGATGCTGGCAGCAGCCATTTGTGGAAGCTCATCCAGCCACGAGGACACTGGTGGTGGTAAACGCCATTTCAGAATCCTCCCTTTAGCTTATTAGTGCCGGGACCAGGCCCCACCCACCAGCCAGTCTGCACTAGACTTGGATCACTCTGGGCCAAGCAGCTAGCTGGGAAGGGACACAGAACCACGGATTAGCAGGCAGCCTGCTGAAGGAACCCCTGAACTCCAGCCAGGTCAGGACACAGCCCTACCCACCAGAGGGCTGGCACTAACACCCGGGACTCCTGGGTCCCCACAGCCAGAGACCCCAGGACCCAAATGCACCCATCAGTGGGCTGGCACTAGCTCTAGCCTATCCCACCTGTGTGCCAACACCAACTTTGGGGCCACTGGGGCCCCACAGCTAGAGACCCCAGGACCTGGATCTGCCAGTAGGCCGGCATTAGCCCTGGGACTTGACCTCAACCACCAGTGGGTGGAAACCAGCCCAGGGAGCTTCTGGGCCCACAACCCCACACACAAGCAGGCATACACAAGCCCTGGGACAACTGAGGCCCCAAAGCCAGCTGTGTCAAGACCTGGTCCACTCACTAGCAAGCTGGTAGCATCCCATGATGTCTTCGGCTCCAGCCCTGCCCAACAGCAGAATGACCCCAGTTCTGGAATACTCCAGACTCTGCAACCACAGCCCCACCCACCAGCAGGCTGAACTGCCTCCAGGAACCCTGGCCCAGCAGCCAGCCACCCTGGGACCTGGATCCACCCACCAGTGGGCCAGCACTAGCCCTGGGATCCCCTGGGCTTTGTAGCCAGCAGCCTCATGACCCAACCTTGCCCACCAATGAGCTGGCACCAGCACTGGGACTCCCCTGGCCATGTAGCCAGCCATGTCAGGATCCAGCCCCGCCCACCAGTGGCTGGCAGCCTCCACACCAGGCAGGGCCTGGCAACCAACCAGACTAGGGGCCAGACACGCCAACTGCACCCACAGTAGTCGGCCCACCACAACAGAAGGATCCATGCAGCCCACATAGAGGGCACATCTAGAGCACACAGCACCAGTGAGCAGAGATGAGTAAGCTGCTGGGTCCCATGGGATGTTTCATATAAAAGGGCACTTCTCCAAGATCAGAATACATAATCAACCTTCCAAATACATAAAAATAAAAACAGTGAATTAGGCAAAATGAGGCAACAGTGGAATGTGTTCCAGATGAAGGAACAAGATAAAACCCCAGAAGAAGAACTAAGTGAAGTGGAGATAAGCAATGTAACCAATAAAGAGTTGAAGGTAATAGTCATAATGATGCTCAAAGAACTCAGGAGAAGAATGGATGAACACAATGAGAAGTTTAACAAAGAGTTAGAAAATATAAAGAACCAAACAGAGCTGAAGAATACAATTACTGGAATAAAAAATACATTTGAAGAAATCAACAGTAGATTAGATGATACAGAAGGGGAATAGTTCAGTCAACTCAGTGGAAATTACTCAAGCTGAAAAGAAAAAAGAAAAAATAATTTTAAAAATGAGGACCATTAGAAGACCTCTGGGACAACATCAAGTGTCTTAACATTCACATTATAGCGGTCCCAGAAGGAGAGAGAGAGAGAGAGAGAGAGAGAGAGAGAGAGAGAGAGAGAGAGAGAGAGAGAGAGAGAAGAGAGAGAGGGGCAGAGAACATATTTGAAGACAATAGCTGAATACTTCCTGAACCTAAAGAAGGAAACAGACACAGACACCCAGGTCCTGGAAGCCCAAGGAGTCCCAAACAGGATCAAACCCAAAAGGACCAAACCAAGACATGTAATTAAAATGGAAAACATTAAAGAGAAAGAAAATGTAAAGCAGCAAGAGAAAGGCACTAAGTTACATACAAGGGAATTCCCATAAGGCTACCAGCTGACTTTTCAGCAGAAACTCTGCAGACAAGAAGGGAGTGTCATGATAGAGTTAAAGTGATGAAAGGAAAAAACCTATAACCAAAAATACTCTACCCAGCAATGCTAGCATTCAGATTTGAAGGAGAGCTCAAAAGTTTACCAGACAAGCAAAAGCTAAGAGACAGCATCATGGAACCAGCTTTACAAGAAATGTTAAAGGGACTTATCTAAGCAGAAAAGGCCACAACTAGAAATATGAAAATTACAAAAGGAAAAATCTCATTGGTAAAGGCAAATATATAGTAAACATAGAAGATCAACCACTTAAGAAGCTAGTAGGAATGTTAAGACAAAGTAGTAAAATCATCTATATCCACAGTAAGTAGTTAAGGGATACACAAAACAAAAAAATATAAAATATGATGTCAAAAACAGTAAATGTGAGAGGGAGGGGAAGTGCAAGTTTGTTAAAATGGCTTCCAATTTAAGAGATAAGCAACTTAAAATAATCACATATTTATATGAATTGTTATATGCAAACTTCATGGTAATCACAAACCAAAAACCTATAATAGATAAACACACACAAAAGAGAAAGGAATTTAAGCATACCACTAAAGATAGTCATCAAATCACAAGGGAATAGAGCAAAAGAAGACAAAAGGAACAAAAAAGAACCACAAAACAACCCCCAAACAATGAACAAAATGGCAATAAGTATGTACCTGTCAATAATTACTTTACCAACACACCATTGTAAAGCAATTATACTCCAATAAAGATGTTAAAAAAAAAATTACTGTAAATGTAAATGGACTAAATGCTCCAATCAAAAGGCACAAAGTCACTGAATGGATACAACCCAAGACCTATCTATATGCTGTATACAAGAGATTCACTTTAGATCTAAAGACACACGGAGACTGAAAGGGAGGGAATGGAAAAAGGTACTCAATGCAAATGGAAATAACAAGAAAGGCAGGGTAGTAATACTTATATTAGATAAAATTGACTTTAAAGCAAAGACTGTAACAAAAGACAAAGAAGGACATTATATAATGATAAGTGATCAATCCAAGAAGAAGATATAGCAATTACAAGTATATATGCACCCAACATAGAAGCACCTAAATACATAAAGCAAATATTAACAGACATAAAAGGAGAAGTTGACAGTAACACAACAATAGTAAGAAACTGTAACAGACCATTTACATCATTGGACAGATCATCCAGACAGAAAATCAATAAGGAAACACTGGCCTTAAATGACACATTAGACCAGATAGACTTAATATATGGATATAGAACATTTCATCCAAAAGGAGCAGAATACATGTTCTTTTCAAGTGCACATGGAATATTCTCTAGGATAGTTCACATGCTAGGCCACAATACAAGTCTGAGTAAATTTTTAAAAATTGAAATAGTAGCAAGCATCTTTTCTATGCTTTCTACAAAACTGTGAGACTAGAAATCAACTACAAGAAAAAAACTGCAAAGACACAAACTATAGTTTGTGTTAGCCATGGAGGCTAAACTATATGCTACTAAACAACCAATGGGTCATTGAAGAAATCAAAGAGAAAATAAAAAATACCTGGGGACAAATGAAGACAAAGCATAATGATTCAAAATCTATGGGATGCAGCAAAAGCAGTTCTAAGAGGAAAGTTTATAGTGATACTAGCTTACCTCAGGAGACAAAAAAAGACTCAGACATACAACTTAACCTTACAACTAAAGGAACTAGAAAAAGAACAAACAAACCCAAAGTTAGAGAAGGAAAGAAGTAATAAAGATCAGAGCAGAAATACATTAAATAGAGGCTAAAAAAAATAGAAAAGATCAATGAAACTAAAGCTGGTTCATTGAAAAGATAAATGTAATTGATAAACCTTTAACCAGACTCATCAAGATAAAAAGGGAGAGGACCTATACTGATAAAAATCAAATAAAAAAGGAGACGTTACAACCAATACCACAGAAATACAAAGGATCATAAGAGATTGCTACAAACAATTATACTCCAATAAAATGGACAACCTAGAAGAAATGGACAAATTCTTAGAAATGTACCATCTTCCAAGACTGAATCAGGAAGAAATACCAAATATGAATAGACCAATTACCAGTAGGGAAATTGAATCAGTAATTCAACAACTCCCAACAAACAAAAGCTAGATGGCTTCACAGGTGAATTCTATGAAACATTTAAAGAAAAGTTAACACCTAACCTTTTCAAATTCTTCCAAAAAATTGCAGAGGTAACAATGTTCCCAAAGCCATTCTACAAGCCCAGCATCACCCCGATAGCAAAATCAGTCAAGATATCACAAAAAAAGAAAATTACAGGCAAATATCACTGATGAACACAGAAGCAAAAACCCTTAACAAAATATTAGCAAACCAAATCCAGTAATACATTAAAAATATTATACATCATGATCAGGTAGGATTTATCCCAGTGATGGAAGAAAGTTTCAGTATCTGCAAATCAATAAATGTAATACACCACATTGATAAATTGAAGAATAAAAATCCTACAATCATCTCAATAAATGTAGAACACTTTTGACAAAATTCAACATCCGTTTATGATAAAAACAGTTAACAAAGTGGGTATACAGGAAACAGCCCTGAACATAATAAAGGCCATATATGACAAGCCCACAGATAACATCCCATTCAATGGTGAAAAGCTGAACTCATTTCCTCTAAGATCAGGAACAAGACTCATGCCACTTGTATTTAACATATTATTGGAAGTCCTGACCACTGCAATTAGGAAGAAGTAAAACTGGCACTGTTTGCAGATGACATGATAACTACATATAGAAAATGCTACAAGACACCACCAAAAGACTACTAGAACTCATATATGAATTCAGTAAAGTTGCAGGACACAAAATTAATATACAGAAATCTGTTGTGTTTCTATACATTAACAGTGAACTACAAGAAAGAGAAATTTTAAAAAACAATCCAATTTATAATTGTATCAATGATAATAAAATACCTGGAAAGAAATCTAAGTAGGTTAAAGACCTATGTTCGGAATACTATAAGACATTGATTAAAGAAATTGAAGATGACACAAACAAATGGAAAGATATACTGTGTTCTTGGATTGGAAAATTAATATTGTTATAATGACCATACTACCCAAGGAAATCTACAAATTGAATGCAATTCCTATCAAAATACCAAGGACATTTTTCACAGAACTATAACAGATAATTCTAAAATTTGTATGAAAACACAAAAGACCCTGAAGAGCCAAAACAATCTTGAGAAAGAAGAACAATGCTGGAGGTATCACACTCTCTGACTTCAGACTATACTACAAACCTACAGTAATTGAAACAGTAGGGTATTGGCACAAAAACAGACACATAGATCAATGGAACAGAATAGAGAGTCCAGAAATGAACCCACACTTACACGGGCAATTAATCTATGACAAAGGAGGCAAAACTATACAATGGGGGAAAGGCAGCTTCTTAAATAAATTGTGTTAGTAAAACTGGACAGCTACATCTAAAAGAATTGAACTGGACTACTTTCTCATACCATATACAAAAATAAACTCAAAATAGATTAAAAAATTAAACTAAGACCTGAAACCATAAAACTCCTAGAAGAAAAGCTGGCAGTACACTCTTGACATCAGTCTTAGCAATCTTTTTTGGGATCTGTCTCCTCAGGTAAGGGAAACAAGATAAAAAATAAACAAATGGGACTGCATCAACTAAAAAGCTTTTGCACAGTGAAGGAAACTATCAACAAAAGGAAAAGGCCTCCTACTGAATGGGAGAAGATATTTGCAAATGATAGATCTGATAAGGGGATAATATACAAAATATATAAAGAATTCATAAAACTTGACATCAAAAAACCCATTTAAAAAGTGGGCAGAGGACCTGAATAGACATTTTTTCCAAAGAAGACATACAGATGACCAACAGACACATGAAAATATTCAACATCACCAATCATCAGGAAAATGCAAATCAAAAGCACAATGAGATACCACCTCACACCTGTCAGAATGGCTATTATCAAAAAGACAACAAATAATAATGGCTGGTAAGGATCTGGAGAAAAGGAAACAAGGGAACTCTTGTGCACCATATGACTGAGGAATTCGACTTTCAGGTATATATCCAAAGAAAATGAAAACACTAATTAGAAAAGATATATGCACCCCTATGTTTATTACAGCATTATTTACAATAGCTAAGATATGGAAGCAACCTAAGTGCCCATTATTGGATGAATGGATAAAGAATATTATATGGATAAATACAATGGAATATTACTCAGCCACAAAAAAATTAAATTTTGCATTTTGCAACAACATGGATGGACCTAGAGAGTATTATGCTAAGTGAAATAAGTCAGACAGAGAAAGACAAATACAGTATGATTTCACTTATATGGGGACTCTAAAAAACAAGACAAATGAACAAACATCAGAAACAGAGTCAGATACAGAGAACAAAATAGGTGGTTGCCAGAGGTGAGGGAATTCTGGAGAGGAGAATAATAGGTAAGGGAGATTAAGAGGTACAAACTACCAGCTACAAAATAAATGTCACAGGTATGAAATGTACAGCATGGGGAATATAGTCAGTAATTTTGTAATATGTTCGTATGGTGACAGATGGTAACTAGACTTATTGTAGTGACCATTTTGTAATGCATAGAAATACTGAATCACTGTGTTTGTAATATGTTCGTATGGTGACAGATGGTAACTAGACTTATTGTAGTGACCATTTTGTAATGCATAGAAATACTGAATCACTGTGTTCTGTACCAGGAACTCTCAGAGCGTTGTAAGTCAATTATACTTCAAAAATAAACAAACAAACCAACCCATATAAAGAGATCAGCTTTGTGATTACCAAAGGTGTGGGGTGGGGGGATGGGATGGGGGGGTACATGAAGGTAGTCAGAAGATATAAACTTCGGGAGACAAGCTAATAAATACTAGGGATGTAATGTACAACATGATAAATATAATTAACACTGCTGTATATTATATATGAAAGTTGTTAAGAGAGTAAATCCTTAGAGTTCTCATCACAAGAAAAAAAATTTTTTTCTATTTCTTTAATTTTGTATCTATGGGAGACCATGGATGTTCACTAATCTTACTGTGGTAATCATTTCTGAAAGAAATCATACTTACTCTCTATTATGGAGCATTGTTAGGACAATCTCCCAAAATGAGACCTGAGACTCCTGGCTTCACTAAGGACTGTTCTGGTTCATAGAAACTGATAGGACTAATAGACTGTGTTGATCCCAGGTAAGATATGCTAAGATTGAGGGGCCATTGCAAATGACAGGGTGATCACTGCATGAGGATAAATAAAAAGAAACTTTTGCAAACTCCTTGCTTAGTACTCATTTACTCCTCTGATATGTATCTATCAACACCCAGGGTCCAAGACTCTTCAAGTCACCAAACTAGCCCACTTTCAGCAGAAGCCTGAAAGCAGAGAAGGTGATATTTTCATTTTATTCTTCTTGGCATTATTTGTGAGGGGAAGTAAAGAGAGAGGAAGCCTTTGACCTATCTTACTTAGTATCCTGCTACTTTTGTGGTTGGCTTTTGTACCCTTTGATATGTACCCATCATTATTTGAGTACTTCCTTATCTTTTTTTTTTTTTTTTTTGCAGTATGCGGACCTCTCACTGTTGTGGCCTCTCCCGTTGCGGAGCACAGGCTCCGGATGCGCAGGCTCAGCAGCCATGGCTCACGGGCCCAGCCGCTCCACAGCATGTAGGATCTTCCCGGACTGGGGCACGAACCCGTGTCCCCTGCATCAGCAGGCGGACTCTCAACCACTGCACCACCAGGGAAGCCCAACTTCCTTATCTTTTAGTACAAAGAGATGTTCTATCTCAAATTGTCCTTTTCCTGCCCCATCCCTGAAATCAGCCATTTCTCCAAGAAGCCTTGATTCTTTTAGCAGAGCATGGCATTTAGAAGCCAAGATCTGGGCACTGGATGTGCTCATTGTCATTGAGGTGTTGTTGCTCCCAGGCCTTCTCAGTTAGAAAGCTAAAGTCTATATCTATATATATATCTACATCTATATCTATATCTATATTTGTATTTGCATCTATGTCTATATGTATCTAGAGAGAAAGTGCAAGATATGTTTACAAACACACATTTACATCTATATGTATAAATCTATCCATGCATTGAGAACAGTGAGAACTGCTAACATCAATACCTCTAATTCCAATCCGACAAAAAAGGGTTCATTCTAGTTTTTCCTTTTGAATATCTGCAACTCCCTTCTCCAGCAGTGAGAAACCTGAATCTTATTATCATTTGTAAATTTTCTTATTTGAACCATACCCCCTGTGGTAACCAAGTTCCCATCTCTGCCTCTCCCCCCACCCCATGTGGATGTCCTCCTCTCCTGCCTCAGGCTTTGATACCTTATGTTGAACCCTCATCCAGTCTGAGCCTCCTCTCCACCCCACTATGGGACTCCCCATTCTCACCCTGTTTGGGCTCTGACTGTCCATGTCGTAAGCTCCCTCCTTGCACTGTAGGGCCACTCTACTCACCCTTCATAGGCTCTGACATCCTGTGCCAAGCTGCTCCCTGGTGTGTGGACTCCCTCTTCACCCACTCAAGCTCTTACACCTCGTTCCAGGTCCTGGGCCTCCTCAGCTGCCCCTCAGCTCCCACTGGTGTAGACACTTACCTTGCTCTGCCTCACCTTTAGGACTGACCTGTTTATAAAAGGAAGGGAAGAGGAAGAGTCCAAATAACTCTTTTTTTTTCCCTTTTGTGGTACGCGGGCCTCTCACTGTTGTGGCCTCTCCTGTTGTGGAGCACAGACTCCAGACGCGCAGGCTCAGCAGCCATGGCTCACAGGCCCAGCTGCTCCACAGCATGTGGGATCTTCCCGGACTGGGGCACGAACCCGTGTCCCCTGCATCAGCAGGCAGATTCTCAACCACTGCGCCACCAGGGAAGCCCCAAATAACTCTTAAATAAGAGTTGTGCTGTGGAGAACATATTTGCTGAATGTTGTTGAATTGGTGAGAAGATTGAGCTGGAGGCAATATACATGTAGTTTGCTACATAATTCTTTGTATCCGGGGAAACAGTAACATTCACTTGTAAACCTCCCTTAAGGCTTGGGATTGGACATATTAATCCTGCTAGAGTTTGGATGGAAAAAAAGCATTTACTGGAGTAAACAGGAAAAGTAATCAAGTAGAAATCCTTTTACAGCTCATTTTGCTTCTTCATTCATTCTTCAGAATAAATTGCTGTATAGATTGGTCCCAGAGCTCTGAATTACAAAGCATCTAGAGTCTTCAAGGCTAAGGCATTTGTTCTTTCACTTAAGATCAACAATGAAAAGTCACTGAATGGGTTTGAGGAGGAAAAAAGCATAAGATTATAAAGAAAACTTTAATTTCTAATTATCAAATTGAAAAAATATCATGAATACATTGTATATCTTGTTAACCTGCTTTAGGATGAACAGTATAAACTAGATGGGTCGAAAATATTGTGTTACAGTTGGCGTGCTAATAAATAAGCTGGTTTATTGGTTAATAAAGTATTTATACCATTTAGACAAATCTGACTCAGTATCACTGCCTGACTTATTGCTATCACAGTAATCAATCAATAATTACTTCTTTTTATACTAAGTATAAGGTACAATATAATAAAATATAATGCTTATCTGGAGTAACTGGCTTCATCCAAGTAAGAAAAAATGTACATTATTCAAAATTCTTGTTCGTATTTAGAGGAAGGACTATTAACCAAATATTTGGGCATTTGATTTTGGATAAACATTTTTGGTGCTGTTTAATTACTACAGAAGCTAAGATATAATGGAACTTTAATTATCAACAAATGGTCTGAAGAGCCCAATGTGCTCCTTTGCTAGGATCAGGGCTTGGCATCACCCAATAACAGGCATCAGAGCCCGCTCAGCAACCCGAGTGCCAGCCTCCAAGCACACTTGGTCGAATGAGAGCACAGGAGGTGAGGAAGATCAAGGAGAGGGGACGTGGACAACCAGGCAGAAGGAAGGCAGAGGTTACTGGAAAGGGAGAAGGAAGACAGGGGAACACAAGGGAGGGGGAGGGAGCAGAAGTGGAGGAGAGAAAGAAAGGAGGAGAAAGCAGTTGAGAGGACATGTAACATGGTTATCAAAAGATGAGATGGATGATTGGAGGAGATACAGGAAACAGAGAATGCACGTTTAAGAAAACACAGGAAGATGCTGCACGCATAACAATTTGAAGACATGGAGACGTTTTATTGCTTATATTTTAAATTGCTAAATTTAAAGAAAAATCTCTCTGACCTATGACCCATGGTCAAGTCTGTGCAGGCTGTGCTTTGGTCTGTCCTCATGGGCAAGTCCCATAGCCTCCCATTCCCTCTCAGGGAGTATCTTCTTATGAAGTGAATATGAAAGTGAACTTTTGTCTTGCATTTTAATTTGTGGGTACATTAACTTACAGAAGAAATAGGAAAAAACCCTTAGATCACATTGCCTTGAGTTTATATGACATATTTAAAGGCTTTTCATTGACATAATCCTTAATCTTTACAGTATCACTTTGAGGTAGATAGAAGATCTGTAGTTTTACCCCCATTCTGTAAAAACAAAATTAAAATTAAAACAAGAATTAAATGGTATACACACAAAGTCTAGAGTAGGATGATTTGCCTTAGCTGTCCTGATTAAATCAGGGGTAACAAAACTAAGCTAATTCCGTACATTGTGATTGATGAAAATGTTTAAAGTTGTCCAAACTACAAGCAGGTTCAATTTGGCCAAATGAAACCAAATTTCAAACTTAATCTGCTGAGTGCAAAGCTATAAAGATTATGCTCTGGTTAATCTTTTAGTTCTATTACTCTTTATCTGACCATTATCCTTTGTGATGGAGATTAGCCTGTAATTGCTATTGTCTGTTGACATCATCATTTTTGCTGCTAAACTTTGGCTGAAAGAGTGTCTGTCCCACAGGTGAATTACAGTCAAGAGCTTCAGGGAAGAGCCTTGCTTTCCATTTGGTCTCCACAACAGTAATCCTAAGGGTACTTCATGGATCCTACGATCCCAGGTCCCTTTGTGACACCATAAAGTTAGTAGCCAGTAAAGTGTGGTGTGATGCAGCAGGCACTGGGGAGAGAAAAATGGGTAGGAGGAGACACATTTCTTGCCTTTGGGGCACTTAACGTGGCTCACAAAATTGTTCCTTCTTTTTAAAACTTGCATTTCTTTGGCTTGTCTGTCTTCTAGTGAATATTATTTTTCTGGTATCTATTTCCTTACACTGTTGCGTCATTTGCTCATTACTCTTTTAAATATTGAACTCAATAAACCCTAGAGTATTGCAAATCTGTATTTTCCTCAGAAAAGCATGTGCTCATTACCCAATGATGTAATATTCCACTGGCCTTCACAACAGAACAAGCAAAACTTTCTACAGTAAATTTGTTTATCCAAGGGATTTAAAGTAAATCATGTGGTTTATAGCCCAACATGAAGCAAAATCTTCCCCAGAAATACAGCATTATTGGCAAAATCCTCAACAATCACTGAGCCTCAGGGCCAAACGTGACAATAGGGGAAGAGCAGGACTCTGAGTCGTAAATGTGACTGAAATACGAATAACAAAACGTGTGGTATTCCAGACTCACAGAATGTTGGAAGACAAAACCGTGAGTACATTATAATATGCAAGAGAAGGGCCGAAAGTTGCCACTAAATTATGTGTTTTTCTGTAGCCACGCAGCTATCCTGGCACTTCGCTCCTTGTTTTTCAGATTTTCATTCTTTATTGTCTGTAATTTGGCCTGAACTGTGAGTCTCTGGTGCTCCTCCAACATGTTACTGCAAAACTGCTGCAGCTGAAAGGACAAAGAGACGGTTGGTCCATCAGTGCAATTGAACGTCTCACTTAGGCACAGTAAGACAAAGTTCATGTTAAGTAGCGACATGATCTTGTGAATGGATGATGACAGTTGGAATGAGTAGAAATGTCTGTCCCTATATGGTGTGTCCCTGAGGAGACTGTGACTGAGAAAATGTGATGAAGACCACACCTGTCCTGAAGAACCCGATGTAGACTGGAAGCTCCAGGAAGTAAGAACTTTGTCTATTCTATTCACTGCTCTATTCCCCAAGCACATAGTAGATGCTCAGTAAAGATGTCCAGAATGCATACTGGATATTATACACTATTTGTAGACAGAGACACAATGAGACCTTTCCTTATTTCAAAAGAAACTTTGCAACTTGCAAAGTTCAAAACTGGTACACAACATCCATGTCTTTACAAATGTTACCCTTTGTTTAAGAATATTTATAGTGGATTCATCCATTGGCTAATTTCCTTCATCGAGTCGGGTCAAGCATTCAGTTATGGGAACGTTTGCTGCAGTATGACATTCAAGCCAGACAGATTCCAAATGAATAATGGGGATAATAATAATTGAATTGAATAAATCATATTCCAAAAGTCTATGTCTGTGTCATTGGATTATAACTCAGAACACACATTAGCATAAAATGATAGTGTACCCTACCAGCTCACAGAAGGTCACATAAACCCTAACGTACTTGAAATTAGGTAGGAATAGGGTTGTCAAGCCTAACTACAATGCAAAAGACAAATAAGTTTCTAGGAAAAAGTAGGTTAAGGGGCCAGGAGCAAACCTCCTGTTCTCTCCCACACCTGGGCATTCCTGCCAGGCAGCAGGAGCCACACACCAGCAGCACCGCCCACGATCGAGCACCTGCAGTGGGTGGGAGTGGAGTGTGGGTCTGTGGGACTGTGTGTGGGGCTTCACGGGTGCTTGAGAGCACGAGTGAGGACAGGCTCCAGCAGGGTGGAGTAGAAAGACCAGAGCAAGAGGTTCGGAGAGTGTATAAAACTGTGCTGGTGTGGAGGGAAAAGGGATTCATATGACTTTCTTTTCATTTACCTTTTTTAGTAATTGTTTTCAATATTATCATGTGAACCAATACATTGCAGTAGGACTGTTGGTCATGAACAGCTTTTTGACAAGGATATTCATGGTAGCTAACTCACTTGTTTTCAAAATTACAATAATTTAACTACTGCTAAATCCATGTTTGCATTTGTTTAATGAACTATCAGTGATTATAGAATTTTGGAACTTTGGGGATTGCTAAAGTTATACAAACTTCATTCATTCATTCAATAACAACAAAAATACTGGGTTTTGTAGAGATAAAGATGAACAGAGACACTTTTGAAGATATCAACACAAACTCAGTTTTGATTCTAGGAGCTTTTGTTCCAGGATTTTGGGGTGTGCCCCTCACTCTCTTGTCTGGGGAATCCTGGATAAATCAGGTCCTGACAGCTCAGCCTCAGGTAGGCCAAAACCCAAACAAAGATCAATTCCTTCAGGAATTACCAGTTCTTCCTCTCTCTCTCATAGTAACAACTACATAGGATGATTTGGGAGCATGGAGGAGGAGAGGGTGTAAATTAGTTAGTTAAAAATTCCCTAGAGGGCTTCCCTGGTGGCGCAATGGTTAAGCATCCGCCTGCCAGTGCAGGGGACCATGGGTTCAATCCCTGGTCCAGGAAGATCCCACATGCAGCGGAGCAACTGGGCCCCTGTGTCACAGCTACTGAGCCTGCACTCTAGAGCCCGTGAGCCACAACCGCTGAAGCCAGCGAGGCACAACTACTGAAGCCCGCACGCCTACAGCCCATGCTCTACAACAAGAGAAGCCACTGCAACAAAAAGCCCGCATGCAGCAACGAAGACCGATGCAGCCAAAAATAAATAAATAAATTTATTTTTAAAAAAATTTCCTTGAATATGTGGTTGGAGCAGGGTCTTAAAGGAGGATTAGGAATTACCCAGCCAAGGACAGGCATGAGGAGGGCACCCCAGACAGAAGGTAGAGTGTTTCTGAAATCTGGGAAATGTGCAACAACATGATAATTTAAGAAATTCTGTTAAGTGGTACAGTGTAACTAGAGGAAAAGTGTTCGGGGGTACCTATGCTTCTTATTCTCTGACACTGGTCGGTGAAGTGAGCAAAAGTGAAGCTAGGGAGTAATGCAGGGGCCAGATTATGAAGGGCTTCATGTGCTAATGAAAAGATTTTAAAATTTCTTCTAAGAACTATGATGAGCTACTGAAACTTTGGGAGCAGGGCAATGACCAGCAGTGATGTGATGGATGGGATGGAGGGAAGAGAAGCCTGCACCAGGGAGCCCGGGCCATAGTCTACTGCAATAATTCAGGTGAAGTACAACCCTCCATGAACAAGAATGGTCTCTATTTCAAGAGCAAGACAGAATTAAAAGACATTTCCTGCACAGTGATAATAGCATCAATGGAGCATAGAATGTAACAAATCAGAAAAGCATATTATTTTTAATTTTAGCAACTCCAAATTACATTAAAAATGGCTTCTAAATTGTCTTTATATTGCACAGTATCTATAGTACTTACCTCTAAGATTTGTAAATCTGTACTTATGGTTCTCCCTATTACGTATAACAGAGTAACCAATGATTGTGTTCCATACCTACAAAGCAACAGGAAGCTAATCAGGAGTGGAAAATGTTTGGCAAGACAAAGCTACACAGCAGATAAATGCTAAGGATACAGTCCCTATTAATTCCTAACTCCCCAATCTAAGCAAAACCATATATGAACTTGTTTAGCTTCATCTTTTCATAGAAAATTCATGCTATAGAAAAGTCTATTAGCACAAAGAAGTAATTACAGTTTAATATTGATTTGAGTAACACATAGTTTTAAAAGTTTCATTTAGGGCTTCCCTGGTGGCGCAGTGGTTGAGAATCCGCCTGCCGATGCAGGGGACATGGGTTCGTGCCCCGGTCCGGGAGGATCCCACATGCCGCGGAGCGGCTGGGCCCGTGAGCCATGGCCGCTGAGCCTGCGCGTCCGGAGCCTGTGCTCCGCAACGGGAGAGGCCACAACAGTGAGAGGCCCGCGTACCGAAGAAAAAAAAAAAAAAAAAAAAAGTTTCATTTAAATATAAAAAGCTGTTCTTAAAAACAGAAACAACTGTTTTTATCTTCCAAAATGAAGTGGTTAGAACAGATGTCATATACCCAAATTAAGAAAATTTAAAAGAGAATAGGTAAATACTCAAAGTATATCCCTTAAAAAGTGTAGTTAATACAGAATCAGTTTCAGAAACTCTGACTAAAATAACCTTAAAGCTTATTGAAACTTCTGTATTTGTATATGCTTTTTGGAAAGAGATTCTCAAAATGTTGGTGATCCCTGAGGGCTAAGTACTCTGGCTTTCCTTAAGCTCCCTCAAACAGGCATGGTAACTGAAACTTCCCCTTTAGTTTAGTGACCTTGAATAACTGACAAGAATTGTCTGAAAAACAGCCATGAAATGTTGCTATGGAAAAACAGCAGATACATACCTGCTCAAAGTGTTGCTGTAGTTAAAAAAGTAAAGAAAGACTTTTGGATGCATTAAAAAAGAAAGAAAATTAAAAAGGTTAATATAATGGCCTGGACAATAAAGGGTTGAATCAGGGTTCTGTCTTGATAGTTGATAGTTAATACACACAATTGATTTACTTCAAAAATGTATACGTGAAATTAAAAATTGTAAGAGTTAACATTGGCATGATATGCAGACAAAGGTGAGAGAAAACAGTGCTTTTGTCCTTTTTAAGTTCCCAGCTATAACTTAAGCTGAGTCTACTTCAGCAAGGTGGAGGATAAGAGACCGTCTACATATAATTCAGGCAACCAAATCCGTTTCTATGGGGAAAGAAGAAATATTTCTTAGTTCTTCATTTTGGTTGGCCAGGTTTAAAAATCCTGTGAAATGACTCAAGAAATTTGACAAAATTTGCAAGGAAACAGTTCCAGACTTAAAAAAATTAGGAAACAAAAGAAAACTACCTATGTTGCTAAATGTGTGATTTTTCTACCAAATACAGGAGAAAGGTTACCCCAGAGGCAGGGCTGGGTTTGAAGTTACCTTGTGGCAACTTATAAATTGTAAAAACGGGGAATAACATATAGTTAGAAGCATTGGTATGGAGATTAAATGAGATAATGTACACTGAAGCGCCTATCAGGGTGCCTGGCACACTTCATTCCTTCCTGTTCTTGAAAGTTTCAAGAGGAGATATTTTTGAGACAGATGATTTACCATTCTGGTTGAGAGAGCAATCTCTTTGAAATAGTACTCAACAAAAATATATACATTTCAGATAGCTTAGCCCACCAGTAGTCAAAGGTATTAACATGAAGAAAGGAGCCAGCGTTTGTCAGGATAGTTGCCCTTTCAAGAAATTGATAACATTCAGTGCTAGTCAGCGTGATTTGGGACTCTAGTCCATCTCACCTTCCGCTTCTCTCCTTTCTCACATTTGCCCTCCCCTCCCAACCCTTCCCCTGCCATGTCTGATTTCCTGCAGCAAGCTTGGCCACTTAGGCAAGCATGGAGGCAGCCAGGTATCTCGCCTGACCCAGTGACAGGCAGTGAAAATGGGCCCTCGTCCAGTGCTTGGACACACCACTCTGATAACATCTTAATTCTCTCAGTTTGTTCCAATTTAACGCTTTCAACTCTATGTTCCCCATCATGAAATACAACAGAGTAGAAGTAAAAATGAGTGTAAGTTTCTGCTATGTTTAAAAAGGATAACCAACAAGGACCTACTGTATAGCACAGGGAACTCTGCTCAATGTTATGTGGCAGCCTGGATGGGAGGGGAACCTGGGGGAGAATGGACACATGTATATGTATGGCTGAGTTGCTTTGCTGTGCACCTGAAACTATCACAGCTTTGCTAATGGGCGATACTCCAATTTAAAATAAAAGGTTAAAAAAAAAAGAGTGTAAGTTTTTCAAGCATAGGACTTGAGCCAGTATCACATATTTGGAGAAGAAATAAGAGGTTTGGTGAAGAAGAGGGTAAGATTCATTTTGGATCAGTTGAGTTTGAAAGTGATGATACCTTGAATTCTATATTCAAATAAAGCTAGGGTATTGCTGTAGGCGGTGAAACCTGAATCATTTTAGGAAAGCCAAAAGCAACGTAACAAGCATGAAACAAACATCATTTCTACCACATCCAATAAAAAAGTCACAAAAATCCTATTGTTCCGTGTCTATTCACACATTTCTTCATAGGAGCTATGCACAAGTGCAGGTTCATACTGATTTCTCTGTAACCTGAAAGATGTCTTTATGGTTAGTGGAAGCTCGCTCACTGGGATCAGTATCCAAAAGATCACCTCTCATCTAACAATTAACTAAATACCCCACAGCCACCAGTGCAGTGCCCTGCACGTGGGACTGAGAAGCTGTATCAAACCAAAGTTGTTTTACTCAAGCAAGTGTTCCAAAATATATTTTCAGATCAGGCTCCCTGGGAAGAATTTGGGGCCTGGCAAAGGGGAGCAGATGTTCCTGGACAGCTATTGGCAGTGTCTCAACTCTAACGCTTGACCAGCCCTACTGCCTCCTTTCCAGGGTCCTAAGCTCCAGCCAGTTATGACGATCAGTCCCAAGTCAGACTCTCAGCCTTGCCCCCAGGCAATTACTGGTGTCCTCCCTTCCATGTAGAAGGTGAGTCTTTCCACCTGCTTGTTCAAATCCCCTTTCTTCTCTTTGAATCCCTAGAGCACTCTCCATCTGTCCTCTGTAACATTTATCAGAGACCGTGTCTTAATCACTTTATAACCCCCAACAACAGCTTGAACTAACTGTCCCTTGGCATAGAAAAACCAGAACTTCTTATTACCGGAAAGAACTTTACAGCTGATCACATACAACATCTTTCATTTTATGCAAGAGGAAACCTAGGCCTAAATGTTAACTAATAGGCCATGAATAAATAAATATTGTTCTAGTTACAGTTCCAGATGAGAGGGTTAGAGAATTTAGTTTCTCATCTGTCTTTTGCTTGGAACAACTGATCTACTGGTGGAATGACACTTTGTTTACATTAGCATAGACAGTACATAGCAGGATTACAGTGACAAGACGCTGGGCTAGATGCTAGATTTCCTTCTGATGGGCTTCTTGGAGCTTTATGATGCTAACATATACTGTGAATTTGTGGAGGTTAAAATAGTTTCCAAACCGATGGGCTACTGTATCCTTTGTTCACAGAAGGCTTGTCAGTGTCTCCATGAATAATGCTCAGTGAAACACACTGGAGAAATACCAGTTTCAAAGCTAATTTGAGAGTGATCAATCACTTTATGGCAAATTTAAAATAAATCCTTTTCACTTAAATAACATAAAATTTAATTTGTCATCGCATTTGCTTACTTACACTTTTATACTACATTTATCATTTTATGAAGACTGGTGACATACAAATATTCATGTCAAATATAATTGTTTAATAAGTGCTAAGTAAATATTCTGATAAACAAAGAATAAGGTAAGCAGTCCTGTGCCATTTTAATGTATATAACATTTAAATTATTAATTTGAACTTTTATTTCCTCTTAACAATCCATATATAATATTACTGTCTATTCAAAATCATTTGCAAAATTCAGCAAGACTGGTGACTATAAATTGAATCCTAAAAATAAATGTTTTATATGTAGGAGGCAAATTTATTTGAGTCTCAAAGATTTTTTGTAGCAGAATGTATAAGAGGAGTGAACTGAGCTTAATTTATCATAAACAGAAAAGGAAAGGCAATCTATTTTACGAGCATGGCTTTTTTTGATAAAAGATAAAAACATTTAAGCCATGGTTAAAAGTGAATGCATTTACAATTCTAAGACCGTCTTAGGGATAATGAAATACCTGTTCAGAGTTTGTTTGTTTGTTTTTTTTTTTTTTTGTGGTACGCGGGCCTCTCACTGTTGTGGCCTCTCCCGTTGCGGAGCACAGGCTCCGGACGCGCAGGCCCAGTGGCCATGGCTCACGGACCCAGCCGCTCCGCGGCATGTGGGATCTTCCCGGGCCGGGGCACGAACCGTGTCCCCTGCATCGGCAGGCGGATTCTCAACCACTGCGCCACCAGGGAAGCCCTGTTTGTTTTTTTTAAAGGAAGTCCTTCTATACTCATATTTAATACAGTTAAATCATTTAAATAAATTGCTAGACAATGGACTTTTTAGAGAGCGTTGCAAACATGTTTCTGTTCTCCAAATGCAGAAAAAAGTTCTTCTGAGGAATAAAAATTAAAACACACTTAAGGGCTTCCCTGGTGGCGCAGTGGTTGAGAGTCCGCCTGCCGATGCAGGGAACACGGGTTCGTGCCCCGGTCCGGGAAGATCCCACATGCCACGGAGCGGCTGGGCCCGTGAGGCATGGCCGCTGAGCCTGCGCGTCCGGAGCCTGTGCTCCGCAACGGGAGAGGCCGCAACAGTGAGAGGTCCGCGTATCGCAAAAAACAACAACAACAACAAAAAAAACCACTTAAATTAAGGGCAATATTTCCCATGGGTTGCTCAAAGCCATTTGGGGGGCTTAACGTTACATGTGCTGTGTATGGTATAGAAAGAGAGGAAAAATAAATTGAGAGGCTGTCTTACCCCTTAGAGCAGTGTTGTCCAGTTGAATTCTCTTGAGGATGCAAATGCTCTCTATCTGAGCTGTCCAGTACGGTAGCTACTGGCCACACTGAGCACTTAAAACAAGGCTAGTACAATTGAGGAACTGAATTTATTTATTTTTTTTTTGTCTGTGCCACAAGGCCTATGGGATCTTAGTTCCCCAACCAGGGGTCAAGGATTGAACCTGTGCTCCCTGCAGTGGAAGCGTGGAGTCCTAACCATTGGACAACCAGGGAATTCCCTGAGGAGTTGAAGTTTAAATTTTATTTAATTGTACTTTAAATTTAAATAGCCATATGTTAGCTAGTAGCTACCATATTGAGCAATGCAGGCTTAGATAATTCTTTAACCCAGTGTCAATTGGTTCCATGTTAAAGTACACCGGGGTCACCTGGGGTGCTAGAGAAAGGTACAGATTTTGCGTCCTATTCTGGCAGATTCTGATTTTCAAGGGGGTAGGGTGGGCTTGGGAGTCTTTAGGTGTATGAACCACTCCAGGTAATTACGAAGCTCTGCAACGTTAGAAAGTGTCTGGTTTGTGCTTAGGCTCACCCATCTGAGTGTGGATATGGCCCGGGAATGACAGGCACCATGTCACCTTGAGCCACAAAAACAATATGAACAGTCCTCAACATGTACAAGTGCACGCTAAGGGCCAGGCACTACTAAGCCCTGATCCTGGGAAGTAACTGTGAAGCTGCGTCTTTCTCAGGGCCCGTCAGGGTATCCGAAGGCATGGAGAGTGTGATAGGCTGTGGTGATTACAAGCTGGCTCCTGAGGAAAATCATCACTTATTTTTTTAAAGGAGCTGTTCGCTCAGCAGTTTAATTCCAAAATTGCTGCTATATTGTTCCGCAGGATGCTCTGGAAGAAAACAGTCAGGGACTGTAGCTGAAGTGAATGATCTTGGGCAAAATGATCACGGCAGCAAGAGGGCAGATGGCTTCCAGTCCAGGCAAAGCTAGGCATGTCAGCCCAAGAGGGGGCATGGGGGTCAGAGATTTCGATACAAGCTCCAAGCAGAGAGAACAGAAAGTAACAGACAGCCCTACGAGGCTGGAACCTCTGCAACCTCATGGAACAAGGCGACCTGAGTAAATACTTCTGATTTATATCCAACTCCCAAATTCCCACTGGGAAGTAGGACCTGGGAAGGAGGGCATTACCTTTAATGACTTAAACAAAAATGGGAGACATCATTTACCCCCAAGGTCATAAGGCTCTCTGAACAATGAACCTAGAATGATAATTTAAAACAAGAGATAAGGACAATTTTCTCAATATGTGAGTATGCTATGCATGTCCCCCTGATGAGCCAGAAAAACGGTACTGTACAAAAGAGCTTTTATCTACATGTTTAAAATTTCTGATTTAAAAATACATTTTTGGTGTATTGTAAAAGTGTTCAATACATGTCCATAAAAGAAAAACATTCCATTATTCTGATGTATACGAGAACCATATTCAGATTCTTAAACATTTATATTCTAAATATATCTTCTGTTCCAAAGACCTAAATTTATTTGCAAAAAGTATCTTCCAACTTTACAGCTGTGTACCTGAACTGTTGTCTACTCTGATCTGCTAACTCTTCAGTATGTGAATAGTTGTAGGACATATTATTCGAGGCTTTTAAGGATGTATGGTTCAGGCTTTCAGAGACTGTGAAGCTGGGGAGATCCTGGCCTGGAGAAGGATGCTGTCAGATCTCCTTGTCTTCCCAGCCCTTCGACCCTCCCCTGAAGCCCCTCAATAAAATGGCTTGATCCACCCTCCCACCCCTCGCAAAACGAACGTATGGTTAAGTCATGTTCTAGAAAGAGCAGCTATCGAGGGTATGCTGACTGACTTGAGCATTTCGAGGTCTATTTTACCTGGCAGGCTAAGTAGCAAGCAGATTTAATCTTAAAAGGTGAGAAATATAAAAAGTTCGAGAACATGGAAGCCAGATACATAAAGGGAATCTGACAAAAGGCACAAGCAATATCCAAGCTTATGTAGTAATTAACGTTGCTGTTTCTTAAAGATATGGTGATGTACTTCACAAAAGAAATGAATGGATGATGTACCCTCATACCAAAAAACATGACTTGCTCTAATCTGTGTCTCTGAAGACAAGATTCTTAGTGGGCACAGTGGGAAATTGATGTAGATAAGTACCCCATGCAAATCTACATTAACAAAAAAAAGCCAAAACTGAGGATAAGTGACCTTATCTTTCACACAGCTAGTTTGTGGTGAGACTAAACGCAGGAAAATTTATCAGTTTTCTAGTCAATGCAAAGACTTTAGTGACCTGGCCAGACTAAAGTTGAGCCACTAGCACCAAACCAATGATCTAAATGAAAGAGAGGTCTCACATTTCCTCCTTACCTTTCACTCACAGCTTGCCAATTGTTGATTAAAAAGTCCTTTGCAACGTATCGGCCAACTTCAGAGGCTGCCACAGCTTCGATTATATTTGTTTCATTAAAAGTGAATGGAGATGTAGTGATGGCATACTCCATATATCTGTAAAAGCACATGTGGCAGAAAATAAATACGTAAACATTATCCAATGGAAAGAGTAAATTTAAATAAATGGAGTTAAAATCCCATATGGTTCTAAGTTACTGAATTATAAGTATGTTTCATATTAATTCTTATATTAGCTCATTTCTATTTTTCTCCCTTTGGTTTATTAATTGCATTCCTCCACCAAGAACCCTTTCAAGGTAAGTTGTAATAATCACCTGTTAAGTATCCATGGATCTTTACTGCAGCTCATTGCATAAGCAAGTTGAATCCTTTCTTCTTCCTTTGTCTTATTATTGTAGATATTTAACAAAAAATCCCATTCTTTATCATTTCCCAAGGCAATGCCATAACATAAAATCACATTTTTAATCGGATAAGGTATTCTGTAAGGTATAACATGCAATGATATTTTTCATAGTAGTTAAGTTATATGTTAATCAAGGTTGTCATATATTTAGAAGTATAAATCTAGAAAAAAATGTCTGTGATCTCAGATATAAATATCAAAAGTAGGAATCTAGAGAAGCAATTGTGAAAACTGTCATTCATATTAACATCTTGAGATCATCAAATTAGTTTAGAAACTAAGGAGTTTTGAGGGAGAAGTAAATTAGAACAGTACAAGCAGTGTATGTTGATAACTCAGTTTGGTTTCATATCTTATTATCACATTTTCTAAGAGTCCATCTGAGGTCATATTTTAAAGGTAATATAATAACACCAAAATGACAGAGTGTTGGTCTCAGGTGTCAGTGAGACTGCAAACTTACACAGAAAGAGATGCACTGATGTACTTTTATATATGCGAATAAATAACTATAATGTACAACCTGAATAAGACTCGAAATAAGCACAGGTGCTTATTAGGGAATGCACTGGCAATGAGAGGTCCTGGATGAGAATTCCGTGTATAAATTCTAATCTATTGCTATGCACAGACCTCCATGAGACAATTGTGTGTGTGTGTTTTTAAAGGACATTTGAAAAAAATAGTAAGAGAGAGAGATTATCTAAGTAAAAACAAAATGTTCATTCCCAGAGTAAGAGCATCAAAAGGCAGAGAAATTGTTGGTGCTGAAACAGGACAAAAAGAAGGGCAATTACAATATTACACTTACTCATTCTCTGGATGGTTCATCCAGTTTCTGAAGAGGTCTCTTGACAGCTGAAGACAGTCCTCCAGACCCAACCAACACGCAGTTCCAAAAAGTTTTTCCAGTGATATTCTTGAAGGAAATATCAAAGAGAAACATGTATTTTTCATTACTACATTTATTTTTTCTGCCGCCAAGAATATGTGTTTCATAAAAAGATGGGTATTTTAAAACATCCTTCCAATAACATCAGGTTTGTTAAAAAATAGCCTTTGTGGATGGCAACTGTATATAAGGTTCAGGGAAATATTTGCTGAGAGGCTCTCAGGCACGAAATAAGCTCCAAGACTGGTACTTTTTGAAAGTAAGAAATAAATTACTGCCTTCCTTCACCTCCCTCAAACACACACGGGTGTACACACATGCCACATCTGTTATCAATTTATTTTTCCTCCCTTATACAATAACTCCCTTACAGATTTAAAAAAATGACTTTTAAGTATCTGATATAACACACTTAAAAATAAAGTTCTTTCTCTACACATGAGAACAGAGGGAATGGTTTATTTCTCTCCTCCCACAGTGAGCCTCTCCTGGCTTAAGCTTCTGTTTCTTCCTTTGCTCCTCCTGGCTATTAACGTTGTCTCCAGAAAAAGAACAGAGGTTTCTGCTTTGTTTTTATAGCTGAGTAGAGGTACACATTATGATTGCAAATGAAATAAGTTCAAAAGAACATGGAGAATAACAGTGATAAATCCAGATGAGCGGTGCCTTGAGGTGTTGCCGTTTGGAGTAAGAGGTAAAGGAATTCAAATGGGTCAGAAGTTACCAGAAAATGCCAAGAGCCAAATCTCCATTGCTCCACCCTCCCTCCAGTTTCATCCCAGCCTGGCCTGCCTGACCTTCTGATAAGCAGAAGTAGAATCTCCAGGGGAGATTCTTCTAAGAGACAGTTAAGAGGACTCATTTACACATTCACTCCTCTCCCCACTCACCCCAAGCTGGCAGCAGCAAGATGGAATTCTCTGGAAGCACAGTCTAACTCCCTGAGATTGCTCTGAAGAGAACTGGCCCAGGGATGCTACAAAAAGCAGGTCACTTCAGGCCAGTTTAGGAGAGCCAAGGCCACGGCTGGTTCACAAAGGTGCTGCCTGGTTGGGCCTTTCTGTTTGTCTATACAACTTGCCTACCCACTTTCCATCCTAGCTCACCCCCACTGTCTTCCATCCATCTGTAAATCCAACTCTAGGTTCATCCATTCACACGCCCTAGCTCTAAAATTTCTCCCCTCTCAGAAGGATACTTGTGAGAGAGAATAACCACCTTTTGAATTTCTTACTTGGTCTAATTGGTTTCGGCTTGATGTTGACTAGAGCTGTAAATATAAACCCTGTACCATTCATTGTTGGTCACAGATTCCCTGGCTAAATATGGAAGCCCAGCCTACAGACACACACCTTGTGTCACAGGGAGGCCAGCGGTACTGCAGCCCTGTTTTGCCTTTCACCCCCTTCCCAGAGCAGCATGACAACAGGTTTAGTCCCCTAACCGAACCAATGATGGGGAAATCGTTTGCAATACTTGGTCATGATCACACACAGATGACTGATACAGTTCACTGTCAACCTCCCTAATCATATCTGCATAATGTTAGAATTTCTGTCTGACATAAATAATGGAACTTTCCCCTCTGTCATCAAGAATACACAGAGGGGATTTTTTCCCCCCTGTCCTTCCCATACCCTTCAATTTGTTTGTATAGGCTGGTTTTGCTTAGCACAACCCTTCATCAATAGTACAACATAACTTAAGATTTCAACCAGTAGCCTAAGATTTGAGAATATAAAGCTATAAATTCCTGTGTGTACTTGTATGTGCTTTGCAGGTAAATTAAGATTCCCAAACTACTATTTCCTATTAGGATACATGTAGCTCACCAGTCCCAAATCTACTATTCTCAAATGGCACACAAATCTCTCAGTGAATCATAACTATTAGTATCTTATTTTATGAATCTGGAAGCCTATCCATTAATATGAATTATTTAATTCAATGATCACTGCTCAAAAAGTACTTACAGAGCTAAATAGTCATCCTGCAGTGTTGCCACATTTTCACGAATTATAGTTGAGTAAGTATTCCATATTGAGATAAGTCTCTTTAACAGATACTTCTATAAACAATAAAGAAAATATACTGTTAGTTCTGTTCACAACACCCAATTTACACTGCTTTTCTCTTTGTCTGAAAAGACATTAACAGAGAGGTGACAGATATTTCTTCAGAAATAATCTTTATTTGTCACTAAATGTGTAAGTTTTTAAACCTCTATAGGTTCAGTTTCCTGAAACGTAAGCAATACGTAAACAATATGATGTGTGTCAGCACACTGCTTGGCACATAGTAGGAACTCAAGAAACAGTAACCATTCTTATCATTGACTATCACCCAGACACTTCCAGTTGTCTTTAAAATAGAGAAAAAATGGAGAAATATAATACAAACTTTCTACCTTGAAACTTCCATGCTTAGTATATATATCTCTAAAAAAACAAGGAATACTGATTTATGCCTTGGACTAATTTAAGCTCTGACTCCAAAATAAAATTTCTTCAATTGAGCTATCGGCTGGTAAATAATAAGGTTATAATAGTCATACACTTACCAATACATCCCTCAGAATAAATTAATGTTATTCATTGAAATTTTTAAAAACAAACATTAGCTTTTACTTCTTCACTCAAAACCAGTGATCAGATGTTATCAGTGAGCCACCTTGATCCCACCAACAAGTGCCTTCTCCTATTGGTCGCCATGTCACATTGAAGTACGTTCCCATCAGCACTTTGTACACTAGATAAAAGAAAGTCTGGAACCCCGAAGTGCTTGTGATCTCGCCTTCAGACTGCCCCAGACTCTCACTTGGAATCATCACATAACACACTTGCTGTTTTGTTTGCAGCCCTTAACTCTCCGAGGGGCTGCTCCCAAACTTTGGCTTTGGTTTTACTTGTGCCAACTTTCTTATGATCACTGTTAAAGATCTAATAACAGAAATTTCCCCTTTTATAGATGTTATTTTCCCCTTTTATAAGGACAAGATGGCATGGTTATTTCTTCATTCATTAACTCTAATTTCCCCATCTCTCTTCCCAATATCAAAAGCAGCTTCAAAATGTTTACTTTTTTGGAATATAACTCTCTGGTTTCAAGTGTCGGCCCTATAAATCAGAGTATATAAATCATGGATATAGAATTGTGAAAAATCATTCTGTTTGACTAACAAACTTTTAGGGAAACAGTTGTTAATAGATACTACCCTTTTTTTTTTTTTTTTTTTTTTTTTTTTTTTTGTCGTACGTTGTGGCCTCTCCCGTAGTACAGGCTCCGGACGCGCAGGCTCAGCGGTCATGGTTCACGGGCCCAGCCGCTCTGCGGCATGTGGGATCTTCCCGGAGCAGGGCACGAACCCGTTACCCTTGCATCGGCAGGCGGACTCTCAACCACTGCACCACCAGGGAAGCCCTATCCTTTTTTTATACGAAAAAAAAAAGGCATACCATTTCCATCCACTTCTGGTTTCTTAAGACACATTTATACCTCACCAAGAATTAAGAAACTGTCCAAACTTCTCTCACACTCATCTCCTAGACCAGGTCTATGACTAAGGTATTTTCTTCTAAGAGTGAACAACCATTCCTAAGAAAATGAATATATGCAGAACAAATAGACTATTATTTTGGGAAAGACTGCTTTCACAGACACTATCTAAAATATGGAAGGAGGGCTTCCCTGGTGGCGCAGTGGTTGAGAATCCGCCTGCCGATGCAGGAGACACGGGTTCGAGCCCTGGTCCGGGAAGATCCCACATGCCGCGGAGCGGCTGGGCCCGTGAGCCATGGCCGCTGAGCCTGCGCGTCCGGAGCCTGTGCTCCGCAACGGGAGAGGCCACAACAGTGAGAGGCCTGCATACCGCAAAAAAAAAAAAAAAAAAAAAAAAATATGGAAGGAGAAAGACAGAAATTTTTAAAAAACCCATCTAACAAAGAATGAAATTACCTTTAATAGTGGATATATATCATGGTTGTTCACATCAGAAACAAGATCCCTGGTTACCAGGTTCACCAAAACTGCATGCCACACTATGATTTCATCTTCTTCAGCAAGGTACTTGGTTAAATCAAGTGCTGTTTCAATCTCTATATAACTGTTTCTGTTTGGTTTAAAAAAACACCACAGACTCAAAACTCATACTTGTTCCATGCTTCAGTGCCTGACTTCAATAAGGTATATGAAATCAAGGAGCTAGAGGGTAAAAGTCCCATCTCATTGATGAAGTGGAACCAAGCAATGTGGACAGACCCTCAATTTCAGTTTGATAGGTTCAAGTGCCCAAATTCTTAGAGGTTGTAGAAAATCCAGGCCAAATGTTGAGCTGATTGTCAGACACTAGAATATTTGTGCATTTAGTATACATTCTTAAGAGACTATAATTTCCATTCAATAAATATTAATTAAAAGTCATTCTCTATCTAATGCTCTGCCAGATACCAGTAGGAACACAAAACAAGTGAACACAAACAGGACACTCCTCTTGCTTACCAGCGAGGAGCTTATTACTTAGTGGAAGAGCTGAGACTTGCACATAAGAAGGTGTTAATGAAAGGCCCTAGCAGAGGCAACGAATTCAATAAAGTAGCAAAGAAGAAAAATATACGCACGTGATGGGAGAGGCAGGGAGGCCTTCTGGATAAGGAAGTTGAGAAAAGCAGTGAAGGAAGGGTAGGATTGGAATAAGTAGAGAGATAGAGGAAGGCAGTTTAAAGTGGGAATTAGTGTGATGGGCAAACCAAGTTAACAGAGGCAGGGAATTTCTTTTATGTGTAGTGAGAGATGGGAGTTAATAGCTAAGGTGAATCAAAAGTGTGGAGAGCCTTGAGTATCAGGATGAAGAGTTTACATGTGGTGGGAAGGTGTTTAAACAACTGGGGTAACATCATGAAATCAATACCTTAAAATTTTGTTGCAACTGTGCTGCAGAAAACAGAATGGAATTCTAATATAAATAGAATTCTAGAGGACTAATGGCTGGAAGTTAATGCAATAGGGTAGGCAAAGGGTGATGAAAGCTTGGCTTAGCATGGAAGCAGTGAAGGTGGTAAGTGAGGTGAGAATCCAAAAGACATTCCCCAGAACCACAGAATGAATAGATAAGACATGATGCCTTGATTGGAGATGGAGAGAGAGAGAGAGAGCAGTCAAGGATATCTCTGATGTTTCAAGTGTGGGGATGGGAAAAGTAGTAGTAGCTTCGACAGACAGAGAGAAATTGATAGCAGGAGCAATTTAGAGACAGAAATAAAGTTCAGTGTTTAAGGTACTGAATTTAAATGACCACAGGATAAACAGAAGACAGGAGGAGACAAACAGACATCTAGATTTAGAAATCATCAACATATCCTTTCATAAACATTTATTGCGTACCTTATATTTGCTAGGCACTGTACATGTACATAATAAAATGATCACTGAAACCATCAGAAGGCATGAATTATCCAGAGGAAAGAGAGAAGAAAATAACATAACCATGATTGGTCTTAAGGATGCTCACGGCAGCAGGAAAAAGAGAAGTCAGATCCTGGAGGAGAACTAGGCTTGCATATTGGAGCCTCAGGAAGTCAAAAAAGAAGTTTGCAGGAGGATGTTGTTAACAATATAAAGTCATGATAATCTTAGAGAAATGTTTCAGCAAAGTAGTGAGTGGGGAAATGTGCTGTACATCACATGGGGAAAAGTAGTAAAAAAAAAAAACGAAGGATAAAATATGCAGACATTCATTCAAGAAATACAACAGGCCAAAGAAAGAGAGAACACACTGAATCATTTATTATGTGTACTCCTTAATTTACTGTCTGGAATTTAACTTCTGAACATATATTCATTTTCCTGGTTAGAAACTTATCAGCAGAGCTTATATTGAGTAAATCCAATATAAATGAAATCAATAATTCTGTAATACACTAAAATTCAGGTTCATTAAAATTATACCTACAGTCATCATCATTGGGTAACAAAAATCACTTCAAAATCTTAATTGAAAGTCTATTTATTTCCAGAAACTTTTTTTTTTTTGGATACATCAATTACTTTATTTCCTTAACTTCCAGTATCTTAGAAAAATATGAACACATCTACAATCTTCCTAAATTTATCCATTTTAACATTTAGCAGTCTTTACAAATGCAAGTCTGAATCACTTGTATTTTACCTAAGTTTTTACTCTTGATAGAGATTTTTAAAATAATGATTCTTATACATTTTGCAATAATCCTATAAATATTTAAACACTATTACTTTTTTCTATTTACATAATCTCTACTGCATCCTTCTAAAGGTTTTCCTTTAAGAGCTTCCTTTTTTTTTTTCCTCATGGAAAGACATTTTATTTTATTCATTTATTTTTACAAATTTATTTATTTTATTTTTGGCTGTGTCGGGTCTTCGTTGCTGCGCGCAGGCTTTCTCTAGTTGTGGCGAGTGGGGGCTACACTTCCTTGTGTTGTGCGGGCTTCTCATTGCGGTGGCTTCTCTTGTTGCAGAGCACAGGCTCTAGGTGTGCGGGATCAGTTATTGTGGCACAGGGGCTCAGTAGTTGTGGTCGCGGGCTCGGGCTCTAGAGCGCAGGCTCAGCAGCTGTGGCGCACGGGCTTAGTTGTTCCGCGGCATGTGGGATCTTCCCGGACCAGGATCGAACCCGTGTCCCCTGCATTGGCAGGAGGATTCTTAACCACTGTGCCACCAGGGAAGTCCCAGGCATTTATTTTAAATATAGCAGTGTATACATGTCAATCCCAAACTCCCAATCTATCCCCCCATCCTCTTCCCCTCACGGCTTCCTTTTAAAACATTGAATTGTCTTTGCTGCTCCTTTAAGAGTCTTTCAAAATTTCTCCATAATCAGTTTAAACCTTATTATACCAAAGTTAATTTGATTGAAAATATATGACTTTCATATAATTAACTACCAAGTTTTGACTTGAGAAAGAACATATTCCTTCTTGTCAAATTGTTGTAAAAAACATTGTTTTCTGTGCCTTTCATTTCTAATAGTAGTAGATGTTATTGCTCTTATCCTCATAATGACTTTTTTGAATTGCCTTTTTTTCTAATTTTTTTATTGTTGCAAAATACACATAACATTTGTCTTCTTAACCGTTTTAAAGTGTATGGTTCGCTAGTATTAAATACATTCATATGTATAACTGATTCACTTTGCTGTACAGCAGAAACTAACACAACATTGTAAATCAACTGTACTCCAATAAAAATTTTGTAAAAATACATTCATAATGTTGTGCAACTATCACTATCCATCTCCGTAATTCTTTTCATCTTGTGAACCTGAAACTCTGTACCCATTGAACAATGTCTCCCCATTACCCCCTCCCACTCTTCTGTACCAGCCCTTGGCAACCACCAATCTTTCCGTCTCCCTGATTCTGACTACTAAGCACCTCATGTAAATGGAAACATACAGTGTTTGTCTTTCTGTGCCTGGCTTATTTCACGTAGCTTAATGTCCTCAACGTTCATCCATGTTGTTGCATATTCTAGCAACTTTTATATCATAAATTCCACAATAACCACAGAATTTGATCCTAATCTTAATAAGTTAGGGCCTGTATATACTAAAGAACCAAGTTCATAGTGATGAGGTTATTATTTTATAAATTTCTCAAGGTACATGCTAAAATGACGAAAGAAGAAAATATACTCACTTAGACAAGGAAAAGGCATCATCAACCAACTGAAGTCTGTGAATAACAGGAATAGCCTGCAAATGAGATCCAAAAATGTTCAGGAAAAGATGAGAACATTTTTAGTGAAAAAATAATTTTTCAAAATAATAACATTTAAAGATCATTGCTGCTTACAAAGCACTTTCATGTGAATTATGTACAGAGAAATGATCATTTCTAAGGATAGTTCCCATAAATTATTTATTATACATCTGCTTTTGATAAGTGATCCCTCTGGATATCAATCATAAGGCTTAAATATGGCTGAGAGTTGTGCCAAAACACTCTGTGAAAAACAGCATGTTAAAAAATAAAACAGGAAGCCAAGTTTAAAGGGCCTCTCCAAAACAGAAAGTATACATTAAATTGTATTACAATGTCCAAATTGTTGTCAGGGGACTTTTTGGCATAGGAAGCCTTAAAGAATATTACTCAGCACTATTTTGGCAATAGTGAGGTACTCTTTTCAATGGTATCTCTCTTCTCAAGAGTTTACTAATTTGACACAATACCACCAACAGAGCCCTTTGAATCATGAAAAGGCAGGAGTCAACTGACAACCTAACTCCTCAGGCTTCGGTTTGAGCTCCCTGGCGTTGTCAGGCCACAGGACTCTTGTCTCAGCTTGTGTCTTAAGGGTGCCCAAAGTTTCCTACAGCAGTCCTTCAATAGCCCCCCAGCATGTTCATATATGTGGTCCCAGAAAATTTATCTTCACAACATCTCTTTAAGCATCTGAACAAGCCAAGTTTAATTTTTTCCTTTGTTGTAGCCGCATATCTTTTCTGGCAGTAATAATAACACTTACATTTTCAATGTTAATAATAGAAATGTTTTATTTGCTCAGCAATTATGTTGTACGAATAATTGACCCCAGTTTTTCAATAAGTAAATCTACAAGGGTTTCAAGAAATCATAGCTATAATCGCATGACCTAGTGCTTCCATGGCTAAGACTGCCCTTAGAAATTAAAAAGAACTTAGCTACTCTGAAAAAGATTTTTAAATAAAGTATTATTATAACTGTTTTTTGTACCTTTATTCAAAAGACCAATGATAATTTTTTAAAATTACTGATCATGTTCTGAATGCCCAAATTGTGTCAGGCCTCTGTTAAACATAATATACACATCACCTTATTTAATCTTCACAACAACCCTTTAAGGTCTATTACACCCATTATTATACCGATAAGGAACTCAAGGCATGACTGGGCAAACAAGAGGCCCAAGGTCACACACCTGGTAAATGATGAACAAAAATATGAACAGAAGTCTACCTGACCCAGAACTCGAGCTCTGGACCAGTATGCTGTGCACTGCCTCTTCTGTCAGAGAGGCTGCTGTGTGACTCACAGAACCTTTGAAGAGAGAGACACCTAAGATATCTTTTAGTTCAACTCTCTAGTTTTATGAATAGAGACTAAATGAACAGCCCAAGATTTCACAGCAGAGCCAACTCTGTAGACCTCTAAATCAGCATCCATCTCCACCAATGGAGATTTGGTTTAATTCAACCAATTAAAATCTGACTGATAAGAGCTAGCCAATATTTTAATATTTCTATATTGCATAATAATTTACAGTTGTTTTACAACTTAAAGCAATATTGGATTATTACTGATATCTTGTGAATTAAATTCTCTCCTTTGAGGGAGGGTGAAAATACAGTTTTTAGAAAATTAACATTTTCTAGCATATAGGTACTGGCACCTATTTTGGGCTTTGAAATTTTAAGTATATGTTTACTTATATCATCTCTAATCCTCATAAGGAATAAGAAAGATATGATTTTATTCCCATTTTAAAGTGAAGAAATTGAAGCAGAACATTTAACTTGCCTAAGATCACAAAATCAATGGTTAATAGGAAATTCTTCTGATTTTTTACCTAGAAAGGTAAAATTATTGTGGAAAAGTGAGATTAATGTTCAAAAACACAATTCATTCAACCAAAATCTCTCCTTTCTAAGAATAAGAAAAAAAAATCCAGTAAGCCTTTGGGTGAGGTGTGGCAACAGGGGTCAGGTTCCCACCCGACAGTTTAATGAAAGCTCAGCCTCTAAAGGCTAGAGAGTCCAATATTAATGATATTTAATAAAGGTATAAAAAAATAACCTTACCTTAGGATCTTTTTCAAGCTGTTGATTTAATTTCTTCCAACCAAATTTATCATAGTTAACTCTATAATATCCAGTCATATTCAAATTTAAAATCACCCAGTCATGATCAGAATCTGAAACTTGCATTTCAGGGAATACTTCTACAAAGAAACAGGTGAAAAGTTTGAAATGGTACATTTTAAAAATATTTTACTACATGTCTGTACTAAACCTCTTAATTCTAAACAATAAGTCCAATAAAACAAAAAGTAAAGATATTGTAAAATATGTATTGATCTTACTACATAATTATATTTTTTCACATATAATGGCTTTTGATTAGAAACTTTTCTTTAAAGTTCTATGTTCGAAAAGAATGATACAATATTTTAGTTTTAAACAAGATAGCTTTTCAAAAGATAGACATTTCAACATTTTAGTCTCTGCCTTTATATATATATATATATGTTTACACACATATATACATATACATATATATATTTGCATATATACGTGAATATATTTTAAAAAATTTGTTACTTACTGCTGCTTTTATCTAGCCAGACTAAAGACTGTGTAGTTCCATTTTTTATCCAAAGAATAGGTACAATCCATGTGTCACTTTTTGGAAAAAAATGAAAAATTCAGTTAATGTTCACACATAAGAATATCAGCTCTGAGCCAATATTAAATAAGATGATAAAATAACAGAACTCAAATTCTTTGGTCATTCCCTGTGGATATGCAGGACTTTGCTCTTAGAATTATTCACTATTGTTTCACAAGTCAGATTTGCTTTGGCTATTTGTTTACTCTCTCGTTGTGTCTTATAGATTTGCTTCTTTTTATTACTTAAGGTAGCTACTAAGACTCTCCTGTATCTGAAATTTTCAAGGCCTGTTTATATTAAATTACAGCCACCTGGCCTTACTCAGTGGTCATTCAAATGTTACAGACAGACCCAAAGCCATCTGTGCCAAGAGAGTTGAATAATCAGTTAAGAAGAAAATGCTTGACAAACATTTCAAAATGCTTCTCCACCTCAAGCTTTCTCCTTGTCTGAAAAGTGTTCAACAAAAATCAGCCAGATTACTCATATTAACTGAATGCTGGCATTCTTCCCACATTGGTGGACATGACGTGGATGAAGTTGCTGACCACAGGGAGGACATTAGTCATCTGAAGAGACACGCTACTTGGAATTTGGGCAATATTTCCAATCTTGCTCAAACACTCACAAGTCTGGTTTCTCAGGCTTTGAACTGAGGGTCTCTGTTTATGTGATATCTAAGGCCACCTCTTCTCACAAGTCATGAAATATCATAGGGAGAAGGGAACTGCAGGTCTCCTGTTCCGTCCCCTGGGGTTTTAAAGGAAGAGTAGGACAACTTGAAAATTTTGGTGGTGATATTTGAAAATTAATTACTCATTTGTGCTGATACTTAATATAATGAGATCTGAGGATCAAAACTTTTATCAAAAACAGTTGGAAGGGCTTCCCTGGTGGCGCAGTGGTTAAGAATCCACCTGCCAATGCAGGGGACACAGGTTTGAGCCCTGGTCCAGGAAGATCCCACATGCCGTGGAACAACTAAGCCGTGCGCCACAACTACTGAGCCTGCGCTCTAGAGCCTGTGAGCCACAGCTACAGAGCCCACATGCCACAACTACTGAAGCCCACGAGCCTAGAGCCTGTGCTCTACAACAAGAGAAGCCACCGCAATGAGAAGCCCGCATACTGCAACAAAGAGTAGCCCCCTCTCACCACAACTAGAGAAAGCCTGCACGCAGCAATGAAGACCCAAGGCAGCCAAAAATAAATAAATAAATAAATTTATTTTAAAAAAAAACAGTTGAAAATTATCTAACAAGAAAGAGAAGGAAAGGGAAGGAGAAAGTGATGAATGCTAAGACACTTTATTATTCCATTTCACTTCTACAACAATCCCCTGGGATATATGTTATTACATTTACTTTATACATAAGGCAACTGAAACTCAGAGATTTTGAATAAGACTTACCTAAGGTTTGAATTTGGGATCTATAATTCTAACATTTTAGGTATGGTTACAAAAGCACAGATAAGTGCATGGGCAGACATGCACAGAATTATTCCTCAGGGATACAGTCACCATTCAGTTCCATTTCTAGGGAAGGGAAGACAACATTGCAACAGGATCCCCTTTCTTCTTAACGAACAGGAGGCATTTCAGGCTCTATTTTATTGCCTTTCACACAGAATTCTGAGTAATTCATGATCTCTGTCTAAAGGATAGAAGAGAATGCATAACACCCAAAGCTTTGGTCATGGGTGTGGCCCTATATCCCAGGGTAGGGGCACTGCATGAATCCCTAAATGCAGGTCTCTGGCCTTGCTCAGCACATGAGGGGCTCTGCCCCATCCTAGCACACCAGCGACATCCTGCATGGGGCACTCAGTCACCACCCCAGAATCACCCCATGGAAGGGTGTATATCCAGTAGGGGTTATGCTTCCTCACCCACAGGCTGGTTTCCATTTGATCAGAGCTCAATCCCAAGGAAGGTGAAGACAGAGGAGTAAATCTACCTACTTGTGGGTTAGAAGAGTCTGATTTTTAACCTTTCCAAGATAAAATGGCTCCTGTTTCATGATGCCAGTAGATACATTTAAGGTGATAACTGGAAAACCACTCTGGTGTGTCCAACTGTCCATGATGCTTTTTACTGTTGCTGGCAAAAGAATTTTACTCTGGTCATCTATGGCCTGTTTTTTAAAAAAATCATCACAAAAGCAGATATTTATCATCAAAATATTTTGAGGTAGGAATCTCCTAAAAGCAACTACATAGCTATTCTCTTCCTCATTTACATAGCACAATAGTTCCCAGTGGGTGATATCCTGGACCAAATTTAATTCTGTTCAACTCTCTATATATGAATGGTTCCTTAGTTCATTCATTCACTCATTCATTCATTCACTGAACACATTTTTTTTATGGATCTAACATATGCAGGCTCTCTTCTGGGCATTGGAAATATAGTGGTGAAGACTAAAGAAGCAACCCCCGACTTAAAGGAGTGTCACAAACAAGGAAAGATGGTTTTCCTGTGGCATCACCATACACACATGGCCTCCCGATCTTACAAAACAACTCAGCAAAAACATGGCAGGAAGTGAGAGAATTACCATTTGAAAATGCCTCCATAGATCATCTTGCTCAGCATTTGAGTAAGAAAATGTCTCCAAATATGACTGTCAAGATAGAAAAGTTAAGGTTAAGGTAAATAACATGCCAAAGAAATTTATGTTTACTATTTTCCAGGTAACAACAATTTTGTAAACTCACCTTAAGTGCGCTGATAAATATTTTCTCATTCAAGAAGCTAGAAAGCATCCGGGCCAGAGACGCTCCCTAAGACATAAGAAGCTGTCCATTATTTAAACAAAATTCGGTATCTAAATATTGATGCATTCCATTCTGATAAGCAAGATTCTGGGCTGTCCTCCTGATTGCATTGTGAACTTTAGTTGAATGTCTGGGTTATCCCCAAATGTGCTAATAAAATAGGAGACTATCAATAATTCATAGGTAAAAGATGAGAAAATGTCCTACATATAAAGAGTTCAGGGCACAGAAAAGTTTTTAAACTGAGATACTCATACGGCAAGTGTAAAGAAAAAAATGGTGCCTGCCATTACAGTTCTACAAGGATCAGCCATTAGCCACTGCAGATGCCCACTGAGAGTGCACCCTGGGGGGAATTCAGGATGGAGAAAAACAGGAAGCATTCTGTGCTTTGAATATACTGGCCCCTAGCTAGTTAAGATGCATATGTAAGGAAAAATTTCAATGACCCCAGACTTTTACATTTTTCCATATACAGAAAAGCACTAAAATTATTAACTTGAGACACCTGTTCCTTGTGATTAGCAGTAATCATTTTATGCTTGACTGCATGTTTCTCCCAGCAAAAAAAGTTCAGATATATCCTGGCCCCTCCCTTACCACTTTGGAGTAGTTTCTCAGAGCACTCTGAGAGGCTGTCTCCTGGGCTATAGTCCTCAGTAAGATTCCTGAATAAAACTTAACTCACAACTTTTATGTTGTGTGCTCTTCTTTTAGTCGATAGAAGAACAAATTTCCACCAAGCAGAAGTGTTCACCTTAAAAGTAGCAAGCTAAGTCTATATTAATAAAGGTAGATGATACTGAGCACCTATTGTAGTTGATTAATATTTACTAGATAAGAACTGATTTAACCACGTTTTCTGAAATCCATCTACTGAATAATATTAAGGTTTTTGTACCAAAGTTGTGTAGTAGCACATTAGTCTAGGACCCTTAGAATCCATTTTATGTAGCTTTCTGCAAGAGTGCAGAACAAATGTAAATGTATAACTGATTTTACCTTGTTGTAAGTAAATAGGTCAAAGAGCTCGTTTATTTCGTTGGTTTCTGTGAAATTTTCCACCTTCATGGAGACGGCTCTAGATACCAGGGCGTGATCTTCTCTGAGGACACCATGTAAAATGTTAGAAAAAAAGATCTCATTCTAAAAGGAAAACATTGAGCCATGTTAACTTCTGAGGTGTCACAGAAACACAAAGTTCAATGTTCCTAAGATACTTTCAAAAACTAACACTGAAGAGGGAAACATCAATAATTGAGAAGTACTCTTTGGGCTACAATGGGTCAAATAAGTTAGGATTCCTTGAATAACAAAACTCTAGGATACTTTCTTTCCCATTTGGTATCCTTTTTTATTTAAATTAAAAGAAAATCAATTACAGAAGTTAATGCGGTTTGCAAGAGAGACATCTACATTCCCCTAAGGAGGTCCTCCAGGGAACAGCATCTCTAGGTGGTTTTAACCCTCTAGAATTTTATTGGTAATTTTATTAGCAATCCCTTAAAATTATCAGTCTCTGTTACATGGACATTTATAATCCAAAAGCATGTCAGATTTACAAATTCACAATGATGCTGATGTAATATTAGTTATTAGAAATAAATCCATAGACTGGATACTCATGCATTAAGAGATGGCAATTATTTATATTTTAATAAGTACAGAACTCTCCAAAAGACTAGATCTCTTAGACACATGACAAGGGCCATTTCTTTCTGAAGGAAAGCTAGAAGGAAAACCAAAGAATAGTCAAGAGGTACCTGGGAAGACAGAGCCAAAGAAAGGGCAGTGAAGAAGCTACAGGGACAGCTCACTCATACCCTGGAGAGCCAGGCGAGCACTTGGTAATCTACATGAAGTCTCAGCTCCCTAGTAACTCTTGCCGGGGTCCCCAAGTTGACTCTCTCACCCCTCAACAGTGTCAGATAAATTTTCAAACTCTGCTCCACTTTCATTTGCCAATGTTCCAATCAACCCTCTCCTATTAGCACATTATGTTTAGATTTATTAATACTTTGCTTAAGCTATCATCAAATTCTGCTCTTCCCCAAATGAGAAAGCCTGTCATTTACAGCAATGCATGTCAAACTTTAATGTCAATAAGGATACCCTGGGGATTTTGTCAAACTCATATTCTAACAGTTGGTCTGGGCTGGGGACTGTATTTCTAATAAACTACCAGGTGATGCTAATGTTGCTAGTTTGAGAATCACACTTTGAGAAGCAAGGATTTAGAGGAGACATCTGCCTAAGTCTGACCTTATTCATTAAGTATAGATTTTACTAATTTAACACCCAAGAGCTCTTGAGAGTGTGCACTGTTGACCCATAACACAATGAAGAAAATAGCAAAAATAAAAAACACCCATAATCCCACACCCTACAATAACTCCCATTAGAATGTTGTTAGTCCAGCTCTTTCCAATCTTTTTTCCTATCTATTTATTTTTCTCATATTTGTAAAAACAACCTTTTTTATTTATTGTAGTATTCATTTAGAAATTTTGCTGTCTTATCTTTGTAACTATTCCTAATAATGGCCACTGCATTGTAAGTGAAATAAACATAACTTGGAAAGAAATAAACAAAACCTTAATCATGGTTATCACAGGGTAGTCAAATCACAGATGATTTTCTTCTTTTCAAAGTACTGCAGATATAACTTTTGCAAAAGCAAAACATTAAAATAAATAAATACACAGCTGCAAAATACCCCATAAGTTCTATGGACCATAGTTGACAATCATTTCCCTATTAGTTAGGCATTTAAGTTGCTTCCAGTTTTGTTTTGTTTTTTTCTTTTTTGCAGTTATAAAAAATATATTAATGAACACTTTTGTACATATAGCATTTTCCATATTTTGTGGGGGTTTGCTCTCTCAGAATGGATTGTCTGTCTCTCTTCTGCCTGCCTGGTATGAGGTTTTACATAATCTTCTTGGTTTCCTCAGAATCACACAAGATAACTGTGACTAATGAGACAAACACCTCTTCCTCAACATCCCTCAGGTTTTTCTACTCTGGGCCTCCCATAAGGTGATGCTCATCCCAGCCTGTTCCACTCCTGAAGGGAAACTCTATGTAAAAAGTGATACCAGCTTTTTAAAAGACATTATCTAGCTACTGCATACAGTGACTAGATAAAGTGATTCTAGACACTCACCATTACTTTCTTCCTGCAAGCTGTGAGATTCCAGAGAACAAAACCTGTTTCTATTAAATCTACTATTATCCTAAGAAATATAACAGTATTTATGATAATAAATCTGTATGGAATATCAATGTGGTTAAAAGCACAGGCTTTGGAGTTGAGCTGCCTGGGTTTGGATCCTACTGCAGGCTGTTAGGCATTGTGTGACTCATAAAAGGCAACAAACTTCATCACTCTGAAATTCAGTTTCACCTCTGAAAATATAGGAAGCAACACTGTCCTCACTGGATTACTATCAGGTGTAAATTAATTTACATAAAATTTTTAGCACTGTGACTGGCAAATCGAGCATGCTCAATAAGAGTTAACCACTACTGTGATTATATTATTATTATTATTTCTTCAGAGTTCTTTGGAGGCTTGAGTCAGATAACGTACGCAATACTCTATAAGCACATAATGAGTGCTTAGTAAAATGGTGGCTGTCACAACAGTTCCTGTTAGATACTCAATAATCTATTGAATGACTGCATAACACTTATTTTACAGATGAGGAACGAAAGCTCAGAAATGTTCAGCTACCTGCCTCAGCTTATAGTGATCATAAAAGCATAGCAAGATCTGACAGGCTGCAAGGCCCTTATGTGCCCTTTCCCTCCACAGAGACTGCTGCTTCCTTAGACCAGGCAGAAGAGGGGTGGAAAAACATCAGTGAGTAGCAATGTCAGAGCCGGAGCTTCAGAGATCAAGAAACCAATTGGAATGTTTTGAATCCTTGACCATGACCCATTCATCTCGTACTTTAATAATTTTCAGCTGAAATTAGACCAGTTAGAAAAAATGGAAATCTGTTGCTACATATGGTTCTGTGATACTCTTTACTCAATTTCAATCTAATGACTAGATTGAAAGGAAGCCAAAGATTTGATCTCTCAAAGATCATTGAAATAGGGCCTTAACCTTTTAAAAAACAAAGCTCGTGGCAATTTTCTCAAGCTCCAGGATCTGATACTTTTCTGGCAAGGGTTATATTTCACTCATCTGTACATGGGATTGAGAAATGTACACTCAGAAAAGAGTGATTAAGAATCAACGATAGGGCTTCCCTGGTGGCGCAGTGGTTGAGAATCTGCCTGCTGATGCAGGGGACATGGGCTCGTGCCCCGGTCCAGGAAGATCCCACATGCCACAGAGTGGCTGGGCCGGTGAGCCATGGCCACTGAGACTGCGCATCTGGAGCCTGTGCTCCACAACAGGAGAGGCCACAACAGTGAGAGGTCTGTGTACCATTAAAAAAAAAAAAAAAAAAGAATCAATGATAAGGGGACATTGGTTCAAGATGGCAGAGTAGAAGGACGTGCTCTCACTCCCTCTTGCAAGAGCACCAGAATCACAACTAACTGCTGAACAATCATCGACAGGAAGACACGGGAACTGACCAAAAAAGATACCCCACATCCAAAGACAAAGGAGAAGCCACAATGAGACACTAGGAGGGGCACAATCACAATAAAATCAAATCCCATAACTGCTGGGTGGGTGACTCACAAACTGGAGAACACTTATACCACAGAAGTCCACCCAGTGGAGTGAAGGTTCTGAGCCCCATGTCAGGCTTCTGAACCTGGGGGTCTGGCAACGGGAGGAGGAATTCCCAGAGAATCAGACTTTGAAGACTAGCAGAATTTGATTGCAGGACTTTAACAGGACTGGGGGAAACAGAGATTCCACTCTTGGAAGGCACACACAAAGTAGTGTGCACATGGGGACCCAGGGGAAGGAGCCGTGACCCCATAGGAGACTGAACCAGATCTACCTGCTAGTGTTGGAGGGTCTCCTGCAGAGGCGGGGGATGGCTGTGTCTCACCATGAGGACAAGAACACTGGTGACAGAGATTCTGGGAAGTACTCCTTGGTGTGAGCCCTCCCAGAGTCTGCCATCAGCCCCACCAAAGAGCCGGGTAGGCTCCAGTATTGGGTTGCCTCAGGCCAAATAACCAACAGGGAGAGAACCCAGCCCAACCCATCAGCAGACAAGCAGATTAAAGTTTTACTGAGCTCTGCCCACCAGAGCAACAGCCAGCTCTACCCACCACCAGTGCCTCCCATCAGGAAACTTGCTCAAGCCTCTTAGATAGCCTCATCCACCAGACAGCAGACAGCAGAAGCAAAAAGAACTACAATCCTGCAGCCTGTGGAACGAAAAGCACATTCACAGAAAGATAGACAAGATGAAAAGGCAGAGAGCTATGTACCAGATGAAGGAACAAGATGCAACCCCAGAAAAACAACTAAATGAAGTGGAGATAGGCAACCTTCCAGAAAAAGAATTCAGAATAATGAGAGTGAAGATGATCCAGGACCTCGGAAAAAGAATGGAGGCAAGTATTGAGAAGATGCAAGAAATGTTTAACAAAGACCTAGAAGGATTAAAGAACAAACAAACAGAGATGAACAATACAATAACTGAAATGAAAAATACACAAGAAGGAGTCAATAGCAGAATAACTAAGGCAGAAGAATGCATAAGTGACCTGGAAAACAAAATGGTGGAATTCACTGCTGCAGAACAGAATAAAGAAAAAAGAATGAAAAGAAATGAAGACAGCCTAAGAGACCTCTGGGACAACATTACACATAACAACATTCACATTATAGGGGTCCCAGAAGGAGAAGAGAGAGAGAAAGGACCTGAGAAAATATTTGAAGAGGTTATAGTCCAAAACTTCCCTAACATGGGAAAGGAAATAGCCACCCAAGTCCAGGAAGTGCAGAGAGTCCCATACAGGATAAACCCAAGGAGAAACACACCAAGACACATAGTAATCAAATTGGCAAAAACTAAAGACAAAGAAAAACAATTGAAAGCAGCAAGGGAAAAATGACAAATAACATACAAGGGAACTTCCATAAGGTTAACAGCAGAATTCTCAGCAGAAACTCTACAAGCCAGAAGGGAGTGGCATGACACATTTAAAGTGATGAAAGGGAAGAACCTACAACCAAGATTACTCTACCCAGTAAGGATCTCATTCAGACTTGATGGAGAAATCAAAAGTTTTACAGACAAGCAAAAACTAATAGAATTAAGTACCACCAAAGCAGCTGTACAACAAATGCTAAAGGAACTTCTCTAAGTGGGAAACACAAGAGAAGAAAAGGACCTAGGAAAACAAACCCAAAACAATTAAGAAAATGGTAATAGGAACATATATATCAATAATTATCTTAAATGTGAATGGATTAAATGCTCCAACCAAAGGCCACAGGCTGGCTGAATGGATACCAAAACAAGACCCATATACACGCTGTCTACAGAGACCCACTTCAGACCTAGGGACACATACAGACTGAAAGTGAGGGGATGGAAAAAGATATTCCATGCAAATGGAAATCAAATGAAAGTTGGAGTAACAATATTCATATCAGATAAAACAGACTTTAAAATAAAGAATGTTAGAAGAGACAAGGAAGGACACTACATAATGATCAAGGGATCAATCCAAGATTAAGATGTAACAATTATAAATATATATGCTCGCAACATAGGAGCACCTTAATACATAAGGCAACTGCTAACAGCTATAAAAGAGGAAAGTGACAGTAACACAATAATAGTGGAGGACTTTAGCACCTCACTTACACCAATGGACAGATCATCCAAACAGAAAATTACTAAGGAAACACAAGCTTTAAGTGACACAATAGACCACATCGATTTAATTGATATTTATAGGACATTCCATCCAAAACCAGCAAATTACACTTTATTCTCAAGTGCGCATGGAACATTTTCCAGGATACATCACATCTTGGGTCACAAATCAAGCCTCAGTAAATATAAGAATATTGAAATCATATCAAGCATCTTTTCAGACCATAATGCTATGAGATTAGAAATCAATTACAGGGAAAAAAAAACGTTAAAAACACAAACACATGGAAGCTAAAAAATACGTTACTAAATAACCAAGATATCACTGAAGAAATCAAAGAGGAAATTAAAAAATACCTAGAGACAAATGACAATGAAAACACGACAATCCAAAACCTATGGGATGCAGCAAAAGCAGTTCTAAGAGGGAAGTTTATAGAAATACAAGCCTACTTCAAGAAACAAGAAAAATCTCAAATAAACGATCTAACCTCACACCTAAAAGGAACTAGAGAATGAAGAACAAACAAAACCCAAAGTTAGTAGAAGGAAAGAAATCATAAAGCTCAGAGCAGAAATAAATGAAATAGAAACAAAGAAAACAAGAGCAAAGATCAATAGAACTAAAAACCTGGTTCTTTGAGAAGATAAACATAATTGATAAGCCATAGCCAGACTCATCAAGAAAAAGGGGGAGAGGACTCAAATCAATAAAATTAGAAATGAAAAAGGAGAAGTTACAGCAGACACCGCAGAAATATAAAGCACCAAAAGAGATTACTACAAGAAATTCTATGCCAATAAAATGGACAACATGGAAAAATGGACAAATCCTTAGAAAGGTATAACCTTCCAAGACTGAACCAGGAAGAAATAGAAAATACGAACAGACCAATCACAAGTAATGAAATTGAAACTGTGATTTAAAATCTTCCAACAAACAAAAGTCCAGGACCAGATAGATGCCTTCACAGGTGAATTCTATCAAACATTTAGAGAAGAGATAACACCCATCCTTCTCAAACGCTTCGAAAAAACTGCAGAGGAAGGAACACTCCCAAACTCATTCTATGAGGCCACCATCACTCTGATACCAAAACCAGACAAAGATACTACTAAAAAAGAAAATTAGAGACCAATATCACTGATGAATATAGATGCAAAAATCCTCAACAAAACACTAGCAAACAGAATCCGACAACACATTAAAAGGATCATACACCATGATCAAGTGGGATTTATCCTAGGGATGCAAGGATTCTTCAATATATGCACATCAATCAATGTGATACACCATATTAACAAATTGAAGAAGAAAAAACATATGATCATCTCAATAGATGCAGAAAAAGCTTTTGACAAAATTCAACACCAATTTATGGTAAAAGCTCTTCAGAAAGTGGGCATAGAGGGAACGAACCTACCTCAATAAAATAAAGGCCATATATGACAAACCCACAGCAAACATCATTCTCAATGGTGAAAAACTGACAGTATTTCCTCTAAGATCAGGAACAAGACAAGGATGTCTACTCTCACCACTATTATGTAACATAGTTTTGGAAGTCCTAGCCACAGCAATCAGAGAAGAAAAAGAAATAAAAGGAATCCAAATTGGAAAAGAATAAGTAAAAATGGCACTGTTTGCAGATGATATGATACTATACACAGAGAGTCCTAAAGATACCACCAGAAAGGTACTAGAGCTAATCAATGAATCTGGTAAAGTTGCAGGATACAAAATTAATGCACAGAAATATCTTGCATTCGTGTTCACTAATGATGAAAAATCTGAAGGAGAAATTAAGGAAACACTCCCATTTACAACTGCAACAAAAAGAATAAAATACCTAGGAATAAACCTACCTAGGGAGACAAAAACCTGTATGCAGAAAACTATAAGCAACTGATGAAAGAAATCAAAGATGATACCAACAGATGGAGAGATATACCATGTTCTTAGATTGGAAGAATCAGTATTGTGAAAATGACTATGTTACCCAAAGCAATCTACAGATTCAATGCAATCCCTATCAAATTACCAATGGCATTTTTTACAGAACTAGAACAAGAAATCTTAAAATTTGTATGGAGACACAAAAGGCCCCGAATAGCAAAAGCAGTCTTGGGGGAAAATAACAGAGCTGGAAGAATCAGACTTCCTGATTTCAGACTACACTACAAAGCTACAGTCATCAAGACAATATGGTACTGGCACAAAAACAGAAATATAAATCAATGGAACAGGATAGAAAGCCCAGAGATAAACCCACGCACCTATGGTCAACTAATCTATGACAAAGGAGGCAAGGATATACCATGGAGAAAAGACAGCCTCTTCAATAAGTGGTGCTGGGAAAAGTGGACAGCTACATGTAAAAGAATGAAATTAGAACACTCCCTAACACCATACACAAAAATAAACTCAAAATGGATTAGAGACTTAAATGTAAGACTGGACACTATAAAACTCTTAGAGGAAAACATAGGAAGAACACTCTTTGACATAAATTCCAGCAAGATCTTTTATGATCCACCTCCTAGAGTAATGGAAATAAAAACAAAAATAAACAAATGGGACCTACTGAAACTTAAAAGCTTTTGCACAGCAAAGGAAACTACCAACAAGACAAAAAGACAGCCCTCAGAATGGGAGAAAATATTTGCAAACAAATCAATGGACAAAGGATTAATCTCTAAAATATATAAACAGTTTATGCAGCTCAATATTAAAAAAACAAACAACCCAATCCAGAAATGGGCAGAAGACCTAAATAGACATTTCTCCAAAGAAGACATACAGATGACCAAGAAGCACATGAAAAGCTGCTCAACATCACTAATCATTAGAGAAATGCAAATCAAAACTACAATGAGGGATCACCTCACACCAGTTAGAATGGGCATCATCAAAAAATCGATATAGAGAAAAGAGAACCCTCTTGCACTGTTGGTGGAAATGTAAATTGATACAGCCACTATGGAGAACAGTATGGAGTTTCCTTAAAAAACTAAAAATAGAATTTCCATATGACCCAGCAATCCCACTACTGGGCATATACCCAGAGAAAACCACAATTCAAAAAGACACATGCGGGCTTCCCTGGTGGCGCAGTGGTTGAGAATCTGCCTGCTAATGCGGGGTACACAGGTTCGAGCCCTGGTCTGGGAAGATCCCACATGCCGTGGAGCAACTAGGCCCATGAGCCACAACTACTGAGCCTGTGCGTCTGGAGCCTGTGCTCTGCAACGAGAGAGGCCACAATGGTAAGAGGCCCGCGCACCGTGATGAAGAGTTGCCCCCGCTTGCCACAACTAGAGAAAGCCCTTGCACAGAAACGAAGACCCAACACAGCCAAAAATAAATACATAAATAAATTAATTTAAAAAAAAAAGACACATGCATTCCAATGTTCATTGAAGCACTATTTACAATAGCCAGGTCATGGAAGCAACCTAAATGCCCATCGACAGACGAATGGATAAAGAAGATGTGGTACATATATACAATGGAATACTACTCAGCCATAAAAAGGAATGAAATTGGGTCATTTGTAGAGACGTGGATGAATCTAGAGACTGTCATAGAGCGTGAAGTAAGTCAGAAAGAGAAAAACAAATATCATATATTAACGTATATAACCTATATATGTGGAACCTAGAAAAATGGTACAGATGAACCCATTTGCAGGGCAGAAACTGAGACAGAAATGCAGAGAACAAACGTATGGACACCCAGGGGGAAAAGCAGAGGGGTGGAGGTGGTGGTGTGATGAATTGGGAGATTGGGATTGACATATATACACTAATAAGTATAAAATGGATAACTAATAAGAATGTGCTGTATAAAAAACTAAAATAAAACAAAAATAGAATCAATGATAAAAAGATATAACTAAATGGTAAAAGAGAGGATAATCTTACCATCTTAGCTTCAAAAACATTAGTAATATGTTTTCATCACTGTTTCCAGATATGGTAATATCTTAGCCATTTTAGTTGCATTAAGAGGCAACTGATTGATGTTGATAGTATAGTCTATTCAATTAAGGACATACAGGGTGAATCTAATTGTTGTTGTCGTTGTTGTTTTTAGCAGTACACAGGCCTCTCACTGTTGTGGTCTCTCCTGTTGTGGAGCACAGGCTCTGGACGCGCAGGCTCAGTGGCCATGGCTCACGGGCCCAGCCACTCGGCGCCATGTGGGATCTTCCCAGATCGGGGCATGAACCCGTGTCCCCTGCATCGGCAGGCAGACTCTCAACCACTGTGCCACCAGGGAAGTCCAATCTAATTGTTTTATGGGAATGCAATTTCTTTCCATATTGACTCTCAGCACAGAGTTAATTTGGAATACAACCAAATGCTTTCAAAAACAGTTATAGATGACACTACCCATGTGTAGATGCTACTTTATAAAAGAGAGATATAAATAATTTTGTAGGTATAGAGTATATGGAAAGGACTATTGTAGACAACTGAGATTTGCTGTATGTGCATAAAGTTTATGTATATGAAAAGAGTCATAGAATGAACATACACACACACACCATAAACTCCTTGAGAACGAGAACACTCCCAGGTGTTTTCTCTGCAGATCACAGTGGTTAAAGGCATGGACTTTGCAGTTAGAGAAACCTGGAAGTGACTCTCATCTCTGACCTTTAATAACTGTGACTTTGAACAACTTACCTAATGCTTCTATGCCTCAGTTTCCTCAATAGAAAATAGAAAAAAATAACAATTATATTCATATGATTATTTTGAAGATTGAGTAAGATGATATATGTATAGAATTTACACTACCAGGCAGATAAATCCTAAGTACTCAGTGAATGGTATTATTGTTATTATCATCATTATCCTCATCTTCAGACTAGACCCAGATAACTGGAATGTAATCACAGTTCTGCCTCAATCAAGCAAATGACCTTGGGCGAGTCAATTAACTTTTCAATACTTCATTCTGCTGATCTATATAATGATGTCCAATCCAGGGGAGGAAGAGCAGAGGTACTGCAGAATGGCTGGACTATGTGATGGTGGGCATTTTATAGGATGTTTGCAAAGGGCAGAGTGGGTGGCATGGTACTGGGGCAGTAAGAGGCTGCTACATCGGTGCTTCCCAGAAACTACAATTTCACAAACAGGTAAAAAAGGATTTTTTTTTTTTTTAAGTTTCTGTGGTGCCAAGACAGGTCTGTCAACTTTTTATTCTGCCAACTTTTCAATCAACCAAAACCAAATATCTACCTACCATCTCCCTCCTTTCATAAGAGGGACAATTTACAACCAATATAATAGAAAGAACACAATCTTAGACTCTCCTTCAAAGTGAATAAATTTAGCCTGTAAAGAAGATCTGGCCAGTGGAGATCAGCATTTCAAATGTCAATATACTCTGAATGAGCCAGGGTAGGGAAGGGAGGAAAGAGGCCAAAAATTGAGCCTTGGAAACACTTGGGAGGGGAGATGAGAGAGAGGCCAGCCAAGAGCAGCTCTGAGCAACAGAGGGATGGCAGGAGGCAGGAACAGAGGGGGAGAAGGGACCCCCGGCTTGGAGTGAAAAAGTGAGGTCTGTGTCAAAAGATGGTATTAAATCTAAACATTTAAACACCTAAATCAAATAAAATCAATTTGGCTTTATCATGCCATTCTGAAAGCACTACCTAATAACTCTAAATAAAATATTAGAAACATAACTTACAGTTGAAATAATCAGATTTGCATATCCATAAGTTTATTTTTCCATATTACTATTTACTCAAAACAGCAAAAGAATATCAGCTATAATAGATACAATATCAGCTCTTAGTATTATATGTAATATCAGCTATATTATATGTAACATAATATATAATGTTTAATATTCTTATCATTCAAGCCATAGACTACTGATTACAAGTGCTTTAAAATTTAGTCTAGGTAGAAATAAATGAAAATAACCTAAAATCTAATAATAGGGAAATATTACATATATACACCTTATAAGGTGATATGATAAAATATTAGGCAACCCTTAAAAATCTTGTTTTCAAAAATGATTTAATGATTTGTGAAAATGCTCTTGATATAGTATGAAGTAGAAAGGGTATTACACATTTCTGTGTAATTCTCTTTTAGGAATATTTATAATAATAAAAGTCTGGAAAAAGAAAACATACCAAAAAGATAAAATTGATCATCTCTGGTATTACAGATAATTTAATATTCCTTATATTTTTCTGTATTTTACACACTTTCAACAATAAACATGCATTACTTTTATAATTAAGGGAAAAAAATTATAATTAACTTAACAAAATACTTACCCTTGGGAGTTTAGGATTGAAGTAGTTAATTACTCCAAACTCAAAATAAGATGCAAAACCTTCATTGAGCCAGATATTGTTCCACCAATTCATGGTAACCAAGTTTCCAAACCACTTTTGGAGTTGGGAAAAGAAAAATTCTTAAATTCAATTTAAGTAATATTTATTGTAATTGCATGTGAAATAAATGTAAGGTCAAAGACAAAATTAAATGTGTTTTGCTATCAATGATAAACTTGAAAACAGGACTCCAAAATGATGTTGTTGTTTTAAACATGAAGAGATGTTAGTCATGCATTTCTTCTAAAATAATCATTTCACATCCAATGATTGAAAGCAATTTTTGTTTTAAAATTGTGATGTTAAAAATTAAGGTAAGTTACAGTAGCAGTTCTTAAATTGTCCACTTTGCCCCAAAGTTAAGTTAAAGCAGAAGTCCTGAAAGTTTACTTAGCACCTACTAATTACAGAATCTTACACTCTAAAGATACTACATTAGGATCTTGCTGTAAGCAGTGATTGTGTTTTCAGGACATGATTTGATCTGCACCGTGTAAAAATCACTCAAGTATTCATATGTTCTGCAAAGTGGTACAGCTATAATTATTTTCTATTTGAGCTTAACAAAAAGAAAGTGTCAAACAGATGATAAATAGAATCAGGAAAGAAAAATACAATAATTTCCAAAACCAACAAATTCACACCCTGGTATTTAACCAAATTCTTATATAACAGCTGTGATGTACTAATAGCAGCCTGTATTCCAATTTAGGCTGTGTCATTTAGGCTATAATAAAAAATGACACTTTGGGTGACTCATCAAAACTTGTGAAAGTATGTGTTGACTGTGTAACAGGGTGTTATTCAATCCCAGTAAATCACTCTTGTCCAAAACTTCTTAGGAGTCCATATAACAAAAAGATAACAATTTCATAGTTTAGATGACTTCCTTCTTGACGAACTTGATTTATAAAGGTCAAAATGCAGATGTGAGAATCTCCATCAAATCAAATAACTAAACTTCTAACATCACAGCATAAAAGCATATAGATCTAATGAAATAAATCCTGTCTACATCACCTTTGGGGATGCAGCTCAAGAATTAATTACTGCTCACCTCACTGACACTAGTATATTGACTATAATCCTTTAACTTGTAACTTCTTTCAAAAAAAAAAGTTTGTAACAATCTGCTAATGAAATGTGGATATCTTCCAGTGACTTTTTTGAATATCATCTCTATTTTAAGATGGAATGGAAAGAAAATAATCATAGCTCTGCTTGGCTTACTTTTCCTGAAGAGAACTTTGTGGAACACAGTTACTCTTCGGATATAAATATATGACCTGCGAATGTTCCTTAAGTTCTCATCACTGTGATTTATCACGAATAGTTCAAATCCACCCAGGATCTGATTACACAGATCCTTCCTTGTTTTCTTTCAGCGACCCACTTTTCAAATAATTTTTAAAATTTGGTGTAGAGCAGGGTTTGGGGGGGGTCGCTACTTTTGGTACAGCAGCTGGAGAATATTTTCATGTGAAATAAGAAAGAACGTTTTACCACATGCCTGATGTCCAATCTCGTGGGAGACAATATAGGAGATCACAGTCTTTTTTTCTGTTAGTTTATCATTTGGTTGCAGCAACAATAATGACTCATCAAACATCAACAGTCCCCAGTTTTCCATTGCACGGTTGTCAAAAGTAGGCAAAGCAATTATATCTAAGTGGATTTAAATGGACGGAAAAATGAAATCATCTCTTCCTCAAAATTTGAGACTTCCAGATACAAACATCTCAAAATGAAATCATAAAATTACTGAAAGAAAAATGCAAGTGAATATTTATAATTTAAGGGGAAAGAAGGCTTTAAAGACATACCAAAGACAGAGCCAGAAAATAAACTGTTTTGACTATATGAAAATTAAATACTTTTGATAAAGGACCTGTATTCAAAATATACAAAGAATCCTTGAAACTCAATAATAAGAAAATAACTTTACAAAATTAGCAAAAGATCTAAATAGACACTTCACTAAAGAGATATACAAATGGCAAATAAACAGATGAAAACATGCTCAACATCGTACATCTTTAGGAATTTGCAAATTAAAATGACAATGAGATGCCATGACACACCAATTCAAAACAAAACACCAGGGCTTCCCTGGTGGCGCAGTGGTTCAGAGTCCGCCTGCCAATGCAGGGGACACGGGTTCGTGCCCCGGTCCGGGAAGATCCCACATGCCGCGGAGCGGCTGGGCCCGTAAGCCATGGCCGCTGAGCCTGCGCGTCCGGAGCCTGTGCCCCGCAACGGGGGAGAGGCCACAACAGTGAGAGGCCCGCATACCGCAAAAAAAACCAAACACCAAACGCTGGAGAAGATGTGGAACAACAAAAACTTTCATTCATTGCTGGTGGGAATACAAAATGGTACAGCCACTTCAGAAGACAATTTGGCAGTTTCCTGTAAAGCTAAACATAGGCTGACCATACAGTCTAGCAATTGAGATCCTAGGTATTTACCCAAATGAGTCAGAAACTTATGTCAGAAACATGCACATGAATATTTACAGCAGTCTTATTCATAACTGCCAAAACTTGGAAGCAATCAAGATGTTTTTTAATAGGTGAAAGGATAAAGAAACTGTAGTACAGCCATACAACAGAGTGATAAAAAGAAATGAGCTATCAAGCTATGAAAAGACATGGAGAAAGCTTAAATGCATGTCACTAAGTGAAAGAAGCCAGTCTGAAAAAGCCACACATGGTATGATTCCAGTTAGTATACAACAGTATGGAAAAGGCAAAACTATAGAGACAGTGAAAAGATCAGTAGTTATCAGGGACTTGGGGAAAAGAGGGAGAATGAATAGGTAGAGCACAGGGGATTTTTTATGACAGTGAAACTATCTGTATGATACCGTAATGGTAGAGACATGTCATTACTATATACATTTGTCAAAAGTCACATAACTGAACAACACAAAGAATGAACTCTAATGTAAACTATGGACTTTAGTTAATAAAAATGTATCAATACAGGTTCATCAATTGTAATTTTTTAAAAAGCCACACCAATGTAAGACGTTAACAATAGGAGAAACTGGGGTTGGGGACAAGGGGAGGGAGAGGAGGTATATGAGGACTCTCTACACTTTGGGCACAATTTTTCTGTAAACCTAAAATTGCTCTAAAAAATAAAGTCTATTTAAAATCAAATATTTTAGTTCACCAGAAAACAGCACAAACAAATTTGAAAGGCAAAAACATGGACTGGGAAGAATATTTGCAGCATATATCACAACTAGACAATATTTTTTCAATATTTAAAGAACTCTGACGAATCAAAAAGAAAAAATAAAAATGTAAACAACTCACGAAGGAAATAATTCAAACAGCCAAAAATCTTATTTAAAATGTTCAGCTTCATTTGTATCAAAAACAAAAATTAAAACAATGATATAACTTAATCTTTCAAATGTATGAGAAGATTAATAATTAGTATTGGCTAGAATTAATAATTAAGTATAGGAAAACTGACACATAGCTTTTTGGCAAGGGTGTGAACTGGTACAATTTTTCTGGAGCAATCCAGCAGAATGCTTCATGACCTTTAAAAATGTTCCTACCCTTTCCACTTTTGGAATTTCTACTAAGGCAAGTAGCATGGATATTTGTAAACATTTCCTTATGTTTTCTTTAGTATTTTAAAAGCAGCACCCGCCACCAAACAGGTAAAATCAGTCCAAATGTTCAACCACTGAGGATTAAGTAAATTATTCTGTCAAACTGATATGTAGGCATCCTATGTCTTAAAATGACAATAAAAAAGAATAGTTATCTGGATCATGTTGCTATATACTGTTAACTTAAAAAAAAAAAGCCCAAAGAATAGTATCAATTCCATGGTATCATTTTTGTTAAAAACAAAGAAGGAAATACAAAGAAAGGTGGAGACTGAGACAAAGAAATATATACACCAAAATGTTACCCATGATTATCTCTGCATGGTAGCAAAACAGGAGATTTTGCTTCTCTTTTTTGTGCTTTTCCCTATCTTTCCACATTTTCGACAGTGTGATCATTATTACTTCTAAAACTAGAACAAATCTTAAAATTTTCTTTTGCTAATGTAAGGAATATCATTCCTAACATGCTACATTTACCTAATAAATGTTTTATGCTGTGCTATGCTCAGTAATTTAAGTTTACTTTACACTTGTTTGAAGTTGACAGTACGTAGTAAAGCGTATCCAGGTAGTGGATACATAGCTTCCACCAGGTAATGCTCTTTTATCTTTGGGTATATTTAGTTGCCTCAGCCTAGGTCTCCCATTCTTCTATCTATCCTTTCCTCCACCTGCACGCATCCTACCCAGCAACTCACCCACTTTCCTCACAAAAGACTGCTCTACTCCGCTCAAGCCAATCCCTTTTGTTCTCTACAACCACTGAGTCGTTCTCTGCTGGAGCTGTTTGCTATCCCAGGAAATCCTCTGCTCAGTCTATGAATGCCACCAATACTTGTGGTCCAATCTAACCAACTTTAAGAAGCCATTTCTAACCAACCCTGATGACTACTTTTAAAAAATTGTTTTTTCTTTACTTCAGATACATACAACTGGAGTAAGCAAAATTCTTGTTTCTTCACACATGACCCTGTTTTATTTTATTTTAATGATGAATTCATTATTTTAAAATAATAATACAAAACCCATGACTCTACCACTTACCCTTTAGAACAGGGGTTGGCAAATTTTTTCCCTAAAGGGCCAGATTAGTAGATAGTTTCAGCTTTGTGGGCTATATGTTTTCTGTAACACATTTAGCTCAGGCATACCAGCACAAAAGTAGCCACACACACTATGTAAGCAAATGACCACGTTGTGGTGCAATAAAACTATTTCTGGACCTTGAAATATGAATTTTATATAAAATTCTCATGTATCACAAAATATTATTCTTCCTTTGATTTTTTTCAACCATTTTAAACTGTAAAAACCAGCCTTAGCTCATGGACCATACAAAAATAGGTGGTGGGCCAGATTTGATTGCTTGCCTGTGCGTAATTTAGATTATTATTAATAACTTGTATTCTGATTTCCAGACTGGCAGCATCAACACCACCAGGGAGCTTATCAGAGATAAAAATTCTGGGACCAACCCCAGACCTATTGAATCAGAAACTCTGGGGTCAGGAGCAGCAATCTGTTGTTTAACCAGCCTTCCAAGTGATTCCAATGCATGGTAACATTTGGGAACAGCCGAGTTACATCTTCCTCTGTGCTCCTTCTCAACTCATCCTTTAGCTTATTCTTCCAGAGATTCACCACTATCCTGCACTTGGTGTTTATCATTCCATTGTTTAAGAAAAACCAAGGGAATATATATATATAGTTGGTAATATGATATATAATATTGCCTAAATATTATATTGTTTAAGTTTCTTTTGTTTTCAAACTTTAGAAAGAGTGTTTCATTTTCATTGCTGGATAGTTTCCCATTGTGTGAATGAACCACACTTTATCTATCCATTCTCCTATCAGTGACCACTTTGGTTGCTTTCAGTTTGGAGCTAGTATGAAAAGTGTGGCTATGAACATTCTTGCACATGTCTTCTGGCACATATGTGCTCAAATTCCTCTTGGGGTATATCTAGCAATGGAATTACTGAGTTTTAAGGTATTCTAATGATCAACATTGTAAAATAACAAATAAGTTTCAAAGTTGTAACAACTGATACTGCCTTCAGCAATGTCACTTTCTATTGGCATTTGTCAGAATGCCTACTCTTTGACAACTGAGTGGTATGAAATAGTGCCCCACTGTGGCCTTGGATATTCATTTCTCTGATTGCTTAATGAGGCTAAGTATCATTCCATAAGTTTATTAGTCACATCTGTTTCCTTTTCTGTAAAACATCTATTTGTATTTCTTTTACTTGTTTTTTTCTATTGTATTTTTCTTATTTATTTGTAGGTGTTCTTTATATATTTGGGCTACTCCCATTACCAGTTATCAATCCTTTTTTCTTTTAAGAGTTTTGTTTTAGCCAGTATGTTATCTCATACTTAGCAATTTGTTGCATTTGCTTTTAACATGTAGAAGCTATCTCCCTAACTGAGCTACTTGAACAGAGCCTCAGCCATCTACTTCTTCTGTATTCACAGAGCACCTAGGAAAGTAATAGGTGATTCTCATTTACTCAGTAGCTTCTAATTGATTATGGTCATTATTTCATTGCTTTATGATTTATATTGTACTTGAGTTTTACTGCTACAAAAATACAGATCATGCTGGGATGTACAATACATATCATTAGCCTGATAAAGTTACAAGTTAAGAGTAAAATAAAAACTTAAAAGGGAAGTTGCCATTTTAAAAGTTTGCAAATCTCAAATGCCCATATTTATTCCTAAAAGCATCATGATGCCACTTTTTCTTTCAAAACTCACAACAACCCAAACAGCCAACTCTATCATCTCTGTAATATTTTGATATTTCAGTCCACTTCTGACTTTAAACAGAGTGAATTAAAATGATAGCAACACCAGAAAAAAATGTTGTTTTAAAGACGAAAACTCTAATTTGAAAAGATACATGCACCCCAATGTTCATAGCAGCACTATTCACAATAGTCAAGACATGGATACAACCTAAATGTCCATCAATAGATGAATGTGTGTGTGTGAGTGTGTGTGTGTGTATGTGTGTGTGTATATATATATATATAAAATGAAATATTACTCATCCATAAAAAATGAAATAATGCCATTTGCAGCAATATGATGGACCTAGAGATTGTCATACTAAGTGAAGTAAGTCTGACAGAGAAATACAACTGTCATATATGTGGAATCTAAAATATTGATACAAATGAACTTATTTACAAAACAGAAGTATACTCACAGACAGAAAACAAACTTATGGTTACCAAAGGGGTAAGGGGGAAAGGGGTAAATTAGGAATTTGGGATAAACAGATACACACTGCTATATATAAAATAGATGTAGAACAAGGACCTACTGTATAGCACAGGGAACTATATTCAATATCTTATAATAACCTATAATGGAAAAGAATCTGAAAAAGAATATATATGTATCTAACTGAATCACTTTGGTGTACACCTGAAACACTGTAAATCAACTATACTTAAATAAAAAAAGCAGAAAGAAAGAAAACATGTTATTCTATGTAATAGATATATACACATGGTTTAGATTCTGAGGCTTAGAATTCAACTGAGCAAGCTACAAGAAGGTAAGCTAAAAGAACACCATGGAAGAAATAAATAAAAAGGCTTTTCACCTAACTCACTGAGAGTAAAGGGTAAGGTGTATGTGGGAAATGCTGATAGGGAAGGTTTGGCTTTCTTGCTTTTTTTGTGTGTTTGTTTGTTCTTGTTTTTGTTTTTAAACGACTCAACCAAAAATTAAAGTAATTAGGAAACATTAGTTTGTCTTTCTCTTAAAGATCCAGTAATAGAGAAACTCCTTATTTTAATCATCTATCAAAATGCGGTTTTGACTAAGCACCACCTGCGTTTGTGCTCATAGAGCAACATTGGCTGAGATGCTATGAAAGATACAAAAAAAGTGTCAGTATAACCCTGACTTCCAAGAGTTGGTAATCTAGCCAGAATTTATATGGAATTACTGAACTCATTGCATGTATTTATGTCTCCACCAAAAAAAAAAAAAAAAAAGTTTACCATTCTGAGAGAAGCACTGTCATAGGCTCTGAGAGTACTTAAAAAAGGACAGTCCAGATCCTGACCCGCAACTTGCCCTCGACCTACTGGGGGAGATGATTAGGATCTAGTAGGTCAAGAGCTTGAATGCAGGGGCGCACAGGATGCTGTGGAAGCATGAGAGATGGAGTCAGGGAAAACTTCCCGGAGGAGGGGGCACTGAGTTGAGAAATATAAGAATCAACCTGTTGGGTAAAAGGTATGGCAGGATATGCAAACTGCATGTGCAAGAGCCTGAAGGAGAGGAGAGGAAGATGAAAGTGTAGGAGAGGATAGAGATGGTGTTAGAGCATCCCTCCTACTCTGAGAAACTGTTGAAAGCCCCAAGAGGTTGGCAAGAGATGCACTGTTACAAAGACAGGGTGTGGAATTTGGACTTTATCTTCAAATGGGAAGCCACAGAGAGGATTTAGAGGACAGTAACATGATCAGATTTTGCTTTGGAAAAATCCCTCTGGCATCAGTGTGGAAGATGGATTGGAGGAGACAAGAGCGAAGGTGGTGAAACTACATGAGAGCTGTTGTGGTCAAGCTGTTGGTGATGTAAACTAGGGAGAATGAGGGGGATGGGAAGAAGTGGATGGATGTGGAGATAATAAGGAGGTGACCAATTGGATGGAGGAGATGCTTTGACAGAACAGGATATCAAGAATAACTCTGGACTTCTCCTTATCTAAAGAAAGACAAATGGAAATTTGCTTGCCTAGACAAGGGTTATCCTGAGCTCTTCCAGCCACAGAAGTGCCAGAGCTTGGTCTCCATGACCAGATTCCTGCCGCCTCCAACTTTCTAAATGACGGGTATCACCTCTGGGATCCGTGAGGGGGGCCAAGGCTAGTCCCCATTCCTTCACTCCCCATCCCTCCTCAGCCAGAAGGCTTGAGCTGCAGAGCCCCTGGCTTCCCAGTGTTCAAGATGCTTGAGCTCCCCAATTTTTACTCCCCACTTTCCTTCTACTATATGCCAGTAAAAGCCAAACATACTTTTCCCCAAGACTTCAACTAACTAACCTGTCAGAGGAACAAAACACACTTACATGATACCCTTAATTTTGATAGAAAAAACATGGAACAACTTTCTGAGCTGAGTGGCTCACATAATTTTAAGGACATTCCATACAGATCTATGAGAAATAAAATGTTTACATATTCCTTTGAGGATCATATTATGTTCACACATGATCCCAATTTTATACAATAAAAATTCACAGATGGGACCCCCAGGTCCTAATCCAATGACTCACAGCTAAAGAATATTTTTTGAAAAACCAACAAAACCTTACTAAAGGGAACTGGAGTAAGTCACACAAGCAGCTAAAAGGATGCATAACACTGCATTGTACACTCATGTTATGAGAGGAAAGGACAGAATGCAAGAGAGAAGACAGGGTCTGGAGGATGTAAGTTGCCAGTGAGCACCCAGGTGGGATCTAAAGCCAGGAGTTCTCCGAGCACTTACTGGTCGCATGGAACGATGCAGAGAAAGAACAGACAGGCCCCTGTGTGTTTAGGAAGGTGTAGTACATAATGATGGGAAGCCAGCGGGGCTAACTCCGACAGCAAAAATAGCAAAGTGCCAATGGGTCCTTGGAGGCCCGTCTAGGTACCTTTTGATCTCAACCCAGGGCCCCCATCATAGGAAATCAAATGCATTGTAAGGGAAGATGCCTCACCTGTTTTTGGAAGAGGGTAACTAATATTAAATAAATCCTCCAGAAAAGAGAAGATGGGACCTGTGATGTTCAAAGCAAAGTCTGCATTTCCAGCTGCGATGGCTTCTTTCCGGGCCCAGATGCGTATCTAAACAGAAACAAGCAGTGATTAGGAAAAGCAGTAGTGATTTTTGGAAAGTGGCAGCCTGCTTGCTCCAATTCCCTGATGCTCTGGAGCCAAAGACTTACCTTTTCAGAGGAAGCTGCATAATAAAACGTTTGAATGTTGTCCACACAATGAGACAAGCCCAGCTTTTCACTAAGCTATTCACTAAGTTGAGAACAGTGGTTCCTCAGAAAGTGTGTTATTTCACTCTTTTGCAATAACACGTAAAATTTTGTAGTTCAAAAATAATCCTGGGAATGGTATCTACCCCCACAGAAAACGTCGACTCTATGCTGGAGTAAAAGGGTCCCTTGGATCCTTGCTTCCCTTTTCAGAACATATTTCCAATGATTCAAACCAGAATTGGGCAGTTATTAGGGGTTAAACAGTATAAAACATATTAAGCAAATTTGAATCATGCAAATTTAAAATGGTTTGTTAAAGAAAACATGAATAGTCCCATCTTATTTTCCAAATTTGAAATAAGGTTAATTTCCTTAATTTTAAAAAGTTCCTCAAAAGTCTTATGACTTTACAGTTGTTGAAGCAAGTGAATTATATTCTCTGTTTATGACACTTCCTCGTCAGTACCTGAAAAGAAATCCCTGCCACGTTTTGTTAGTTTAACACAACCGTGCTGTCGTTTGGACATTTGAACTTGTTTGTGTGACTTTGGTGACTAATGTGATGTTGTTTTAACATTCATTGGTGTTTTAATATGAAGTCATGGTAACCCCAATGCCACCTGAGCACTTTTAAATGGAGTTGTTAGTGTTAGCTAAAAAACACGTATGAAACTTATAACCCTAGAATGAAAGTTAGTGAGGAGGGAATTAGATAATTATACTGATGTGAATACAGTTAATTTGAGAAAGAGCTCTCTGCAAAACATTAAAGAAAATGCAAAGAAAACGAAAAGCAACACAACAATGTCTGCAGATTGCTGCCCTCCAAGACCATGTTTATCTGACTTGGCTTTTACTTCTGCTGGAGAATTTGTCTTGAATCAAGTGACTTTTGAATTACCTGAGGGCTTCAGAAACGCTCCCCTTTCACAAAATGCAACCACCTGTTTTGGAAGCCTCCTGCCTGGAGCCCTTCCCTCCTTGCAGCCTCCTCCCCGCCAGGCCCCATTATCCTGGGAAAGAGGGGCCCAGGACCCTGCCCTGCCCCTAACGCTACCCGTACCTGCCCCTTCTCAAGCTCTCACCTCCACGGCAAGGCCAGGAAGACATCTAAACCAGAGCCCAAGCTACTGAGTGGAAATAACAGTCGCCTTTCCCCATGTTCAGGATAATGTGTGCAAATTAACTGTAGTCTTGGGGGGGAAAAAGGCAGTAACAACTAATGTTTGCATGTAAATTTCCAGGTTACAAAGCTCCTCCCATAAACAACCACTCTTTAAGCCAAAAGGGAGGCAAATGATGATTCTGAGCTGTGGGGGAAGAGGCAGGGCAGCCAGGATCACAAACAGGTGCAGAACGTTTCGGGAACGCAGCCATAAAGTTCCTTCAAAGGCACAGCTAGCCCACCAGTGTGTCCTTGTGGCCCTCCTTAGACACAGCAGTCCTCAACATCTAAGAGAGGAATATCTTTACACATGCCCACGTGTGATAAATTCTACTCAAAATATGTTATTTCCAACCTTAGTTATACGTGTCTTATGTTTATCCTCATGCCACACATGAACCGCATTTTCAACTTCACTAAATTTTTATCTCTTACTTAATGAGTCATCTTTGTAGAGTCTGGATGCTATTCCAAGAGTACAGTCTGGTTCCCTGTAGAGTATATGGTGGACTCCTTCGCTTCCCAGAGCTGAGCCAGAGCCAAATGCAACATTCCACTGATAAACTCATCCCAAATTTCAAGTTTCTGGCTAAGACCATGACTTTCTTAGGCATGTTCCATTTCCTCTTTGCTTTCTGTGGCAGCTGGTTTTCTTTCCAGGGTGATCTTTCATGAAGAAACAGGTATGATCCTTTATAAGAATTATTCACTGTGCAGCAGCATTGAGAGCAACAAGCCACTGGTGATGAGGATGCTGACAGTCACCTTGGGTCACTCGTGAGCTCTGGGCACCCTCCTTCGTGCCAGGTACAAACCATGCGCTTCCACATCATGCCTGAGTAGATTTATCAATATATGCCATGAACATCTGACTTGGCTCATGTTATATCTGTGAATATGAAGCATCTACCAATGATTATTCAATAAGGGAGATCAGGCTGGAGCCAACAGCTGAGGAAAATGAGCTGTTGTTTGCATCTAACACAGTATTATTAATTCATCCTTAGGAGGAGTGGCTTTGAACAATTCTCCCCCTGGTGACAGACTTGGCTCATCCACAGCTTCCTTGCCTCCACAAGTCAATGGCACAAGCCTGGAAGTTCATGGGCCCAGGAGAGAGCCTCCGCCTGCTGTAGGGCCTGACTCTCCTCAGCCCGGTGAAGTCGATCTGACTAGGAAGGACTGGGCCTAAGGCACTGGCCCTACTTACCTCCACACTCTAGCGTAAGGAGTGAACCAGTCTATAAAATACTGCTACAATAACCTTGATATTTCTCTGAAGGATTATTATGTAAAGAGAGTATAATTGGGTGAAAACCTGGATGTTTCAGGACAGAGCACCTACTTACACAACACTAGGGAAGTGTTCATGCCCCGGAGGTGAGGAACCCAGAGGACCTGCTCCTAGATAGTGATGATGCTTAACCTGCCTGCAGCATTTCAGCCAGAGCAGCTGTCCCAGCTGGTGTCAGCTTGGGTTGTTTGGTGTCTGTGTCATAGTGGCTGCTAGACATTTTGGGCAGCACCCTGGCTTCAAGGCTGCAGTAGCATGTAGGCGAAGTAAACAGGTAAACCTGAGCTTCCAGATGCTAGTGTACCCGCTTTCCCTGTTCTCTCCTGTACTCTGAAAGGCAGCGAAAGCCCGGGAAGTGGGGGGGGCTCGGAACCTGCCTCTAGTGGGCTTAATGGGCAGCCTTTCCATAGAAACCCATCTGCAGAACCACCATGGGAACCATTGCATCCCGTTCTGCAACTCGGCACTGAGAGTGGTAACAGGGCTTGGGGGAGATCAGAGAGAGAACCGGGAGGGGACGGTGTGGTATGTAGGCATAGTGCCTGATGCAGGAGTGCCTGAGCAGTCCGTGGCCAGTACAAATGTCCCCTTACCTGAAGGGTCTCTGTCACTCACCTCCTTGCCCCTTTCAGTCCTGCTGACATGCTCATAGTCACAGATGGTAAAGGCAGCTAAATAAGTGGCCATGTGGGGCGTGGTATGAAAGGTAGTAACAGTCCACTTGCTTCCATTCACGTCTTCTTTCTCAGACTGACCTAGAGAAATTGATTTTAGTCTAAATCACTGTAAATAAGCAATAATAAGCACAATTATCTACCTCTGAAATAATTTGTCAAGTCGACTGTCACTCAGCTAGTTCTTCCCAACTCCTCCCCAGAGTGCAGCAGTTTGGATTTGTCTACCCCCAAGCTATCAGAACCATATTAGGAAGGCCTAAGGACAGTATCTCGGTCCTGAATTAGCACCTTGAATAACATGGTCTGGAGGGAGGGCAAATCTATGGGCACTATAAACTAGGCCCATGAGCTACCTCCTCTTTTTCCCACCCACGACTGTTTCCTAGTCCAGCCCATCTCTCTCAGCACTTAATCTAGAGTTTCCCAGGCCCATAGTAGGTCAAAAAGGTACAATTCTGCCATTCTCAGGTTTCGGGCAGGTCTTCAGTGGAGTCACACTGAGGGTTTTAAACCTGAAATCACAAACTCAAACGCCTATGAGGGCCGGGTACTTGATGTGAACGGTCTGGTGTACACTAACAGGGAGTGGTGGGGACCACGGCAGACGGGGGCATGGGCTTGGTCTGCAGGAGGTAGCCCCTTCTCAACAGCAACTATCACTGGCACATTGGAAGTGCAGGGCTAGTGTTGTTAGACGTTCTGAGTTTCAAAAAAAAAAGTAAGAATTTTTATTTTTATGACGAATCTCTGAATTAAAAGAAATTGGATGCCAATTCAATCAAAAGAAAAAACTACTGTGAGCCAAAACCAAAATAAAACAAAACAAAACAAAAAAAACCCCACATCTATGTACCAGATTCAGACCAAATTCCTTAGCTTGTTATCACTAATGATCAATAGTTGAAACCCAGATTAATGGGCAGACAGGCTGCCAATGTATGAGAACAGTGTAGTGTCCTCAGCTCCTAATACAAAAAGAATCAGGATTTACCATCACCAAGATGTGGGTGCTGATGCATATCCCATGTGACTGCCCTCCCTGGTTATAATATACTACAATCATAACACACTCTCAACACATTGACTAGAAAATCTACTGATATAAAATCTATTACAGAGTTAAATATATATATACACATATATAATTCATATAAAAACATATAAATACAAATATATAAATAAACATATAATTATGTAATATATAACATTATATATACATATGTATATGTGTGTATATAATTATATATTATGTGTATGTATATATATATATATATACACACATATACATATATGTACATGTATACATATACAACGACAGGAAACATTACTTACCTAGCTTTGGCATGTTGGAAAGGGCCACGTAACTTGGATGATGTATAACTGTAATATTAAAAGTTGCCTTCAGAGCTGGCTCATCGAAACAAGGGAAAACATTCCTGGCAAATGTTGGTTCCATCTGAGATGCTAAGAGGGCCCTGAAATACATTTTTGGGAAAAATCTATTTTTATTTCAAACCAGAGGAAGCAAACATATATATATATTGAGGGAATTATGGCTTATGATTATCTTCAGGAAGGAGCTTTAATGTTTTCCCCTCATCTTCCTCACTGCCCTCCCCATAATACATACACACTCCAGTTCTCACTGTCCCTGAGAATTCCTGTAAGACCTAAAATACAAAAGAACTCTTTAATTTTCAACTGCAAAACAACATTTACTTCATTAAATCATATGCCTTTAAAACCTTTTACAAACAAAATAGGAACAAATATAACAAACATGCAATGCCGGGCTTTTGAGAACCAAGGATTTTTTAAAACTAGGATTACTTCTCTGGGGATGGGCTATTGCTTTCATCCTCCATCAAAGTGCGAGTCAAAAGAAGAATGTATGTTTTTTATCTTTTTCTCACATGTTCCTCTTTTTCCTGGTTGAAAACTTTAAAAAGTTTTATTTTGCATATCCTTGGGGCTAAACAACATGGACACATCCCAACTGAACGAAACAATTTCCATTTATATGTGGATGGATTTATCGAATCCCTAGTGCTCCTTCCTCCATCTCCAAGGAAAAATACAAAGGTGACACGATCCCACAATGCACTGGTGATTTATAGGGAAAAGCTTAGGGACAAGAGTACCCTGAGCAAACAAGAAGATTTCCAGGTTCATCCTCTGTAAACACTGCCTGAGTCTGACAAGAGCATAGGTCCTATCAAACAACTTTCTCCTCCAAAGAAATCTGCAGTCTCATTATCCCATTTTCCAAGACTCTGTGACCTGGGAACTGCTTTTAGATGACAATTGTGGACGATAAATTCCTTTTTTTCTCCGAAGGTGCTGAGACTTAATGTCTCTCATGCATTTACCCCACCTCAGGCCCAGTCCTTAGATAAATAGAAGGAGAATTCAACACAGATATCTTGAGAGCACTGTCTATCCATTATTCACCTCTGTAAATCCCTCCTCCACCATGATGAGCGGCCTGCTCACATAAAACTTCACACAGCTGTAGGAAGAGCACACAGAACAGGAGGCATGTTCAAAAGCTTTTCACAGTCAGCTAGTTTGATGTGCTTATAACCTCACTGTGACAAAACCTTAATTTTCAACAAGTCTATTTTGCTTTATTTGCTTTTCCCTACTTTATTCTACTCTTGCTTTCTTGGCTGAAAGGGGGCTTGTGGGCTCTGACAAGCAGCCACTTTGGCTGCAAGGCTCTGCTCCATCTACCGCTAGCTGAGCAACCCTGAACTAGTCACGTAGCCTTGCTGAGTCTGTTTCCCCATCTAGAAAAAAATGACACTAGCTATGTTTCATCGCTGGATGAGCTTTTATATTATTAGTAACCACATTTAGCAATAAATGACCTGTGAACTCGCCTTTATTCCTTCCAATCTCACAGATTATTCTTGATATAGATGAACTACAGAAGAATTCAAGGAAGAATAAATTACAGAGTAAGGGTGGAGGGTTGGAAATTACAAATGCATTTTAAAAGCTTCCAGCACTTTGCTGTACAGCAGAAATTAAACACAACATTGTAAACAAAAAAGTTTCCAGAGATCACAGGTGGCCACAAGCTGAATATGAACCACATTTGTCTCCTCAATTAATTTTAAACTATGAGAAATTAGGGGTTATGTATTTTTTCTTCTGTATCACCTAAAATACTTGGCTAAAATATGGGTTCATGGCAAATAAGTATTTTCTCAGCCTTGGAGGCACTATAAAGTAAAGGAAGCTTGATGTTAGTATATACAGAAGAACATGAAGTATTTTGCAGAGTTTGCCACATTGGCATTTGTTTGTTTTGTAGTATTGGTTGGTATCTTTTAAAGGGATGGGATAAAGTACAGAAGATTCAAGCAATTGACAATACAGTAAAAAGAAAGATGAGCAGGGAATTCAGCAACCTGAGTAGTTGCTTGGGATCTGCAGTGTAAACGTAGTGGTGTAACTTTGGGAAAGTTGCTTCAACTCTTTGGACATCCGTTTCTATAAAATGCAGAATGGGACTAGATGAGCTCTAAGTCCACTTAGAGCTCTAAAACTGATTCCAACAGAGATAAAGACTCCAACAGGATGGAGAAAAGAGCCCTTGAGGTGGCCATGACTGAGTCATCTAGGATGAAGAGAAATAGTCCCCTTGGGAGCTGTCATACCTGGCCTTCAGCAGATCTCTGAGCCTTCTGAAATCGTGGGACACTTTGTACAAATGGTGATCTGTTAGCATGAAAAGTGCAATGTAAAGTGAAAAAGTGCATTCAGTTATATAATACATGCTTATATATTTGGAAAGCCAATACTTGCCTATTGTTTTTGTAATGGAAATTATAGAAAGTACAGCTTGATGACATATCTGCTGCCATAACTCCCCAAAGCATGTGAATCTCAAGGAGGTGGCAAGGTGGGGAGGAGGGAGAAAATCAGCCTCTTCAAGGAGGTGGGAAACTTTCATGCTCACCAAAGGTGCAGGTTTAAAAAGGCGAGGAGACACCAGCTTAGGGAGTCACTGCTTTAACAATCAAGCGTCGAGCAAGTCCTTCCAATTCTGTGATTAAGGTCTCCAGAGAAGTGAAATAAAAGAAACGCTTGGATTTTACTCAACTATTTCCCTCCCTGGTGTTATATAAGCAAACAAAAAGGGAAAAATCCCTACAAAAAAAAAAAAAAATCCCTACAACACACAGCCTTTCTGGCTCTCAATCTTAACTCCAAAAGTCAGGGCCAGCCGGCAACACACACAATCTGGTTACGCCACATCTGGACCCAAGGCTGATATTTATTTCCCTTCTCTCTCTGCTTTGGACTCAAGCAACCCTGTAAGGATATCCTTCCTCCATTCAAACCTCACAGAAACATGTTATTATGGTGCCTATGAAGTCTGGATTTAGAGTGGTCAGCTGGTGAGGGAGTTAATTTGGGAGAATTTGTCTCCTAGTGGCTCACTATTGCAAAGCCTCTTTCCTGCCCTCTTGTACAGCCAGAGAATGGTGGGCTCACCACTTTCTTGGGCTGGAAGAGGTCTTAGCAGGCAAGACATGTGATGCCCTTGGGGATCCATCTACTACCACATAAAAAATATTCATTCAGTACAGTATTTCATTCCAAATTATTTTATGAACTCCATACGCCTACAGCTCTAGTTAAGAAGTGCTAAATAACATAGCTGGTCAAGGATTAAATCAGACTCTTTGGAGAGTTGTCTCCCCTGATTTTTTTTAACACAGTAACAACACTCATATATCAAAATGTTTAGTAAAGACAGATGTTACACCACTGGATTGGCCCGTGAATCATGTTTGTTTATTACTCGTGTAATACGATCTTAAAACTGAAGTTTCCACCAGACGACAAAACATAATAGATGTAAAATTCCAAACAAAGGTGCCAAACCATGTTATGAAGATTTCGAAAGTAAATGGCCTCAAGCACCTTCAAGCCACTCTTGGGTTTCTCAGCTACATCGAGGACATAGAAGAAGGGTCAGAGAACGTAGATAAAAGAGATCAGAGGAAAGATTCCTTGGTGGGGAGGGACCTTATGTTGCCATGTCCTCCTGTACTCAGGGAGCTGGGAGGAGGTGCAACCCTCTAAACCTGAGACAGGGGGAGAAAATCCCTCAGAGAGCAGTGGAAGTGTTTCCTAAGGCTGAGAGACTTAGAGGCTGGTACCCAATTCACTCCTGAGAAAGCTGAAATTGACACTGGCTGGAGTCAAACTCCTATCAGGTGGGAATCTATACTGACTGTTTTGGAGCCAGAACCAGGAGAGTGCTGCTGCCTTGGGACCCACATCAGTCCCAGGCAAGGGATGTATGAGTGTTCCTTGGAAAAGCCATGGGCCCTGAGACAGAATCTTAGATTCGGTCTAATAGAGCTACCTGGAGGAGCTTGGAGATGCACTACTGTATGTCTAGGGGCCGAGGAAGGAGTCACAAGTGACAATCAGAACAGAGAAATAAGAGAAGCATCCTTCAGGGACAAGAGAATTGTAGGAGAAAGAGAAAGAGTGAGAAAGCTCTGAGGAGTCCAGGAAAATGACATCTCAAGGGAAAAAGGCATCTGCTAGACCAGAGTGAGACCAAAAGATGAGAATACTGGTTCAAGTAAGAGCTGCCCTGTGTGTTGCCTTTCCCTGTCTCCACTAGTCCCGCTGGACCTGGTAGGGTTTAAATAACAGCTCAAGATGGAAGGGGAGGACTAGAAATAGACAAAGAGATGGAAGGACCACTACCCTCTATGTCACTGAAGGCTTCTATCCTGAAGTCAGCCCAAGCTCAGAGAAGTGAGGTTGGAGAGAGAAAAAGGGAGATTTAACAGCAACTTAAGTTCAAAGTTTTGAGTATCACCCAGGACTGGATTTCCTAAGTTATTTGCATCTGGATAATGTTTGTAACTTAGTGACCATAGATCATTTATTACCTAACAGTTAGCAGGAAATTATGGGTTGCTAGAGTATTCATGCAGGAGCAGGAGCTATTATCCCAGAGACTAAATTGTAAATGGACAGTGGGAGAAAAATGATTGCATTTTTACTGAATTATGAGGTGTGGTATTTCAATATGCTAGTTACACTTGTTTTCAAAAGATACAGGATCTAAACCTCTGATGAGCAAACCATTTCCCAGAGAAAACTGCTCAGCCACATAAAATGTGTGGGTTCAACAGCTCTATAAGGTAATGAACTGACCTCTTTTCTCTGTGACACCAGCAATATCATGTGCTTGGCACTTGAGTTCACTGACCGTGTTTTGAGACTTCTAAATTCTTTCCTAATATTACTCAAATTTCTCTCTGTGGGTCATACCCTGAGGACTGTGCCAGATTTCCTGCATAAACAGCGACTGGAAGGGAGTCTTTTTCAATTCACTGTTCACTCTTTGGACACCTGCACAAAATGATTGACCTTGATCATGCTGTTTTCACCTTAATTTGTCCCAAATAAAGATCTTAATTTTCTTCAGGCATTTCACACTAACAAGCCACTCCCACCTCTTGGTTTTTCTATTTTCATTTCTCTAAATACTACCATATTTTTTTCTTATCTTTTAAAAAGGAAATGGAGTGATGAGAAATGCAAGTATTCCTAAAGGATACTGAACAAGAATAGGATTCATACATTCGCTCTCTCTTTTTTTCTTAAATTTCCATTGGTTTTTATTTTATTTTAATTTAATTTTGTTTTTACACAGCAGGTTCTTATTACTTATCTGTTTTATACATATTAGTGTATATATGTCAATCCCAATCTCCCAATTCATCCCACCACCCCCACTTTCCCCTCTTGGTGTCCATACATTTGTTTTCTACATCTGTGTCTCTATTTCTGCCTTGCAAACTGGTTCATCTGTATCATTTTTCTAGATTCCACATATACGCATTAATATACAATATTTGTTTTTCTCTTTCTGACTTACTTCACTCTGTATGACAGTCTCTAGGTCCATCCACGTCTCTGCAAATGATCCAGTTTTGCTCCTTTTTATGGCTGAGTAATATTCCATTATATATATGTACCACATCTTCTTTATCCATTCATCTGTCGATGGGCATTTAGGTTGCTTCCATGACCTGGCTATTGTAAATAGTGCTGCAGTGAACATTGGGGTGCATGTATCTTTTTGAATTATGGTTTTCTCTGGGTATATGCCCAGTAGTGGGATTGCTGGATCATATGGTAATTCTATTTTTAGTTTTTTAAGGAACCACCATACTGTTCTCCATAGTGGCTGTATCAATTTACATTCCCACCAACAGTTCAAGAGGGTTCCCTTTTCTCCACACGCTCTCCAGCATTTATTCTTTGTAGATTTTTTGATGATGGCCATTCTGACTGGTGTGAGGTGATACCTCATTGTAGTTTTGATTTACATTTCTCTAATTATTAGTGATGTGGAGCATCCTTTCATGTGTTTGTTGGTAATCTGTATATCTTTGGAGAAATGTCTATTTAGATCTTCTGCCCATTTTTGGATTGGGTTGTTTGTTTATTTGATATTGAGCTGCATGAGCTGCTTGTATATTTTGGAGATTAATCCTTTGTCAGTTACTTTGTTTGCAAGTGTTTTCTCACATTCTGAGGGCCATCTTTTCATCTTGCTTGTGGTTTCCTTTGCTGTGCAAAAGCTTTTAAGTTTCCTTAGATCCCATTTGTTTATTTTTGTTTTTATTTCTATTTCTCTAGGAGGTGGGTCAAAAAGGATCTTGCTGTCATTTATGTCATAGAGTGTTTTACCTATGTTTTCCTCTAAGAGTTTTATAGTGTCTGGCCTTACATTTAGGTCTTTAATCCATTTTGAGTGGATTGTGTGTGGTTTTAGGAAGTGTTTTAATTTCATTCTTTAACATGTAGCTGTCTAGTTTTCCCAGCACCACCTATTGAAGAGGCTGTCTTTTCTCCATTGTATATTCTTGCCTCATTTATCAAAGATAAGGTGACCATATATACGTGGATTTACCTCTGGGCTTTGTATCCTGTTCTGTTGATCTATATTTCTGTTTGTGTGCCACTACCATACTGTCTTGATGACTGTAGCTTTGTAGTATAGTCTGAAATCAGGGAGCCTGATTCCTCCAGCTCTGTTTTTCTTTCTCAAGATTGCTTTGGCTATTTGGGGTCTGTTGTGTTTCCATACAAATTGTGAAATTTTTTGTTCTAGTTGTGTGAAAAATGCCGTTGCTAGTTTGATAGGGATTGCTTTGGATATGTAGATTGCTTTAGGTAGTATAGCCATTTTCACAATGTTGATTCTTCCAATACAAGAACATGGTATATCTCTCCATCTGTTTGTATCATCTTTAATTTCTTTCATCAGTGTCTTATAGTTTTCTACATACAGGTCTTTTGTCTCCTTAGGTAGGTTTACTCCTAGGTATTTTATTCTTTTTGTTGCAATGGCAAATGGGAGTGTTTCCTTAATTTCTCTTTCAGATTTTTCATCATTAGTGTATAGGAATGCAAGAGATTTCTGTGCTTTAATTTTGTATACTGCTACTTTATCAAATTTATTGATTAGCTCTAGTAGTTTTCTGGTAGCATCCTTAGCATTCTCTATGTATAGTTTCATGTCATCTGCCAACAGTGATATTACTGTCATGTTTTTAAGTTGTTTTTCATGGAGTTAAATCCCATACTTCTCACATCCATCTTATACCGTACATAAATCTTGCACACAGTAAATAAAGAGGTGCATATTTTAAAATTCTCCTAACTAGTAATGGTATAATATCACCCTAATGAAAGAGACCCCAAAGGTGTGTATTTATTAATTGAGGTTAGTGATTATGAACAAGGGTCTCAGGGAAGGCCAAGTTCATCTTGCAAGATGTACTAGTGGAACATGGTCCCCTAATATTCTCAGTACTGCTCTAACCAATTTTACCCTCAAGAAGATATTTCGGAAAAGGCCTCCTTACATCTTTAAAATGGCCAAAGACAACCTATTAGCCATTCTGTACAGTCTAGGGCCATCTGAGTGACTTGTACTTATCAGGAAAGGAAAGAACACGGATGTTTTTTATTTCAGTTTTCCTAGTACCTCTTTTATCAGGTGACTAATCAGACCTTGATGAGCTGAGAAACTGGCCTTTAGCATAAGTATTCTCTGCAATGGTTTCCAAAGGTCAGAAGCAACTGGTACAAAATATAGTTTTGGAGTACACTGGTTTATGGAGTCCTTGGTAATAATTGTTTGGAAAGCTTGGATGAATTGGAATGTTATAAGCTCTAGTCATTAGTGTTGGAGGAAACATTTATTTCACATGAAGAGAATTAATTGTCAAAATTTACTTACCAGAACTCAGATGTGTAAAGCAATCTGTCCCATAAGTTCATACTCTGGAACCCATATTCTCACTGATGGTAGAGGAAAAGAATGCAAGCTTGCCAATTACAGGTTACTCATCGTTACTGATTTTAAAACAGTCTTGTTTAGGAGGATAGTCATTTAAAATCCAAATTCCCTTTCAGGGCTCTTTTATTTCCTAAGGGCATGAGAACTAAGAAGCTTTCTCCTACACCCAGATGCCAGACTGCAGAAGGGCAGAGAAGGAGGAGACCTCTTGACAGGACAGGACTTCTTGGATTTGCCATATTGATGTGACTGCATTCTCTTGACTGGTATGACTTGTAAACCATTCCTTCACAACAGTGAAGGCTCAGTAGTTCCCACTGATAACATGGCACTCACTGAGCTCTTGCTCACATGGCCAGTCCTCTGAGTCTGGCTGCAACTCCCTCTGGACCCCACCTTGCACAACCACTCCACAGCATTCACTGAAACATATTTACTTCAGTCCCTGGCATGGTGGCACTTCTTTAGCTCCCTAGTCAATGTTCTTATCCCATGTGCAAAATTCTAGATCCCCTTTGACCTCAAATAGATCACAAGGAAAACATGCACAATTCAGGGTTCATTGGCCTAAGCCATTTCTACTCTATGAATTAGAAGCCACACTGGTTGCAGACCATGCTAACCATAAAGGGAAGAACAAGGGTCTTGCTCTGAGATCTTCTTCAGGCACTCTTTTGGTAATTTTGCTGTATCCTCCATTTTCCATTATGTTCTATCCAGTAACAGGTAATGTCAGTGTTTGACAAGATCCAACACCCATTTGTGATTTAAAAAAAAAAAAGCAACTCAGAAATACTGTGAATAGAGTAGAACTTCTTCAACTTGATAAGGAACATATACAAAAAAACCTCCACCTAAAATCACACTGAACAGTGAAAGGCTAAAAACTTTCTCCCTAACATTAGGGGAAAAGAATGTCCACACTTACTGCTCTTAGTCAACATAGTGCTGGAAATTTCAGCCAGCAAAGTAAGGTAAGAAAAGAAATGGCATATGGATTGGAAAAGTAGAAATAAAACTGTCTCTGTATGCAGATAACATGATGATCTACATAGAAAATCCCAAGGAATCTATAAAAACAAAACAAAAACTCCTAGATCTTTCACATGAGATCACCAAGTCCTAGGACACAAGGTAAGCACACAAAACTCACTATTTCTTTGTAGTAGAAACAGATACATAACAACTAAAATTAAAAATACAATACCATTTACAATTGCTCAAATAAAATTAAGTACTTAGGCATAAATCTAATAAAACAGGTATAGGCTTTGTATGTTAAAAATGATAAAATGCTGATGAAATAGATCAAAGATTTAAATAAATGAACAGATATTCTGTGTTCATGGACTGGAAAATTCAACATAGTAAAGAAAGGCAAAAAAAGAGTGGAAGACAAAAATGGGAAAAAGAGCAAGGGCAAAAAAATAGAAAACAGTAACAGATATGGTATATATTAATCCATTATATCAATACCAATATCAGAAATGAAAGAGGGGACATCACTACAGATACCATGGACATTAAAAAGATAATAAGGAATACTATGAACTAATTTATGCCCACAAATTTGATACTCTAAATGAAAAGGACCAATCCTTGAAAGATACAATCTGCCAGAACTCACACTGAAGGAACAATCTGAAAAAGCCTATATCTATTAAAGAAATTGAATCAATAATTAATAACCTTTCAAAACAGAAACCACCAGGCCCAGATGGGTTCACTGGTAAATTCTATCAAACATTTAAGGAATACCAATTCTCTACAATCACTTTCACAGGATAGAAGCAAAGGGAATACTTCCTAACTCATTCTATGAGGCCAGCATTACCCTAACACCAAAACCAGAACAAAACATTATAAGAAAAGAAAACTACAGGCCAATAGCTCTCCTGAACAGAGATGCAAAAATCCTCATCAAAATATTAGCAAATCAAATCCAACAACGCATAAAAAGAATTACATATCCCAACCAAGTGGAATTTATCCCAGGTATGTAAGACTAGTTCAACATTCAAAAATCAATTAATGTTATCCATCGCATGAACAGACTAGATAAGAAAAATCACATGATCACCCATTAATATATGCAAAGAAAGCATTTGCCAAGATCCAGCACCCATTTACAATTAAAATTCTCAGTAAAGTAAGAATAGAGGGGGACTGCCTAATCTTAATAAAGGCCATCCACAAGAAAATCTACAGCTAACATCATACTGAATGGTGAGAATTTGAAGCTTTCCACTAAGATCAGGGACAAGGCAAGGATGCCCCCTCTTGCCACTCCTTTTCAACATTGTACTGGAAGTCCTTCCAAATGCAGTAAGTCAAGAAAAGGAAATAAAACATATATTCATTGGGAAGGAAGAACTAAAACACTCTTATTCACAGATAAGATGATCATCTGTGTTTTCTATAAAATCCAGAAGAATTGACAAAAACCTCCTGGAGCTAATAAGCAATTATAGCAAATTTGCAGGATACAAGGTTAATATACAAAAGTCAATTTATTTCGTATATACCAACAGTGAACAAATGGATTTGAAATTTAAAACATAATGCCATTTACATTAGTGTCCCTAAAAATGAAATACTTAGGTATAAATCTAACAAAATATGTACAAGATTTAGATAAGGAAAAATAGAAAACTCTGATGAAGGAAATTTTAAAAAGAACTAAATAAATGGAGAGTTATTCCATATTCATGGATCTGAAGACTCAATATTGTCAGCGTATCCGTTCTTCCCAACTTGATTCATTGTTTCAGTGCAATTCCAATTAAAATCCTAGCAAGTTAAGTTTATGGATTTGAACAAACTGATTCTAAGGTTTATAGTGAGAAGCAAAAAAACCAGAATACCTAACACAGTATCGAAGGAGAAGAACAAAGCTGGAAGATTTACACTACCTGATTTCAAGACTTACTATAAAGCTAAAATAATCAAGATAGTGTGGTATTGGCAAAAGAATAGACAGATCAAGGAAATAAAATAGAGAGCCAAGAAACAGACCCACAAAAATATAGTCAACCAATCTTTGACAAAGAAGCAAAGGCAATACCATGGAGCAAAGAAAATCTCTTACTGGATACCCACATGCAAAAAAAAAAAAAAATGAATCTAGACCCAGACCTTACACCCTTCATAAAAATTAACTCATAATGAATCATAGATCTAAATGTAAAATTATAAAACTCCTAGAAGATAACATAGGAGAAAACCTAAATGATCTTGGGTATGGTGATAATACATTTTAAGATAATACACCAAAGACATGATCAATAAAAGAAATAATTGATAAGCTGGATTTCACTAAAATTTAAAAATTCTGCTCTGTCAAAGACAATATAAAGAGAATAAGAGGACAAGCCATAGACTGGCAGAATATATTTGCAAAAGACACACCTGATAAAGGACTGTTATCCAAAATATACAAAGAACTCTTAAAATTCAACAATAAGAAAATAAACACAGATTTCCCTGGTGGTACAGTGGTAAAGAATCCGCCTCACAATGCAGGGGTCATGGGTTCGATCCCTGGTCAGGGAACTAAGATCCCACATGCCTAGGGGCAACTAAGCCTGCATGACACAACTACTGAGCTTGCTTGCCTCAAATAGAGCCTGCATGCCACAAACTACAGAGCCCATGCACTCTGGAGCCTGTGCGCCACAACTAGAGAAGAGAAAAACCTCATGCCACAACTAGAGAGAAGCCCATGCACCACAACAAAGAGCCCACACGCTGCAACTAAAACCCCATGCAGCCAAAAATAAATTAAATAAATAAATAATAAATCTTAAAAAAAAAAAGAAAACAAACAACTCCATTCTATGTATGTTAACTGAATCACTTTGCTGTACAGCAGAAATTAACAACATTATAAATAAACTAGACTTGAATAAAATAAATTTTAAAAAAAGAAAACAAACAACTCAAAGAATGGGCCAAAGACCTCAACAGATACCTCACCAAAGAAATTATACAGAAAAGCATATGAAAGTATGCTTCACATCATATGTCGTCAGAGAAATGCAAATGAAAACAATGAGATACTTATTAGAATATAGGCCAAAATTCAGAACAGTGACAACATCAAATGCTGACAAGAATATGGAGCAAAAGGAACCCTCATTCATTCCTGGTGGGAATACAAAATGGTATATCCCCTCTGGAAGACAGTTTGGCAGTATCTTACAAAACTAAACATAAGCTTACCATATGATCCAGAAATTATGTTTCTTGGTATTTACCTAAAGTAGTTGAAAATGTATGTCTACACAAAAACCTGTGCACAGTTTATAACAGCTTTTTTCATAATTGCCAAAACTTGGAAGCAGACAAAATGTCCTTCTGTAGGTGACTAGATAAATAAACTGTGGTACATCCAGACAATAGAATATTATTCAGCACTAAAAAGAAATGAACTATTACAACATGAAAAGATATGGAGGAACCTTAAATGCATATTGCTAAGTGAAAGAAGCCACACTGAAAAGGTGATATACTGTATGATTCCAACTATACGACATATGGAAAAGGCCAAACTATGCAGACAATAAAAAAGATCAGTGGTTGCTGGGCAGAATGAGTGGGTAGGAAGATGAATAGGCAGCAGAGGATTTTTAGAGCAGTGAAAATACTCTGTATGGTATTATAATGATGGCTATAAGTCAGTATATATTTGTCCAAACAGATAGAACGTACACCACCAAAAGTAAACCCTAAGGTAAACTATGAATTTGGGGTGATTATGATGTGCTGATACAGATTCATCCTTAGTTTAAAAAAAAAAAGTGCCATTCTAGTGAGCAATATTGATAATGGGGGAGGCTATGCATGTGTGGAGGCAGGGGATATATGGGGAATCTCTCTACTTCCCCCTAAATTTTGTTGTAAACCTAAAATGTCTCAAAAAAAAAACACAACAAAGTCTTTAAAAAAAGAATTCTTAGACATTACATCAAAGGTATGTTCTATAAAAAATACCGATAAATTGGACTTCTTTAATATTGAAACTTTTGCTCTCTGAAAATGTTATTAAGAAGATTAAAAGACAAGTTACAGACTGGCAGAATGATATTTGTAAGCCATATATTTCACAATGGACTCAGATGTAGATTATACTAAAAAAATCCCAGGACTCAACAGTGAGAAAACAATTCAGCGGGCTTCCCTGGTGGCACAGTGGTTAAGAATCTGCCTGCCAATGCAGGGGACACCGGTTCGATCCCTGGTCTGGGGAGATCCCACATGCCAAAGAGCAACTAAGCCCGTGAGCCACAACTACTGAGCCTGCACTCTAGAGCCCGAAAGCCACAACTACTGAAGCCCACATGCCACAGCTACTGAAGCCTGCATGCCTAGAGCCCACGCTCTGCAAGAGAAGCCACCGCAACGAGAAGCCTGTGAGCCGCAACAAAGAGTAGCCCCCACTCGCCTCAACTAGAGAAAGCCTGCTCACAGCAATGAAGACTCAATGTAGCCAAATAAATAAATATAAAATAAAAAAATAAAAAAACAATTCAATTAGAAAATGGATAAAAGACATGAAGAGACATTTCACTGACGTGATATACAGATGGCAAATAAGCATGAAAAGATGTTTATCGCAGCAATTGTTAAAATATGTTAATTTCCAAACCCCACTCAAAACTCACCGCTCTAGAAAGTTTTTGCTTTTAAATTTTTTTAAATTGTGGAAAATATTGGGTTGGCCAAAGAGTTCCTTTGGGTTTTTCCGTAACATCTTATGGAAAAACCTGAACGAAAAATTTGACCAATCCAATACACAAAACATAAAATTCATCATCTTAACCATTTTTAAGTATAACATTGAGTGGTGTTAAGTACATTCACATTGTTGTACAACTAGTCTCCAGAACTCTTTATCTTGCAAAACTAAAACTCTGTACTCATTAAACAAAAACTCCCCACTCGGGACTTCCCTGGTGGCGCAGTGGTTGAGAATCCACCTGCCGATGCGGGGGATATGGGTTCGATCCCTGGTCCGGGAGGATCCCACATGCCACGGAGCAACTAAGTCCATGTGCCACAACTACTGAGCCTGCGAGCCACAACTACTGAGCCCATGTGCCACAACTACTGAAGCCTGTGCACCTAGAGCCCATGTTCCACAACAAGAGAAGTCAGCACAATGAGAAGCCCACACACTGCAATGAAGAGTTGCCCCTGCTCGCCACAACTAAAGCCTGCACATAGCAATAAAGACCCAATACAGCTAAAAAAAACTCCTCATTCCCCCAGCCCCTAGCAACCACAATTCTACTTTATGTCTCTATAAATTTGACTACTTTAGGTCCCTTATATAATGTCCCCGAGATTCATCTGTGTAGTAGCATATGTCAGAATTTCCTTCCTTTTTAAGGCTGAATAATATTCCATTGTATGTATATACCACATTTTGTGTCTTCCCTTCATCCATCAATGGACATTTGGGTTGCTTCCACCTTGTAGCTATTGTGAATAGTGTTGCTATGAACATCGGTGTACTGATCTGGAATTTCTGAGGGTATGTCCCTCGAATCTACATGTTTAATAAGCTCCTTTGGTGTTTCTGATGCACATTAAAGTGTGAACCACTACTCTAATGCAGAATTTCCCAAAGTATAGATTGAGAAGGATTTTTGGTAGCCCTCAGACACACTATTACATAGCTCAGACTCCCACATGATAGTCAGTCCTTTCAGTTTTATGAATCATTCTGATTAGGTCAAGAGAAAACATTGCTTTAGTGTTATTTATCTTGAACATCTAATTCTAATTTCCCTTTTTTAAGAGAGAGCAGCCTTCAGATTCAAAGCCTTTAGAGCCTTCAGCAGACAATAATGATAGCTGTTTTGTTTTCATTGTATTAGTCTGTGCCATTCCTTTCTATAAATTTCAAATGGTTTTCCTTCTATAATAATGGTATAGAGTTGCTTTTAAATAAATCTACTTAACATTTTTGTTTAAATCAAGTAACCTTTTTTAGCAAATAATATGGCCAGAGATATGTGAATATGGCAAAATCTGAAATTAGTCATATGCCAGTGAATGAAGTTTGGGAAATACTGCTTAGAGGGACATTAACGTTTGGATCTTGCTCTCAACTTTCCATACATGGAAGAGGCACATGTCTAAGGTATCCAGTAGATGGCTCCTATATGGCAGAAATGTGAAGTCACCTGTCAGGTAGAGAAAGGCTGAGCACAGGTACAAAGCATTCCCAGCAACCTCTGAAGCTAGCAAATCATAACCTAAACCTTAGAAGTGTCAAATAGTGATGCTCTTTGTATTTTCTAGATTGACCTTCTTTCTCTCTTCCATTAGAATTGAGTAAAATTATTTAAAAACATTAGCCTGTCTGGACTGTGATTAGAGATCATCAAAGAACAGAAGTAAACATGTTCCAACCGCTGCAGCTGGAATTACAGACATCCCAAGAAAAATGTGAAAACAGTGGGCAATTTCTCTGCATATAGAAATCTTCTTAGAATCATATCTACCAGGAACGTGGCAGCTTCCGTGTTTAGATAACAGGATAATTTTACCCCAAGCTAATGATAGTAGCCATCACCACACAGATTATATGCCAGTCACGGTGCCCCCTTCCCACTTAATTCTCACAACATTCTAAAGGTTGACACTTATTATATCTATTCCATGAATGAGGGAACAATCTCAGAGAGGTGAAGAGACTGGCTCAAGTCACACAGCTCAAACTCAAGCCTGCTGGGCTTCCAAAGTCTGCCTCATCACAAATCATCATTTTGTTCAGGTTCTTTGTGACCTTGGCTTCAAGCTCAGCTGCAGGTTTCTCTTCTTCCTGGTTTCAGAAGCAGAGACTCAGAAGAACAACTTCCAGGCGACAGCTCCTCTCAAGATGCCACAGTTCTGGAGCTCCACCTAGGTCTATGAACATCTGTAGGACTTTATTGTTTTCTGCTTATTTGAATTTGAAAACTCTCAAAATATGGTTTCTAGTTACTACTAGAGTTGGCAGCACAATAGAAAAATGGAAAGGGACTTTCCTTTCCCACATTTGCTAGGGCAGTTTGTCCAGGCCACAGCCCCATTAAGACAGGAAGAAGGAAGAGATGGTTAAGAGATGAAGATTTACTAACTGACAGCAGAAAACACTGTCAGGTAGGTGTGCAAAAAAGCATCCTTTTCCCCACCTCTGAAAAATCCTGCACCTTAACAATACACATTTATTTCAAAAAGGTTTCTAGAGCCCATAAGTCCAGTAACACATTATCCTCATGAGAAACTTTTCAAAACTGCTTCTCGGGTATTGCTGCATGTTTGAGAGAAAAATCAAGCATACTGTCCTTAAAAACAAAAGTTACAGATTACGCTTCCACTTAGGCCAGCTTATTAAACTTATTTTAAACCCCTGAAGTTTTGAAAATAGTGCAGGAGAAGATTTAGGGGGTAATTTAGTGAGTTTCTTTCCCTCAGAGAACATCTGAGAACATTTTCTGTAATAATAAAGGGCAAAGTACATGCAGTTGTGTAAACCGCAAAGGCTCCACCACTGCATGAGCGAAGCAGGAGCTCACCAGTTTGAAAAAAGACCATTTCCCTGGCGCTCACCGGGGGTCAGTAATGTGGTCCCAGAGCGTGGAAAGAGGCAATTCTTGGGCTGGAAACATTCCGTGTGGAAGACACTATCGCAAACGAGTGTAAAGAGAACACATGTAGACTATGTGAGCCTGCAGACTCAGAGGGGAGGTCCCTTGTCATCGCTTTTACTTTTTTTTTTTTTTGAATCCCAAAACTCTGGCACATAGCCGGTCAAAGAGCGGGGAGGGGTGGGGTTGCCGCTGCTTACCCGCAAAACGACACGCGGGGCCCGGGCAGGGGGCGGGAGGGCAGGAATGAAAGGGGATTCTGAAGTTTTGGAGAACCTTAGCAAAAAGAAAAAAACTAGGAAACGAACAGCCGCGACGTGGGTCTATTTGTTGCAAGAGCAGCAGTTACGGAGCGCCCAGGCAAAGGAGTCAGGGCAGGAAAAGCGCAGAGAGGCGCTGGGGAGGAACCGCAGAGCGTCGACGGTGCTCTAGCCCCGTGCTTATCCAACTCTAACGCGGGTGAATCACCCGAGGAGTTCCGGTAAAACGCATATTCGGATCCCCTTGGTCGAGGGTGGGGCTTAAGAGCCTGCATTTCTAACAACCTCCCAGATGTTACGTTGGGACCGCGGACAAGCAACTCAAAAGTTTTTGTACAAACTTTGAGTAGCAAGGGGTTTGCTCGTTGCCCTGAGTAAATTCTGGGTTAGAGGACAAAGGGGTTCTCTGAAGAGGACAATAAACTTTTGGGGTAGCAGCGACCTTAAAAGGGGCAACGACAGAAACGAACTGGATGGGCAGGGATGGGGCTGAAACCTGGCCAAAGGAAGAGGGAAAGGGGGGAAGGAGGCGCTCACCCTCTGACTCTAGAAGAAAACGTCGCGAAGGATGGGGTGGGTTTCTTTGCGAAGGGCAGGAGACGCGCACCTAAGCACCTGAACCCGCAGCCTGCGCACGGGGAATGCGGGGCGGGGGCCGAGGAGGCCAGGGCCGGCCTGCCCTTACCTGCGCTCACCCTGGTCCGTGTAGAGATTGAGGAAGAGTCCCTCCCTGGTGTCCTGGTACACCGGGCCGGAGAAGCTGAGCTGCAGCTCATAGCGGCTCCCGGGCTGCAGGGCTTCGCCGAGCTCTAGCACCATGTACTGCATGTCCAACGCGAACCACACCTCGTCCACCGGCACGCGGCCCAGGGTGGCGTCTCCGGCGTCCGGCGACAGTGGTCCCCGCACCTCGGCGCTTTCACAGTCCAGGAAGAGGCTGTGAAGTAGCAGCCGGGCGGTGGCCGCGATGCAGCGCACGGTGATGTTCACGCGGCCAGTGAAACGCAACGCCGGCGCCGAGAGCTCTTCTGGCCTCAGACGGGGCCACAGCTCCAGCTCATAGTGCAGCGGCACAAGCCAGGGCGGCAGGCGCAGCTGGTCCCAGGGCCCCGGGGGTCGCCAATTGCGCGGGGTGGGCGCCACCTCCGTCTCCAGAGTGGGGCCGGGCTTCTGGGTCCGCGCCGGCTCTCGCCTGCCTGGGGGGGAGGGCGAGGCGTGCGGGTCCCCGCGGTCGTGAAGCTCCGACGGCGGGACGCGCGCGCAGTGGCCGTACAGGGCAGCGAGTGCGGCCAGCGCCAGCAGGAGCACAGCAGCCAGCCCGGCCAGGAGCAGGGCTACCACGCGGCTCACGTAGAAGCCAGAGCTGGAAGGGGGTCCCATGGCCGCAGCCCGGGGCTGGGGGTGAGGTGAGAGCCCGGCGTTGGCGGCGGCGGCGGCGGCGGCTCAGACCCCCGGCCTGGGTGCTCAGTGATGGGACCCCCGCCCCTCCTCTCTTGTACCGTCCCTCCCTCCTCCTCGAGGAGCCTGGGAGACAGGAGAGAGCTGTTGGGACCTCGGCTTCCCCTCCCAGCTAATCAGATCCAGGTCCCTGCCTACCCACCCCCGCCCCCGCCAGGGCCTGGGAAAGAGGCGGACCTGGCGCAAGCCCCTTTGGGTCTGAAGGGAAAGACCTCACAGAGGAGCTTCCAGAGTAGGCGCAGGGAGGGGACGGTCGGACCAAACTCGAATTTGGGCACCTCCGACGGGGGTGAGGTCTTTGGATTCAAGGGATTTGTTGGGCGTGACCCGGTGCGGTTTCGGGTGTTGTCGGAAAAGAGACAGGTTCAGAGCACCCTCAACTCCTTGACTGTAGTGATGAGCAGCGGGCTGCACACTTGCCGGCCACTACCTAGGGATTCGTGCGCTAGGGACTGGGGTGAGGGCTTACGAACCGGGACTTTGGGGCACATGCTTTGAAATGAACCTGCTAGGGACAGCCGCGCTGTCTGAACTAACTTCCGGAGCCAAATTTTTGGCTCGAGCCTCACGCGGCCCAGGCAACAAGTGCGAGGCTGGAAACAAGGTCAGGGGTGTCCCGGAGCCTTTTCCGAGCTTGGGAAGTGGAGCTGGAAGGCGGGACGACAAAAAACCGGAGAGCGTGGCGTCTGCGTCTCCAGGTGAAGGAGAGTGGAGGGCCGCTTTACCTTGGGAAGGGGCACGGCGGGAAGCCGCCTCTTAGATCCGCAACTGCCGGGGATGGGGTTTCCAGTACTGGGGCAGTGTCTGACTCTCCGCACCCCTGCCCGGGGAAAGAGGACGCCCTGCTTTCGAAACCTACTGGTTTCAAGCACAGAGAATAATACAGTCCGGTGGCCAGCCTTTTCCACTAGGAAACCGCCGGCTGGAATTCATCTCCCAGGCGGTGCCCTAGTCGGCGAGGTCTTTGGCATCCTCGGCATCTGTTTGCTATTTATCGGATACTTCTGGGAGAGTTCCGCGTTCTGTGAGCCGAGTTCCCAGTCTGCAAGCATGCACTCGAGTGAATTGAGAATGGCGTTGCAAATACTCAGGAGGTGCTGGGGAAGAGGGAGGAGAGGTGATTAAAGATCCTGCTGCTGGCCGATGATTTATTTGAGGGTATCCCGCCTTTAGCCTCCTTCAGTTTTTTTCAGAATGAAGAGAATTTTTCCGTCGCAGCCATAAAATGGTCTTCGCTTTTCTGCTTGGAACTGTTATCTCCATTCCAATGAGGAAACCCTTCCACCTGAGGTCAGAGACAGGGTAAACGGAAGTGATTCTCCTGGGAAATGTGATCTTCCCAGTTCCTCGAACTGAAATTAATCACATTAACAAAAAGACTTCTGGAACAAGACAGGGAGGAGAAAGGAGACTTAACACCAAGCTCATGCAGATGGTTGTGCTGTAATCTGTGAACCAGTCTCTTGATTACAGGTTTGGTTTACTTTCTTCAGAAATGGAACAATCATATTTTAAAATAATTATGACCACATGCATCACTCTCAGAAGATTCTGGGTAGACCTGAGGGAGAAGAAGCTCCTTTCGTTTCCCTCTACAGGACCTACCACCAGTCAGACTGTCAGAATTATGAGCTACTGAGTTAGCAGGGCCCTCTGGGTGTAGGTCATTGCCAGATGGGGATTGCCACAGATATGGAGCTAATTAATTATTTTGCCTTACCACTCCCTGGACAATTTCTTGAAGGATTTTGATGGATTCCAGACTCCCAAGGAAAGGCTTAAAAACAAAGGAAAGAGAAGGGAAATGGAAAGGAAGGAAAAGAAAAGGACTCAGTAACAAAACTACTAGAGGTGTCCCTCCCCTCAATTTTAAATTAAAAACTCTACTGAAAATTGTATACGTGGATCTGATTATTTAATTCCATTTCTCCAATATCATTAAAGAAATAGAGACTGGCTACCACACAAAAAGTTTCAAAGTAATAAAACCACATCAAATGGTTGAACAATTTAAATATCTTATTAAAGGGAAAATATTTCTGATAAATCGTTAATGTCACTCAAAAGAAGTTGCAAAATAACATACTGGTTGAGTCATGCTTATGTTAATAATTTTTAAAGAGCTAGAAAATACTCTTATATACGTATTTTGACATCTCAGTAAAAGAGTAGTTCTGGGACACAGATCAGTTGCCGGGAAAATGTCACTGGAAAATTAAAAAGAAAAACAAGTTTTAAAGAGTTTCTCAGAAAATCTACTCACTCTTCAGATCAGCTAAAGCAACTGGGGAGAATCACTTTTGGTGGCCCCTTCTCTGGATATTTGGCAATGTTTAGAGACATATTTTGTTGTCACTATGTTGCAGGGGTGGTGCTACTCATACCTAATGAGTGAAGGCCAGGGTATTGCTAGATGTCCTACAATGCACAGGACAGCCTCCTCCAACAAAGAAGTACCCCACCCAAAATGTCATCAGTGCTGCCCTTCAGAAATCCTAAGCTAAACAATAATCCAAGCCTTTTATATGCTACCCAAGGGAAACTTCTCCTTGGTATCTCATGTTGCTATTTACTTTTGTTATTTATGCTCATTCTTTGGCATGTCTATTATTTTTACATCTTTTTTTTTTCTTGGTATTTATTATAAACCTCTGTAACACTTTATTATCCCCCTTGGGCCACATGACCTAATTTTTATTTTCCTTTTTTCTTCATTTACTTTGAAATTTTTTTTTTTTTGAATGGGTAACATATTCATAAGTTTCAAAAACTGAAACAATATGAAAATTTATATCTTGCTTCCACTACTTCCACAGTTAATAATTTTCATAGTTTTTTGTATTCTTTCAGTATTTCCTTATGCAAATCAAGCAAATACAATTATATACCTTTGTGTGTCTCCTCTTTCCTACTTAAAAAAATAGTATACTAAATATGCAATTCTGCACCTTGCATTTTCATTTTACAATATATCCTGGATGTCTTTCCATATCAGTCCACAGATATCTTTCACATTCTTTTCTGCAGCTGCATGCTATTATATTGTTTATGTACATACCATTGCAAAGATTTCCCCAGTTTTGTTATTTGAAAGGATTCACCAGCTTTCACAGAGTATTTTCATTTAAGCTTTCATTTAAAGGAAAATAGTACAGTGCAGCAAGAGAAAGAGAATACAGGCAAGCATTGGAAGTCAAAGAGACATCCCATGTGCAAGCTCCCCAAGGGCCCTTATTTGCAAGAGTGAGCCATGCTATGTCACCAGCTTGAACCACCAAGGTCTGTGAAAGGAATCTTGTTTACAGAAAGCTCAAAGGAGAAACTCTTAGGGAGGCTCTTTAAATAATCAAGCCAGGTTAGTCAGACACATAAATCCAGTGTAAACCATCAGTAAAGAAACTAACCCTAGGGGTCTCCAGGGAAAATTTCAGACCTTAATTAGCACATCATAAATTGATCAAGAGTCAAAAACCAGATATCTAGAAGGAAGGCAGAGCCAGGATCACTGAAAATCTTCTCCATGAAACCAATGTGAACAATGGAAACATTGTCAGAATTAACTATTTCAGAACTCAAGAAAGTAACCAAAATCTTGCAGCAATTAATGGAGTGTTTGTTCAAGAAAAATAGCCAAATCTCTGTAAAAAATCAGTGAGCTTTATGGCATTTTAACTTGCTTTATTCTCATTTTCCTCTCCTCAGTTCTGTAGTGGACTTAAAAATCAACAGCCTGGTATTGTGGTGAAAACCAGCAGTCTGGCAGGCACTCAATGAAGCATAAAAGTGTTAAATTCCTTTAAAGCCTCATTCTGAGAGAACTGTCATTATTTGAACTATCTGGTGATTCCCTGGAAGATGCTACTCTCATGGCTGTCTTTATTGACCAGATTCAGAGTTGACTCAGTGCAAACAGTCTTTCCCCAGGGGTACTGGTTGAAAACAATCATAGGCAATTATTTAACATTGCAACTGCCTGGAGTGGGCAAATAATTGAGGCAAACATTAAGCTCAACAGAAAGCTTAAAAGGAAAAATTCAGGAATTAGATATCTATAGGGGGCTTTGAAAAGCTCTGACATATTCCAAAAATCTAGAAGGCCACATGCATGTATACAGCTATGCACATGACTAAGGCTGTACACATGCTCAGAAAAGAACTGAGAAGGCCCTAAACTCTCACATCTAGCTAATCTTGAGGCACTGCTCAAGGCAGATGTGAAGACTATGGCAGAATTGTCAACTGCCTGGATGTGTTGAAGGGGTGCCTCAACACACACAGAGAACCCCTTGGCAAAAACTGGGAAACTTACTGATTCTAGGTATTTAAGGAAACCTCTGTCTAACCATTAGCTGACCAGTAAGCTAACTGAACATAGACATCAGTGGCTACTACAGCAAAGAATACAGACTTTACTGAATTAGTTCAGAAAAGTCTTTAAGCAAACAAATGACAACAACAAACCCTGAAGAAGCAAGAAAATATTTTTTTTCAGAGTTGTCACATTATTTAAAATGTTTCCAATGAAAGAAAATTATGAGAAATGAAAAGAAACAAGAAAGTATGCCCATACACAGCAGAAAAAACAGTCAATAGAAAATGTTCCTAAGGACTTTTAAACTTTGGCCTTATGAGACAAAGACTTAAAATTAGCTATTTTAAATATGTTAAAAGAACCAAAGGAAAGCATGTCTGAAGACCTAAAGGAAAGTATGGGGATGATATCTCATCAAATAGAGAATATCAATAAAGAGATAGAAATTCTAAAAAAAGCACCAAATAGAAATTTTGAAGTTGACAGTACAATAACTAAAATAAAAACTTCACTGGAGGAGCTCAAGAGCAGTTTTTAACAAAGAAGAAGAAAGAATCAATGAAGTTGAAGATAGGTCAAATGAAATTATCCAGTCTGAATAACAAAAAAAAAGAAAAAAAAAGGAGGAGAAAAATGAACAGGGCCTAAGAGCCCTGTGGGATACCATTAAGAAGACCAACATATGGGGATGTAAATTGATACAGCCACTATGGAGAACAGTATGGAGGTTCCTTAAAAAACTAAAAATAGAACTACCATATGACCCAGCAATTCCACTACTGGGCATATACCCTGAGAAAACCATAATTCAAAATGTACCATGTACATGTATAATCATATACCACAGTGTTCACTGAAGCTCTATTTACAATAGCCATGACATGGAAGCAACCTAAGTGTCCATCAAGAGATGAATGGATAAAGAAGATGTGGCACATATATACAATGGAATATTACTCAGCCATAAAAAGAAATGAAATTGAGTTATTTGTAGTGAGGTGGATGGACCTAGAGTCTGTCATACAGAGTGAAGTAAGTCAGAAAGAGAAAAACAAATACCATATGCTAACAGTATTTTATTCCATATATATGGAATTCCATATATATTCCATATATAAATGGTATTTAGATTCCATATATATGGAATCTAAAAAAAAAGTTTATGAAGAACCAAGGGGCAGGACGGGAATAAAGATGCAGACCTACTAGAGAATGGACTTTAGGACATGGGGAGGGGGAAGGGTAAGCTGGGATGAAGTGAAAGTCGCATGGACATGTGTACACTACTAAATGTGAAATCGATAGCTAGTGGGAAGCAGCCACATAGCACAGGGAGATCAGCTCGGTGCTTTGTGACCACCTAGAGGGGTGGGATAGAGAGGGTGGGAGGGAGGGAGATGCAAGAGGGAAGAGATTGGGGGATATATGTATATTTATAGCTGATTCACTTTGTTATAAAGCAGAAACTAACACACCATTGTAAAGCAATTAGACTCCAATGAAGATGTTAAAAAAAAAAAGAAAAAAAAGAAGACCAACATACAGATTGTGAGAGTCTCAAAAAGAGAAGAGAGGGAAAGAGATTATTTGAAGAAATAATGTACAAAAACTCCCCCAATCTTTTGCAAGATATAAATCTACAAATCTAACAAGCTCAACAGATTCCAGGATAAACTCAGAGATATCCACACCAAGGCATATTATAATCAAACTGTCAACAGCCAAGGACAAAGAGAGAATCTTGCAAGAGAAGAAAGAAGTGATTTGTCACATTCAAGAGATTTCCAATAGGACTATCAGCTGACTTCTCATCAGAAAGCTTGGAGACTAGAAAGCAGTAGGTTGACATATTCAAAGTATTGAAAGAAAAAACTGTCAGCCTATAATTCTATATCAAGCAAAATTGTCCATCAAAAGTGAGGAAGAAATAAGACATTCCCAGATAAACAAAAGCTGAAGAAGTATGTTACCATTATATCTGCCCTGTAAGAAATGCTAACAGGAGCCCAGGTTAAGATGAAAGGACACTAGGCAGTAACTCAAGGTCATTTGAAGAAATAAAGATCTCTGGTAAAAGTAAATACATGGGTAATTACAAAAGCAGGTATTATTGTAATTTTGGTTTATAACTCCACTTTTTATTTTCTATGTGATTCAAAAAATAAATACATAAAAAACTTAATTTACATTATTGAACACACAATGTATAAAGACGTGACATCAATAATAGAAATGTGGGGGGAGGAGAATCAAGCTGTATAGGAACAGAGTCTTCATATGTTATTCAAGTTAAGTGGGTATAAATTCAAATTGGATTGCTATAACTTTCGAATGTTAAGTGTAATCCCTATGGAAACCACAAAGACAATATCTATAACTTATATACATAAATACATGAGAAAGGAATAAAATGTTTCATACAAAAATCAATTAAAAGGGCTTCCCTGGTGACACAGTGGTTAAGAATCTGCCTGCCAATGCAGGGGACATGGGTTTGAGCCCTGGTCCAGAAGGATCCTACATGCCACAGAGCAACTAAGCCCATGCTCCACAACTACTGAGCCTGTGTTCTAGAGCCTGTATGCCACAACGAATGAAGCCTGTGCACCTAGAGCCCATGCTCCGCAACAAGAGAAGCCACTGCAAGGAGAAGCCCGCCTACATCAACAAAGAGTAGCCCCCACTCACTGCAACTAGAGGAAGCCCTCATGCAGCAATGAAGACCCAACACAGCCAAAAATAAATAAATAAATAAATTATTTAATTTTAAAAACTCAATTAAACACAAAAGAAGGCAGTAATGGGGGAAATGAAAAAAAAATTAAGGCATATAGAAAACAAATAGCAAAATGGCAAAAGAAAATCCCTTTAAATGTAAAAGAATTAAACTCTCCAACCAAAAGACAGAGATTAGCAGAATGGATTTTTTTAAACATGATTTATCTATATGCTATCTACAAGAGACTCACTTTAGATCTAAAGATACAGGTTGAAAGTGAAAGGAGGAAAAAAGATATTCCATGCCAATAGTAACCAAAAGAGAGCTGAAGCAGCTATACCAATACCAGACAAATGGACTTTAAATCAAAAAAGTTTACAAGAGACAAAAATGGATCTTGTATTAGTAAAAGGTTTTCTACAGCAAGAAGATACAATAATTATAAACATTCACACATCTATACCATATTCTCAAGATACATAAAGCAAAAATTGACAGAATTGAAGGGAGAACTAGACAGTTCTACAATAATAGTTGAAGACTTCAGTACCCTACTTTCAATAATGGGTAGATCAACCAGACAGATGATAAGTAAGGAAACAGAAGACTTGAACAACACAATAAGCCAACTAGGCTTAACAGATATATACACAATACTCCATCCAAACAACATCAGTCTCAAGCACACCTAAGACTGCTCCATGGACAGACCATATTCTAGGCTAGAAAACAAGTTTCAGTTGCTTTAAAAAATAGATTTTATACAAAGCATCTTTTCTGAACACAGTGGGGTGAACTTATAAATCAATAACAGAAGGAATACTAAAAAATTCACAAATATGTGGAAATTAATAACACACTCTCAAACAACTAATGAGTCAAAAAATAAATCAAAAGGGAAATTAGAAAATACTTAGAGTTAAGTGAAAATAGAAATACAACATACCAAAACTTATAGCAACCAATAAGACAATGCTCAGAGGAAAATTTATAGCTACAAATGTCTATATTTAAAAAGAAGAAAAATCTCAAATCCATAACCTAACTTTATACCTTAAGGGATTACAAAAATAAGAGAAAACTAAACCTGAAGATAGGAAATAATAAAGATCAGAGTGGAGGTAAACAAAAGAGAGAATAGGAAAACAATAAAGAAAATCAATGGAACCAAAAATTGGTTCTTAGAAAAGATTGACAAAATTTACAACCCTTTAGCTAGAATTACAAGGAAAAAAGAGAAGATGCAAATAACTAAAATCAGAAACGAAAGTGGGGACATTACTATCCAATTTACAGAGGTAAAAAGGATTATAACAGAATAATACAAAGGCAGTTAACCCCAAAGAAATGACAAATTCTTCAAAACACACAAATTACCTCAACTGACTCAAAAAGAAATAGAAAATAGAGATTGAATAAATAATCAAAAACCTCCCCCCAAACAAAAGTGCTGAACCAGATGGCTTCACCAGTGAATTCTACCACATATTTAAAGAGGAATTGAAACTAATCCTTCTTAACCCTTCCAAAAAGTTGAAAAGGAGGAAACACTTTATAAAAGCATTATTTTGATAACAAAGCCAGATAAAGACATCACACGAAAAGAAAATGACAGACCACTATCTTTATGAATATAGATGCAAAATAGTCAACAAAATATTAGCAAACAAAATCCAACAGAGCATTAAAAGGATTATTCACCATGACCAAGTGGGATTTATCCCAAGAATGCAGGGCTAGTTCAACATAAGAAAATCCATTGATGTAAGGAATAGAACATGAATAGAACAAAGAAAAAAAACTACATGATCATCTCAAACGATGCAGAAAAGGCATTTGATAGAATTCGATACCCTTTAATTGATAAAAGCTCTCAGAAAACTAGGAATAAAGGGGGAAAATCCTCAACATGATAAAGAGTATTTATGAAAAACCCACAGCTAACATCATATTCAATGGTGAAAACCTGAAAGCTTTCCTCCCTGAGATCAGGAACAAGACAAGGATGTCTACTTTCATTGCAGCTCCTCAACACTGTACTGGAAATTCGAGTCAGAGCTATTAGACAAGAAAAAGAAAGAAAAGAAATGCAAATAGGAAAGGAAGAGATAAACCTATCTCTTTTTGAAGAAGACATAATCCTATATATAGAAAATCCCAAAGAATTTACAAGAAAGTTATTAGAGTTTAAAAAATAAATAAATAAATTTAGCAAAATTGCAGGATATAAGATCAACTCACAAAGATCAGTTGTGTTTCTGTACACTAGCAAAGAATAATCAGAAAATGAAATTAGGAAAGTAATTCTATTTATAATAGCACCTAAAAGAATTAAATACTTAGGAATAAATCTATCCAAGGAGGTGAAAGACTTGTATACTGAAAATTACAAAACACAGATGATAGAAATTAAAGAAGACCTACATAAACGGAAAGACATTCCATGTCATGAATAGGAAGATTTAAAATTGTTTAAATGTCAAGGTCATCCAAAGTGAGATACATACAACACAATCCCTATTAAGCTTCCAACAGCCTATTTCACAGAAATGGAAAAGCCAGTCCTCAAATTTATATTAAATTGCAAATGGCCCCAAATACCCAAAATAATCTTGAAAAAGAAAAGCTGGTGGACTCACACTTCTCAATTTTGAAACTTACTACAAAGCTAAAGTGATTAGAACAGTGTGGTACTGGCATAACAATAGACATATAGACCAATAGAATAGAATAAAATAGAGAGCCCAGAAATAAACCATCATAATGTTTGAACCATCGTGTCAACAAGAGTGCCAAGACTATTCAACAGGAAAGAACAGCGTTTTCAACAAATGGTGCTGGGAAAACTGGATATCCACATGCAAAAGATTGAAATTGGAATCTTATCTTACACCACATACAAAAATAAACTCAAAATGGATCAAAGAAGTAAACATAAGAGCTAAAAATATAAAATTTATAGAAGAAAGCCTTGGAGAAAGTCTTTAAAACGTTGGGTTTGGCAATGACTTTATGGATATGACAACAAAAGCACAGGCAACAAAAGAAAAATAAACTGAACTTCAACAAATTAAGTACTTTTGTACATCAAAGGATATTGTCAAGATAGTAAAAAGACAACCTGCAGAATGAGGATATTTGAAAATTATATATCTGATTAAGGATTAATATCCAGAATATATAAAGAACTCAACAACAAGAAACAAATGACCCAATTCAAAAATAGTCAAATGACATGAATAGACATTTCTCTAAAGAAGATAGAAAAAGGCCAATAAACTTAAAAAGATGCTTAACATCATTAGTCATTAGGGAAATGCAAATCAAAACCAAAATAAGACACTACTTCGTACCTGCTAGGATAACTATAATAAAAATCAATAACAAAAATGAAAAACAAAAAGTGTGGATAAGGGTGTGGAGAAATTGGAACCCTCATGCATTGCTGGAGGGAATGTAAAATGATGCTCTGTAGAAAACATTTTGGTGGTTTCTCAAAAGAGTAGACATAGAACTACCATATGACCAAGTAAATGCCACTCCTAAGTATATATCCATAAAAATAGAAAACAGTGAATCAAAAAGACATTCATATACCAATGTTTGTAGCAACATTATTCACAATAGCCAAAAGGTGGAAAAACCCAAATGTCTATCAACAGATGAATATATAAACAAAACATGGTATATACATACAATGGAAGACCATTGTCATAGAAAGGATTGAAATTTTGATGTATGCTACAACATGAATGGACTTGGAAAACATCATGCTTAGTGAAATAAGTCAGACACAAAGGGATAAATATTGTATGATGGTATGAAATTATATGAGGTACCTGGAAGAGGCAAATACACAGACACAGAAAATAGATTAGAGGTTACCAGGGGTTGGGGTGAGGGGAAAAGAGTATTGTTTACTGGGTACAAAGCTTTTGCTAGGGATGATGAAAAGTTTTAAGTGTAGATAATGGTTATGGTTACATAACACTGTGAATATATTTAATGCCACTGAATTATACACTTACAAATGGTTAAAAAGATAAAGATAACATTTTGTATATCTCACCACAATAAAAACACATAGTACTATAAAGCTAAGTGTAATAGTAAGATTTTATTATTGATAGTGATCAAGAGCTATTACTTATTAAAATCCAAGACTATGCAGGAAACATTAGCTTGAAACTTACGGTCACTCTCTGGGTGTTTTAGTCCATGAGTGTTTGTAATTATACCTATTACTTTGCAAATTTAACAAATGAACTGCTAGGGGAAAAAATATGAATCCTTTTGAAAAATGAATATTATGTTGGAGTAAAAGACTACAAGCATACCTCGTTTTATTGCACTTTGCTTTATTACACTTAACAGATACTGTATTTTTTACAGATTGAATTTTTGTGGCAACCTTGAATCAAGCAAATCTATTGGTGCCATTTTCCCAACAGTATTTGCTCACTTTGTGTCTCTATGTCACATTTTGTTAATTCTCTCAATATATAAAACTTTTTCATTATTATTATATTTGCTATGGTGATCTGTGATCAGCTGTCTTTGATGTTACTATTGTTAATTGTTTGGGGGGCACCAAGAACCACATACACATAAGAAGGTGAACTTAACCAATAAATGTTGTGTATCTTCTAACCACCCCAATGACTAAGCCATTCCCCTATCTCTCTCCTGCCCCTCAGGCCTCCCTGTTTCCTGAGACACAACAATATTGAAATTAGGTCAATTAATAACCCTACAATGGCCTCTAAGTGTTCAATTGAAAGGAAGAATTGCACATCACTCACTTTAAATCAAAAGCTAGAAATGATTAAGCCTAGTGAAGAAAGCATATCGAAAGCCAAGATAGGCCAAAAGCCAGACCTCTTGCACCAAACAGCCAGTTCTGAATGCAAAGAAAAAGTTCTTGAAGGAAATTAAAAGTACTAATCCAGTGAACACATGAATGATAAGAAAGCGAAATAGCCTGATTGCTGACATGGAGAAAGTTTTAGTGGTCTGGAAAGAAGATCACAACATTCCCTCAAGCAAAAGCCCAATCCAGGGCAAGGTTCTAACCCTCTTCAATTCTATGAATACTGACAGAGGTGAGGCAGCTGCAGAAGAAAAGTTTGAAGCTAGCAGAGTTTGGTTCATGAGGTTTAAGGACAGAAGCTGTCTCCATAACATCAAAGTGCAAGGTGAAGCAGCAAGTGCTAATGTAGAAGCTGAAGCAAGTTATCCAGAAGATCTAGCTATGAGATAATGAATGAAGGTGGCTACACATTATCAACAGACTTTCAATGTAGATGAAACAGCCTTCTATTGGAAGAAGTTGTCATCTAGGACTTTCATAGCTAGAGAGGAGAAGTCAATGCCTGACTCCAAAGCTTCAAAGGACAGTCTGACTCCCTTGCAGCTGGTGACTTGAAGTTGAAGCTAATGTTTATTAACCACTTCAAAAATCCTAGGGCCCTTAAGAATTACACTAAGTCTACTCTGCTTGTGCTCAGCAACACAGGAACAACAAAGCCAGGGTTTACTGAATATTTTAAGCCCACTATAATAAAGACCTACTTCTCGGAAAAAAAAGTTTCCTCTCAAAATATGACTGCTCATTGACAATGTGCCTGGTCACCCCAGGAGCTTTGGTGGAGGTGTACAACGCGATTCATGTTGTTTTCATGCCTGCTAATGTAACATCCATTAGGCAGCCCATGGATCAATAAGTGATTTCAACTTTCAGTTTCAAATTGTACCCTTCTCTTCTAGAGCCTGGTTGGGGTAGAAGTCTCTACACTCCTTTTGTTGTCTTTACTAAATCCTGCTTATATGTGCCTAATAAACTTTTAGATTGTTGATACTTATCATCTATGGTCCTCAGGTGTAGGGTTGTGGCTGATTGTATTCGGTGGCCCTGAAAAGGTGCATCAGTCCCATCTCCCCCTTCAGTGAGTGCAAGTGACTGACAGCCTCAGGTGCTGCTCTGAGTCTACCACAGTGTTAACACTGAGGCCATGCACCCTTTAGGCTGTTCCCAGCCAATGAATGACAAGCATGGCAGGGATGTTAATGAAAGTCTTGTGAAGGGCTATCTGCTGATAGGCAATTTTGGCTAGAGGGCTTCTCATTGGCCTGCCAGAAGTTTTCTTAACATGGCACTGCAGTCTGGGGCTCTTCTTCTCCAGCCTTCTTCTCTTCCCTCCCTCCTACAAAGAGGTCAGACCAGCATCACAGTCTGAAGGCTCTCCCTACCTCCTCTGGCTACCTGCCTTTTTCTTCTTACAGTCATTTCCCCCAGTAAATCCTTTCCATATCTAATTCCATCTTGGAGTCTGCTTCTTGAAAGATCCAAACTAACACACTATAGAAAATGTCCTGTTCGAAATTCTAATACGCTTCTGTCAGGATACATACAGGATTTTTTCTTTACCTTCATAATTCAAAAATTATTGCTAGGATATGTTTTAAGAGCAAACCTCTTTCACAGGTTTTTTTTTAAATTTAGAATATTGTGATTCTTTTGAGATTTGTAATCAGTTTTTTCTCTTTAAGAAAGTTTTATAGACTTACGTTTTTAATTCTTGTTTTTTTTGTTTCAATTGTTTTTTTTCCTCTTCATCAGAAACATCCATAATTCTTAGCTTGAATCACTGTCATTTTTTCTTCTTTACCTATTGTGCTCTTTCTCTTTATTTTTATCTTAAGTCATTTTTCTCTTTAGTTCTTGGAGAATTTATCAAGTGTTTCCCCCCACAATATAGCTGCACAAAAGGAAAAATCTATCCAGTCTTGGGACTTGGACAAGGACAGTATCCAGGCTTAGTATTGAGAGAGAAATTTGTCCAAGTAGATAGATAGTGAAATCAAGAGCCCTATACACCTGTAGATGGTGAGAGTGGGTCTAATACAGGGAACCACCTGGCTGAAGTGAAGTCTCCACTCCCTGCCCCTACTACCACCAGCCCCATGATTCAGTTCCCTGACACTTAATATCGATTCAGGAAACTTTAATGCCCAAGGGCTTTGCTGCCTCATGTCTCTATCCCCACTCAAAATGCTTTATCTGTGGCAATAATACCACCTCTGATGCAGCATGTCATTCCCTGGATACCTTCCTCAACTCACTGTTAAATCCAATGTCATAAAGATTTTCTCCAGTTTTCTTCAGTAAGTTTTACATTTTTAGATCTTCTATTTAGGTCTTTGATTCATTTTGAGGGTTCTTTTTTTTTATGGTGTAAGATTCCAATTTCATTCTTTTTGCACATGGATATTCAGGCAGGGGCAGGGCAGAGGGCTTCCTGTGTATTTCCAGTCAGGAAGGTTTGCCCTGTTTCTGACTGCATGGAACTAGTAGTAACTAGAAACTCCTCCAATCCTATCAGTAGTTGTTACTCCTAATTTTTGGTGGTTTTAAAAAATCCTTTTCATGGGCTTCCCTGGTGGCGCAGTGGTTGAGAATCCGCCTGCTGATGCAGGGGACACGGGTTCGTGCCCCGGTCCGGGAAGATCCCACATGCCGCGGAGCGGCTGGGCCCGTGAGCCATGGCCGCTGAGCCTGCGTGTCCGGAGCCTGTGCTCCGTAACAGGAAAGGCCACAACAGTGAGAGGCCCACATACCACAAAAAAAAAATAAAATAAAAAAATAAATAAAAAATAAAAAATCCTTTTCAAAGCCGACTAGGTATTTTAGTGACAGGTTGGGGGAGAATGCATCAGGAGCTCTCTTGAGAGGCTGTTTCACAGAAGCCTTTACTCCATCACATCGTTTTATACAAGAAATGTGCAAATCACTCTCTTCGCTTCTATTCATTAAAGGCATTTTTCCTAGAAACCATGGCTTGAGTGTTAATGAAACACTGAGTCCGCACCCTCACAGCATTATATAGGTTCAATAAGTGTTGGAACAATGAGTAATGGGGTTCAAATTATTAGTTCCCAAGAATTTTATTTCTCCTACTTTGTCATATTGCATATTATATTTTAATCACATTCACTAAGTTAATGTGTTTAAAATGAAGATCAACAGTGTATAAACTGACCCTCTTTCCTAAATTAGAAAATATACTTCCTGACTTTGACAATTCACATAGAATAATTGAGAACAACTGTAAAGAAGAGGAGGATAAAGTCATGAGTGTTTTCTCTGTCGTATCTTGCACACAATCTGGTGAGCAACCAGTGTGGGAACCGTAAGTATGGAAAACAGTGATTTTTAAAAAGGAGAGGAAGCAAAACACATGAATGAGAAAATCATCCTAGAAATAATACCAAAAAACACATATTAAAATATATGTTAATTTCTTTTTTCAGTATCCATTTAAGCACATAAAATTAATACAAAACCTGATTTTCAATAAAATATTTTGTTTGGTCACCTGTTTATTTAGATGGGAAGTCAGGGATTACAGGAGAGCTTCTCAGACAAATTTGCACAAAATAGTCAATTGTCATGTGTGACTTTGAAATAAGCCTTGACGTATTACTAGTTAAGGTTTAGGCTTAGCTGCTATAACAAATGGATCCAAAAAAGCAGTGGCTGCAGCAAAACAGAAATTTATTTCTTCACATGATAGCTCATTGGTAAGTGGAGGTTCCAAGATGGGCAGGTGGTTCTCTTCTGTGACATCATCCATCCCCCAGGGAGGTGGTCTTTGTCCACATGTTCAAAACTGCCTCACCAGCACTTCAACTGCACCCTGGCCCCAGTTAGGGAAAAGGCAGAAAGTGGAGGGCAAGTGTTTTTATTTAGGAAGTTTATGCAGATGTGTTGCACATGTCTTTTTTGTCCATATTCCAATGATAAGGAAATCACATGGCCATATCTGGCTCTAAGGAAAACTAGATTTGTCTCTAACATTCTATGGGATGCTTTCTAATACTAAAAGGAAGAAAGAAAGAATGGACATTGGAAGACAATTACCAGTCTTTTCCATACTTGAAAAAAAAAGTTTAGTATAGTCATTCTTGTCTCAAGATTTAAATAAAATACTTATAAGGAGGAAGCTATCACAAAGCTAAACCTCAGGAAAATGTTATGTATTGCCAAACATTATTTTTATCTAAGGATGCACAGAAAGCACTCTCAGAGTGGTTATTATTTGTCACACAGTTTATGAGCCGTAGGAAAGAAATGAAGTTCACCCAAAAATGGATGTCAGTCAGCTCGGTGCTTTGTGACCACCTAGAGGGGTGGGATAGGGAGGGTGGGAGGAAGGGAGACACAAGAGGGAAGAGATATGGGGATATATGTATATGTATAACTGATTCACTTTGTTATAAAGCAGAAACTAACACACCATTGTAAAGCAATTATACTCCAATAAAGATGTTTAAAATTTAAAAAAAGGATCTCAGACCTGCCAATTGCACCTTCAATTTTCTAGCGTCCTCTCTAAAATTACCACTCCACCCCATTTCCTATGCCTTGAGGAGGCAGGAGTTTTACTGAGCACTGACCTATAACTGGCATCTCACTCAGCCAAAAGACCCTTATTGGCATTAGGTGAAGCTTCACCATTTGTGTAAACCAGGAACGCCATACAAAAGAAAAACAAGAAGTTCTGGAATTCAGGTAGAGAACTGAACAGCAGGCTAGGAGTTGGATAATTTCACTTCCCTTCCTGGTTCTATTACTGCCTCACTGAGAAGCTTTCCCATGGACTGACAATATCAAAATAAGATCAGGAATACTATGTTTTTTAAAAAAAAATCTCCATATCCTGGGAGCATCCCCTCAGGAGCCAAAGATAAATTCGTAAGTAGCAAAGGCTAAGATCAACAGAGATTTCATAAAGGTCTGCTCCTATAGCAGATTTTTGGCAAGAGATTGGTATCCTGGGCTAATTATTCTCAGTTCCTCATCATCTAATCCAATCTTTGCCCTGGGAAGCTGATCTCTACGAATAGCATCAGCCAGCCTCTCTTGACCTTTGAGCACAATTGGGTTTGACCAATGGGAGGCTTTATCAGGAGATCAAAAGGCAAAAAGAGAGAGAAGTTGAAGTATTTCTTCTTCCTCCTTCTGTACTCCAGCACTATGAGTCTGGCAAGGTCTCCACTACAGCCCAGCTCCTGTTGAGTGGCTCTCTTCCACAGCTCTAGCTTTCCTAGGCTCTGGCTAAACCATTTCCTCTTGTCCTTTCAGGTCTAAGTGTGGTAATGATTTCTCTTCGTTGCTAGTTCTTGGATGTGTGATGATTTGTTATTGCTTCCCTTAATCTTGTCCACAACTCCAGAAACAGCCCCTTTGTTAAATGCCAGTTAAACCCATGGATTGTGCGATCTGTTTTGTTTTGGGACCTGATACAATACTTATATCAGGAATTGTTCCAGGAAATAGATTCTCAAGATGTGACTATGGGATTGGGCAGCTCACATATTTGAAGAGCACATGAATATCCTCCTTGTGGGGACAATGCTTACTCAAATTCTCATAGAAGGTGGCATAGGATGAATTACAGGTAGGAAGCAAGGCACTGGGAGATGGAGTGGCTATAGGAGTTAGCTATTATGATGACAATGGTGATTATGAGGATTGTGGATTATTATGGCTTCTTCTGACTGTCCTAAAGAGAGCTCCTTCCCCATGCCTCAAAAAAAAAGATTAAGGATCTAAACTCCCATCACAAAGTATAAGTGGACAGTCAGAAAATCTTATGGTTTTACCTTAAAGAAGGCCCTTATCTCATCTAGCTGCAAGACCAACATAGATTGGATTAGGCCCAGAGTTGCAATGCCAGTTAAATATGTAACCCTATCAGGTCTCTAATGCTAAGGTAAAGACACTAGGAAGGAGTGAGATGCTGAGACAGGATGGGGATATTTGGAGAGACAAAGCTGAGAACTTCAAATCAGCAGTTCTCGCAGAACCTCCTTTACCAGTAGAAGCAGCTGTCTACTCTGAGGAAACCATCTCTCCTTCAGAAAAACTTTTCTGCCTCATCTGGAGCATTTGCCTTGAAAAGGGATACGAACTCGCATCCCCTGCATCAGCAGATGGACTCTCAACTACTGCGCCACCAGGGAAGCCCAATTTTTTTTTTTTTTTAGATTCCATATATATGTGTCAGCATACAGTATTTGTTTTTCTCTTTCTGACTTACCAACCTTACCCACTGGGGGCAGACACCAAAAACAATGGGAACTATGAACCTGGGACCCCAAACACAGTATGTTAAGCAAAATGAGAAGACAGAGAAATACACAGTAGTTGAAGGAGCAAGGTAAAAACCCTACCAGACCAAATAAATGAAGAGGAAATAGGCAGTCTATCTGAAAAAGAATTCAGAGTAATGATAGTAAAGATGATCCAAAATCTTGGAAATAGAATGGAGAAAATACAAGAAATGTTTAACAGGGACCTAGAAGAATTAAAGAGCAAACAAACAATGATAAGCAACAAAATAAATGAAATTAAAAATTCTCGAAAGGAATCAATAGCAGAATAACTGACACAGAAGAACAGAAGAACAGAACAGATAAGTGATCTGGAAGATAAAATACTGTAAATAACTACCACAGAGCAGGATAAAGAAAAAATCATGAAAAGAATTGAGGACAGTCTCAGAGGCCTCTGGGACAACATTAAATGCACCAACATTCAAATTATAGGGGTCCCAGAAGAAGCAGAGAAAAAAGAAAGGGTCTGAGAAAATATTTGTAGAGATTATAGTTGAAAACTTCCCTAACATGGGAAAGGAAATAGTCAATTGAGTCCAGGAAGTGCAGAGAGTTCCATACAGGATAAATCCAAGGAGAAACAAGCCAAGACACATATTAACCAAACTATAAAAAATTAAATACAAAGAAAAAAACACTAAAAACAGCAAGGGAAAAGCAACAAACAACATACAAGGAAATCCCTATAAGGTAAACAGCTGATCTTTCAGCAGAAACTCTGCAAGCCAGAAGCGAGTGGCAGGACATATTTAAAGGGATGAAAGGGAAAAAACTACAACCAAGATTACTCTACCCAGCAAGGATCTCATTCATATTCGACAGAGAAATTAAAACTTTTACAGACAAGCAAAAGCTAAGAGAACTCAGCATCACCAAAACCAGCTTTACAACAAGTGCTAAAGGAACTTCTCTAGGCAGGAAAGGCAAGAGAAGGAAAAGACCTACAAAAACAAACTCAAAACAATTAAGAAAATGGTAATAGGAACATACATATCGAAAATTATCTTACTGTAAATGGATTAAAGGTTCCAACCAAAAGACACAGACTGCCTCAATGGATACAAAATAAGACCTGTATATATGCTATCTCCAAGAGACCCACTTCAGACCTAGGTACACATACAGACTGAAAGTGAGGGGATGGAAAAAGATATTCCATGCAAATGGAAATCAAAAGAAAGCTGGAGTAGCAATTCTCATATCAGACAAAATAGACTTTAAAATAAAGACTATTACAAGAGACAAAGAAGGACACTACATAATGATCAAGGGATCAATCCAAGAAGAAGATGTAACAATTGTAAATATTTATGCACCCAACATAGGAGTACCTCAATACAAAAGGCAAATGCTAACAGCCATAAAAGGGGAAATTGACAGTAACACAATCATAGTAGGGGACTTTAACACCTGACTTTCACCAATGGACAGATCATCCAAAATGAAAATAAATAAGGAAACACAAGTTTAAATGATATATTAAATACGATGGACTTAATTGATATTTATAGGACATTCCACCCAAAAACAATAGAACACACTTTCTTCTCAAGTGCTCAAGGAACATTCTCCAGGATAGATCATATCTTGGGTCACAAATCAAGCCTTGGTAAATTTAAGAAATTGAAATCATATCAAGTATCTTTTCCAACCACAATACTATGAGACTAGATGTCAATTACAAGAAGAAAAATCTGTAAAAAAAAAAAAAATACAAACACATGGAGGCTAAAAAATACATCACTTAATAACCAAGAGATCACTGAAGAAATCAAAGAGGAAATCAACAAATACCTAGAAAAAAATGACAATGGAAACACAATGACTCAAAACCTATGGGATGCAGCAAAAGCAGTTCTAAGAGAGAAGTTTATAGCAATACAATCCTACCTCAAGAAACATCTCAAATAAACAACCTAACCTTACACCAAAAGCAATTAGAGAAAGAAGAACAAAAACCCCCCAAATTTAGCAGAAGGAAAGAACTCATAAAGATCAGATCAGAAATAAATGAAAACGAAATGAAGGAAACAATAGCAAAGATCAATAAAACTAAATGCTTGTTCTTTAAGAAAATAAACAAAAGTGATAAACCATTAGCCAGACTCATCAAGAAAAAAAGGCAGAAGATTCAAATCAATAGAATCAGAAATGAAAAAGGAGAAGTAACAACTAACCCTGCAGAAATACAAAGGATCATGAGAGATTACTACAAGCAACTCTATGCCAATAAAATGGACAACTTGGAAGAAATGGACAAATTCTTAGAAAAGCACAACCTTCCAAGACTGAACCAGGAAGAAATAGAAAATATAAACAGACCAATCAGAAGCACTGAAATTGAGACTGTGATGAAAAATCTTCCAACAAACAAAAGCCCAGGACCAGATGGCTTCACAGGCAAATTCTATCAAACATTTAGAGAAGAGCTAACACCTATCCTTCTCAAACTCTTCCAAAAGATAGCAGAGGGAGGAACACTCCCAAACTCATTCTATGAGGCCACCATCACCCTGATACCAAAACCAGACAAAGATGTCACAAAAAAAGAAAACTACAGGCCAATATCACTGATGAACAGATATGCAAAAATCCTCAGTAAAATACAAGCAAACAGAATCCAACAGCACATTAAAAGGATCACACATGGGCTTCCCTGGTGGCGCAGTGGTTGAGCATCCGCCTGCTGATGCAGGAGACACAAGTTCGTGCCCTGGTCCAGGAGGATCCCACATGCCGCGGAACAGCTGGGCCTGTGAGCCATGGCCGCTGAGCCTGTGCGTCCAGAGCCTGTGCTCTGCAACGGGAGAGGCCACAACAGTGAGAGGCCTGCGTACCACAAAAAAAAAAAAAAAAAAAAAAAGATCATACAGCATGACTAAGTCAGGTTTATCCCAGGAATGCAAGGATTCTTCAATATATGCAAATCAATCAATAATACACCATATTAACATATTGAAGGAGAAAAACCATATGATCATCTCAATAGATGCAGAAAAAGCTTTTGAAATAATTCAACACCCATTTATGATAAACACCCTCCAGAAAGTAGGCATAGAGGGAACTTACCTCAACATAATAAAGGCCACCTATGACAAATCCACAGCCAACATTGCTTTTAGTGATGAAAAACTGAAACCATTTCCGCTAAGATCAGGAACAAGACAAGGTTGCCCATTCTCACCACTTTTATTCAACACAGTTTTGGAAGTTTTAGCCACAGCAATCAGAGAAGAAAAGGAAATAAAAGGAATCCAAATCAGAAAAGAAGAAGTAAAGCTGTCACTGTTTGCAGATGACAAGATACTATACACAGAGAATCCTAAAGATGCTACCAGAAAACTCCTAGAGCTAATCAATGATTTTGGTAAAGTAGCAGTATACAAAATTAATGCACAGAAATCTCTTGCATTCCTATACACTAATGATGAAAAATCTGAAAGAGAAATTGAGAAAACACTCCCATTTACCATTGCAATGAGAAGAATAAAATACCTAGGAATAAACCTACTTAAGTGGATGGATCTAGAGTCTGTCATACAGAGTGAAGTAAGTCAGAAAGAGAAAAACAAATACCATATGCTAACACATATATATGGAATCTAACAAAAAAAAAAGTTCTTGAAGAACCTAGGGGTAAGACGGGAATGGAGACACAGACCCACTAGAGAATGGACTTGAGGATGTGGAAAGGGGGAAGGGTAGGCTGTGACAAAGTGAGAGAGTGGCATGGACATATATACACTACCAAACATAGAATAGATAGCTAGTGGGAAGCAGCCGCATAGCACAGGGAGGTCAGCTCGGTGCTTTGTGACCACCTAGAGGGGTGGGATAGGGAGGGTGGGAGGGAGGGAGACACAAGAGGGAAGAGATATGGGAACATGTGTATATGTATAACTGATTCACTTTGTTATAAAGCAGAAACTAACACACCAGTGTAAAGCAATTATACTCCAATAAACATGTTAAAAAAAAGAAAACCTACCTAAGGAGACAAAAGGCCTGTATGCAGAAAACTATAAGACACTGATGAAAGAAATTAGAGATTATACAAACAGATGGAGAGATACACCATGTTCTTGTATTGGAAGAATCAACATTGTGAAAATAACTCTACTACCCAAAGCAATCTACAGATTCAATGCAATCCCTATCAAACTAGCAATGGCTTCTTTTCACACAACTAGAAAAAAAATTGCACAATTTGTATGGAAACACAAAAGATGCTGAATAGACAAAGCAATCTTGAGAAAGAAAAGCAGAGCTGGAGCAATCAGACTCCTGGACTTCAGACTATATTACAGAGCTACAGTCATCAAGACAGCATGGTACTGGCACAAAAACAGAAATATAGAACAATGAAACAGGATAGAAAGCCCAGAGATAAACCCACGCACATATGGTCACCTTATCTTTGATAAAGGAGCAAGAGTATACAGCGGAGAAAAGACAGCCTCTTCAATAAGTGGTGCTGGGAAAACTTGACAGCTACATGTAAAACAATGAAATTAGAACACTGCCTAACACCATATACAAAAATAAACTCAAAACGGATGAAAGACCTAAATGTAAGGCCAGACACTACAAAATATAAAACTCTTAGAGGAAAACATAGGCAGAACACTCTATGACATAAATCACAGCAAGATCCTTTTTGACCCACCTCCTAGAGAAATGGAAATAAAAACAAAAATAAACAAATGGGACCTAAGGAAACTTAAAAGCTTTTGCACAGCAAAGGAAACCATAAACAAGATGAAAAGACAACCCTCAGAATGGGAGAGAATATTTGCAAAGAAAGCAACTGGCAAAGGATTAATCTCCAAAATATACAAGCTGCTCATGCAGCTCAATATCAAAAAAACAAACAACCCAATGCAACAATGGGCAGAAGACATAAATAGACATTGCTTCCAAGAAGATATACAGATTGCCAACAAACTCATGAAAAGATGCTCAACATCACTAATCATCAGAGAAATGCAAATCAAAACTACAAGGAGGTATCACCCCACACCAGTCAGAATGGCCATCATCAAAAAATCTACAAACAATAAATGTTGGAGAGGGTGTGGAGAAAAGGTAACACTCTTGCACTGTTGGTGGGAATGTAAACTGATATAGCCACTGTGGAGAACAGTATGGAGGTTCCTTAAAAAACTAAAACATAGAACTACCATATGACCCAGCAATCCCACTACTGGGCATATACCCTGAGAAAACCATAATTCAAAAAGAGGCATGTACCACAATGTTTATTGCAGCACTATTTACAATAGCCAGGACATGGAAGCAACCTAACTGTCCATTGACAGAAGAATGGATAAAGAAGATTTGGCACATATATACAATGGAATATTACTCAGCCATAAAAAGAAATGAAATTGAGTTATTTGTAGTGAGGTGGATAGACCTAGAGTCTGTAATATAGAGTGAAATAAATCTGAAAGAGAAAAACAAATACGGTATGCTAACACATATATATGGAATCTTAAAAAAAAATAATAAAAGGTCCTGAAGAACCTAGGGGCAGGACAGGAATAAAGACGCAGAAGTAGAGAATGGATTTGAGGACACAGGGATGGGGAAGGGTAAGCTGGGACTACGTGAGAGAGTGGCATGGACATATATACACTACCAAATGTAAAATGGATGGTTAGTGGGAAGCAGCTGCATAGCACAGGGAGATCAGCTCAGTGCTTTGTGACCACCTAGAGGGGTGGGAGGGAGATGCAAGAGGGAGGGGATGTGGGGATATATGTTTACGTATAGCTGATTCACTTTGCTGTACAGCAGAAACTAACACAGCAGCGTAAAACAATTATACTCCAATAAAGATGTTTAAAAAAAAAAAAAAGATAGGTTAGAAAAATAAAAGGATTTTACAAAATAAATAAAGAGATCATTAAATAAATGCTTAAAATAATCATTATTAATATAGAAGTAAAAATTGATTTAAGAATAGAATTTTAACCTATAATGGAAACGAATCTGAAACAGAATATATATACATATATATGTGTATATATATGTACATATAACTGAAACACTTTACTGTACACTTGAAACTAACACAGTATTGCAAATCAACAATACCTCAGTTTAAAAAAATAAGAATTTAAATTTTTTAAACATTTTAACAGTAAAAATAAAGAATAAGTATATAAAAATAAAGGAAAAGAAGACAGAAGCAGGAAGACAAAGATGAAAGAGATAGACATCAAGCTAAATTAGGAATAGATGTAAGGAAGGGAATAACCATCTAAACTACCACAAAACGTTCAGAGGCAACACAGACACAGTTTTCCCCAGTTGCCTTGATAGCATGAAGTCTATTATTTCCATAATAAAGCTTTCTTCTACCTAGCACCTCCCAAACCCTTCCCCACACCCAAGGAATGCAGGAACTCTTCCGGAATTTACCCAATAAAACGGTAACCTTGTTTCAAAAACTGTTTGAAATGACTCTATCTTCAAGCAGCTTTTTCTGAAAATTCTCAGTGATGGAAGGTAGGTGGGGAGGCCTCACCTGAAGTAGAGAGAGAAAAAGGTCTGATTAACTCCACCACTGGTGGTGCTTTTGCTGTTGTATGAGGTTGCTGTTAAAAACTGGTCCTTGCTTATATACTGTCCATTCTCCCAAGGTATCTTATTTACGTAGATCCTTGCACAGGCCACTCTTTGTTCTCTGAGAGTGGAGGAGCTCAGCCGGGCCCCATGCTGGGGTCCCAAGTCTGCAACTCTTAGGGGTCAGCTCTTTCACTTCCCACACAAGGCCCCATCAAGTGCCCCAGTAGCACTGGGTCAAGCACAACAGCAACTCCAGGGAGTCATCTCTCAAGTCTTCTAAAGGAGGTCATCCTGCTTGATTCCAAAATGCCACATTTATCCTTCCAGAGGGGCGACATTTGTGACTTGGTTGATGTTCTGGCACTTCTCTCTCTGGAGAAGAGGAAACTAAATCACAAATTGAGTTCATATGCAGGTGTCTTGACAGAATATCCATTCCTCTAATATTATGGAATACGTTCTAAGATATTGAGACACACAATAGATAAGTCCTTGATATAAGAATATAAGAAGTCTTAACATAAGAATATAATATAATGTAAGTCTTTTATATAATATAAAAGCAGAATAGGAAAAGAAAAATGAAAACAAAATTAGCAAAACCCAGCTATAAGCAGGCCAGTAGTCTCATCTCTTCTGGAATTCCTGCTTTACTACTTCTCCCTATTTTGGGTCCTTCATGCCCAAGAAGGAAGAGCGAGAAAGAGAGCTATTTTTCCCTGGAGCCCATGTTGAGGGCCATGGTCATGTCACACGAGTCATTGCTCTTCAGAACCAGGAGTCCCTGTGACTAGAGTTGTAGGGCGCACCCTGCCCACACATAGCTCAGCATCATTAGACTGGCATATCATCATGTCACAGAATCCAAAACCAGATAATAAGCCACCATTGGAGTTACTTGCTGAGATGGTGATCATCCCAAACCAACTAATTGGAAAACCAGTGTTTCGTACCGTGCCTCACAAGGGGGTGCTATTTCCGACTGATTGCACTTGGACATACTGAGGAGACTTTGAAAAAGCACTGATGAGTTCTTCCCCTCATATGTAGAAAGAGTAATAGACTTTTTTGTACCTCCATTATATATTTCAAGAAGAATAAAATGAACTATCTTCTTCAATAATTAAGCGTGCAGAGTCTGCTGGGAATGATGTTGTTTTACTTGCCATTTTACATATCTATGAAGAGGCATGGGAAGAAATGATTTGAGGATAGCCTATTTTTCTTTTATAATGTTTTTCTATGTTAAATGAAGTATACTCACATTGCAGACAATTAGAAAACAGAACAGGAAAAAAGTGTCCCTCATACTCTCGTATATCATTATGAACACTTTGGGGTGTTTCCTTCTAACTGTTTTCCTAGCTACCCACTAGGAAAAAAAAAAAACTACGAACACATAGTATATACAATAGAGTCCTTTTTTATTTAATTTAAATAATATTATGAGCATTTCCTCAGATTACTATCTATTTTCTATTTTCACAAGGCTTATTTTATTTTTAATATCTGTATAATAGAATTTTTGTTTACATAACCATTCTATTATTGTACATTTAGATTATTTCTAGAAGTTTATAATTACAAGAAAAGCTAAGGAGTGGTAAATCAGATATGGATCTAGTTCCAAAATTATATTACTTCCCTAGGAATGATACTCAGGAGTAGAACTACAGCGTACTACAATGTGACCATTTTTATGTTTCTAAATAAATGTCACTAAATTGTCTTCCAGCTAGGGGTGGAATTCAAAATATTTAACACCTAGTATGGACACAGGCTAATCAGAGCAGACTTCCACTGTCAATAACCTGTAAAAGAGCCTTGGTGCACACAAGCAGAATATTAGCGTGCTTATGCTAATTTACAGGGCCACCAAATTATACCCTAAACAGCATTATTACCATTTATATATTTAAAAACCTCTAACCAAAAAGAGAGATCCCTCATCTTTTTTCATCAATACTATTTTAATGTTTAATATTCAACCTTATTGGTAAGGTTGAAGTTTTTTTCCTGATTCCAAACGGATTCTTTTAAAAATTAACTCTTCATTCCATTTCTTTGCACATTTACTTATTGGAGTCCTAATGTTTTGTTTACATATCAGAGAGGCCATATTGCACAGTGGTTAAGAGAGCAGCCTCTGAAGTTAGAAGGACAGGGGTTTTGCTCCTCACACTATGGCTAAGTGACATTGGACTAGTGTTTTTAGTCAGCTCAGACTACCATAACAAAATACCACAGACTAGGTAGCTTAGACAACAGAAATTTATTTCTCACAGTTCTGGAGGCTACAATTTGAGATGATATCAAAATCATGTAGGCTTGAAAAAAGGATTTTTTTCCCCTAATGCACACCACCAGTTCAGTAGCACAAACTGATCATACACATTATATCTTCTTGTTCTCCAAACACACATACACAAGAATGAGAGAAGGGAAGAATGGATGAAAAATTTCAACAAATTTTTGGAACACTTCAAGAAGCTGAGGAAGCAAAAACCCAAAAGCCTGCAGAAGAGAAGAGTAATGAGAAGCAAGGGAATCCACATCCACAGAACCCCAGAAAAGCTTAGGATTTGGAAGTATCTGTTTCCATGGAAGGTGCAGATATGATGTGAGAATAAAAACAGGGGGCTTGGTTGAACACAGATAGAACAATTCAACTCCTCACACATCCGTTTACTCACTCTTTACAGCCCAAAGACTTCACATTCCTGTCCCCACTCCACCTTCACACATACACATAAGGAACTGCAGGTTTATTCTTTGGAAGAATTGAACAGAAGTGGCTCTGACTTAAGACATTGCACCCAGCAGAAGGCAAGGGTAAGCCACAGGAAGACTCAACACAACCAAATTGAACTCCAGACGTTCCTCTAATTGTAGCACATGGGAATTTCTTCCTTCCAGTTACACAGTTCACAGACCTGAGATTCTTCCTTGACACTTTCTTTTACACTTGACATCCATTTTATCAGGAAATTCTGTTGACTCTATTTTTAAAATAAATCCAGAATCCAACTACTCTTTACCACATTTATTGCTACTACCCTGGTGAAAGCCACCATCTCTCTCTCTACTGGATTACTGGAATAGGCTCCTAACTCGTCCTCTCACTTCCAATATTGCTCTCTACAATCTATGCTCAACACAAGTGCCAGAGTGATTCTTCAAAATCTGAAGTCAGACCGTGTCACTCTTCTCCTTCAAACATTAAATGAGACCCCTCTGTACTCAGTAAAAGCTTCCCATTACCCACAAGACCTTATTTTTACCTCTCTGATCTCCCCTCCTTCTATTTCCTCCTCAGTCACTCTCCTGCTGCTATACTGACTTCCTTGCTATTCCTCTAAAATGACAGACCTGCCTCTACCTCAGGGCCTTTGCACTGGCAGTTCCTTACAATTAGTCTTCTTCAGCCTTGTCCCAGATATTCTGTGATATATATACACAAATACTATGCCTTTTTATATAAGGGACTTGAGCATCCATGGATTTTGGTATCCTGAAACCAAGTCCCCACAGATACCTAGGGATGACTGTACTGTGTGACCAGCATAATTAATTGGAAAACAGTAACAAAAACAAAAACTCAAGACTCTCACCAAGGTACTTCATTGTGAATTTCAGAGCACCTAAAAAGGACAAACTTAAAAAGCCTCCAGAGAGAAAAATCCAAATAAACAGGAATCAGGATGGCATCAGATTTATCACAACATTGTGAGTTTCTTCAAAATTCTCAGTGAAAATTACTTTCAACCTAGAATTCTTTACCCAGCCAAAATGTCAATCAAGTAGGAGAGCAAACTAAATATCTAAAACTCTCAGATATGCAATGACTTAGAAAACTCACCTCCCATGTACTTTCTTAGGAAGCCAATGCAAGATGTGCTTTCCCACACACTGAAGAAAGATGAAGACATCGGGCTCAATAAACCATGGATCCGTCATCCCTTGGGGTGAGAGCTATGCAGCAGACCTAGACAGAAAGCTGTCCAGGAGGGTGGGGGGCTGTGTTATTTCCAGGCTAAGGTGAGATGTGGGAGTGATGGTGGGATTATCTGAGATACTTTATTTTTTGACAAACATTTTTGCCACAAGTTTGACTGATCACTGGATCCTTTTAAGAAAATTGCAACGCATATATGGCAACAAATGGATACAAACAAATGGGAAAAAAAAAAGGCAATTATTAACACCAGGAAGAAGGAAAAAATTATCTTAGAACAGAATTCACGACTATACTATCGGTTTAGCAGTGAATAATGTGCATATCAATCGTTGCTGATATAAATTTAACTGTGGCATAACCATATTAGGACGATGGGAAGAAAGACTGAAAGGTGATACTGTAGAAGACAGCTTAACTGCTAATTCGATGTAATAGAATGTCAGAAGATACTTTCTAAAATTGATAATCAAAAATAGCTGTCTATGGGCTTCCCTGGTGGCACAGTGGTTAAGAATCCACCTGCCAATGCAGGGGACATGGGTTTGAGCCCTGGTTGGGGAAGATCCCACATGCCACGAAGCAACTAAGCCTGTGTGCCACAACTACTGAAGCCCGTGCACCTAGAGCCCGTGCTCCACAACAAGAGAAGCCACCACAATGAGAAGCCCGCGCACTGCAACGAAGAGTAGCCCCCGCTCGCCGCAACTAGAGAAAGCCCGTGTGCAGCAACGAAGACCCAACGCAACCAAAAATAAAAACAAAATAAATAAATTTAAATAAAATAGCTGGCTATGCATAATATTTAGAAATACGGAAGTATAGTCAAGAAGGAAAAGTTAAAGCAGGTTCAGGGATGGGTGAAGAGGGTGTGGTAGAAGATTGCTGTTTTATATGATAAGCTTTTCACATTGGTTGATTTTTTTTCTAATGTGTACACATTACTTTGGTAACAGTATGAATTAATTTCAAAAGTAAGTAAGTACATAAATGCATACAAGTGATGCATACTCATTAAGTGTATAAAATAGCCAAAAGGGGGGTGGGGAAATCAACCATAATTTCATAACCCAAAACAATCACTGTAAGACTATTGTCTTACAGACTATTTGCTTCATCTTTTATAAAAAGAGCATTATAACTATATTTTTATACAATTTAACTCTTGCCCACCCCCCTTTTTTTTACTTTATATCATTCCAAAGCAATTTTTATCAACAATTTTACCAGCTGCATAACATTCCTCTGATCTGCGTCTCTACTGATTCTTAGTCCTCACATGGACAGCGAAGACATGTTGAAAAAAGAGATGACTCCTCAGTCATCTGTAGGGGGTTCCTTTTTAAAAATTAAGATCTTGCAACAGGGAAAACCCCTTTTAAAACCTCAATCCAAACTAGCTCAAGTAAAAAGGGAAACTTATTGGCTCATGGAACTGGAAAGGGTAGGGTTTCACTCCAGGCACTGCTAGGTCCAGGGCTCAAACAACATCGTCAGGACTGGATTTCTCTTTCTCTCTATCCTCAGCAATATTTGCTCTCGTAGTGAGCTCTTAATTGGTTCTTCCTCATAGTTGCAAGATGACAGCAGCCGTTTCAGCCTTTCCTCTTCCCAGGAAGGCTTCTTTCCCTGGCCTCCAGCCCTAGAGACAGCTGGTGGTTGGATTCATGAGGCTTTGTGGACTCATCATGTGGTACAAGGAATACACAGTGGGAGCTCAGGGGTGTACCCGGGGCGGTGGGCAGTGGAAGAAACACCCCAACATATTATGGCCATTTTGTATTTTCTTCTGCATACTTATCTCTATCTTACCATTTTGTTACCATTAAACAAAACGAAACAGGAGAAGGTAACATGGATGGGCAGGTTGGTAACACTATAAACTCATGATGACCAGCTTCTGCTGGATCCTCAGTCCTACCATTTTTCTCTGTCTTGCATGGTCACTGTCTACCACAACTATTTTCACACATTCTCCACTCTCCTCACTTACAACCCTCATCCTCCCCGTTACTGCCTGCTTTACAGTGAAAATAAAAGTGATCACCTGGGAACTGCTTCAACTTTCCACACCAGTCTGACTTACTTACATCCTCACTCATCTTTTCCTCTTCCCTCCAGCCACAGCAAATAACATGTGCTTCTGATCTAAAGTCAGTCCATCCACTTATGCTCTGAATCTTACACTCTCATGTTTCCTTGGAACTCTGGTGCTATCTATTAATCTCATTCTCTCGGTCCCACTCTCTTACCTCCCCCTGGCCGTATCATTCTTCTTCCCATTTAAACATGCTCAAGTCTGCACTTTAAAAAAAGAGAGCTATTCCCTTGGCTTCCTGTGCCCCTGCATTTATTATGCTATCTCCTCTGCCTTAGAGCAAAGCTTCTTTAAAAAGTTATGCGCTGGGCTTCCCTGGCGGCGCAGTGGTTGAGAGTCCACCTGCCGATGCAGGGAACACGGGTTCGTGCCCCGGTCCGGGAAGATCTCACATGCCGTGGAGCGGCTGGGCCCGTGAGCCATGGCCGCTGAGCCTGCGCGTCCGGAGCCTGCGCTCCGCAATGGGAGATGCCACAACAGTGAGAGGCCCGCGTACCGCAAAAAAAAAAAAAAAAAAAAAAAAAAAAAAGAAGTTATGCGCTGTCTGTATTTTCTCACCTGTTACTCACTCTCCAAATTACCTCATTTGAAATTCCAAACTCATCATCTCCTGAAACTGCTCACTCTCCGGTCACTATTATGTGTGTAGTGCTGAATCTAAAGTTCTCACCTCACTTGGGCTCTCTGTAGCAGTCGTCATAGTCGGCTACTCTCTTCCGTTGACCCCTGGGACCCAGCTGGCTCTCCTTGGTTTCTTCCTCTGTGGCCCATCTTGATTCCTTTGCTCAACCTTCTTTGCTCTCCAAATATTAAATATAGGAGTTCCTCAAGCCTTGGTCCTGGGCCCTATTGCCTTCTGATTCTGTGCTCTGCCTCCCAGAGTGATGTCACTCTACCCCATAGGTCCAAAGATCCCACATCTTTGATGAAACCTACATTTGTGTCTGGTGTCTGTCGTCTTGATCCATGTCCCCACCTGCTCCATCTTCACTAACTGTCTCACAGGCTCCTCAGCCTGAACTGGACTCGTTCTTTCTCCAAACCTCTTACTCCCACATCTGCTCCTCTTCCAGTGTTTCCTGTCTTGGGAAATGACATCACCACTCCCACCCCTAGTTGTTCAAGCCAGAAAATTGTGAGTTAGCCATGCTTCCTCCCTCTTCCTCATCTCTCACAGCCAATCAATCACCAAATTTGGATAGTTACCCATGTTTTCCCTTCTTCTGCACTCCTTACATCCAAGCAATTGTCAAGTTTTATCTGTTTTGGCTCCAAAACAGCTCTCTGATTTTGTCTCTCTACTTTTCTCTCTATATATACCCTTCCCGGCCAGGATAACATCACCTCTGACCTGGAGAATTGCAAAAGCCTCTTAACTGGTCTCTTGGTGTGTGATTGCTTGTTTGAGGCATATTTTATCCACTTGGATGGACTGTTTACTCCATAAAGGCAAAGATAAAGACTGTCTTATTCACCACTTTATTTATAATTCCTATTTTATGACTTGGCTTAGTATATGTCTAATAAATCTTTTATAAAATTAGTGAAGGAATATAAGATTCTTGAACTAAAATCAGCTACTACATCACTTCAAGCCAACACATCTTTCACTCAGCGCAAAATCCAAATGCAAGAAAAGTATCTCCCAGTTGTGATAAAAATAGGTGTCACAGATTTAGGTGCTCTGCTAGCCAGCAGCCATATGAAGATATCTTCAGGACCTGGAGACAGAGGAGGGGACGAGAAGCCATGTGACTGGCCTGCATCACACAGCTGGTTGGTGGAGGAGTAATTACTAGAGCTCCAAGTTTCTGGCTCCCATTCAAGTCACTTTTTTCCACATTGTCACAGACAGGACCTATTAACACAGCATCGTACATAAAATGAATCTCACTGTCCTAACAAGTTTATTTATCTAGCTTCCCCTGGAAACCCTGGAATTTTTTGTAGGTTATAACCGTAGTTCATGAAGAGCAGCAGATTATAAAATGGTAGGGGTGGGAATAGAACCTAGCACCCTGACAAGTAAGGAGATTACAGACCCATCAAACATCATGCTTGCAGACATTCTGGAACAAATTAAGTCACATGCAAACAGTTCAATACCTTCATAATTCATTTGACAAATATTTATTGAGCTCCTACGGAATGTCAGGCATTGTTGTAGTCGCTAGGGACGTAGCAGTGAATAGAACAGCCCAAGTCCTGCCCTCAAGAAGATGACATTCTGTCGGGGAAATAGACAGTAAACAACCAAACAAATCAATGATATTGGGTAGTAATATATGTTTTAGAGAAATAGGAAGTCAGTAAAGGAAGAGAGTGGTGGAAGTGGGGCAGCTGTCATTTTAGAACAGCTAGAGAAGATCTCTCTGAAGAAGTAACATTTGAACAAGTAAGAGAGCAACCATACAAAGAGCTGGGAGGAAAGCATTCCAGACAGAAGGAGCAGTAAGGACCCTGAGGCAAGAGTGGGCTCACTGAGTTTGAGAAACATCAAGGAATGTGGCTGGAATAGAGTGAGAAGCGAGGGGAGATGGAGCAGTGGGCTGCCAGGGCTGGATCATCCAGGGCAAGGTAAGGACTCCGGATTTTCTTCTCTTTGCGACAGGAAGCCAGTGCAAGGTTGCAAGCAGGGGAAGGATGTTATCAGGTTCTGTTTTGAAAGGATCACTCACCATCTCAAGGCAACACATGATGGTATCTTGGACTATGATAGTATCAGTTGAAAGTGCTGAGAAGTGGTTAGATTTTGGTTATATTTTGAAAGTGGAGTCAAAAGGACCTGCTAATGGAGGACATGTGGAATATGAGTGAAAGAGATGAGCCAAGACTGACTCCAAAGCTCTGACCTGAGAAACAGGATAAATGGAAGAGCCATTTACTGACAACCAGAATTCTTGGCAAGGATTAGGCATGTGAAGGAAAATCAAGGGTTCTGTTTAAATCATCGATTTTGATATGCCCATTGGATACTCAAATGGAGATAATGAGTAGGCTGTCTGGAATTTAGGGGAGACATGAGGACTATACATATAAATCTGGGAGTTATCAATAGTTGGGATCTTTTTATGGCTTTGGCCATGTAACTGTGCGAAATAATCTAGGAAAGATGTATGCATGGAGAGGAGATTGTACACTCCAGTATTCAGAATTTTGTAAGATAAGGAAAATTCAACAAAGGACACAGAAAAGAGGATGTCAGTGAAGGGGAAAATAAGATGAGTGTAGAGCCCTGGAACCCAAGTAATGAAGTGTTTTAAGAAGGAGAGAGTGAACAGCTGTGTTAGATGTGCTGAAGGGTTAAGGCAGGTGAGGACATGGATTTAGCTACAGCACATAGCTTCTAAGCATAATCCCATAATTGACTTCAGAAGTAAAGGATTTCAGTTCTTGGAGAACCTTAGAAATCAACCCCTGGGCTTCCCTGGTGGTGCAGTGGTTGAGAGTCTGCCTGACGATGCAGGGGACACGGGTTCGTGCCCCCTTCCGCGAAGATCCCGCATGCCGTGGAGTGGCTAGGCCCGTGAGCCATGGCCGCTGAGCCTGCGCGTCCGGAGCCTGTGCTCGGCAACAGACCCAGATGAAGTGATTTGTCAAAGTATCAGAGTTAATTTGTTATAACCAGATCTCCTGATCCTGTGCTTTTTCTAATATATCACTGTTCTACCTTCCAGATATTCAAAATGATTACCCTGAGTCATCCACATCCAAGTCAAAAAAGATTTAGCTATATTCTGTCTACTTGGCTTAAGGAAGCTGAAAATGTTAAGATTTCCTCACAGAAATAGTTAAGAGTTTGCAAAAAAAAAGTTTTCTTGGTTCTTGCCTACAAAATTTGAGTAGAGCAGCTTGTTTTCTGGCCATACCCGATAAATTACAAGGTATTGTTTAAAGAAAAGAACTGCAAATTTGATGAACAATTTTAAACAGTTCTGCTTTTGCCTCTATGTTCCACTCTATTTCCATGGAAATTACATCCACTAGCATAGAATCAGCTTCAAGAATGTTATTACTAAGATCAAGAATAATTTCCAAAAACTAGAAAGCTGGGGAAGATGAAATTATTGTATATAACTGAAACATTCAAATACAAATAAAATCTGTCTTTCAAGATAAAACCAAAGGTCTATGATTTCCTGTGCTTTTTGTCTATGACTATGTAACCAGTTTTCCAACTATTATCTGGTGGCTTTATAACTCCTATTATAAGGCTGACTCTTGATTTACATTGCAGGTTATTAAAGCTTTTGGGTTTAGGTAGTAAGGTTCACTTTACCCTACCCCATTTTCAGCATAGTATAAATTCACCATTGCGTCCAACAGTCTTTTTCTTTCTGGGACTCAGGTTAGCTTTCCTGACTGTTCAGATAGGCTTGAGTTAGCAAGAATTAAAATTGTGAGAGCAGTACCGAGGCACTTAGTCTGCCATGCTGTTTGAAAGGTGCAGGTACATCCAATCTTACAAGAGAGATGTTCAGATACTTCTGCATTGCCACGAACACATTACATTAGAGAAATATGTTGTCTTTAAAAAAACCTTTTGGGCTTCCCTGGCGGCGCAGTGGTTGAGAGTCCACCTGCCGATGCAGGGAACACGGGTTCGTGCCCCGGTCTGGGAAGATCTCACATGCCACGGAGCGGCTGGGCCGGTGAGCCATGGCCACTGAGCCTGTGCATCCGGAGCCTGTGCTCCGCAACGGGAGAGGCCACAACAGTGAGAGGCCCGCGTACTGCAAAAAAAAACCCACCTTTTTTGTCATAGAAGCCTTTCTACCTAATCTTTTAACTTCCTTTACCATCTCTCTTTGCATTTTCAGAACCATTCTGCTTATTTATTAATATTGGGAAAGAACATTTCAATGAAACAAATAAAAATTTTCAAGTGCACAGAATATACTCACTTTTTGAAATGAAGGTAACTTCTTGCTATTTTCTATTCTTTCATTCTCCATATTGATCTTCTTGAACTAATCTCATCCTTCCTTGAAGTTATCTGATTGCATGGTCTGTCTCAGCCTTCCTCCTCTGTCTCCAGTTACAGTATCAGCTCCACTATCTGCAGGGGTCGAGTTGGCTCTCTATCACATGGTTCATCTGAAAGGGGCAGCTTACAGTATTCTATATTACCACAGGAGGCAAGAAACATACAAATGTTGTGTTCCTTGGCCCTTATAAGGGGGACAGTAGTCTTAACCACTGAAGCCTGGACAGTAAACGGTAGCAACTGATGATATTTAAAAGGACAAGTTAGATTTTGCATCTTTTCTGTGGAAGTTTAAAACAATTGCCCCAATTAGACAACTCATGCAGTTTGTGGGAACATGACAATGTTACTACTGGCATCATTTATGTTGGTCTTTGCCATCCTGCTTAATTCTACCCAGGATCAGCCAGCCAGCCTGGCCTCATTCTATCCCAACAGGGCTGCTCCCCTCCCTCTGTTCTTACCCATCCCCCAATAGCTGCTACATGGGAAACTGATTCTCCTCCAGTTCTTCCAGGATGTAATGTGAAGTTTACAAGGAGAGGGGCAGCAGCTGGTTCAGCTGGACCATAATGAAAGTCTAGGAGAAGCAAGAGGAAAATAAAATAAAATGTTTTTTGGTTTTTTTTTTTAAAGAAAAAAACAAAAGGAGAAAACATCTCAGCAGAGAGACCCTGGTAAAAAGCAGTTTGCTCCACTGGCCAATGGTATAGCTTGAGAGAAATTTTGCCACAAGCATTTGCTAACTACTGAATTTAATTAAAGTAACCTTGGTGACCAAAACCACAGTCTACTATTAAAGGTTTGTGTGCAAAGTACTGGAACAGAGATCAGTATTTTACAATAATATACTTTTTAAAAGAAGAAATTATAAATATGGGAAAAGGGTAGATGCTGCCGTCTTTGCCAGGGCGAGTTTCCTCTACTAACCCCTCTAAAGCTGTTTCCTTCTTTCCTTAGAACTGGAAATTTCACTAGATCTTCTTTAGATGCAACTCTACATTTACTTATCCTTTCAGAAATACTTATTGATTACCTTTTATACATACTAGATTCTGGGCTAAGAAAGTTAAGACACACACCCAAATCATTATAATACAGGATAGAAGGTGATGAAGTGCCATCAGAGAAACGTGAACTCTCCTCAAAGCAAAGAAGGTGCAAATGTACAAGGTGCTCAGTGGAGAAGAGCCCTCAATGGCTGCCAGGCCGATGGCATGAGAGGGCTTACTGCACAATAGCGAAGGGCACATATTCAAGCACCAACCTGGCTCCTCCATTAATCAGCTTCTCCCTAGGACGGTTTTCAGTCTTCTCAAACATACAATTTCCTCATGCATAAAAAGGAGACAAGATGTGACTTGCTTCAGAGGGTGATAGGCAAAGATTAACTGAAATCATCTTGATGAAGAGATTTGCACAGTGCCTGGTCCATAGCAAGGGCTCTGAAGAAACATTCATACTAGTACTATCATGTTTGATGTATCTGTTAGGATTATCAGGTTTAATCAATAAAGTGTGGCTTTGGCTAATATAGGCAAATAAACAAATGAAAAGGAATGTGTTGGTAATTTAAGGGGATAGCTTATAGCCTCAAGAAAAGAGTTAGATATAAAGCAGAAACTAACACACCATTGTAAAGCGATTACACTCCAATAAAGATGTTAAAAAAGAAAAAAGAAAAGAGTTAGAGAATCAGATCATGCACGGGACAGGAATTCAAGGTTGAGTCTGGGATCTACGTAATAGGAATGAATGAAGAGTCTTCGTAGGAGACTGCTGTCACCATTTTTTCAATCCATATATCACTTGGCTCAGATTCCAGGCAGAAAGTACAAGACTGGCCTACATGTTGGACACATGACTAGCCACACCCACCTCTTGGACAGGGGAAGGAAGGGTAAAGACTCAGAGAAGCTTTTTTAGAAGCTGTGGTATTTCTTGGTCAAGGGGAAGAAAAAAGAGGACATTCACAGTGATAACTCTAAGGCCCAGGAGGCAACACTGAACAGCAACATCACTGCTCGTAGGAGGGTGGCATCTGCCTAAAGATGTGGTCAGGGAGAGGGGAGATTGTGGTGAGGTGAATAGGTAGGGCCAGAGTTTTCAGGGGTACCTGGAAAGCCAACAAGAGTGGTTCAGAGCTGGTGGGACAGGAACTTAGAAGTCACTGAAGGGATCTGAGGAAGAGTGAACATAGGTTAACGTATATTTCTCATATAGAGTTTGGCAGGGTTAGGTAGTGTAATTCAGAAAAGGGAGAAAAGAAAGCGGTTTAGACTCCAGAATTCTGCATGAGGTGATGAAATTTTAGACTAGGGTGGTGATATTGGGAAGGGACAAAAAGGTCTAGGCAAGAAATATGCTACGTTTTTTCAGAGAAAAATGATGTTTCAAAGTCAACAGGATAGCTAGAATCAAATAGACAATAACAAGAAGTGGAGAGAATGTAAAGAAAATGGAACCCTCCTACACTGCTGGTGGGAATGGAAAATGGTACACCTACTTTGGAAAATAGTCTGGCTGCTTCTCAAATGAATAATCTCAGAGTTACTATATGACCCAGCAATTCTACTCCTCAATATATGCCTAAGTAAAATTAAAACATATATACACACAAACAGTTGTACACAAATGTCTATAACATCATTATTCATGACAACCAAAAAGTGGAAACAATTGAAATGTCCATCAGCTTATGAATGGATAAACAAAATGTGGTATATCCAGACAATGGAATATTATTTGGCCATAAAAAGGAATGAAGTACTGATATATGCTACAACACAGATGAAACTTGAAAACATTAGGCTAAGTGAAAGAAGCCAGTCACAAAAACCCACATACTGCATGATTTATTCATATGAAAGTCCAGAATAGGCAAATCTATAGAGACACAAAGAGTAGTGGTTGCTTAGGGCTGGGGGATGGGAGGGACAGGAATGGGAGAGTACAGAGGTGATAGCTTAAGAGAACAGTTTCTTTTAGACGTGTTGAAAGTGTTCTAAAATTGACTGTGGTGATGGTTGCACACATATACAACTATCCTTAAAACCCTCTGAATTGTACATCTTAAAGGGGCAAATTGTACAATATGTAAATTATATCTCAATAAAACACTTTAAAAAAAGTCATCAGGATGTGGCAATTTAGTGTAATGGGGAATGAAGCAGAAGAATGATCTAAGATAGTTCTAAGGCAACCTACTTGAGTCAGTGGGAGATTGTAGTATAATGACAAAGAGAAGGAAGACAGAAGGAACCTGGTTGGATGGCAGAAAGAAATATTGCATCACCTAATACACATGTTGAGTCTGTAGTGACTGTGAAAGAGCCATGGAGGTTATGAAAGTGACCAAGAAACAAACGGTGTGAGAAAGCTCTTGGGCCAGCTAAAGTCCCTATTCCTGGGGACCTGGGCTTGTTTTAGAATGACAGATGAATGCATCAGACCAGATTTCAAAAAGGTTGCAAATTCTGCACAAGTTTAGACATAGAAGAAAGATTTTCATTTTCTTCACAGGGCTAGATGGCAGGTTATGCATAATATAATGTTGCTGTTATTACAGTACTGTCTTGAATTCTGTCTGTTGATTGCAGGTCCTGGCTGGCTCATCTCAGTGCCTGCATTCCCCACCCCAGCTAGCTCACTGTCCTGCACTTAAGGACTACTCAATAATTCTTAGTAATTTCAAATTTAGATTTCACTTCACTTCTACCAAACATTTGAAACATAAAGATAGTCCAGGGCTTCCCTGGTGGTGCAGTGGTTGAGAGTCCGCCTGCCGATGCAGGGGACACGGGTTCGTGTCCTGGTCCGGGAAGATCCCACATGTCGCAGAGCGGCTGGGCCCATGAGCCATGGCCGCTGAGCCTGCGCGTCCGGAGCCTGTGCTCCACAATGGGAGAGGCCACAAAAGTGAGAGGCCCGCGTACCGCAAAAAAAGATAGTCCATATCATCAGCCCATACCCACCCCAGGTCCGTCTGCATCCTCTTAGAACTCTGCAGATGTTTTGATTGCCTTTTTGTGATTTTGCATCCTCTAGAAGATTATCCTTGTTGATTCTAAGATATTTGTATTTGTGAAACAGTATCACATATTTTGGATGACTTCATCCTACCTATTTCTGGCATTTCTTCCCTCCTTGTTTCTGGTTTGCCTTTTTGGTGACAAAAATCCAAGGAAAACTAACAATTGATGATACCTAAAGAGAAAGCTGGTAAACCCCACCTGATGATCTGAAGATGCTTTTAAAATGAGATCACTGGCCAATCTCTACACATTGTGTCGAACTTGAAAACACACACATCTATGTCAGATTGCGCCTGATACAAGAAAGGCTATGGTCATTCTTTCTGCTGCAGTGATTAAAAACTCACTTTTCTCTCTACTGAGGAATCGAATAAATCTGCACAGTCATAAATGTTTCAGGTCTGAACCTTGGCACTTCACGTACATTTTCTTATTTAATGTTCACTCAGATGAGGAGATAGGCCCAGAAGAGCAAAGGGATTTGCCCACGGTCACTTAGGTAGGATTTCTATTTACAAAGACTGGCTGACAGCTAATATACTACAATTGCTTCGAATGTTTAATACCCACCACTCGATCCACTCAATAATGTCTTTGGACAGCGGCGGTCTCCCAACCGAAGCCAGTATTTGCGTTGCACAACAGGTCTCACAGCTGGGGATTGGCCTCAACAGAACCAAATACAGAAGCTCCCTGCTGCTTGGGGATGGAGAATCCTGAAAGCAGGCCTGCCTGGTGCTCTGCCTTACTGTTCAAATCCTTTAATATTGACCACCTCTCAACTGGATATTACCAAATAATTCATTCACTCCCTTCATTTTAAAGACCATGCTCATTTAAAAGCAAATGTAATCCATATGTTTCTGGTTTCTTTACACTCAAGTCACCAACAATATGTTCTTTTGTCAATAGCTACTTCATGTCCAAATGTCTTTGGAGATTTTTTTTTTTTCCATGAGGGCAGGAAGCTGCATTTGGACAAGAGTAATCACCAAAAGGTTTACGTTCACAACTTGAAAATTCAAACCCATAAGGTTTAAATTGTAAACTTGCCCACTTCATATTCTGAAAGGGCCCCAAAGAGCAATAATAACAAGGATCTGGCAAGTATTAATACATGAACATCTGGAAAAGGGGGGTGGGGTGGAATGAGAGGAGAGGACAGTGACTGATGTGAGGACAGTGACCAATGTGGATGCTATCAGGAAGCCAGGCCAGGGCAGGGTCCCTTGACGAATCCAGGAGACACTGTGTCCTTGAAGTGCTGATGTTCTTGTTATGAAATCAGCAGCCAGAAGAACACACCAGGAGCCATGAGGGAATTTGTGGTTGGAAACAGAGCTAGGACTTAGATCCATATATTATATAAAACCAAAAATCTGTGGCTGGGCTCTGAGGCTCTTATTTGTTCAAATGTCATATGAAAAGGTCTGTACTCCTGCTGGGATACTGGTAAAAAAGTATGTAAAGCTAATTTTTCACAGTCAGTGGATTAAACAGTAACTCTCTTGATGAGATCTATATAATGTAGTACCTTATTATGTGTTTCTTTTTATCTTGATTTAGAAAGGACCAAGGATTTTCTCAATTGTGATAAACATCACAAAATGGAAATAAAATTTGACTAGATTGAAAAAAAAGAGTAAATGAATTGTTCTTAAAATTGTTGAAATGGGGCTTCCCTGGTGGCGCAGTGGTTGAGAATCCGCCTGCCGATGCAGGGGACAGGGGTTCGTGCCCCCTTCCGGGAAGATCCCACATGCCGCAGAGCGGCTACGCCCGTGAGCCATGGCCGCTGAGCCTGCGCGTCTGGAGCCTGTGCTCCGCAATGGGAGAGGCCACAACAGTGAGAGGCCCGCGTACCACAAAAAAAAAAAAAAAAAAAAAATTGTTGAAATGTAAATATTTTCTATAATTAATTGTAGATAATAGAGAACAAAGACTGAGTACTGTATGAAATCTGACCAGATGGGCATTCTCTTGGAGAAAAATTAAAATTACATGATTCCTAGCTAAAGGACTAGGGGTGGAAGTAACAATAAAAAAATGCATGATGGGTTTCTTCCATGACATCATGAGCCTCACAGAGACACAGGCGACATAGGAGAACATGAAATGACAGTCTCATAGACAAATTCTACATTGATGAGCCCCATCTGTTGCTGCCATAAGCAGCTACCTTACCTGAACCTGCATTTTGTCTTCCTTTGGGTCTCATTGGCCTAGTTTCTTGTCAATTCACTGTGTTAAGTCAATGATCTCCCAACAACTCTCATTTCCCCAAAATGAGTCAACAGTTAGGGCAGGACATGGAAGGAATTTCCAATACTGGAAGTACACACAACACGTCAGGTCTGAGCTCTGATATGGAGCAAACAGGGAGCTTCCTGTCAGTGTCTCTGCATAATTTACACTGTTTCTGGATGAAACAACATGGAAATTGAAAGGAGATGGTTCTAACAGATGCTCAATTCTCAATCACCCTTTCCATTTCCTCTTGAAAGCAGCATATATTATTTTCATCGGGAGAGTAAACTGGCAAAGAGGCTCCAGGTACAGCTAGATGGGAGGAAGAATGAACCTCCTAAGGAGAGTGTGCTGGGGTATATGGGTGCAAGGGCACATACACACACCCTACATGTTCTGCGTGAGTCTCATTCATGGAAGAAGGCAGGCTGTGATGCTGCACAGGGCAACCTCCTCTGATGCCGCCCTACAGTGTCCAACATGAGCAAACAGAATTAGGGATTGTCAGGGAAAATAAATATCCTATTACTGCCTATCTCCTCAACCTTCACCACAAAAGCTTCCCACTACTCCCTAAGCCACTGTAATGTTAAATGGGGCCACCCTGAAAGAGCAGAGAGGGGGGCGGAAAGAAGGACATGGGGCTCTTTGCCTCCTACCTGGCCTAACACATATGGAAGCCAGGGCATCAGTAAGTAACCAGAGAGGAAATACAAGGGCTCAGGTATTCTACAACCATCAAATACTGAATATAAATGTACCTATATGTCCTGGCCTTTAGACATAGCCAATCTTTAGATACAGATGAGGTCACCTATACGGTAATGCCCCAAAGACACTGTTTGGTACACTTAGTAGCAGAAATTCCAGTGTTTTCTGTCCAGGAGTTCTTTGGCCCCAGATATCTACATGTGGTGTTGCCAATATGAATCAGAAATTTACTGCTGTCACCAACACCACTGCTCCTTGAATAGACTTAGGACTAGGTCCCTTGAGGCCAGTGGGGGCCAGGGGTGGGTTGTAAAGAAAAGTTGCACATTCTTGAATGGCCAAAATTTTCCAGTTCATCACATACATTTGACAACACATGCTGGGCACGCCATATTGTAAGCTGGGTGGGGGGGTTCTCCAGAAACAGAGGCTGAGATGGGGTTTGGGATGCATGATATCTATTAGGAATAAAACCTGTGACAGGAAGGGGAGGGATGCAGAATTTGGCAGAGGGAGAAGTCAAGGTGTGGCACAGGCCACCCAGTGGAGCTCTGGGCTGAAAATAGCCCTTCAAAATTGATCCAAAACAAATATCTGGGGCTTTATATCCCTGAAATGAATGGCCAGCCCATGTTCAGTTACCGGATGCAGACTCTGCCCCTGAATGGGCATGACCCTGCTCAACACAGATCTCTGCAGCTAAGGCAGAGCCTAAAGCAGCTGACAGCTGGAGGCTATTCACTGATTGCACTTTTCACTGCTGGTCAGCAAGTGCTTCCTTGAAGAGAGATCTCGATGGTCCCTATCACTGTCTACCATAATGATGGGTTAGTCCACATCAGGGAGGAGGGGAAAGAGATGAGAAGATAAAAAGGTGTAAATGGCACAAGGAGTGAAGAAGACAGAGCCACCTACTTGAGGCCAAATCCACTCCCAGTCTTGGGCCTGGGAAGACCTGGAGTCAGAGGGCATGTGTCCCCTTCCAGTCTCCACTGCCATGACCAACTCCATGGAATCTTCAACAACCTGACAGACTGTGCCTCTTGCAGCTCTTGGCTTGGGCTTCAATCTCCTCAATGTTGATGAGGCATGGGACCACTCAGTGCCCACATTTGTACAATCCAGAAGGCGGAGATGTTAAGGACGTGGGCAGTTAATGTGTTATTTGACCGGTAGGAGGCAGAATATAAATTCTTCTATCCTTCTCTTCAGTCCTGTGAGATTAAGCAATCAGTTGTATTTGGCACCAGCTGTAGAGCTGATAATGCACTATCATACTGGATCTCGTATCTCCCCATCTCAGTGCTTTCCCCAACTCCTTTCCTGGGATTGTACTAGATAACAAAGCACATAAGCTTCTACCTCAGGCTCCACTCATTGAAGAACCCAGGCTGAGATGATTTGTTTCTTAGGTTAGGGCAAAATGTCTCAGTATCAAAAGTTACCACGCAGCAAAACAGCCAGTTATGTGCAAATGACATGGCTAGTCCAGGACCTCAAGACTGTTGCTATGTAGAAATTCCCCACCCCAACCGTCCTACACTGTTGGTGGGAATGTAAGATGGTGCAGCCACTATGGAGAACAGTATGGAGGTTCTTCAAAAAACTAAAAATAGAGTTGCCATATGATCCAGCAGTCCCATTCCTGGGCAAATATCCAGACAAAACTATAATTCTAAAAGATACACGCACACCTATAGTTCATAGCAGCACTATTTACAATAGTCAAGACATAGAAGCAACCTAAGTGTCCATTAACAGATGAATGGATAAAGAAAATGTGGCATACACACACACACACACACACACACACACACACAGTGGAATATGGAATATTACTCAGCCACTAAAAAGAATGAAATAATGCCATTTGCAGCAACATGGATGGACCTAGAGATTCTCATACTAAGTGAAGTAAGTCAGAAGAGAAAGACAAATACCATATGATATCACTTATATGTGGAATCTAAAATATGACACAAATGAACATATCTACGAAATAGAAACAGATTCACAGATATAGAGAACAGACTTGTGGTTGCCAAAGGGGAGGGGGGTGGGGGAAGGATAGAGTGGGAGTTTGGGGTTAGCAGATGCAAACTATTATATATAGGATGGATAAACAACAGGGTCCTACTGTATAGCACAGGGAACTATATTCAATATCCTGTGATAAACCATAATGGAAAAGAATATGAAAAAGTATATATATATATATATAAAATATAAAACTGAATCACTTTGCTGTACAGTAGAAATTAACACAACATTGTAAATCAACTGTACTTCAATAAAATTAAAAAAAAAAAGAAATTCCCCACCCATCAAAGGAAAAACGTAGATTCTAATTTTGCCCCTTCCTCACTTCCCCTTGTAATTAGAGTTTTAACAGATGCAAATTTGCCCCAATTCCTTGTCTTTCCCTATGACCAAAAAATCAAAAATTCAGGGAAGTACTTATGTCATTTTCTTCCCCCAACTCAAAAGGCTGGGACTATTGAGTGTCCTTGTAGTTCTTCTTTGAAGGTGGGGAACTCAAATCAAGAAGACAGAGAGTAAGAAACATTTCTATGTCCTGAACCTTCTTCTGGTATCTGGTGTCCAGTACAGAAACATTGCTCCCATTGCTGAGTCGAATGTCCGGCCTCCAACACATCTACAAGAGCACTTTCAGATGTGCCTTTATGAGAAATTCCTTGGGGTCACAGTGGAACTGGGCCAAAGGAAAACTGAAGTCTATTATACCAAGCAGTGCAGTTTACAATTCCAAACAGATTATTACCAGACTGATGTGATGCACCAAATGAAACCTCTTGGCAACAGGGCTTATTTTCAAGTGTCACTCATAGTTCCACAGTTGATTTGCATCTAAATGTACAATAATGTAGCTGAATCACCTGCTACAGATTAAGTACAGTAAGTCCCCTACATATGAACCTTCAAGTTGCAAACTTTCAAAGATGTCAATGGTGCGTTCACATGTCTAATCACATAAGTTAGTTCATGTGTCTGGCATACATTGTCATGGGCATGCATCCTCTACAAGTGGTTGTGCTTTTGTGTACTTTACTGTACAGTCTGTTCATGATTTTCGTGGATTTGAGAAGGCAGATGAGAAGTCCAAAGAGGTCTTCAGAAACTTAGTAACCCTCAACGAGAAGGTGGAGCTAGATCTGCCAGAGGACGACTTCACTCAACTCCTTGCTGTGCAACATAAGGAGCTTACTAATGAAGACCTGATGGAATTGGAGGCCCAGAGAAAGGACAAAGAGAGACAAGAGGAAGAAGTAACTGAAGAACTGAAGAGATTCACGACACAGGAAATGGCAAGGGGATTTTCTTTATTTGAGGAGGTACAGGATCTGAACGTAGAAAGGTACATGAAGGTTGCAGCAGCCGTTCAGGATGCAATCCAGTGCAAGCGTGTCATCTATGATGAGAAAAAAAGAGCCACTACACAGACATCACTGGATCGTTTTTTCAAGAGGGTAGATAGAATGGAATCCAGCAAGGAACCAGAACCTGTGCCATCCACGTCAGGTGTGAGTGAATTTGCAGCTTGCCCTCTGTCTCCTATTGCTGACGATCCTTCAGCTCTACCATCTCCCACCTCCCCTCCCTACTCCAGTCAGTAACTCTTCTTACCTGTTCACTCGATGCCAGCCCTTGGATGCCAGCTGTTGTACTCTACTACTGTGCTTTTCAAGGTGCTGTACTGTAAGATTAAAAATGTTTTCTTTGTTTTTTATGTATTATATTGTGAAAAGTATTATAAACCTATTATAGTACAGACTATATAGCCGATTGTGTTAGTTGGGTACCTAGGCTAACTTTGTTGGACTTATGAACAAATTGGACTTAATGAATGCACTCTAGGAACAGAACTCGTTCGTGTGTAGGGAACATGTTCGTATGTATTTTTCCCCTCTTCACGTTTAAGACGGGGAAGTTCTGGGGTAGCTCTCCTTGGAACAGGGTAGGGTCCTATTTTTGGAAAAGAGAGCAGGATCAGCCTTTTGGTGTCCAAGGTTTTTACATTCCCAGAACACGCCAGACCACCTCCAGGTCCCATGAGTCCTTGAGGCACCTGGACACCTGGGGGTTGGTTAGAACCCACTGCTCTCCTCTGCCAGAGGTCAGGAGCCCATACTCTAGGGATGAGCTGGGACCAAAGGGACAGAGAGCAGGACTCATCGGGACGGCCTGAAGCTATACAAACCTTAAGCTCTGTTAGCCACCCCTGCAGTCGTCCAACACTGCAGAAACAGAAGCTTCCCCAAAGAACTCAGCATGAGGCTCAGAGGAAATAATAAGTGATCAAGAGAGCTTGTCAGAAATTTAGGCTGTCATTGCACGAAGGCAGAGGCCTGAGACAGCTGTCCAGATGTTTGAACTTAGATGTCTCTTTATTCTGGGCTCCCTGCGTTCTCTTCTTCTGCAGCCACAGCTACTTGCAGGATTCTGTGAACCTTATTTTGAAAGGACAGCTCTGCCAAACAGGTAGAAGAAATAAAAAGATAAAATGAAAAAGAAGAGGACTAGTTCAATTTGAATTAAATGGGGCTGGAGTAAGAGACAGTGTGGCGTGGAAGAGTTCTGGGCTAAGAAAGAGGCCACTTGAACCCAGTCCATTGCTTCCCAGGGAGAGACGTCTGCAAGTGCCCCAGTAAGGCCCAAACCTCTTGGAACCACAGAATTCTCATGTCTGAGAAGGAGGGTGTTAGCCTACATCAGAGATTTTCAAGCTTGTTTGTTGTGAAGCATAACACTCTTTATTCAAAACAGACTTTTTTTTTTTTTTTTTTTTTAAAGAACTGGTCTCGCTAAACTTGGAAACAATTGAAAACTCCTGGTCTAAAGAATTGCGGAAGGCCCTGACTGAAAATGCCCCCAGTACTCCTCCCTCACGCCCTGCACGTTCACCCCACACAGATGATGTCTTGTCTTCCACACACATGCAGCAGAAATCCCCTTGAGGGAATGCTAAAGTTGCAAAGTGATATTCAAAGAGCAGAACTGTTATTTTGTTCTGGCAGAAAAGAAGGTAGATGAAAAATGATCTGGGCCACACTCGTGACAGTTGTTTGGAAATGGGAACAGCCCTCAGTGAACTGGAAGAGAAAATATGTTGAGGAATTTTGTCCTGGTTGGTAGATCCTAGTTTGCCTGGGAGGAAATGGGATCCCAATAAATGGCCCTAGAGTCGAGATCCTTAGTTTGCTCAAGCCTCAGAGGGTTACCAAGGTCTTCCCTGCTCTGCAAGAGAGTTCTTTAGTCCCTGCAGGCCTCCTTTCTACCATTAAATACACCTTCACTCCATCCTGGCTCATCCCAACAGATAAAGAATTCAGAGACCCTCATAGCTGGATGTCAAACATCTCTAGCCTGTAAGAATCTCCTTCAGCATGCTGCCGTTAGCTTCTGAGGGTCTGGTTTTCCTTAGACCCTGGGGAAGGGGTTAGGCAGATCCATTTGGTGCTTTTCATTCACCAGCTGATATTAAATACAGGTAGAATTCTAAGCCTGCAGATGGCTTGGAACCACTAATATACTAATCTGTAGCATTCCTAGTGTTATCCAAATGTGGGACAAAAGTTTTATACACACTTCTTGGGAAGTCAGTCAATCTGTCTGCACTGAATGCACTTCTTGGGAGCAAGGAAATATTCAAAATATTTACCAAGTACTACCTCGCGTGAATGGACGTATCAGAATGGGTGAGGGAATGGAGTGAGTCCTGGAGTCCTCCTGTTGTGCCAGGTGTTGACTTTTAGTTGATATGTTATATTAGGGGTTGAACTGTGTCCTTCCCAAAATTCATATATTTAAATCCTAACCCCCAGTACCTCAGAATGTTACCTTATTTGGAAATAGGGTCATTATAGATAAAATGAGATTATACTGGAGGAGGGTGGGTCCCTAATCCAATATGACTGGTGTGCTTATGAAAAGGGGACATTTGAACACAGACACTCACACAGGGAGAACACCATGTGTCGCGAGGTAGAGATCAGGGCAACGTGTCTACAAGCCAAGGAATACCAAAGACAGTCAGCAAACTAGCAAACTCCCAGTAACTGGGGGAGAGGCCTGGAACAGACCCTTCCCTGAGCGCCTTCAGAGGGAGCATAACCCTGCCAACATCTTGACGTCAGACTTCGAACCTAGCCTCCAGAACTGTAAGACAATAAATTTCTGTTGTAGAGGCCACCCAGTCTGTGGTCTTTTGTTATAGCAGTCCTAGCAACCTGACGTGGATGGTGAGAGGGCCTGGGAGCTCCAAGGGAGGAGCCTGGGTGGCAGAGGGGGAGCATTTGAAGGCTTGCGGCAGTGCCTATTTTCCAGTGGGTACGAAAGCATTCCAGTATTTGAGCAATCAGTGTGGCTGTGCATCAGTTTACATACAAACTGATTACCAGGCCTGACTAGGTGGTCAGGGCTCTCACTGTCTGTCACTTCTGGTGATGTATAAGAGGAAAGAGAATTATCTGTTCAGGAGAGTTAGAGAATGCACCTGCTTTAATAGGGGGGCTGGAGAAGACTGTTATTGAGGTCTATCTTAGCTGTGTAAGTACCTCAAGCTTCATTCTGTGTTGGGTACCTACTGTGAGTTGCTTAGGTGGCCTAAGCATTGACAGAGGAAAGAGAAGTCTGAGAGCCAGTCTCTGACCTACAATTTACAGTCTAGCTGGAAGGACAGGATTATGTCACTCAAAAGAGAAGCTTATATAAAGCAATCAAAACTAGAGTGCAATATGACACATACAAATTGTTTTTCTTGTTATTACTAATACTTATTGTTATTTTAGGAACCAGCTCAGATGACTACACTAAGTTAAAGATTTCCATCAGTCCGAGAGCTCTTCTGTGAGATGAGTGGCTATGAAATGCACAAGCTGATAGTCCACGTCTTTTCCTTCTGCCTCTTGTCCCCCTGCTCCAGCATCCAAGTTGCTCCGAACATTGAGATGTGAGCATCTCTCTTAGACTGTGGGCTCCTTCTAAAAGAACTGGAACAGATCCCCATGCTTTCCACATATAATGTCAACGTTCTCCTCACAAATTTTTTAGTCTCATTCTTGACGTTTGAATTCATTTTACATTCGGTTTCTGGGTCCATCCTTGTTGTGAAAGGGGAGGGTGGTTAATTTGTGTTTCATTAACCTGCCCTCAAGCGTATCGAGATTTCTAGTCTGCTTAGGGCATGTGGATGTGGGCCAGACACACAAATAAGAGCTGTGCACTGACCCTTTCTAGAAAAAGCCAGGGGAAAGTTCTCCGTGTGGTGAGGAAAGCAGGTCTGACTGACGGGAAGAGAAAGGGAATGGGAGAGGCTGATCAGCAACAGATCTTCCCAGAAGTGGAAGAATTTGCCAAGGCACACCCTGGGGCCCAAGGCCTGCCGTGAATACGGTGACCTTTTTAGCCCCATTTACACCAGGAGAGAGCACAGCCTCAGCGTCATCACCTCTGAATGAGAAGGTGCGTGAATGGAGATGACATGGACAAGTTCCCATCTCTCAGAGAATTATGGTTGGAGATTCGAAGGGATATAAGTCTGGCCACACATTCCAGGAAGAAGCTCCAATATCTGCTCCATCTCTGGGCCCAGTCTGAAGTCCATGAAGCCAACTGGCAAAATGTGTTATTTCCTCTGGCCAGAAACACAGTATCTTTAGAAATCTAAATTCACCTTGACTTTTCTTCCCTTTCCTAAGTTGTTTTTGTTATTGGGCTTTGTTTTTCTTCCAGTCTGATTTTCTTCATAACTACTTCAAACTTTAAACTTGGACACCCACTCAAAAAGAAAAATGTTGTCACTGAAGATTCTGTGAGGCTGGGAGACAGGAGCTTTCAGAAGTGAACTGGGAACAGACGCGTTTTGAATATCTGTTATTTAGAAACGTATCTAGGTGTTTTATAAACATTTGAATTGAATCTCCATGAAACTCCTGTTGGATCTGTCTGGATCCTTCCATTACCATAACTGCCTCAAGGATGACACTGGTGTGGTATAAGTAACGCTTTACTTTTATCATCTCTACCCCAATTATCAACCCTTTACAAACTATAACACTGAGGTGCACACGGCTGTGTCTGCTATAAACAAAGGATTAAATTATGTTTCCTTTTCATTTTAGTCCTAGTCCTAGAGTTGTACTATTGGTTACAAATTCTCCAAGAACTCTGTCAACCTGTTACTGTCTACAGGCAAATACCTTCTCCAGGGTGGATCCTTCAGAAGAGTGTTGACTGCTACTTAGGTAGGCTTTAACACTTCACTAGTAAAATCTTAACATACTCCTTCTAAGAAGACAAACAGCAGACTCATGTTTAAACCCAGAATGTATCAACTTCAGTTATCTGGATGAATTAAAGCACTAAGACACATACCTACCAAAAAGTAGAACTCCAAAATGAATGCCAATTAAAGAGTAAAAGATTTAGAAGAATTTTAATATTTTCTCCTTTCTAGTTCATTTCTGTGTAGGTTGGTTTATTTCCTTGGAAATCTACCTAAGTAAACACTTGATTTGCTCTAGCCAGATGTTTGTGGGCTCTTGGCCTGTTATACAGAAAGCAGCGATGGGGAGAAAGCTAGGGAGGAAGATGAGTGCACAAGGGAATGGAAGTGAGACTCAGACTGGTATGATGGCTGCTTGTCACTGGACTCTGATAATTTCTGAAAAATGTTTCTATGTTTACTGAGGAGCGTGAGTTTCCAGGATAAATGTTTTCTTCAAGAACTTCCATTGCTTCACAGTGGAGCTGGGGTCTGTTGCTACACTGCTTGTGGTGCCTAGCACAGAGCCTTGTACACAGAAGACATTCCAGGAATGTGTATTTGCTAAATTTACATGAATTCCTAAAGGTTGTGGGTAAATTCCATTTTTATAAGTTGAATCATACTTTAAGAATATATGGGGAACACATTTAAAGGAATACTGCATTAGATCATTTTGTAAAGTTAGTATCACCTCCTGATTTATTTGTTTTGTAAGCAGAATTGTGTTTATCAGGATTCCTTAAAACTGAGTGTGCAGATCCTCTGTTCCTCATCTGCAACATGAGGGGGTTGGACTCAGTGACTTTGAATATTTTTCTGTTTATCGAATACTTCTTCCAGTGCTAAAATTTTAAGGTTTTAGAACCTACCTCCAAATAACATTACATTTTAGAAATTGAGAGATTTGGCTGTCTTTTCTGTTTTGGGGGATAGGGAGAAAAAAGTCAAGTGATTCTTCTCAAGTTTTGTCTTCATTTACTCACAATCAACTCCTTATTGCAATTATATTCACCTGAAATAATTATTTGTATTATCCCAGCCCTACCTCTCCTATTAGTCAGAGCTCTACTCTGTATTAAATGCACTGTTTGCTTTTAGATATGCTTTACTTTTTGGCTACAGAAGAAATGAGCTCTACTGGACTGAAGTGGGGACAATTGAGTATTCCTCCCCCCTGTAGTGGCTGACTGTAAAAGACATGTATCTTAAAAGCAAAATCACACAATTAGGATCTGTTAGGGGTTTTTTTGGTGGGAGTTTCCACAGGAAAAAAATTTAAAACATGCTATTTTTTTTAAGATTATATAACCAATGACATTTAAATGTACTGATGGATTATAGTAATTTAACAAGCTCTCTCTTGGGCCAAATATACTGTAAATTCTTACAAAATGAAAATGTATGTTGGTTCCTATCATAACTAGAATATTATCAAGTTCTTGAGGATTGGCAAATCTCTCTCCAACTCCATTTAAAAAACATAGGGACTTTAATATCTTGATAGGAATAACACGATTATTAAGTAATTCAAGCAGTTCAGAACATCACCACAATTTTCACTAGTCAGATACAGTAATCCTTAAAATGTGGTAGACAAACCCTTGTGCACTGTTGGTGAGAATGCAAATTGGTGCAGCCATGATGGAAAACAATGTGGAGGTTCCTCAAAATTTGAAAATAGAAATACCATACAATCCAACAATTCCACTCCTGGGTATTTATCCAGAGAAAATGAAAACACTAACTCAAAGAAAGGTATATGCACTCCCATGTTCATAGAAGCATTATTTGCAATAGGCAAGATATGGAAGCAACCTAAGGGTCCATCAACAGATGAATGGATAAAGAAGTGACATACATATAAACACACACACACACATAATATATACACACATATACATACACACAATGGAATATTACTCAACCAAAAAAAGAACAAAATTTTGCCATTTGTAACAACATAGATGGGCCTGGAAGGTATTATGCTTAGTGAAAAAAGACAGAGAAACTCAAATACTGTATGTTTTCACTTATATGGGGGATCTAAAAAATAAAACAAATGAACAAATACAGCAAAACAGAAATAGACTCACAGATACAGAAAATTATATATACAGCCTCATAGATGCAGTGGTTTCCAGAGGAAAGAGGGCTGGAGGAGAGGGGCAAAATGGTGAGGGGGGTTAAAAGGTACAAACTACTAGGTATAAAATAGCTATTACAAGGATGTAATGTATAGCACAGGGAATACAACCAATAGTTTATAGCAACTCTTTATATGGAGTGTAATCTATAAATATCAAATTACCATGGTGTATACCTGAAACCAATATAATATTATAAGTCAACTATATTTCAATTTTTTTTAATGTGGTACACTGGTCAGAATGGCTGTCATCAAAAAGTCTACAAATAATAAATGCTGGAGAGGGTGTGGAGAAAAGGGAACCCTCCTACACTGTTGGTGGGAACGTAAATTGATGCAGCCACTATGGAGAACAGTATGGAGGTTCCTTAAAAAACTAATAGAGTCACCATATGATCCAGCAATCCCACTCCTGGGCATACATCTGGGAAAGATGAAAACTCTAATCTGAAAAGATACATGTACCCCAATGTTCATAGCAGCACTATTTACAATAGCCAAGACATGGAAGCAACCTAAGTGTCCATCAACAGATGAATGGATAAAGAAGATGTGGTATATATATATATATATATAATAGAATATTACTCAGCCATAAAAAAGAATGACACAAAGTAGTGCCATTTGCAGCAACATGGATGGACCTAGAGATTATCATATTAGGTGAAGCAAGTCAGACAAATATCATATGATATCACTTATTTGTGGAATCTAAAAAATGATACAGATGAACTTATTTACAAAACAGAAACAGACTCACAGGCATAGAAAACAATCATAGTACCAAAGGGGAAGTAGTGGGGAGGGATAAATAAGGAGTCTGGGATTAACTACTGTATATAAAATTGATACACACCACTATACATACTACTATATATAAAATAGATAAACAACAAGGACCTACTGTATAGCACAGGGAACTATATTCAATATCTTGTAATAACTGGTAATGGAAAAGAATCTGAAAAAGAATACATATATGTATGTGTGTATATATACACAAATATGTGTGTGTGTGTATATATATATATATATATATATACATATGAATCACTTAATATACACTCAAAACTAACACAACACTGTAAATCAATTTTACTTCAATTTTTTTTTTACACAAGGGATCCATACCCTGCAGGAAAAACAAAAATGTGGTGGACAGCCTTATAGGCAACACTCTATGTACAAATACAGAGAGAAGAATTGATGGAAGAACAGATGGATATATGGATGGATGGATGGAAAGAAGAAAGGAAGGAAAGAAAATCACACTATACATGCTTTTGGATTTTTTAAATGTGTTTTAAAATATTTTAAAATTTTAGAATAGCTTTAAATTTACAGAAAAGTAGCAACGGTTGTACAGAGGGTTCCCTTATACCTGGTGTCCACTTGTCCCCACTGCTAATATCCTACATTAGAAGGATACTGTCAGTGAGGGGGAAATTTCCCACCTACCTCTCTTTTGAGTTCTTTTGGCTGGTCTAGTAATTAAATTGACACAAGACAGATAAAACAGGAGAAAAAAAAACAATTTAGTTCTTACACATGGAGTTCTTATAGAAATGGAATCCCCAAAGTGACCAAAGCTAGCTGTTTATATATCATTTTTAGACAAAGAAACAATTATTTGTGAAGATTTAACAAAACAAAGGGGCTCCTGCTTGGGGTAGCAGACTAACGGAGAAGGAACAGTTTGTTTATACAGCTTTCTTAGCCTTGAATTCCCTAACTGGTGATAAGGATGCTTTCTATCCTCCTGATATAGGGAGGATACCTTCACTTGGGAGATTTATTTCCTGCTTTCAGCAGGAAAGAGCAGGGTCAGAGTGGGTTTTTTAAAATATTTTTTTTCACCAGCTGCTTCTCAAGTAACTTTAGTTCAAAACAATCAATATGCCATTGAGGCATATTTTGGGGCAGCCTGCCCTGGGCCCCAACAATACATTTGTCAAAACTAATCAACTAATTTGTCCAGACTAATGAACATTATTATTAACTAAAGTCCATACTTTATTCAAGTTTCCTTAGTTTTTAATTTATGTCCTTTTTCTGCCCCAGGATCTCATCTAGGATACCACATTACATTAAGTCATCGCTTCTCCTTAGGCTCCTCTGGCCTGTGACAGTTTCTCAGATTTTTCTTGTTTTTGATGAACTTGAGAGTTCTGAAGAATACAGGTCAGGATACTTTGTAGCCTGGCCCTCAATTTGGGTTTTTCTGATGTTGTTATTGTGATTGGGTTAGGGTGCTTGGGAGGAAGACTGCAAAGGTAAAGTGCCATTCTCACCACAACATGTCCAGGGTACATGCTATCAACATGACTCATAGCTGATGATGTTAAACTTGATTGTACACTTGTGGCAGTGCTTGTCAGATTTTTCCACTCTTGTCCTCCTTTCCATACTGTACTCTTTGGATGGAATTCACTATAGGCAGCCCATATTTAAGGGTTAGAGAGTTATGCTCTATTGATTTCAGAGTATAGCACCTACATAAATTATTTGAAATTCTTTTTTTTTTGGCTGCATTGTACAGCATGCAGGATCTTAATTTCCCAACCAGGGATGGAACCTGGGCCCCCTGCAGTGGAAGCATGGAGTCCTAACTACTGGACAGCCAAGGAATTCCCTTGAAATTCTTTTGCACAGGAGATTTGTCTGTTCTTATTTATTTACCTACTCATTTATTTGTGTCAATATGGATTCAAACATATTTTATACTTTGGGTTAAAATCCAATATGACATTATTTAGTTTGTTGCTCAAAATGTTTCAGCTTTGGCCATTGAGAGCTCTTTCAGATAGCCTGTGAGTCCCTTTGACATACATCCATTGTCTTGTTTTTTGAGCATTTCCTTGCTTTCTGGCACCACAAGATGCTCCAGGTTCATCTTGTATATTCCCTGTCCCAGCCCTAGGATCAGCCATTTCTCCAGTGAGTCCTGTTCCCCTTTACTGAAGAATGGTATTTAGAATCCAAGATCTGGGTGCTAGGTGTGCTCTTTGCCACTGGGGTTTAGCACTTCTTTCCTTTTCGCTTCTTCTAGACCCTCTCAGAGTAAAGAAATATTTCTGTGTATACTACCCAGTGTATATAAACATATCTATACATATTTCTATATGCATCCATCTGTCTCTATATTACGACAAACATGAGTCCATGCTAACGTCTCCAAGTCTAGTCCATTACCATATATTTTTTAAATATTGCAACTGCGGAGAAATATAAAGCCAACCTGATTTTTTTTTCTTGTTCTACTTAACTCACTTTTCCTAGCAGTTCTGCTTATCTTTGACATTCAGTAACTTTACGAGGCCTTGCATTAGATTTGATCATTTTGACTAGACCCTGGCTCCATGAGTGGGACAGAAGTGTTCAGAGGACAAGACAAGGAAGCCACCTTCTCCACAACTTCTAGGCTAAGTCCCATGGTGGTGGCTCCAATCCCAGGGCAAAGAGTTCTCTTTGGCCTCTCCTATTGTCCAGCTAGGGAAAAAACTCTTCCAGGGCAAGTAGCTCCAAGTAACGATTTGTAATTTACTTAGTTTTAAAAATTTATGTTTAAATTTGTACAGAGTAAAAGTCACTGTGATGTGCAGTTCCATGAATTTTGACAAATATATAGAGATGTGTATCTATCATCACAGTCATGATACAGAACAGTTCACTCACCCCGCAAGTTCCCTCCTGTTTCCCTTTACAGTCAACACTCTTCCCTTCTCCCCAGTCTTTGTTAACCACTGACCTATTTGTTTTGTCTTCTTCAAAATATCATATAGCAGGCAGCCTTTTGGGTCTGGCTTATTTCACTTAGCAAAAATGCATCTGAGATTCCTCCATATTATTACATAAAATCACACAATTTTAATATTAATATCCATGTACTATATCAGCATAGTTTAGATTTTTGCTCTAGTGAATCCTTCGAATGCCTCTATTAGTTTCCTTTTGCTACATAACAGATCAGTGGCATCTTAGGAAGTTAAAACAACATCAGTTTATAACTCACGGTTTCCATGGGTCTGGAGTCCAGGCACAGCTTGAAGGAGTCCTCGATTCAGGGTCCCACAAGGCTGCAGTCAACATGTCAGTCTGGGTTGCTATCTCATCTGAGGCTCACAATCCTCTTCTAAGCTCACCGCTGGCAGAATTCAGCTCCTTGCAGTTATAGGACTGAAGTTCTTGCCCTGCCAATACTTTGACTTTAGTGCTGCGAAACTGATTTCGGATTTCTGACCTCCCAGACTGTAAGAGAATAAACTTGTGTGTTTTAATTCCCTAAGTTGTGGTAATTTGTTATAGCATTAGTGAGAGACTAATACACTGCACATTAGGAGAGAAGTGTATGTCCAAGAGATATGTTAAATAGAATAGGGATTCTCAAACTCTTTTGACTGCCAACTCTTGGTAAGAAATACATTTTACATTAATATCCAGTATGAACAAGCATTCACAGTTATATATATAATCCAAAGTTTTGCAAAGAAATATTTATTCCATAAAGTATTATTCTGACATTTTCTGTACTATTTTATTCCATTCCATTCTTCTTCTTCCTCTTGTTTTTTTAAATGCTGGTTGGGACCCACTAAATAGGTTTCATAATATCCTAATGAGTATCTTGAAAAACACTGGTGTTCAGGGAAGAGACTACCACCTAAGAAGGGTAGACTGGAACTCAACTGAGATGGGCTTTAAAGGTCAACCTCTTGACAGCATATGACAAATGCTTCTTAGTAGCTCATAGTTGGTGCCACTGCCATCAGGGAACTAAACAAACTACAGACAGTGTAAAGTTTTTCTCTGTAACTCTGAACGAATTTCCTACTTCAATGGTTCTCAACTGAGGGTGATTTTGCAGCCCAGGGGACATTGGGCAGTGTCTGGAGACATTTTTGCTGTTACAGCTGGGAAAAAGGCAGCTACTGGCATCAAGTGGGTGGAGGCCAGGGGTGATACTGATAATCAGTCTTCAATGCATAGGACAGCCTCACAGCAATGAATTATCCAGCCCCACATGCCAATAGTGCTGAGGCTGAGAAACCAAGCTCTGGTTGCATCTTAGTCAGCTGTGTCCAAACCGGCTGTGTCAGTCTCTTTTGAAGTCCTTTCCAGGCCTATTCTCCCTTACCTTGTCCTGTGGTCCAAAATTATGCCTTTCCTACCTGGCATAAAACATTCACAAACTCTTGTGAATTATGTTTATGTTTTAGTCCATTTGGGCTGCTGTAACAAATACCGCAAATTGGGTAGCTTATAAACAACAGTAATGTATTTCTCACTGTTCTGGAGGCTGGGAGTCCAAATCAAAGTGCCAGTATGGTGGAGTGAGGGGTTCCTTTTCCAAGTCACAGACTTTCCGTTGTATCCTCCCATGGCAGAAGAGGAGAGCAAGCCCTGCAGAGCCTCCTCTATAAAGGCATGATCCCACTCATGAAGGCTCCACCCTCATGATCTAAGTGCCTCTCAAAGGGACCATCTCCCGATAACATCACCTTGCGGGAGACAGTGGGGGTGGGGGCGGGTTAGATTTCAACATATGAGTTTTGCGGGGGACACATTCAGACCATAGCAGCTTGGGATAAGTGACAGCTGCATTTAGAAGAGTTTATTAATGGAAAGCAGTGACTGGTGAAATGTGCACGAGATCTTCTTGGCACACAGCAGCTTGTTCCAGGCTGCTGCTCTCCGTGAATTAAACAGCCACACCTGCAAATTGTTTCAAACTTTCCAAACTACAAAGTAGCTCATCTGGTCATCTTTATGCTTTATTAGATTTTACTACAGTCAGACTTAAAGTACATTTGAAAATCATCGGAATGGGACACAATTAGCATTGGTCTACTGAAAGTTGAAAAGATAATGACTTCCATATTATAAAGCTGTTTAAGAAGTTTTTCACTCTAAAAGTAATTTAAGTGTCCCTAATTCTATACGTTCCATGGTGGGGTGCCAGAAAGCAGCTTAAGGGTAGAAGAAACAGTCAATAACTACCTTCTGTTGTTTCTACAAGGAACTGGTATAAAATACACCATATATTTAGGAAAGGACATCTAATTAAAGCCAATAGTGGTTAACTTTCTAAGGGAGGCCCAGGCCACATTCACAGGGCCAGCTCATTGGGATAGAGGTCAGTGGTGACACACATAGAGAAGGGAGTGGTGGTGCTTAGTGTAAATGGTGGATTGTGAAAATAATCTATTTTACCCTTCATATTTGGGGTGGTCTTTAGGGGAAAAAATACCACATGTATTGTTAATTCTAGAACAAATGGTTCCCTGGCTGGAGTATTATTGTCTCTTCTTGTTTCATAGAAACATGAAAGCACCTATAAAAATAAACTCCAGGAAGTGGACAATACATTACAAAGAGGGATTTAAACATAATAATTAGAATTCCTGCCTTCTGAAACTAAGCTTTACTGTGGAAAATACTCTGATCTTAATTTCTGTGTTGCAATACGCAGCCTTTACCCAACCCCAGGGGAGGTTGGAATAGTAGCCAGGAGAGCTCTTAGCAAACCAAAATTCAGGAGCTTGAATAGTTAAGGAAGGTGTCCAAAAGAGAAAGTTCCAGAAGGCAGTGTTCCAAGCAGAACAGACCCTTGAAAGTGAAAAATATTCTTTACTAGCCAGCCAGGCTCCTTCTGTACTTGTAGGTATTTCCTCTGCCGGAGCAAACCATGTTTGTGTGTGTGTGTGTGTGTGCACGTCTGTGTGTTTTTTGGCTGTGTTGGGTCTTTGTTGCTGTGCACGGGCTTCCTCTAGTTGCTGCAAGCGGGAGCTACTCTACGTTGCGGCGTTCAGGCTTCTCATCGCGGTGGCTTCTCTTGTTGCGGAGCATGGGCTCTAGGAGCACAGGCTCAGTAGTTGTGGAGCATGGGCTTAGTTGCCACGAACCACAACTACTGAAACCCGCATGCCTAGAGACCATGCGCCGGTAACTACCATTTTCTCTGTTTTTATGAATTCAGCTTTTTTTAGATTCCATATTCAGGTGATATACCTAGTATTTGTCTTTCTCTGTCTGACCTATCACACTTAGCATAATACCTCAAGATCCATGTGGCTGCAAATGGCAGGGTTTCCTTCTTTCTTGTGACTGAATAATTGTGTGTGTATTTTTTCTCCCACACCCTCACCAACACTTAACCTCTTGTCTTCTGGATGACAGCCATTCTAACAGATGTGAGTTGATAACTCATTGTGGTTTTCTTTAACCTCTTTTTTTAATTGAAGTGTAGTTAATTTACAATGTTGTGTTAGTTTCATATGTACAGTAAAGTGATTCAGTTTTATATATATATCATATGATTCTTGTCTTTGTCTGACTTACTTCACTTAGTATAATAATTTCTAGGTCCATCCATGTTGCTGCAAATGGCATTATTTCATTCTTTGTTATGGCTGAGTAATATTCCTGTGTGTGTGTGTGTGTGTGTGTGTGTGTGTGTGTGTACGTATGTGTATATATATATGCCACATCTTCTTAATCCATTCATCTGTCAGCGGACACTTAGGTTGTTTCCATGTCTTGGCTATTATAAACAGTGCTGCTATGACGTATCTTTTTGAATCAGAGTTTTCATCTATTCTGGATATATGCCCAGGAGTGGGATTGCTGGATCATATGGTAACTCTATTTTTAGTTTTTTAAGGAACCTCCATACTGTTTGTTCTCCACAGTGGCTGCATTAATTTGCATGTCCATCAACAGTGTAGGAGGGTTCCCTTTTCTCCACACCCTCTTCAGTATTTATTGTTTGTAGACTTTTTTTTTTTGATAGACTTTTTGATGATAACCATTCTGACTGGTGTAAGGTGATATTTCACTGTAGTTTTGATTTACATTTCTCTAATAATTAGCGATATTGAGCATCTTTTCATGTGCCTGTTGGCCATCTGTATGTCTTCTTTGGAGAAATGTCTATTTAGGTCTTCTGCCCATTTTTTGATTGGGTTGTTTGTTTTTCTGATATTAAGCTGTATGAGCTGTTTGTATATTTTGGAAATTAATCCCTTGTCAGTAGCATTATTTGCAAATAATTTCTCCCATTCTGTAGGCTGTCTTTTCATTTTATTTATGGTTTCTTTTGTGTGCAGAAGCTTTTAAGTTTAATTAGGTCCCATTTCTTTACTTTTGTTTTTATGTCCATTACTCTAGGAGACGGATCCAAAAAACTATTGCTACAATTTATGTCAAAGAGTGTTCTGCCTATGTTTTCCTCTAGGAGTTTTATTATTTGGTCTTACATTTAGGTCTTTAATCCATTTTGAGTTTGTTTTTGTATATGGTGTTAGAGAATGTTCTAATTTCATTCTTTTACATGTGGCTATCCAGTTTTCCCAGCACGACTTATTGAAGAGACTGTCTTTTCTCCAGTGTATATTCTTACCTTCTTTGTTGTAGATTAAGTGACCATAAGTACATGGGTTTATTTCTGGGTTTTCTATCCTGTTCCACTGATCTATATGTCTCAGGTAGATTGCTTATGTCCATTTCACTTAGTTCTTCTTCCGGGGTTTTATCTTGTTCGTTTTCTGGAACATACTCCTCCATCACTTCATTTTGTCTAAATTTCTATTTGTATTTTTATGTACATGGCAGGTTATGTTTCTCTACCTTGGAGAAGTGTCCCTCTGTAGGAGATGTCCTATGCATCCCAGCAGTGCACTCCTCTCTTGTCACCCAAGGGTCAGGGGCCAGCTGGTCCCAGGGTAATGTCTGACCTGCCTTTGCAGATTCGGTCTATAGGCTGTTAATTGTTTGGCCTGAGGTGTCCCAGAACTGGAGCCTACAGGCTGTTGGATGGGGCCAGGTCTTGGTGCTAATGATCCAAGCAAGACGTCAGCCTCGAGGGGAGTTCATGCAGATAACCACTACTGATATATCCGCCACCAGTGCCTGTGCCCACAGGGTGGGCCACAGCCACCCCCCCTGCCTCCCCAGGAGACCCTCCAAGACCACCAGATTCCTATGAAATTACTGCTTTTGCCTTTGGTCCTGGTGTGAATGAGATTTTGTGCAGGTGTTTTAAGAGTGAAGCCTCTATTTCCCCCAATCCTGTGGAGCTCCTGCAGTCAAGCCCTGCTGGCCTTCAAAGCCAAATCCTCTGGGGGATCCTCTTCCAGAACCCCAGACCCCCGGGCTGGGGGTGGCCTGATGTGGGGCTCAGAACTCTCACTCCTGTGGGAGATCCTCTGAAATATAATTATTCTCCAGTTTGTGGCTGTCCCACTGGGTGGGTGGGGGCATATGGGAGTTAATTATATTGTTAGTCTGCCCCTCCTACTGGTCTTGCTGTGGTTCCTTCTTTATGTCTTTAGTTGTAGATCTTTTCTGGTAGGTTTCAGACTTTTTCATCGATGGTTGTTCTGCAGATTGTTGTGATTTTGGTGAGCTCATGAGAGAAGGTGAGCTTAGGGTCCTTCTACTCTGCCATCTTGGCCACTTTCTCCCTCATTGTGGTTTTGATTTGCATTTCCCTGATGTTTAGTGATGCTGAGCATCTTTTCATGTACCTGTTGGCCATCTGGATGTCTTCTTTGGAAAAATGTATACTTAATGTTCTTCTACTCATTTTTTAATCAGGTTTTTTTTATTTAGTTGTATAAATTCTTTATATATTTTGGATATTAACCCCTTATCTGATATGTAGTTTGAAAATATTTTCTCTTATCCTGTACGTTGCCTTTTCATTTTGCTGATTGTTTCTTTTGCTGTGCAGAAGCTTTAAAATTTGTTGTAGTCCCACTTGTCGATTATCACTTTTGTTGTTTGTGCTTTTGGTATCAAAAACCATTGCCAAGACCAACATTGAGGAGCTTATTCCCTGTGTTTTCTTCTAGGAGTTTTATAATATCAGGTCTTATGTTTAAGTCTTTAATCCATTTTAATTTTTGTGAGTGGTTGGAGAAAGGATCCAGTTTCATTTTTGTGCATGTGCTTATTCAGTTTTCCCAGCACCATTTGTTGAAGAGACTGTCCTTTCCCCATTGATTTTTCTTGGCTCCCCTGTCAAATATTAGTTGACTGTACATGCAGGGCTTTATTTCTGGGCTCTTGATTCTGTTGCATTGGTCTCTGTGTCTATTTTTATGCCAGTACCATACTGTTAATTACTATAGTTTTGTAATACAGTTTGAAATCTGGAAGTGTGATGCCTCTGCTTTTGTTCTTCTTTCTCATGATTGCTTTGGTCTTTTGTGATTCCACTCAACTTTTAGGATTTTTTTTTTTTTCTATTTCTGTGGAAGATGTCACTGGAACTTTAATAGGGAGTGAGTTTAATCTGTGAATGCCTTTGGGGTTGGGGGTTGATGTCAGCATCATGGTGGCATGAGTTGTCCCTTTTTTCTTTCCTCTTTTATTTGCAACAAATTGGTTATTCACAACCAAACAAACGGGCTTCTTCACCTTACACCAGAACACAGAGGGTGGGGTGGGGGAGGGGAGGGGAGACTAGTGAATGCAAAACAAGGCAGACATGCAAGGGAGACAGAGAATTTGTGGAAGTCCAGACAGGCTAGCAGGAGAATCAGGCATGCCGTTGGACCAGAAGAGAGACCAATTTGGAGACAGAGGAGAAGGAGAATCTCAAGAAGTCAGCCCTCCTTCCCCAGGGTGACACGACATGCTCTGGGCTTTCCCAGCAATAGCAATAGTGACTTCCCTCACAGAGGAGGTGGAAAGCAAAAGGGTGTGAGTGACTGACTACTGGGCTGCATAGGTTACAGGAGGATGGATTTGTTTCTCTCCAGCAGCATGGATTTCTGAGGAAAAACCTCTGTGACTGAGCGGGGCGGAGGGGAGGAAAGGAAAAGAGGCAGACAAGTATACCAAAGGCCATTGAAGGAACAAGCGCCCTGCTGCCGGCTTCATGATTTCAGCAGGAGGTTCAACCCCAACTTGAGGAACTCCCTACTGGGCAATGGACGCCCAGAAAGCCCCAGGGGCTAAGCCCACACTACACCCTGTTCTGCTGCTAGCTTTTACTATGCCAGTTTGTTTGTTTGTTTGTTTTAACCAGGTGCTCCCAAGTGCAACCCCAGAGCTAATTCAGGTAAGGGGAGTCAAAAGCTTGACCAACAGCGCCACCGTGTGGAAAACAAAAGTTTGTAATTGCCCATCTGTTAAACTGAACAAAGTAAACAAGAAAGGTGTGTGGTATTTCAAATGCAACAGCAGAGGCACATGTCATCACTAAGAGAAATCATGGTAATATAGTATAACAAAAATAACAATAATTCTTTAGCAACTGAACCCAAAGGCACAGAATATTGCAATCTACTTGATAAAAAAATTCAAAACAGCTGTTATGAAGAGATTCAATGAGCTACAAGAAAACTCAGAAAGGCAACTAAATGAACTCAAGAGTAAAATGAATGAATAGAAGGAGTTATTTACCAACGAGACGGACATTTTTTAAAAGAACCAGAGAAAAATTCTGGAGCTGAGAGCTTCCCTGGTGGCACAGTGGTTGAGAGTCCGCCTGCTGATGCAGGGGACAGGGGTTCGTGCCCCGGTCCAGGAAGATCCCACATGCCGCAGAGCGGCTGGGCCCATGAGCCATGGCCGCTGAGCCTGTGCGTCCGGAGACTGTGCTCCGCAACGGGAGAGGCCACAGCGGTGAGAGGCCCGCGTACCGCAACAACAAAAAAAATTTCTGGAGCTGAAAAAGTCAATGAATCTGATAAACAATACATTAGAGAATTTAGGAAAAGACGCAGAAAGATCAAAGAGGAATTAGCGACCCACAGGATAGAAACGTAGAAATGACTCAGAAGAGTAAAGACAAACTAAGATTTTTTATAAGTAAAGAAACCCTATGAGAACTATGAGATATGATGAGAAAAACAAATAAAAGAATAATTGGTCTACCAGAAGGAGGAGAGTGGAAGAAGGGAGCAGAGAGTGTATTTAGAGAAATAAGAGCTCAGAATGTCCAACCCCTGGGGAAGGAATTGGACATACAAGTCCAAGAAGCTAATAGAACACCCTATTATCTCAATGCAAAAATAACTTCCCAAGATACATTATAACGAAATTGCCAAAAATCAATGATAAAGATAGAATCTTAAAGGCAGCCAGGGGAAAAAAAGAAAGTAACCTACAAAGGAACTCCCACTAGGCTATCAGCATATTTCTCAGCAGAAATGCTACAGGACAGGAGAGAGTGAAATACATATTCAAAGAGCTGAAAGGTAAAAATTGCCAGCCAAGAATACTTTATCCAGGGGTTACCCTTAGGCTATGAAGGAGAAATACTTTCCCAGACAAACAAAACTGAGGGAATTCATCACTACTACACCTGCCTTGTAAGAAATGCTTCAAGTTGAAATGAAAAGATGCTGGGACTTCCCTGGTGGCACAGTGGTTGAGAATCTGCCTGCCAATGCAGGGGACACGGGTTCGATCCCTGGCCTGGGAAGATCCCACATGCCGCAGAGCAACTAAGCCCATGCGCCACAACTACTGAACCTGCACTCTAGAGCCCATGAGCCACAACTACTGAAGCCCGTGCGCCTAGAGCCTGTGCTCTGCAACAAGAGAAGCCACTGTGATGAGAAGCCCATGCACCGCAACGAAGAGTAGCCCCCACTTGCCACAACTAGAGAAAAAGCCCCTGTGCAGCAACAAAGATCCAACACAGCCAGGGAAAAAAAAAGATGCTAATTTGTGACATAAAAGTAAATCAAAGTGAACTACACTCTAGCAATGGTGAAAAATAAACAGAACATAGATGACGTTTTAACAATTTTAATTTTTCCAATCCACAAACTTCCAATTGTTCGTGTCTTCTTCAGTTTCCTTCAACAGAGTCTTGGAGTTTTCATTCTACAAATCTTTGACTTCCTTGATTAAATTTATTCCTAGGCATTTTATTGTTTTTGAAGCTATTGTAAAAGGGATAGTTTTCATTTCTTTCTCAGCTGTTTAGATATTTAGTGTATAGAAATGAACCTGATTTCTGTATGTTAATCTTACATCCCGCAACTTAACCGAATTTGTTGATTAGTCCCAACAATTTTTTCATAGAGTCTCTGGGATTTTCTCTATATAAAATCATATCATCTGCAAATAATGTCAATTTTATTTCTTCCTTTCTGATTTGGATGACTTTTATTTATCTTGCTTAATTGCCCTAGCTAGGACTTCCAGTACTATACTGAACAAGAGAGGTGAGAGTGGATATACTTGTCTTGTTCCTGATCTTAGAAGAAAAGCTTTCAATTTTTATAATAATGTTACCTGTGGATTTGTCATATATGGTCTTGATTATGCTGAAGTATGTCCCTTCTATAACCAATCTGTTGAGGGTTTTTACCATGAAAAGATGAATTTTGTCAAGTGTTTTCTCTGCATTTATTGAGATGATCATGTGATTTTTATCTTTAATTCTATTAATGTGGTGTAAAACATTTATTGATTTACATATGTTGAACCATCCTCACATCCTAGGGGGATGAATCTTACTTGGTCATGTGTATAATCCTTTCAGTGTGTTCATGAATTCACTTTGCTAATATTCTGTTGAGAATTTTTGTATTTATATTCATCAGGAATAATGATCTATAGTTTTCATTTCTTGTAGTGTCCTTATCTGGCTTTGGTAGCAGGGTAATGCTGTCCTCATGTAATGAGTCTGGAAGTGTTCCCTCCTCTTCAATTTTTTGGAATAGTTTGAGAATAGTTGTTAAGACTTCTTTAAATATTTGGTAGAATTCCTCTGTGAAGCCCTCCAGTACTGGAGTTTTGTTTGTTGGGAGGGTTTTTTGTTTGTTTTATTTTGTTTTGTTTTTACTAACTCAATTTCATTACTAGTAATTAGTCCATTCAGATTTTCTATTTCTTCCTGATTCAGTCTTGGGAGGCGTGTATTTCTAGGAATTTATCTAGGCTGTCTAATTTGTTGGCTTATAATTGTTCATAGTAGTCTCTTATGACCTTTTGTATTTCTGTAGTATCAGTTGTAACATCTGCTTTTGCATTTCTGATTTTAATTTATTTGCATCTTCTCTTTTTTTTTTTCTTGGTCTAGATGAAGGTTTCTTTAGTGTAGCTAAAGGTTTGTACATTTTCTCTTTTTGAAAAGCCAGCACTTAGTTTCATTGATCCTTCCTATTGTTTTTTCTGGTGTCTAATTTGTTTATTTCCACTCTGGTTTTATTATTTCCTTCCTGCTGTTAACTTTAAGATTAATTTGCTTTTCTTTTTCTAGTTCCTTGAGATGTAAAGTTAGGTTATTTATTTGAGATCTTTCTAATTTCTTAATGTATGCATTTCTTCCTATAAACTTCCCTCTCAGAACTGCTTTTGCAGCATCCCATAGGTTTTGGTATGTTGTATTTCCTTTTTTGTTTGTTTCAAGATATTTTTTTATTTCCCTTTTGATTTCTCCTTTGACCCATTGATTGTTCAGAAGTGTGTTTACTTCCCACATATTTGTAGATTTTCCAACTTTCCTTTTGGTATTGATTTCTAATTTTATAGCACTGTGGTTGGAAAAATTGTTGGTATGATTTCAGTCTTCTTAAATTTGCCAAGACTTGTTTTTGTCCTTTCACATGATTTATCTGGAGAATGTTCTGTGTGCACTTACCAGAATGTATATTCTGCTGCTGGATGGAATGTTCTATATATGTCTGTTAGGTCCGTCCATTCAGTCTAAAATATGGTTCAATTCCAACATTTCCTTGTTGATTTTCTGTCTGGATGATCTAGCCACTGCTGAAAGTGGGGTATTGACATCTATTTTGCATTTGTTGTCTCTTTCTCCCTTCAGACCTTTTAGTATTTGGTTAATATATCTAGATGCTCCAATGTTTGGTATGACTGCTATATCTTGATGTATTGACACCTTTATCATTATATAATGACCCTGTCTCTTGTTACAGTTTTTGGCTTAAAGTCTGCTTTGTCTGATATAACTATGGCTACTCTTCTTTTGGGTTTCTCCATGTATCTTCTTCCATCCCTTTACTTTGAGCCTATGTGTGTCCAGAAAGCTGAAGTGAGTCTCCTGTAGGCAGCATAAAGTTGGGTCTTGTGTTTTTATCCATTCAGCCACTCTGTGTCTTTTGCTTGGTGAATTCAATTCATTTACACTTAGAGTAATTAAAGATATGTAAAGACTTACTATTGCCATCCTATTGATTGCTTTCTGGTTGTTTTGTATTTCCACTGTTTCTTTTTTCCTTCTGTTTATGCCTACATTTGTAAATTGGTGATCTACTAGCTTTATGAACATGGATGTCCAAGTCGTTCCCCACATTTGGGAAGTTTCCAGCTATTACTTCTTTAAATAAACTCTGTCCCCTTCTCTATCTCTTCTCCTTCTGAAACACTTACTATTCTAATATTTGCCCTTTTGATTGAGTTCCATAGATCATTCAGGCTTTCTTTGCTCTTTTTTATTATTTTTCTTTGTTCACTTCCATGTTGTTTCTAAGTTCCTACCTTCTAAGTCACTAATTCTATTTTCCATCTAGTCTGCTACACATGCTCTTTATTGTAATTTTTTCATTCACTCTCCTGCTCCAGAATTTGTTTGGCTGTTTTTTATGATTTCCGTCTCTTTGGTCAAAATCTCATTTTGTTTGTTCATGTACTTTCCCCCTAATATCATTGAACTATCTGAGTTTTCTTGTAGTTCACTGAATTTCTTCAGCTATTCTGAATTCTTTATCAGCTAGATCACAGTTTTCTGTAGCTGTGAGCTCAGTTGTTGGAGAATTATTCATTTTAGGGGTGAAATATTTTCTTGGGCTTTCAGGTTCCTTATATTTTTGTGTTGCTGTTTTTCCATCTGAAGTAGAAGACAACTCCTTAAATCTTTATTGGTTGCCTTCAGATGGGGCAGTGATCACTGGTGCTTCTATATCTGGGGTTTCCTCAACTTTTGAGGGTAGACTTGCTCCACTCTCCTGTTCCCTCTTGAGGTGGCAGAATCCTTAAGATTTTACATCTTTTCTTACTCTTATAACTCACCAGGCTGACTGCTGGAAACCTCTTATGTCTTGCAGAAGGTGGCACTACAGATCTAGTTTGTAGTTTCTCCCTGGTCCATTTTTCTAGGAGCACTCTGATTACTGGACCTGCTCTCTCACTCTGTACTCTGGAGTACCCATAAGGATCCATCCACAGAATGGCGGGGGGAGGAGGGACATGGGTAGGAGTGTGGGTTTAGCACTCCAGGTGATGGGGGTGCCCATGGACCCAGTGGTAGGATTTTCCAGTGGGATAATCCCAAAAGCTTGAGGGTGACTTCCTGCTGAAGTGCTTAAGTAGTCAGCACGAACCTCCGTAATGCCTTTTGATATTCTTATCTGCTTCCTTCCCTTTATTCTCCTCTCCCCAGTCATGGAGGTCCCACCTCAGTACTCTGGGTGCTGCTGGAGAGAAATGGGTTTCTCCGGCTGTAACCCACAAAACTGGGGTAGCTGGGCACTCACTCACAGCTTTTCACCTCCTCCACAGGAGAGGCCACCAGTACTTGACAGCTTAGCCCTATGTAGGCATTGCCATGCATGGGGAAGGGGGCTCTGGGAGAGTCCCTTCCTCTCCACTGTGTACAAACTCTTATCCTTCCCGTCTTAATGGTGTACTGGTATCTCCCCTCAGGCAGGCTGGACTTGTACAAAATCCTCTTGTTCCTGGGTATCTGAATAGGCCGGTACTCTCCGGGTTTTTCTCCTACTGGATTGAGCAGGGGTGGGGCAGTCTCGCTGACTCCATTGGGTCTGCAGCCCTTATCATGTCTGTTTGTCTATTTTTGGAAGCACAGGTAGGTGAAAGACCTCCCAGGTCCCTTGGCGTAGGGTGGTAGGTCCCACAGCTCCCCACGAGGCACTTTTGCTCATGGAGAGATGTCTAATTAATTGCTAAAAAGCGGGGAGAGAAAACAGCAACATCTAACGTTGCTGTGATGCTGACGTCACTCCCTATCAATTCTTAGGTATCGATCTATTACAAAAGATAATTCTGACATAGAAATTATGTTCTCCAATTTCTGTGATCCTACATAGGTAGTAACCACACCTCTTCTTCACCTGCAATAACTGGTTACTCTTCAGTTTGATCTCTCTCTCCCTCTCCACCACAATATATATATATATTTTAACATCTGGTTTTGGAGTCACACTGAGTGAGCTGTGCTGTCAGCAGCTGCAACACCAGCAACAGAGTCCTAATGAAACCTATCTCCCAAATAGCTGTGATTTTCACTACACGAGTCACGATAGCTATTATTTTTGGTGCTCTGAAAGACACTTTTTTGGGTCAGACTTCAATAAGCTATGGAGGAATGGAGGATGAGGACTCTTTTCCTTGCCAGCAAGATCTTTTGATATGAGCATCCTGAAATGAATGGAGGGCTGCTGTAGATTAAAGGTGAATACAACTCTTATTGCACCCCTGGAGGAAGCATTTTTGGGATCCAAGACCTCTGTACCATAGATCCTAGAGTTTGTGACACAAATTCCCCTGGTGGGTCACTGGGAGTGGTGTAAGTCGAGCCACTCCTACTTCTACCCCTTGGTGCCTGGACCGCTGTGGTCTACTTGTTGGGAACAGAGCACCATATAACGGTTTTCAATGTAGGCACCTAGTGCCTCAGATATGCCTTTTTAAAGGACCATTACTTGCCCTATCAGTCCAGCAGCTTCAGTTGGGCAGCATATAACAAGGTCAGTTCATCTCATGGTTCTGCATTCATTGCAGCACTTCCTTTACTGGAAGGTAGATTCCTTGGTCCTTTGTGACGCTATGTGGGCTCCCATGTAGGTTGATCAAACCCTTTGTAAATCCTTCCATAGTGATGTTGGTTGAGGTCATGCAGCCAAGAAACAAAAGCTCATATCCAGAATATGTGTCAATTCTATCAGGATTAATTCACTCCCCTTTCTAAAATGGAAGGGGCCCCAAATTAAATACTTGCCACCAAGTGGCTGCTTGGTCTCCTCAAGGGAAGGTGCTGTATCAGGGGCTCAGCATTGGTCTCTGTTACTGGTAGTTAGGACATTTGACACAAGCAGTAGCTAAATCAGCCTTGATGAGTAGGAGTTCATGCTGCTGGGCCCACATGTAGCCCTCAATCCCTGGATACTCCATTCCAGCTCCCATTGTGTCAACACTGAGGCCAATAACAGAAACACAATAATACCGTGCTGAGTCATTCTATTTGGCAGTATAGTGTCTCTTCAGATGATTTCTATAAGTAACACATGATTCAAAAATCTTCATATTTTCATGCTTATTCCTATATAGGTTTATCCACATGCCTCTTCCCCAAACCTTGTCCTTGATCTTCCAAACTTTCTCCTTCCAAGACTTTGGCTAACCAACCAAGTCATTAGGTATTGCCTGTGAGCTCTTGGGCCACTTTTATCTTCACACAGAGTGGATGCCCACATATATAACCCGAAGTTCTGCCCACTGGATTTCTCCACACTATTATCTTTCCCTGGAGCTGAAGAAGAGGCGGTGGTCAACAGTGGAGGATGAAATTGGGATCAGGACTTGTGAAGCTTATTTACGCCCTCTGGCTCCATTCTTTCCCATGTGCATGTATCACTTGCCTCTTACTACAGATTGTTGCTAGTTCTGCCAAACCTTATGATTTTGTGACTTTGAGAGATCTCAGCTCAGTTCTGGATGTATGATCACTTCTATGATCAGATGCTTGTCTCAACCAGGGCCCAGGAGTACCCACGTAACTGTTTTTCAAATTACGTGTAATTTTCCACTACAGGTGGCATTGTCTGACTGCAATGGGGTTTATGTTGTAATTGTTCAACTGGGGCATGCCATAAGCAGCACATGGCATCTTTTGCCATAACTAACAGCTCTGATATCATTGGGTCTGTCAGGGAGTATGGTTCAAGAGGGAGGGACACTTACATTGCAAGCTGGACCTGCTGCAGATCCCTTTCCTGTTCTGGGTCTCACTCAAATCTAGAAGCTGTTCGTATGAATGGGCTGGAATAGTGTTCCCAGTATAAAATATGCTGCCTCCAGAACCTGAAGAGTCCCACCAACCTCTGTGTTTGCTTCTGAGTGGGGGAGCTGTGAAATACAATACTTTGTTTTTTACTTTGAAAGGGATAGGTTGGCATATCCTAGATCATCGGATCCCTAAAAACTTCACTGATGTGGTAGGACCCTGAATCTTCACAGGGCTTATCTTCCACCCATGGGGGGGCATGTATCTTACCAAAGTCTTTGATGTGCTTGCAACTCCTTGTTCATCCAGTTCAAGTAACACAATGTTATCAAAATGTGGACCAATGTGATAGTATATCCAGATGACCCAGATCCTTTCTATGTTATGTTCTGAGGGCGAGTTAATATCCATAGTACACTGTTGTGTATCCATAATGTGACCTTTCTGGTCCTCCCACCTAACAGGGATGGAAAAGAAGGCATTTACCAGATCAATGGCCATATACCATCTATCTGAGGCCTTGTTAATCTTCTCTAACAAAGATACCACATCTGGTACAACACCTACAATTAGAGCTGCAACTTGGTCCAGTTTGCAGAGTCCACTGTCATCCTCCAGGATCCACCTGTAGGGAGCTGGTCAATAAATGGGTATGTGATGGAGGCCACCATTTTAAAATCTTTTAGGTCTTTAAGTGTCATACTAATCTCTCTCCTCCCCAAGACACAATATCATTATTTATTTCCTATCTTGGCTGTATGGGGGAAATTGCAAAGCTTCCACTTAAGTCTTTCTTTCTACAATAGCTCTTATGCCACAGATAACTGTCCATGCCAGTTATATTCGGGGATGGGGAAAAATGACCAATAAGTGGATCTGTAGACCTGGCAGACTCACTATGAGCTATACCTGGGCCAGGACTAAATTTATTACCTAGCCCTCACGTGCTCCCACTGTAATGGGGGCAGGGACCAAATGATGATATTTAGTCCCTAGTAATCAGTGTCAGCTTGGAAACTGTGCCCCCAAATCCTCAAAACATTGGGTATTTTCCATTTCCCAGTGTATGGTTATCCAAATAAATAAGTCCCTTTAAGGAAGTAGTTGAAAAATCATTAATATCATGCACTTGCCATGGTGTGCAGGGTCCTTCCTCCTGGAGACTTGGTCCTTCTGTCAATCAATGAGTTCTGGGTCTGAGAACTGGCTCAAGACCAGAAACTGGAACAAAAGTAATGACTTTATTGTGGTGGCTGCTCTCAACCTCCTGATAATCCATTTTTTAGTTCTTTAGATTATCTACATTGGGCAATGCCCTTACTGGCTGACCATCTACCTTGTACCTACCGAAGCTTCGTTCCATTAACCATCTCTATAGCTCTCTGTGGATCAGGATCTTTGGTTGCCACTCTGACCCTGCAGTTCATTAAGATAATTAACCCACTATGCACCTCCTGGTTAAGTGCCACAACCTGGCATCTATTATTTCACGATCTCATCATCCCCACGGTTATCAGGGCACCCAGCTCTGCGGCAGCATTTCCTACTGTAAGTCCTGGCCTTCAGAAGACAGCCACTACCGAGTTTCTAAATGATGCCGGCGTCCCTATAAACGGTGACATATTCCTTATTGCTTTGGTAAATGGAGGAACTTCCAGGCTGTCTTGCCTTACACAGTATATTCACTTTAGCCCACACACTTCTCTAAGGTTCGTAATCTCTTCTTCCCCTTGTCTGCTTGGATGTTCTGTTATACATCACTTAGCTGGGCCAAGTGTAGTGGCTCAGTCTTTCTCCAAGCTTCCAAGAACTACCCTAGCAGTGTATCAGCACTGTCTCCTCAGGTTCCTGCCAGAGTGTTAAATGTTCTATCATTGGAGAGCTTACATATAAAACACTCTCCCTCATCCAGCTTTATGTTCCTTCCCCCCTAAGCCAGAACCCTCAGGATCCAGGCCCAAATATATTCTCTTGGCTCTTCCAGGTTTATTTTGGCAAGGTTCTGCAACAACTTTGGCAGCCCTAGCACTTCCCTGGCCCAATTATGTTGTGTCTTGACCTGGTTGGCTTGGTGATCAGAGCAGGTGAGGGAAATCCTGAGGAGGGTGCATGTTAACCTGCAAGGCAGAAGCTTCTGCATCCTCTCCAAGCAAGGAGGAGGAAGGGAGTGAGTGGTGGCTTAACGGGAAGAAGTGGGCTACGTCTACAGGTCCGTATCCAAGATTTTTGTCCCTGACCTTGGCTTAGCAGACATGATGAGGCTGGAATCCAATCTTCTCTTGAACTTTGCCAATTTTACAGTTAAGGCCTGGGCCTGATCCTCAGCTTTTTCTGTCCTCCAGCTGCAAGAGATGAAAGTCTTTTTATACGTTAAGAAGCCCTTCTGGTCTTCATACATAGCCTTTAATTGGTAATTAATCACCCTCAGCATTTCTCTAATGGAATGAATGCCTGCAAGGACAGCCATCCAATTCCATACTCTTCATAATTACTAGTTCTCTTATATTTCTCAAATGCCTAAGACACTGTCCCTACCAAGGCATTCCCAGTTCACCATAAGTGAAAGTTTCAATAATTACCCTGCTATGGCATGCTAGTGGTGAACCATGCTCCACCTGCCACCAGTAACATGGTCTTCTGTTGCCAGCCTGCCAGTGGGTGGTCCAACTCCAAAATCTCATTTTGGAATCTGCTTCCTCAGACCATTCTTGGCTCTAGCTGTCTTAGATGGGCTTCCCTGAAAACCAGACTGAGATAGTGATTTGGATGCAAGCTAATCACTGTGATATGCCTTTGGGATCAAAGCCTGAAATCTAAAGGAAGTAGGATGAGGCAGAGGGAGGAGTTACACTGCAATGCAGTTAAGACAAAGACCGTAGCTAATCCCATGGGTAGCACTGGAGCTGGGATGGCCTTTCCGAGTTGTCCTGCCTTAGCAGAGTGGGCTGGGCTTTTATAACTTGGATGTAGGATGTCTTTGGAGAGGAGTCGTAACTTCAGGTGAAGTAGCTCCCTTCAGCTGGTGGCAATCCTCAGCAACTCAGCTGAGTGCTCTTAGCCACCAACACTGCCAGCAGCTGAGGAAATGAGTGCTTCAGTCCTAAAGGATGCATGCCAGAGCATCCACTGCAGGCACCGAGGCACCTTCTCCTCTGCTTTACCCCAGAGTCCACATGCACAGCCTCGGAATTTTAAAATATCACCAACACCAGGATTACAGAAAGTAATTTAATTTGGGGGTGGGCAGGGAAGGTCTTTTAGTCTTTAGTGGTATATAGTCAAGAGTTTTAAAGTCATGTGAAGCAGTTCCCCTTTGGGTGATTATGCCACCAACTCATCACATAGTTCAATTTATCTGCTTTGCTTTTAATTTTTAGGGGTTACTTTTTTAAAATGTAAGTTTGATTACTAATTACTTAAAATATTTACAGGGTTTCAAAACAAGGTACATTCCAAGAAGTCTAGCTTCTATCCCCACACTTCTGCCGTTTCCTCCTTCTCACTATATATATAATATATATGTTGTATATATGTGTATGTATGTGTGTAAACATATATGGCTTATGCTTTCATTTAGAAGTACACACAACACATACACCACTCACTCTCCCTTTTTCTTAGATAACTGGTAGCATACTGTGATGGTTAATTTTGTGTGTCAACTTGACTGGGGCATGTGGGTACCCAGATATTTGGTCAAACATTCTGGGTGTTTCTGTGAGGGTGTTTTTGGTTGAGAGTAACATTTAAATCAGTAAACTGAGTAGGCAGATTGCCCTCCCTAATGTGGATGGGCCTCACACAATCAGTTGAAGGGATGAATAGAATTAAAAGGCTGACCTCTTTTCAAGTATGAGAAATTCCTCCTGCCTGACTGCCTTCAAGCTAGGACATCGGCACTTTCCTGCCTTCAGACTTTGAGTTTTATAATAAATCTCTTATTTAAACAAAATCACCAACATGATGATTTTATTTAAAAAGATTTATTACAAGGAATGTGCCCATGTGATTCTGGAAGCTTATAAGTCTCAAGGTCTGCAGGGTGAGTTGACAAGCTGGAGACCCACAGAGCCTAAGATGGAGTTCCAGTCCAAATCTGAAGGCTGGAAAACCAGGAGAGCTGATGGTATAGTTCCAGTCTGAAGGCTGGCAGGCTTGATACACAGGATGAACTGAACCCATGTTTCAGTTCAAGACTGAAGGCAGGAAAAAGCCAACATCCCAGTTGGAAGGCAGTCAGGCAGGAGGAATTCTTTCTTACTTGGATGAGGGTCAGCCCTTTTATTCTATGCAGGCCTTCAACTGATTGGACAAGGCCCACATTAAGGGCAATCTGCTTTACTCAGTCTAGTGAGTTAAACATGACACACACACACACACACACACACACACACACACACACACACACACACACACACACACACTACTGGTGCTGGAGAACCCTAATACACACACCATCAATATACTTTTTTCCATCTTGATTTTTTTTCACCTAACATTATATTCTAGGGATCAATTTTCAGCAATATAGGGAGATATTTTTCATTTTGATAGCTTCAAAGGACTCCATAATGTGGATGTAATCCAGCTTTTCAACCAATCTCCTTCTAATGGACATTTGGGTCATTCCAGTCTTTTGCTATTACAACTAGTGTGGTAGTTACAATAATTTATTCAACCACTTCCTTACTGGTGGGCATTTAAGATATCTCCAGTTTATTGTTATTTTGCTTTAAAAAGTTGATGAAATAATTACCTTTGTATAGAAAGATATCCAGGAATGCTAAGAGAATAAAGAGTCCCCAAAGTGAGTCACAGGGTATGAATGATATGTGTATTTCTGATTTTTAAAAATTTTCACAGAACTTGGCATATTCTTTTTTTTTTTTTTTTAAGTTACAGTAAATTACATTCCCACGAGCAATGTATGACAGTTCTCATTCCTCACATCCTCTCCAACACTGGATACTGTCACCTCTTCTAATTTTTGCTAATATGACAGGTGAAAATAAAATCTAATTGTCCTTTAAACTTGCATTCCCTGGCTATGAGTGAGATTAAGCATCTCTACATATTTAGTGGTCACTGAGATTTAGTTTTCTTTGACTTGCCCACTTCTGTCATTTGCACATGACTGGGTTTTCTTTATCATACTAGAATATAGTAAAAGATGAAACTCTTTTGACTATTTCTTGAGGTTAAAGTATGATCTGGCGCAGAAGCTGCCCTAATTTTGGTACGTTCTAACCAAATCAAAACTTAAATCTTTCCATAATCCACCCCCACCCCCCAAAAAAAAGGGAAAAGAGAAAAGTGTGATACTGCATATATGTCCATGAGGACAGGGACTTGTTCACCTGGTACATTCAAATGACTGAAGACCAGGGACCTCCCTGCATGTTCTGCTTTGCATAACCTTCCTTTAGGACTTTTATACATCTCTGAACTAATGGAAATCCCAATAATCACAGACTGAGTTTCCTGTTGCCTCAGTAGGATGGGGATTAGAGTCAGATTAATTTTATTTAGAAAAAACAGTGACTTTTCTTACACTCCAGCGCTTGGAGTTAAAATTCATACATGCCACACCTCTAAGGAAATGTTTCAAAAAATAATATTTGGGGAGGGAGGACTAGAACTAGAAGGAAAACCTTAGTCTAACTGGAAGAAGAATCCCACTCATGGATCCCAAGATAAGATTAAATAAAACAATGTGGGCAAATTATGAGAAACCAGAATATGAGAGTATTAGGACTTAAGAAAGTTTTGACTTTGGGATAAAACAAGTGGGGCCCCAAAGGGTTTTGTGTTCAAAGGCAACTAAGTATTTGCTATGAAATTATTTTTCATCATCTCAGTAAGAAGGGATCAGATGCAAGACTTAAACCTATGTGTATAAAACGGATTTTGCAATTTCTCAATATGGATTTTAGAAAAAGATTTGTCATCTCCCACTCCAGATCTCATCCTACAGAATATACTATGAGATACACTACTCTTCACTTGTGAAATAATTGAGTTTTAGAATAATGAGGTTCTGAATATTAAAAATATAAGTATAACTTAAATAAATCAACATTAACAGCTGCTTAACAGTGATAAAATATACTTTTATTTACTTCGTTGAGTCAGAGGGTCGTAAAAAAAATTATTGCTAAAGTAGATACCAGGCAAACAGAACGGTGCTTTAGAAGTCCAGTTACCTTGGAGTTTATTTAAACTAAGAGGAAAAGGGTCATACTGTTTTCATGCAATACATACTTCGTTCTTTAAATAACAATTCTGACAAATAACAGAAAGAATTAAGGAATGCTGTATTTGTGATCCATATAAAACACCAACATTTTGGGTTATACATAATTTAAAGAAATGTCCCAAACACTTTTCAAAATACTGTAGTAGCCAATACATAGAGGCATGCCTTAGGTGGCCATAGGAATGCAGTTTAGAAAATAAAGAAAAAAATCACACTGTAACTACTCAACTTCTTCAAAACCACTGAGCAAGAAAAGCAACAATGAACTTCCATACTGATTTTACATAACTTCTATACAGTACCTTGACTTAAATCCAAGAGCAAAAGTTAAGACTCTCCTCCTCTATTTTTGGTAAACAACTGCATGGTAAACTTAGATGACTTTCCCCCCGGATTTTACCTGGGAGTGGCCTTTTAAATTTTTTATTTAAAAGAGGGCAGGTTTGGCACTTTTATACTGATGTCACCAATGTTAATATTTCTTGGGATCTCAGGAAGATTCATATTCTTTACAGCTGATACAGCACGGGCTGGAGCTCCCGCTAAGCCAGCCTGTATACAGAAGCAAATAAAAGAAAAAGAAAATGTACAGCTCAGGTGTAGCCCATCAAAAAACACCAAAACTGGAGGACAATGATAAAAGAGTTCCATAAAACAAGCTTAGAGACCAGATGGTAGTTTGAATTGGTATGGAATGGTTACTTTGAAATACTAATCTATAAAGAGAAAACAGTTGACACCTTAAAAAATACAGTGAATACATGCAATGATAACAATGTAAAGATTTAAATACAAATTAACCTGTACTACGGAAACATCACACACGATATTCAAATGACAAAGCTAGATCTTCACCTATATTTTGATTTAACTGACTTATGATATAAGCATAAAGCATATTTTACATTAGTTTCCTTATTAGACATCTCTTGCAACAACTGTGATAGATTTTGGGTTTTTGCTTTTCAACTGTCATTTATTATTAATATATGCTGTGAAATAAAAACTGAAAGTAATAAATCATGTTCATTTAGTTTCTTAGGGCTAAACCCTTAAAACATTTCAAAACAATGAAGTTTTTAAAAATTATTTTTTAAAATTGTAGAGGCTCTTCTAAACTTTTCTAGGACATAAAAAAAAAAAAAAAAATCAGGCTTTTAAAGTGAAGCCTCAGGACTTCCCTGGCGGTCCAGTGGTTAAGACTTTGCCTTCCAATGCAGGGGGTGCAGGTTTGATCCCTGGTCGGGAAGCTAAGATCCCACATGCCTTGCAGCCAAAAAACCAAAACATAAAACAGAAGCAATATTGTAACAAATTCAATAAAGATTAAAAAAAATAATAAAGTGAAGCCTCAATCCAAAGAGAACGGTTCTGCCTAAAAATGAAACTGCAAGAAGAGGATCAATCCAACCCTTCAATGAATTAGTAAAAATATAATGATTAAAAATATTTTGTCATATAAAGCAGATTCAACATATGTTCAGTTTACAATATATAAATTTAGAGAAAGAACAGCATAAATGCAAAAGGTAGGATATATATAAATAAATGAATTCTAAAATTTCCAATACCATTAGTGTACAATATTTGGCTTTCATCTTAGTTGGAAAATTTATAATTTGTGAAATAATTTTGAGAGAAAATATGCTTAAAAATAAAGAAAAATGCACATATATCACTTTTCTCAAATAGCTACATCAACAGTCTTCATATTTTTATGATTTAATTTATATACCAATTAGATTTCATCAATTTTTATTCAGGTTATGTAATAAAGCCAACAAACACATGTGAATTCAGTGTCATACATTATCTTGCACAAAAGCAATTAAGTAACAAAAACAAATCTTCTACTTTGCTTAGATTACATATACAAGACAGTGTCCATGTAATCAGAAAGATTAGTTTTAATGTCCCTTTTTGTAATTTAGTTTTTTTCTCTCATGTAATCCTACCTCTTTTGTTAATTTTTAAAAAAATAATAATAAAGCTGTTACCTGAGAAAAATCTTGACTGATACAAAATAGGCCAGTGTAAACTATTTGCTGAATAAAGGATACAAACATTGTTAAGCAATGAAATAAAAGCCATGGATTATCAAGTTAGAATTGGAAATAATAGAAAAATCAGTAAAATAGTATTTAATAATATATAATCCACACAGGCAATGATAAGGGTGATATGCATGAAAAACTCCATACCCAATTAAAGACTGAATAGGGTTGGAGAATTCAATTTTTATAATTTAATGGAGTGTAGTTGTTTTTGATGTATAACTAAAAATTTGACTGACCTCTACATTTATACCTACCTGAAGCAATGCAGTTTTTTTTATACCCCAACCTCTCTCCAACTGCCCCCCAAAAGATGTTGGAGATATAGATGAATATTATTTAGGGTAGCATGAATCATATTCAAAAGGATCTTTAACTTGAGCTTTTCAAGTTCATTGTTTAGCTCCCAAAATTTAGAATGGTTTAGAATCAGAGAAGACTCTAATTCAAAGAGCTTCCTTTTGCTAGGAAGTATGTCGTTTGCCAAGGGAACAAAAATTATTTTACAAACTTACAGATAACCTGGAACTAAGTATCATTTTTCCAGTATTTTATAATTTTTCTAATTAAAAAAATCAATTTGCCACTATTTCTACTTTGAAATTTCTATACAGGGTTCTAATTATGAGTAGGTTATAGAAAAGTAATGACAAGGTATTTAACTATAAACATTTTAAAAGGCATGAATTATTAGAGGATTTTATTATTGAGAAAAAGAGAGAAAAGGTAGGGTGTGTATGTGTGTGTCCGTCTGTCTGTTTTACTGGATGCTATGGTTAACATTTATAAGTAGTAAAAATACTTTTTTTAGTATTAAATGTCATTGTCAAGAAGCCTTCTTTTCCATAATACACTGTACCATGAGCAGCTAAACTAAAGAATAAAACTTCATCCTGTTAAATTTCATTAGATTAAGTTGTTTCTTTGTGACCACAGATGGTGTTGACTGTTAGCTGCTAATGAGAATACATAAAGTCAATATAGCAATTGATTTCAATAGCATACATGTGCCAAATTCATATTATGTAAAACCAAAAGAAGTTTCTAAGTCAACAAACTACAATTTCTCTAAACATAAGCAGCAAGCCATAGACATGCAAAGGATGGTAACTACTCAGAACACGCAAATGAATCAAGAGAATCAAATTATTTCTCAAGCATGTTCAATACTTTTGTGTAGTTATGTCACAAATTTAAATGATAGTAAATTTAAAAATTGTAATGTGTACTTCAATTAAGTTTTAATTAAACTAACATTTTAAGAAATCAGATTCTGTAGAATATAAAATGTAAAGAAAAATATGAGAAGGACTGTTGATTGCTACTCAGATGCTTAAATGAGCTGTCAATGTTTATATACAAAAACTCAGGGCTTAAAAAAAAAAAAGACTTCATGTCACTCAGGTAGTTAACACCAGAATTGCTATAAAACACATTTCAGTTTCAGACTTCCATGAACGTGAAGTCTGAAACATTTTTATTAAAGAATAAAATGTAAAAGAGGTAATCTGCCATTAGGAAATCAGTTTGTCAACACAAAGGTATAAAGGAATTTTCATCTTAGTTAAGATTTTTTTAGTAAGATATACTCAAAACAAAAGATAACTTTTATTAAACACAATTTTTTTGAACACTAAAATTTACAGAAATTAAGTTTACCTGACTTGTTAGTGGTATGTACAATTTAAAATGTAAAAATAAGATACTTCTGACAGTACAGCATAGTTCTTATAGATTTAAGATTACACAGTTGACACAAAGGAGAAATAAAAAGAATGAAACCCTACTGGAGAAATAACTTGTTTCCAGCTATGTTGTTATACTTGAGCACCACCATGGCAGGTAAACTGCAGCAACTCCACTAACAAAAACAAATACATGAATCCAAAGCAGTTAAGAGTATGAGAATAGGATGGAAGAATGAAGTACAGTATATAAAAGAATGGTCATGTTTTCTCTCCCATGAGATTAAATAAATTAACAGAATTAAGAGAAAGAAAACAAAATGAAGTCTGCAAGTATACCAAAATGAGGCCAAACAGAAGACTTATACAGACATACTCTCAGAAATTTCAAGCACCTGAATCACAAAGATAGTAATGGATGGATATGATTTGTTTTTGATTTTGTTTTTAAATTGCCAGACCCAAAAATAAACAAAATATGTGCAAGCAAAACTGAAAAAGCAGCATTACTAAAATATATTTCAAAGAATCTGAAGACTCCCTTTTCCTCATGCAATAAGCAATTAGCTTTCTCCAAGGGAAAAGGAAAGAACCTAGATATTTACTTCATCTAAAACATAAAATATCCTACCATCTTAAAATATTTTTTCAAGGTTGATATATAGCATAATAAGATGGTAGTTGAAATAATTTGTACATACTAAAACCTTTACCCACCCATCCTGCTGGAAGTTGCTATATGCACATTCATAATTTTGACCTAACAGCAAAGTGAAAGAACATCAACATTAATAAACACAGTATTAAATGGTTTCAGACTCAAAATCATTAACAAAATAATGGCAGATTTTGAAAGCATGATTTGAGCAGAATAGAAAATGTCAATATTTTAATTTCTGAATTTAAAGCAGAATAACTTTTAAACTGGGGACAGGCTTGCTCTTTGCTTTAAAGGCAGTGATTTTAATACTGCAATTATAAACAGATTAGAAATGCTGATGATGGTCCTCTAGTAAGCAAGAACTATGGCATTTTATGAACATTTTTACCAAAATGAGAATATTTTAAAATTTTTAAACCTTTCAGTACTAGTCATTTTATGTAACCTTAAATTACAGTTTTAATTTCTAGCATAGGATTTACCTGTGTGAAATAAATACAGCAGACCAATGTCATTTATGGATTTAATATAAATAGTTTTGACCCTCACAAGTGACCTGAAGGGTCCTCATCATAATTTTGAATAAGAGAGTAACTGTGCATGTCAAAGTAGAGGGGCAGAACCAACTTACAAACTGACTTTCCAACATCTGTATCTTAGGGCCGCTTTTCTTGTTCTCTATCTTTGAAAATAGATACTTGATTTTTTTAAAAAAAAGCAAATTACTAGTTCTAGTGATGGACCTAAGTTATTGATGGTTCTTTGGTAGAAAAAGCAATTTAACATAAATTAAAGACTGGAACATAGAAACTAGCAGTGATTGAGATCAATGGAGTAAATGAGACCATTACATATTTTCTATTCCCAGGATAAAGTAATACAGATCCAGGGTCCAAAAGTGGTGTCCCTAGCTTCATGATACATAGCCCACTAACTCGGGATAAGAAATTGTAAAGCTACCTGTATGTTGCTGCTTCTTAAACACATCCAGAAAGTAGTAGTTTAGTGTCTAAAAAGCAATGCCAAATTCCCAGTGGCATTTTTCTAATTACTAAAGTGATTAATCTAACTTGTTACGTTTACACATTTTTTCCCTGCATGGCACTCAATAAAGTATTTTCATTTTGAAATTTTTAAATGGAAGTATATGAACATTTTCATTTTCTTGAAATGGTTTTGTACAAAAAAGTTGTTCATCACCATCTCTACATGGAAATGTTTAAAGAGTAATTCACACAGGTAACTTATGGTGTGAAAAATGCACAGGAACTAGAAGAGAAAATTTAGTCTTGTAGGGCTAGGAGTCTATTTAAAACATTTCCAATTTTTGCCAATATGCTTTGCAAAAATTTTCAGTGTTTACAATACCTTATTGAGTCTTACTATGATATGTTTGGATATCAGAAGGTTGCTACAGTGAAAATCCATTTTATTTTGGTCAATACATTTAATTCCATGTTTTAGAGTATTTATTTCTATTTTAGAAGATTTCTGATCTTACTTTTTGTTGGCTACTTCTAATATTCACCTGTTAGTCAAAACTGCAGAAGCAATTGTTAAGACTTTGGAACTGAAAACCATTAGGTGGGGGAAGGGGACTATTTAACAGTCACTGTTCTAAGCCTTTACCGGTTCCCACTTTGAATGCTAATCTCTAAAGGTTCAGCTTTTGGTTTTTCAATTCACAGCTTCCCAAACCCAGCGTACAATTTTATGTTAGAATCCTAATTTAGAAACATGCAGAAAAAAAATCTGTGAGAGTTAAATTAAGGTTCTGCCATATGATGCTAAAAATAAACTCTGATTTACATACAAAGTAAATTGTCATTTCTACAAATGTAATTTGTCAGTTAAATGACAATGTTTAAAAAAAAAAGGACAAAAAACTTAAACTTTCCTTTTACAATGCAGGCACACAAAACAGAACAAACATGACATCAATGATATACTAGTAAAATACACTAAGTCCAATAAAAGATGAATAAACTACAAGGAGAAACTAGAATGGAAAATAGGCTACAGGGACTATATGGGTTCATTAACACAAAGAATTTTTGAGTCTGGCCTAAATAATTAATTGCCTTTGACATCATTTTGCTTTCCCTTTGTTAAAGTACATTTTTCTCAAAGTCAGCAATACCTTGTCTACCTGTCCTGTCTGGGAGATTGAAAGATAAAGGTCTGTAAGAGAGAAGAATGGAAAGAGCTAGAAAGATCAGGATGTTCGGAAAAAAGAGGACTGACTTTTAAAAAGTAGTGACTAAATTCAGACCCATTTATTCATCTTGAAAATCACATGAAATACATAAAAGCTAACAAGTCTCCCCAACCCCACCCCTCTACCTCCACCCCCAGGGAGTCCTTTTACTCCCAGGCAGATTCCTGAGTGCCTCTTACACTTCCCCCAAATCCCACCAACCTCCCAGCTTAAACCCTCCTTTCCCAAGATCCCAATGTTATAGTAAACCATTTATCTATCAAAGCAGGATAGATGAAAATATATTCAGAGCATATCTTTGCTTCTCGTCTCTTTAAAGATCTGGGTGATCTTTGCTTCTACCTGTCTAGGTAATGGGAATTAAACTGGTTCACTTTTGACTGTTACCAGAAATATACTACTTTTAAGATAAAATAATAAAATCTTTGATTTCTGACAAAGTAAAGGAGACTCGATACATCATGTTATATTTTAAAAGCTGTATCTTAATTATATCCAGGCTTTTTAAAAGATAAATGATATTCTAAACATTACTTAAATACTTTTAAAACATGATAAACAGGTCTTTTCATCAATCATGGTATTCTGAACTTTAAGATTTGCTTTGTAGCTTTTTGCTTACATAATACATTTTAAATAAAATTGTGTAAGAGTAAGATTAATAAAAGCTTATAGCTTGCTCTCAAATAATTTTGGATTATTCTGCAGTCATATATTTGGTAGATATAACCAGTTTAAATAACATGGAAAAGGAACCCATATGAAAACCCTTGACATTTCACTGCATCTGGAATAAAGCTGGTACCCTTCCAAACATACTTAAAATATATGAAAATTACTGAAAAATTACACAAAGTCAACATTATTTCAACACAATTCCTTAAAGTATGATCAGAACTATATGGCTTCACCGTGACTCAAAATCCTACTTTATGAGGAAAATATTAGCAGGCATCACATATAGAGAAACACTTAACATATGTTAGTTTATCCATCAGATTTAAAACATACTTTTTTTGTAAAGGAGAAAAAGAAAAACTAATTTGGTAGCAGATAACAATTGATTATACATGTTAAAAGAAAATCAGTGGATGAAAAACAAATATTCACCAGTATTCAAAACCATTTTAAACAGCATGTTTCTGTTAAAGGACTTTAAGTTATAACGTTCTTATAACTATTTCCACTGAAAATATAAATTCTGTATTTTACTGCTCTTTATTAAAAAACACTGGCTCATTAACAAAGTTTTACTGGACAATCAAAATGCAAATATCCATTATATAATTATTACAGGTCCTTCATGACTTCTGTCAATATTATATATAGCAAACCTAAGGAGGAAAAGGTGGGCAGGCAGGAGGAAGGGCACCACCAATGGAAAGGAGTTAAATACCTGGAAATGTGATAATTCCAGATAAGAGGTCAATATATTTTTACAGATGATTACATGGAATTCACAAATTACCACATATCCACTCATTTTAGACTAATTATTAATGGATTGTATCACTGTCTCTTGGCATTTAAAATCTATAACCATATAGTTTTGTAAAGCAAAGTTTAACAGACATAAATTTCAAGTTATTATTTTAAGACTTTAAAAACTATAGCTTAGAGTTTATGGTAAACCTTTTTCCGTATTGAACAATACACTGCAAGCCAACTCTACTAAATAATATTCTTAGCCCTTTTCCTTGTCCAAAAACAAAATTTTCTCTATTAATCTAGTTTGTTTTCCCTTTTCAAAAGCCAGTATTTTAAAAACTGGCTGTAGACACACAAAATATATACAATTACTTAAAAAGAGTCATAATTTTAAGCTCTTTCCCATTACAACCCTCTCCTTTGGGAAACCAAGGAGGATGATAACTTGAGATAAGGAGAAATGAAGGACTATTTTAATTTAAAACAGAACATTGGAAAATGTTTTTATACAAAACTTCAACTGTTTCTAATCCTCAGATTTCAGATTTATCCACCATCCTGTGTTTCATTCCATCCCAAAGAGCACAGCATTTTAAGCTGATCCTTTGAAGAACCAACAAGATAAAAATTCTTCAGAACTCACCTGTTGTAAATTAATGCTAGCACATTTTTAATATCTTTCTGCTTTTATAGTAATATTTACTTTAGATCAACCAAATAACTGTACTAATAATTATAAATTTAGTTTTCTGCATTATGACTATAAATATCAAAGCTAAGAGTATCCTCAAACATGTATAGTATTGAATGAGATATCAAGACTATTCATCTTTCTAAATTTCTGTATAGCAATAAGAAACAACCAAAATCATGTAAACTTGAGTGGCTCAGCTACAGCACCTGTTACTGATATTCAGCCTTATTATTGAGGGAAGAGTCATACAATTCTAAATTAGAGTTTTAGGAAAGGCTAAACTGCTGGTTGGTCCTCATTCACTCAATTTAGCAGCACAAAGTTAGCTGTATATAACTAACCAAATCTTTCTCTTCTAGAATGCAATAAAAGCCATGAATATGTGTATCATTATATGGAATGTATGATTTAGCTAACTTGTCAGTGACCTTTGGGAAGGATCCAGAATTAAAAGATTAGAGCATTGAATTTCTTTTTTCAGTGTGCATTCAGGTCTACTAAGCACCCATTATAACATTACTTCCTTGTAAGAATTCCATTTTCTCTCCTTTCCTTTTGCAGAAATAGTTTTATAAAACACTAAACTTATATATCCTTAGAAAACCAGTTCTAAGACTTCTTTGATAATTAATGACTAAGGTTTAATAACAAATATTGATTGCATTATTCATAATTCCTTTTTTAAGCAGCAAGAATTAGGAATTTTATTCATTACCGAAAGAAATTACGACTGTGGCTAAAAGAATACACAAAACTATTTGGTGGATAGTGGTCACAGAACATTTAACATACTAAAATGTGTATATTCCACTTCTTTTTAAAATTGAATAAGCATACCAGCTGTACCTAAAGGGTGATACTGAAGGACAAACAGTGAAAGCTACAAATCATGCATAATTTATGATCATGCTTACTACCTTCATTAACTAAAGTACTTCCCATTCTTACCTCAGATTTCTCCAGTTTATTTTGTGCATCAATTTGTGTAACAATCTCATTCATGTTGGTCTCCAATACCATTCCCCCCATCACCATCTCTGCAAGAATATTGTGAACCTAAAGAAAGAAAACTCACTATAAGAATGTTTCATGATCCCAGTAATTTTTCTTTCAAATACTGCTCTGTTTTATGAGCTGTAAAATAAAAATAATTTGGAGTGAAAACGCATAATACACTTATGTCACTACTGTGAAGCCTTAGGCAATTACACAAACCTCTTTAAATCTTAGTTTAATGAGCTGTAAAACAGAGATAATAATAGTACCTCCTTCACAGACTGATGAAAAGATTAAGTGAGGTCAGTGACCATGGAAGAGCCCAAAACAAAGTAAATAATCAATAAACATTAGCTACCATTATAGTATCAGGATTAATGCTATAAAAAAAAAAGACCTATAAGGGCCTTTTATCCCTGATTCTTAGTCAGTAATTATTAAGTTTTTTTATGCTCAAGGTACTCTGTGAGGCTATGTGGCATTCCTACAAGCTCTAGATTTAAAATGAAGTAAAAGTTTCTTTATATTATAGGTACTTTGATAATGCTTTTACCCCAAAGCCGTCTCTATATATCTAATTACTCAGATTTTTTATGATCAAATACATCTTACAATGACAAAAAACAACATTTTCCATTGGGGAGAGAAACTATAACGCGGGTGTTTTGTCATAAGGTATTTACTGGATCAAAAATCACGAAGTCAAAGCTGAAGTGTCACAGAACAGTATACTGTGCTATAATTTTTAAAAAATAATGTGGCATCATTAGGAATGGAGACTCTGAAATTAGATAGGTATAAATACTGACTCCATCACTTATTAGTTGTATACCCTTCAGAAGTTAGTTACTTGACCTCTCTGTTACCTTATCTGTAAAAGAGAGGTAGAAATAGTATGGGTACCTCATAGAATTATCATAAGGATTAAATAAATTCAAGTAAAACCTAACTGGTTTTTTAAACAAAAACTTTAAAAAATTAAACATATAATTATACTGTTCGATTTTCATTCCTTTTTAAGATTTCACGCAAATGTACTCATGATTTTTAAAATACCTTATTATTTATTAATGTTTCATTTTGGAAAGATGGACACCTCACATACCAATTTTGAAGAATTACAGCAATTACTTTTCCTTGGCAAACAAAACCAGAAGCTACAATTGTTTTAAACAAGAGTGCTAAGTATCATCACTTCTACTACCATATTTTCTGTTACTAGATACCATTTATTAAAATTGTTTTGATGCTGCACTTACAGTATCCGATTTAATTCTCACATTAACCTTTGTTACAGCTGAGAGAATAAACCAGCTTACTCAAGACGCATAAGCTAATATGTGGCAAATCAATGACTCAAATCTAAATCTGAGTGATCCAAGTCCAATACTTTGCTTTCTTCTGTTAACAATAATAAATGAAATTGATACAGCAAATTACTTTTTAGTCATAATCTATGAAAATTCAATTAAAGGTCAAAAGATAACTAAGTGATAAAATAAAATTACCTTATAATAGCTAATAGGTACTGTATGCATAGAAAGTGTTCAGAAAGAAAGGCCATGGCCAGGGGACAGAGATTCATTAAAACTTCTGTTTTAGCAGTGGAAATTCCCCTTTTCTTTTTAAAACAAATTCTTATGCAATAGCATGACTTGTAATGCTGGTAGAAGTGTAACAACTCCACCACCCCCATTTTGCTCAGGCTTTCTTATGGGTTCATCTCTACATATACATTGTACTACTGCCTTTCGAAACATCTCAGAACACAAGCACCAGATTGGTGGAAACTACAGATTTCAGTAATACTGAAACATCTATCAACTTTAGAGGTAACAAAATATGAGCAGCCTACAAATGTGGGTCGTATGTAAGAAATTCTAAGAAATGTATGTAAATTTGTCCTTAAAGTAAAAATAATTCTTATGAAAGCCAATTCAGATCCAGAAGAGACAGACAATACAATTGAAGGGCCTGTGAGCTAAATTCTTAAACATAATCTCACTTATTATAAAGATAATAAATGCCTAAAGAGTGTATTCTCAGTGAGGAGGTACAATACGTTATGTAGAAATTTAAGGAGAGGGCTTCCCTCGTGGCACAGTGGTTAAGAATCCGCCTGCCAATACAGGGGACATGGGTTCGAGCCCTGGTCTGGGAAGATCCCACATGCCGCAGAGCAGCTAAGCCTGTGTGCCACAACTGCTGAGCCTGCAAGCAACAACTACTGAGCCCGTATGCCACAACTACTGAAGCCTGCATGCCTAGAGCCCATGCTCCACAACAAAGAGAAGCCACCACAATGAGATGCCCGCACACTGCAACGAAGAGTAGCCCCTGCTTGCTGCAACTAGACAAAGCCTGCACACAGCAACGAAGACCCAACGCAGCCATAAATAAATAAATAAATAAATAAATAAAAATAAGAAATTTAAGGAGATAAACATTGTGGGAATGAGAACTATTAATTGGGAGGCTACTCCAATACTATTCAGGTTATGGTGTCCAAAGTAAGGTATGTCATATGAGGAGGGGAAATTAAGAAGGTGAACATGTCTATTGATAGAAAAATTCATGTTGCAAGAATTGAGAAGAATTTTGGGCAGACTTAATAAGAGAAAGAGGATGATAAAGCTCTGCTTTTAGCTTAGCCCTAACTCATATGGTTGACATATTTCAGTATTTTGTTTTATAAATTTTACTTAAAACAGATTTTTATGGAAATTAAAGGGTAACAATATGCTTATAATACAACTCATCTACTAAACTGCTTTGATGTTCACCTGAAAGTTCAACGAGTTTTCACTCTCTCTTATGAATTTTTATAGGTATTTAAGTGTTTAAAAAGTAGCAAATACCAGACTAACAGTGTAATTTTGCGTTTTTCTTCTGGACATAGACTGTAACTTCTAAATTTCATTTTTTTTTTTTTAAATCACAATATAAGCCATACAGAAACATATATAAAAATAGTCTCTACCATCCTCTGCTTCTGTTATTAGGTCCCTCTATCTAAAGATAATCACAGTTAATTGTATCTTATATATCCTTCTAGAAAACTTGTTATGCATATACTTGTTATACGTGTGTGTGTATATATCTAATGTACACAAACAAGATCACATTGTAAACATTATTCCCACAGTTCTATAAGAAAATAAAGATTGAATTGTCGGTGCTTTGTGACCACCTAGAGGGGTGGGATAGGGAGGGTGGGAGGGAGGGAGACGTAAGAAGGAAGAGATATGGGGATATATGTATATGTATAACTGATTCACTTTGTTATAAAGCAGAAACTAACACACCATTTTAAAGCACTTATACTCCAATAAAGATGTTAAATGGGAATAAAAAGAATGACAAAAAAAAGACTGAATTGAAAGTTAGAGGCAAGAGAAAATGAGCATATGAGTTAATAAAATAATAAAAGTTACTGGAGCCAGATATATGTACAAGAATGATCAATGAAACTGTTGGTAAGAGCAAAGAAAAATACAAAACTAAAACGGTGAATCTACACTATTATTACACACCTAAAAATGAGAAATATACAGATTCCTCAGAAATATTGGTAAGTTATTAAATGAACAAATGAGAGGGACAGAATGATGTCTATAATACGGTCCCATTGAGGTATACTAAAAAAATTACACACATACACACACTTGGATATACCCAGAAAAATTCTGGAAAGGCACAAAAATAATTAGAAAAAAAAAGACTTTATTTTTTTAAGAGCAGTTTTAGGTTCACAACAAAATTAAGAGGTATAGAAACTTTCCCATACATACAGCCTGGCGTCTAACATGCACAGCTTACCCAGAGTGGTAAATTTGTTACAACTGATGAGCCTACACTGACACATCATAATCACCCAAAGTCATAGTCTACCTCAAGAGCTCTCTTTTGGTGGTGTACATTCTATGAGTTTGGATAAATATGATATATATCTATCATTATGGTATCACACAGAGTATCCTAAATATCCTCTATGCTCCACCTATTCACCCATCCCCCTCCCTCCCCAAGCCTGACAACCACTAATCTTTTCAGTATATGCACAGTTTTACCTTTTCCAGAATTTCATATAGTTGGAATCACACAGTACATAGCCTTTTCTAATTGGTTTCTTGCACTTAGTAATATGCATTTTAAGGTTCCTCAATGTCTTTTCATAGTTTGATAGTTCATTTATTTTTGGCACTGAATTAAAATTCCATTGACTGAATATAACACAGCATTTACCTACTGAAGGACATCTTGTTTGCTTTAAAGTTTTGGCAACTATGAAAAGAGTTGCTATAAACATCCATGTGCAGGCTTTTGTATAGACATTAAGTCTTCAACTCTTTTGGGTAAATACCATGGAGCACGATTGCTGGATTGCATGATAAGAGTATGTTTAGTTTTTTAAGGTATCGCCAAACTGTCTTCCAAAGTGACTGTATTATTTTGCATTCACACCAGAAATGAATGAGAATTCCTGTTGCTTCACAGCCTTACCAGCATTTGGCATTATCAGTATTCTGGATTTTGGCCATTCCAATAGGTATATAATGCTGCAAATATTTTTTAATAGATAGTAGTTGCCTAAAGAACGGGACTGGAGGACTGAGGAAGAAAGGAGACAGCTTTCTTTCATAGTTTTTGTTTGTTTGTTTGTTTTGAAAACTTAACACGTGCATATATTGCTTAAAAAAAAAAATCTTCCTAAAGAGTAAGAGAGATCATTCAGAGGAACAATATTAAAGGCAATGGCCATGTACCTATTTAAGTTATTTAAGAGGTACTCAAAGGTGCTGAATATTTGTTAGTGATAAGAGAAGTATGCCACTTTTTACATGTGTTAAACAGTAAGTCTTTTAATGTGTCAATGCAGAACCTGAGACTTTTGCTTAAAACTATTGTAACATACAGGATTAAGTGGTCTCAAAAAAAAAAGATTAAGTGGTCTCTATATTATTTTATTATTATTTTAAAAATATTATAATGCACATTGTTGGCATCTAATAAGTATTAGATGCCAACACTTCTTTCTTCAAAATCATTTATCTCAATTATCTTAAAATTCAAAAGTTAAAAGAACATGGCATTTTTTGTACTTAAACTACCCCATCAGTAAACCATATTTATTAAATATTTATATACATTGCTTACAGACAGCAGCATCTTAGTTGAGTAAAGCCCACATAATCATTGGAGAGTAAATGAAGATTAAATCAAACACATTTCACTTTTTACTGTTTTTTTTTTTTTGGTCACACATCCACCCTCCCTGCATTGGAAGCATGGAGTCTTAACCACTGGATCACCAGGGAAGTCCTACATTTCACTTTTTAACTGTTACAGGTCAACCAGGCTGAACCAAGCATCTAAAAACAAAAAAATGAAAGGAAGTCATATTACATAGAGCCCTTTCTATAGACTGTCACTTGTTTTCAAAGCATAAAGCTACTTTGCTATAATTTATGCTAGAAATGAGGTCCTTTGCACCAAACATCTTTTAATTTGACTACATTAATATCTTACTACAGGGGTGGTCAAGTAAAATACAGCATATACATTCTATACAATATTTCACTTAAGAATAAAGCTGATACATATATATTGATATGGAAGGATCTAAAGAGAGATGAAGGTAATAAAGCAAGGCATAGAATATTACGTGAAATAAAAACATGCTTCATCACTCACTGAACCAAGAACTATGCATATCTTTGGAAACATATAGAAAGAAAGTCTGGAAGCCTACCTAGACAAACTATTAAGAAAAATTACTTCAGAGAAGTGGGGTAGTGGTGAATAGGTATAAGGAAGGGGACAAGGTAAGAAGAAATTTCATGTTTAATCATATAGCCTTCAGTACTATTTGACTTCTTTGTTTCAAGAAATTTAAGTATTATTGTAATTTTACAATAATAAAATATATGAATAACACTGTAATGTTAATGGTGTGTGTCTGTGAGACAGACAAAGACACAGACACAGGCAGACAGATACCACACATCTTCTTAAAACAATTACTTGAGGACTGGGGTAAGGACATATTCTTCACATAACCCTGCAAGGTGTTAAGCATTCAATAAATATTTTGTAAAATGTGTTTTGCAAGGAACACCTCCCTCTTCTCCTCTTGAAAAAGAAAACTGAACAGGAGTTTTAAAAGGGGGTGAAGGGGAGGCAAAGCAGAGTTATAAGTCTACTCTAAAGACCGTAATACTGTAAGAAATGATTTTTTTAATTATTAATAGCCAATTTTGATGAAATGACACATTATTTAAAATGTTAACAAATTTCCATTTATGTACCTGTGGGTCATACTCTTACTAATTTGATAATAAGATGTTAATACATGTTTTGCTAATAAAAATTTAAATAATGTACCTAAAGTAATCTATTAATACCTGTATTTATAATTCTAAATGGTCTAAATCTCACTTCACATTTTGATATTTCTTCAAATGTAAGTACAATTGATCATAAAAAACATCATTACTTTACATACCACTAAAAAGGAAAAATGCTGACAATTAAATTATGACAAGCAGCCAGCCCTGCTGCCTCAACCCCACCAGGGTAGCAGCCAAGTGGAGGGCTGTTGGGGGTGAGGTATGCATGGGGGCTTCAGATGCCCGCCGCCTGCCCACCTGCTGCTGCCAGAGCAGCGGGAGGACAGAGCGACCTACTCCACTGCTCTAGGGACCTTCCTGGTGGCGCAGTGGTTAAGAACCCACCTGCCAACGCAGGGGACACAGTTCGAGCCCTGGTATGGCAAGGTCCCACATGCTGTGGAGCAACTAAACCTGTGCGCCACAACTACTGAGCCTGTGCTCTAGAGCCCGCGAGCCACAACTACTGAGTCCTCGTGCCACAACTACTGAGACCTCGTGCCACAACTACTGAAGTCCATGTGCCTAGAGCCCATGCTCCGCAACAAGAGAAGCCACCACAAGGAGAAGCCCGTGCACGACAACAAAGAGTAGCCCCCACTTGCTGCAACTAGAGAAAGCCTGTGTACAACAATGAAGACCCAATGCGGCAAAAGAAAATAAATTAAAAAAAATAAAATATAACTAACAGAAAAATGTTTTAAAAAAAGAAAATTATGGCAAGCTATAGAATTGTAAATGCATACTGATCTCAAAAACGTTAAAATGTGAAAGAAAATCAGCATTTTAGAATCAATGAAGTATGATATTTTCTTGTCATGCTTTAGTTCTACAGGTATTTATAAATAAAAGCTATAATGAAAAAATTTAAGTAAGAAAATGGATGTCTTCGGGTTTTACTGGAGTCACTACCAACATTTAAAAAGAAAAAAGCTTAGCTTCAGAAATACATCCTCTCAAAATATATTTATCAGAACTTCATTAAATCTATAAATTTTTGTATAATTATTCTCCAACAGGATAGCTGACATATCAAAGTGTTATATAAATCAAAACTTTCACCTGGGGACTTCCCTGGTGGCACAGTGGTTAAGAATCTGCCTGCCAATGCAGCGACACAGGTTCGATCCCTGGTCCAGGAAGATCCCACATGCCGCGGAGCAACTAAGCCCGTGCACCACAACTACTGAGCCTGAGCTCTAGAGCCAGCGAGCCACAACTACTGAGCCTGTGTGCTGCAACTACTGAAGCCTGCGTGCCTAGAGCCCATGCTCCACAACTAAGAGAAGCCACTGCAGTGAGAAGCCCGTGCACCACAACGAAGAGTAGCCCCCACTCGCTGCAACTAGAGAAAACCCTCATGCAGCAATGAACACAACCAAAAAATCAAAACAAAACAAAACTTTCACTTGATAATATCATTAACCTGAAGAAAGTGTTTGCTAAGGAAATAATCAGTTCTACAGGTATGTGGATAATATCTTGAGATTGATGCAGTTGAGCAGGTTCTCCTGCTAAACAGCATAATCCCCATGCAAACTTCTCTCTTCTTTAATATTATATCATGAAAGAAAAGTCTAAAGTATGACAATTTTGTAAGTAATTTTGAAAGGAATTAAGAGTACATTTTGTTAGCCCATCCAAATTTTGATAAAATTTTCAAGACAAAATAGAAAGGTTAAGTATATAACATACTTTAACATACTATAATAGACTAATAATAATGAAGACATTTGCTAATTGTTGACCAGTGGAAAGCAACAGTGGTATAGTAATTTAAAGCAACAGGTAAAGGAATTCCCTGGTGGTCCAGTGGTTAGGATGCAGCACTTCCACTGCAGGGGGCACAGGTTTAATCCCTGATCGGGGAACTAAGATCCCACAAGCCATGCTGTGTGGCCAAACAAAAAACAAAAATAAATAAATAGAGTAATAGGTAAGAGTAATTCTATTTTGTTACACAATGCATTTTATACTCACACTGAATATGAATGTTTCAAATTGGAAAATTCAAAATATTCAAGTCTGAAAAACTAGAAAGCTGTTCTGCTTGCTATTCTATATTTTGGGCTGATTATACAGAAATCCTTTTTAAAGGCTGCTTATCATAGGGTCACGGATGCTCATTAAAAGACCTTAGAATACTCCTCGCTTATGTGTTATTGTTGACTTATATTTTAATGCTACAATTTTTTTTCCATTTTAATCTCATAAGTACTTTAACAGTCAATGTTCTTTTATCCTTACCCACAAATTTACTTCTTTTTTTGCTCTTCTTCCCTCTTCAACTCACTCCTTATATTTCAGATTTCCTTCCGTGTAAATTGCCCTCTTTAGAATTTCCTTTAGTCCAAAGGCTTGCTGGTTGCAAATTCCCTCATTATTTCTCAAATAATGTTTTTATTTCACCCATAATCTTGAAAGACGGTTTTGCTAATTTTAGAACTACAGTTGACAGTTTCTTTCAACACATCTTCTAACTTCTGTGGTTGCTGTTGAGAAGTCACTTCCCAGTGTGACCACTGCTCTTGTGAAGGTAATATGTCTTTTATTTCTGGATGATTTTAAGAGCTCTCTCTCTGCTATTCAATTTTACTATCATTAGTCTATGTATAGATTTCTTTTTATTTATTCTGCTTGTGATTCTTTTATCTGTGGATTGGCATCTTCCATTAATTCTGGAAAATTCTCAGCCATTAGATACTCAGATAGTGAATATGCCTCGTTCTTTCTTTTTCATTAGATATTTCTTGCTCTATCTTCCCTGACCTGTAAACTATCTTTCACATTTTCAGGCTTTCTTGTCCTTTTATGCTGCATTATGGACAATGTATTCTACCTTTCTATTTACTCAGATATGTTTATGTTTAAACACATCCACTGAAAATTTTAATTTTGACATTTTTCTCTTCTAGTAATTTTATTAATTTCTTTTTCAAATCATCTAAGTTTTTAAAAAGTACTTTTATTTACTGCAATTTTTAAAATCAGGTTTGACTTTCTAACAACTTGCTGAGTAGAAGGGGGGTGCCAAGCATTTGACTAGTGCTGGCAAGGGAGGGTGAAGCCTGGCATGTCTGGCTTTGAATGGCCCAACCAGGAGCTGGGTTATAGAAAGGAAGGATTAAGCAAATTAAGTAAATGGTTACAATAATACAAATAATAGGAATGAGAATAATCTCTCACTGTCAGAGAAGCAAAGTGCAGATATGGAAAAGACGAAGGCTAGAATAAATTCTGTAGTGTTACACTAGACTCTGGGGTATTAAGAAGAACTCAATGATTTTTAATATATATAAAGATATAGAAATAGGCAAGTGTGTGTGTGTGTGTGTGTGTGTGTGTGTGTGTACATACATCTATTTCCTAGCTTGGTTCACTGCGAACCAGAAGTAATAATCACACCTCTACCAACGAGCATACATGGTGCTAGGACTGTCATTTCTATACATCATCATCCACTAAAAGGAACCTGACAGAGAGAACACTAACATGAGGGCTAAGGCAAAAAATATATAAGATGCTCTGTCCATAGAAAAAGTGGAGAAACAATGATCAACCTCATAATTACAAGCACCTCCAGACTATGGTTTCTCCATACCATTTCCCACTAAAAAAAAAAAAATCAGGGCTCCTAGAAGGAATGACTGATAACATATCTAGAGGAGGAAATAAATAAAGTGAATCTGGAACATCTAGTTGTACCAGAACACAAAGCAGCTATTAAAGTCCATGGAGGGGGAGAGGGGTCATGTCAAAAGAACCCAGAAGACAACATGAAGGGGTTCCCCCACTGGCCAAAGATAGGGCAATTTGAACATCAAGAAGCATAATATCCACAGTGGATTAAAACAAATCAATTATGTTAAAATTCATATGTCACAAGGGTACTAAAAAAGAAATTCAATGATCACTTCTGGTGACTACTAGGAAACCAAACGTTATGGAAACTGGTTTATAAAGGGAAATACTCTAGAATTTATCCTGTCTTTCCTATATAAGCTGTACCTTTTTAAACCTATCATCTCTGACTTTTAATGGATTGTATCATTCAATTCACACTTACTACACTGAATAATACATCTATTTTAAATAATTTCCCTTTCCCCCAAAGTTGGTTGGCTTGATCAGATTTTATTTATATTATTTTCCCCTTTTAAATCAGAGATTCTACTGTTTATAATTTTTATTAGTGAAAAATATCTCTTTCATTGCTCTTTTAATCAAACCAATATGACTTTATTCTTATTTGTAAAATATCAAGTCTTTCTACCACTGACATGCCTTGTTTTCCTACTAAATGCTCTGTTATTTCCTACTCTCCTTTCCCCCCAGGTGGATAACAGCTTCAAAATAGTTTTATAATACATGCTAAATACTTCATATTCTCTTATCTTTTCCTTCATGTTTTCTATCTCTTAATCTTTCAATTATATGCTTTGAGATTATTTCCTGCATTCATCTTCTATCTGTAATTCAAGCCTCAACTGTGACCATTCTCTTCTTTAAACTCTATAGTTTGAAAACACATTTTTAAGCCCCAGGAAGACCTTTTCGAATTGCATCTCCTTAAGCACTTTTTACCATTTTAAAATTTCAAGTGTTCACTGATCTCCTCTAGTAGTTCTTTTTCATGGAGCATATGTTCTGACTGTTCAGCCTGTTCCTCATCTCTCTTCTCTCTTGTTGAGATGGCATTCTTTTTTCTCTGTCGGCTCACTGGTACTTAGGTGTGGTTGCTGAGATACCTTAATGGTTAGATTTCTTCAGGTGGTGAAAGGAAAAGGAGACTCTCACTCTGTGTCCTGTGGTTTAAGGATAGGCTATCAAACTCCTTAAGAAGGACTGGGCTAGAGGAAACCACTCCACTCTCACTCTTAATTCTTCATTCTCCTGGCCTGGAGGGTAGGAAAGACACTGAGGTCTCCAATCAGACCTCCCTTACCCTGATCTTTTGGGGGATGGGGGGAATGCAGGGAGGAGTAGACAGAGCACTTTTATAGCTGTCAATACATGTCATACATGCTCCAAACCAAGCTCTTTATAAATCTTTAGCTCTTTCATCCTTGCCCTGGGATTTGATGCTGTGCTGCAGTAGTGACGACAACCTGGGGCTGCCCAATTAAAGCCACAGTGTTCAGGAAATGGGCAGGTAACACAGTTGCGCAAATAAGCAGACCTTCCCAGCAAACCCACAGTGGCCATGCAGTATAAGTAAGAAATAAACCAAGTTACTCATATCTTAGGTGTTATTACCACAGCATAACTTAGCTGTAATAAACAGTCTGACTCCATTTTTGAGGCCTGCCTGCTGACAGCTTTCAAGCCCCACTGTTCTCCCTTCCTCTTCTGCCCACATGTGGGCAAGTTGATAAGAAAGTCCAGGTGCTCCTGCCTTTGCACTGGCGGGAAGTTTACATTACACAAGACCTGGCCTGCATGTGGAAACCGTCAACCCAGCCCTACCCCCTAACCACATAAAACCCCAAGATAGTCGCTGTTCCTTGTTTTCCCCAAAAAAGGTTATTATGTGAATGATAAACCTTTTCAGATCAGATCCTCTTGGTGTACATGTGGTATCTTCAGTCTCTACATCCATATCAATTTTGGGCAGGGGGTGCTGTTCCACTACTTTAGGGTGACTACAAATATTAGCTTATGTGACTGATAAACAAATTAGTACTTGAAGGTTTGTAATGAGAAACTGATAACAATCACAATAAAGGAAAAGACACTGACTTAGGGGTTGGGCAGTAGGCCACATGGAAATTATTATATTGGAGGCTAGAAAGTTAGCGATCCATGCTTGTAGTAGCAAAACATTTGGCAAAACTATCATGTGTGATAGTTTGAAAAGCAGATAAATTTACCCATGAAAACTCTTTTCTCTCTGACATAAAAACGGATCATCTTCCAGATACTGGCAGCTTTGTCACCATGGATTCCAGACTGACAGCATGTGGGACATGATAAACATACTGTGTGAATTAGAAATACTCTGATAGTTACTGCAGCATAAACTAGTCCATCCTGACTGATAACAAAAAGTGTATTCTTTACAACTTCCTCCTTCCCTCTATCTAAGTGTAATATAACAGCACACAGAGAATTGTGTACAAAACTCTGTATTTGCCCCTAGGAAGAAATGAGTTGAGCTATTTAGGAGATCTCTGACTGTTGGAAGGTCCAGGGCTGCTTGAAAGTTGAAAACAAGCCTACTTTCATAGAAGGGCTGAAAACAAGACTAGCATTGTTTTAGACAGAGAGTACAGCGACAGGAAATGTCTATTTTACTGGTCTCTAACTCTTGTTATACTGAAGCTTTTTTCTCATTGCATTGAAAAAAAAATTAAAACAAGAGTTTAGGCCAGCTAATTTTGGCAGGTTTCAAAACAGTGATACACTGTTGTGTGAAATGAACAGGCTATACAGACTACCTATGTGATCCTATTTTTTATTTTTTTAAAGACATATTTGTTTCAGTACTCATTTGTACAAAAAAGTCTAGAAATACACATACTCTAAAATGTTAACACTAGTGTTAATTTAAAAAAGGAGGTGATTAGACTGAGGTGGCTCCAATAAATAAGCAAAGCACAACCTCAGCCTAAAATACCTCAAGGTTAAGAAATCAACACCTAAGAGCAACCAATCACAAACAGCCTACTTGGCTTTCCCAAATAATACAGGTGCTTAAGCAATAGCCAATCAGATAATTCCCTTGCTTTGCTTCTGCCTCTTCTCTATAAACATCTTTCCCCTAGCTCCTGTCAGTGGAGTATTCCGGTTTGGTGCTGACCAATTTGAATCAATTTTTACTCAAATAAACTCTTAAAATTTTTAGTGTCCTCAGTTTATCTTTTAATACTAGGCAATCTCTGAAATTGAGATACCCTCTATTTATTTTCCTCTTATTTATATTTTCTGATTTTTCTAAAATGAACATATATTAACATAAAATAGAAGTTTTAAAAGCACTGTGTATCATGTATGGAAGTTGTATATATGTAGAGCTTAATTTTCCTATTAAGGAAAACTTTTATTCTCTGCTAGAAATGTGACAACTTTACTCTCGCTACAATATTTTACAATAGAATCTTCAATTTTCTCAAAAAAATTGCTAGATGCAACATATAAGCTAGTGATCTTTGAGCAGTCAATTTAAAAATAGAATTTTAAACATTTTAACCATGTGCCAGAACATACTTTAGAATATTGTGAACCTTAATGCCTAAAAATAACAGGAGTCTTTGTAAGTGTGAATAGCATAATACAGATAATAGAGAAAAGCAATAGAAAACTAAAATAATTCTCTTAAAAATATCAAGTTTAAGTTCTATATCCAAAATGAGTCAATATATGAAATTAAATCATTTAGTAAATGAGAAATATGATCTAAAGGACCAGCTAATAGTAAATGTATTCTTTTGATGTTCACAAATAATGTGATGCATTCCTTGTACTGTATCTTGATTGTGGTAATGGTTACATAACTAAATGCACTTGCCAAAACTTAGTAAAATGCATGCTTAAAGCTGCTGAATTTTCTTGTGTGTAAATTATACTTCAATAAAGCTGATTTTTAAAAATCACAATTTTTTGCTAAAATTTTCAGATTTCCAGACAATTTTATTCAATAGCTTAACCATTCAAAACAGTCTGTTACATTATATGAACTTATAGAGAAAAAAAAAATCTCTATATAGTAAAAGTAGTATCTCTTCCTTGTAAATTTCCTATCCCCAATACCCAGTAATACTGGCTAGAGAATTTCAGTCATTCTTCCTTTCTCTCACCTCCTTTCAAGAGGCCATCAAGTCTATCAATTATATACTTTCTTCCATTCCTACTCTACTGCCTAGTTCATTTCTTTCTGGACTACTGCAACAGACTTCTAATTGATTTCCTTGACTTTAATCTCCCACCTACCAATCCAACATCCTTAACACAGAAAAAAACAATTATCTTGCCCCCGCCCAAATGAACAAACAAAGCAACAATAATGTTAATAGAAACTTGTTTTAAAAAACTAAATTGGGCTTCCCTGGTGGTGCAGTGGTTGAGAGTACGCCTGCCGATGCAGGGAACACAGGTTCGTGCCCCAGTCCAGGAAGATCCCACATGCCGTGGAGCGGCTGGGCCCGTGAGCCAAGGCCGCTGAGCCTGTGCTTCCAGAGCCTGTGCTCCGCAGCGGGAGAGGCCACAACAGTGAGAGGCCTGCGTACCACAAAACAAAAACAAAAACAAAACAAAACAAAAACTAAATTGCTTCAGAACGAAGCCCCAAATCCATGTCACTAAATGTACTTTAAGGTCTCATGATCAATATCAAATCCTCCCCTCACAAAAAAGCATGTATTTTATATCTCTGCCTGTAGAGTCATCCTCTCCTTTTCTGTTTGTGAAATATCTACTAATCCCTAAAAAAATCCAGTTTAAATATAATTTCCTCCATTCCCATTGTCCTCCTCTAGATGTGAATTTGTCTAGGCCAGGGTCTGAACCTTCTTCACTAAGCACAGTGTCTGGCTCACAGTAAATATACTTATGAATTGAATAAAGGAATAAAAACAGTATTATTCACTAAATCTATTTTTACTTTGACAAATACAAGTTAACATTTTTTTCTAAGATAACAAGCTTAGACAATTTGATAATGTAGAAACTGTACCTTGTCTACATGGAAAATTAAATCCAGTTCACAGACGTTTTCAAAACACTTGTCTAATGTTTCCACAAATACCTAAAGAAAAGAAAAAGGTTAAAAGCTTTTGAGAACTGAATAAGTTCATTCAAATCTATTACCTATAAGGCAGACAATTCTTAATTGTGAATTGAAACTTCTAAGTCTATTATCACATTTCTCTTTTGTAAATTAAAAACTGTATTAAGTGCAAAAGGAATAATTATAGCCTGTACATCTAAACTATTTCTCAATACATTAATAAATGAAATACAATAAACAAAATAAACTTCACTGAAAATTACTAAGACCTAAAAATTGTTAGCACCATTACTTACAAAAATACTGAAAAATACTCAAATCAGTCTCCCTATCTTCATATGAGGAAAAAAGAAAGCTTGTCATAAGTATCTATCAAGCTAGATGGGCACAGTCCAAGTCTCAACCACATCTAATATAGCCAATAATTTTTAATTAGCAAAGCAGTATAAAAGATCACTAAAAATTAAACTTATGGAAAGGGCACAGACTTTGGAATCAGACTTAACTGGACTTAAACTCTGGTTCAAATACCTTGTACGACCTTGTGTGGGAAAGGGTTAACTCAGTAAGCCTGGGTTGTTCAAACCCTATACGTTCCCCAAAATGGCCTGATTTCAGACTAGCCTTCGGCTAGTTCCCGGGAACTGAGCTCTGAGCCCTTGGAAAGTTCTGTCTGATAAGAGTGTTTCTGCATGCTTGAGGCCCTGGGCCACACTGTACCAGTGTGAGCAGACAGTTTATGCTAACAGTGTGATTTACAATGAACATATTTTTTTCTCTGAGGTTCTGGAGCTTAAGTAACCAAGGTCAGTCATGGAGGTGTTGCATGCCTATGTGACTGACCCCCAATAAAAATCTTGGAAATCCAGGCTAGGGTGAGTTGCCTAGTTTGGAACACTTTGCACAGGTCATCACATGTCACTTCTGGGGGAATTAAGCACATCTTGTGTGACTCCAATAGAAAGGCACAACACCTGGAAGCTTGCACCTGGTTTCCTCCATACTTCCCTTCATGTGTCTTTGATGGTTTTACTCTGTATACTTTCACTGTAATAAACCCCAACCATAAATATAGCAACTTCTGAGTCCTGTGATTCCTAGCAAATCACTGAGATGGTCTTGGGGACCTCTGATACAAACTTTCAAAAATTAATCTCTTAAATTCCACTTTGCATAGTTATCACTATTCTATCACTATTTCTGTATCCACTACGGTTCTCAGTGGTAATTTTCACAGATGGAATGACCATAAGTTTATCATTCGAACTGGGGGGGTATTAAGAGTAAAAGAGAGCATCTATTAATTATTATAATAACAGTATGCAATGTTATTGTACTATAATAATAACCTAGAACAACAGATGCAAACCAGGACTGTTCCAAGCAAACTGAAATGTATGGTCACTGTATTCACAGGTGATCCTCCCGGACACAGTAAAATCTAAACAACAGGCTTCTTGCTATAACTACTCCAATCTGAGGCCAACTTACACAGATCCACAATCCAAGGCTCCTTCCTGGCATCAATGTAGATGAATAAGACATGTGAAACAATATATTTAACTATATGACCATGATCAACATTGTCTTAGACCAAGGGTTGGCAAACTTTCTCTGAAAAGGGCTAGAGAGTAAAGATTTTAATTTTAGGCTTTGTGGGCCATACAGTGTAGCATAAAAGCAGCCACAGACAATACATAAACAAGTGAGCATGGCTCTATTCCAATAAAACTTTATTTACAAAAACAGGCAGCAGGCAGAATTTGACCTGCAGGATGTAATTTGTTGATCCTTGACTTAGACCAGGAGAAATAAAAGATCAGTAGTAACCAAGAATATACAGTTTTACACATAGTTTCATTTATGAGAAGGCAAGTTATTAAGAAGACCAAGTGTGGGGCATACAAGGGTCATCCTCAAGTGAGCGCCTAGTTCAATTGTGTGCTAAGTAGAAAATATATATTGTTGAGTACCTATCCAAACTCCCAACTTCATCTATTTCTCCTCAAGGTCTTGGTGACATGGTCCGTGAAATGACTTTATTCATTCTATTTCTAATTCTGACTCACTTTTCTTCTTCTTATAACAAACACATTCTAGTTATGAGGATAGAATGGGATAATGATGCTTGAACAAAGAATAAGCATTTAACAAATACTGACTTCTTGAGGAGTCAAAAAGAGAAAATTTTCCCATTGAGAAAGATGAATTTATTTTTGAAACAGTATCTCTAACATGGAAGTGGTCTGAATACATTTTTAAACTCATATTTAAATAAGTTACAGGAAATAAAACCATTTAAGTTCTATCCTTAAGTAAATTTTTACTGAAGTATAACATATGTACAGAAAAGTACACAACACTTCGCAGGAATGTAAATTGACACAGCCACTGTGTAAAACAGTATGGAGGTTCCTCAAAAAACTAAAAACAGAACTACCATCCAGCAATTCCACTCCTGGGTATATAGCTGAAGAAAACAAAAACAAAAACAAAAACTTGAAAAGATGCATGTACTGCAATGTTCATAGCAGCATTATTTACAACTGCCAATATATGGAAGCAACCTCAGTGTCCATCAACAGATGAATGGATAAAGGCGTGGTACACACACACACACACACACACACACACACACACACACACACACACACACACACCAGAGGAATACTACTCAACAATGAAAAAGAATGAAATTTTGCCAGTTCCAACAACATGGAGGGTATTATGCATAGAGAAATAAGTCATAGAGAAAGACAAATACTGCTTGTTATCACCTTCATGTGGAATCTAAAAAATAAAACAAATGAATGATTATAACAAAACAGAAGCAGACTCACAGATATTGATAACAAACTAGTGGTTACCAGTGGGAAGAGGGAAGGGGGAGGGGAAGATAGGAGTAGGGGATTAAGAGGTAAAAACAAGTATGTATAAAATTAATAAGCTACAAAGATATATTATATAGCACAGGGAATATAGCCAATATTTTTAAATAGCCAATATTTTATAATAACTTTAAATGGCATATAGTCTATAAAAATTGTGAATCACTATGTTGTACACCTGAAACCAATGTAATATTGTAAGCCAACTATACCTCAATAATAAAAAAAAGTACACAAATCATACAATGTACAACCTGATGAATTTTCACAAAGTATACCTGTGTAACCAGCACTTAATATTCAGGTGTTAGACTATTACCAGCACTGTAGAAGCCTGCTCATACTCCATTAGGCAAATATCAACATCAAGGGTAACTACCCTGCTTTCTAACATTAAAGATATATTTTGCCTATTTCTGAACTACTATTGACACTTGAACAATCTGGGCTTGAACTGTGTGGGTCCAGTGCTGCGCACATGCTTAGAAACGAGTTTTTTTCAATAAATGTAGTATTATACTACCCATGGTTGGCTGAATCCAGGAATGCGGAACCCACAGATACAGAAGACCAACTGTAAGGGACTTGAGCATCCACAGATTCTGGTCATAGCAGGTCCTGTAACCAATTCCCGGCAGATACCAACTACCATACCAAGGGACAACCGTGTATTTAAATGGAATCATACAGTATGGAACCATATGAGTGGCTTCTTCTATTCATTGATTTGTTTGTGAGATTCATTTATTTTGTTACATAATATTAATATAACAGTTCATTCATTCTTGTTGTTATACAGTGTGCTATTGCAGAAATATACCACAATGCATTTATCTATTCCACGGTTGACAGAAATTCGGGTCTGGCATGGGCCATTACAATTAGTACTGATACTAATTCTTATATATAAGTCTTTTAGTGAACATACATACACATATCTTCTGAAAGTATACCTAGAGTAGAATCACTGGGCCATGGAGCAGATAGGTTTTCAATAGACTTTCAAAGCAATTATAAAAATTTACAATCCAGGGACTTCCTTGGCAGTCCAGTGGTTAAGACTCCACGCTTCCAATGCAGGGGGTGCGGGTTTGATCCCTCTCAGGGAACTAAGGTCCTGCAAGCCGTGTGGTGCAGTCATTAAAAAAAAAAAAATTTACAATCCAAATCATAGTATATGGGAGTTCCCATAGTGCCACATCCTTGTCAGCCCTGTATGTTGTCAATCTTTTAATTTTAGTCATTCTTATGGGTGTGTGGTGGTCTGTCATTGTGATATTCATTCGTATTTCCCTGAAGCCTAAACAGACGGACCACCATTTCATATTTACCATTTTGATAGCCTTTTTCATGATGGCTATTTAAGCCTTCTGCTAATTTTTCTGTTCAAGACTTCTGCTCATTACCTGTCTTTTTCTTATTGATATATAGAAATTCTTTACATAGTCTAGATACAGTCCTGTCATACACACATATTACAGATATCTTTTCCTACTCTGACTTGCCTTTTCATTCTCCTAATAATGTTCTCAGAAGAACAGAAGCTTTAAATTTCAATGTAGTCCAACTTACCAGCTTTTTTCCTTTATGGCTAATCTTTTTCTTGGTCCAATTTAAGAAATTTTTGCCTATAGCAAGGTCAGGAAGATATTCTCCCAGAAGAAAACAAAAGCTTCATAGTTTTATTTTTCATGTTTGGACCAAATCTATCTGGAATTAATTTTCATATGTGGTGTGAGGTGGTCTTTCTTAATTTAAAATCATTATTAAACTTACTATTCAGAATAAAGTTTCCAGTATGGCTTTATTTTTTTGTTTACTTTTTCCAGATCCACTGGTTTGATTACCCATATACTGTAGACATTCTTTCTTAACCATCAGAAGATGACTATCATGGTGAAAATGCTGTCTGAATAGTTTCCCTTCACTTATGTATTACTTATAAAGGGTCAGTGGAACCCACTGAACATAGACTATATTTGACAAAGAGAGAAAAAAATTTCTTGGTAGCATTGAATGTGCCACTGGTGAACTATAGTGTGCAAAAAATATGAGCTGTCTATAGAGGCAGTATAGCAAAGTAGTGAGGAAACCAGAAAGACCTGTCTTCAAATTCCTCCTTAGCTACTACCTAGCTATGTGAGCCTAAGCGTCACTTAACCCCTCCAAATATCAGAACTATAAAATAGTTATACAACTACCTACCTTTCTGGATTATCTTAAAGATTTTGTTAAACAATTTAGATAAAGTGCTGAACACTGCCCAAAACACATCTACTAAACAAAAGCCAGTACTATTTATCTGGCTGTTCAAAACATATGATTACAAAATTAAAACAGAAAGAGAAAATTCTAATTCTGCTAATAAACGCTGATATAAAAGCAAGGTAACTACCATACTGTGGTGTCCAAGTTTTTGGGATTTGCTTACTAACTTAGAAAGAAAAAAGGTTGTCAATATTTAAAACAGAACAATACCAAGTATGAAAAATGTAAATACTTTTTTAAAAAGTGCCCTGCAGCAAAATATCATTACAACTACATGTTCTTAACTTAGGGAAAGAATTCTTAAGATTTAAGGCATTCAGATGCTAATTTTGGTTGAAAACTTAAAAACCCACTTCAAAAAACTCTCCATTAATTTTCTTTTGAGTTAGCAAGAATTACTTAACGTAATTAGAATCTAGAGCCCCAAGGCAGATATACACTGCTGATTCGTTACATGAACAAGGTCAATACAAAACTAATAATCTACAAACTGAAGTTAAGAAATTAAGAAAAACAAATTAATGGGCCTTGGGGGTTCTAGCCAGGACAACCAAAAAATAATAAAATTGCTGTTGCATTATATTTCACAAAGAGAAAGATAAGAAGACTAAAAAACTAGGAGTAACATGGTACATGGCACCCTCTTGTGTTTCATTTTTAAATGATAAAAGTTTAAAGTCAATTTCAATATAACTGTTATCTACTAAGTAGCTACTCATTAATCTCTGGCCTTGGGAATTCAAAGGCTGGTGGAAGAAAAATTATTTTTAATTTATTAAGAATAATATTTTAAGTTTTCCTTCATTTTAATAATTACATAGTTTTCCAAAAATAAATATAAAAGATAGAGATATTCAGAAAAATGCCACATCCACATATAAACAGTCTCCCTTCCCTGTGCCCTTCTATCAACAAAACTTCCTTGTGTTTCCTTTATCTTTAATTACAAGTCTATATGCCTGGATCACAAAGGGTAACAGGAATCTATTCCAAAGCAGCTTAGTACTTAAGAGTCCTTAGTATTCTACTAAAATTCCAGCTTAGCCTCTGACTATGAAATCTAGGGCAAGTTATTTAATTCTAAGCCTCATTTGGGCATAATAATAATGCCTATGCCATCGAGCTGTTTTAGTGATTAAATAATAAATATAAATGGCTTAGAACAGTATCTCACCAAAAAAAGTACTCAATATATTTTAGCTAGTATTATAATACTCTACACAGATGCAAAAATAAAAATGTACACTAGATAAAATAAATGCCACAAAAATATCCTTAAGCAGTATCACTTATTTGGCAGACTCTCCTTTAGAGTTTCTAGGGAAAAAAAAATTTTTTTTCTGGGTTTGGGGAATTCTGTTAAATTTCAGGAGGAATTGCTCTTACTGTTTCTGATCTATAATATTAAATAAAATACGTAAATGTTAAACTGACATGTTATAAGACAGGAAAAGTTTTAAGCCCAAGAATAGAAGGCATAAATTTAGGAATATGCCAAGAGATCTAAAAAAATTTTTTTCAGTCAGCAGCAAGATGTTCTAGAGAGATACTGGCTTAGCTCAAGTAAGGAATCAAAAAATACCACTAAAAATGTACCAAGAAAGCTGGGGAACACAGACTGAACTTAAAATCAGATTAATTAACTTTGAAGAACAACTATGAATACTGCACTGTTGCATATAATATCCAGAATCTTTAATGTATGGTGTTTAAGGTGTGTAAGTAGCACTCGGGCTAGCCTATGACTGGATTCTGAACTGGATTTCCACTAAACCTGACTTAGACACTAATGTGCTAATGATGACGGATATTTTTCTAACAGTAAAAATAGAGACATTTATTGTGCATTTACTATGTACCAGTTAATTCAGACATATTAAACTCTTGACTTCAATATGAAAAAATTAAGAGTTGATGAAAGGACTATCTGTCTTCTATATTGATGTCATAATGATTCTTTAAGAGTTCTTAAAGAACTCAATGATTCATATTGTGTGATTTATTTCCTTCTATTTTTTTAAAATAAAATTTTTTTAAAAATTTAAAAGCTAACAATGATAATAGCACTTATTGAGTATATACTACTATGGCACTGCTACTGTTCCAAGTGCTTTAAATAGATTATTTTATTAATCCTTCACAGTAATCCCATAAGGCAGGTACTTTTTATCAACCATCTGCAGAAGAGTAATTTAAAGTACAAAGTTAACTAACTACTAGCACAGTTAGGTAGGAGAGTCCTCACTAAAATCCAGAAAGTCTCATGGCAGAACCCACACTCTTATTCACTAGACATACTCCCTCCAACAACAACAAAAATCATCTTTTATTTTTAATGTAGTAAGAAGTGATTATCTAGAAACTTTAGAAAATACATAAAAGTGTAAAGCAAAAATTTTAACTGTCCATACTTTTATCACCCAAATTAACAACAGTATTGTGCAAAGCAAAGACTTCTTGTACTATAGGAAATTTAATTACATTGTAGTCTCTCCATTAAAGTGACTTAATATGATTTGTATGTTGAATTTAGACATCTAAGGAAGAAGTAGGGTTTCGAATTTGTAAGGCTAATATATCAAATATTAATTTAGAAAATGAAAGTAGCCTCTGAATTATTTCTTTTGGTGCACAGAAGCTACTCCAAGAACATTTTAAAAACTCATATTGACATCAATTGTTAGAATTCCATTTAAACTTCCAAGCAAAAGTTGATTTTTTAAATGGTATTTGGCCTTGAAAGATATTCTCTTGTGTATAATTGAATATGGTACAATTGGTATCTTGAACAGACTTAAAACAAAATAAAATGAATAAAAATCTCAGCTTTTCCTTACAGAATATCAACGAATAAGTATAGAAATCATGATGGAAAAGTCATTATTTGGCAAACACCACAATAATTCTTTCAGGCAGGAATCATCAACAGATGCTAAAACTAATGACCAAATTATGATTAGAAAAAGGATATTTATACACTCAAAATTATTCCCCATAGGATACTTTTAAGCACAAAGGGAAAAATGGAAGTTTAAGTAGGTAAACCTGGCAGGCACCTCATTAACCAAGGAATCAGAATAAATATCACAAGTAATGGGGTAAAATGATATCATGTATCTCCTGAATATGATGCACTGTGAAGGACATAACATCACTTGTGATATTCGAAAATACATAATCCGAATTTAATCATTAAGAAACATCAAATCCAAACTGAGGAATACTCTACAAAATAACTGGCTAGTACTCTTCAAAGGATCAAGGTAAGAAAGACATGAATGGAAGACAGATGAAGAGCTATAACCGAGTAAAGGAGACTTAGGAGACAAGAAACCTAACACTATATGTAACCTGAATTGAACTCTAAACAAGAAAAATTACATTAATGGGACAACTAGCAAATTTTAAATAAGATCTGCAGATTCTATCAATGTAAATTTCCTGATTTTAATTATTTACTTCAGGTTATGGAAGATGTTAAATTTGAGGAATCTGGATGAAGACACAGTATGCAAAAATTCTTTGCATTATATTTGCCACTTTTCTAAGTCTGAAATTTCAACATGAAAAGTTTTTTTTTAATTTTTAAAGAAAAAAATTTTTGAAAAACCAAGCTCAAAAGGAACTCTTCTCCTCTATATCCAATCCCTTCCTGAAACCTACTATTCTACACTGAGAAATAAGGAATTCACCGTAAACCAAAGAAAAATACCAACATAACCTGAGTTTTTCAATCTCTCAAACCTACTTTGAAGGGGAAAAAAATAAATTTTAAGTTACTTTTAGCTCCAAAATTCTGACTTTAAGTGCTTGAGTTCCAACATACTTTCTTCACCACTACAAAGTAAGTAATAACAATGTGTCTCCTATCTTCTAAGCCCTGTGCTGACTGCTTTATATACATTAGCTCCAATTCTTTTAACAATGCTGGCAAGGTAGGTATGAATATCAAAATTTACAGACAAGAAAATTGGGGATGAATAAGACTAAGTAATTTGCTCAAAGATATAGAACTGTTAGATGACATAGCCAATATTTAAACTCATACCATCTAACTCCAAACACAATAATGCCTCCCAAGAGGACTGCTGAGAGGTCAACAAAACATGTAAATTAGAATGGTAAGTATTATCAAATTGTTACCTGGGTTTATCATTAAGAAGAAGCAATGTAAATAACTGAAAAATAAATTATTACATTTCTAATGACTGTAAATCAGACTTCAACAATGAAAATAAGATAGGAAGAGGATTTTAAGAATGCTGAATCGGGCTTCCCTGGTGGCGCAGTGGTTAAGAATCTGCCTGCCAATGCAGGGGACATGGGTTCGAGCCCTGGTCTGGGAAGATCCTACATGCCGTGGAGCAACTAAGCCCGTGCACCACAACTACTGAGCCTGTGCTCTAGAGCCTGGGAGACACAACTAACTGAAGACTAAGCACGTGCCTAGAGCTTGTGCTCCGCAACAAGAGAAGCCACCACAATGAGAAGACCACGCACCGCAACAAACAGTAGCCCCTGCTAGCCGCAACTAGAGAAAGCCCATATGCAGCAATGAAGACCCAATACAGCCAAAAATAAATAAATAAATTTTTTTTAAAAGAATGCTGAATCACTCTAACAGTATCTGATTCAAATTGTTTATAGAACTATTTTTTGGTTTCCTACATATGTAAGAAACAAATCTTATTAAAAACAGAAGTTTTTAATACTCTGGTAACACAGTATGGTATAGTAAACACCACAGTATTTTCCTAAAATGATCCTGGGCATTCACTCTGGACTGCCTGGAAAATAAACAAATTGGGCCAGGGCTCTCTCTTTCTCCAGCAGGAGGAACTGCACCAGAACTCATCTCTCCATGGGACCAGGGGTTTATCCCACTCAATCCTCCAATAGGTGAGCTGCAACTTCCCACAGTCCTCAACAGCTGGTCAGTGAGCTTTCCCAGGCAACTCTTAAAGACACGTGGCACCTAAACGTGTATAGCTCAAAACTTAAGTAATGTATATGCCACCCCACTGACAAGGATGCTTTCAATGAGCCTACCCTTGTAATAAAAGAGAACAATGATGTGGAGTGGGACGGGTGAGGCCTCTAATGGCAAATTATTCTATGTTTAGTAGTATCTACATCAGCGCAGCTTCCTATGAGATAGTGGGAAGATCAGGGGATCTTTCTTAAGTATTCTTGGCTTACAAGTTTCCTCAATTAAGCCTATTCTTATCACATAATTCTATCACAATGCAGAATTCCTTCAAAGCCATCAAAGAACATATAGGATAAAAAGATTCACAAATTCTTGTAAAAATGAAAAATAAAAATAAAAGGACTTCTTTACCCAATTCAGTTTGTGTACTAATGAAATTATATGCCTTCCTTATAAAATACATGCTTTAACGATAATGTTAGCTAAAAACCACTGACTACTTCAGGTCAGTCATTTAGCGACAGGCTTTACATACACCATCTTTTTTTAATGCTTTCACATGTTCTATGAGTTGGTATTATTATTATTACCTCCACTTTGCAGATGAACAAAATCAGGGTCAAAGAGGTTAAATAACTTGCCCAAAGTTATATAGCCAGTACAGAGAAGGGCCTGAATGGTTTTAACCACTACTACTTTGCTTTAATTCACTGATATTTCTAACAACTCATGAGGTCTATAGGCAGCATACTGAAACAGGCATACTTTACAGGTGAAAAATGCAAGGTCTATTAACATTAAATGACTTGCTCAATATCATACTAAATTAACATTAATAGCAATAAGTAAAAAACTTCACAAAACTCAGTCTAACGCTCAGTACTGTAGTACTGACAAATGCTATATACATAACAGCTCTAATTTATATACATATTCTAACACCATGGTCAAAACATATCTTTCTAAACCTAAAGATAAGTTTAGTTGTTAGTCCTCAATTTTTCCTAACTATAACTGAACAAGGCTGATGCTGATATAATTGTTACATGTGATACAGAAAACTGTTACAAAATTTGCAATTATCTAGTGAACTTTTATGCCTCCATATCAGTGTGGCAATTAAATTAATTGAGGACAATATGACTGCTTATAAATAACTCAAAACAACCAACATTAATATTTAATTAACTTCTATTCTCACTCTGTAAATATTTTAACACTTCCAATGACAACGTGCTATAACAGAAAGGACTTCAAAAAAGGCTAGCTATCAACTCTGAAACTACCTTATATTATAATCAATATCACATTAAAATAGTACACACCAGAAACCAAAAAAGATCACCTTTTTTTCCCAACTAACAAAGAATTAAAAGAAAACAAAACAGAAGCTGATTATTCAACCTGGTGACATACTAGTATAATTCCCACATGGAATTTACTAAGAATTCCTTCTCTCAGATTTTATATAAGGTAAAAAGTCAAAACTGGGACAATACATACATACCTTAGAAACACAAAATCTTTGCATAAAAATATAAGCTTCTAATGATCATTTGAATTATATCATTTTTAATGTTCAAAAAACCAAAATTCAAAAATTCAAAAAATTAAAAAAAATTTTTTTTAAAGTTTTAGTTCTGGATGATACGAATATAGGTATTTATTGTTTTATCCTTTGTGTTTTTCTGTATTTTAAACAGTTCTAGAAATGTAAGTAAAATACAAACATTCAAAAAAAACCAGATGAAACTGTGTTTAGTTATCACATGTTGATGTTTACTAAGTTTTCTTGACCCATTCCCTAAAGAAAATACAAAACCAAGAGGCTTTGGTCTAAACTCTCTTGATTTATAATTTTCCACTTTTATTATATTTCTCAAAACTAGAGGATGGACAAAGCAAGAAAATCAGTTCTAAATAAACTCTGAATAGCTGTTTCATAAAACAGAAGGAGAAACAATAAGCTACTCCCTTCCATCTTTGTTCACTCAACCAATGTTTTCTTTAAAAAATTTATTTTTGGCTGCGTTGGGTCTTCGTTGCTGCTTGCAGGCTTCAGTAGTTGTGACTCGCGGGCTCGAGAGCGCAGGCTAATTAGCAGCTGTGGTGCTCGGGCCCAGTCGCTCCGCAGCATGTGGGATCTTCCTGGACCAGGGCTTGAATCCGCATCCCTGGCATTGACAGGCGGATTCCCAACCACTGCACCACCAGGAAAGCCCACGTTTTTAAAGTGCCTGACTTATGCATGCTCAGCACTCCCTCTTAAGTATTTAATGATCTGTAATAACCACCGGGGAAAGACAGCAACTACAGAACTTCCAACATGTTCAAGGCAGTGACAGAATTCATCCTTGTAAGGTAAATTACAGAAAGTTTCTTTTTTGGGGACATGATAGATCAACATGTAATAACTCAATAGGATCTTCTTATAAAAACAGTTCAAGTCTACGTTAGAAATGGAACAATAAGACAATCCTTCTGGAATTCTTTTATCTGTATCTTATTTAATATCAAGACAAATTACCAACATTTCAAATAATAATGGCTAAAAACTTTTGCAAAACACAAGACATAGTTTCCATTTTCCACAAATACATGATAGAATTTACATCAGATATGATGTAGGATATTTGTTTTTTGACAACTCCCCATATAATTCCCTTCTAAGACATAACAACCATGCTATCATAACCATTAAGACCAGCAACAGCATCAAAATAATAATCAATGAGGGGAGAACAATCTAGGTAGAAAGATCAGCAAGTACAAAGGTTCTGAGGTAAAAGCATGCTGGTATACCTGAGGAACAAAGAGGCCAGTGTCGATGGAGCAAAGGGTAAAAGAGTAGAAAATGAAGTAAGATAAGTAGTAGGGTTCGGCGAGGGGAGTCAGATCATGTGAGGCCTCATGGGTCATTTATAAGGAATTTGACTTTTATTCTTAGTGAGAAGGGAAGCCATTGAAGAACTCAAAATGGAAAAGTATAAAATGTAACATTTGAATAGTATCACTCTGGCTGTTTCACTGAGAAAAGACAAAAAGGAAAGGACAGTGGAAGCAGGAAGACCAGTCAGAAAACTACTGACATAGTCCAGGCAAGAGCTGATGGTGGCGTGGACCCATGTGGAGGCAGTGCGGAGAGCAGTAAGTGGATTCTGCATAATCAACAGGATTTGCCAAAGAAGAAGACGTAAGGCAGATCAAGAAACTAAAATGAAGTAACTAAAGTAGTAGGATGCAAACCAGGTATCCTAGAAGCCAAGTGAAGAAGCTATTTCATGAAGAAGAGAGTAATAAACACTCTTAATCAAATAAAGGAGGACTGATGAGAACCTTTGGATTCAGCAACAGTAGAGCTGAATAACCTGATTAGAATGTGTTCAAGAAAGAATGAGAGAAGAAAAATTTGAGACACTGAGTACAGAAAATGTTTTTAAAGTGTTTTGCTATAAAGAGAGGGAAAGAAATGAGGCAGTGGCTGGAGAAGGAAGTAGGGACAGAATTTTTTTTTTTTAAGATGGAAGAACATATTAACATATTATAGACTAGTGGGAATGATCTAGAAGAGATGAAAAAATGATACTGAAGAGAGAAAAATGCTAGAGCAATGAGGAAGAAGTAAACTAGTATATAAGTGGGTGAGTTGGCCTTAGCTAGGAGCAAAGTTCATTCATCTCTTATAGAAGAGAGTACAAGGACACAGATACAGAGTCTGTAGAAGTTCCCTTCTGATTGCTTCTGATTGCCTAGTGAACTTGGAAGCTATACGTTAGAAGTGCTACAGGTTTGAGAGGGGAGGAGACTGTATCAGCAGTTGTCTAGGAGTGTGGAAGAGTGAAATGACCAGGGAAATATAATATGATTACTGGGAAGCATTAAGGAATCACTGAGGTCAGAGATCATGAATTTAAAGTGAGGCCAGGGGCTTCCCTGGTGGTGCAGTGGTTGAGAATCCGCCTGCCGATGCAGGAGACACGGGTTCTTCCCCCGGTCCAGGAAGATCCCACATGCCGCGGAGCAGCTGGACCCGTGGGCCATGGCCGCTGAGCCTGCACGTCCGGAGCCTGTGCTCCGCAATGGGAGAGGCCACAACAGTGAGAGGCCAGTGTACCACAAAAAAATAAATAAATAAATAAAGTGAGGCCAGCATGTATGGTTATCTTTTTTTCTCTAACTATGTTCAGATGTGTGGATTCAGGCAAAGAGCTGAGTATATACAAGCCTATGATTATCATGACTGACCATGGAGTTTAAGCTGGGCAAGGAGAGTAAGACATCAGGAGGATCAGGTACAGTGAGAAGATAGATTTAAAAGACAGAAAGTCCCAAAGACACACTGAAAAGATATAAGGAACACAGGAAGAGAATACAGGATTCTGGATATAAACATGTCTATTTTTCTAAAGCTGCCATTTATCTATTAATAAACACTGAACAGTTCAAAAATGTATAACTATACCTAGAAAACTGTCAATAAAAATTTTTATCCCAAGAAAAACAACAAAAAATGGGACTGAAGGTCCCAATGGGCTCAAAGAACTGATGGAGTAACAGTAATTGTGATAAGAGAAGATAAGAGATGGTAGCAGAGAGTGGAAACTGTGAAATTAAGATGATGGAGGGACTTAAGTCTGGATAAAGACATGGTCTAGAAATGAATAGTGAAGTGGGGTAATGGGCAAAATTCACTGGATAAGAGGAATTCCAGTTTGAAGATACCAGTGTACTGAATGAACTATCGACATGAATGTTGAAATAACCAAGAATAACACAAATAGTACTGGAGTGAACGTCAGTGAACTAAGAACTAAAATCTGTTAGGAGACAATTCTCCGTGGGTGTTCCATTCCTGCACATCATGTGAACAGAGGTACTGACTGCCTTTATTGTGGATTATCTTTTCAAGCAAGCTTGTATAGCCAACAGCCCTGGAAAATAGAGAGTGTTTCCCTCCAAAGCAAAGGGTAGGTTTATCTATACTTTGCTTGGAAGATATTCTCTTCTTCCAGGACATGGGCAGATATGCTTAGTCTGCATTATAAAAGATTGCAGTTCACTAAGCTTGGGCTTCCTCTCCTATAACTCAATCCACTGTGTGTGCAGGTCTTACCTGCACCTTATCAAGTCACACTTTAGGAACTGGGACTTGAGTAACCAGTGTAAGCAAATGTTGTCATTTTGACTACTGCTTTGGCTGTCAGAAATAAAGTCCTTTGTTTCTGGTCCCGAAATCTCCCACCTTCTGTCAGTATCCATGAAACTGTGATAGTTAACTTGTTAGCTTGCAGGTAGAGTAAAATCTCAGACCACTGAAAGTTTTTGACAAAATATCCAATGAATAGGAAGTGGGAATGAGAGATTACTGCAACCAGATTGGTAGAAGTAGGTATAGTTTGAGAACATGAGATAAAGTCTGGAGATGTTTTAGAAGAGAAAAAGGTCTGGAAAATGTAATGAGAAGCAAAGAGAACACCCTCCAGACTCAATGGTATGAAGAAAGCAAAAGAGAACACTGTTACTACTTGAGAGGGTGGCAGGTAGTGTCATCAGGGAAGCCAGATTTAACCTACAGCAAAAAGGTGAAGATAATATTAACAGAAGAGGTTGAAGATAAGGAGAAATTTGCTGATGACTGACCTTGAGTTCCAGGCCATTATGAAAGATTTTTCAGGAGATAGAAAGGGGTGGGTTTGGGGGTTAGATCTGGATACATATGGTAAAAGACCCATGAGTGTTGGGGTTCTTGTGGTGACTTACATGAACAGGAAAAAAGGGCATGAGGAAATTAGTTGCAGTTAGTCTTAATTAGATTAAATGACTCTGTGCTTCTACATCCCTCATCCCTCATTTATCCACCCAACATCTACTATGGAACACTTATTTCTTACCAAACAAAACATCATTTCAGAAAATTTAGGACACAGAAGTTTTAAAAAATTGAAATGCCAAAATTGTTGTTTAAGACAGTAAGAGGCAAGTGTTAACTTACTTGAATTAGATCTAAAATGCCAAGTTCACTTTCTGAAGAATCCACACAGAAGACAAAATATAATGTTGCATAATGTCTATAAATCAGTTTGTTGTCAGATCCTCCAATTAATCTAAATGACAAAACAAAACAATTGGAATGTTATAGCTACAAAATGAAAAACATTTTCATTAGTTCAAGAAAACTGACAATTTGTTTAAAATCTTCTATAAAAAGAAAGGTAACATTTAATGACATAGCATTCAAGTGAACTAGATGGTTGTTTTCCTCAGAGAAGTCAAGTAAAAGATGCCGATGCTTAATATTAGTTCATTCATTCATTCAATTATTTACTAAGTACTTACTATGTGCCAGGTACTGAGAGTGGGTAATGAGCAATAAACAAACAAAGAAAATATTATCAGAGTGGAAGGGACTACTTAGAGAATCAAAAGAGGATGATGCCACATTGATGGCTTTGCTACTTCCTATTGGGTGTTAAAAGAGTTGATGTTTAGGATGAGATCTAATGATAAGGAACCTGCCATGAAAAAATTTACAGAAGAGCCTTTCAAGCAAAGGTAAACTCATAAAAAGGCAATTTCATGAAGAACGAAATATCTGTGTTCAAGAAAGAAAAAGAAGGCCTGCGATCAATGAAAGATTAGTAAGCGATTAGGTCAGAGAAGTAGACAGAAATGAGATCATAGGGCATTTTTAAGAGCTTACTAGATTTAACTCCATAGGTCACAGTAAGTTACACAGCTTAACATTGATTATCAACTAGGAAAAAAAAATGACATTTCTTCTTAAGTTTTGGACATATTTACCATCAAGATCTTCTCCAAAAACACATTTTGTTTTGGAATATAAATGCAAGAAAACTGAGCTAAGAGATATTCAATCCTTTTGCCAAATATTTTTATTTATGATGACTGGAATTTCAGCATTTAAAAAAATAATAATTCAGGGATCATTACAAACACCTTTTGTTTTTCTAAATACAGTTTAACTGTTCCATAGTTAAGTTTACAACAATTCATTCACCTTCTCAAAAGACCCTTCAACACTAACAAAACATAAAAAATCAAGGCTAAGTGTAATCAGAGCTAACTGAACATTCAAACAAGACAAAGGAAAATAACACCTATTTCTTTTTTTTTTTTTTGGCTGTGCTGGGCAGCATGCGAGATCTTAGTTCCCGATCAGTGATCAAACCCATGCCCCCTGCAGTGGAAGCATGGAGTCTTAACCACTGGACCGCCAGGGAAGTCCCTATTTGTCACTCAATAAAAGTAATACTAAATTCACAAGTTTTGTAGAAACAACTTCTCTAAGTATACACTCATTATTTTTTATTACTTTATATCCTCTAATACCAAAAGTGAAAATGATCTTTGACAAGAAAAAAAACTCCAACTGTCTAGAAAAGGTATGCAATTTAAAAATATGTACAAGCACTTTAAAGATTCTGAGGTGTATTTATAGACTATCATTGCAACTGTTCCTTGAAAGGGACAAAAAGCAGCAACAGCAGACTTTACTTCATCCTGAATCTGCAATTTAGTGATTATCTTAAATTTTTGTTTGGATCTGCTTTAAAAGAAGACCAAACTTTTGAAAACTGTAAGTTTCAAAATGGCAATTAAAGTTATTAAAATAAAACAAAATATTAATATAAGTACATGTTTTGTTATAATTTCATCTTTATACTATAGTACAATACTGATTCAAATTCTTATATAGAATGCAATACACGATATAAAAGCTACAGATTTTAGAAATCCTTAGTCCAAATATCTTATTTAACATAAGAGGAGAAAACTGAGGTACAAAGAATTTAAGTGACCTAACCAAGAAAACCAGCTTGTTAGTAACAAAACTAGGACTAAACCAGATGTGTAGGCTCACCTCTGATGCAATATTTGCTTTCTACTTTTTGTAAGGCTGGAAAAGAATAATTACAAACTCAAGTCATACTTTCTAGTTCGAACAGTGCCCTGGTTAGACCAATCAATTTCTTGCACTGTGCTGGTTGATTAATTTCCTATAAGATTAGAAGATTAAAGAGCTGAGATAAAGGGAAAGGATGGTAATGGCAAACCCAACTACAGTTTAAGAGAGATAAGTAAAGTACAATTAAAATATAAAAACAGAAAGCAAGTACATCTGTTTCAACTATTAAATTGGAGGCCTCGAGTTAACAGAAAAATGTACAAATCATAGGTGTGTATTTGCAAATTTAAGAGCAGCATGATATAACTTTTCAAGAAATGCAAGTAAACTTTCTACATGATAAAAAGTAAATTATAGTCAGGTAAGAATGAATTCTCTATTATGAAAACTATTTTTCATAATATGCATCATACACCTTAAAAATACAGAAAAGTAGGTTTCTCAGACTAATCTCTGATTATTCATAATGAGGTTCTGCTAAAGTTTAGTTTTTGAATTGTCACTGAGGAAATATCTTGTTAAGAAATTAAACATATAGAGAGCGGCAGGGACATATATACACTATCAAATGTAAATTAGATAGCTAGTGGGAAGCTGCCGCATAGCACAGGGAGATCACCTCTGTGCTTTGTGACCACCTAGAGGGGTGGGATAGGGAGGGTGGGAGAGAGGGTGATGCAAGAGGGAAGAGATATGGGAACATATGTATATGTATAACTGATTCACTTTGTTGTAAAGGAAAAACTAACACACTATTGTAAAACAGTTATACTCCAATAAAGATGTTTAAAAAAAAAAAAAGAAATTAAACATATAAACACGGAAAGGAATATTTATGAAACTATTTGAGAACAAATTATTTTCATGAAACCCATTAATTTAAAACTATTTATAATAGTTGGCAAACTAATCATAAGCAATTTTTATTTATTCATTTTAAAAATAGAAAAATCTTAGCTGAATTTGAATCTGTCTATCTAGACACACACATATATTTGAAAAGCAGACGTCAGAATTGATCATAATATAAAATAAAGGGTGCTATCTAAATTCTTATGAAAACAGGTCCATTCACCCTAAGGAGTACTCTGTAGTCATTAAAAAGAATGAGAATGCTTTAGATGGGTTTATATGCAGAGTTTTTCAAAATATAAGTGCAAACAAGCAACATGAAAACCAGCATACATGTGTGATCCCGTAAATAAAAATCTTTAAGGTTATACTTTTATATGTTAGTGCAAAATTAATTTTCTAGAAAGATACACAAGAAACTGGAAAGAAGGGCTAAAGCTGGAGGAGGAAGACTTGGTCTACATTTTATACTTCTATGTAATGTTTGAATTTTTGCCATATGAATATATTACCTTTATATAGGATGCCTTTATAAATTTTTAAAAGAAAAAGATTAAATATCTTCAAAAAATTATTTAAGTTAGATTTATAGTTAACATAAACGGCAATTAATTCCAATCCAATTAATCAAATTAGGAAATTTTAAGATAAAATGATTAAACAGTATATATTTTACTCATATAGTCAAAGATTAGAAATGTCCATGAAATGCTTTACTTACAATCCTCCTTCTAGGAAATTACAAACATTTTCATCTCTCTTAGATACCAAATGGAATGTCTCCCTGATGATTTGCTGTTGTGTATCTTCACTCTGAGAAAGAATAATTCATATATGTTAGGATCTAATTTCTAGGTTTAACAGCATTATAAGAATTAAAAAAATAAAAGAGAGTAGTATCTCTCTGGGAAATTCATCTAAGAGTGCAGTCCTTGGAGAACTAACCTATCATACCTTAAAAGAAACAAAACCTAACATTTTAAAATTAAAAACAAAACAAAAAATCAGCACTTTATAGTTTACCACTTCAATAAAACATTTCTCAGCTTCAAAAACCAACAAGAAAAATATCAGACACATGAATTATAGACACTAGCAAAAGGGACACTAGATATTAACTAGTCAAAGCCCGTTGTTTTACAAATGAGTAAACTGAAATAAAAAGATGAAGTTATAAACAATTCACATAGCTAATCTATATTTTAAAGGAAGAAAGTACAGAAGTTTGGAGCTTCCAATTAAGTAAGTTTAACTAAATGCAAATTGAAGTAAGAGTCTATCCATCTTACTAATTTTTATATAAGTGCTTCCTAAAACCAAGAATTGATTCATTAATATTTATTAAATTCACCAAGCAATTCACATCCAAGTAAAAAAGAGTCAGCTCAAACGCTGCAATAGAAAACTGGACAAAATCATGAACAAGAATTTCACAGGAAAGAAAATATCATGGTCCATAAACAAATAAAAAGATGGCAAATCTCATTAGTAATGAAGTGAAACACAAGTTAAAGTAACAATGAGATAACTCCACATGTACCATATTAGCAAAAATGTAAAGTTATGACACTATCAAATGTTGACAAAGATGTGGAATCAAAGAAACTCATCCTGCCAGTGAGAAGGTAAGTGGTATAACCACTTGGGCAAAAAGTTTTATAATCCAGCACTCCACTCCTAGGTACAATGATAACCCATATGAAACCATTGTTTTTGAAGGTCAAAAACAATAGAAAATTGGCCAACTACATATACATAATAAATTCTTAACCTGTATACCAATAAGCACATAGAAGAATGTTCATAAAAACACCATAACAACAACAAAAAGCTGAAAACAACCCAAATGTCCACCAACCACATATAAATTATGGTATGCTTTTTTTAAAAAATTTATTTATTTATTTATTTATTTTTGGCTTCATTGGGTCTTTGTTGCTGCACGTGGGCTTTCTCTAGTTGCAGCGAGTGTTGCGGTGTGTGGGCTTCTCACTGCGGTGGCTTCTCTTGTTGTGGATCATGGGCTCTAGGCATGCGGGCTTCCACAGTTGTGGCTTGTGGGCTCTAGAGGTCAGGCTCAGTAGTTGTGGTGCACGGGCTTAGTTGGTCCACGATATGTGCGATCTTCCCAGACCAGGACTCAAACCCATGTCCCCTGCATTGGCAGGCGGATTCTTAACCACTGTGCCACCAGGGAAGTCCCTGTGGTATGCTTATAAAATAGAATCCTATAAGCAGTAAAAATTAAATTAGTATATTATACCCATCAATATGAATGATTCTCAAAAGTTTAATGTGGAAAAAAAGAGTTACCACAGCTCAAGTTGCCATTAAAAAAATACCATAGACTGATGGTTTACCTAACAGAAATTTATTTTCTCACAATTCTGGAGGCTAAAGGTTCAAGACTGAGGTGCCAGCATAGTTGGGTTCTGGTGAGTGATCTCTTCTTGGCTGGAAGACAACCACCTTCTCACTGTGTCCTTACATGTCCTTATGGGGAAAAACAGCAAGAACAGGTTCTCTGGTATCTCTTCTGGTAAGGGCACCAATCACATCATGAGGGCCCCACCCTCATAATCTCATCTAAACCTAATTATCTCCCAAAGTTCCAATCCCAAACACCATCAAATTGAGGGTTAGGGCTTCAACATGTGGATATGGGGGGTACACAATTCAGTCTACAGTAGGGGAAAAAAGTAAGTACCAGAATGATATGTAATCATTCCATCAGTATAAAATTCAAAAACAGGCAAAACTAAATATTACATAGTGACAGAAATTTGGGGGTGATAAAAATAAAACTATAAAGAAAATCATGGAAATGATTAACAAATTTCAAAGGATTAGCTTCAAAGGAAGAAACAAAACTGTCAGTCACAGATTAAAAGATTTTCCACATAGAAAATCTAACATAATTTACACAGAAGTGTTGTAATTAGTAAAAGGTTTTAATAAGAACACAAAGAAACACATTATATAAAATTCTACTGCCATTCTAACCTTCTGCAAGTATGAGTTGTAAAATATAATTTTAAAAAGATACCATCAAAAACCAAGCAGTGCCTAGGAATAAAGGAAACAACAAAAAAATGCAAGAGAAAATATAAAACTTCACTGAAAAAATTAAAGAATACCTAAATAAATTTTAAAAATGTACAATGCTTATAGATTGAATGATTCAATATTATAAAGATGCTCAATCTCCCCAAAATGCTCCAAAGACTTAAGACAATTCTAATCAAAATCCCAACAAGTGTGTAGGGGGAGAACTTGAAAACCGGATTATGACTCCAAATATGACTCCTCTCATGACTTACATAGGAAATCAGAGGACTAGAATAACAAGACACTCTCAAGTGGAATATAAGAGGACCTGCTGACCAGATTAAGAAGTATTATAAAGTCACAGTAATTAAGGCAACATATTGGTGCAGAAATAGGGAAATTGAATGATGGAACCAGAAACACACCCACATATAAATATAGTTATTTAATTTAAAACAGAATACTCATTGCAGATTAGCAAGGATGGAAGGGCATTTCCATAAATGGTGCCAGGATAAAAATTTTTCTTTTTGTTCTAATACAATGAACTTCTAGCACTCACATACTCAAAAATCAATCCCAGATTGAATAAAAATAAATGTCAATGGTGAAGCTACAATAATTTAAAAATATAATACAGAAGAATATCTTTATAACATTGTAATAGTGTTGGACTTTCAAATAAGACACAAATAACGATAACCATAAAGGAAAAGGTTGGCAAATTTGATCACATCAAAAGTAAGCACTTTTTTAAAAAGCTTTATTTATTTATTTATTTATTTAATTTTTGGCTGCGTTGGGTCTTTGTTGCTGCACGTGGATTTTTCTCTAGTTGCGGCGAGTGTGGGCTACTCTTTGTTGCGGTGCATGGGCTTCTCACTGCGGTGGCTTCTCTTGTTGTGCAGCATGGGCTCTAGGCGTGCAGGCTTCAGTTGCTCCACTGCATGTGGGATCTTCCCGGACCAGGGCTCAAACCCATGTCCCCTGCATTGGCAGGAGGATTCTTAACCACTGTGCCACCAGGGAAGCCCAGTAAGCACTTCTAATGCTCAAATGACACCAGAAAAAAGAATTAAGAGAGCTACAAACATGACAAACATATCTGCAATACATAAAAACTGACAAAGGAATAGTTGCTAGCATACATAAAAAACACTTAAATGCCAGTAAGAAAAAGATAAACATCCCAATAGAAAAATGACTTGGCAAAATATAAGACCTGGAATACATCAAACTAAAAAGTTTCTGTATAGCAAAGAAAACCATCAACAAATAGGTAACCTGCTGAATGGAAGAAAATATCTGCAAATTATATACCTGATAAGAGGTTAATATCCAAAATATATAAAGAACTTATAAAACTCAGTAGCAAAAATACAGAAGCAATCCAATTTAAAAAATTAAAAAATTAGGACAGAAAATCTAAACAGAGATTTTTCCAAGGAAGACATACAGATGGCCAAAAGGTACATGAAAAGAAGCTCAACACCACTTATCATCAGGGAAATGCAAATTAAAACCACAATGAAGTATCACTTCACACCTATTAGAATGGTTATTATAAAGATGCTAAAAATAATGAGTATTGGCGAGGAGGTGGAGAAAATGGAACACTTTTGTATGTTGGTGGGAATGTAAATTGGTGCAGCTGCTATGAACACCAGTATGGATGTTCCTCAAAAAATTAAAAATAGAACTACATGACCCAGCAATTCCACTTCTAAGTTTTTACCTGAAGAAAATGAAAATACTAACTTGAAAAGATAAAAACACTCTCATGTTCATTAGGACATAATACACAATAGCCAATATATGGGAACAACCTAAGTGTCCATTGGTGTCCATGGATGGGTAAAGAAAATAAAATGTGATGTATATAAAGGCAAACCTTGGAGATATTGAAGGTTTGGTTCTAGACCACAATAAAGCAAATATTATAATAAAGGGAGTCACATGAATATTTTGGTTTCCCAGTGAGTATATGTTATGTTTAAGCTATACAGTAGTCTACTAAGTGTGCAACAGCATTATGTCTAAAAAAATGTACATACCTTAATTTAAAAATACTTTATTGATAAAACATGCTAACTATCATCTGAGCTTTCCATGAATCATAATCTTTTTGCTGGTGGAGGGTTTTGCCTCAGTGGCTGCGGACTCCTCAGGGTGGTGGCTGCTGAAGGTTGGGGTGACTGTGCCAATTTCTTAGAATATGACAACACTGAAGTCTGCCTCGCTGATGGACTCTTCCTTCCATACAGAAGGAATCATGCAATGCTGCTTGATAGCATTTTACCCACAGGAGAACTTCTTTCAAAATTGAAGTCAGTCCTCTCAAACCCTGCCAAATACTTTATCAACTAAGTTTATCAATTATTCTAAGTCCTTTGTTATCATAACAACAATCTTTACAGAATCCTCACCAGGAGTAGATTCTATCTCAAGAAATAACTTCTTTGCTCATCCGTAAGAAGCAACTCCTCAACCACTCAAGTTTTTTATCATGAGACTGCAGCAATTCAGTCACATCTTCAGGCTCTGCTTCTAATTCTAGTTCTCTTGCTATTTCCACCACAGCTACAGTTACTTCCTCCAATGAAGTCTTCAATCCCTCCCCTGCAAGTCATCCATGAAGGCTGGAATCAACTTCTTCCAAACTCCTGTGAATGTTGATATTATGATCTCTTCTCATGAATCATAATGTTCTCACTGGCATCTAGAATGGTTGAGTCCTTCCCAGAAGGATTTCAACTGACTCTGCTCAGATCCATCAGAGGAATCACCATCTATGGCAGCTTTAGCTTTACAAAATGTATTTCTTAAAGAAGAAGAGTTGACAGTCAAAATGACTCCTTGATCTGTGGGCTGCAGAATGTACACTGTATTAGCAAGCATGAAAATAACATGAATCTCACTGTACATCTCCATCACAGCTCTTGGGTAACCAGCTGCATTGTCAATGAGCAGTAATATTTTGAAAGGAATCTTTTTTTTCTGAACTGTAGGTCTTAACAGTGGGCTTAAAATAAATTCAGTAGACCATGTTGCAAATAGATGTGCTGTCATCTGGCTTTGTTGTTCCATTTATAGAACACAAGAAGAGTAGCACAATTTTAAAATAACATTAGCATAATTCTTAAGGGCCCTAGGATTTTTGGAATGGTAAATGAGCACTGGCTTCAACAAAGCCACCATCTACACTGGCCCCCAACAAAAGAGTCAGCCTATCCTTTGAATCGTTGAAGCCAGGCGCATCCTAGATGGTATCTTCTTCCAACAGAAGGCTCTTTTGTCTACACTGAAAATCTGTTGTTTAGTACAGTCACCTTCGTTCATTATCTTAGTTAGATCTTCGGGAAAACTCAATGTAGTTTCTACATCAGCACTTGCTGCTTCACCTTGCACTTTCATGTTTTGGAGACGGCTTCTTTCCTTAAACCTCTGCTAGCTTCAAACTTTTCTTCTGCAGCATCCTCACCTCTCTCAGCCTTCATATAGAGTTGAAGAGTTAGCGCCTTGCTCTGGATTAGGCATTGGCTTAAGGGAATGTTATGGCTGGTTTGACCTTTTATTCAGACCACTAAACTTTCTTTACATCAGCAATAAGGCTGTTTCACTTTCTTATCATCCGTGTGCTCACTACAGCAGCACTTTTAATTTCCTCAAGAACTTTTCCTTTGCATTCACAGCTTGGCTAACCTGTCCAAGAGGCTAAGCTTTCAGCCTACCTTAGCTTTCAACATGCCTTCCTCACTAAGCTTAATCATATCTTGCTCTTGATTTAAAGTGAGAGACATGCAACTCCTCCTTTCTCTTGAACTTAGAGGCCACTGTCAGATTATTAACTGGTCTAATTCCAATATTGCTGTGTCTCAGGGAACAGGGAGGCCCAAGAAGTGGGAGAGAGATAGAGGATTGGCTGGTGACTGGAGCAGTCAGAACACACACATTTGGTTTGCTCTCTAATGTGTGTGTGGTTCGTGGCATTTCAAAACAATTCCAACAGTAACATCAATGATCACTATCACAGATCACTATCACAAAGATAATAATAATGAAAAAATTTGAAATATTTCGAGAATTACCAAAATATGACATAGAGGCACAAGTGAGCAAATGCTGTTAGAAAAAATGGTGCCAATAGACTTGGCTTGAGGCAGGGTTGCCACAAATCTTCAATCTGTAAAAAATACAGTATCTGTAAAGTGCAATAAAATGAGGTATGCCTGGAAATTTGTGTTGTTTTTAAGTCACTGAGTTTGTGGTCATTTGTTAGAGCAGCAGTATAAGTGAATACCAGGCCATACTGAAAACAGGGGGGGTTAAGAAAATGTCAACAAGCCAGATGTTGAAATCCTTAGTCCTTTTCGTCAATCCATTCCCAGAATTCCTACAGTTAGGCCTTTGACACCCTCCAGGCTAAAGCCTGGAACAAACTTCTCCAGGAACTGTACCTAGATCTAAAGTTAATGACACTGGAGGTCCCAACTTCAGCAGAAACTGCTGTCTGTTCACCAAACTCTACTTCCCAGGCACACAATTCAAGAATATTTTCCATTCTCCCTTGAATTTAAGGGAGCCATACAACTCAGTTTTGGACAACGTGATGTGGTAGGCAGTTGCAGTGGTATACCAGAGCTGGCACAATTGAAAACCAACAATGCGTCATCTCTTCCCATTTCTGCATTCAGTCACATGATGTCACTACATCATGCTGGTAGCATGAAACTGACCATAATGGAATACTTACATCATGCGGCCAATACTATAAAATAGAGTTCTTTCCTCCCAGGTGAGCCAGTTGTTAAAAATACACTGTCCATGTACCTACTGGTCATCTGTATGTCTTCTTTAAATGCAAATCAAAACTATAGTGAAGTACCACCTCACACCAGTCAGAATGGCCATCATTAATAAGTCTACAAATAACAAATGCTGGAGAGGGTGTGGAGAAAAAGGAACCCTCCTATAGTGTTGGTGCCAGTGTATTGATAAGCTGGTGCAGCCACTATGGAGAACAGTATGGAGGTTCCTCAGTAAACTAAAAATAGAATTACCATATGATCCAACAATCCCACTCCTGGACATATACCCGGATAAAACTGTAATTCAAACAGATACATGCACCCGTATGTTTATAGCAGCACTATTCACAACAGCCCAAACATGGAAACAACCTAAATGTCCATGGACAGATGAATGGATAAAGAAAATCTAGTACATATACACAATGGAGTATTACTCAGCCATAAAAAGAATGAAATAATGCCATTTGCAGCAACATGGATGGAACTAGAGATTATCATACTAAGTGAAGTCAGAAAGAGAAAGACAAATAATATGATATCACCATATGATATCACTTATATGTGGAATCTAAAGTATGGCACAAATGAACCTATCTACAAATCAGAAACAGTTTCAGACATAGAGAACACACCTGTGGTTGCCAAGGAGGAGGTGGTGGGGGAAGGGAAGTACTGGGAGTTTGGGATTAGCAGGTGTAAACTACTATATATAGAATGGATAAACAAGCTCCTACTGTATAACACAGGGAACTATATTCAATATCATGTGATAAACCATAATGGAAAAGAATATAAGAAAAAGAATGTCTACATGTGTTTAACTGTGTCACTTCACTGTACAGCAGAGACTGGCACAACACTGTAAATCAACTATACTTCAAAAAAAACTTCTTTTAATTTAAAAAATTTTTTTAAAAATACACCATCTAGGGGCTTCCCTGATTGCACAGTAGTTAAGAATCCGCCTGCCAATGCAGGGGACACAGGTTCAAGCCCTTGTCTGGGAAGATCCCACATGCTGCGGAGCAACTAAGCCCGTGTGCCACAACTACTGACCCTGTGCCCTACAGCCCACGAGCCACAACTACTGAGCCCACATGACACAACTACTGAAGTCCACGTGCCTAGAGCCTGTGCTCTGCAACGAGAAGCCACCGCAATGAGAAGCCTGCACACTGCAACAAAGAGTAGCCCCTGCTCGCTGCAACTAGAGAAAGCTCGCATGCAGAAACGAAGACCCAATGCAGCCAAAAATAAATAAAGAAAATAATACACCATCTAAGCCTCACTCATAAAAATTCCTGCACAATCTTCCATGTTAACTAGATGCACAAGTTCCGTTAACACCATCTCAAGAATGACAAATAAATGCCCACAAAGAAGGTTCTAGCTGATCAGAAACACCAATACTATACTTTATGTGAGTGAGAAATAAACTTTTATTGTGTTAAGGCACTAACACTGGGGGGATTGTTGTTACAGCAATTGTTACCCTAGCTAAACTGCCTAGCCACACTGTCTCAAGTAAAGCTCATATAGATAACCTCTACTCATGGATTCAGCGTTTCCAATTAGTTTTCAGTATCCTATCTTTACACAGAAGTCAACCAAAGATTAGTGGACATCTGAAGACAGCTTGAACATAAAAGCTAAGGACAAAAGTAGAGGAGAAAAGCAACTGAGAGGAAACAAACCAAGTTGGAAGAAGAAAATTTTTAAGTATGTATCATTAATACCAGAGAGATAAGAAAAGATAATCCAACTAGGAAACAGGAACAGCCTACCACAAAACAGTAACATTCAGAAATTTTTTTAAAAGAATTCACGTAAATTAAAAATATATGGAGAAATTTTAAAATTTGGGGGAAAGACTGGAAAATAAAGTGAGAAAATCATTCAAAAAATAGGACCAAAGGGCAGAAAGACAGAAAATAGAAGAGAAAGGATAACAAAAGTAGAACAACAGTCCAGAGGAATGCTGAATAAAAGAAGATTCAAAAAGAGAAGAGAGGGCTTCCCTGGTGGCGCAGTGGTTGAGAATCCGCCTGCCGATGCAGGGGACACGGGTTCGTGCCCTGGTCCGGGAAGATCCCACATGCCGCGGAGCAACTAAGCCCGTGAGCCATGGCTGCTAGGCCTGCGCGTCCGGAGCCTGTGCTCCGCAACGGGAGAGGCCACAGCAGTGAGAGGCCCGCATACCGCAAAAAAAAAAAAAAAAAAAAAAAAAAAAAAAAAAAAAAAAAGAGAAGAGAGCAAACTGAGAAATTTTTCAAGGAAAGAAAACAAGAACTTCCAGAATTAAAGAGCCCATCAAAGATCCAGCACAACTAATGAAAACAGACTCATAACAAGGGTCTATGAAACTTTAGAAATTGCTGACAAACAGGATTCTACATATTTTCTGGACAGTAAAAACAGATCATACACAAAGAACAGGTAATCAGAATTGCATCAGGCTTTTCGATAACAATACTGGAAACTAAAAGGTAATAGAGCAATGCCACCAAAATTCTGAGGAAAAGTTATTTCCAACCAAGAATTCTATAGGCAGTCAATGTAAAGTTATACTCTTTTCAGATATGCAAGATCTCAAAAAAAATCTACTTCCCATGACCTTTCTCAAGAAGTTACTGGAGGATAACTCCTGTAAGCTCCACCATGGTAAGGTAATAAACCAAAAAAATCAAGCAACAAGGGATCCAACACAGGAATAGGCAAAAGGAATACCTAAGATAACAAAGATCCTAATATGACTGCCATAAAACAGGTCCAAATCGGACCTAGTCAAAGGATTCCAGGAGGGATTTCTTCAGGAACATGAAACTGATAGAAGATATATATGACTGAGACAACTGGCAAAGACATGAATTAGTGATAAGTAAATAAAAAACTTGATCAAAGGAAAAGGCAACTGTATCCGCAAGGAAAATGAAATGTCAGGAAAGGAAAAACTAAGCACAGTTTACAACATGGTTCACCTGAGGATGTTTACACAAGAAATTAATGTAAACACCAAATACTGATCTAATCAAAATTATGAAGTAACTATGAAAGGACTGGTAGGATACAGATGCTGGGCAGGAGGGGTGGAAAAGGAGCTAAATAATCATTTTCAATAGCAGAAGTCAACAGATCACGCCCACAAGTGAAAAATCAGGCAACAAAACAAGCAAGTTATTTAGAGACATGTAATAATCACTGAGTTATCAAATAAAAGTACCTACCTGTGGGAAGGGAGAAATGAGACCATGTTATTTTTTAATTATAAACCTTATAGAACTATTATATTCTTTAACCTATGCTAATGTATAACTCTGATAAGCAAACTAAAAGTAAAAAAGGGAGGGAGGAGAGTATGGATTCTGTAACCAGACTATCGGGGTTTACTCCTGAATATGGTGTTTATTAACTGGGTGACTTTGAGCAAGTTACTTAACCTCTCTGTGCCTGAGTTTTCCTCATTTGTAGCAAGAATAACAGTATCTACCTCACAGAGTTGTTGTGAAGATTGAGTTAATATGCATAAAGCTCTTAAAAACAACAGCTGGCGGGGCTTCCCTGGTGGCGCAGCGGTTGAGAGTCCGCCTGCCGAAGCAGGGGATGCGGGTTCGTGCCCCGGTCTGGGAGGATCCCAGGTGCCGTGGAGCGGCTGGGCCTGTGAGCCATGGCCGCTGGGCCTGCACTGCACAACGGGAAAGGCCACAGCGGTGAAAGGCCCCCATATTGCAAAAAAAAAAAAAAAAAAAAAAAAAAAAAAAAACAGCTGTCACATAATAAGCATGGATTAATAACACTGACTTACTTTAGAAAATCTACCTGCAGGCCCTGTTAGAATTCTAATGATAGTGTAAAGATCTTAGAGGAGTTTTACTTTAAGGAAAGTTATCTTTTTGCATTATATTATTGTTCATAAACAAATAACAGTTTAAATATGCTAAACCTTAATTATGTTTCACTATTTTAACAGTGAAAAGAATTTCTCATACTTCAAGACTGCTACTTGGAATCATTTTTCTCAAAATACCAAGCAATACTCAACTAAGAAAATCAATACTGGTAAGAAGTCTTGAAATTTTAATCAAATAACCAGTCTAAGTTAAGATTAAACAAATTCAGTCTCTGCTTACATAAGACAACTACCCTTTCTTTAAAAATCAATTTAATTTAACAGCTTTCATAAAGAAGCCTGGAGCTTGCCTCAGGCTGATCAGATTTCCTAACACTATGTTTCATAACAAAAGTATACATACATTTCAGTCAGCCACAACTCCTAGATTACATCAGTCTAAAGACAACTAGAGTTACATAAAGGCAACAACTTTTATTATTTTAACTACTTCTTAATGCATACTGAAAATTAAATTTTAAAAATTCAGTATCCTACTAATAAAACCTTATCTTTTCCTATGTTTCTTCCTTGTTTCTACACATATATTATAAAAGGCAACTTTAAAACCCAAACTTTCCTCTAATCAAACAGTAAATATGTCATTATCCTCCTCCCTGCCTCCCATACACGAAGAATTTTTTTCTTAAAATGCATTCATTCAGGCTTCCCTGGTGGCACAGTGGTTAAGAAGCTACCTGCCAATGCAGGGGACATGAGTTCAAGCCCTGGTCCGGGAAGATACCACATGCCGCGGAGCAACTAAGCCCGTGCACCACAACTAATGAGCCTGCACTCTAGAGCCCATGAGCCACAAATACTGAGCCCGTGTGCCACAACTACTGAAGCCTGCACGCCTAGAGCCCGTAAGCCACAACTACTGAAGCCTGTGCACCTAGAGCCTGTGCTCCACAACAAGAGAAGCCACCACAATGAAAAGCTTGCGCACCACAATGAAGAGTAGCCCCTGCTCGCCGCAACTAGAGAAAGCCCGCAAGCAGCAATGAAGACCCAACACAGCCAATTAAAAAGAAAAATGCATTCATTCACATCACTGAATGTTAGAATATCAAGAATTACCAAGATGAAAGAGAAAGTTTATTTTCCCAAAGAGCTTAAAGAAATAAAATGAATATAACTACTTAATATTTTTATTTCATGTTCTATATCTTGCCTTTTTAATATTTCAAAAAAGAAATAGATGTCTTTATAATAAAAGGGGGCAACCCCTGACATAAGAACAGCACAAATAATATACTATAAGAAGGGGAACAAATGATTTTCAGCAGCAAGATTATTTTCAAAGAAAAGTGACAGATATCTAGGAACGGCCTTAAAGAACAGAAAGAATTCAGAAATGCAGAGAAGAGGGAACGTGAAGTTACATGATATTGGAGGCAGAAGGAAAAGTTTGGGCCAAAGCATGGAATCAAGAAAGTGAGCAGCATATATGAAGAATAATAATTAGTTCATTTTGCAAAAGGAAGAGGACTGTCTTTTTCCTAAAAGGAAGAAAAGTTTGAAAACTAAGCCTCAGAGCACTCCAACATTTAGGAATCATGAAGAAGAGAAGGCCCCAGCAAAGAAAACTCAGTGGGTTTTTTTTGCCAGACCTCTCCCAAGTAGGAAGTCTGGCTGGAGACTTGATATATTTGAGTAGACTTCACTTTAGCCTGAGTGTATAAAGAACAAGCAGTCATCATGGGGCTACCCTTAAATCCCAAACAAGGAGGGAAGAGGGCACCTGCAACAGAAATTATATTAACACTTGCCCAGATATTTCATTAAATTTCTTTTAACTCTCTGGCATTTTTCCCCACGATGTATAAAACTGCATTAAAAATACTTAGCACAAGAAAGCAAGCACTCAATAAATGACAGCTATTATTAACACTCTAAAATTAACATCTACCATACTAAAATGTTTCCCACTTTCAGTGGCAAAAACCTAATTATTTAATTTAAATAACAAACAGCTGAGAAGGTGATAGACTGAGAGTTTGAAATATTTAAAGAGAGAGCCTGTGTTTTATTCCCTCCTACCACTAAAACACAGACCTACTAGAGCATGGACTTGAGGATATGGGGAGGGGGAAGGGTAAGCTGTGACGATGTGAGAGAGTGGCAGGGACATATACACACTACCAAATGTAAATTAGATAGCTAGTGGGAAGCTACAGCATAGCACAGGGAGTTCACCTCTGTACTTAGTGACCACCTAGAGGGGTGGGATAGGGAGGGTGGGAGGGAGGGTGACAAAAGAGGGAAGAGTTATGGGAACATATGTATATGTATAACTGATTCACTTTGTTGTAAAGGAGAAACTAACCCACTATTGTAAAACAGTTATACTCAAATAAAGATGTTAAAAAAAAATAAAATAAAATAAAAAAATAAAAAAAAAATTTAAAAAAAAAAAAAAAAAAAAAGAGAGAGCCTGAACCATGGCGGAAGCTGAAAGGTGTGAAAACTCAAAAACAAAGTAAAAATTTGGGGAGGAAAGTTGGAGTAAGGTATCTGGACAATTCAATGGGAAAAGAACAGTCTCTTCCACAAATGGTGCTAGGAAAACTGGATAGCCACATGCATATAAATAACGTTAATCCCTAGCTCACACCCTGCACAAAACTTACTCAAAAAGGATCACAGACCTAAGTGTAAGAAAACTACGAAACTCTTGGAAGGAATTATAGGTACTAACCTATATGACCTTGGATTCGACAAATCTTTCTTAGATGTGCAAAAAAACACAGGCAAAGGAAAAAATAGATAAAATTGGACGACATCAAAATTAAAAACCTTTGGGATTCCCTGGTGGCGCAGTGGCTGAGAGTCCGCCTGCCGATGCATGGGGCACGAACCCGTGTCCGGGAAGATCCCACATGCCGCCAAGCGGCTGGGCCTGTGAGCCATGGACGCTGGGCCTGCGCGTCCGGAACCTGTGCTCCGCAGCAGGAGAGGCCCGCGTACCGCAAAAAAAAAAAAAAAAAAAAAAAAAAAATTAAAAACCTTTGCACTGCAAATGATATCAGCAGGAAAGTGAAAACAACAAAACAGGAAGAAATATTTACAAACCATATATCTGTAAGGTACTTGCATCCAGAGTATATGAAGAACTCTTACAAACTCGATAACGAAAAGACATATAACCCAACTTTAAAATGAGCTAAGGATTTGAAAAGACTTTTCTCCAAAGATACGCAAACAGTCAATAAGCACATGAAAAGATGCTCACTGTCAGTGTCATTAGGAAAATACAAACCAAAATCACAGTGAGATACCATCTGACATTCACCAGGATAGCTAGAATCAAAAAGACATATAATAAAATAAAAAGAGTTAATGAGGGACTTCCCTGGTGGTGCAGTGGTGAAGACTCCGTGCTCCCAATGCAGGGGGCCTGGGTTCAATCCTTGGTCAGGGAACTAGATCCCACATGCATGCTGCAACTAAGAGTTCACATGCTGCAACTAAGGAGCTGGCAAGCCACAACTAAGGAGCCGGTAAACTGCAACTAAGGAGTCTGCCTGCTGCAACAAAGACCTGGCACAACCAAATAAATAAACAAATATTTTTTTAAAAAAAGAGTTAATGAGGATATGGAGAAATTAGAACCTTCATACATTGCTGATGGGAATGTAAAATGGAATAGACAATCTGGAGAACAGTCTGGTGATTCTTTAGACAATTAATAAACAAAGTTACTGTATGACCTAGCAATTCCATTCCTAGATACACACCCAAAAGATGTGAAAATATATGTTCACAGGAAAATTTGTACATGAATGTTCACAGCAGCACTATTCATAGTAGCCAAAAAAGTAGAAACAATTCAAACATCCATCAACTGATAAAGGGATAAACAAATGTGGTATATCTATACAATGGAATATTACTTGGCCATAAAGAAGAATGCAGTACTGATATGTGTTGTGACATGAGTGAATCCTGAAAGCATCATGCTAAGTGAAAAGAAGCCAACCACAAAAGACTACATATTTCATGATTTCATTTACACGAAATGAATAGAATAGGCAAATCTAAAGACACAGAAAATAGATCAGTGGTTGCCAGGGGCTGGGAGGAGTACAGATTGGGGAATGACTATTAATGGGTGTGAGATTTCATTTGGTTTGATGAAAACGTTCTAAACTTAGATTATGGTGATAGTTGCACAACCATGATTACCAAAAAAAAAAAAAAAAAAATCACTGAATTGTGCACTTTCAATGGGTGAATTTTATAGTATGTGAATTATAAATTATATCTTAAAGTTTTTTTAATGTAAGGTAATTCTTTAAAATAAAATTTTTAAAAAGCTGGGCAAGTTTTTTAGCTAACTTTCTCCTTAAAACATCTCTCAATGAAACTCTTCTCCAGAAAAATCTTGTAGGACTTTGTATTTTGTAATAAGAAGGAAGTTCATTCCAAAACAAGGTCTACAATTCATTTTGAGGAAATAGAGTATCTGAGAACAATCACTGGAATGTTCTACAGTCCCTAAGTTATATAATTTTCCAATCAAGGATAGGAATTATAAAGAAGTAGTACTAATAAAAGTAGTAATAAAAGTTATTATTAATTTAGGTAAAGTATTGAGTCTTTATTATGCATCAGGTTTTATAAGTATTTTCTTATCCAATCTTCATTTAAAAAACATTTTTCAAAATAAAAGTCCACAGCAGAAGTCTGGTTAAATAAATTATGAAACACTATACAACAAATTATTATGTGGTCATTAAAAAATTATTTTCTGGATATAACACCAAAAGCACAGGAGAAAAAAAAAAAGGTAAGTTGGATCTCACCAAAATTAAAATCTTTTGTGCAACAAAGGACACTATCCTTTGAAAAAGGATACCATTCCTTGGGTGAAAAAGCAAACCACTGATTGGGAGAAAATATTTGCAAATCATATATCTGATAAGGGATTGATAACCAGAATGTATAAAGAACAGCTCAACAACAAAAAATCAAACAGCCAGATTATAAAATGGGCAAAGTACTTAAACAGACATTTCTCCAAAGAAGCTGTACAAATGATCAGTAAACACATGAGAAGATGCTCAACGTTACTAGTCAGTAGAGAAATGTATCCTATGACCCATGTTTATAGCAGCACTATTCACAACAGCCAGAAAGTGGAAGCAACCCAAGGATCCACTAACAGATAAATGGATAAACAATGTGTGGCACATACATATATGCAATGGAATATTATTCAGCCTTAAAAAGGAATGAAATTTTGACACATTCGACAACATAGTTAAACCTTTGAAGACATCATACTAAGTGAAATAAGCCAGTAATAAAAGGGCAAACATTGTAAAATTCCTCTTTCAAGAGATTCCTAGAGTAGTCAAATTCATTGAGACAGAAAGGAGAATGGTGGTTACCAGTGGCTGGGAGAAGGGGAGAATGGGGAGTTAAGTGTTTAACAGTGTACAAAGTTTCAAGTGGGGAAGATGAAAAAGTTCTGAAGATGGAGGGTTAGTGATGGTTACACAACACTGAGAATTTACTTAATGCCACAGAGATACATACTACCTAAAATGGTAAATTTCACATTACATATATTTTAGCACCATAAAAAAATTATTCTGTAACAATCACACTAAGATATGTTGATGACAGGAAATGGAAGAATATATGTGTGGTGGGATGAACTAGCAATCTTCCCCCACTTAATTAGACAGCACATAGTAATCAAAACAATTCAGTGGGTCTGACACACAGATAAAGAGCCCTCTCCTTCTGGGTAACAAAGGGAACAATGACTGACAGCTACTGATTCTTGAATTACAAGGCTGGAAGCAAGGCAGGAAAGATGTAGATGCTTCTCCGCACAGTATTAGAGGTGGTTTAGTGGCTTCACATAAACTTTGCTCATCTATAATCAAGGCTGTGAGATGCCTGGGAAAAATAAATGCTTTTCTTCTTGAGTTGTATTACTTCACCGGTTACTTAGGAAACAAAACCAGCTTGATCACTGGTCTCATTAGTACAGAGGTTGCACAGAATTGAGCAATCACTTTTACCTTAATTCACTGGGTTAGCTCTCCTACCTCTCCAAACCAGGTAGAGAAGAAAATAATTGAGCAGTCTCATTATTGAGCATCACTGACTCTCCTGCAGAGGCCAGAGGCATTGTTCAATTGTGCAAAATACAAGTAGGATTCAAGGAGAAATACCACTTCTTGTGGAGAGCATGTTAGGGATGATGTCATCAGACTGAAAGATTCGAAGAGACTGTGTGATTTGGCATATCGGCATGATCTGTCCCTGTCTTTCTCTCTGACCTCATCTCTTGCCACTCTTCCCTGTGATCACTCAACTTGCCTTCTTGCTATTCCTCAACACAAATTTCGGACCCATCGAGGGATCCTGAACCTCTTTATGCCTGAAACATTCTTTCCTCAGCTGTTCTCAAACACTCCCTCACCTCATTCAGTTCTCTTCTCAAACGTCAGGTTTTTAAAGAGGCTTTCCTTGATGATTTTATTTAAGATAGCCTCTCCCCCATCATTCTCTATCCCCCTACACTGTTTCTTTTTTTCACAGACTAATCACAGTTGTTACATAATTTGTTTATTGCCTATTTCCTATAACTAGAATGTAAACTCATAGGGCAGGAAGGACATCAGTCTTACTCATTACAATATTAGCAGTGCTTAGAACAGGGGCATACAAACAACAAATAGATATCTGTTGAAGGAATATGGGCAGAGGAAGAGAGCATAAAGAGTGCAATGGACAGGTCAGATAGTTTCCAAAAAGGCCACTCCTACTTTCAAAGGACTAAGTCCAGATGTGCATCCTCTTGGAGACTTAAGAACTTAACACCTGATAGCTAGAATACCGGCCTTTACTCCTCCTACACTGCAGTATTCTTGAGCATTGCCTGATCCTTCAGTAAATAAAGTTGTTTATCTGTATTGCAGTTCAAAGGATTTGGTAAGTGGAAGGTTGATAGGGCTGAATGGGCAAGTGTAATTTATCCTAATTTGAGAGTTTTACACACAAGAAACTGGAAGGGGATTGACTGCTCTAGGTGGTCTACAACTCAGAATCACCTTGGCTTAGCAGCAGCAGTGAACAAATCCATAACCCAAAAAGCACAAAGACAATTCCAGGTGTTAAAGATTGAATTCTTTGACTTTATAACAAAAATTAGCAAATATTGCCCTTTGGGATCAAAAAAGGGAAGGGCCCTGATACACTCAGGTTACTTACAGAAGTTAAACTATGTGGGGAAAAAAAAAAGATATACACAGAGAAAAAAATACATGCAAATTATTAAAGTGCAATTAACATACACTATTGTACTTTTAAACATTTAACAATAGAACAGCCAGACATTAACCAGATATTTGGTTATATTAAAGCCACAAATGTTCCATAAATCCAACAACAGCTTCAATGCATTCTTTGTGTTAGTAATGTCTAAAAGGTATATACTCTTCATCAGAATATTCTGGAAGAAAAAAATTTAAGAAAAAATAAACAAGAAATACACTATCAATAGTTATCGACGGGTGGTGAAATCAAGGATGTCCCTAGTGATCTTTTTTTTTTTTTTTTTTTTGGTCACGCCATGTGGCATGCGGGATCTTAGTTCTCCAACCAGGGATCGAACCCGTGTCCCCTGCATTGGCAGCATGGAGTGTTAACCATTGCACTGCCAGAGAAGTCCCCCAGGGACCTTAATACTGAAATATTTTCCATGTAATCACAATAAAGAAACTTATTTAAAAATTAAAACAATAAATAATTGAACAATCAACTTTACCAAAGAAACATAATACAGCCACGTTATACAAGACCTTTCTCAGGCCTGAAAGGCAGAGGAATGAACTATAACACTGTCCTATTTATAACCTTTTCCCCAAAACCAAAAAAATCACTGTAATGGTGAACATTTTATTTCTTCCTTTCAATACAATTTTCAACAGGTTTATTAATCTTAATTTTTTTTTTTTTTTTTTTTGTGGTACGCGGGCCTCTCACTGCTGTGGCCTCTCCCATTGTGGAACACAGGCTCTGTGGCCATGGCTCACAGGCCCAGCCGCTCCGCAGCATGTGGGATCTTCCCGGACAGGGGCACGAACCCGTGTCGCCTGCATGAGCAGGCGGACTCTCAACCACTGCGCCACCAGGGAAGCAGAATCTTAATTTTTTAAAAGCAAGTTTTCAAGCATACTACCCACAAAAATTGTGATTATATTAGAATTTGAATTTTTCAATGATCCATTGGTGTAAGGAATACCTTGAACTAAGTAAGATCTTTTGTGGCACATGTTCAGAACCACATATTATCAAGAACCATTCCTGATAGTAACATCCTCAGAAGTAATCTAAAATTACAGAGGAAAAAACGACCTATTCAAAAGAAATAACATGAGCTAATGAAGAGAGAATAGTGGACACTTCTTTGCCTACCCACATCCACTCTTCTCTTCCACCTTTCCAACAGAACACCAATTTTCTTCATGTTTCCACCCTCCTCAGCTGCAAGGGTGGATCCCCATTCGTATAAGCTGTTACTGGTCTTGGGTAGAACTAATCAGGCTGAAGGGAAAGCCACAGCCCAGGATTACAGGAACAGATCATTCTCTCCTTGTGCATTTTATTGATTACAACTGATTTCAAGGAGAAAATCAGCCTTTGGACATCAATTTTGTGAAGAGGAGGGCAGAGAAAGAAAGCAACTGGATCTATGATGAAGTCACTGATTTGCTGAATCAAATAATTTTGTAGTTTGTCTACTAGTCTGCACTTCCTATTCTGTATCCTAACAAAGTTCTTTTTAAGCAAATTTGAGTCAGGTTCATAAAACTCAACTTACTAGCCAAAGGCATCCTGACGCATATGGGAGGAAATCAAATCATTTAGAATTATCTGGTTAACAAAAGTCAAATACTATATGTTAATAAGTGTTAATACCTTAATTAATACTTAGAACTGTTGACAACTATGTCTCCATCATAAAAATAAGTTTAAGTATCCCATCTGTCATGTTGTCTTAATAGCTGCCAAAAAAAGACATCAGTAAACAACGATGCATCTTTCTTAAAGATATTTTAAAAAGAAAAAAAGTTATACATACTTACACTTTATATTTTTTATGTAAATACATTAAAAAAAAACGGAAAGAACAATCTGAGAGTTCCTTCTAGGGCTTGCATTTGGTTGACAAACAACTTAATAATCAGACATAGTTTGTAAGAATATTGAGACAACTCATGTATGTAGGAGTTTGAAAACTTTCCTGTTTGCACTTTGTGTGCTTGCTTATACATACACAATTTTTATACGTGTAGACACAACTAAGATAATTAATGTAAAAAACTTTTATTTTATAACAGATATTCACCAAAGGATATGCCATGGTGCATTAATAACATGAGAATCATAACCCAAGAGCTTTTTTTTTCTTGCTTGATGGCTATGTAAAAATATATCTGGGCTTCCCTGGTGGCGCAGTGGTTGAGAGTCCCCCTGCCGATGCAGGGGACGCGGGTTTGTGCCCCGGTCCGGGAAGATCCCACATGCCGTGGAGCGGCTGGGCCCGTGAGCCATGGCCGCTGAGCCTGCGCGTCCGGAGACTGTGCTCCGCAACGGGAGAGGCCACAGCAGTGAGAGGCCTGAGTACCGCCAAAAAAAAAAAAAAAAATTATATATATATATATATATATATATATATGGCTTATGAAATATAAATCTCATTAACCATTTATAGTAAAATACAAATATTGCCAAGTAAATATAAAAACACTAAAGTTTACTGTTGCCAAGTTGCTATGGCTAAATATCAATTAAAGAAACAAACCAAGAAAAACATCTGAACTTCTGCAGTCATAGCTCAAGGATACAGAAGGTAAAAACAAAAGTGGATGCATTCTGATGTAAACTGATACAGCCACTAGGGAGAACAGTATGGAGGTTCCTTAAAAAACTAAAAATAGAACTACCATATGACCCAGCAATCCCACTACTGGGCATATACCCTGAGAAAACCATAATTCAAAAAGGGTCATGTACCAAAATGTTCATTGCCACTCTATTTACAATAGCCAGGACATGGAAGCAACCTAAGTGTCCCTCAACAGATGAATGGATAAAGAAGATGTGGCACATATATACAAAGGAATATTACTCAGCCATAAAAAGAAACAAAATTGAGTTATTTGTAGTGAGGTGGATGGACCTAGAATCTGTCATACAGAGTAAAGTAAGAAAGAGAAAAATACCATATGCTAACACATATATATGGAATCTAAGGGGGAAAAAAAAAGGTCCTGAAGAACCTAGGGGCAAGACGGGAATAAAGACACAGACCTACTAGAGAATGGACTTGAGGATATGGGAGGGGGAAGGGTAAGCTGGGACAAAGTAAGAGAGTGGCATGGACATATATACACTACCAAATATAAAATAGATAGCTAGTGGGAAGCAGCCACATAGCACAGGGAGATCAGCTTGGTGCTTTGTGACCACCTAGAGGGGTGGGATAGGGAGGGTGGGAGATGCAAGAGGGAAGAGATATGGGGATATATGTGTATGTATAACTGATTCACTTTGTTGTAAAGCAGAAACTAACACACCATTGTAAAGCAAAAAAAAGTGGATGCATTCTGAGTCCACCCTTGAAATCTTAACGTCTGACTCTAGCAGAATGAATCAAAAACTTCAGTTTAGAAAAACTGGTGTGATTTCGTATGTCTCTCACATAACAGCAGGTTGGAGGCACAATCAAACCTAAAAATCTATTACAGCGGGAACTGGAAATCTGTACTATTAAAGAGTAATGATGAACATATAAATTGTTGTATCATGAGGGAGGATAAATAAGAAATGGAGATCCAATACAGTAAGGGAAACTGGTTGGCAAATGGTTAAACAGTTTTCAAACTCCTCAGTGTCAAATCATTATAGTTGGACTCAAAGCTCTGCATCCTATCAGAGTACAGAACTGGTATCCCAGCCACACACCTAGATGTCCCTTAATAAATTAAACGAAAAACTGTCAATATTATTGGATATCTACTTCTTAAAGGCTTCTTTCAACTAGAAACAGTTGCAGTTACAGCTATTTCATCATTACTTCTGTCCTAAAGGCATGGATTCTTAAAACTTCTAGTTAATAAAGGACTGAATTTTAAGAGTTGGAAGGGGGACTTCCCTGGTGGCACAGTTGTTAAGAATCTTCCTGCCAATGCAGGGGACACGGGTTCGAGCCCTGGTCTGGGAAGATCCCACAGGCCACAGAGCAACTAAGCCCATGCACCACAACTACCAAGCCTGTGCTCTAGAGCCCATAAGCCACAACTACTGAGCCCGCACACTGCAACTACTGAGCCTACACGTTGCAACTACTGAAGCCTGCACGCCTAGAGCCCACGCTCCTCAACAAGAGAAGCCACCGCAATGAGAAGCCCGCACACAGCAACGAAGAGTAGCCCCAGCTCACCTCAACTAGAGAAAACCAGAGGGCAGCAATGAAGACAAACGCAGCCAAAAAAAGAGAGTTGGAAGGAACCTTAAGAAATCATTTCTAATCCACACTCCATCTCAAGCTAGGAAACTCTGACGAATGCATTTAGCAAAGATGTATGGAGTTCTTTATATTCAAGGCTGAATGTTGATTGCTGGGGGTAACACAAATATATCTAAAACCTGATACCTTCCTTTAAGGAATCTATAGGATGCCCCAAGGAATTTGGGGATGTGAAATAGAATATTGTACCATAGTAAAGATAAAAATAAAATCCTAAGAACCAAGAGAAGTCTTTAAGCAAGATAAAAGGATTCAGTGGATGCTTAAGTGATGTTTGAGTTAAGCCTGGAATCTAGACATTTGGCAGTGGAAGGGAAGGACATTCCAGGCAGTGAGAACAGAATAAACTCTGATGCCCTGTACATACAGACTTCATTTCCAACTCCTCTTTCCTTACATAGTCTGCTTTTGCCGGGCCGGTCATCTTGGCACCTATTCTTCCAAAAAGACAGGCCTTTGCATCTGCTGCTCCCTCTGCCTGGAAGGAACTTCCCCCAAATACCTGCAAGGCTGGCTTTCTCACCTCCTTCAAGTCTTTGGTCAAATATCACTTTGTCAGTGAAAACTTACCTGACTATCCTATTTTAAAGTGTCATCCTTGCATTCCCTATCACCCTTCCCTGCTCTATTTTTCCCACAGCACTTATTATTATCCGGCATGGTATATATTCTACTTATTAGCTTTGTCTATGCTCCTGCTGAAAGAGCAGAAGTTATGTTTGTTCACCTCCAAATTTTAAAACACTGCCTGCACATGGTAGGCATGACATCAACATTTGCTGACAAACAAATGGAAGAAAGAGTGAATAAATGAACTGACTGAATGAAAAAGATTTCTGCCCTCAAACAGGTTATCATCTATCAGAGAAAGCAAATATATAAAGAAATTATCTTAAATTATTCCTGAATGACAAAAATAAATACACAGTTGGCAAAACTCAATTTATAAAAGACCAATAACAGTTCCTAGCATCCCCACTTCCACACGTCCAGCAACCACTAGATTCTTCTTTTTTACATCTCTTAGCTCCCTGGCAGGCCCCCGTAACACTGTCATGTAGCAATGACCAAAACTGACACCAGAGCTGCCACTGCTGCAACAACTGTCTCTTCCCACATTAACCTTCACTGCTACCTACTAAGTAAAGGTAAAAGATATTTCTACTGCCATCGTTTGGACAAGAGAAAGATGTATTCCCGGATTTCCAAATTCAATACATTTTTCTGTACGTGGTTAAATTCTACACTACAGAAGTGGTTACACTGATATTACAGATTAGCTACGAAACCTTCTACTTTGAATAGTGCTTAGTTATTAAGTGGAGATATGGAAAAACACATTTTAAAATTGTTTCACTATTGGAACACACTGTTTCTACACTGCAAATGGATGGCACAGGCAAAATGGCTAAAAGAAAGATTCCTTCAATTAAGGCTAGTACAGTACTATATTTTAGGCAAATGGGTAACAATGTAAAGTCAAGGGGATTTTTTCCACTCAGAAGAATCAACTAGAATTTTATCCTGGATTAAAGAATGATGTAGAATTTTTAGAGCATTAGTATTTAAATTATGCTACACTAAAACCAAACAGGAGTAGTAGAAAATATTCTTTATCGCCAGCAAAAGCAAAACTACGTAAGGAAATGAGGAATGAGCTCAAGATTTCTCACTTCAGCTAACACCTCCACAGGTTGCATTATCATTTTAGGCAAAGTGATATTTCACATTTAATTTTTCACGGCAGGAATGATTTCCATCTGGGATTTATCTGCATAAAAGTGTTAGCCTTGGCACACTTTCAGTATTTAACTGAAAGCTCATTTTTTCGCTCTAAGCAAAATGCCTAATACTACGCAATAGGTATTATCTCTACATTAATCCCACCACTGAGAGCCTAATATTGTGTTCTACATAGTGGTGAATTTTGCCCTCAGATAAGTACATCTGTCTGTAACCCTCCCTCAAACACTGATAAATTACATATCTTCACTACCTTAAAACCTTCTGCATTTTTCAACAATATTTACACTTCTAAGAGAGTTTAACAGATATTACTATTCTTCGTAAGGAGAAAGAAAAACTATAAATTAGGGCAAACTCCCTTACGTAGAAAAATGCCAAACCAGCCGATGAAATGGTAACTTTCAGGTATAGCATCACAGTTCTAACTGGTCAAACTACAATCCTCGCCAGTTATTGCAGGAGTAGATAAATTGCAGCCACTGGGGGAAAAGCCACATAAAAACCTTAGGTCCTCACTTATCTTTTTCGTTAAAAAGGAGACATCTGAAAGTCACAGGGGCGGTGGATCCCGTAAGGCAACCTACTGGAGAGGCTGTACTGAGCGTGCACGTCTCCAAACTCAGGAAACCAAAGTTCCTGCGTGACGACAGGATGGCAGAGAAAAACAGTAGCCCATTCGTCCACAGGAGAAGAGAAAGAAGTCCACTGGAAAGGCTGGGAGTCACGGAGGTGGGGATGCGAGACCTACCGGCTCCGCGCCGTCTCCCTCGGCTGCTAACAGAAGCCGCGGGATGCAGATCGGCGAGAGCGCCGGGTGGGCTCGCGGGTGCAGGGGGGCTGCGGCTAACCGACTGGCTTCGGCCCCGCACCGGTAAGTCTCCAGGGCCTCGTCCGCGCAGCCGGGAAGCCACCCAGCCCACAGACAGGCGGAGGAGCCACCTGGGCAGAGCCACGTCGGAGGAAGAGAGCGCGGCGGGAGGTGGGCACCCGGCACACCCACCGAGAGGCTGACAGCCCTGAGCGCGAGACGGCCGGGGCGCGAGAAGGGCCGCGGCGCGCTTGAGGGGGTCGCCCTGAGGGCGCTGCCGGCCGCCAACGACCCCCCCTAGCCCGAGTCGGCGGCAGCGGGGTACTCACGTAGGGCTGGTAGAACTTGGAGAGCCGCGGCTTCCCGTGGTTGTTAAAAATGAGTATCGCCTTGATCATGGCTGAGCCGGGCCGACCGGGTGGGAGCTGGGGGCCAGGGCGGGGGCGGGCGCGCGAGCCTTGCCTCGGGATCTCGCTGGCGATCCTTCCCCACCCGCCCCCTCCCGCACAGGCGCGCGCGCGCGCGCGTCCCGGAGCTGCGGGGCAGGGCTTGGATAGGGCGGGGTCTGGGCGGGGTCGGCACGGAGGGAAGCGGAAACAGCTCCAGGCCGGAGCTCGAAGCATAAGGGCGCTTGCGCACCCGGCGGCTCACGGGGACGTTGCCTACCGACCTTTTCCGGAAACTTGCTGTTGTGGGGGGCGGAGAAACAGTAGTTCGTCTATCAGCGGTCAGGGGACTGCAACAGGTTTGACGCAGAGGACCAACCTGCAATTCCGACTTTCAGTGGTGGGTTGGGTTCTCCCCGCCCCTACTCCGGCGCCTCCCTAGCGCCGCTCTCCGGCGCCAAGCCCGCCCACTGTATGCGCCGACCCGCCACTTCCGCCCTCACTTCCCTCCAAGCAAGATGGCTGAGGAGCAAGAGTCTGCGCTTCAGCTCTCTCCCTCAATTGCTGCTGAAAGTGAAGGACCCACCGAGGTATCCCCAGAAACAGCCACTCCGGAGCCCCCTTCTTCCGCTGCAGTCTCTCCGGGAACAGAGGAACCTGCCGGTGACACCAAGAAGAAAAGTAATTTTCAGAGCAGTTTCACTCTGGGCAGAGGCGGGAGGTTGAGGTTGTCTTCGAATAGGGATGGCGGCTAATACAGAAGCAAAATTTAGAGGAGGGCCGGATCCAGACGAGTTTTTTGACTAGTCAGGAGAGAGGAAGTATAATTTTCGGCTTTTAAGACGTTTGAGTTAAGTGCCTCGAAAGAAAGCTATCCCTGGACGCACCTTCGCGGTGTGGTACCGAATTTTTGAATGTCACGGCATTTATTACGCTGTACTGTCATCTTCCTTGGAAATGACCAGACTGAGAGCTCTTTGAAGGTGGGCACTCTGTGGGATCTTGATAGCTCCAGTTACTTAACGCGGGATCTAATTATTTGAATAATGATTTTAGCTGATAAGGATGGTCTGTGGTAAATCTGAATTAGAATCCACACCTGCCAAATGCGTGTGAATTCACACCTTGGACCAAAAAACTGGGGTTTTACCCAGTATGAAGACTGCTAAGGGAACACTAAAGGCAGAGGCATCGCCTTTTTTAAAAAAAACACCGTTTTGGAATCTTTGTAAGTGAATCATTTCGTTGCTTGAACTGGACCCTTTATTGCTTGAGATTAGTTCGCCATTGTAAAATACAGTAGTTCCTAAGTGGAGCACTTTATGTAGAGTTACCTATGAGAAAATCAGGAATTCGTTTTCTCATGTTGTGCTCAGTGATCTCATGCCCTTTCATCCATCTTCACTTTCTGCTGCTATGGAGGATAATTGTCTCTCCCAGCACTGTCCCCCTTTTAAGTCAGACTGCCTCTACGTTTGGGGGAAATATTTTCTGTCATTTCCACATTATTCACCAATAGATAAACAAAAAACTATAATTATTTCTGTAGGTAACCACTAGACTCGTTCTTCAGATGAATCCCATGAGTTTTAGAGATTATTTTCCTTTTTTATTGGAGTATAGTTGGTTAACAATGTTGTGTTAGTTTCTGCTGTACAGCGAAGTGAATCAGTAGTGTTGTTCCCTTTTTTCCCTTGCAATTTACTATAAGCAGAAACAGACTTTCAAAGAGTTTGTCTTAATATCTAGCATTAGTCAACAATTAACTACGTACTTGACCCTGAAGATTGCTGTGTAATACTGTGGCTACCACATTCCCAGATATGGCTTGAGGTTATATGACATGTTTTCTTGAGTCTGCACAATTTATGATTTTTAATTATTTAAAAATCGAATTTTCATCTTCTGGCTCCTGTGAGCATTTGAGTTACCCTCTGTGATAGAAAACTTACTTTCTAGCTATTTAATGTCTACCCTGAAGTTGTCATCCATTTTTGAGGACCTTTTCTCATGGAAAAAGCTTAAATATTTCATATGCTCAACCTTTGGTTTAATCTACATATTACTGAAGCAGGCCGAGCTTGTTAGTTCTGGTGGCACTTTAGGATCACCTGAGGGAGCTTTTAAACATAGCAGTGCTGAGGCCCTATTTCCAGAAGATTCTGATTTAATTGATGTAGACATCTGTATTCTTATACATGTTCCCCCAATTGAGTCTCCTGTGTAGCTAGAGTGGAGAACTACAAGCAAATCACCTTTAGAATTAAAAAAAGTAATAATAAAGTACAGCTATAATTATAATAAATATTTTTCCTTCTCTAGCTTCTTGCTTTCGCTCTCTTATTCAGTAGTACAACTACTATTTTCTTCCTCACTTTCTTGCAATGCCCAGTTGCAGTTGACTGATTGATAGCCCCAGGGGATTGAAGGAACAGGGACAGGGAGGTATGAAAGGTGAGTTAACCAAAATCTCCTTAGTTATCTCTCAGTTCATCTCTTTTGCTTAGATAACTGAGGGTAGGATTACTAAATGGAAGAAGGAAGATAAACTTTAGTAGGAAGATAAACTGTGTATTATGTGTTCCAGATGGCTTCATTCCAGGGGTAAACTTCAGTAAATTGATCTCAGTAACCTCATTGGGACCCAATTTTTAATACCAAGGAATGGGACAGGAAGGATGTAATAGAATAGAGTTGACCTTAGGGGGCAGCAGAACATCTCTGCTTTCAGTGTTTCGTTTGATTGTGGATGTCTTTTTAAAAAATTGTTTTAAATTGAAGTATAGTTAATTTACAATGTTGTGTTAGTTTCACGCGTACGGCAAAGTAATTCAGTTATACATATATGTATATTTTCTTAATCAGATTCTTTTCCATTATACGTTATTACAAGATAGTGAGTATAGTTCTCTATGCTATAAGCAGGTCTTTGTTTACTTATTTTATATATAGCAGGGTGTATATATAAATACCAAACTCCTAATCTATCCCCCCATTTCCCCTATAAGTTTGTTTTCTGTTTGTGACTCTATTTCTGTTTTGTAAATAAGTTCATTTGTACCATTTTTTAGATTCCACATATAAGTAATATCATATGGTAATTGTTTTTCTCTGACTTAATATGATGATCTCTAGGTCCATCCATGTTGCTGCCAGTGACATTATTTCCTTCTTTTTATGGCTGAATGATATTCCACATCCTCTTTATCCATTCATCTGTCGATGGACACTTAGGTTTCTTCCATGCCTTGGCTATTGTAAATAGTACTGCTATGAACATTCGGGTGCATATATCTTTTTGATCATGGTTTTCTCCAGATATATGCCCAGGAGTGGGATTGCAGGGTTTTATGGTAACTCTATTTTTAGTTTTTAGTTTTTTAAGGAACCTCCATACTGTTCTCCATAGTGGCTGCAATTTACATTCCCACCAACAGTGTAGGAGGCTTCCTTTTTCTCCACACCCTTTCCAATGTTTATTATATGTAGACTTTTTAATGATGGCCATTCTGACCGGTGTGAGGTGATATTCATTGTAGTTTTGATTTGCATTTCTCTAATAATTAAAAATATTGAGCATCTTTCATGTGTCTTTTGGCTGTCTGTATGTCTTCTTAAGAGAAATGTCCATTTAGGACTTCTGCCCATTGTTTGTTTGGGTTGTTTGTTTTTTTATATTAAGCTGTAAGTGCTCTTTGTATATTTTGGAAATTAATCCCTTGTCTGTTGAATCATTTGCAAATATTTTCCCCCTGTCTTCATTTTGTTTATGGTTTCTTTCACTGTGTCAAAGCCTTTAACTTTCATTAGGTACCATTTGTTTATTTGCTTTTATTTCCATTTCTGTAGGACACTAATCCAAAAAAATATTGCTGCAATTTATGTCAAAGAGTGTTCTGCCTGTGTTTTCCTCTAGAAATTTTATAGTATCCGGTCTTACATTTAGGTCTTTAATATATTCTGAGTTTATTTATTTATTTATTTATTTATTTATTTATTTATTTTTGTGGTACCCGAGCCTCTCACTGTTGTGGCCTCTCCCGTTGCGGAGCACAGGCTCCGGACGCGCAGGCTCAGTGGCCATGGCTCACGGGCCCAGCCACTCCGTGGCATGTGGGATCTTCCCGGACCGGGGCACGAACCCATGTCCCCTGCATTGGCAGGCGGATTCTCAACCACTGCGCCACCAGGGAAGCCCCTGAGTTTATTTTTGTGTATGGTGTTAGTGAATGTTCTAATTTCATTCTTTTACATGTAGCTGTCCAGTTTTCCCAGCACCACCTACTGAAGACACTGTCTTTTCTCCATTTTATATTCTTGTCCCCTTTGTAGTAGATTGCTTGAATGTAAGTGCGTTGGGTTTATTTCTGGGCTCTCTATCCTGTTCCATTGATCTGTGTATCTGTTTTTGTGCCAATACCATACTGTTTTGATGACTATGGCTTCACAGTATAGTCTGAAGGCAGGGCGTGTGATTCCTCCAGCTCTGTTCTTCTTTCTCCAGATTGTTTTGCCTATTCAGGGTCTTTTATGTTTCCAAATAAATTTTAAAAATATTTGTTTTAGTTCTGTAAAAAATGCCATTGGAAATTTTGTAGAGATTGTATTGAATATGTAGATTGCCTTGGGTAGCATAGGCATTTTAAGAACACTGATTAGGGCTTCCCTGGTGGCACAGTGGTTGAGAATCCACCTGCCTATGCAGGGGACACGGGTTCGTGCCCCGGTCCGGGAAGATCCCACATGCTGCCGAGTGGCTGGGCCCGTGAGCCATGGCTGCTGAGCCTGCGCATCCAGAGCCTGTGCTCCGCAATGGGAGAGGCCACAACAGTGAGAGGCCCACGTACCACAAAAAAAAAAAAGAAAGAAAAAGAAAGAAAGAACACTGATTATTCCAGTCCAAGAACACAGTATATCTTTCTATCTGTTTGTGTTGTCTTGAATTTCTTTCATCAGTGTCTTACAGTTTTTGGAATACAGGTCCTTTGCCTCCTTAGGTATGTTTATTCCTAGGTAGTTTATTCTTTTTCATGCAATGGTAAATGAGATTATTTCCTTAATTTCTCTTTCTGATATTTTGTTATAAGTGTATAGAAATGCAACAGATGGCACTTCCCTGGTGGTCCAATGGTTAAGACTCTGCGCTCCCATTGCAGGAGCACAAGTTCGATCCCTGGCCAGGGAACTAAGATCCCGCATCCCTCACAGTGCAGCCTAAAAAAAAAAAAAGGAAATGCAACAGATTACTGTACATTAATTTTGTGTCGAACAACTTAACCAAATTAATTGAAGAGCTCTAGTAGTTTTGTATCACATTGATTGATTTGCAGATATTGAAAACTCCTTACATCCCTGGGATAAATCCCACTTGATCATGATGTGTGATCCTTTTCATGTATTGTAGGGATCAGTTTGCTAGTATTTTGTTGAGGATTTTTGCATCTATGTTCATTGGTGATACTGGCCTACAATTTTCTTTTTTTGTGATGTCTTTTTCTGGTTTTGGTATCAGGGTGATGATGGCCTCATAGAATGAGTTAGAAAGTGTTCCTTCCTCTGAAATTTTTTGGAATAGTTTCAGAAGGATACATGTTAATTCTTCTCTAAGTATTTGGTAGAATTCACCTGTGAAGCCATCTGGTCCTGGACTTCTGTTTATTGGCAGTTCTTAAATTACTGATTGAATTTTAATATTGGTAATTGGTCTGTTCATATTTTCTATTCCTTCCTGGTTCAGTCTTTGAAGATTATAGCTTTCTAAGAATTTGTCCATTTCTTCTAGGTTGTCCATTTTATTGGCATACAGTTATCTCTTATGATCTTTTGTATTTCTGTGGTGTCTGTTGTAACTTCTACTTTTTCATTTCTGATTTTATTAATTTGGGCCCTCTCCCTTTTTTTCTTGATGAGTCTGACTAAAGGTTTATCAATTTTGTTTACCTTTTCAAAGAACCAGGTTTTAGTTTCTTTGATCTTTTCTGTTGTTTTCTTCGTCTCTGTTTCATTTATTTCTGCTCTAACCTTTATGATTTCTTTCCTCCTACTAACTTTGGGTTTTGTTTGTTCTTTCTCTAGTTGCTTTAGATGTAAAGTTGAGTTGTCTGAGATTTTTCTTGTTTCCTGAGGTAAGCTTGTATCACTCTGAACTTTCCTTTTAGAACTGCTTTTGCTGTGTTCCACAAGTTTTAGATCATTGTGCGTTTGTTTTCATTTGTCTCTGGGTTTTTTTTTTTTTTTTTTTTTTTTTTTTTCAGTACGTGGGCCTCTCACTGTTGTGGCCTCTCCCATTGCGGAGCACAGGCTCCGCATGCGCAGGCTCAGCGGCCATGGCTCACGGGCCCAGCCGCTCCACAGCATGTGGGATCTTCCCGGACCGGGGCACGAACCCATGTCCCCTGCATTGGCAGGCGGACTCTCAACCACTGCGCCACCAGGGAAGCCCTGTCTCTGGGTATTTTTAATTACCTCTTTGATTTCTTCGGTGAGCCATTGGTTGTTTAGTAGCATATTGTTTAGCTTCCATGTGTTTGTGTTTTTTGCAGTTTTTTTCTAGTAGTTGATTTCTAGCCTTGTAATGTGGTCAGAAAAGATGCTTGATATGAATTCAGTTTTCTTAAATTTACCAAGGCTAGCTTTGTGTTGCAGCATGTGATCTGTCCTAGAGAATGTTCCATGTGTACTTGAAAAGAATGTGTATTCTGCTGCTTTTGGTTGGAATGCTCTATAACTATCAGTTAAGACTATCTAACCTAATGTGTCGTTTAAGGCCTGTATTTCCTTATTGATTTTCTGTCTGGATAATGTGTCCATTGATGTAAGTGGGGTGTTAAAGTCCCCCACTATTGTTGTGTTACTGTCAGTTACTCCTTTTATGTCTGTTAACATTTGCGTTATATATTGAGGTGCTCCTGTGTTGGGTGCATATATATTTACAATTGTTATATCTTCTATTGATCCTTTCATTATTATATAGTGTCCTTCTTTGTCTCTTATAACAGTCTTTATTTAAAAGTCTATTTTGTCTGATATAAATATTGCAACTGCGGCCTTCTTTGGAGTTCCATTTGTGTGGAATACCTTTTTTCCATCTCTACACTTTCTGTCTATCTGTGTGTCTAGATCTGAATTGTGTCTCTGGTAGGCAGCAAATATATGGGTCTTGTTTTTGTATCCATTCAGCCAGTCTGTCTTTGGTTGGAGCATTTAGTCTGTTTTCACTTAAGGTAATTATCGATATGTATGTTCCTATTGCCGTTTTGTTAATTATTTTGGATTTATCTTTGTAGGTCTTTTTCTCTTTTCTTCTTTTGTTCTCTTCTCTTATGATTTGATGACTGTCTTTAGTATTATGTTTGGATTCGTTTTTCTTTTTTGTGTGTATATCTATTATAGATTTTTGTTTTGAAGTTAACACGAGGTTTTTGTATAGGAGCCTACATCTGTACGTGCTTGTTTTAAGTTGCTCATCTCTTAATTTCAAATGCACTTTAGATACCCTGCATTCGTACTCTTCTATCACAATTACTGTTTTGATATTATATTTTACATCTAATTGTTTTGTGTATCCTTTAAGCATCTATTATGGATATAGATGATTTTACGATTTTTGTCTTTTAACTTCCCTACTAGCTTTGTGCGTGGATGGTTTCCTACCTTTATTATGTTTGCCTTTACCAGTGAGCTTTTCCGTATCACAATTTTCTCATTTCTAGTTGTGGCCTTTTATTTTCCACCTACAGAAGTTCTTTTAGCATTTGTTATAAAGCTGGTTTGCTGGTGCTGAATTCTTCTAGCTTCTGCTTGTCTGTAAAGCTTTTGATTTCTCCATCAAATCTGAACAAGAGCCTGGGTGGGTAGAGTGTTCTTGGTTGTAAGTTTTTCTCTTTCATCACTTTAAGTATATCATGCCACTCCCTTCTGACATGAAGAGTTTCTGCTGAAAAATCAGCTGATAGCCTAATGGGAGTTCCCTTGTGTATTGCTTTTGATATTTTCTCTTTACCTTTAATTTTCATCATTTTGATTACAATGTGTCATGGTGTATTTCTCTGTGGGTCAATCCTGTATGAGACTCTCTGCACTTCTGGACTTGGATGACCGTTTGCTTCCCTAGGTTAGGGAAATTTTCAGCTATTATCTCTTCAAATATTTTCTCAGGCCCGATCTCTCTCTCTTCTCATTCTGGCATATAATGTGAATATTACCACATTTGATGTTGTCCCAGAAGCCTCTTAAACTGTCCTCATTTCTTTTAATTCTATTTTCTTTATTCTGTTTGATGGCAGTGATTTCCAGTATTTTGTCAGGAGAACTGATACATTCTTCTGCCTCATTTAGTTTAATGTTGATTCCTTCTAGTGCACTTTTCTCTTCAGTTATTCTTCAATTCCATTTGGTTGTTCTTTACATTTTCTAGTTCTTTTTAATGAAGTAACTTCAAGAGACAGATTCATAGTATTTCTGTTTACATCTTTGTATTTTGAATTATTGAAACCTTTGATTTCTCAGAAACCTTTTTGGCCCCTAGTTTTTGTATTTTCTTTTTAATAACTTTTATTGTTTTCCTTTATTTAAAAGTTTATTGTAGAAAACTTGGTGGTTACAAAAAGCACAAGTAAAATCAAGTGATTATCACCTATAATATCCCTACTGGGAAATATCATTTTGGTGCATATTCCACATTTATGTGACTATGTGCCTGTGTGATGGTTTTAATGAAATTGAAATCTTAAGCTGCTTTATATTTAGTATTTTTTAATAACTTTTTCATATTATTAAATATGCTTTTATAGTATCTTTAATGGCAGCTTAATTATCTTAAGGTTTAATAAGTTATAACCTGGTACTATTCTAAATATTTTATATGTATTCACTTAATCTTCATAACAGTCTTATCAGGTTGCTCCTATTATCCTCATTTTACAAGTGAAGAAACTGTACAGAGAGATTAAAGAGCTTATCTAGATATATGTGTACATACCTAGTGAGTGGCAGAGCCAGGATTTTGAACCCAGGGAGTTCAGAGTGTGTGCTTTATATCTTTTCTACAGTATATACATCCTACCATAGAGTATAATATCCTTTACTTAATCAATCTCTTCTAAATACCTTTGTTGGAAATTTGGGTTTACTTTTTTTTTTTTTTTTTCAATAAAAATAAATGTTTTGATGAAGGTGAAATTCTTCTAAGTGAATTTTTTCATATCTTACATTTATCATCTCAGGCATACCTCCAGTATCATAAATACATAAACTGTATGATGATTGAAGGTTTAAGGTTTCTGAAGTCTTTTATATCACATTCTCTTCAGATGTTTCAGTGTACTTGTCAGTATAGTTTACCATTGAACAACATGGGTTTGAACTAAGCAGGTCTACTTACACATGGACTGTTGTCAGTAAATACGTACTAGAACACTACATAATCCATTGTAGGTTGAATCTGCGATGCAGAACTGTGGATCCAGAGGGCTGAGTGTAAAGTTATAGGCAGATTTTCGACTGTGCGGACATTGATGCCCCTAATTCCTGTTTTCATTGTGTCAACTGTATTTTTTTTTTTCCTTTACAGTTGACATCCTGCTAAAGGCTGTGGGAGACACTCCTATAATGAAAACAAAGAAATGGGCTGTAGAGCGAACCCGAACCATCCAAGGACTCATTGACTTCATCAAAAAGTTCCTTAAACTGGTGGCTTCAGAACAGTTGGTAAGAAAACAATGGTGATCATTTCCCTACAAAAATTCACAAAACATTTGTCTCTCAGTATTCAAGGGGGATTTCAGGAGCACCCTTTGCAGATGCTCAGGTTCCTTATATAAAATGGCATATTTGCGTATAATCTGTACACATTCTCCCTTATACTTTAAATCATTTCTAGATCATTTATGATACCTAATACAATGTAAATGCTACATAAATAGTTGCTGGTACACGGGTTTTTGGAACTTTCTGGAATTTTTTTCTCCAAATATTTTCCATCACATTTGGATGAATCTGAGGGAGGATGCAGAACCCATGGATATGGAGGGGGTACTGTAGTTCCTAGGCAACAATGAATAACTTGTATATAGAAATACATATGGAGCCACATATGTTACTTCAGTAACGTCCTTTTATTTCTTTTGTTAGTGGAATTTCTGTGCTTTATTGAAGGATTCTCTGGGAAACCCTGAAGAGAAACAAATTTTAGATTTGCTTTTAAATGTGGACTGATTTTTTTTTTTTTTAACCTACTGTATTGGTTGTTTTCCTCAAAAAGTCACTGAATGCCCATGCAGAAAGATCTATCATAGAATATCAGTACAGAAAGTTTTGGGGTTTTCTTTGTTTTGGTATTAATGTTGCTTCCTTCCCATTCTTCTCAAGGTAATCAATATACCTTTGCCATGTGCTGTGGAAGAACTAAGAGGTATACAGTTGACCCTTGAACAACATGAGTTTGAACTGTGGCAATCCACTTATCCGTGGATTTTTTCAGTAAATACATACTATACTACTGCACAACCTGCAGTTGGTTGAATCTGCCTTGTATACACAGATTTTTGACTGCAGTGTGGGCGCCCCAACCCCCTCATTTTTAAGGTTCAGGTGTACTTATTTCATATTATGATACATGTTAAACATTTCACGGTGAGTTGTTAGGATTAAAAATTTAAATGCCACAGGTTTTCAATTTGGTATTTGGCCACAGAAATTTAAATGTCTACATGTATTTGACATTTTGTCACATGTTATGTTAATATATAGAACGCCTTTATCTTCAAACCACAATCTTGGTCATTGTTAACTCAGGTAATGTATATGTGGATAGATAATTGAAGAATCACTAAGTATTTTTTAAATACAGTTATGTGTAAGGATTGGGAAGGGCTATAGTTGCTTGTGAACACAGGAGTGAGAACTGGTAGAATGAATGAAGTGATTATTTATGAAAGTGAGGTGTGTTGGAATTTATTTCTTTTTGTCAGTGAAGAGGAAGAAACTGCTCTGATCTAAGATTTTGGTGGTAAGTAGCTTTCACAAAAGTGTCATGTCATGGGTGCAAAAGTAAGTGCAAGATAGGTTAATAACTAGAAGTTATTTGAGGTAAGGATAGCATAGAACCAGGGATTCCTCCAAAGGAAATTGTAAGGGAAAAGTGATGGGGATTTTTGAGTTTTACAGGTGAACATCTCTGTTTGTGATCACTTGGAGTGAGAAAAGATCTGTTTTATAAGAGTGCTGTATAGAATTTAATTAAATTTCAGAGATGGGCAAGAATATTATAGTGTCATCCACTTGCATATGGTAGCTAAAACCTGAGGAGCAGAGGACCTTGCCTAGAGTCCAAGTCTAAATGGAAAAGTTAGGGTAATGAGGACATACACTTAAGAGAAATGAGCAGAGGTTATCTCTACTAACGGTATACCATGAAGAGTTGGAGAGGTAGGTAACCAGAGGAGTACCAAGTAATTAAGCATTACTTTTAGAAATTTGTGGATAGAAGAAAAGGTGAAAGAATGCTGTGTTCTGTGGTAATGTTAAGAGTTTTGACATTTTGTATTGCTTATATTCAGTAATCTGAAAGGACTTGGTCGATGTCTATATTAGGTTGAACCATGTAAAACTGCCATCAATCATTTTAACCAAAAAAACTCAGCAGTTTCATATGGTCCAACTTTAAACCTTTATAGCAAATCTGATTATCTCTTCCCATTTAAGCAATAGGAAACATAAACAACAGTAGTCTTTTTGTCACTTTTCTAGATTAAACTAGAACTCACATCTTCTGGCTTCATAGAGCTGTACCCTACATTATTTTCACAAAATAAATGTCAGAAGAAAAAGTAATGCTGGGGATTCTGGGAAGATAGCAGTGTTGTCAGAAGGCATGAATTCCCACAAAAATATAGTCAACTAGAAAGCAAAACCAAAACCCCATGATCAGTATACTTATAACAGAACTTAGATGACAAGTATCCTAAAACCTAAGATTCAAGTTGGTGGGAATACCCACCAATGACCACAGGATCTGCATCCTATTAGCAAATGTGCTGAAAAAAATAAACAGTAGGATTGGCATCTGGTAGCACTGAGAAAGGGAGAACCTGGAAATAGCTAACAGGTATTCACTGGAAAATACAGTGGACCAATTTAAGAATAGTAGCTGAAATTGAGAGCGTTTGATTCTCTCCAATAGCAGGTGATTACAATACATCTGCACTAAGGAGGACTTAAGGGACTGGAGCAATCTAGCCCCTGAGAACTCTCAAAACAGACTCAAGCTCCCTTCCTAGACAAGATCCGACACTGAAGAGGAACTTCTGGAAGTGAAACACATTTAAGCAGAGAAAGGAAGGAAAAAGAAGGACCAGGTCAAAATGTAGAGGAGCAACCTGGAAAGCACAGAAAGCAGACCTCCGGGACTTCCCTGGTGGTGCAGTGGTTAAGAATCCGCCTGCCAGTGCAGTGGACATGGGTTTGAGCCCTGGTCCGGGAAGATCCCACATGCCGCAGAGCAACTAAGCCCATGCGCCACAACTACTGAGCCTGCGCTCTAGAGCCTGTGAGCCACAACTACTGAGGCCGCGCGCCACAACTGCTGAAGCCCGCGTGCCTAGAACCTGTACTCTGCAACTAGAGAAAGCCCATGTGCAGCAACGAAGACCCAGTGCAGCCATAAATAAATAAAATGTTAATTGTTAAAAAAATAAGAAAGCAAGCAGACCTCCATATTGTTCAACATTATACAATAAACAACAGTAGAGGGAGCTCTGTGGAGTTAGAAAAACTACACTAACCCATTTCATTCTAAAAGTTGAAGAAAACTGATTTCATATACAAGTAAGCAGCAGAGAAGTATCAAGGTCAAATCCTGCACAGTGTTATAAGGAGGCAAAATAAAGAACAGAGTAACATCCCTAAAGACAATGAAAGCATAGAGAAAAATGTGCCTACAAGCAGGTCAGTAACTGATTTATTTTGTCAAAACGAGTGTCAAAAGAAAGATGATACAAAACACAAAAGAACAACATAAATCAGCAATAGTAAAACTCGAAGGGAAGAGCTCAGGAAAAGAATTACAGATTAAAAGTTATTTCAGAAATGGAGACTAAACTAGATGGAATATAAGAGCAAATAAACAACAGGTAATGGCTGAAGAAAAATAGAAGGAAAAAAATTTTCAAAATAAAAAAGATATACCTAGGAATAAACATACCTAAGGAGGTAAAAGACCTATACTCTGAAAACTGTAAGAAACCGATGAAAGAAATTGAAGACAACACAAACAGAAAGATATACTGTGTTCTTGGATTGGAATAATCAGTGTTCTTAAAATGACTATGCTACCCAAGGCAATCTACAGATTCAATGCAATCTCTGTTAAATTTCCAATGGCATTTTTCACAGAACTAAAACAAATATTTTTAAATTTTGTATGGAAACATAAAAGACCCTGAATAGCCAAAACAATCTTGAGAAAGAAGAACAGAGCTGGAGGAATCACACTTCCTGCCTTCAGACTATACTGTGAAGCTACAGTCATCAAAACACTACGGTATTGCACAAAAACAGATACACAGATCAATGGAACAGGATAGAGAGCCCAGAAATGAACCCACACACTTATGGTCAAGCAGTCTACTACAAAGGGGACAAGAATATACAATGGAGAAAAGACAGTGTCTTCAGTAGGTGGTGCTGGGAAAACTGGACAGCTACATGTAAAAGAATGAAATTAGAACATTCACTAACACCATAGACAAAAATAAACTCAAAATATGTTAAAAACCTAAATGTAAGACTGGATACTATAAAATTCCTAGAGGAAAACATAGGCAGATCACTCTTTGACATAAATTGCAACAATATTTTTTTGGGTCAGTCTTCTAGAATAAAGGAAATAAAAGGAAAAACAAACAAATGGGACCTAATTAAACTTAAAAGCTTTTGCATAGCAAAGGAAACCATCCACAAAACAAAAATACACCCTACTGAATGGGAGAATATATTTGCAAATGGTATGACCAATAAGGGATTAATATCCAACATATATAAACAGCTCATACAACTCAACATCAAATAAACAAACCACCCAATTGTAAGGTGGGCAGAAGAACTGAAAAGACATTTTTCCAAAGAGGAAGTGCAGATGGCCAACAGGCACATGAAAAGATCCTCAACATCAATAATCATCAGGGAAATGCAAATAAGAACCACAGTGAGATATCACCTCACACCTGTCAGAATGGCTGTCATCAGAAAGAACACAAATAACAAATGTTGTCAAGGATGTGGAGAAAAGGGAACCCTTGTATACTGTTGGTAGGAATGTAAATTGGTGCAGCCACTGTGGAAAACAATATGGAGGTTTCTCAAAAAACTAAAGATAGAACTACCTTATGACCCAGCAGTTCCACTCCTGGGTATACATCTGAAGAAAACAAAAACACTTGTTTGAAAAGATACATGTACCCCTGTGTTCATAGCAGCATTATTTACAGCTGCCAAGATATGGAAGCAACCGAAGTATCCATCAACAGATAAATGGATAGAAGGTGTGTACACACACACACACACACGATGGAATACTACTCAACCATAAAAAAGAAAAATTTTGCCGTTTGCAGTAACATAGATGGACTTGGAGGGCATTATGCTAAGTGAAATGAGTTAGAGAAAGACAAATACTGTATGATATAACTTTACATGGAATCTAAAAAATACAACAGCTAGTGAACATAACAAAAAAGCAGACTCACAGATATAGGGAACAAACTAGTGGTTTCCAATTTGGAGGCGGGGGGACAATATGGGGATGGAGGAGTGGGATATACAGACTGCAAGATGCACGATAGGCTGAAGGATGTGTTGTACAACATGGGGGACATAGCCAATATTTACTAATAACAGTAAATGGAAAGTAACCTTTAAAAACTGTATAAAAATTTTTTTAACTTAAAAAAAAACGTTAAACAGCATCTGGTTGCTCAGGCTCAGGGACGGGACGGCGGGTAGAATGAAAGGTTAAAAGAATTTGAGAAAATGACAAATACTGAGCATGAACAAAGGCGAGTAAACATAGAAATAGGAGTCCCTGAAGAAGAAAAACCAAAGCAAAGGAACAAAACAAATACTTAAAATTTATAATTCAAGGGAAATTTCTTCTAAAAAGATTTGAAACTACATATTTAAAAAATGTACCAAGATCCCGAGAATACCAACCCAGTGTAATAATCACCGAGACACATTCTGGTAAGATTACTGGATGTGAAATAAAAAGACAAATCCTTTGGACATCTAGGGGAAAAAGGACATGGCCTAGGAAATTAGGTTACCATCAAAGTTGAGCAGCAAAGATACAAAGAAAGTGTGAGATAAGGATTTTATATACTACAAAACTGACTTTTAATCAGGGCACAAAACTGTTAGCAGTGTGCAAGAACTCAAGAGAATGCTCTTCCCATGAACCCTCCCTACAAAATCTCAAGTTTATAACAACCAAAATAACTAAAGAGACATCTATATAAAGACTGGTGATTTAAAAACAAATCATTATTCTTTAAAATTTCATCCGCCTAAGCTCTAGCATTTAGCTAAAGATTGTATTTTGAAATTTTTACCTCCATGGAACTTCCATTTAAACTACCTTAATTGCTTTTTTTAAATTAAAGTCACTTTCAGTTGCTAACTCCTGTTACAGAATTACATTAAGTTCTTATAGTTCTCTACTGTATCTGCTGTACTGTCCCCTCAACACTCACATCTTTTGTTTCTTTTGCCTGCAGAGTCCTAATTATTACTCTCTGCACCTAGTTAAGTCCTAATTTGTTCCTCAATTTTTTCTTTCAGAAAGCCTCTCCTGACCAAAAGGCTAGGCTAAACTAATGCCCCATCTTTGTGCTACAGACCTTGTCAGATGCATTTTCCCCATCTATATTCTTATCTATTCAGGTATGTTTGCTTATTGTGGGGAGAGATCATATTAATCTTCATAATTCCACACCTTGTGCATTTCCTAGCACATAATAGACACTCAGGGATTGTTTGCTGAAATAAATTAAATTGTTGTCCAGAGCCCTTTTCCTAATTTAAAATGTTCCAAATGTTCACTCATAGTTAAACTGTCAGGAACTAAATACAAATTGTTATATCCTTGTCACAGGAAATTCACATTAAAATGCACACTGATTTCTGTTGTTTCTGAAATTGTTAGAACCTTAACTCAGCCTTAATAATGAGTTGATATTTAAGCATGAACTATTTTTAAAATTTAATAAAGTCTAACTAATGTCTATTGAGTACATATATCAAGCACTTAACAGTTGATGTGTACACATTTGATGTGTACTGTCTCATTTTATTTTTCCCAGCAGCTTCAAGAAGTATAGGTCCTGTTATTTTCTATATTTACAAACAAGGACACAGTTTAAGAAAAGTTATTTGTATTTATAGCTGGAATTCAAACCTAGATCTCAATAGAGCCCCTACTCTTAATTACCACACTGTATTTCCTGAAGGAGAAATATAAGTGATATTTATTCTTGTTCTAGCTGGTGTCCCAAATAGTATCTATCAACCAACTATTCTGATAGATTTTTTTTTTTTTTTTTTTTTTTTGCGGTACGTGGGCCTCTCACTGCTGTGGCCTCTCCGGTTGCGGAGCACAGGCTCCAGACGCACAGGCTCAGCGGCTGTGGCTCACGGGCCCAGCCGCCCTGCGGCATGTGGGTCTTCCCGGACCGGGGTATGAACCCGTATCCCCTGCATGCATCGGCAGGCGGACTCTCAACCACTGCGCCACCAGGGAAGCCCCATCTGATAGATATTTTTAAGGTCTATGTGAAGCCCAGGAAATTTGTCTTAAAATTTGATTGTAGACAAGGAAAATTGAATATGTTAACCTGCAAATAATGTTTTGTTTTCTAAAAAGAAAACTATCAGAAGTCACTTTGACACTGTGATCTTTTGTTTCAGTATCTTCAGGAATTTTTTAAGTACTAAAAATGTTTTAGTAGAAACAGACTAAACTGAAACATTGAACAATGAATCCTTTAAGAAACAATGTTGTAAGGACATTAGGTTTCAATTATGCTACATTTTTGCTACTTCATTTGGCTGCAAGTGACTTTACAGTGGTCTCACCCAGCCTGAAATTCAGTACTTCTGAGAGTTTTCAGAGGTGGTAATGGTCAAAAAAATCCAACTGTGCCTGTCATTTACTCAAGAAAAATGCACCAACTATCTCAATTATTAGATATTTTTATTTGAGGCTCTTTGTGTAAAATTTTGTTAGGAGAAATTCTGTCTTTAATTATGAATAAATGAGAAAATTGATATTTTTACTATTGTAATTCCTGGATAAACTTTCAAAAGCTGTTTGTAAAAACAAAAGTTTCTTAGTTATGAAAAGCTGGGAACAAAAGTTCTGTTATTCCTCCAGAGGAAAGACATGCTCTTCATAAAGATCTCACTAATTGACTAATTTTTGAAAATTAGAAAGAAGGGGTTTAGGGAAGCTTTCTTCAGTTCTGAAGGCAAACAATTTGAAATAGCTGGCTGATTGGCACCCAGAAAAATGCAGATTAATCTGGATACCATTAAAAATGAATCACCATAATTTTCTTCTTTCTTGCAGTTTATTTATGTGAATCAGTCCTTTGCCCCCTCCCCAGACCAGGAAGTTGGAACCCTCTATGAGGTAAAACATTACTGCTTTATTTTCTTCATGGAATATGCTCATCTGTGTATAGTATGCTCATTAACTCACATCATTTAAAGAAATGGTAAGCCATTCTTAATTGTCTATCAAGAAAAGAGATTACTTTCTTGTTCTCTGTTATATCTCTAACACCTTGAACTTAGTTGAATCTCAATAAATTATACAGTGATTGAAGAATTAAAGAATGAATAACACAAACAGAAGATGACTATGAAATATGACCAGAAAGTAAGATATCCTTTTTTACCTACATGTAGTATCTTCTACATTGTTTTTATAATCAGTAATCCAGATCTCCCTCCAAGAAATTGAAAAGGAGAATATGTAAGAATGACTTTATTCAGCATTCTTACAGCACCATTACTAGAAAATAGTACATACATTATAGTCAGATGTAGAGAAGGGACAAGGTTAAAATATATCTGCTTATCTATGCTTAAGGTGCTTAAAGGACAAGTTTTATTAAACATTTATGATTACTAATATGTGTCCAATAGTAGCTTGCATCTGTTGAAAGAACTAGCCTTATAGATACATGTACATGTATGAGGATGTTTATGATCAGTATAACATTTTTTCTCTTAGTTTCATCTAAGAATAACAAAAATTGAGTTTAATTTATTGCCGTTTTTCTTTTTGTAGTGTTTTGGCAGTGATGGTAAACTGGTCCTGCATTACTGCAAATCTCAGGCATGGGGATGAGCTACAGAGGAAAAGATAACTGCTAACTTAAAATGAATCTTCACAAAAGAAACAGCTCTGAAAAGTTTTGATCTTGTGGCAAGAGGCTTGTGGATGTGATCTCTTCAGCATGCATCTACTGTGACCCATGTCTATACATTTAAAATATCCACAGAGTAGATGAACTCACAAAAATGTGATTTGTATTAAAACACAAATCAGCATAAAAGATTGACATTAGGGTTTACCCATTACTAGAACTATTGCTCCAGAGCTGCCTCCAAAGTGTTGAAAAGGAGACTAAGATTATATAAAGCTGTTTTTGTACCACTTCTCAAAATGACTGAAATTGTTTACTTGAAAAATTAGCACTCTGCTGATTCCGCCCCCGCAAAAAGTCAATTTACTAAAGGATTCTTTTGGGGCTTATTCAGGGGAGTGCAATTTGTTTGAGGTATGTGTTTTGCCTTTTCTCATTTACATTTCTATCTACAGTGTTACCTTGTGAAACAAAGTTGCATTGACCTGCTGGCTTTATTACCTTGCATAGTCCAGTAGAGGGCAACCCAGCTGGCAGAAAGATTTAGGGTGTGTGGTTTTACCTCTTTGCCAGAAGATAATAGCTATTCCTGCTAATTTCTAGCAAACATCTAGCCAAGAGAGCACACATGTTGACACACTGGAAGATTGCTTTAGAGAAAATTTGTGGTTTCGGTTTAACTGTTTCATTGGGAAACAAAAGGAATTTTACAAATTTTGGACAAATGAGTCATCTAACTCTTTTCAATCTTATCATTTAATGATTCTTGAGTCCCAGTGGTTATAACTGTGGTATTAAACTCTCTCTTATTTTTACAGTGTCAAAAGCACTCAATGAGTAAATGAGGCAGCATCTTTCAGTTTTTTATAATGTATTTTCCAACTTGAAAATGCTCAAAGAATAATTGGAAAATAGCTAGATTTTATGTGTATTTCATGCCATGACTAAAAGTACCATTTTTTACTGATGCTATTAAACTGATAATTGCTTTAAATAAGATTCAACCTTTTTTCTTCGTTCTGTATTGTATTTGTAATGCAGCATTTTTTAAAAAAATTCCAATAAATTGAATGGAATGTTCAAGCAGGATCTAAGGTGTATACAGGAATTCTAAGTGTTTATTTTCAAAGGTGATGAGAATGGTAAGATTTTGTCAAAGGACTTTGAACTACACTTATGTCCTTTAAGTCCCAGAATGTACTTTATGGTTAATGATCTGCCATACATTATCATTAAGGGATGCTAAGGAACAATTCAGTTTAAGGTGATGAAATCACTGTTCAGTTCTCATTTTCTGCCCAAGAACGAATTCCTAAGTCCCTTTATAATGATGTCCCTGTTTAATAAATTAGTGCAGCTAAGTATTTAGCACTGAAATAATAACAGGTTGAATTGTGTAAAGGCTAAGTAAGAAATTAGTACATATGTTGAAAGCTGGAAAGAATATTATTTTCAGGTCAAATAAGTTGAATATGGGAAGGATCTGTTCTCTAGTTTTGTGCTCTTACAGTTTACTGAAGGATATGAATATATTTATATGCATATATATTTAACAGATAGGAAAAATGTGTTTAACCTATGTGTATCTTATGTTTGCTGCGAAGGTTTCAAATGATAGACTATTACCTTAACAGTCAAAACTACTTGAGTTTGAATTTGTGTCATCAACTTATTCTTTTCTGATCTAAATAATTTACTAACTTATTCAATCTGAGGTTAGCTAAATATGTATACTTTGTTTTTTTCACTCACAACCTTTAAGAATATGTAGGGCTTTACACTATTTAAAACCATATTTACATTATTCTGTGCTGACTTTACATTTACTCATAAGCCTGGATCCCATAAGTAATTTGGTTATTAGAACCTAGAACGCAATTCACAAAATATTTTTGCAGATGTCTGGTTTAAATGAGCTTGGGGGATGGAGAACTAAACCCTCAGGTTATATTTTAAGTTTTCCATATTTATGAATGAGAAAAATCAACATCAGTAATGCTACACTTTATCTTACTGTGCAAAGATGACCCATTCTACATACAGTGTATATAATGTTAGAATAGTGCACTTTGCATCTTTGAAGCTGCCTATGCCGAGGCCTTCACAGTGAGTTCCCCATATTTAGGGTGTAAGGTAAGCTAAGAATGTTTATCTGGAATCAAAATAAGATTGAATACTTCCTGGAATCTGTGATTTCTGTAGAAGTTTTAACCCTGAAGGAACCTTTAATATCATCTACTCTGGTAAGATTAGAAAACTCAAAGAGAAGTGCAGACCATGCTTTAAATTATATAGCATTGGGCTTCCCTGGTGGCGCAGTGGTTGAGAATCCGCCTGCTGATGCAGGGGACGCAGGTTCGTGCCCCGGTCCGGGAAGATCCCACATGCCGCGGAGCGGATGGGCCCGTGAGCCATGGCCGCTGAGCCTGCGAGTCTGGAGCCTGTGCTCCACAACGGGAGAGACCACAACAGTGAGAAGCCCACGTACAAAAAAAAAAAAAAAAAATTAAAAAAAAAAAAAGAATTATATAGCATTAGTCAATCAGTTTAGTTGTGTGTAACCGAAAGCAGGAAAGTGCAGTGTTCAGAGGTATGATAATGAAAATCACCTTTTGTGCAGCTTCTGCTTCATTTTCCAAGGATTGTAATATACTTAGTAAGCTTCTGGCACTAAGGAAATTCAGCTACAGACCACATAACGGAAGGAAAGTATTCAGAAAACAGCAGGTTTACTTTTACAAATACTATTTTCCTTCAAAATTGTCCAACGCACACTGGATTATTTGCTATTTCCTGAACATGCATTGTTTGTTTGTTTTTCTGTTTCCTGCATCTCCACCCCTTCAAATCCTACCTCTCTGCCTAATTCATTTTTTAACTTCCCTAAAGCTTGTCTGAATCTCTCAAGGAGGAGATACTCTCTCCCTCATAAGAACACAGCAAACTACCACTATTACAGCAGTTATTGTGCTTACTCCCTTATAAGCATGTCCAACACCCTTTCTTCATTGTAATATCCCTGAAAATAGGATGTTCGGGGGTTTTTTATTTGGTACCCACACACGTAATACTTAGTACATTTCCTTATGCACATATAATCAGTAATGCATTATATATTGAGTTTATGATGTGGTTTGCAGAATGATTTAAAGCAGCAATAAAGGAAATTGCATGTTTTTAATTTTTGTATGGCAGATGAAAATGTTTGCAACATATGACAGGGTTTTGATGTCCAATTGAAGAGCTCATTTCAGTTGATAAGAAAAAAGACAGTCTGAAAAATGGACACAATACATTAAAATGTAATTCCAAAAAATAAAAATATAGATGGCTAATAAAGCATGAAAAGTGCTGAACATCATTAGTTATAAAAAGTACAGGTAAAATCTATGAAATGCTGAGTATCACCTTTCATAGTATCAATAGTTAAAACAATTATTAATGGCAACATTGTGGGGAAATAAGTCCTGTCATATTCTTGGTGAATGGAATGTGAATTGGTACTACAATTTTAGGTGACATTTTGGCAATCTCTTTCAAAAGCCTTGAAACTATAAATTTCCATTTGTTTATTCACATAGAGTGCCTACTATGTCCTCAGCATTGGAATAAGACATAAGATTCCTGTTCTCCTGGAGCTTTCATTCTAATTGGAAGGTAGATTGTCAGGTACGAATTTAAATAATTCTTGAAACTTTTAGTTGATTTTTTGAAATAATAGAAAGTAAAAAGATAAAATTTGATACCAAATATTAGACTTACCTGTCTTTTTTTTTTCTTGTGGCCGTGCTGCATGGCTTGTGGAATCTTAGTTCCCTGACCAGTGATTGAACCCAGGCTCTCGGCAGTGAGAGCACGGAGTCCTAGCCACTGAACCGCCAGGGAATTTCCTGTATTTTCTTATATGATATGGATGAAGGACAGATAAAACATGTATGTATATGAGTGTGATTAGAATCTTGAGTTAGAGGAATCCTTATAAATCATAGTTCCTTCTATGTTCTCATATGGAGCAGATATACCTGAAACTTATTGGTTACTTAGTGATAGCCATAAGGAAAGCCCTATCCATTTTGAGGTGGATTTATTCTTTATAGAACTCTCTTCCCTCTGCCTTCCTCCTAAAACTATTTCTTCCCAGTTCTATTATATATCTAGATTTATGAGGCATATCTTTTCCTCCTTTCCTACCTCAGTTGTCCCAACTAATAATCCTACTATCTTAATCATGGCAAATCCATTCCTTCCAACTGCTCAACTAATTATTAATCCCTCTCTAACCCACTTCCAGTCTATCAGCAAATCCTGACATCTTTACCAAAACATGTTCAGAATCCAACCATTTTTCATCTATTCTCCCACTCTAGCCAAGCCACCATTATCTTTCACTTGAACTGTAATAGCCAGCTAATTGGCTTCCCTTTATCTGCTCTCTAGCCAAAATCCCCAAGTGGCTTCCCATATCAGAGTAAAAGTTGAAGACTTCCATTGTCCTATGTGATCTGCAGTCCCCATTTCTACAGCTTACCACCCACCTCCGTGTTCATCTGTGTTATTATTCAAACACTAGACTTGGCTCCCATCCCAGGGCTTTTGTGCTTACCTTTTCCTCCACCTGGAAACGTCCCCCAGACGATTAACATTTCTCACTAACATCCTTCAGTCCCTGTTCAATTATCACATGACACCTCCTCACCACCTTCTACCTTCTTAATCCTGCTTTATTTTTCTCCATCGTGTATTGTATACAGTACTATGTGTCCATTTCTCCATATATACTGTATTTGTTGGGGTAGCTACCCCCAGCCCCAGTAGAACATATGCCCTCTGAGGGCAGAGGCTTAAGTTTTGTAAGCAGTACCAGGATATAGTACATGCTTGTGAAAATGTGTTGGATGGATAGACCAATATTACTGAACCTCTAATCTAATTCCTTTCTCTGGATGTCTGTCACATGTCAGTGTCTGTCTTAAAATGTGATGATCATTGACTTGGGCAATGCAGAGTGCGGTAGAATTACCATCGCTGAATCTAGGTATTCTACTTATGTCAATAGAGCCTGTAATGTCAGTCACTTTGGGGAGAGGGGGGAGGGACAGTAGTTAAGTTACAGTGTGCAATTCTGTGGGGAAGAATATGGGTTTTCTTTACAAAGAAACCAGAAAGAAAGAAAAAAAAAAAACCTTGAGAGAAACAAGTCTAGTCTGCTGGATTTGAACGCACAGCCCCAAGGATCCTTAAAACTAGCAGTTGAATTACTCTAGCCAATTACCAGTATGTTTTTACTGAAGTCACCATTCATGCATACACAAGGCACTGTGTGCTAGGCGTAGAGGAAGGAATACAAAAATAAAATGTAAAAGGAGCCTGTCCCAAACGTCTCACTGTCAAGATAATCCACATAAGTAACTACAATACCTGCTTCAAAGTGGTAAGTGCCATAAGAATGATACTCATTATTGCCTTAGTCATTCAAGAGGAGATATAACTTATTTGAGAGGAAAGCATTTGAGCTAAGACCTTAAGGTAGGATCTGGACATATTGAAATGTCTTTCTAGTGTCTAGGCAGAAGGAAAAGCTTAAAGCAGAAGAATGGATTTTGGTAACCACAAGAAATAGTGACTAATATAATCTGGCTGGAAGACATTTGGTAAAGAAGAAAAGTAAAGGTAAAAGATGAAAAAGGAAACGTAGAGCCAAAACATGGAGAATTTTAAATGCCAGATTGACAAACCTAGTATGTAGGAAATAAGAGTTATTGAAAGTTTCTGACCAGGAAACATAACCAGTCTGAGCTTAAGTATAATTAGTGGGTGTGAATAAAGGATCTGTACTGGGAAAGGCCAGCATAGTAATCCACCCAAAATTGGAATAGAGGCTTGAGTGGAGTAGCAATAAGAATAGAAAGGTGGGGGCTTCCCTGGTGGCGCAGTGGTTGAGATGCAGGGGACACGGGTTCGTGCCCCGGTCCGGGAAGATCTCACATGCCGCGGAGCCGCTGGGCCGGTGAGCCATGGCCGCTGAGCCTGTGCGTCCGGAGCCTGTGCTCTGCAACGGGAGAGGCCACAACAGTGAGAGGCCAGCGTACCACAAAAAAAAAGAAAAAGAAAAAAGAAAAAGAATAGAAAGGTGGAAAAACATAAAAGATATTCTGGAGGTTTTAAAAAGGTTAGCTATTGGTTGAAAGAGCTTGAGAATGAAGTGGGAAAGAGTAGGCAGTGGTGGATGAGGTTCTTGAGCTCGGGTAGCCTCATTGTGGAAATAGGACCTCCAGGAAATGAAAAGCATGTTTGAAAGGAGTTTTAAATATGGTATATTTCATTTGAGGTGCTAAAAGGTATTAGAGATTACTCTCAGCATGTGAGATTAGGGAGATGTGGGAGACATCCACATAGAAGGGATCAATGAAATTGTGTTGGGGGGGTTAGAGAGGCAATGAATATGAATGTGTGAATATGGCTGTATTAGGAAAGATCCTTGAGGTTTCTAAATGTCAGGAGGAGCCAGAGAAGGTAGAAAATGAACGGTCTGAAAAATTTAGAGAAGTGTAATCCACTATGAAGTGCAGAAAAGTTAAGCTTGTGTTCGATTTTTGTTGTTCATTCCCAATATTTGTGGATTAAAATAGCTGAAATGAAGTAATTAAGAGACTCAATAGAAAACACTGACGAGAATAAAGAAATTATGAGTAAATGATGAAAAGGGTACCAGTTACTCTGTCCCATAATTCTTTAATTAACCACCTCTACATCACAAAAGGTAGGCCTCTGGAGTGCTTTCTACCTGTAGCCCTTTCGGAACAATGATGATTGACGTGTTATGTTTACTTCCTAACAACATTGTTAGAATACTTATAGTGTAATCAGTTTAATCAGGGATGTTTAAGACTGCAGGTGGCACTAGTAAACTTAAATATATACGGTATATACACATATACATACATAGCTATATACATAAAAATACCTTGGAGCAAAGTCTGGGAGAAACAGACCAGTCTTCCAGAAGTCTAGACCTTTAATAACCCTGAATCCATCTATAGTGAGAAAGAAGGAATCTCTACTGGCATTTCTTCTGTCCTTCACTTTTTCCTTATTTTCATTCATACTTAATTTGTGTTAATCTCAAAGCTGCTACGTGCTATGCACAACATAGAAATGCATTTCCTTGTGTGTATTACCGGTAGGCTACTTCAAGCACAAGCCTAGAATTGAAGGATTTAAATAATCTGATTAGAACCCTTTAAATTACTGTATTAGGAATCAAAACAATCAGCATTTCTTTGACCCATTACTTGAAACATCAGGTCTTTGCCCCGGATATATTATCAGTATTTTAAAGGAAATGTTTGATTTTAAAAATCAAAGAGGGACACCTGGCCTTATATTGTTTCACCAGTGTTGCTCTAGACCCCAGCCTCCCTTGTCAAACTGTAGTTTAAGCACAGCACATTTAAATTTTTTAAAAAGAAGACTGACATTTTCACCTAGCCTTGGAGCATATTATCGATGGTTTCAATCGACAGAACAGAAGCTCTCCACCTTGGGAGTGGACTCCATCCTCAACCTTTGTAAACTATTCAAAATCAATCCCTCGGCTCCATTTGGAAGGAAGCGTCTGTGTCCTTCCTCAGCGTCCTGCGCCCCTTCTCCAAACCCCTTCTGTCGACGTCCTAGCGTCGCAAACCAAGGCAGCACAGAGGAGCCTCCGAGCGGGGGAGGGGGGAAGAGGGGTTGGGATGGGCGGCCGAAAGACGGCCTGCTACGGTGGGGGAGAGATTGCGCGCAGCCCACCGCGAGCGTCGGGACCCGGGAGAGAAGGGTTCCGCTAGGGTCGGGGTGCCGAGGGAGCCGGGGCCGTGTGCGTGGGCCTTGCCCGCACGCTCTCGCCGCCTCCGCCACCCTTATCAGGTCGCTCCCCGCTTCTCCCCACCCTCCAAGGAACGTTGGTACATTCCCGGTGACTCCGAGAGCTTAAAAAGGGCCCGGGGAGGCCGAACCTAACAGGTTTGGTCCAGATTTGTGTACGCGGTCCGTACTCTGATCCGCCACGGTGGGTATCTTGGCGGGGGTTTCTTTACGCTGTGGCACTCGTGCATTTGGGGGCTTCGTGTCTGTGTGTAACTGTCTGGCTAGCAGCTAGGAACTCTCGCCCCCCGGCTCCTCGGCTTGCTCAGCTCCTCCATCGCAGCCCAGCAGCGAGACGCGCGCCGCCAGTCCGCAAGGGATGGAGAGGACCGAGGTGCTAAAGCCACGCACCCTGGCCGATCTGATCCGCATCCTGCACCAGCTCTTCGCCGGCGAGGAGGTCAATGTGGAGGAGGTGCAGGCCGTCTTGGAAGCCTACGAGAGCAGCCCTGCCGAGTGGGCAGTGTACGCCAAGTTCGACCAGTACAGGTGAGCGTGCTTTCGCCCTGATCGCCGAGACTCTCCGACGCCGACTCTGAGTCCGAGCGGGCGCCGGCGCGGGCGCGTGGGGAGCGGGTCTTGACAACCGGAGAGCGCGGGCGGCCCGGCGCCCGCAGCGCCCACTCTCCCAGTGCTCCCGGCCGTTTCCCGCACCCCAGCGCCGCGCCTCCTCGCCCGCGAACCCGGGGGCTGGTGTTCGGCGCTTTGTGCCGAAGGCGTGTCCCACTGGCAGGAGACTGCCGCAGGCTCCCAGAGGGGAGGCCACCGAGCGGTGCAAGTTTTCTGTTCTTTTCTCGTTGATCAACCCCTCGGCTTCCGAACGGCCACTCCTTCTGCCACCCCCGCCCCACCCCACCCCGGAGCCGTCGCTAGCCTAGGACACGGAGGAGATGCGGGGAGACCCCGGTGGCTGGACGCCCTCAGACTCTGGCTGTCTGGACTAACCGGGGTGCTCTCAGGAGAGAACTCCAACAGCGGTCCGGAGAAAAGGGTGACGGTGGAGGGCACAGTTAAACGACACCAATTCTCCATCACTTCTCCCTCGGTCGCCTGCAAGCAGGCGTCTGCCAACAAGCATTTTTGTTAATACAAAATAAAGACTTGGGGCTGTCAGCTGCTATTTTTCAGTTTATGCTGCCCCCTCTCGCAAACCAGTTGGACTCCCAGGGCTGCGGGTTTATTTAAACCCACTGTCAGGTTCTCGAAATAAACGAGTGCTTTTCTTTCAGCCCCCAAGCAATATGCTTTTCCTTATCCTTAGATCTGAGGGTCTGGAATGTAAATTGGAGACCCCTGCTCCTCAGAGCTGCTTGAGTGAGATGCCCTGGGAGGCTGCTCCTTGCAGCCTTGGCTTGGAGATTAAGTAAAAAATGAAACAGCCTATCAATCCTCTGGGGAGAGAAGTAAAATTTAATCACCCTGAAGAGTGAGGGTTTCTTTTCCGAAGGGTAACCAGCGCTTCAGTCTTAATGGTTGGTTGTGATGAGGTCAGGGAAAGGAGCATAGTTGAAAGAGAAGAATAAGAAAAGATGAAGCTTTCCTTTGAAGCCTTTTCAGTTAGTCACTTTACGTCAGCATATACAGTGTGTTTGGTAAAGTTTTGTCTCCAAGGGCTGTTTCAGCTGTACTTTAGGAACTGAAATGGAAAAGTGAAGTCTACTTAGGATCCTGTTTTCCACTTGCAAGTGGTTCTAGGAAATTCCTTTGGTTCCTATCCTTCTGTGGCTGCCAATAAAGCTACCAGAGTAATTTTGCCATTAGCTCCAAGTAATTGAGGGCTTGCTATGGGCTCTAGTACTCTTCCAATCACTAGACACATATATTAACTGATTACCTCACAACAGCTCTCTGAGATAGGTACCATTCTTATCCCTGTTTTACAGGTGAGGAATAGTAGGCAATGAAAGGTTGGATTACCTGCACAAGGTCATACTAATGTCCCTTAGTGGCTCCAGGATTCAAGTTAGCATTATTGTTCTAGAGCCCACACTCTAAACCACTGCTAAACCCCCTGTAGACACAAGGTGGCCATAATAGTTTTCTTCTGCCTAGATTTATTACTGACCAAGTGAAATTAATTAACCAGGGTATGCTGTATGGGCTTTTAATCTATAGAACAAGGGCATTTCCAGGGGCCTTGAAACCTTTGGATTGACCTATTCCACAGGTTTCTGATGCACAGCTCAGTAAAATAATGGGTGCACTCCTAGGCGGGCAGTTGGAGTAGGGAGGGAGGGAGATGGGAGAGCAGAAATCAATGTGTTAGTATTTTGCGCATGTAATAAGTGTCCTAGTACTGTGAAGGAATTTGATCTCTGACCTTGGGAAGGCCAGTGCAGAAGAGTTAAGACAAAATATGTTCCACTGGGGGCCAAGCAGTAAATTGTCTGGAGGAAGCCCCAGAGAAGCAAGACTCTAGGGCTGGAGGAGGGAAAAAAGTAGGATCCCTGGTACAGGAACCATTTACTGTGAATTAAAGGCTGTGTGCACAGCTGCCTGCTAGGTCATTAAAAGGGCTCCAAAGTAAGGATGACTGATATCTAAAAAGCACTTACTAATCAACTCTCTCAGTGATCATACTCTGTCAGCACCTGGCCTCCAGCCTAGGGGAGGAAGGGGCATGTGGGACATAAGTGAACAGATGACCATGTGAACAAACAAAAGGGATAAAGATTCCTTTCCTTAAAAATGAGTCTATCGTAGAGAACAGACGTCTGGATACCAAGGGGGAAAGGGCCGGGGGGTGGGGGATGGGGGGGATGAACTGGGAGATTGGGATTGACATATATACACTATTGAAACTATGTATAAAATAGATAACTAATGAGAACCTACTGTTTAACACAGGGAACTCTATTCAATTCTCTGTGGTGACCTAATGGGAAGGAAATCCAAAAAGAGGGGATATATGTATACGTATAGCTAATCCACTTTGCTGTACAGTAGAAAGTAACACAGCATTGTAAAGCAACTATGCTCCAATAAAAAGTTTTTAAAAAATTAGTCTAAATGAATGTCATAATTATCGAACCTTGTTAATTAGATGGTGTCAAGAGTACCTGTGGGACCAATAGAAACTTTAAAGTTGGTTTTTTGGAGGGGGTGGGGGGATGGTGTGGATGTGGTTGTTTTGGTTTGGGATTTCTGGGGCCTAATTACTAATTTCTCCTCATTGTCAAAGGTTTAGAGTGTTATTTTACTTCCCAAGTGTAGTTGCTTTTGTTCTGGTACTTAGGTCAACGCCCACTCTATTTGTGGAGGACGTTTCATCATGATGCTTTTGAATGTGGATGTCCCTGTGTCTGGACTCTAGTGAAACTAATGAGAATTCTAGAACAGCTATTTAATGAAACCTTGTTTCTCAGATTCTGGTTTAGCTACAGGGAGGGGGGGGAAAGACAACAGCAACATTCTTGCCTAGAGCAGTAGTGCACTTTGAAAATGCTTTATGTGAGAAATTTTTATTCTTTTTATCAGTTTGAGGCTGTCACATTGAGACTCAAGGAATTTAATTTTTTTCCCTTACCTTTTTCATGCCATTAATTAGAACTGAGCAGCTATAAACACAGTGATTCAAAATACAAAAATGTCTAAATGAACTGTGAAAAAATACTTGCTTTCATTGATGCTCGATTTCTAATTAGACAAGGTAAAAATATTAGCATTTGTAAATGAATGATACTGTATGACACACTTATTTTTCCCTGTGTTTGTCTCATCGACCAAATTCAAACTTCTGAAAACGTTCTTTTTAGATATACCCGAAATCTTGTGGATCAAGGAAATGGAAAATTTAATCTCATGATTCTATGTTGGGGCGAAGGACATGGCAGGTAATACAACTATTCATTCAGATATTTATTCAGTATTTATTCCATCATATGAAAAGTATAGTGCCAGGCTGGCCACATGCCTTGTGAGCAGTAACAAATCATGTGTTGTAATTATTTGTTCACAATGTCCCCTAATCCCAGCAAAAATTCTCATGGGAATTAGCGTGAGGGGTTTAGCATATACCACATATTATGACAGACCTTCCCCCAAAATGAGTAGTAAATCAAAGGAGGTGGAGGTAAGTAACCAGCTTAATTTAATCTCTCTGTGTTCTGTGGAGTTAAACTTTCTATGAAGTTGAGCTAAAACTTGACCTTTGTTGTGCTTTGAAGTGTGTAAACAATTGTCGGACCAAAGACCAAAGCATTCACATTTGGAGCTAGAAAAGCAATTCACAAATTCAGGAAATTTCTTTCTACTTCAAGCTAGTTATTTATTTTCTGTATACAGAAGATAAGACAACTTAGACTAATACCAATTCTTGAAGCTTGGTCCCTTAATTTTTCCTTAGTTTATACATTTGCAAGTCTTACTACCAGTCAAGTATTGTTACCTCTTTAAACAGATCCTTCTCAGTCTCTTGAGAATGGTAAAAAAACAAAAAACAATAATCCAGACCCATTTTTGGTGGGAAAAAGAAAACATGAATTTACAAGATTTTGGAAAGTTAGGTCTATAGAGTACATTTATTTACTCATATAGAATGAAGTTGTTTTCATTCTCTCAATATTTTTGAAAGCAGATTATATGTCAGGAGTAGAGCAAGGCTCTGTGAATTAGGAAAAAAGTTTCATGGTACATATATAGGGTAACAGAATTCAACATATGAAATACATGCTATAGCATATACAGGTTCATATTTTTTAATCAACCCTATAGTTAATACTACTTAATAAACTTAAATACTATTTAAGATTATAGGAATAAATTCTTTCCCCAGATCCAATTTGCTTTTTTTCTCCCATCAATATTGGGAGGTAATCACAGATAGGATACTCTAAATGTATAAAATATTAACATTTCATATGCTTTATAGTATAATTTTCAGCTGGTAACACACATGCGCATACCTTTTGTCTCCCAGAGGACGGAGAAAAAAGAAAAAGCCTGGGGAAAAAACACTGTTATGTGATCTTCTCAGTGTGATGCAGTTACAGATAAAGGATCTTTATCTGCTCTAAAATTTCTCTAATGTAGTTTTTAAGTCAAGTTCTAGCCCAGCTTAATTGAGTTATTAAAAGCTATATTTTGGAGAAGATAAATGGTTACTGGTTTTGTGTTTCTGTTATCAAAGTAGTATTACAACAAGGTTTAAAAAGATGAGTTGTTCTTCAGTAGGGGTATGGATCAAAACTGTACCCCTTATATGCATTGATATGGAAGACATAGTATTTTATTACTTTGCCCTGAACAATGTTGAATTATAAATTGATGATATTTAAAACTCCAGCTGAAATGGATATTGGCCTGGGAGACGTCCTATTGACAGTTGCAACTGTAAGCTCTGGACAGATTGTTACAAGTGTGGGTTCCCAACCATCTACTGAGTTTAGTTGTCATTTTGTGTATATATAGCAGTATCCACGATCACACTGACTCCCACTGCTTTCTGAAGATGCTGCAGGGAAATCTAAAGGAGACATTATTTGCCTGGCCTGACAAAAAATCCAATGAGATGATCAAGAAGTCTGAAAGAATCTTGAGGGAAAACCAGTGTGCCTACATCAACGGTAACATCCAATTTTTCTAACAACAAGTGGGAAAAACCTTGAACTCCCACTTGAAATGTTGCTTGCTTACATGTGTGCAATAGAACTTGGATCATGGAGTCATGATTTCATCTGCTTAGGAAGTGATCTAAAAGCAGTGGGTTTTGTCTTTTTAAAGCTTTGCGTGTGGATTGGAATCGCTTATTAAAAACATATGCATGCAGGTTAGTGTCCACTGAAGAGCCATTTACCTACCAAGTCTTGGGACAGTTAGAATCGAACATGAATTTACATAAGTAGAGTCTTTTAATAAAGGCATGAGGCCAAGTTGGAAGTGTTAGTCTTTGATTAGAAAATATAAAGAAGTGTCCCGGAAGTGATTAAGAATGCTAGCCAGTCCCTGTTTTACTAAAGTACATACAGTTTACTTTAAAAAGAGTATTCTCAAGAGAAACTTTTTGAAGCACATTATTTAGCAATGATTTCTAGTTCTCTTACAAAGAATTCATTCTTTCTTCTAAATGTGGTATGGGAGAGCCAAATGCTCTTCAGGCAGTGATTAACATCTGTGTTCCTAAAGAACTCTTAGTAACTTTCCAAAATGCTCCTTAAAGCTTCCATGAGATAACTTTTTTTATAATTTATTTATTTATTTTTGGCTGCTTTGGGTCTTTGTTGCTATGTGCGAGCTTTCTCTAGTTGCGGCAAGTGGGCTTCTCATTGTGGTGGCTTCTCTTGTTCTGGAGCACGGGCTCTAGGCACATGGGCTTAGTAGTTGGTGGTGCATGGGCTTAGTTGATCTGTGGCATGTGGGATCTTCCCCTACCAGGGATCAAATCCATGTCCCCTGCATTGGCAAGCGGATTCTTAACCACTGCACCACCAGAGAAGTCCTGAGATAACTTTTTATATTATTCCCATTTACAGATGAAATTGCCAACACATAGGAAGATTAAATAACCTGTCCAAGGTCACTCAGGATTTGAACCCAAAGAATTTGATGCCAAAGCCCATAGTCTTAGTTGGGATGCTATCCCACTTATATAAAATAAAACATCACAGAGGTTTTTCTGGCAAAGCAGGTTCATTCTTCTTAGATCTTAACGTTCAGTATTGGCCTTGATACTTGGCCTAAATTCGTTCAGTTAGTTTAAGAATGCAAGTCAGTTACAGAAGTCAGATTGTATAGGAAGTTTTTCCCCCATTCACATAACAAAGTAGTTAGTTTCTCAGGAGGTAGGAAACTCTTATTTGAGGGTTGCTGTGTATAGCAAGCACACCAGATTTCTAAGAACAAGACTGCTGGTACTGCTCACAACAAAGCCAAAAACCTTTCAGAATAATTGCTTTCAGCTAGAGTCATAGAGTCATTATAAAGCTACATTAGATCTTGGAGAACACCTAAGATTTTTTTTCAAGGGTCTTCAATGCAAAAGTCTATAGGAGCCAAGCAGGTAAAGTGAGTGAGTGATGCAGGCTGGAACTAGGCTGTGGGAACTGGTGTGCAAGCTGCCCTGTCTAAAGGGACAACGTGGTCGCCCAGCTCCAGTGAGATCGTCCTGATTTCTTTTTCCATAGAGGTGGGAAATTCTGATTGTTATGGGAAATGTTGCGAATCAGTAAAATACTGGATAGGACAAGCTAAATATTTCTGTAGATGGATTATTCAAAAACCACCAACTTTTAACCTTTGATTTTTTACAGATGCAGGAGGAGGGCTAGATGTGGATAGTGATTAGGGGGGAAAGATGTTTCAAGTACAAGAAAGAACATGGGTGAAGGCACAACCCATGTTCAAAGTACGTTGTTCATTCATACGTTGCAAAGAATGAAGACTATGCAGGAACGGTCTAGCCGGAGGGGAAGATGAATGGGCTTGGATAGGAGTAGTAGGAGAGTAAAGTAAGATCAGGGCCTTAGCCTCCAAGACTAGCTTAAAGTAAAACCTTTCTTTGGTCAGCAGAATTTTGTTCAAGAATATCTTGATTAATCCAGTAGCAATATGCGTCATAGGGTGGAAGAAAGGGAGAGTGGGGCAAGGAGATCAAGTTACCTATTGTAATAGGCAGAAGGTGAACATTGCCTCAACCAAGCTGGCATCCCTAAGTATCACCAAGAAAAGTCCGATATTACTGTGACAGAGAATATATCATTGGCATAAAGGAAAAGGAGGCAAAGACATAATAATAATAATGCTGGGATTACTAACATTAGGGATCAGACTGAGCTTTGGGGACTTCTAAAGGATGGGTGACTTGTTTTTGTGGGATCTTTGCTTGCATTGGGTGGTCTATTGGAGGTGCAATTGGAGGAAAAATAGTTATTTGTATAAAGGGCAGTCAGTTCTTCAGAATGTATAACTTTTGTTCAAAAGCAAGCCAGTGTATTATAAAAGCAGTAGGCTATAGAATCAAAGAGTTTGCAGATCTGAGAATTAGGCCCCATTTTTTTAAATGAGGAAGACAGAAGTTCCTAGAAGTTTTGAGTTGTTCAAAGGTAGTCAGTCTAGCTGGGAGTAGAACCAAAGTCATCTGCTTCTGGGCTTTGCTCTTTGTCATGCAAGCTCATGGAGCTAGATCGTAAAGCATAAGGCCAAATTAGGTGCCTATACTAACTACACTAATACACTGAATTCCTTCCTTGATTAATCTTCCAGCTCTCCTTACTATATAAATTTCTTATCAACATAGTTATAAAAATCAAGTATTTTGTTTATTTTAATCTTCTTGAAGGCATCTCCTCCAGGCCTTTTGACTTCCTTCAGTGTGGATTGGTTGGCCAGGGCTCATCCTGTGGTCCCCTCACATCATCCAGGCTTTCCCTTTACTCTCTCCTGGTGCTTATCCCCTTGTTTCCTGGTCTCATCTGCTTTGTCTTGGGTTCGTGGCCTTGTTTTGGTGGAACATATCCTCCAATGGCCCTATGAGAAAGGGTTCATGGAAAGTAAATTTCTGAGACCTCTTATATCTAAAAATCTCTATATACAACCCTTGCAACTTGATAGATAATTTAGCTGGATATGAAATCATGACCTGGCAGTCATTTTCTCTCAGAACTATGAAGGTAATCTTTTGTCTTTTAGTTTCCATTCTTCTTGTTCAAAGCCTGGTACCATTCTGATTTTTTAATCTTACTATGTATGAATCCTGTTTTTTCTTTCTAGAAACTTTTGAGGATTTCTCTTTTGGTGTCTTTTCTCTGTCCCCAGTATCACAGTGATGCAGTTTGTTTCATGACTGTCATTGTGGTGGGAGCTCAGTAGGTTCTTACAATCTAGAAATTCATGTCCTTCAATTCAAGAAAATATTTGCAAGTTGTTTCTTTGATTTTGTTGTTGTTGTCCTGTTTCTGAAACTACTTGATCAGATATTAAACCTCCTGAACTAGTCCTCTAGTTTTTTGGGTTTTTTGGTTTTTCTTAATCTTTCCTATGTTCTATCTTTGGCCCTTTGTTCCTTGAGTCTTTGTCAGCTTTTTCTTCCAACCCTTCTATTCAGATTTTTATTTCTGCTATCATCTTTATATTTCTAAAAGCTCTTTTTATTCTCTAGTCCTTTTTATATAGTATTTTCATCTCTTTTTTTTTGGCCACACTGCGTGGCTTGCAGGGATCTTAGTTCCCTGACCAGGGATTGAACCCATGCCATAGCAGTGAAAGCGCCAAATCCTAACCACTGGCCTGCTAGGGAATTCCCTTCCTCTTAGCTCTGTGAAGATATTAATGATAAGTTTTTGCTTTTGTTTTTTTAAGCCTTCTCTTGAGTAGTGTCTATTTCATGTTGCCTTTTTTTCAGGTTGCTCTGGCCTCTTTTATGCTAGAGGCTCTGCTCACATGTGTGATGGCCTTGACTATGTGCTAATATTTAAAAACCAAAGACAAAAAAGTTAATTGGTAGCTTTCAAACGTGGATGGTGTTTGTCAACTGGACTTCACTCTGGGATCACCTGGTAAATCTTTTCCTTGAGGAACAATCAGTGGTGATATCCTCAGGACTTTTTTCTTGAGCTGATCAGATTCTCAGAGAAGCTGCTTCCCATCTCCTGCCTGGAGAAGAAATTCCTGTCTGGCAGCATTCTGGCAGCCATGTGATGAAGAAAGTGGAGATCTTACCACTCAATGTGTAAATTTTCACTTAAGTCACCTGTTTTTCACCGGGTATCCACCAGTCCTGAGTTTATCTGTTGTACTCTTTCTAGAGAATAGATCTCCGATTTCTACCAGGGATGGAGGGAACGTGAGGTGGTGAAAAAGCTTTGTGACGAAACTTAAATAGGCTTCAACCAGTTCTTGTATTTATAGCCCATGTTCACCTTCATTTCAGGAAGTACATGTGCTGCCAGTTCCTGAGCTGTTTGTTAGTTTCAGGATATAAATCAGGTTATTTCTTGGCCATCTCCAAGGGTAGCTGAGGATTTAGCTTTTTCTCCTCTACAAAGCCATCCATCTACTTCTAAGCTTTCAAATTTTTTAAGTTTTTTTTTAAACTTTAATTAAAAAGTTTTTTCTTTTTCCTTTATCTTTGTATGTCAATGTCTTTTTTATTCTTTTACTGCAGTTGTAGGGAAGTTTTTAGGAGAAAGCAGAATGCGTGTCCTTTACTATTTTTAACTGGAAGTTCAATTCTAACTAATTTTTAATAATTCATATGTATCAGTTGATTTAGGATCTTGGGCAATAGACCAGATTTTTACCTACAGCTAGCATCTAAGCTCCTTCATCTACCCATCCCTCTTCAATATTGTTTAGATTCCATTGGCTTACATCGAGTAGAGAATATTAGCCATACAGAACCTGCCGTGAGCCTTCACTTGTACAGTCCTCCTTTTGATACGTGCCATGCCTTTGATCAAAGAACAGGACATAAAAACAAAGTCACCATGACATTCCATAGCAAATTTGGAATCAGGACTCCATTTGTAAGTACAATTTCTCTCTCCTGTGTTTAAATGCTTTGTGGGTTGGCAGCATTACACTGATGCATTGCTTTTTTGTTCTAGATATTATTTAAATATCTTAAGTTTTAAGTATTCTTGAGATAAGCCTTAACTTGGAGAAAAGGCCCATTATATTCCATTATTTTCTTTAACTTTGGAGACTTTTCAATTTATAAAATAATACTTAAATTAGATGCAAAGAATTGCTTCTTCAAAATTTCAAACTGTATGCTTATTCGTAAAGAAAATATTTTCTCTTCATTTATTAGGGAAATAAGAGTGAGAACTATATTGATAAAACTGCTACTACTATGACTTAATGTTCATAGGTCCAGTTTGCTGAGATAACACAAATAACTTACATAGTTAACCTTTGCAAAGTTGAGACCCTATTCTGATAATAATAAATAAAGAAACTTGCCCGTTTTGATTGCCAAGTTGCCTTGTCTTTGGGTAGTGATGGCAACCAACAATAATATGGTGTGGCAATCTTCTATCGCTGAAATAAATTGGCCATTTAGGGGAATGGTCTTTAGTTAGTCATGGGAATGCCCAGAAATACACAATGCATGAAAAGACTGAACATCCTTATCAGTCTTTTGAAAGTACAGCCTTTGAAAGAAGCTAGGGCAGAATTTTCTCAAGTGATTGCTCTGTTTATTTCCTGCATTCCGAGCCCCAAGAGATACTCTTATCACAGGAATGAAACAACAGGGCTCCATTGCCATGCAGTGGATTTTTATATACTGCCAGAAAAGCCCGACTACTTAGAACAAGCAGAAATGTCTCATGTAAAGATTCTTACACAGCTTTCTTTTTTTCTTTCTTACAGACAACTTCAGGATCACTGGAGAACAACTAAGGAGCACCAGACCCTCTGAGGTTTTACTTTAAGGTCCGGTGAAAGTTTTGTCTTGGACAGGAAGGCCTCCTTCCATTTGCTGTCCAGTAATATACTTTACAAGGCCAATACTTAGATCTACTATAAGGCAGATGCTAATTATAAGGCATTAAGTAAGCAAATAGTGCCCTGAGCTACTGTAGAAGAAAAAATCCCACTAAAGATAAAAAGGCTTTTGATTTTAAAGGCCAAATCAAGTGCTCCACTCATTTTACCCTCTAAACCCATTGGAACTATACTGGGAATGTCAATGAAGGTTTTTATAGTTTTTGGAAACACTGGTCTCTGAACTATAATTAACAATAAATAAAAACAAGACATCAAACCACCCATCTTGTTACTTGGAGGACTAAATGTAGATGTCTTCATTATACTTTGTATGTTCTTAATATTTGAAGAGAATTTTTTGAATCTGTGCATTTTATTTTTTCAATCTTACTTTACAAATTCCTGTTCTATAAATAATAAGGTATTGTAGATAGAGAAATTTAAGGCGCTTTGCCATTTGGTCGTGAAATGAAGGGCAGAAGATTTAGAAAAATACAGGTACCCAGACCCACAACAAACCAAAATTATAAACTCATGTCTAATGTGACCAGTGGTCAAAGACTTAGTACTGCTTCCAGAATTGCCAAATAATTTTAATAAAAGTGGATTTGAACATAATTTGAAGTTGTCTTTCTCTTTAACATGATAAGAATTTCATATAATTCACGGCTTCTTAGGTTTATGCAGACTACCAAAAGCACTGCAAAAGATGCTTTTATGACGTAAGAATATAAGAAGGCCAAAAACTGCATTCAAAAGGAGCTTACCTTTTGGTGCTTTTATATGTGTTCACCAACTGGCCAGAGATACCAACCCGAGGGTCTCTGGCCCTAGGGCAGCTCATAGATAGTCAGTTTAGCCTGAAAATTGTGTGTGGGGTCTGTATGCGTTTAAAGATGAATTGGATTCCAACAGTTAAAAACCAGAGATTTCACAGAAGGAATGGACTTTGAAGTATCTGGCAAGACTGAACCTGCATTGCATTTTCACTGCTATCACTTAACGGGGCTGGGATCTGCCCCTTGGATGGTGCCGCCTCCCTGATCTGCGGCAATCCCCAGCTTTCCTGTTTCCCTTATTCATGTTACCGACAAAGCCCACACGTGCATCTGAGTTTGCTGCCCCCACTTTAGGCAATTTTCTTAGGAATATCTGTCGTAATTTTGGAATTTATTATCTCTGGGAACTTAATTAGAAAGTAAAGTCCTTTGAAAATGGTTCAAGTCAACACCATTGATTGTGGTGTTTATACCATGTCATAGAATTATTTACATCATTATACCTGTGCTTCCTCTCACCTTTGAGAAGGATATGAACATTTACTGAGTGCTTACAACATACTAGGCATTGTTACAAGTTATTTAGATGTACTAACAAACTGAATTCCAGAAAACTTCCTTGTGAATTAGGTACTGTATTGGTTTTCTACTGCTGCTGTAACACTACCACAATTTATTTTCCTACAGCTCTATTGGTCAGAAGTCAGAAGCTTCATGGCGCCATGTGCAAGGCCCATGTCAGAGGCTTATCTTTTGATGTAGGTTCATTAACCATATACTTGGACAAAGTCAGAGGCTTATCTTTTGGTGTGGGTTCATTAACCATATATTTGGACAAAGTGGTTGATGAATGAAAGCCTCTTACCTGTGTTTCATGGGAAGGGACAGCATTACCTTTAGTAATGGTGCTTAGTCTTTTTTTTTTTTTTTTCTGACTGCAACCACTTAGAAATCTCAAAGGCTAAAGAACTCTCCAGAAATGCCCACACACAACAAATTTGCATACAATTTCAGAAAAGATTCCTGGACCCTGTGAAGGCCTTTAGGCCCCAGCTAAAGAGCTCTGCCATGTGTGAGGCTTTCCCAAAGCTCGTGGCAAATGGTGGCTATTTCACTTCATTTTCTGAGCGAGGAAGGCATTAGCAAGCTGGGCTACTAGCTAACCTTTTAAAAGTTACAGTGAGGTTTCTAGGAATCACCAGAAGCTGGTGCAACCTTGTCTGAGACATATCTACACATTTCACAAGGTCAGTTCTCTCTTTCTAAAGACATTGCAGACTTTCACAACTTTACCTAGTTGATAGATGTTTTCTTGAAAAGTGTATGTGGGATACTGAAATAAGCCAGACACAGAAGTACAAATATATGATTCCACTTATACAAGATACCTAGAAAAGGCCAATTCGTAGAGAAAAAAAGGTAGCCTAGAGGTTTCTAGATGCTAAGGGGTAGGGGGAAATGGGAGTTATGGTTTAACAGGTCCAGAGTTTCTGTTGGGGTTGATGAAAATGATTTGGGTATAGATAGTGATGGTGGGTACACAGCATCGTGAATGTATCTGATATGACTGAATTGGGCATTTATGAATAATTAAAATAGTAAACGTGTGTTCTCCCACAATAAGTTATTTCTTTAAAGAAAGTGTATGTGGGAGAAGTGTGTGTGTGTGTGTGTGTGTGTGTGTGTGTGTGTGTGTGTGTGTGCTGAAATAGGTAAGACTTCCTATCAGAGAATACAAATGATATGAAAGGCATTGTGGTGAAAAGTATCTTTTTCATCCCACCCCCAGGCTCTCAGTTTTCCTCTCTCCTTGTAACCTAACCTATATTACCACTCTCTTGTGTTTCCTCATTTACTTTTCCCCATTGTTTACACAGGGTAGCATTCTAAAGTCCATATGGTGCACTTATAAGATCTTTCGATACCTGAATACAAACAGTTCCCTCATTCGTTTGTACTGATGGCTGGCTGCGTGGTATTACGCTGTGTGAATGTATCATAGTTTAGTCCACCAGTCCTCTATTGATGGACTTTGACGTGATTTCCAACCTTTAACAGTTACAAACAATTCTGCAATGAATAACCATGTATGTGATGTCATTTCACAAATATCAGTTGACATGTCTTTATTACAAAACAACCAAGATAACTCAGCCCCCCAAAATGAGGGTAATAGTGGAAGGTCATGGCAAGCTGCCCTGGCTGGAGAGGACCACTTGAGTGCAGAAGCTGTCACGTGATGTCATCACTTCAATTCAGCCACTTCCACCTATTCATTGGTCAAGTGTGTTCTCTTGAAGCCTCCAACTGTCAGAAGCTTGACACTCACAGAGATTAATTATCACAAATAGGAAAGCCCTGTGTTTGTGAGAAAACTGATGATCAATTTAGGATTCTGCCCATGCTTGATAGGAAAGCTGATGCGTTCCTGACATTTGGTTTTTGTTTGCTCTTGTCACTGACCTTTTTGAATGATTGAAGATGTGATGGCTTTATGTGCTATTTGAAAACATGCCTCAGGTTGCTTAATGAGAGGCATTTTGTTTATTTCTTAAGTAATTCACAAAGAGATGTAAAGAATCTCAGAGACTGAGATCTGCTGAATGTGGTTTTGAGCACTGACTCAAGCCTAAGTCAGTAGTCTGAGGGATATCCTTATACAAGGAGATGGTCATCTGCTTGACATATTTAAATCTGTATATCATATGCTGCAGTGGGATGTATATTTACCTAAAAGTGCAACCATAAAAATTCCTTGCACATGAAGGGGAGAAATATAGAACTAGAAAGTAATCTAATGCAATTGAACATTGATTAGCCTTCCATGCCAAGAGCCCTCCTGGACATGTCATAAGAAAAAGTGTCATTACAGCAATAGATCACTATGATGCACCTTTCAGTGAATGAAAGTATGATTATAATGAGTTTATGCAGGATTCATCTAACTGATAAATATAATGCTAGCATGGAATCACGAAGATGAAACGTACTTGAGTGAGCATATTGTCAAACAAATCTTCTGATACGTGAGGAAAATGAGGCAGGTGAGTTTAGGGTTAACCGCTGTCCCAGAGCAGCATTGTGCCGGGCCAGGTTCACACAGCCCCGTGGGAGCTGATATTGAGGAATCTCACAAGCTGATTGGTAGATTAAAATTGGCCATAATGGGAATATTTACATTGTGGCAATCTGTCAATACTACAAATCAAAGTATGTAATTCTCTACCTCAAGAGAGTCTGCTAAATATTTGACAGCATATACCACTATATCTAAGGCTATTCAGCCAATTCAAAATAAAGACAAGGTTTGCCTGGACTGTTTAAATATACATTTTTATCCTTTCACTGTTATTGGATTTTTGCATATATAGAAAAATGTTATTGTCACTTCAGAAAAATCCTTTAAAGTGAGACAGGGATATTATTTCTCCCCTCCCCATTTCAGAGATGGGGACATGTAGGCAGATGTAGATAAAATAGTTTACCCAAGGACACACTGCCAGGCAACGGGAAAACCAAAATAGATGTTGGTTCTGCCCGGGACACGTTGGACCTTTGGCAGGAGAGAAAAACAATTAAGCAGGGACAGAAAGTTAACAATGCAATGGTGATTCTGTGGCTTTCTTGTCTGAAATCTGTCACCTGGTTCCTGACTTCATAGTTTAAAAATAGATAAATAGGGCTTCCTTGGTGGCGCAGTGTTTGAGAGTATGCCTGCTGATGCAGGGGACACTGGTTCGTGCCCGGGTCTGGGAAGATCCCACATGCCGTGAAGTGGCTGGGCCCGTGAGCCATGGCCGCTGAGCCTGCGCGTCTGGAGCCTGTGCTCCGCAACGGGAGAGACCACAGCAGTGAGAGGCCCGCGTACCACAGGAAAAAAGATAAATAAATACTCAGGAGGTACTCAGGCTGAACAGGACAGTAGAGTTGTGTTTTCCCCAGGTGGATCCAATTAATTATTCTGTCAGCAAAGTTTGGGAGCGAGCTGTGCTTTATACCTACTTATTTGAAAGAACACAGGTTATAATCTTTGGGACTATGTTCATAGTTATACCCCATGACACCAGACCAGTATTTGCGGTTGTTTTGTTTAGGACTCACTCAATTGCAAGTGACAATATGTGACCCAACTGACTTGAACAAAATGAGCTCATGTAACTTTCAAGTCCAGGGAATCCTCAGGCAAGGGTAGGTCAAAAGCTTCAAACAGCTTTTCAGGACTCTTACCTTGCTCTCCGCATCTCCTGACTCTGAAGTCTACCCTTGTGGTGTAAGATGATTCCCAGTATCTCCAGGCTTACAATGTCCATTTCAATTTTGGCAGAATAAGGTGTTATTTCTCTACAATCTTTCCATAGAAGTTTATGGATTTATCTATGTGGGCTCTGATTTGCCTCGTATGCCCATCCCTGACCAAGTCACTGTGGACAGCAGGATATGAGCTTGGCCCTGGCCTGAGTCATCTGTTTGTCTCTGGAGTCAGGCATGGAACCGGTTCCACCAAATGAAATGGATTAGTGTGGGGGGCAAGGTCACCAAGGGAAATCAGAATTCTGTTATGAGAAGAAAGGGGAGACTAGAGGCTAGGCAGATAAAATCAACAGGTGTTTACTACTTGGGAGGTCAACAGATAGTTGTTGAGTTAATGAATGAAGGAATGAATGAAAGATCATAGCAACTACATCACTATCACCTTTTTACCCCTGATAACACTAATTTAAACAATTCAGCGCTAGCTGTTTTTCTTTCACTTACTAGTGAAACTTGTAACATACCCCATCACTCCAAAGACAGGAATTTACAGATAGACGTATGAGTGTCCTCCAAGGAAACCTCCAATAAGGAAATGTCCTTCATCAGTTCTAACCCATGAATAACATTTTTCCACCAGAAGTACAGCTTTATGTTATAGGAGGCAAGTGGGCTTTTTTCATTGTCCCAGAATCTAGCTAAATCCTAAAGTTGAAAACAAAAGGTGTCAAAACTGTCATATTCTAAAGTGACCAGAAAGTCACTAAGAGGTAGGATCAGGCATTTCTCTTCAGGGCTTATTAGGAGTTGGTAGACCATGGTCTCCCAGCAGCAGCACTACCTCATCACTCCTACCCAGCCTGTATAAAATCAGACTGAGGAGTTGGGGTCTTGGCATTGCCTTTGTGAGTTACTCAAATCCTTCTCTTAATGTTCATTCCTAAATCTATGTGACTGCATAAGTCTGTTAGAACTGCATTCCACCTCCTGCTGGGACCATACCTCATATATCTCCTGCCCGTCTCCTACTCTAACTGCCCCCTTCTCCTCCCCAGCTGAGCCATATTTTCCATTCAGATCTTAGGCTTCCCTGCACTCTGGCCAAATAACACTTTCCTACCTCACTGACTTTGTTTTCCTGTCTCCTGCCTAAAATGAGGTCTGTCCCATTACCCTCCCTTCTGAGGGTAACAGCAACTCTTCCTTCTCTCAGGCCCAGCTCAAATACCAATTCTTTCAGAAGTACCCCCAGTGAGAGGGAATCTCTCCATCTTTGGACTGCCATAGAATTTCATTTTCACTTTCTTGCAGCTGTGAAATAAAATTCACATTTTATGGCAAGACAAGAAATATTTTAACAGAAAAAATTTTCTCTGCCCTTTGGCCTCCTCTTTCCCCGCTACTGTGCATTGTGTATCGGCATTCTGCATCAGCCAAACCTCCCCCTTCGGCAGAAATGCCTGCTCAACTGTAAAGAGCAACATTCTCCTAACATCAACAAGACAACTGAAAAGATAACATTTCTTCTTGATCTTATAAGAGGCCATGATGAGGCTTAGATCTGGATTGTGTAAACTCGATAATACAACATTTAAAGTACAGCCCTCTGTCTCAAAAAACTTATTTAACTGTGCCTTCGCTTTTTTAAAAAAAATAAATTTATTTATTTACTTTTGGCTGTGTTGGGTCTTCGTTGCTGCTGAATGTGGGCTTCCTCTAGTGGTAAGCGGGAGCTACTCTTCCTTGCAGTGGCTTCTTTTGTTGAGAAGCACAGGCCCTAGAGAGCGTGGGCTTCAGTAGGTGTGGCATGTGGGCTCAGTGGTTGTGGCTCACGGTCTCTGGAGAGCAGGCTCAGTAGTTGTGGAGCATGGGCTTAGTTACTCTGCGGCATGTGGGATCTTCCCGGACCAGGGCTCGAACCTGTGTCCCCTGCATTGGCAGGAGGATTCTTAACCACTGTGCCACCAGGGAAGTCCCTGTGCCTTCACTTCTAAAAGGTGAAACAGTTCTCTGAGCTTTCTGAGATGCTGTTTACAGGTTATAATCCTCATATTTGGCTGGAATAAAATTTTCCATTTCTTCCTTAGATCAACTGATTAGTTTTTCTTGGACATAGCATTTACCACATTCTGCTCTAGGTTATAGGAATTTGTTTGTGTTTGTTCTACTACCAGATAACAGACTCTGTGAGGCACTGGACAGCCCCTAAGACAGCGTCCCCTTCAATGGGTCCAGCTAATTCGTATTGTATCAAGTTGTAGGAAGACAATTTTTTTTTTGGCAGAATATAATTTGTGTCTTATTTTTTTGCTACTTTACAGAAATCGGAAAGAATATGGGCCATTGAGTTGTTTTTTTTCTGATTGTGTCTGCCTTTGAGTTCTCTTGCCTCAGGGGATAAAGAAGTGACTTCAGAACAACCTGTCCTGGCCTTTTGTATTTTATTTTTTCCCCAAAAGCCTAAAGCCTAAGCTGATTGAAGAGACTATGGTGACTGTTCAGGAGTTGGGTATGGTGAGGACTGTGGATAGTAGCTGAATGGAAAAGGACATGGTTTCTTTTAGAAGGGCTTGTGCCCCATTCCCTGGAAGTCTTTTGAAAAGAGTGGATTTATGGTGCCCTTAGGAAGGCTAGACTCTGATCACTAGCATGGAGCAGGATCCTTCCAGGGACAATACAGCTTTAAGCAATAAGCCTATCAGTGACTACAAAGATAAACTGAAGCCTAGAAGTATTTACTTTCTCAGCAGCACATAAGCTTCCTGAATTCTTGTGTAATCCTGAGTGGGGGAAGGAACTGCCTCCAATAAAAACCTAAAAGTGAGTTTCCCACCAGTACGGTAGAATATTGGCCAAGAGTTGGAATTAATTTGATTCACAGAAAAATAAAGTAATACAGCTTCTGGTGTTGGATAAGAGCCTGGCTGCTGTGACCTGAATGCTGAGTCAAAAGGATTTTCTTTCAAGCTAGATTCAGATTCATAGACTTGCAGTCCAGGACCCTGGGGCAAGAAACTGCTATGAACACCTGGTTTCTAACTCAGAAAAGACCCAAATCATGAGCAAAAGAGCACAAATAGTGTAAGAACAGAGGACCACGTCATCCAGGTGAAACCGTACAACTCAGATTGGGACTTGAACCCATGGGAGGAGACTCAAAGCCAGCCAAAACCCACTGTCTTTTAACTGAAATCACACACCTGGTCTCAGGACTTAATGAAGATCAGGTTCTTTATGTCTCGTCACAGAAAGAATTGGGTGAGAGAAGAAGTGATAGGTAAGAAGTGGATTTATTTAGAGAGATACACAATCCATAGACAAAATGCAGTTCATCTCAAAAGGTGAGAGCAGCCCCAGGGCACAGGGTCATCCCCTAAAGTGAGAGTGGCCAAGGAAGAAATACGCTTCGCAGACAGAGGGCGGGTCATCTCAGAAGGCGAGAGACCCTGAAATATAGGACGGTTAGTTTTTATGGGTTGGGTGATTTCATACGAGGATTATTCCAACTATTTCAGGGAAGGGGCCGGGAGTTCCAGGAATTAGGTCACCACCTACTTTTTGGCCTTGTATGGTCGGCCATGGAACTGTCATGGCACTGGTGGGCGTGTTCTTTAGCATATGCTAATGTATTACAGTGAGCGTATAATGAGGCTCAAGGTCTGCTGGGAGTTGAATCTTCCACCACCTTGGGTCTTGTAGGTTCTAGCCAGTTACCGTCATATCCACAACAGCTCTGTAATTCATAAAGGGTTGTGCCCTGCCCTCCTCCCTCCTGTTTCACAGGGATCAGGTGGGTGTCTGCCGACTAAGGAGCTGAGAGGTGCACTTAGTTTTGCTTCCTTCTGAAAATGTGCACCTCCTCATTATGGCAGCTTATACAGTGGTCATTTTTGGTCCCTGGCAGAAAACAGGCACTTATCAGAGGTTCAGAATGCACATCATCATCAACAAATACGGTAGTTAACTACCACCTATAACGTGTGTGAATCATGGGAAGCCTTCAAATCTTTGTCAGGTAGAAGATAAATAAGTGTTATGGGATACCCTGGTATTTTTAGAAACTTTGAGGACAATAGAAATTGGGGAAAAAATATGATTGAAAAATTGTTAGAACTTTCTAAATTTACGTTTGCGAAAGACTAACTTTTTGTTCTTGGAACGTATTTTCAGACAGTCTTTTAATAACATAAATACAAGCAAGGAATCAAGGAGCCCCTACATCTTTGCTTTTAGGAAAACTGTGGTGTTATCGTTTCTCTCTCTACAGGTGTTGACATAAATATGCTAAATGCTCTGGGTGTCATATAAATTTGGTTTCTGTCTTTGCAGACTTTGTTGTTACTTTGGAGCAAATGGATCTTTCGTCTGTATAGCGTGTATGGTCAAGCTGGGGGCCGCAGGAGACTAGCTGTGGAGACTTATAGGAGGGACAGGACAGCCTCACAGTCACGGTCAACTCACTTTGCAGGAGATGGTGGAAAGGAACTGGACTGGCTGGAAGTCATTCTGCAGGCATTCCTCAGCAGACAGAATACGCCAAACTCTGGCAAGGTACTTCTGTTGGACTGTTTTCTGTTGTGGGTGTCCTGCTGGAGCCGGAGGGCCAGGTCATATCTGGGGACAGGAGTGGGGGACAGGTAGGGCAGGCTTTTCCTGAAAGGAGTGTCTGTTTTCTCTCAGCCATTCTGGGACGAAGCACATTCTGGTTGAGGGAAAGAGAGGGTAGGCCACAGAGCAAAAAGGGGTGAAAAGTTCCTTCTTCTTCCCCAGCAGAAGAGTGTAAAATGTGGCACAAGTCTGGGGACTTCTGTAGGGGGACAGGGCTGCTTTTTCCAGGTGGAGGCAGGAGATAGCCCTTTAAGGGACCTCAGAGCAGGTCTGAGCCTGAGGTCTCAGGAACCCATATCTAGCAGTACTATGAGGCTCTGTACTATATACAGTCCATTTCATTGTGCCCAACCCTTCAGTGAGGTCTTGTTCATTTCAACTTAATTGTTGTGGTGGCATGAGGACCAAAGGAAGATTTGTGTTGGATCTGCAAAGGGGCCGTGGTGTCCTCTCCTTGAGGCCAGAGCTGGGGATACAGTGATGGGCCCAAGGCCCAGTAATCTTCAAGAATCATTGGCAGTATCAGTAGGTAAGGCAGCAAGGAGGAATGAAGGCAATTTATTGCACACACACAAGATGTCATCCTGCATGTTCTCAAAAATATCTAGGCATTACTTTACAAGGACTAGGATCCAAAATCATGCTGGTGGGGTCTGGAAGCTTCATCACGAATATATATATAATAGAATGTGGTGATCTAAGGTTAGAGTTGCAGGCTGGTGAGAGGTTGTTTTTTGGACCCAGTACCTGGGCAGCCTCCCAGGTGAGGCAAGCCACCAGGCCAAGCAGGTCTTATTCTGTGCCCTCAAGTTTTGCCTTTCCATGAGATGCTTCCACACCAGTTCCTGTTGCCACCACCCAGCTTAGTCCCAGGGAATGATGCTCCCTCATCAACATTTTGGCCTGAGCAAGGATAAAGCTCAAATCTCTTGAACATGGTGCTATCTCAATACTAAGAGAAGTTAACTCACACTAAAATAAAGAAATTCAAATTTTTACCTCAAAAAAGATCTGTAAACAAATATTGAATTCTAATTAATTACAAATAGGCTAAATTGTTTTAGGCTATATGTTTGTAATTGTTCATAATAAAATATTGGCAAAAAATACTTTATTAGAAAAAACGTTGCACACAATACAAAGTTTTTTTTGTTTTGTTTTGTTTTGCGGTACACGGGCCTCTCACTGTTGTGGCCTCTCCCGTTGCGAAGCACAGGCTCCGGACGCGCAGGCTCAGTGGCCATGGCTCACGGGCCCAGCCGCTCCGCGGCACATGGGATCTTCCCAGACCGGGGCACGAACCCATGTCCCCTGCATCGGCAGGCGGACTCTCAACCACTGCGCCACCAGGGAAGCCCCGAAGTTTTTTAATATGAGATCCAGATTCTACAGTAACGTCACTATCGTGCCAGGACAATTTCACCAATATCTTCTCTGAATTATTTTTTCCTACATTCCAGCCTGTCCCCACGAGCCAAGTACCATCATATTCTCTACCACAGGGCAGTGGTGTCCTGAATGCTTTGTTCACTTTCTCATCCTAGTCAACTGTTTCAGTGCCCACCCCAGTCCCTTCCTTATTTTTATGCTAAAGGACAGACCTTCTTCAGAGTTGATAAACAATCCAGAGGAATGGCTACATAGACTCACAATATCATAAACAATGACCTAATTGTAGCATATTCTTACAACAGCAATTATACAAATTTAGTAAGAGGAAGACAATTTCTCTTATAACCTACTACTCTGTGTAGCAGATTATATTTTCCCGAATGGCTCCAGCAGTACTTTTGGGCCCACATGCTCTTCCAGAACCTATCCTATTTCCTCTCCTCAAACCTGGTTCAGTGAATAGAACGTGGCAGAAGTAATGTTGCATGGTTTCCAAGGCTAAGCTATCACTTTCTACCTGTTTTTTTTTTTTTTTTTTTCTCGTTTTTTGGCTGCGCTGGGTCTTCGTTGCTGTGCATGGGCTTCGTTGCTGCACACGGGCTTTCTCCCCGTTGCTGCCACAAGCGGGGGCTACTCTTGGTTGCGGTGCCCCGGCTTCTCATTGCTGTGGCTTCTCTTGTTGAGAAGTCCCTTTCTATCTGTTCTTAATCTCTCTCTCTCAACTGTCTCTCTCTCTCTCATCATGCTCTCTCTTGGAACCCAGCCACCATGCTTCAAGGAAGCCCAAACCAGCTCATGCAGAAAGATCACATAGAGAGTCCCATGAGAACAGGGATTGAGGTCTTCAGCCAACAGCCAGCCTAAACTGCCAGCCATGTGAGTAAATGAGCTTTCAGAGAATCCCAGATATCATAGAGCAAAGAAGAATCGTCCCCTCTGTGCCCTGTTTGAATTCATGACCTTCAAAATTATGAGCATAACAAATGGCTGCTTTACACCATTATATTGGGGGGTAATTTGTTACTCAGTCATCATGACTGGGATGTGCTGGGACAGTAGAGATACAGATATCAACTAAATCCATGTTCACTGTCTTCATGGAATTTACACTCCCATATTTCTGAGATTCCTTTCATAGCTGCACACACTGTGGGAGTTTCAGCGGGCCTGAGTTTGGAACAAGTTGAGAGATATTCTTAGGAGTCAGACATACAGAGTTGAAAATATCAGCTTTGTTTCTGATCATGTTGGTTGGTGCATATGGCTTCAGGACAGTAGCCAGGTGTGTTTGCTAATATCTCACTCCTTGATTACACTTAGTCACTCATCTAGGCACTGGTCCAGCTGGAAAACTTCAGGCCTCCTCCCTCACCACTTTCCCTTCACACACCTTTCCCCAGGAGCAGTTAGTGCTGCTGAACAACTTCCACTGGGAAACAGGAATGTCGTACCTCCCCCCATATTAATATTAAGGGTTTATTATGTTTCTTAAACTTTTTACCACTTTAACCTTGTCCTAAGCAAAAATTCCAATGAAATCGGGGATTTGATTTGCTAATTATACATTTTTCTGATATACATTAAAAATAAGTACTCTTTTAATCAACTATTAAAAATTGTTTGTCCATGTACCATTTAAAATAATATCACATATATCAGTGGATGTATATTACACTTGGGGAAATCATGCTATGACATATTGATGTGATGTCATCCCACAAAAGGAGTAAGGTCCAACTCAGGCAAATATACAGTTCAATGTTTGGTCAAAGGAAAATATAGGACATGAAAATTGATATTAAATTTTTTAAAGTTAGAGATTACATTTTACTATTTTTTTCAACAATATAATCCTTAGGTAGAAAGGTACAAGATTCACGAAGCAGGAACTAGAAATCATACGACATTATAATGGAGTCTCCTGATTCTTCCAATAATTCCAGCATTGTGGGCATGATTCAGAATGATTCTATATTGTTCTGGATTCTGAATCTTCGTGCATTTCCCAACTGCCATTCTATGAGCCTTTGAAGCAAATTTTTGTTGCCTTGCATGTGCTCTCCTCAACCTTGATGACAACAGCTGTTGTCCCATTTCTTTCTCCCCCTTTTTCCTTTCCTTGCTCCTGGAGCCCACTGCAGAGAAGTCAGAGGGGAATGCCAGCCTAGAGTGCTGTCATGGAACCATAGCTAGGTGGGGCTTAGAGTCTTCTTGGTGGCTAATAGTTGTCTCTTAGGGCTGTTTCCATATGTGATATCAATGTAAATTTTTAAAATTGAGGTATAGGTGATGTACAACATTATATGAGTTTCAGGTGTACAACAGTGATTCACAAATTTTAAAGGTTATACTCCATTAATAGTTATTATAAATTTTGGCTATAGTCCCTGTGCTGTACAATATATCCTTGTAGCTTATTTACTTTATACATAGTAGTTTGTACCTCTTTTTTTTTTTTTTTTTTTTTTTTTTTTTTTTTTTTTGCTGTATGCGTGCCTCTCACTGTTGTGGCCTCTCCCATTGCGGAGCACAGGCTCCGGACACGCAGGCCTAGCGGCCATGGCTCACGGGCTTAGTTGCTCCGCGGCATGTGGGATCTTCCCGGACCGGGGCATGAACCCGTGTCTCCTGCATCGGCAGGCGGATTCTCAACCACTGCGCCACCAGGGAAGCCCAGTTTGTACCTCTTAATCCCCTACTCCTATCTTCCTCCTCTTTCCCTCTGCCCACTGGTAATCACTACTTTATTCTCTATATCTGTGAGTCTATTTCTGTCTTGTTATACTCACTAGTTCATTATGTTTTTTAGATTTCACATGTAAGTGATATCATACAGTATTTGTCTTTCTCTGTCTGACTCATTTCACTTAGCATAATACCCTCCAAGTCCATCTATGTTGTTGCAAATGGCAAAATTTCATTCTTTTTTCTTAATCCATTCATCTGTCAGTGGACACTTACGTTGCTTCTATGTCTTGGTTATTGTAAATAGTACTGCAATGATCATTGGGGTGCATGTATCTTTTCGAATTAGAGTTTTCCTCTTTTCCGGATATATGCCCAGGAGTGGGATTGCTGGATCATATGGTAGCTCTATTTTTAGTTTTTTAAGGAACTTACATACTCTTCTCCATAGAGGCAGTACCAATTTACACAGAAATCTACACTTTTAACAACTTTCCCCAGAAATCCAGGACATTCTGATGCAGAAGGTCTACAGAACACACTTGAAGAAACACCCCTCTTATTACCATTGTTGGGACTTTCTTCTGCTATGACATGTATGCCTAAACTATTTCTTAATAATTCTTCTGAATTTTAGTCTGTTTCTCTTTTGATTTTGTTTTCCTATCACAGCCCTGTTCTAGGAGGAATAGAAAGAACACTCAGCCAAGACACCTGGACTTCTGACCTTGCTCTGTTCCCAGCTTGTACTGGGCTTCTAGCTTCTTTGGGCCTTCGTTTCTTCATCTTTCAGTTAAAGGAATTTTTTAATACTGTGCTCCATTTAAACCCTGGGATACCTGGATTTTCCCCAGACCCAAAGATTTAATGAGGGGGAAAGGATAGGCTAATAATCTGGGATTAAGCTACCTCTCAACCCCCAACTCCTTCAGCAACCAAACCAGCTTGGCTTTGAATTTTTACTTTATACCTTGGAATTCCAATAATGGTTTTGTTTCATCAGGGGAGAGACCTCACTGCTGATGTTTTTTTTTTAATCTGCAGGATTTAGAGGTCTTTAAAGAGTCCCTTGATCTCTAGTGTCTATGATACCAGAAACCCTGGGTGGAATCCCTGGCACAAATCCTTCTTTGTGGGAAAATTCCACCCCATCTCATGCCCAGTCGATGGTGGCTAGCTTTATTAGGCTGGGGAGAAAGGATTTACTTCTGGGAAGCATGCTGTATTAACAGCCAGAGGTATGAGTGGGTGACATGGGCCTTGTGACAACCAGTGCTTACCCGGGGATCAACTCAAGAGTCACCGAAGCCTAATCATCAGAGAAGGACGATGCCCCATCCACTTCTTCTCAGTCTCCGCCAGAGTTACTGCTTCCCCTCCAGGTTACCCCCCTCACAGTGATGTCCCTGATAAACAGACTATCCAGAGGACACCTGGACATTTAAAAGGTACAGTTCCACTCTGAGAGACATCATATCATCTCAAGACGAGATGATTCCTCTGAGTTCTTGCTTTCTGTTCAGGGACAGTAGGCTATCACCCCAGCAGGAAGGCCCTTGGACTGGCAGCAAATGAGGGAGCTATCCCCCCAGTTTGGGCAGGAGTGCCATGTTCAGCCACGGAAGTGTGCTGTCTAGGAAGAGTGAGCACCAGCAACTTGGCAGGAGCAGACAAAGGTCTTCCTTTGGCCAGAGAGCTTGAGATACTGAAGGCATTAATGACTTCCATTAACTGAAGAATCAAGAGGTATCTTTTCTATGCATGGGTATACATAAGGAAAGTGCACTACAAAGAAATCCTTGCCCTCTCTGGACATGTTGGAAGACACCAGTGGTACCTGCCCTAGTCTGCCAGCATCATCACCTGCTGGGGAGTACCCTGTCCTCTGCAACAAGCACCTTGTCTACAGAATACAGCCTGGCAGCCACAAGTACTTACATGACCTTAGACTAACTTGCCCCCACACCAGTCAAATCATCTCCTGGCCAGTAGGACATATAGCATCGCTGGCAGACCCTAAGTTGGCTATTTCGATTGTCACCAGTAGAAAAAAAAAAAAAAGTACCCATATGTATAAAACCTGTTTATATATAATTAATACTTTCTTTATCTATAATGCAGTAAACTTTGCCCAAATTTCAGGAAACCCTATTAGGAAACTAAACTTTGGGGTTAAATAAGTTGCAGAAAGTCTTCCTTGGCAAAACTCAATTCAATAAATGAATTCATTTATTCATTCATTCAACAGACATCCAGACCTGTGTGGCCAGTTGCAGCAAATCCAAATAGAACACAGCCTCCATCCTGAACAGGAGTATATCACACACATACACACGATAAATGTCAAACTAATGAAAATAATGATAAATGTCATGAAAGAAATAAACCAAGAACTGTGGAAATTGAGAATGAGAAGCTGCTCTGCCTAAAGGACAGGTAGGATTTTCACAGGTAGACATGAAAGATAATATATTATAGAAGGGAAAAGTCTCACAATAGCCAAGGCTCACAACCTTCCGTGTCACATACATTTAAGGAGGCTTTACTATTTAGGAAAATTGTGAATCCAGTTTGACTAGAGGGCAGGGTGGAAGTAGAAGTTTGAGGAAAAAAGCAGAGGGCAAACGCTGAGGACTTTGGGCTTAATTCTGAAAGCAATAGAGAGTGACCCAAATAGATGAGTCATGTGATCAGAACTGGGTTTTAGCAAGTTTTACCCGGTTCTTGGTGTGAGTTGGGTTGTGGGAAGGAGAGAAATAAAGACAGGAAAGTCATTTTAGAGGCCTCTGCAGCAGTCTTGATAGGGAGATCTGGACTAGGAGTTGGCAGTTGAAAGGACAGAAGCCAGGGAAGAGAGGAGCCATTGGCCAGGCCGAATCTTCCGTGGATTGGCTGGAGGGAGCAAGTAATCAAAGATGATTCTGACATCCCCACCAGGCTCCAGGGAGGAGGGATAATATGTATTTACCACAGACAAGTCAGGAAGAAATGTATCTTGTAAAGATAAAATTGTTTGATTTGGGGTAGTTTCATAGGGACATAAAGTTTATGAGCTGATCTGCTTCATATTAATTATCATATTAAACTGAATTGCACTGCTATCAGTAGAATACAGCCTGAAGGGAAACATGAGTAAGGTGGGGTGAGGAAAATGAATGCAGTCAGTGAAGTTGCTTCAGAGGGACAGCCAATTCTGTGTAAATTGCCAAGATAGCAACATGTAGATTCACTTAATTTATTTAATTCATTTTATTAATAACAATTTTATTCAACTTTATTGAGGTATAATTGACAAGTAAAATTATAATGTATTTAATATGTAGAACATGATGATTTGATGTATCTATACACTGTGAAAGGATTCCCACTGTTGAGTTAATAACACCTCCATCACCTCATTTATTTACCTTTTCTTATGGTGGGGGCCACATGGAGGTGAGAACAATAAAGTTCTACTCTCTTAGCCAATTGCAGTTGTATAATCCAGTGTTATCAACTACAGTCACCATGTCATACATTAGATCCTCAGACCTTATTCATCTTGCAAGTGAAAGTTTGTATCCTTTTACCAGCCTCTTCCTATTTCTCCCACCCCCAGGCCCTGGCAACCGCTATTCTACTCTCTATGAGTTGCACTTTAAAAAAAAATTCTACATAGAAGAAGATTCACTTAATCTATTTGGGTCACTAGATTGTTGCAAAGTAGATGTAACAGAGTCTAATTCTTAGGCACATGATGGAAAGACTTGTCAAATTAGTTTATTTTGGAAAAAAAAAAATCCCCATGCAAATCATTAAGGGTGGTTTTAAGGCTGCCTGAAAAGCTAGTTCTCCTTATTTTGCTATGCTTTATCTTTCTCCAAGATATAAACTTGTCTGCATGTGTTAATCCATTCCTTGTTATCAGGACCATCAATTTTTTTTTTTCCCACGTACGATATTTTAAGTCCAGTTTTGAGTCTGACGCATTCTTTCTTTACCCAGACCAGACATCGGCAGGAATTTGCAGTGACACCAGTTGGGAAAAATTTTATTTAATTTACAGGTTTCACCTTTAGTCTGGGCAGGTCAAACCCAGCTTCAATTTTTTTTTTTTTAACTTCAAAATGGTTGGAAATATAGAACTGTTTTACTTTATAATTTTCAGATATTTTTTTCAGAATAGTCATACAATGATCTCTTTTGACTCCCTTTACCATATCATCACTTCACAAAATGTAAAGAAACTGATCAAGTGAACATAGCTCCAAAAAACCAGTCCAGTCTACCGCCAGGCAGGAGGTTTAATCCCGGAAATGTCCAGGGTCTCAGCATGAGAGGGTGGTTTTGGAATTACAGAGCAAAGTCACATAGAGAAGAGCTAAAACAGGGGTCAGGGTGTTGAAACCGAAGTCCCTGGCTAACCAGCTGAATCCAGCTGGCCCCTGGGCTCCAGACCATCTGCACGGGCTGAGCTAATCCCCTCAAATAATAAGAACAATAATAAAAATAAAAATCACTACTGTAGCATAGCTACTTACACTAGGCACTGCATGCATGTTCACATATTATTTCACCCCATTTCACAACAAACTTGTGAAGGGTTACAGATAAGGACAAGCTACAAAGTTGCAGACTTCTGGCTGGGATCAAGTTCTGACTCACTCCAAAGTTCATGCTCCATGCATCCTGCCTCTCTGGCTCTCCAGCAGGTTTTTCTCACACTCTTGAGCTGGAGGCTAGATATGCATCCTGGCTTCAGGCTGAGCTGTTCAGATGCTGTGAGCCAAGAAACTGATCCCTTGGGATAAAACTGAGACTCTGTCCAAACTCTCCTGGCAAATGGCCCTCATTTTAGTTCTTAACTTACTTTGCCGTTGCACTGGAGGTAGTTTTCTAATTTCTCCTACTCACAAAATAGATATTTTTCTACTATTATATAAAAACAAGATACTAAAGGGTTCTATTGCTCTTCTCCTCATCCTCATGTTTTTGCTTCCTCGTTCACTAAAGGAGAGCTTTAGGATGCAAATAATTCCCTTACTTCGCACCCATGCCCAATTCCTATTGGCTGAGATCCTTTGGTATTTTTAATTATAAACTATTTTTAGATTTTTCACTTGCCATATGTGTTGTCAACATCTTCAGTTTTGAGACTCTGTATTTGCCACTTACATTACACATTTGCAACCTCTCTGCCACTATTTCTTTAAAATATAACAATATGGGACTTCCTGGCCATCCAGTGGTTAAAACTCCACACTCCCAATGCAGGGAGCAAGGATTTGATCCTTGGTCGAGAAACTAAGATCCCATACGCTGCATGGAGTGGCCAAAAATAAATAAATAAATAAATAAGATACAATATAACAATATGTGTGTCAAGGTTCATTGCTCGTCACTGTTGCATCTTCTCTTGAGATTCTCTTAGCTTGAAATATTCTTTCTTAGCATTCTCCTCAGGTGAGATACACGTGGGATATATAATCTAAATCATCCCATATTCATCAACAGGTTTCTTTTTACTCTGGGAGGTGGATGGCATCTTGGCTGAGTGTAGGCTTTTGAGATTGCCTTCCTTTCTTTCCATGCCCTGTAGATATTATTCTACCATCTCCAGGCTTCCACAGTTGCAGCTGATACTTTGTCTTTTGTCTGGAAGCATGTAAGATTTTCTCTTTGTCCTTGCAATTCAGAAAACTCACCAGTTTTAGGAATAGATATATTATTTATGTATGTATTATATATTACTTATTTTTCTCAACCTGCCTGGAACTCAGTAAACCTTTTCAAGGTGATGACTTCAGTCTTTATTTAAACCAGAATTTTTGTTCTTTGTTTTGAGACATGTCTTCAGCTTGATTATCACAACATTAATTGGATTCTCAATGGCATCTCTTCTCTCTTTCCATTTTTTCACTGAATTATTTAGTTTCAAAATAATGCTTTTTAGGCCCAGAAAGTCCTGTTTATGCTGTAATAGAATCTCCTTGAGTGAGTGTTTGTTTATTATTAAAGTTGTCTTCTGTATCCTCTAGCAATGATTACAGTAGAAGCTAACCTACTTCTGGGTGTTCTGGCTTCTCTTCATTCTTTTTTGGCTGCTGGGTTGCTTAAGACAATTTCTTTGGCTTAGGAAATTTGTCTTGGCTCTATCTGCCCCTGAGGTTTAGTCCTGCTCTGGAGGTATGTTAAGCAGAATGATAACTGCAATTGCAGTGGTCTTGGCTGCAGTGGGCCTGTGATGGACAAGCAGGCCAGTTGTGACTCCTTCCTTGGTCAAGGACCAGAGAGTAGCTTCCTGCTCTCACTCTTCTCACAGGTAAACACTGGTGTTCCTCAGGGGAAGAGGAGAATGTGCTCCTGTTCATCTGCCTCAGGGTGTCCAGCAGTTTTCCATGGGCTACTTGGAGGCAGACCGGTACAATCTGTCCTCTAGGATGGAGGTCTACAGATCTCCTCAAGGCATCCTCTCACCAAGATCCAGCCCTCATCCCAGGATTCTTCCCCCATATTTCTCAGACCCAGATCTGATTTGCAACAAAGTTGCCAAGACTATTCAGTGGGAAAAGAAGTCTTTTCAATAAATGGTGCTGGGCAACTGGATAGCCACATGCAAAAAAGAAAGAAAGAAAAAAGAAATTGAATGCTTACCTCATACAATATGCAAAAATTAACTGAAAATGGGTCAAATACCTAAATTTCAGAGCTGAAACTCTAAAATTCTTAGAAGAAAGCATAGGGGTAAATCTGTAGTACCTTAGATTTGGCAATGGATTTTTAGATATGACGACAAAAGCATAAGCAACAGATGAAAAAAATACATAAATGGAACTTAAAATAAAAAACATCTATGCTCCTAGGGACACTGTCAAGAAAGTAAAAAATGACACAGAATGAGAGAAAGTACACTTGACCCTTGAACAGCACAGGTTTGAACTGTGTGGGTCTTCTTATATGCAGTTTATTTTTTTAATAATAAATACTATACTACATGATCCACAGCTGGATGTACTCTCTGATGTAAAAGCACAGATATGGAGAGCCGACTCTAAATTATACCTGGATTTTTGGCTGTGTATTTGCAAATCATGTATCTGATAAAAGACTTGTATCTGGAATAAGCAGGGAGTGCTTACAAATCAATAATAAAAAGATAAATAAAACAATTTTTAAATGAGTAAATGATCTGAATAGAAATTTCTCCAAAGAAGATCTATAAGTGACCAAGAACTATGAAAAGATGTTAGACATCATTAGTCATCAGGGAAATGCAACTCAAAACCACAATGAGATACAAATTCACACTCACTAAGATGGCTAGTATCAAAAAGTCAGCTAAAACACGTGCTGGTGAGGATGTGGAGGAAATGGAACCCTCATACACTGCCAGTGGGAATGGAAAATGAAGCCACCACTTTGGAAAACAGTCTGGTAATTCCTCAAATGATTAAACTTAGAGTTTCCATTTGACCCAGCAATTCCAGTTCTAAGTAACCTAAATGGAAAAAAATGAAATGTTCATCAACTGATGAATAAACAAAATGTGATATAGAATATTATTTGACTGTAAAAAGTAGTGAAATGCTAATTCTTGGTATAGCATGGATAACCTTGAATTTATTGTGCTAAGTGAAAGAATCCAGTTACAAAAGACCACATATTCTATGATTTCATTTATATGAAGTGTCCAGAATCATCAAATCTATAGAGACAGAAAGTAGATTAGTGGTGCTTAGGGCTGGGTGGCAGAAGGTAGGGGTGAGGTGAAAAGGGAGGATGGGGCACAAAAGCAAATAGCTACATGGTACAGGTTTCTTTTTGAGGTGTTGAAAACGTTCTAAAATTGACTGTGGTCATGGTTGCACATAACTGTGAATGTAGTAAAAAAAAACATTGAATTATACACTTTAAGTGGGTAGATTACATGGTATGTTAATTATCTCTCAATTAGACTGTATGAAAACATGCTATAATGAAAAAAAAGAATAATATTGCTAATAATACCACATAAGAACAAAGATTGAAATAACCTCAAGCCTGTGTATCCAGTAAAAAGGTAAGCAATATTCCCAGGTCTTAGAAAATTGGCAAAATTATAATATGCACATTGGTATACAAAGTGCCATAATTTATTAAAAACTATGAAATAACACATAAAAATAAAACTATTAAAACTTAAATTTCAACTAAATATAAGGTTACAGATTTAGCAAATAAAAACAGGATTCCCAGTTAAATTTGATTTACTTTTAATTGCCTTGGCATATATACATTTAGATAAATGAAAAATACCACATGAAATATACTTTACAATAAAAGTAATTGTTATTTATCTGAAATAAATTATAAGCATCTAAATTATATACCACTTCTTTTGATTTTATTTATCTGATTTTATTTCTCCTTAACAGTTCCTTGTTTTGTAGACTTTTGATTGTAGAATTCCTTGTGGTTACAGTCTATCTTCCATTTACATTGTCCATTTCTTTTGTCATTCTAACATTTACCATTAAGAACATGGGTAATATTAACATTATAAGCCAGTATACTAAACATATACTGGCATAAAGTTAAATTCTACTTATTACTCTTCAAATTTTATTTGTTGAAGCATATTTCATGACATAACTTGCTCCTCTATTCTTGAAGACTACATTGCATCTCTTGATCTATAACTTTATAAAATGTTGTCCACTGATATGAAAGAGAATTGTTGTCCATTTTTATTTCCTTCTTCTTCAGCAAGCCCCCTGATTCCACTTGTTCCCGTGTGGCAGAATTGTTAGTAATATCCAGTAAAAGAATCAAATTCCTCAAAGGAGGATATCAATTTTAAAGCTCAGTTATGACTAGTACCATAATAATTGTCTACATCAAGTTGGAATTTCTTTCCTGTTCAAAAGTACTACTACCCCTTTTAAGAGCAGCCTCAAAGGCTTCCCTGGTGGCACAGTGGTTAAGAATCCACCTGCCAATGCAGGGGACACGGGTTCGAGCCCTGCTCTGGGAAGATCCCACATGCCGCAGAGCAACTAAGCCCATGAACCACAACTTCTGAGCCTGTGCTCTAGAGCCCATGAGCCACAACTACTGAGCCCACGTGCCACAACTACTGAAGCCTGTGCACCTGAAGCCTGTGCACCGCAACGAAGAGTAGCCCCTGCTCGCCACAACTAGAGAAAGCCTGCACTCGGCAACAAAGACCCAACACAGCCAAAAATAAATTAAAAAATAAATTAAAAAAAGAACAACCTTGATAATGAAAGAGATAAATTTTTCATCAATTCTTTCTTCAGTTTCCTTTGAACAGTGGAATACTTGAAAAATGTTGTTTGCCCTTCTTTCAATATGCATCATCTTCTTGCTAAATTGATTAAAAACTACAAACAAGAAATAGGTAGCCTTCACTTAACAGATTATTAAAAACTCAACAAGAATTTTAGGTCATTTTTCTTCATAATTAAAGTATGATTTTATACTTTGTGACAAACTGGGGATTCCTTCAAATATATTTGTTAAATAGAGCCAGTAGATTTTTTGAGAGAACTAAATAATGCCAACAAAATCGCAAATTTTTAAATTGCTTAATACAAATATCATGTCATTAGAAAGCATAAATGCTAAAGTAAAAGAATAATTTCATAACAATGTCATGGCAATGTCTATAGAAAGAACATCATATGCTCTCTGAGCAGAATATAGCCAGGACAGCCAACACAGTCAGTGGAATCTCATGCTTTGCTTCAACTTGGAAGAAACTTTTTTGCACCTTTACGCAAATATCTACATCATCTACATCAAAAGCAGGAAAATTGATCTCATCAACTCCTAGCTCAGTAAGAGAGTCCTTCCTGAAATTTGCTAGTGTTTCTGAAGTCTCACCTGGAAGATATTTCACTCACGATGACTTTGTGAGCAAGCCTTTTTCACAAGAAAAATATTTCAGGAGCAAAAGGAAAATCTTTTTCTGATTGTGATTATTTGTGGCTGTGCTGCAAAAAGGTGAGGAAGCATTTAGATCTTTGATAACTTGTAGTAGTAAATGCAGCCATAACACTCCTTGTTATGGATGTAGATTTTGTCCCAGCACTTGACTATTTGCTTGCAGTTTTGGAATCAGAAAATCCTTCTGGTAGCAGTACATTTAAACCTTCGAGCTAAAAGACAGATGGTAATATAGACTGTGAAGGCCATTATAACTTCTGCTGTGATTATTTTATCTTCATCTGAATTTCTTGCAGTCAAAAAAATTTATTATTTTATCATTTTCTTTGGTACTAGTTGAAAAAATCATACATATCTTATGCTCAGCTGTTAATATATGCTGGTTTATACCTAATGGTTTTTATCTTGAATGAATAATTGTGTATTACACAAAGGCTTCAAAAGAACTTTTTTCTCATTTAATAAGTGTCCACTGTTTGGAAATTCATCACAAAATTACTTTTGTGTTTTGGCATTTGAAGTTTCAAATATACATAAAATATTATCGATTTGCTATTATCAATTACTGCAAAATTTGAGACAATTGAATTTGATAATCTATGTCTACATCAATGCCATTGGTCACTCACAAATCTGAACTCATAGGAACTACACACAGGCTTGCAAGGTTGCCAAACAACAATAAACTGAACTCAATATCTGATGCAAAGAAGGTAATCTTCCTGCTTGCCTGCAAGGGAGAGCTACACTAGTAAAACAGTTTTCATGAGCAAAACCAGAGTTAATCTTACATAAGGTTTTGAGAAGCTTGACATTCAGGGACTAGTGGGCTTTCAGAAGCAAGAGTATACACAGCTTGAAGGACTTTTTGCTGTGTTGGGATGGTCACTGGAGAAAGGCGGCTGTTGGTCAGCTGACCAACCTCCAGGAGTATGGCTACTGGAGAGAGGCACTTGCTGATTGGTGTTGTATATAGAAACATGGGCTGTCCCAGAGCACTGACTTTCAGGACTGGGGATTTGTCACTGATTGGCTGGCATTCAAAAACTCAGGCTGTTATTAATATGCTTGCTTTTAGATGCTTAGAGTGAGGCTTTTGACTGGCCAGTTTCCAGAAGCAGGGCTGTAGGAGTGAGCCTATAGCTATTTGGCTAATATTCAGAGCATATAAACTGGTACCAAGTTATCTTGAATTAACAGTGGTTACTTGTTCGCAACTTGGCAATTTGGCCAAAGAAAAGTGTTTCCGGGGCTTCCCTGGTGGCGCAGTGGTTGAGAGTCCGCCTGCCGATGCAGGAGACACGGGTTCGTGCCCCGGTCCGGGAGGATCCCACGTGCCGCGGAGCGGCTGGGCCCGTGAGCCATGGCCGCTGAGCCTGTGCGTCCAGAGCCTGTGCTCCGCAACGGGAGACGCCACAACAGTGAGAGGCCCGCGTACCTCAAAAAAAAAAAAAAAAAAAAGAAAAGTGTTTCCTTTTCTTGAATATGAAAAGTAAATATTTTTAACTCTCAGCTTCCCCTTTTGATCTCCCTTCAGCCAAACCTGCAGGAGAGACAATAAAAGGTGGTCCAGATGTTTGTTTGTAGAAGTATGGTTTTCAGCTGGTATAGCCATTTAAGTGATTTAAGCACCAACCGCTGTGGTGGAAAAATAGCTCTAACTGATGAATTTTTGTAATTTCTCCAAAAGAAGCTGAATACAGGGCATTTGATGTGTCCTGACAAAGTCTATACAGGACATAGGACATGATTAAATACAGAGCTTGTCCCATATACACAGGATGCCTGACAACCCTATTTAAATATATTCTAGTTAAAACAAACATTAAACATTTTACATAACAGTAAAAAGATTTGCTTTCTAAAATTAAAAAAAAAATTAAGATCATTTTATTGACCTGGGTATCTTTAAAAACATCAAATTAAATTGAGCTTATGCCTTTTTATCTCTCTCATTTAATCTCCCCAAACTATACAGAGGCATTTAAGATCTATTCTGTTAAAGAAGGTGCTAAGTATTTTTTAAATTTTATTTATTTTTGGCTGCGTTGGGTTTTCGTTGCTGTGCGTGGGCTTTCTCTAGTAGTGGCGAGCAGGGGCTACTCTTCATTGTATGTGCGGGCTTCTCATTGTGGTGGCTTCTTTTGTTGCAGATCACGGGCTCTAGACGTGTGGGCTTCAGCAGTTGTGGCTCACGGGCTCTGGAGCACAGGCTCAGTAGTTTGGCACATGGGCTTAGTTGCTCCGTGGTATGTGGGATCTTCCTGGACCAGGGATTGAACCTGTGTCCCTTGCATTGGCAGGAAGATTCTTAACCACTGCAGGAGGTGCTTAATTTTTGTGATGTTGATGATAGTAATAATTTCCTACCAAAATGTTCTTAAAATAAGATCTGAGTTTGCATGTAACTATTTTGCTTTTGCTTACTTCTTTGTTTTTATTCAAAGCTATAATTCTACTTTCTAGAGAGAAAGATGCACCAATAAATAAGAGATCAATAAATACCACCAGCAAAGTGATTAATGGCTAATGTTGCCTTTTTAAAACAGCAAGCTGAGAGTTTCACTTTTCTATAGAAGTTTTTAAAAACAATTTATGCAGGTCATAAAACAAAGATATTTTTTTCTTTTTTTTTTTGGTCATGCGGCTTGCAGGATCTTAGTTCCCCGACCAGGGAGTGCTAACCACTGGACTGCCAGGGAATTCCCTAGCAAAAGCGTTTTTAAAGAGGCTTCAAGAAATCTCATAAATCTCTCAATGGTGATTAAATCTTAATGATAATACTGATATAAATGTGCTTCATTTTATGCTCTGTGTAAATTCTCTAGAATAATAGTTGTTGTTAAAAGGAAATCTGTTTTAAGTAACTGTGAAATCTAACTGTAGTTCCAGGAACCTGTAAACCCATTCAACAGATGCAATGTAGCAGAGGGAGGCCACAGATATTAACTAGGGAATGCTGTGCAGAGCAGCTAGACAGGTCAGCCCCTCCCCTTTCTCTCACTCACACTAACAGTGGCAGCAGCAATTTGACACTCACAATGGACTGTGGGGATAAAACAGCACAGCAGTACTCCACAGAGCTGTTGACTTAGTGAGGAACAGAAAGACCTCTCACACGGAAGATATCTATTGGGACATCTCCTCCAGAGCACATGTTCTGTCCCACCCACAATCCCTGGAAGCAAGTTGTGGTAAACAGAAGCCAAATCCACAGACATGTATACACAGAGCCATAGATACAAAGATAACCACACAACTAAGAATCACCACTTGAGGAATACTGTGAAAGAGAAGCACCAACCTCAACCAAAAACCCAACACCCAAAGAAACAGAGATAAGAGAACAAATAGAAAAGACTCCAAAATAGTTATAATTAATAATTCTTGTGTGATAAAAGAGGACTACAGATACATATTCCATACAAGACAGATAATTATGAAAAACTCCAAAATTCTTAGAAATTAAAAATGTGATCACAGAAAATTTTAAAGCTCAGTAAATAAGCTTAATAAGAGAATGGACAAAATTGAAGATTAAATATTGGTTAGAATATCTGGGTGAGAAATTTGCTTATAACCTAGCACCGTCTTGAAGTTCTGATGTCCACCTTTGAGGAGGGAGGAAGAGAGGGAAAGGGGAGAAAGCAGAGAGGGCTCTAAAATATAAAGTATTTTTTAAAAGATTTAAGTAAAGAATTAATAAAAATAGAGTAATGAAATAACAAACCTTTAATAGATATTAGTAAATATTGACACATTTAATGTATTTATGCATAGACTTCATTGTAACACAACATATTTTTCCTCTCAGCTAAATAGACAAGCAAGTCAAATGACTAGACTTACACGGGCTAATTCAGACTATAGAAAGTGTTCCAGGCATACATAAAGATGAAAAGTTTCCTACCTCATTCTATTAGGCTCAAATACCACCATCACCACCACAAACAACAAACAAACAAATAAAACTATAGGCCAACACCAATTGTGTACCCAGTTGTAAAAAGCACAAATAAAATATTAACAAATGAAGGTCATTGCTGTATTAGCAAGTAGAGTTTATCTCAGGAAAGCAAGGATGATTCCATGTTACAACATATGTTAATGTTATTTACAATAGTAAGATACCATAAAGAAAAAATGTTATGATCTTGAGGTAAGAAAGACATCACTTAAGCAAGATTCAGTCAAAGCTTAGAAACTATGAAGGTTAAAAAATAATAAATTATATTTAAACTGCAAGCATTTTAAAACTCTATAGTACAAAATTTACCATAAACATGTAGAAGACAACAACCAACAGATCTTTCAGAAAATATCTGAAACATAGGATTAATATCTCAAATATATAAAGAGTTCCTAAAATATATAAGAAAAAGACAAAGGTCCTGTGAAAAAAATGGAAGTAAATTAGCAAGTCACAGAAGAAATTCAGATGACTAAGAGCAAATAAAAAGATGCTCCTCTTCATCAATAATCCACAAACTGAATATTAGAACTTATATTCTTCACTCCCAAGACTAATAGAAAGGTGGAGAAAGGGCCATTTTGCCAAGTACATGGTTAAAAGGTATTCTCTTATCCTTTTGGTGAGAGTTCAAATTGATTCAGGTTGTGTTTTGCTGTAGTGGTGGTGGTTATTGTTGTTGTTGCTTTTAAGGTAATTAGCTGAATCTATTAACATATTAAATGTGCATACATTTTAAGCCATAAACTGCACTTACAAGAATGTCTCCTAAAGAAATTCTAATTGCACAGGTTCTCAAAGGTGTAGTTCAGTGAGGTGACAGTTTGAGAACTTGGACATTTTGATTTACTTTCCAAAATCCCTTCCATTTCTCTACTATTGAAAGCTGCAGGGCAATTTGGGGAACGGATGTCAGCACAAATGGTGGGTCTGAATAGTCTGAGTAATCCCAAACTCATTGCCATTGATTGGTTCAGAAATGAGCAAATTTAGCCAGTGAAATGTGAGGAACCTTGAGTAAACGTTTCTGAAAAAGTTCTTTCTCACTCTTGAAAGAGAACTGTGGGAAGCAAATCTTTTTCCATTGGCTATGCAAATTAGAAAGCATATAGCTCTGGTCACTGTTGTCAGTCATTTTATGTCCAGAGGTGAGCCAGCCTTGGGATGAAATGGATGCTGAGACTGGCAGGGTAGCAAGATGGAAAGGACCTGGCTCCATAATGGCATTGTTTGTTTTTTTAAATTTATTTTATTGAAGTATAGCTGATTTATAATGTATTAATTTCTGCTGTGCAGCAAAGTAAAAGTTCAGTTATATATATATATACATTCTTTCTCATATTCTTTTCCACTATGTTCTATCACAGGATATTGAATATAGTTCCCTGTGTAGGACCTTGTTGTTTATCCATTCTATATATAATACTTTGCATCTGCTAATCCCAAACTCCCACTCCATCCCTCCCCTATCCCCCTCCCCCTTGACAACCACAAGTGTGTTCTCTATGTCTATGAGTCTGTCTATGTTTTGTAAATAAGTTCATCTGTGTCATATTTTAGATTTCATATATAAGTGATATCATATGGTATTTTTCTGTTTCTGACTTACTTCACTTAGTATGATAATCTCTAGGTCCATCCGTGTTGCTGCAAATGGCCTTATTTCATTCTTTTTCAGAGCTGAGTAGTATTCCATTGTATATATGTACCACATCTTCTTTATATATTCATCTGTCAATGGACATTTGGGTCGTTTCCATGTCTTGACTATTGTGAATAATGCTGCTATGAACATAGGGATGCATATATCTTTTCAAATTATAGCTTTGTCTGGGTATATGCCCAGGAGTGGGATTGCTGGATCATATGGCAACTCTATTTTTAGTTTCTTGAGGAACCTCCATACTGTTTTCCATAGTGGCTGTACCAACTTACATTCCCACCAACAATGTAGGAAGGTTCCCTTTTCTCCACACCTTCTCCATGATTTTTTTTTTAAATAACCAACATTTTCACAAACCTGTTTTTTTTTTTTTAAATTTTGTTTATTTATTCAGTTGCTCTGGGTCTTAGTTACAGCACGTGGACTCACTGGTTGTGACATACGAACTTCTTAGTTGCTGCATGCATGTGGGATCTAGTTCCCTGACTAAGGATCGAACCCAGGCCCCCTGCATTGGGAGTGCAGAGTCTTAACCACTGCACCACCAAGGAAGTCCTCCAGCATTTGATGTTTGTAGACTTTTTAATGATGGTCATTCTGACTGGTGTGAGGTGGTACCTCATTGTAGTTTTGATTTGCATTTCTCTAATAATGAACGATGTTGAGCATCTTTTCATGTGCCTGTTGGCCATCTGTATGTTTTCTTTGGAGAAATATCTACTTAGGTCTTCTGCCCATTTTTCCATTGGGTTGTTTGGTTTTCTGTTGTTGAGTTGTATGAGCTGTTTGTATATTTTGGAGATTAAGCCCTTGTCAGTCGTATCATTTGCAATTATTTTCTCCTAGTCCATAGGTTGTCTTTCCATTTTGCTTATGGTTTCCTTTGCTATACAAAACCTTGTAAGTTTGATTAAGTCACATTTGTTTATTTTTGCTTTTGTTTTCATTGCCTTGGGAAACTGACCCAAGAAAACAGGTATGATTTATGTCGGAAAATGTTTTGCCTATGTTCTCTACTAGGAGTTTTTTTTTTTTTTTTTTTTTTTTGCGGTACGCGGGCCTCTCACTGCTGTGGCCTCTCCCGTCGCGGAGCACAGGCTCCAGACGCGCAGGCTCAGCAGCCATGGCTCACGGGCCCAGCCGCTCCGCGGCATGTGGGATCCTCCCGGACCGGGGCACGAACCCATGTCCCCTGCATCGGCAGGCGGACTCTCAACCACTGCGCCACCACGGAAGCCCTTTACTAGGAGTTTTATGGTGTCATGTCTTTTGTTTAAGTCTTTAAGCCATTTTGAGTTTATTCTTGTGTATGTTGTGAAGGAGTGTTTATTCATTTACATGAGGCTGTCCAACTTTCCCAGCACCACTTGCTAAAGAGAATGTCTTTTCTCTATTGTATATTCTTGCCTCCTTTGTCGAAGATTCATTGACCAAATGTGTGTGGGTTTATTTCTGGCTCTCTGTTCTGTTCCATTGATCCATATGTCTGTTTTTGTGCCAATACCATGCTATTTTGATTACTAGCTTTGTAGTACAGTATTGTCTGAAGTCTGAGAGGATTATGCCTCTTGCTTTGTTCTTTTTCCTTTAGGATTGCTTTGGCAATTCTGGATCTTTTGTTGTTCTGTGTACATTTTAGGATTATTTGTTTTAGTTCTGTGAATAATGTCATGTCATGATAAATTTGATAAGGATCGCATTCAATCTGTAAATTGCTTTGGGTAGTATGGCCATTTTAATAATATTAATTCTTCCAATCCAAGAGCATGGGATACATGATGGCATTATTGAGCCAATAAATCAACCAGCAATAAAGCCTGCTTTATCTCTGAAATCCTAGTTATGTGAGCTAAAAATGTCTTTATTGTTAAAGCAGTTTGAATCAGAGTTTCTATTACTTTCAGCCAAATGCATCCTAACTGATGTAATGTATACTGCAGCACCATTGGTAATAGAGAAAAATAGCCAAACAACCTAAATGCTTATGAGCAGGGGAATGGTTAAATAAATATAGCACATCCATATTGTGGAATATTGGGCAGTCACTAAAATAAATATGGTAGGTCTGTATGCATGGATTTGCAAAATTCTTCAAGACCTTGATACGTGAATAAAGCAAATAGTGAAACAATACATATATAATAATAATAATAATAACACATAATCCCTTTGATGTTTTAAAAATTATATATGTAAACATTTGCAGTCAACTGCATAAAAATAGACTAGAAGGATACACAGCACTGGGGAATAAGGTGGGAGTGTGGGGTTGGAAGTGTAAGAGCCCAGTTTATGTTTATTTTTCATAATTATGTATGTCTTGAATATTTTACAATGTCAATGAAGCCATACATTAATCTTGTCTTTAAAAAATGCACAGTTCATTGTACTACACAAAGCTTCATGATTGACCCTTCTTTCATAGCTTATACATAAGACCTCATAGGTCTATAAAAAGCAATATTTATTTTTTCCTTTATTTTAATAAGTGCTGACAGAGAACACCTCAAAGGTGTTCAACATAGTTGACAATCATTAATGCTTGTCTCCAAGAAATATTCTATATTTTCTATAAACACTAGCCTCTAACTATAAGCTCTGTCTTTTCATTGGCTTTGACTCTAATATATAATATCATAGGCTAAGGAAGATGTGGCTTCCTATGGATTCTTTTGATTGTGTGAATAAACCCAGAAAACACCGTCAACCAAAGTTATCCTGGAAGATGTTTCAGAGCAAATGGAAAGACTCTAGCTAAGTCCAGGAATAAATGAATTCCATCTTTCCCTAACGCTAGTGGCAGTTTTTGTTAATCTCATAGCTAATTAAATAAGAATTAGCATTGCAGCTTCAAGATGTGTGACTTTTCTGGTGTCTGTTCAGGATGCCCATGGCACTGAGTGCATCCCTTGAGACATCGTAGTTGCCTTGCTGTTTTGTAATAGTGTATTTACATGTTCATCTCTTTTGCTAGACTGTTTGCTCCCTGAAAGCAGGGAGCCTTTCACTAACACATTCATTTATTTATTCATTCATTCCAAAAATATTTATTGCATGTTGTGATGGTTAGTTTTGTGTGTCAGCTTGGCTAGGCTATAGTACTCAGCTATTCAATCAAATATGAATCTAGGTGTTGCTATGAAGGTATTTTGTGAATGTGATTAACATATACAATCTGTTGACTTTAAATCAAAGGGATTATCCTGAATAATCTGGGTAGATATCATCCAGTCAGTTGAAAGTCCTCAAGAGAAAAACCGAGGTTTCCTTGAGGAAAGAAAAAATTCTGCTTGTGGGTTGCAGCTTTTGCACCTGACTGAGAATTTCCAGTCTACCTTCCTGCCCTATGAATTTCAGAGTTGCCTCAGCAGCCCTCACAATGCATAAGACACTTCCTTGCAATAAATCTCATACATGTATATGATATATAATCTCCTACTGATTCTGTTCTTCGATAGAACCCTGACTGAATCACATGTCCACTATGTGATGGGCACTAAATGTTCAATGATGAACAAATCAGAGATGGAATTTACCATCTAGTATAGGCAGAAACAATAAATAGACAAGTAATATATATATTTGCAAGTTGTGGTATATACTAAGAAGGAAAATAAATAGGTACTACCAAGAGGAAATTAGAGGAGGAGCCTAATCTAACTCGGGTGATCAGGGACAGGCTTTTGAGGAAGGTGACATGTAGTGTGAAGTGTGAGGAAGCATCAGTCTTGAAAAACGTGAAGAGAAGAGAGTCCCAGGCAGAAGAAACAGTATGTGCAAAGGCCCTGGGATCAAATGAATGCTTGACCTGTTCCTGGAATTGCCAGAAGACTGAAATATAATGTGTCCTGACCTCTCCTTTGAAATCCTGTGACTATACCAATTATCTATTTGCCTTACCCACATTTCTTTGAATAATTGGTTTTCTGCCTGTCTTGCCGTTACTAAAATGAAATTACCATAAAGGCAGGGATTTTGTTTGTTTTGTTTCCCTGCTGTATCATCAGGAATGAAAAGTTCCTGGTACTTAGCAGGTACTTGTAAATATTGAATGAATGAATGAATGAATGAACAGTTAGTAACAATTGCAGGAGTCCAGGCAAAAGAGGATGTTGGCTTGGTTAAAGTGGAGGTGATGGGAATAGAGAAGGGCCAACAAGTCTGAGGTATCTTTTGGAGTTACAGTCAATAGCACTGGTTGATAGATTAGAAGTGGGGTGTAAAGGAAAAGAAGTCAAGAGGCTCACAGTTTTCTGACCTGAACAAATAGGTAGATGGTGGTGCCAGTGGCAGAAATGGGAGAGTCTATTGGTAAATCAATTGGTATTTCCAGGACCTAGCTTGCAATGTTTATAACTGTTTGATAAATGAATGAATGAAATGGTGAGTTTAATTGCCATCACTGTGTTTAGCAAAAGGCAGCTACCTTAATGTTCACAGATCTTCCAAGTCCTCCTTTTAAATTGTTTACTTTTTCTTAAAAATTTTTTATAAACTTTAATGATATCTTTAGCACCTTCTAGAAGAAAACACTTTGTTTTTTAACTTTCATGATATGAAGTAAATATCCTATTAGTAGGCTGAAGGACTGTTTTTGGATGACTTTAACGGACTTTTAGCTATGGTGAAATCCAGCAGACAGGTAAATTCTATGTGCTACATGCTCCCAAGAATACACATTCTTGCTGCAATAACCACAGAACAAGCCCATGTATATCCCAAGAAATGGGTCTCCCCTTTCTTGGTACTTCCCTCTGTTTTAGGTATTTTCTTTCATTTCAAATTTTAAAATTTCATTTCACCAAAATGTGTCTCAATTTTGCCAAGTACCTAAGCTATTTTTTTTTTCTCCAAAACAAGTTTCTCAAACAATCCACCATAGATTAGTACTACCTGGGAGCAGAGGAACAGGACGGGGAACTTGTTAAAAACAAGTACACATTCTGAGATCCCGGCTGAAACTTAGTGTATCAGCCAACTTTGGGAACGGGGGCCCAGAATCAGTATTTTAAATATGCCTCCTAAATGATTCTTTTTTTTTTTTTTTGGCTAAGTTTGGTCTTCATTGCTACATGCGGGCTTTTTCTAGTTGTGGAGAGCGGGGGCTACTCTTTGTTGCGGTGCCAGGGCTCCTCATTGCAGTGGCTTCTCTTGTTGAGGAACACAGGGGCTCTAGGCATGCAGGCTTCAGTAACTGTGGCTCATGGGCTCAGTAGTTGCGGTGCACGGGCTTAGGTGCTCTGTGGCACATGGGATCTTCCCAGACCAGGGATCGAACCCATGTCCCCTGCGTTGGCAGGTGGATTCTTAACCACGGCGCCACCAGGGAAGCCCCCTCCTAAATGATTCTTAAGCACATGCACCAAAAGTTGAGGATCACTGTTGTAGGAATATGAAAATGCATAGGTTTTTAGAATAAAAACTCAAAAGATAGTTTAATTGCATTTCCTTGTTTGTTTTTCAATATAAATGTATGGCTCTTGAAACTAGTAGTTTTCAAAGTGTGGTCCAGGGGGCCCCTGGTAACACCAAGACCTTTCCATGGAGTCCACAGATCAAAACGACTTTTGTAATAATACCAAGACGTTATTGGACATTTTCATACTAATTCTCTCGTGGATGTGCAATGGAGTTTTCCAGAGGCTAAGTGGTGAGTGGTATCACCACAAACTGAATGCAGAAGCAGAAAGGAGGATGTAGCCTTCCTTTATTAAGCTAACTAAACATTAAAGAGTCTCAAAAAATATAAAACAATGCCACACTTCTCATTATATTTTTGTTTTGAAAAATAGTTATTTTTTATAAAAACATGTTATTTATGTTAATATATGATGCATATTTTATTGTTATTTTAAAATAAGTTAATAAACATTTAAAAAATTACTTAGTTTTAATTTCAGATACAGTAAATATCAGTAGATATAATTCACAAAAACACAAGCTGTTTGGGGTGTTCAATAGTTTTTAAGACAGTAAAGTTGTCCTGAGCCAAAAAGTTTGAGAGCTGTTATCCCAAATTTATTTTTCTTCTATAAAATCATCCTAGGGGATCTCAATGGAAACTCTTTCCTGGTCCTTGATCCTCTGTGCATTTTGAATCCTTGTGACTTATGACCAACCAACTGCTTGACCAGGTGAACAAATATACTGTGGGGACTTTGGTGAAGCCCTTTGTCTATTCAGGAGTAAACAGTGATGGTTTCCATGAAGACTAAGTAAAAAGCTAGAAAAACAAGCTCTCAGAATTCCATTCAAGTAGCCAAGTCTGGTCAAACGCTGAAAGAGGAACAGATGAGGCATTATTAAAACAAAGATGTTTTAGGCATGCATAATATGACACAGCAAAAACAGCATTGTCCTTGAAACAAATGCTCTTGGGAGTTAAGATTTCTATTTCTTGCTCTCTGCTCTTAGGCAAATCAAACCTCTCTGGGCCTCAGTTTTCGCATCTGGGGTTTATACTGGAATCTAACAGTCATTCATTCATTCATACATTTATTCATTCTGTCTTTTATTCAACAAGTATTTATTAAACATCTCCTTGGCTCCAGAAACATTAAGTATTGGAGATATATAGGCTGATGATCTAATGTCTGACTCTAGCAGTCTATGAGGAAGATAAATTATTTAAATTATTTAAGTTACTCTGACTAAAATAGCTCCCCATGTTCACAACTTTTTATCTCTTTACCATGCTAGGTATTTCTTCATAGCACTTATTATCACATAATGTATTATATATATATATATATATATATATATATATATAAAATATATATATATATATATATTTGGGGGGGGTGTACTTATTTCTGTGCTGTCACCAAACTATAAGTCCCAGGAGGAGAGCAACTTAGTCATGTTGACCAAGGCTTTCCAAGCACATGGTTGACTTTTAGTAACTCTTTGTTGAATGAATGAAAGAAAAAAGGAATAAAAAAGAAGATAAATATGGGGGAAAGAAAGAAAAAGAAAAAAGAAAGAGCAAGAGAATGCCTAGGAAAACAAATCAATATACTTATTGAGAAAAGAAGGATGAGTTAAAGTTAGGTGACGTATTGGAGAGACAGAAAGAATTCCAGGCAGGGGGAAGAGCATGCATGAAGACTTAAAAGGTGGAGTAACATGAAATTGTAAGTCATTTAATCCACAGAGCTGAAATGTGTGATCTGCACGGCAGGAGAGGCTCTGCAAGAGATGGACAGTTCTCACGTTCTCTGAATCTATGAAGCAACTGGCAACTTTGTGCTAGGTTTCCACTTCCCTACCCGGGCAATGTGGATTTCTCGGTGAACTGGGCTGATAGATATATAGTTTCAGTGTGGGAAGGTTTTTAGGCATTGAAAGGAGAAAAATATTGTTTTTCTTCTCTGCACACACACCACTATTAAGACTTCACTTCTGGTCCCAAATGTGTGGATTTTTTTCCTCACAGTGACCAATTCTCTAGCAACAGCTGGTATCCTACAATTTAGCTCAGTTCTGATACTATCTACCTAGTGTTAGCGTCAGACCCCACAGGTTAAAAGGATCAGTCCCACAGGACTAGCCTCTCACTTCAGACACCAGTCACAAGTCTGGGTTGTCACCTGTGCTTTTTTACTGACTGGCTACAAATCAGAAGTTCCCACAACCCCTCCTCCAGTTTGAAAATTTGTTAGAATGGCTCACAGAACTCAGAAAAACAGTTTACATACTAGGTTATTGGCTTATTTATGAAAGGATACAACTCAGGAACAGCCAAATAGAAGTTGCATATGGGAGGGGACACAGAGCTTCCATGCCTTCTCCAGGCCTACCACCCTCCCAGCACCTCCACGTGTTCACCAAACCAGAAGCTCTCTGATCTCCAAGCTTCATACTTTAGGGGTTTTTATGGAAGCTTCTTTAGGCATAGTTGATTAAATTATTGGTGTTGGTGATTAACTCAGCCTCCAGCCCTTCTCCTCTCCCTGAAGGGTAGAGGGTAGGGCTGAAAGTTCAAACCCTCTAATCACTGGGTTGGTTACCTTGGCAACTAGCCCTTAACAGTAGTTATCTAGGGGCTTTCCAAAATTCACCTCATTAACATAAATTCAAGTGTGGTTGAAAGGAACTCTTGGTGAATAAGGAAAGACACCCCTTTCATCTTTATTGCTCTAGAGCTATTTCAGGAACCAGGACAAAAACCAAAAGATGTTTCCATTTCTCTTATTGCTTAGGAAATTACCAGGGTTTTAGGAGCAGTGTGTAGGGGAGGAAGACCAAATTTATATTTCTTATTATAAATCACGATATCACAGCCATCATCTAACAATCTTGATGGTAGTATTATTATGATTATGTTTAATGTATACTGAATTCCTACTAAGTGAAGAGCACTTATATATCATATCATCTTTAAACAACTTCATGAGTTAGAGACTGTTATTAAATCCCACATTACAGGTAAGAACATTGGTGCTCAGAGGGGTTATGGAATCTTCCCAAAATAAGTGACAGAGATGAACTATGGTAGCCAGTCTCTAAGAAGGCCCTCAGTGATCTTTACCTCCTGATATTCCACCCATGTGTCGTCTACTCCCATATTGAAGTCAGAGCTGATCTGTGTGCCCAATAAAATATGGCATAAGTGATGGTGTTACCGAGTCCAAGCTCGCTCTACTCAGCACATGACAGGCCAATAAATCGGAGACGAGGTGTTGAGGCAATGAATAGGTCTTTATTCGGAGAGATTGAGAAGATGGTGGAGTAGGGTCCCCAAAACCTCTTATTGGGGTCTGGATGCCAGTTTCTTTTATAGAATCAGAGAGGGAGAGGAGGTGAGGAAGTAAAGTAAAAAGGACCATCAATCTTGCAAAAGATCTCCTGGAAAGACCAGCCTCCGTGAGAGGATGTGTTAATATCTTCTTTCTTGCAGCCATTCACAGGTGGGCAGGGTCAGATTGTCTCCCTGTGAGCTGAACAGAGGAACTTTAGTTTAACATTCCGGCAGAGGGGCAGGGGTCCTTGAGGCAGGGCATTATGTATGATTATAATAACAAAAGCAATGAAAAGCAAAGGTTAAAGTCAAAGAAACAGATCCAACATGGAGTCAAAATTGGCTCTTCCCTGTTACAATGGTATATGATTCAGAAACTAGGTTATAAAAGATATTGCATCTTCAACCTTACCCTTTGAATTGTGAATTGTGAAGACACTCAAGCAGTCCTGTGGAGAGGTCCATGCAAAGAGAAACTGAGGTCTCCCATGAAGGGACAGCACCATTGAAACCGGAGGGAAGGGGGCAGGGCACAAACTGTAAAAGAATGACATAGCCCAAGGTCATGACGTAAACTGATTAGAACCAAATAGATCCAAGATGGTGGACAAGCTGACTTCCACTAGACCTTGAGCCTCAGTATATACACTCATTGTAACACATCAGAAAACTAAATGACACACCCACCAACACCATGACAGTTCTGAGGCCCAACATCAAAGACCAAAAAGTGGGTGGTGGGCAAATTCCTGGAAATCTCCACCCCTTCCCCAAAATAGCTAGAATACTCCTCCCACTCATTAGCCTATGAAATTACCCACCCCTATAAAAACTGCCAACCCCATATCCTGGTGCCTTTCTCACCTTCTGAGATGGCCCACACTCTGTGGAATGTGTTTCTCTCTAAATAAATCCTTTTCTTACCTATCACTTTGTCTGTCACTGCATTCTTTCTGCTATGAAACATCAAGAACCTAAGCTTCTTTAAGTCCTGAAACCAGGTGTGTGATCTCAGTTAAAAGACCATGGGTTTTGGCCAGGTTCGAGTCCCAGCCACCTCCCAATCTGAGGTGCACAGTTTCACTATCTGTGTCATCAACCTTGAAAGTGTATTCTCCAGTCCTAATCAAGCCTTCAGATGACTTCACCCCCAGCTGACATCTGACAGCAACTTCATGAGAAAACCCAAGCCAGAACTGCCCAGCCAAGCATTGCCTGAATTCCTGACCCATAGGAACCATAAGAGATAAAAAATGATATGGTTGTACTAAGCCACTAAATTGGGGGGGTAATTTATTACACAGGAATAGATCATTAATACAGTTGGGCTTCAAAGTCAGATTTGTCTGAGTTGAGAACCAGATTTCTTCATCTTTTTTCTCTTGCTACCTCTGATTAAAAAAAAAAAAAGGCTTGTCTTATTGAGTGTGACCTAAATAGTGTCCCAGGAGTTATGGAATCCAGCAGAGTATTTGAGTTATAGGACATAATAAAAGATTCCCAAAGTACTCAATATGCCCAGATAAAAAGCAGTTCCAAATAAAATCTGTTTTCCTAATTTCTCATTTTTTAAGTTTCAAGGGGCCATTTTAAATATGAAAACTTTTACTGAAGTAGATAAAATTTTGAAATGCTTACTAAACAATTTCACTTATTAAATTTGTTATACATATTTTAAATTACATATTATATAAAATAATGTTCTAATTTAGAAATGTTATTTTCCCCCACTCTAACATCAGTAAACTATTTTACTCATATTCTTCATATGCATATTTTTGCATCCTTGCTATAGATATCCATGGATCAACAGCATTGGCATCTGGGAACTTGTTAGAAACACAGAATCTCTAGCTCTCCCTTAGAACTATTGAATCAAAACATGCATTTTAACAAGATGCCCAGGTTATTGGTGTGCACATTAAACTTTGAGATGTACTGGTCTACACAAGTGTTGTAATCACTAGTGTCATCTGTTTTCTAGAATACATAATCTTCACTTCCATGTAAGCTGCTTGCAGTATAGCATGCTTTGAACTTCTGTATGATGCTACGGCAGATGCTGCTCATGGCTCTCCCAATAGCCATTATTCTTTACCTTAACTATGGAACTCCAATTTTGTTTGGGTATAACGCTGTGCCCAGTTAGAAAAACTCAACTTCCCAGACTTCTTTGCAGCTAGGCTTGACCATACAACAGAGTTCAACTTCTGACTAATGAGAGGTAAGCAAAAATTGCTGGATGGGGCTTCAGGAAAAATTCTTCATAAAAGGGGTACTCGGCTTGCATGCATTTTTGAACTTGACTCGTGATCCTAATCCTTTCTTTTATTTCTGCCTGAAATGTGGACATGAAGGTAGAAGGTAGGGCTGTCGTGTTATAATCACAAGGATTAAAATCACACAATGAGGATGGAGGAAGGAAAGTGAAAAGGAGCTCGTGTTCCTAATGGGACTGTGGTATGGCTATATCAGACTTGGACTGCTCAAATCCAAACTTCTTGCCATGTGAGAATTCAACTTTTTGTGATTAAGCCATTGTAGTTAGGCTTCTATTACATGCAGCTAAACACAATCGTGAAGCAAGCTGCAGGCACACATTCATGTAACAGCAGGATGGTACTGCTGTGTTGTTTTTCATTTCTTCTGTAGGTATGTATTTCCCTGGTTGCTCAAATTTAACCACTTACTACACTGCTTTTAAAAGTAGTTTTAAAAAGACTTATTTACAAGAACATTTAGTCACAACCATGGGGGTCATATATGCAGGAATAATGACTAAATGTATGTTCATTTATAGTCCTCCTTTGTTTTTAATCTATGTCCAACAGGTGACCTCTATCAGCCGCCATAATTAGTATTGATAGAGTGCTTACCCATTTAGTACTTTGTTTTCCAAAATTATATAATTGAGATAGGGTCTTATAATAGGAAGACTTTGTAAAATTGCAAATGTAAGGCAATTTCCTCTTTTCTGATCATCCTTGACTTCTATTTAGGCATTTATAGGCATCAGAATAAATCTGTGCATCCAGCATTCTGAATCTAGATAGAGCCAATAGTAAGGGGGCTGACCGGGGAGGGGTCTCTCCTATGCAGGGTGATTTCTTTGGGATTAGGAATTAAAGGTAGAATAAGGAATGGAAACACATGCTTAGAGTTTGGAATAAAAATCCTGATGCAAAAGTAGTTTTCTAGAGAAGCAGCTGAATTCATTTTAGGGACTCAAGGCCCTAGATAGTGCACTTTGGGGAATGATGGAGAGGACATTGTATCCACATTGTAGCATAAAGGGAACTGGATAGAAAACTACTAGGAGAATGGGAGTTTCCTCCCAGAAACTTTGGGCTTTGGGTTTCCAGAGTAATATGGGATGGGGTTGTAGTTAATTATTTGGTTACTAATGGACAGGTTGACCCCAGGACACTAGAAGACTTGGGAAGGACTAGAGTTGCATCTGTAAAATCACCTGGCAGATGTGGCAGGCATATGTTTGAGATCCACTTTAGGTTTGTTAAATGTATGTTCATTTGGTCTATATCCAAGGTAATGATCAGCATAATACAAAAGCTTATCCAGAATATTAATCAAAACAACAGTTTTATCAAGCCAAAATGTTCCATACAAAACTCCAGAATTGTAATTAAAGATTCAGAATGGGCTTCCCTGGTGGTACAGTGGTTGGGAGTCCGCCTGCCCATGCAGGGGACACGGGTTCGAGTCCTGGTCCGGGAAGATCCCATATGCAGCAGAGCTACTGAGCCCATGTGCCACAACTGCTGAGCCTGCGCTCTGGGGCCCGCGAGCCACAACTGCTGAGCCCATGTGCCACAGCTGCTGGGGCTCGCGCGCCTGGAGCCCGTGCTCCGCAACGGGAGAGGCCACCACAATGAGAAGCCCGTGTGCTGCAGTGAAGAGTAGACCCCGCTGGCTGTAGCTGGAGAAAGCCCGCACGCAGCAGCGAAGACCCAGTGCAGCCAAAAATAAATAAATAAATTTATTAAAAAAAAAAAAAAACATAGGTAGTCTGAAATGGAGAAAAAAAAAAGATTCAGAATGGTCAAACACATGAGGAGTATCTGCTTTGTGTCAAGCATCGTGAAAGTACTTTTTTTTTTTTTTTTTTTTTTTTGCGGTACGCGGCCCTCTCACTGTTGTGGCCCCTCCCTTCGCGGAGCACAGGTTCCGGGCGCGCAGGCTCAGTGGCCATGGCTCACGGGCCCAGCCGCTCTGCGGCATGTGGGATCTTCCCAGGCTGGGGCACGAACCCGCGTCCCCTGCATAGGCAGGCGGACTCTCCACCACTGCGCCACCAGGGAAGCCCATGAAGGTACTTTACATGCACTTTCACCCGCAGTGCAACTGCCCTCTCCATAGAGGTTTACTTTGCTCATCTGACCAAAATAGAAACGCCCTGCTGCTCCTGCTGAGCCCTCTTGTGCTGATCACGCCCAGGATGCTCCACCCCTGAGGAGGAGGAGCCTGAACAGCCCGGAGCCGACCAGCTGGCTCTGACTGAGCACCTGTTCCATTGTCTCGCCTTCGCCCCCGCAAGGCTTCTGGGTAAGAATGAATTTTTTTCTAATCTGAATAATACATGTCATTCCTATTCTAGAGCTATACTTATGCCTAAAACAAATAATGCCCTTCCTTAAGTCAGTATCTTCCCACTGAGACATCTATCGCCTATTAACTTCACCTGACTCTATGTCAGTCAACAGAACTAGCAGAAGTAATGTAACAGAGAAACGACGATAAAGAGGGATCCCAGGGCTTCCCTGGTGGCGCAGTGGTTGACAGTCCGCCTGCTAATGCTGGGAGCACGGGTTCGTGCCCCAGTCCGGGAGAATCCCACATGCCGCGGAGCAGGCTCGGCCCGTGAGCCATGGCTGCTGAGCCTGCGCGTCCGGAGCCTGTGCTCCGCAACAGGAGAGGCCACAACAGTGAGAGGCCTGTGTACCACAAAAGTAAATAAATTAAAAAGAGACAACCCAATTGGCTTGATCATTTAAAAAAAAAAAGGGGGGGGTCCCAAATTGTAGTTTGATCCCAAATTATAGTTAGGTGTTGTAGTTAAAAAATTTTTTTTGATTACCAGACCAATGTGTCTCAAATTTGAGAGCTATATTAACCTTTTCAAGGACAAAACCTCATAAAGTCCCAAGAATATGTTCACTTACTTCAGTGGGAGAAACACTCCTTTAAAGAAACAGAAGTCTTGGGCTTTCCTGGTGGCGCAGTGGTTAAGAATCCACCTGCCAATGCAGGGGACACGGGTTCGAACCCTGATCCGGGAAGATCCGATATGCCGCGGAGCAGCTAGGCCCCTGCTTCACAACAGGAGAAGCCACCGAAATGAGAAGCCTGAACACCGCAACCAAGAGTAAACCCTGCTTGCTACAGCTAGAGAAAAGTCCACGCGCAGCAACGAAGACCCAACACAGCCAAAAATAAATACATACTTTTTTTAAAAAAATTAAAAGAAACGAAACAAAAGTCTTATTCTACAAAAAGAGTTTTCCAGATATGAATTGTCACTGCAGATGAATGATCTCTTTATAACAAGACGACTTTTATGCTATCTTTAAGACGAAAACTCAACATTTAAAACTGCTTACAAAACTCCCACCTCTAAGAAACAGCAAATCCCTCTCACCTGCTTCATAGTTGGAGAAAACCTATACCAGCCAAGAGTCTATTTCTGTACAAAACCATTCCCAATCACATATGGGGTCTTTGGAGGCCCTAACAGTATAAGGCACTGTGCTATTTCCTTCTGTGTGGTTTAAGGGGAACTATATCACGGCATGATGCTTTCAGTTTGTTTCTGAAAGTGGTTTATCTGGTTCCGTTGGTCTGAGTTTGCTGTCTGTGTGAATGGTTGATGTCTTAGGCACAGGTGAAATCTTCAACTTTGTTTTGCACGAGCTTTTAAGCCCAACTTGCATGCTCAAGTGTCAGACACCCCCCTGAGATGGGTTCGCTGACCTGGAGATACCCATTTCAACCAGTTAGTGGTGTTGCAAGAACTCCAGGGCCTTGGAGGAGCTTTGTCCTCTGAGGCTGCTGGCTGCCCAGAAATCTGAGTCATGCTTTTATGATGACATCTGGTTGCTGGCCATATGGTGTTTCAAGGGGTCTGTGATCTTTTCTGTAAGAATTCAGCAGAATCATGTTACAGTGTCCAGGGTCTAAAAGAGGCATTTGGCACTGACACAAGGAACACATTACTGGTGACTCTGTTGGCACCATATAGAAAGGGGGCAAACCCTGGGAAAGCTTGGATTAACCCAGTAAGGGACAAAGCAAGGAAAGAATTGGCTGGGATGCCCATCAAAGATTTTGTAGTTCAAAGGACTCTTAGTAGATTTATTCTAAAATTTTGGACAGAAATTTCAGGGTGATATTTATTAATAGTTCCATTTCATTACTATACAAACCATTGCTTCAAAAATACTGATCATTAAAAACCTCATATAAGATGTTTTGTTATTTTTATTACTGGAAGGAACAGTGTCAAATCTGTGATGTTGTCTTTCAGCAGTAGGGTGACAAGTGACTTTTTTCTTGCTTCTGTATATTTTCTGTAATTTCCAAATGAGCTACAATAATTCAGGAGTAGGGATTTAGACTCATATGATTGGCTCCACTATCTAATACCTATGTGGCCTTGGGCAAATTATTAACTCACTCTGCTTCCATTTCCTTTTGTAAAATGGGGATAATAATACTAATAATATCTGCTTTCATGAAGCTCTTGTGAGGGTTGAATGAGACAATACAAATAAAGGGCTAAGACAGTGCCTGGCACATAGGAACTACACCCAAATTTTAGCTCTTGTTACTATTATTACTGTACTTCATTGATTCTAAGACTCACTGTTTTTCTCTCTCCAATTTGTAATTTCTTTCTAATTGGGATGTATCTTACATTAGATGGTGTGAAATGGCTTAAAGGACAGTTCTTTTTTCTGTCTTGGTGATACATGAAACAGACATGCATCTTAAGCAATAATTTGTGTTAGCTGAGTAGCTATTTCTGACTCTATATTTCCTGTGAGGGATGTAACAGGATAGCATTTAGCCCTGATGCTTTTGGCCACTCTCCACCCCCTCCCTTCCTGCCTCCCCAGCTGAAGAGTACGGTGGATGCTGTGCTACAGGGACCCACCCCTTACTTGCCTGGTCCTCTTGGAACTGCAATATGGAGGGGTGAGTTGAATCCAGGGGAGTGCTGGGCTTTGGGGGCACTTGCAGCACACCTGGAGAAATAGATAAGGAGTAGAATAAATTTGGGTGGCAAAATGGCAGTCTAAAATGGAAGGTTTAGGTGTGGCCACGTCACACAGATTTTTGGCCATGGTGGTTTAGTGCAGTCTGCACAGCTGTACAATTAACTTTTAACTGCTGCAGCCTGCACCAGAGTCTCTTTCCCTTGGGCCACACAGTATTTTGCACTTGCTGGTTATGGCTGCTTATGAGGCTTTATTCACAGGCCAGTGGCTGTCTTTTATAGAGGAGGACCCAGTAAATGTAGGGGATCCATGGTTGGCCTCAGCAGATAGCCATGAGGGGGGCTGGCAAGCAAGCCTACCCTGGCCTTGCTGTCCTCCACAGAGGTACTGTCCCCAAGTGGTGGCTTTGATGTGTAGACTGCAACTCATTTCTTGGATTACACAGGCACACGTGCTTCAGCCTCCTGGGCTTCCTGCAATACCAGTGGGCTTCAGAGGGATTAATAGTGAAGGAGCTGAGGCAATCATCCACTTACAGGGAAAGGAGATTTGGGGGGATATACTTTTAAAGCAGCGTTCTTTTGCTGCTTTAAAATGCAATGCAGCTGCTGTGTATGTGTGTGTTGCAGAGCGTTTCAATTGTGAGTGCCAGACCTTGGTGGGGAGCATTAGCTGAGCTGTCTCAATTCCATTCTGCCTCCAGACCAAAGAAGTGAGCTGTCAAGGAGCTAATTTTGGGGTCACAGGACTTGTGCACAGATTCAAAAATCACTCTCCACCATGTGATCTTAGTAAGGCTCAGATTAGAAAGCAGGGTTTTTAGGACTAGTGAACCCACAGCAAGAGGTAGTAGAAACAGCCTCTATGGCCAAAGAGGGGAAAGGCCTGCTCTCCTAAATGCTGCGTAACGAACTGGGGCCTACATTCAAATCAATATCGGCGTGTTAGTGAGGTACAACCTGTGCTCTGATCGAAAACTATGTAACCATGTCCCATCTAGACTAACACACACCTTTTGTGGTTATCCAATTCTGATTCTGTGGAGATATTTTACAGCTCTGTAAGTTGCAAATAACTGATGGCAATGCAAAATAATTGTTGTCTACAGACACAGAAATGATTCCTTCTGTGGAGGGACAACACTTACCCGCCATCCTGTGCAAAAGCCAATTTTGTATCTATTTGCACATTCATTTCAATATTCCTTACTCCATAAGAATTTGTGCTTCTTTGATTTCTCCTTTGAACCAGTTGCCTGTCTCTTCCATTTAATCAGTGAGTTAAATAAAATCTTTACCATAAGTTCATTTTATATCTGTATGTGAGTTATGATTTTGCTTCTTCTGAAAATATCTTTTAACACTAGAAACATGGGGTTCAAAGGTGAAATGGAAACTTAGGAAATGTTAAATACACTGGGTGAGAAGGAAAGTCCCCTCAAATAAGACTGGGGATGCCACTAGGTCAAATTTCTAGACTTTGCTCAAAGCAGCAATATCTTAAATGCCCTTCTCTGAGAAAAGACAGTATGCATAGGTGGATTTCTCTTCCAATCTAGAAAATTCATAGTTCTAAAAATAATCTCTTGCCAAGAGATATTTCCCAATTGATTTAAAGTTCCCAGGTCATGGTCTCTGGACAACTGACATAAACTCTGGCACACTGGCACAGCTCAAAACAAGGTGGTGCCCCTTTTCTCAATGCCACTGAAACTCTGCTGTGGTCTTGCCAACTCCTTTTGGTTTGGACTAAGTACTGAGTTCTCGGAATATAATTTTGTTCTGGGCTAACTGCCCAAGGTACTGGGGATTGAGTCATTTTCTAAAATTGGTAGCTGTGGGCCAGTGCTATGATAATCTTGTATGTCTTACTAACATTTAACTCTGGACTTTTTTCAAGGATGGTTAGTAAAGATTTGGCATTAAGTAATCCACTTTTTATGAACAACATTAATTATGGTATGAGGCAGCTTAAGCTATAGCTGCTGCAAGAATCACAACTTTACCCAAGATGGAGAATCCCTCTATCAAAACTGAGCAAGATAAGATATTGAGAAGGGTGCATTTTTGTTTTTTGGTGTTTTTTTTTTTGTGGTACGCGGGCCTCTCACTGCTGTGGCCTCTCCCGTTGCGGGGCACAGGCTCTGGACACACAGGCTCAGCGGCCATGGCTCACAGGCCCAGCCGCTCTGCAGCATGTGGGATCTTCCCGGACCGGGGCACGAACCCGTGTCCCCTGCATCGGCAGGTGGACTCTCAACCACTGTGCCACCAGGGAAGCCCGAGAAGGGTGCATTTTGAACATTAATGTCTTTGTACTTTAACTCTGAAAAGCAAGGGAAGTTGTTTCTGGACTTTTCATTTCTTTTGACCATAGTGACTTTAGATTCACTTTGTAACCAGGGCTTAGCTTATGGACCCCCATTGCCCTTTGAGAATGAAAAGGAGTTTCTATTCATATTTCTATGTTGACAGTTTTTTGTTGGACTATTTTAATGCTGTCATTTACTGTCATGGTGAATCTGTAACAAACTATGTTGGACAGTGAGGCTGCTCAGGATTTGTGATGGGATACAAAAGAGGTAGCCAACTTTCATAATTGTGTGGAAAGTGGCTTTGACCCTAATCCACCTAATGTATTGTTCTGATACATTTTTGAGCCTCTGGAGGCAAAATTAAAACTCCCACCAGTTGTTCCAGGATGCTATTCAAAGGGGAAGGCATTGGTATTGGGAAGCACTCATGGTGAGAGCACACGGGATGTTACTGGCAGACTGCTGATATTTTCTCCCAAGGGGGAGGCTGTGCCCCTGGATTAATGGTTAATAGAACACAAAACTAGAGTATATGTTTGGGAAATACTTCCATGTGAAGCATGTTCATTAGGTAACACTTTCTCCACCATGATAAAGCCATGAGTTTGGAAGGAGACAATGGGCAAGGATAGCATAGACTCTGCATTTTCCCTCCCTTCCAAGAGTGAGCTGCCCAGAGAGAACATGTATATGCCTTCCTCCTCCACGTGCAGAGAACGGCCCTGCCAGTGCTGTTGGGAGAGGGGCTAATTCCATTTCCTATACCAGGAAACTTTTCTATCCACAGATATGAGCCCTCTTCTCCAGCAACGGTTTTATCAGTAACAAAGGTGGTAATTGGATCTCATATCTGGTTGGGTTTTCTTTGGTTTTCTTTTTTTGTTCCCTAACAACATGTCATTAATCTCAGTGCTTATGAGTGAGCACAGATTGACCTCATTGTAAATCTACTTTATCAGTGATGTTATGGTTTATTAACTACTTCCTGTGAATGAATGTTGAGCTCGTCTCGGGTCTGGCTGGTAGAGATCACACATTGTTGAGCCCTTGCATGTTCCTGTGCACTCATGTGATGTAGTCTGTGTCTAAACAGTTTTACCAACTTTTGTGGCTTTAGACATTTTTTTAAACATCTTTTCGACTTAGAAGTCCATCCTTCCCTTCCAATAAAAAGGAGGGGGGAAAACCTTATTTTACTATTTACTTTAAAATTTATAGACAGAAAAGGCTTTATAGGCTGTTGTCAACTTCTTTTTTTTAATTAATTAATTTATTTTTGGATGTGTCGGGTCTTTGCTGCAGCGTGGGCTTCCTCTAGTTGTGCAAACGAGGGTTACTCTTTGTTGTGGTGTGAGGTTTTCTCATTGCAGTGGCTTCTCTTGTTGCAGAGCATGGGCTCTAGGCACACGGGCTTCAGTAGTTGTGGCACATGGGCTTAGTAGCTGTGGCTTGTGGGCTCTAGAGTGCAGGCTCAGTAGTTGTGGTGCACGGGTTTAGTTGCTCCACGGCATGTGGGACCTTTCCGGACCAGGGCTTGAACCCGTGTCCCCTGAATTGGCAGGAGGATTCCTTTATTTATTTTTTATTTTTTTAAATCCAGGCTTGCTAAAGTGATAAATCAGTGGGATGAGTAAGTGCCCGCTCTAGAGAAGGGTTTCTTTTATTTATTTATTTTTTGGCCACACTATGTGGTATGTGGGATCTTAGCTCCCTGACCAGGGGTTGAACCCATGCTCCCTGTAGTGGAAACTTGGAGTCTTAACCACTGGACCACCAGGGAAGTCCCGGCAGGAGGATTCTTAACCACTGTGCCACCAGGGATTGTTGTCCATTTCTACTTCTTCCTTTGTGCATTGCCTCTTCCCTTTTCCCTTTTTGTTTGATGTGGCATTTGGTAAATCTATTTTATAGTAAAGATCTATACACTTTGTTGTAAACGCTGAAAATATTTACATCTGTTTCTCTTTTTTTGCGGTACACGGGCCTCTCACTGTTGTGGCCTCTCCCGTTGCGGAGCACAGGCTCCGGACGCGCAGGCTCAGCGGCCGCGGCTCATGGGCCCAGCCGCTCCGCAGCATGTGGGATCTTCCCGGACCGGGGCACGAACCCGTGTCCCCTGCATCGGCAGGCAGACTCTCAACCACTGCACCACCAGGGAAGCCCTTGCTCCACTTTTATCTTTCTGCATTTCCCCACATTACTTAAGAGAGTATACATTACATACATACATACATACATATATGTACATACATATACATATCAATATATACACATACATATATACATATATGTATATACATACACATTCATATATAATATATTTATATTCTTTTTACTTCACAGTTGATGCTGTGATATTAGTTTTATATCAGGTAGTTGTAGATATGTTCCTTTTATCATCAGAAAAAACGTTTATGTGCAAAATCTTCAAGTGTTGCCCATGTGAAAAACAATAGCGGGAATTCCCTGGCTGTCCAGTGGTCGGGACTCCGTGCTTTCACTGTCGGCGGTGCAGGTTTAATCCCTGGTTGGGGAACTAAGCTACCACAAGGTGTGGCCAAAAAATAAAAATAAAAACAAGAAAAACTCTAGCATAGAGGAAGTAGGGTCCATTTGACAACGCACAGTAAAACTCTCAGCTATCCAGATCCCCAAAGGGGTCTGAGATCCGTGTGTCTCAGGCCCCATCAGTCTGGGGCACATTGGAGTAGCTCATGATTTCACGGGCTGTGCCTTCTACCCACTATTGTGGGGTTTCTGGCCTTTTCCAAACCCCTGGAGGGTTTCATGTGTTGCCCACTCACAGTGCTCTCAGCTACCAGGGAATGGCTGTTAATACTCCACTCCCTGGGGCACACTTCACAGGCCTGCAGGTAGGCGGCAGTGTGAAGAAACACGGAGGAAGGGAGGACGTGGGCCAGAGGGCAGTAAGAACCACAGTTTCTCAGAATGCCCCCTCTCTCATTCAGTCACCACTCTCCTGCACCTTCTTTTGTAGGTGCTCCTCTTCCTTTCTTTTTTTTGTTTTTTGGTTTTTTTGGGCTGCACTGAGTCTTCGTTGGTGCACGTGGGTTTTCTCTAGTTGTAGCGAACAGGGGCTACTCTTAGTTGTGGGGTGCGGGCTCTAGGTGCGCAGGCTTCAGTAGTTGTGGTGCGTGGGCTCAGTAGTTGTGGCTCGTGGGCTCTAGAATGCAGGCTCAGTAATTGTGGTGCATGGACTTAGTTGCTCCACGGGATCTTCCCGGACCAGGGCTCGAACCCGTGTCCCCTGCACTGGCAGGCAGACTCTTAACCATTACACCACCAGGGAAGTCCCTCGCTTTTCTTTAGGTGAGTTTCTTCTCCAGGAACCCTGGAGTCCTCTCCATGGGCCTTGTCTTGATCACCTAGCTCTGAGCCCTAGGTCAGGGCCAGCTGGGGTTTAAACTAAGGCTCCTATTACATTTTCTAGTCGGTTGAGTTACAAAGAGTTAAACATGTATTCACTGGAAAACAAAATTTCAAAAAAGTTTTAGATGGAATGCAGTTCAGCCTTCACTAATGTCTTAAACAATGTAATTTGAACGTGAGTCAAACTTTCCTTATTGACTCAGGGTCAACGTTGTGAACATGATTGCTGGCACTGTTCTGTAATACAGCTATTTCCTGTCTGTTGAGGGGGTGTAGCTGTCAGTCCCCATTGCTAAACTGCTATGCTGTTGAGTATCCTATGTGTTTTATTCATGGTTATACTTCCTCCCTTGCTGCCTTTCTATCAGCTGTCATGTCTTGTAGTGAACATCCTTGTGAATTAGAAACTGGAAAAGAAATCTTAATAAACTAGGTGTAAAATAAGAATAAATGGGCTCAGCCAAGAACTATTAGAGTTTCCCCATAAATGCCATGCATGACCTCGAGTGAATGTGGGGAATCTTCATTTTGGGGTCTTCATTTTGGCTGCTCTGCTGCCTTTGTGATTTAGCACTTGGGTCACAGCTGAATCTCTGATCTGTGACTATACATCCTGATTTTTCCATGAAAATCCTGGCATCCTGGAGTAATATGTTAATAGTGTCCTGTTTCATTCTCAAAAGTGTTCCAGATAGGATCATAGATTCAGTGGTCACCCTACAGATGAGTGATGTCATCAGCATGAATAAATACTGTACTAATTTCTTCTCCGAGTGATCTGTATATCAGGATTGTACTCGGAGTCACAAAAAATTTAAAAAGAAAACATGAAAATATATGATAGAGCTCCATTCTAAAGATTTCTAGATTTGTCCGCCCAACAGAAAACTGAGATGGAAGAAGGAAAACTCATATTAAGTGCCTCCTGTTTACTTTATTCTTTATTAGATACATGCACATTTACCAAACTTGTTTAATCCTCAGGGTAGATGTAATTCCTTTTTACATAAAAGGAGAATTAGCTCACAAACCTTGGGGATGACAGAAGGAAAGAAAATATAAGCCTTATACCATTGATGGACTTGTGTCAGATTCTTTCCTTCTGTTTCCAATCACAACATATGTCAGTGTCATACAGCCAGCTGGAGTACTTCTTCCTGGTAACTTTATAGCATTGTCCTCACTTTTAGTTAAGGGGCAGAGGTCGGGTGGAAAAAGAAAGGATTAATTTAATTCTGAAATATTTGGAAAGCCTTGGTTTGGAAGAAGTGCTGAATATTATATCATAGCTTTAGGTAATTGTAAACCCTACCCAACTGATTACTGTGTAGTTTCTAAGGTCTGTGGTTTGAATAACATTTTAAAGCTTATAATGAGTCAAAGGAATGGAAAATCGTGGGGGAAAATATGACTTTAACCATTCTGGGTGTATTTGAAAATGCAAGCCTTCATTTTAACAAATGAAGGCTTAGAGTGCAAAATAATAGGATTCTGAGGAATATGGGATGGTACCCAGTCCATCCATAATCATTTTTTAAAATGTATTATTATAGTAGGGCTTAAATAAGCCATTTCATTTTTTATATATTGTTTTTTCCCTGTTTTTTAAAAAATTGTTTTCTTTTTCCTGCCTTTCTGTAAGTTACCTGGACATTTTTTGAAATTCCATTTTGATATATCTAGCTTTTTTTTTTTTTTTTTCGGTATGTGGGCCTCTCACTGTTGTGGCCTCTCCCGTTGCGGAGCACAGGCTCCGGACGCGCAGGCTCAGCGGCCATGGCTCACGGGTCCAGCCGCTCTACGGCATGTGGGATCCTCCCGGACCGGGACACGAACCCGTGTCCCTTGCATCGGCAGGCGGACTCTCAACCACTGCGCCACCAGGGAAGCCCTATCTAGCATTTTTGAATGTATCTTTCTATATAGGTTTTTTTGTGGTTGTTCTGGTTATCACATTATACACGCATAAATTATCAGTCTATTTTTTATGTTATTCTTTTTTGAAGTATAGTTGATGTACAACATTATATATGTTTCAGGTGTGCAACATAGTGATTCACAATTTCTAAAGGTTATACTTCACTTAAAGTTATTATAAAATATTGGCTGTATTCCTTGTGCTGTACTATATATCCTTGTAGTTTATTTACTTTACACATAGTAGTTTGTACCTCTTAATCCCCTACTCCTATCTGGCCACTCTCCCCTTCCCTCTCTCCACTGGTAACTACTAGTTTGTTCTCTATATCTGTGAGTCTGCTTCTTTTTTGTTATATTCACTAGTTTGTTTTATTTTTTAGATTCCACATATAAGTGACATCATTATCATAGTCTATTGGTGTCAACATTTTACCAGTTCAAATGGAGTGTAAAAAACTTATTTCCTTTTAAGTCCCTTTACTGTCTCCTATTCATAATATAATAGTTGAACTATTTCCTCTATAAACATTGAAAACCATTTGCTTCAATGGTCAAACATAATTTAGGAACTCAAGAAGAGAGTCTATTGTATTTTACCCATATTTTTACTCTTTCTGTTGTTCTTCCTTCCTTTCTGATGTTCCAAGATTCCTTCATCTATTATTTCTTTTCTGTTTCAAGAACTTCCTGTAGCCATTTTTAAAGGGTGGTTTTGCTGGTGACAGAGTCTCTTAGTTTTCTTTCATCTGAGAATACCTTGATTTCCCCTTCATTTCTGAAGGATATTTTTTGAGTATAGGATTTTGGGTTGACAGTCCTTTTAGCACTTGACAAATGTGAACCATGTCCTTCCAGCTTCCATGGTTTCTGATAAGAAATCTAATATCAAATAGTTTTTCTCTTATTGGTGAGGTATTGTTTCTCTATGGTTTTTTTCAAGGTTTTTACTTATTTTTAGTTTTTAGAAGTTTGGTTATGATATCTTGGTGGGGATTTCTTTAGGTTTATCCTATTTTAAATTCCTTTAGCTTCTTGAATGTGTACATTTATGTCTCTTGCCAAATTTTAGAAAATGTTCAGCCATTATTTCTTTGAATGTTTTTTTTCCCATCTTTTTTCTCCTCTCCTTCTAGGACTTCAGTGACACGAATGTTAGAATTTTTATTATGGCCCCATAGATGCCTGAGGCGCTGTTGATTTTTTTTTTCAGTTTATTCTCTCTCTGCACACATTAGGTAATTTCATTGTTCTATCTTCCAGTTCACTGTTTCCTTCCTCTTTCCTCTTCATCGTGCTGTTGAACCCATCAGTTGAGGTTTTTATTTTGGTTATTGTATTCTTCAACTCTAAAATTTCCTTTTAGTTCTTCTTTATGTCTTCTTCCTCTTTTTGTTTGTTTGTTTTTCGATAAGACTTTTTTCCCCATTTGTTTCAAGTATGTTTGTAAATCTTGTTGAAGTAATTTTATGACAGCTGTTTTAAAATCCTTGTCAGATAATTCTAACAACATCTGTGTCATCTCAGTATTGGCATTTTTTTAATTGCCATTTCTTATTCAAATTGAGGTTTTCCTGGTTTTTGTTATGCAGTGATTTTTTTAAAAATTGCATCTGGACATTTTGGGTATTATGTTGTAAGACTCTGGATCTTATTTAAATCTTTTATTTTGGCAGGCCTCCTCCAACATCACACTGGCAGGGGAAGATGCTGCTACATTCCCAATTCGATCTCCTTTGATACCCCTAGGAGGAGGAAAAGGCTGGGTGAGTGTGGAAATCTAAGCTCCCCACTGGACCTTTGCTGACAGGGTGGGGTTAATTTTCCCCATAGCGTTGGGCTGGAGTTGGGTGGTTTTTGTCAAAAATTTTCTGTCTTGCTGGGCTGACCTAGCTAGAGAAAACAGGCTTTAGGTAGAGAGAACAGGACTTTAGCTAAAGAGAATAGGCTTTTCTTGTTCTATTTGTCTGTGTCTGTTGGTGTTTCTGGGTTCCAGGCTACTTCAGCACCCAGTCCAGAATATATAAGGCAAAAGAAAACCCAGAGAATTTACTGCCATGTTGTTTCTAAGGTTCCAAGGTCCTTGGCTGGTGTGTCTTCTCTCAACCTTTCAGAGTGTTCTTATGTTTGTTTTATATACAGTATACATACAGGGATTTGGCTATACCTGGAGAAAGGAATAGGGAGAAATGTACCCACTCTAGCTTCCAGTCATAATCTTTTAACCCTTTTGATGCACCTTCAGTTTCCAAATATTTTGAAATAACTGAGCTCCAGAAAGTTCTATAACCAAGGTAGATATGTGGATTCCTGTGTCAGCTGGTTCCATCAACTAGCGACGTTAGTTTGAGTTGTCATTTGTAACTGGGGATATTAATTTAGGAGCAAATTTACATTGACTGACTTACCTTTTTCACATTGCATTCTGCAAGCTACTTTGGGCCAAATTTCTTTCTTTTCTGAAACCATATGTAATTCTTTAGGCTAAGTCCCTAGTCTCTATCTCCTGCTTGAATTTAAAACCTTTTCCTAATTGGCGAATTAATTTCAGAAAAGTTTGCTTTGGATTTAGAAGTGAAACTGCTTCCTCTAATCTCAAACTGTGTTTCAAATATAGGCTCCATTTGTAGAGTTTACCTGTGAGGTGTGGTTGCTGAGTAAATTTCAGGGTGTTACAAGTTCCTTTCCAAGGGATTGTAAGTTTTGCTCTCAGTCATATGAGTCCTGAAGTAGGGCAGCTCCAGGTTGAGGACCTAGAATATGTGCCTGGATGGAGCTTCCAGAGTGGTGGCTTTGGCAAAGGGGATTAGGGAAGACCCCAGGTGATGAGGGGGCTAGGGCAGCGGTCCCCAACCTTTTTGGCAGCAGGGACTGGTTTTGTGGAAGACAGTTTTTCCATGGACTGGTGGGCAGGGCGGCGGGGGGGAGGGATGGTTCAGGCGGTAATGCGAGCAATGGGGAGCGGCAGATGAAGCTTCATTCACTTGCCCGCTGCTCACCTCCTGCTGTGCCGCTGGGTTCCTAACAGGCTGTGGACTGGTTCTGGTCCACGGCCCGGGGGTTGGGGACCCCTGGGCTAGGAGATGACAAGCAAAGGAAGAGAAATGCATGCTATAAGGAGTGAGAGACCACAGTGGTGTGGTTGAAGCTCCAAAGGCTAGAGACAGGAGACCACCAAATGTGGAATATCCCTGAAAGTTAGTCACTATGACTGACTTTGCCTATCAGGGTGGAGAAAGCCAGATATTTTGTCCTGTATTATCATATTCCAATGAACTATCACAGGAATTGCAAACTCAGATGTCTACAGGGACCACGGTGGTGACATGGTTATGAAAAATATTTCCTTTCTTCTTAGCTCTATAATAAAATCAATAACTCTAGTATGATTATAATTAGCAAAACCTTCCAATGGCTTCCCATCTCACCCAGTAAATGACAGGAACCCACACCATCTCTATCCTATAATCTCTCTGATCTCTTATGTTGTGTACTTATTCAATACTTTGCTCCAAACCACATTAGCTTTTTTTTTAAAGAGAAAGGTTTATTCAGGGAGAAATACATCCCATAGACAGAGTGTGGGCCATCTCGGAAGGTGAGAGTGGCACCAGGGTATGAGGTTGTCAGTTTGTATAGGGGTGGGTAATTTCATAGGCTAATGAGTGGGAGGAGTATTCCAGCTATCTGTGGGAAGAGGTGGGGATTTCCGGATATTGGGCCATTGCCCACTTTTTGACCTTTTGTGGTTGGCCTTGGAACTGTAATGGCGCCTGTGGGTGTGTCATTTAGCTTTCTGATGTGTTACAGTGAGCTCATACTGAGGCTCAAGGTCTAGTGGAAGTTGACTCGTCCGCCATCTTGTACCTATTTGTTTCTAATCAGTTTATGTCTTATCCTTGGGCTATGTCATTCTTTTAAGTGTTGTGCCCTGCCCCCTTCCTGTCTCATTGCCCCCTCAGAGATTTTACTCCCATAATATTATGGGAAGCTGAGGGGCGAAGGTCTGTCTTCTGTAGCTGCTTCAGGGCTGAGTAGGGGCATCAACCCTGCCTGTCAGGGAGTAAAATCTCTGGATGCCTGATCCAGGGGGCCCAGGGGCAGCACAGCTCTTGTTTTGAATCATTATGGGCTGGAATCCTTGCATAGTCATCATCTTGATGTGGAACTGGTTATAACTGCTTCCATGGCCTTTCTATGAATCTCCTTGATGATGAAGTATTTTTTGTAGCAGCCTCAGAGTTCAAGAATAATTATAAATGACAAAAGACTTAAAAGGCATGATTAAACATCTGATTATAGTGTAATCAGTAAAGAAACTTGGTTACAATAACCACAATTACAAATGACTGCATTTAACTTAACATACCATATAATCCTAGTTAAATATTTCTCTTTGAGATACTTTAGGGGCCCTCTAAAGTATCCCAAAGTTAACTGGAGATCAAAAGAATTTTAATTAAAATTTGATATTTGGGAAGTTTTTCAAAAAGTTTCAAAACATTGGCTCAAATAAGATCATAGGTCACAGACTTCCCTGGTAGTGCAGTGGTTAAGAATCTGCCTGCCAATGCAGGCGACATGGGTTCAATCCTTGGTCCAGGAAGATCCCACATGCAACTAATCCCGTGTGCCACAACTACTGAGCCTGTGCTCTATAGCCGACACACCGCAACTACTGAAGCCTGCATGCCTAGAGCCCATGCTCCACAACGAGAAGCCACCACAATGAGAATCCTGCACACTGCAACGAAGAGTAGCCCCTGCTCACCACAACTACAGAAAGCCCACGCACAGCAACTAAGACCCAGCACAGCCAAAACAAAATTAAATAAATAAATAAATAAATAAGTTACCTACTTAAAAAAAAAAGATCGTAGGTCACTATGACACAATACTTATTTTTTTTAACCAAAGTTACAAAAGATCTCAAAAGTAGATATGGTCACTTAAAGGCAAAGAAACTCATACAATCTGTTATCAAAAGCAGCATTCCAAGAAAACTTTGTTCTCTCTCTTTTTTAAAAAAAATATTTATTTATTTGGCTGTGTCAGGTGTTAGCTGCAGCACACGGCATCTTCATTGCGGCATTGCAGGGTCTTTCACTGCAGCGTGTGGGCTCTTCCTTGCAATACATTGGTTTCTGTCTAGTTGTGGCACATAGGCTCAGTAGTTGCGACGTGCAGGTTCCAGAGTGTGCGGGCTCAGTAGTTGTGGTACATGGGCTTAGTTGCCCTGTGGCATGTGGGAATCTTAGTTCCCCTACCAGGGATCAAACCTGTGTCCTCTGCATTGGAAGGTGGATTCTTAACCACTGGACCACCAGGGAAGTCCCCAAAACTTTGTTCTTGTAACAGAGAGAAAAACCAAATCCAAGTCTTACCTTAGCTTACTCCCAACAAAATTCATATACCCAACTAAATTCAATCCAATCTTAGACAATTCTGATCATGCATAACTCTTTTTGGTATTTTTTCATTCATCACACCTTTTACTGAAAACACGTATCTTGCTTTCTTTAAAAATTTTTTTTCCACATTGAGTTATTTTCTTGCTGACAAATTAGTAGTAGATATAATAAGGTCTAGTAAACCTAGGTACAACGTAAGTATTATACTTAACATTGATGACTCTAAAGGCATGTCTATATTAATAAAACCAACAAGCTTAAGCCACTTTCAATACCAGATATCAGTTTAGAACTGAATGTTTTCCAGATGACATGAACCTGAAATTCATTCTAGCCAGATTATTTCTATTTCCGAGTATTTATATAAGCACTTAATTTCCTTTAAGTCAATTAAACAGAGCTCTTTTATGAATTAATTTTTGGCAATACCATACATCTATAGCACACACATAGATACATACGAACACTCAAACACAGAGGCCTCATAGTTCCCATTCCAAAATTTCAGCCATCAGTCAGGTACAGCAATGTAAAACCCATCAGTCTACAAAAGAGGTTGGATTAAAATCTGGTTTCTGGCAGGTGGAACAAGTTAAGCTCACTTGTCTAGATGGCTAAACCCATTTTTACTCATATTTATGGAAAAGATGCTTAAGATTTTTATTTGTTCTTGGTAAGTTCCAAATCATTTACCCCTTTTTTCAAAATTTGCAGTTTAAAAAGATGGCAGAGGGCTTCCCTGGTGGTGCAGTGGTTGAGAATCCGCCTGCCGATGCAGGGGACAAAGGTTTGTTCCCCGGTCCGGGAGGATCCCACATGGCGCGGAGCAGCTGGGCCCGTGAGCCATGGCTGCTGAGCCTGCTCATCCGGAGCCTGTGCTGCACAATGGGAGAGGCCACAACAGTGAGAGGCCTGCGTACTGCAGAGAAAAAAAAAAAAAAGATAAATAGGGAAGGTTTGGGGAGTGGTAAGTGGATTGGTGGGCTTTGGATTATTTTTGGAGCCATACCTCAGGTCCTGTAAAGACTAGATTTATAAAACAAGGACAGTTTTGTTTCGTTTCTTTCTTTTTCAAAGAACTGGGTGGCTACCTCAGTGATATTGAAGGACTGACATACCCATTTACCTATGTTGGAATGTTTTAGTTTTCCTCATTTAACTCAAGGGAGAAGGCCTCCCCAGAAATTCCTATCAGGTATGGTGAGTTTAGTCAGACCAGTGGCCTCCCATTTTGGTAATCTATTTACAATTTTGGGGATCCTCCCTGGGTTTAAGAAATTTTAAAATTATGGCCCTCAGTCTGGCCTTTGACCTGAGGAGGCTTGCCTATAGCCTCATGTGATACCATTTTTAAAGATAGCTGGACAATTTTTAGCCCATTTTTTTCATCCATTCCATTCCTAGCCTTGTAGGCATCCTTGACTTGAATTTTATAAGCACACAGATTGGAGGCATTCATAGCCTTACAGTGTCTGGATTTGACCACTCAAAGGCAAAGAGATGCTGGGAGTCTTGGTTCAGGGAAATGCAAAAAAATAAGTGACCTTTATTTCTAGTACTGTGAACCAGTTCAACAGCCCATAGTTTAAAAACTTAGATGGGGGGGCGGAGTCAAGATGGCAGACTAAGAGGACATGAAATTCGCGTCTCTGCACAACTAGGGCACCTACCAGGCACCAGTGGGTGACCACGTACACCTAAGGGGACAGGAGGAACCCCCAGCAACTCGGTAGGATGTGGGGCATGGGGGGAATGAAGGAGGAGGAGAAGTGGAGGTGGGATAGGACTGGTGCCCCTGAGGGGCATCTGGGGGAGGGGGAAAGGGGGGGCCATTGGGAGGGCAGAGGATCAAAAGGGCGCGTGGCCAGGGTTTCCCCTGCCCACATGGGCCCCCAGGAGCCTGCTGAGATCCCAGACCTGATCCTTTGCCTACTGAGGCCCCTTCCAGCCACGCGGGTCCTGAGGGAATGGGAGGGAGGGAAGGGGGAGCAAAAGTAAAGACCAGATCTGTGGGACCAGCACCCCTGAGGGGAGGCGGGGGAGGGGAGGAGTTTCTACACTGAGTGGGACCCACCCACGGTTAGGGGTCCAGCGGTGACGGGGGAGACCCTGGGGGGTGGTGGCAGAGGAATGGAAGGGAACGTGGCCAGTGCTTTCCCTGTCCACTTAGGCATTGGGGAGCCTGTTGGGCTCCTGGGCCTAATCCTCTACCCTTGGAGCCTCCCTCCTGCCACAAAGTGCCCAAGTCCCACCTGTACACCGCCACCCAGAGCCTAATAAATCTTTTATGTTTCTAATTTTATTTTATTCTTTATACTTTGTTATTGTTCTGCTCCTTTGGGCTTCTTCCCCCCTCCCTTTTTTTTCTTTTTTCTGTTATTGTTTTGTTTTACCTTGTTGCAGTTGTTTCAATTATATTTTTTTTCTAATATATTTTTTAATCTCTCTAATTTTATTTTATTTTTTATTCTTTGTTATTGTACTACTCCTTTTCTTCCTTTCTTTCTTTTTTTTGCCACATCACGTGGCTTGTGAGATTGTGGTTCCCAGGCCAGAGGTCGGGCCCAAGCTCCTGTGGTGGGAGCACTGAGTCCAAACCACTGGACTAACAGAGGACCACAGACCCCAGGGAATATTAATTGAAGTGAGGCCTCCCAGAGGTCCTCATCTCGAAGCCCTGGCTCTATCCAACTGCCTGCAAACTCCAGTGCTGGATGCCTCAGGCCAAACAAGCAGTAAGACAGGAATACAGCCCCACCCATCCAAAAAAAACAAAAACAAAAAGGAAACGACAAAAAAAATATGTTACAGACGAAGGAGCAAGGTAAAAACCTACAAGAACAAATAAATGAAGACAAAATAGGCAAGCTACCTGAAAAAGAATTCAGAGTGATGATAGTAAAGATGATCCAAAATCTCAGAAACAGAATGGAGAAAATACAAGAAACAAGGATCTAGAAGAACTAAAAAGCAAACAAACAATGATGAACAACACAATAACTGAAATTAAAAATACTCTAGAAGGAATTAACTGCAGAATAACTGAGGCAGAATGGATAAGTGAGCTGTAAGATAAAACAGTGGAAATAAGTGCTGGGGAGCGGAATAAAGAAAAAAGAATGAAAAGAATTGAGCACAGTCTCAGAGGCCTCTGGGACAACATTAAACGCACCAACATTTGAATTACAGGGGTCCCAGAAGAAGAGAAAAAGAAAGGGTCTGAAAAATATTTGAAGAGATTATAGTAAAAAACTTCCCTAACATGGGAAAGGAAATAGTCAATCAAGTCCAGGAAGTGCAGAGTCCCATAGAGGATAAACCCAAAGAGAGACATTCTGAGACACGTATTAAACTATCAAAAATTAAATACAAAGAAAAAATATTAAAAGCAGAAAGGGAAAAGCAACAAATAACATACAAGGGAATCCCCATAAGGTTAACAGCTGATCTTTCAGCAGAAACTCTGCAAGCCAGAAGGGAGTGGCAGGACATATTTAAAGTGATAAAAGGGAAAAACTTACATCCCAGATTACACTACCTGGCAAGGATCTCATTCAGATTTGATGGAGAAATCAAAAGCTTTCCAGACAAGCCAAAGCTATGAGAATGCAAGACCACCAAACCAGCTTTACAACAAATGCTAAAGGAACTTCTCTAAGTGGGAAACACAAGAGAAGAAAAAGACCCACAAAAACAAACCCAAATCAATTAAGAATATGGTAATAGGAACATACATATTGATAATCACCTTGAATGTAAGTGGATTAAATGCTCCAACCAAAAGAGACAGACTGGCTGAATGGATACAAAAACAAAACCCTTATATATGCTGTCTACAAGAAACCCACTTCAGATATAGGGACATACAACTGAAAGTGAGGGGATGGAAAAAGATAATCCATGCAAATGGAAATCACAAGAAAGCTGGAGCAATACTCATATCAGATAAAATAGACTTTAAAATAAAGACTGTTACAAGAAACAAGGAAGGACACTACATAATGATCAAGGGATAAATCCACGAAGAAAACATAACAATTATAAATATTTATGCACCCTACATAGGAGCACCTCAAAACATAAGGCAAATGCAAACAGCCATAAAAGGAGAAATCGACAGTAACACAATAATAGTGGGGGACTTTAACACCCCACTTACATGAATAGACAGATCATCTAGACAGAAAATAAATAAGGAAACACAAGCTTTAAATCACACAATAAATCAGATAGATGTAATTGATATTTTTTAGGACATTCCACCCAAAAGCCAAAGAATACAGTTTATTCTCAGTGCACATGGAACGTTCTCCAGAATAGATCACATCTTGGGTCACAAATCAAGCCTTGGAAAACTTAAGAAAATTGAAATCATATCAAGCTTCTTTTCCGACCACAACACTATGAGATTAGAAATCAATTATAGGAAAAAAGCTGTAAAAAACACAAATACATGGAGGCTAAACAGTGCTCTGCTAAATAAACAAGAGATCACTGAAGAAATCAAAAAAGAAATTAAAAAATACCTAGAAAAAAATGACAACAAAACCACGATGATCCAAAACCTATGGAATGCAGCAAAAGCAGTTCTAAGAGGGAATTTCATAGCAATTCAAGCTCACCCCAAGAAACAAGAAAAATCTCAATCGAACCTCATACCTAAAGCAACTAGAAAAAGAACAAAGAAAATCCAAAGTTAGTAGAAGGAAAGAAAACATAAAGATCAGAGCAGAAATAAATGAAATAGAAATGAAGAAAATAATAGCAAAGATCAATAAAACTAAAAGTTGGTTCTTTGAGTAGATAAACAAAATTGATAAACCTTTAGCCAGACTCATCAAGAAAAAAAGGGAGAGGACTCAAATCAATAAAATTAGAAATGAAAAAGGAGAGATTACAACTGACACTGCAGGAATTTAAAAGATCATAAGAGACTATTACAAGCAACTATATGCCAAAAAAATGGACAATCTGAAAGAAGATGAACAAATTCTTGGAAAGGTACAACTTTGCAAGATTGAACCAGGAAGAATTAGAAAATATAAACAGACAAATCACAGGTAATGAAACTGAAACTGTAATTAAAAATCTTCCAACAAACTAAAGTCCAAGACCAGATGGCTTCACAAGTGAATTCTATCAAACATTTAGAGAAGAGTTAACGCCCATTCTTCTCAAACTCTTCCAAAAAATTGTGGAGGAAGGAACACTCCCAAACTCATTCTATGGGGCCACCATCATCCTGATACCAAAACCAGACAAAGATATTACAAAAAAAAGAAAACTATAGACCAATATCACTGATGAACATAGATGCAAAAATCCTTCAAAAAATACTAGCGAACAGAATCCAAGAACACATTAAAAAGATCATACACCATGATCAAGTGGGATTTATCCCAGGGATGCAAGTATTCTTCAATATATGCAAAACAGGGACTTCCCTGGTGGCGAGTGGTTAAGAATCTGCTTGCCAATGCAGGGGACATGGGTTCAAGCCCTAGTCTGGGAAGATCCCACATGCCTCGGAGCAACTAAGCCCGTGTGTCACAACTACTGAGCCTGCGTGCCACAACTACTAAAGCCCGTGTGCCTAGAGCCCATGCTCCACAAGAGAAGCCACCACAATGAGAAGCCTGTGCAACTCAACAAAGAGTAGCTCCTGCTCACTGCAACTAGAGAAAGCTCACGTGCAGCAAAGAAGACCCAACACCATCAAAAACAAGTAAATAAATGAATAAATAACTTTATAAAAACAAGATATGCAAAACAATCAATGTGATACACCATATTAACAAATTAAAGAATAAAAACCATATTATCTCAATAGATGCAGAAAAAGCTTTTGACAAAATTCAACATCCGTTTATGATTAAAACGCTGCAGAAAGTGGGCATAGAGGGAACCTACCTCAACATAATAAAAGTCATATATGAAAAACCCACAGCAAACATCATTCTCAATGGTGAAAAACTGAAAGCATTTCCTCTAACATCAGGAACAAAACAAGGACGTCTACTCTTGCCACTATTATTCAACATAGTTTTGGAAGTCCTAGCCACAGCAATCAGAGAAGAAAAAGAAATAAAAGGAATACAATTGGAAAAGAAGTAAAACTGTCACTGTTTGCTGATGACATGATACTATACATAGAAAATCCTAAAGATGCCACTAGAAATCTACTAGAACTAATCAATGAATTTGGTAAAGTTGCAGGATACAGAATTAATGCACAGAAATCTCTTGCATTCCTATACACAAACAATGAAAGATCAGAAAAAGAAATTAAGGAAACAATCCCATTTACCATCACAACAAAAAGAATAAAATACCTAGGAATAAACCTAGCTAAGGAGGCAAAAGACCTGAATGCAGAAAACTATAAGACACCTATGAAAGCAATCAAAGATGACACAAACAGATGGAGAGATATGCCATGTTTCTGGATTGGAAGAATCAGTTGTGAAAATGACTATACTACCCAAAGCAATCTTTGCAATCCCTATCAAATTACCAATGGCATTTTTCAGAGAACTAGAACAAGAAATTTTACAATTTGTATGGAAACAAAAAAGACCCTGAATATCCAAAGCAATCTTAAGAAAGAAAAATGGAGCTGGAAGAATCAGGCTCCCTGACTTCAAACTATACTACAAAGCTACAGTCATCAAGACAGTATGGTACTGGCACCAAAACAGAAATATAGATCAATGGTACAGGATAGAAAGCCCAGAGATAAACCCACACACATATGGTCACTTTATCTTTGACAAAGGAGGCAAGGATATACAATGGAGAAAAGACAGCCTCTTAAATCAGTGATGCTGGGAAAAATGGACAGATACATGTAAGAGAATGAAATTAGAACACACCCTAACACCATACAGAAAAATAAACTCAAAATAGATTGAAAACCAAATGTAAGGCCAGACACTATAAAACTCTTAGAGGAACACATAGACAGAACACTCTGACATAAATCGCAGCAAAATCCTTTTTGACCCACCTCCTAGAGTAAGGGAAATAAAAACAAAAATAAACAAATGGGACCTAATGAAACTTAAAAGCTTTTTCACAGAAAAGGAAATCATAAACAAGATGAAAATACAACCCTCAGAATGGGAGAAAATATTTTCAAATGAAACAATGGACAAAGGATTAATCTCCAAAATATAAAAACTGCTCACGCAGCTCAATATCAAGAAAACAAACAACCCAACCCCCAAATGGGCAGAAGACCTAAATAGATATTTCTCCAAAGAAGACATATAGATGGCTAAGAGGCACATGAAAAACTGCTCAACATCTCTAATTATTAGAGAAATGCAAATCAAAACTACAATGAGGTATCACCTCACACCAATCAGAATGGCCATCATCAAAAATTCTATAGACAGTTAATGCTGTAGAAGGTATGGAGAAAAGGGCACCCTCTTGCACTCTTGGTGGGAATGTAAATTGATACAGCCACTCTGGAGAACAGTATGGAGGTTCCTTAAAAAACTAAAAATAGAACTGTATGACCCAGCCATCCCACTACTGGGTATATACCCTGAGAAAACCATAATTCAAAAAGAATCATGTACCACAATGTTCACTGCAGCACTATTTACAATAGCTAGGACATGGAAGCAACATAAGTGTCCATCGACAGATGAATGGATAAAGAAGATGAGGCACATATATACAATGGAATATTACTCAGACACAAAAAGAAACAAAATTGAGTTATTTGTAGTGAGGGGGATGGACCTAGAGTCTGTCATACAGAGTGAAGTAAGTCAGAAGGAGAAAAACAAATACCGTATGCTAACACATATATATGGAATCTAAGAAAAAAAAATGTCATGAAGAGCCTAGGGGTAGGACGGGAATAAAACACAGACCTACTAGAGCATGGACTTGAGGATATGGGGAGGGGGAAGGGTAAGCTGTGACGAAGTGAGAGAGTGGCATGGACATATATACACTGCCAAATGTAAAATAGATAGCAAGTGGGAAGCAGCCGCATAGCACAGGGAGACCACCTGTGTGCTTTGTGACCACCTAGAGGGGTGGGATAGGGAGGGTGGGAGGGAGGGAGATGCAAGAGGGAAGAGATATGGGAACATATGTATAACTGATTCACTTTGTTGTAAAGCAGAAACTAACACACCATTGTAAAACAGTTATACTCCAATAAAGATGTTAAAAGAAATAATAAAAACTTAGATGGGGTGGAATGGAGACCTCCTCTGGCTTGGGACTGGTGTAGACTCCTCCGGCCAAAAGCAATTGTTTTTCTTGGTGGTTGTCTTCCCCGTGAGGGTCTCCAGCTTGGACTATTGTCTGGAATTTAGTGAGCAAGTCCCTTCCCAACAAGGGGAGGGGGCACTCAGGCATGAGTAGAAAGTGATGTGCAAAGGTAAAATTTCCTAGCAAGCAGTTGAGGGGAGGGGTGAACTGCTTGGTTTTGGGCTTTCCATCAATCCCCATTATCATACAGGTTTGGGAGGACAGGGGTCCAGGGAAATCAGTCAGCACAGAGCAGGCAGCTCCCATATCTAATAAGAAAATAACTTTCCCACCTGCCACATCAAGGGTTACCTGAGGCTCTGCCAGAGAAATGACCAGGTGTCCTTTGGGAGCTGGGGAGGGTCCCAGGTCCCAGCAATCTTCAGTCCTCTTGGCCATCATTGGTTTGGGGTCCCCAAGTCCAATGGGGACCTGGGACAGGTCCCACTGGAGGCAGTCCCACTTCCAGTGGCCCTCTTGTTTGTATGTTGGGCAGGGTCCCAGTGGACTTTTCCCATACAGGGAGCATTTGTTCTTCCAGTGGCCCTCTTGGCCACGCTTAAAACAGTTGTTTTCTCAGTGAGACAGTGGCTCTGATGCAGGCTTCCTGGATCCTGTCCTCACCACAGGTCTTTGCAAGGGAGGGTAACCCTGAGGTGGTGCAGGGGTAGAGCTGCCTCCAGTAATTGTGCTGTTAGCTGTTGTCCCTGAATCCTTTTTGCCTCTTCAACCCTATCTCTATTGTTAAATACTCCAAAGGCCAAATCCATGATCTGGTTTATGGGGAGGGTCTAGGGTCTCCAGCTCCCCAGATGGGGCATTAGGGGTAAATAGTGTGGAAGACTGTCTCCCCTCAGAACTGGGGGAGGTAGGATATCCCGGTTGTGGACCTCGGGGAGGTTGACTCATAAGGGTATCTAAAACATCAGGCTTCTGTGGGGGAAGAGGCACTTTGAAGGGATGTGAGCCAGGCACACACAGCAAGAGTTCGTTCAGACCTGTATATTGGAATAGGGTCATGGACATTTGGACATATAGAACTTCCCCTCATTTACCTTACATTTTACTAAACAGGTCCAGCTGCAAGATGGTGTTGTGATTCGGTGACCCATTTTCTGGCCAGATCTCTTGGTCCCCTAGTTTGTATTGGGGTCATGCAGTACTGCAAAAGAAAATAAATTTATTTTTTCTTAAACCATCCTGTCTAAATTTTCCCCAATTAGCTAAGCACAAATCCTAGCAGGAAGTTCCTCAGGATGCTTGTAGATGCTCCATTTTTTGTTGGGATGTCTTGACAAGACGTCGGTCTGATGGATCCTGGACAGATGGTAGTTATTTGTCCTGGTGTTCTCCCAGTGTCAACAGTGGGGTCCCTATGAGCACTGAAAATCTGCCTGGTCAGTTAGCCTGAGGAGGCCCCTTCGATTAGTCAAGGAAGCAAGAGCCAGGGGGAGAAAAAGCAGCCAGAGTCTCAGGGTCTAAATCCTTCAGAGACGGAGGAGACCTAGGCCCTGAGCCAAGTAAACAGGTTAACTTTATCCCTACTGAAACAAAAGAAAGAGAAACAAATAGAGCCAAACGGTAGGGCTGGAGGACCACAAGGCAGTGACAACAATACAAGGCAAAAACTCTCCTCAGGATGTGGTCCTTGTGATGTTGAGGAGGGCTACCTCTCCACAGAAGAGGCAATGCCCAGCCTGCTGACAAAGCCAGCAAGGAGGCTCAAGGATCAATAGACAGTCCAAGAGGTCAGGAGAGAAGGAGGATATAAGAGAAATCCAGGACAGGAGGGAAGGTGTACAGCCAGGAGGCTTCCCAAGGGAGATGCGTAAGCCTGCTGAGAAAGGTGCTCTCCTGCTCTCTCCGCTCAGGGTTGATAAAGTCTGCCCACGAACCCCACGAGAGAAGTGCTCTCCCACACTTCCATTCGGGGGTGCAATATCTGGGGTGAAGATCCCGGGGGAAAAAAAAAAAAAAAAAAAGGAAGACTGGGACTAGGAAGGTGCACAGCCACGACGCTTCCTCGGAGGGAAGGGACTGCGACCCTCTCGAGGGAAGTGCTTCCCTACAACATCCGGTCGGGTGTGCAATGAGGCTGTAAGCCCTGAGAACACTGGGGGACCGCCGGGCACAACTCTAAAGGGGGACTCACGGAGTCCCCCAGTTTGGATCCCTGATGCAGTTCCAGCGTCCCAGAACTGGACTGGGAGGAAGAAGGGGTATGGAGGGGGAATTGGGCTCGAGGAGCCACAGGGGAAACTCGCCCAAACAAGCTGTCAGTTACTTGCCGTGGGGTCTTAATTTGTATGTCCGGTGGTCGTCCTGGTGGATCTTCTCCAGTCCAAAGAGAAAGCGATAGTAGAATGAGAAAGATCAGGGGAGAAAAGCCTTGGCCTCGATGGGCTCCTCTACTGCCAGAGAACTGGCCTCTGCCCGATCCAGCAGGGGGCTGGAGGGCATTGACTAGCAGTAGTGTGGGGCTTTTGAGGGCCATGTGAGGAGGGATGCCCTTTGGGGCACTGGTGGGGGATGTCAAGGCAGGAGAGATGCAAATGGGAGACTAACGTAGTAGGCAAGATGGCTGGTTATAGGGTGCCCGTGGGACGCCTCCCTAGGCTCCTTAAACAATCTGGGGTGAATTGGGAAGGGCTGGGTTTCTGCAAGGCAGGTGTGGACAAATCCAGAGAAAAACTGCTTTGTTGCTAATACTATGCCTCTACCCTTTAAAATTGAAATAACTTTAAAAGTTTTTTCTCTTATTGTAATAATAGTACATGCTTATAAAAATTTCAGAAAATTTAGAGAAGTATGAAGAAGAATATAAAAGTCATTTGAACTCCCACTATGTAGTGATAACCACTGTTAACTCTTGAATAATAGTTTCCTGGATTTTTAAATATCCAGGGAGCCAAAGGATATTATACATATATATGTATAAGTATACATACCTTATTATATATACACACATATACATGTACATATACAACACATTCATATATATACATACACATATCTAATGATTGAGAGAATCTTATTCTATTACCTTCCTCTTGGGGCCAGATGTTGGCTGGCACCAAACCTTCCCAGGAATCAATCAGGAGAAAGGTTGAAGAGCTATTGACACAGGAGTAAAGTGATCACCACGACCCTCAAAACTTCAATAAAGTCAGCAAAAACTCACCAAAGTCTTAGTGGGAGTGGATTTGTTGTGAAAGGACTAAGTTTTACATCTGAGTTTTATGAGGTGAAATAAGATCAGTGCACAGGGGTACAGAAGTACAGAGGCAGTTGGAAACATGAAGAAGTAAACTTCAGGGGAGGGTGTTGAACTCTCAAAGGCCTTGAAGTTGGTGTTAATCTAATATAAGTTTCATGGGCTCTTCAAAGCCAGTTCAACCCCAATGGGGCCCTTAGCTACTATCTGGCTCATTTTCTCTCTCTCTCTCTCTCTCTCTCTGCATATGTATATATTAATACATACACACATATATATTCATATATTAGCACACACATATATGTGTATATATACATATATATCTATATAATTTTAAAAGAAATTACCATACAAGTTGTATTGTCTGATATCCTTTTTAATTTTTATTTAATTTTATTTTTTAAAATTTTTATTGAAATATAGTTGATTTACAATGCTGTGTTTGTTAGTTTCAGGTATATAGCAAAGTGATTCAGTTATATATATACTCTTTTTTTTACATTCTCTTCCATTATAGGTTATTACAAGATATTGAGTATAGTTTCCTGTGCTATATAGTAGGTCCTTGTTGGTTATCTATTTTGTATATAGTGGTATGTATATTTTAATCCCAAACTCCTAATTTATTCCTCCTGGCCCTTTCCCCTTTGGTAACCATAAGTTTGTTTTCTACGTCTGTGAGTCTATTTCTGTCTTGTAAATAAGTACATTTGTATCATTTTTTTAGATTCCACATATAAACTTGATATCTGTTTTTTAAAAAAGAAATTATTATACAAGTTGTGTAATGTGATTTTTTTTTTTTTTACTTAACAGCATATCTTAAATAACTTTGTGTCAGGAAAAACATATCCAGATTGTGATTTTTTAATAGCAGTAGGATATTCTACTGTGTGATTGGATCAAAATATATTTAACTCTTCCATGATTGAACATTTAGATTATTTCGGTTTTTCACTGTTACAAACAATGCCACAATAAATGTCTTGGACATATATTGATTTGTATTTTCCTAATAATTTTCTAGGATAAATTCCTAGGAGTAGGATTGCTGGGTCCATTTTGAAGGTTTTGTGGTACAAATTACCAAAGTATCCTTCACAAAAAAGGTAGCAATTATTCTCTCACTAATCCTGTATGAGGGGTCATTTTCCTATATGCTTACTGTAACTAGATATGATGATTCTTATGTATTTTTGGCAATCTGTTAGCTGAGGAATTATGGAGCTTTTTAAAAAATTGTTTTACTTATCTCTTTATAGCAAGGATATATTTCCTCCTTTTTGAATTGAATGACTATAGAAATGTAACTTCCTTAACACGTTTATTTTAAATATGTTCTAGTTTTTAATTTTGCCATTGTTTCATTACATTTTCTGTCAATATAAAAGTTTTCTTGTTTTATTTTTAAGTATACTTAAATGTAATCTTGTGCTTCACGGTTCTGCCTTTGGTGTCATGCTAAAAGACCTTTATTTACCCTACAGGTGGAAAATGATTCACCTATTCCACACTTTTTCTAGTACTTTTATAGTTTAAATTTTAGTTAAACTTACATAATTTTATTTTTGGCCATGTTGGCTCTTCGTTGCTGCACGCAGGCTTTCTCTGGTTGTGGTGAGCGGGGGCTCCTCTTCGTTGTGGTGCACAGGCTTCTCATTGCGGTGTCTTCTCTCGTTGTGGAGTACAGGCTCTAGGTATGCAGGCTTCAGTAGTTGCAGCACATGGGCTCAGTAGTTGTGGCTCACGGGCTTAGTTACTCCACGGCATGTGGTATCTTCTCGGACCAGGGATCAAACCTGTGTCCCCTGCATTGGCAGGCGATTCTTAACCACTGTGCCCCTACTTAAATTTTTAAACACACCTGATATATATTTTTCATGGAAGGTTAAGGCAATGATTTAACCTTTTTTTTTCAAATAGGTAGCCAAGTGTGCCAACACCCTTATTCCCTCTGATTTGAAATGTCTGATTTATGAAAATCTTTGACCCCAAACTGGTGGAAACTGAGAAATGCAAGAAACACATATGGAACCTACTTGTCCATGACTAATGCTACCCTTATGATATGAAACTTTTGCATTCCAGAGCTGCATTCCACACTAACCCCACTATAATACATACTTGTTTGCTATTGGCATTCTACCCTCGTAGGCTTGCATGATTTTGAGCATACTACGCAGTCTGTTCACTAAGCATCCAGAAGGGCATGCCCAATTTTTCTTCTGAAGAGCAAACAGTTTTGTGCTAAACCATCTGAAAATGAAAAATTACAAGAGAGACCTACATTGTGTATCTACTCTAGGCTTAAAAAAAATGAATTAGCTTTCTTTCTCTTCTAAGCCTTAGAGAAGTTTCCTCCTTTGTACCAACTTGTAGAAGACAGTAAGCTGACAGCACCTTTAAATGACACTGTTTCTGCTCCAGCAGTTAAAACTTGCTCCTAAGTGCCTTGAATCTGGTTTTAGGCTGGGAACTACAGTGGAATCTCCATTAACTTGGGCCTCTGGGTCTGACACGTGAGGGAAAGTCATCTTTGCTTGGATTTCAAGACTCTTATTCTTAGTAATGTCAAACACAAGGCTCCAGGGAAGAGGAGAGCCTTCTGTCTGAACACTGTTTACTAACTTTTTTATTCTGTCACACTCTAAAATTATTTACCGAGAAACCAGGTACTAAACAAATCTTTTTAGAAAATGTGAACTCATGATTATACCCTACTTTATATTACAGTTATTTGTATATTTAGCTCCCTTACTAAATTGTATACTTCTTGGGGGCAGAGCCTTTGTCTTATACATATTTGTCTCCTCCTGGGGCACCTAATGCAGAGCTGGGGACCCAGAAATGCAGTGTCCTTAATACAGGCTTTGGCTTTAGACGGAACAAACATAGCAACCTGTCTCCATACGGTTAAGTGTATGACAGTAGGCAAGCGGCTTAACCTCTTGCAGCCTTAGTTACTTATCTGCAAAATGGGGATCATATTCTCTCTCTTCCCTCTTTCCTCCCCTTCTTTCTTTCTTTAACAAACACTTACTGAGCACCTACTCAGTGCCAGCACCAGGGGACACAAGATAAAATAATGAATAACATAGGAATGGTCTTTGTTCTCCTGAAACTGTTTGAGGATTAAGAGGGCTGACAAGGATGAGCATGGTGAGGAAATAAAATGTGAGCTAGGTAGATGAGAAGTGGGTAGGATTGGAGAGATGTTATTCACTAAATGAGTGCTAATTGGGAGAAGCAAAGGGAATGTGATTCCTTTTTTTTTTTTTTTTTTTGCGGTATGCGGGCCTCTCACTGTTGTGGCCTTTCCCATTGCGCACAGGCTCCGGACGCACAGGCTCAGCGGCCATGGCTCACGGGCCCAGCCGCTCCACGGCATGTGGGATCCTCCCGGACCGGGGCACGAACCCGTGTCTCCTGCATCTGCAGGCGGATTCTCAACCACTGCGCCACCAGGGAAGCCCAGGGAAGCCCAGGGAAGCCCTTGTGATTCCTTTTAAAAGGTATGATTGATTACCAATGGAAGAGAAAGAGAAGAACAAAGAAAGGAGATAAGAGAGAAATGAAAAGGAAATAGGAGATGTGGATGCAAATGAAAATGAAAAGAGAAGGTAGAAAGGGGGAGGTGAAGAACAGGCAGGAGTTTAAGCTGGTGGATTAGCTGAGCTGTATCTAGACTTATCATCAGGACATAAAAGTGTCGCTAAATTGTGGCTGGAAATGTGGTTAGCAAATCTCCCAGTCCAGTACTCTCAACTCACTCATTGCTGGATCCTGTGAGCTGCCTTCCCTGTCCTTCTAGCTTAGAGTTAGTGATGGAATATAAAGGGACAGGAAAACCAAGGATAACTCAGAGGTCGAGAGTTTGTGTGACCGGAGTAATAATGACACCATTCATAGGAATAGAAAAGTGAGGCATAGAAATTAGTTAGGTCTTGAGTTTGGTTTAAAACCTAAGTTTCAGGTGTGAGCAGCTTGTCCAGGTGGAGATAACTGATGGCTAGTTGGAGGTTGGAATGTGATTTGGGGAAAAGGTCCCTTTATAAATACACGTCTGAAAAATGCACATTGAAGTCATGAAATTGCGTAATTCCTGAGGGAAAGAACAGAGACAAAGATAAACCAAAGAGCAAATACTGAATTTTAGGGTCATCACCTGGGTGGTAATTAGGTTCCTTCAGGTGGCAAGAGGAGGAAGGACTACAATGAGAGGAAATTAGAGTTGCCTGTGGAAGAAGAGCCAAAGGAGTATCATGGCAGTGAACCCAAGAGGAGAAATTTCTAGAGAAAGATGGCAGGTGACCACTGGTGATAAGTGATACTGTGTACAGATTAAAGACACTAAGGACAAAGGGAAGAGCTGTTGGATTTGAGGGTAAGATCAGTGGTGACTTTTAGGAACTACTTCATTGAGGTGAAAGAAAGGGACGTTCACTGCTAAGGGACAAGTGAACAATCAAGAGTGAACGCATTGACCAGAGAGCCCTCCAGTGTGGGTATCACCTGGGTGCTTATTAGAAATGCAGATTCTCAGGTCCTTACCTACTCAGAATCTGCCTTCGAACGCTGTTCCCCAGGTGATTCACATGCAAGCAGTGTTGGAGCAGCTGTAGAGTCCTTGTTCAGGGTGACTGGTAGGGAAAGAACGTTGACAGTAGTATCTTGAGGCAACAGCACAGCCTCAAGAAGCATCTCTTAGAATAGGGGAGATGGGCACAGGTTTTTAGCCAGAAAGGAAGGGATAGGAGGAGGGGAAGATGTTCAAAAGGTGAAGAGAGAGTTGATGAAGAAAGGAAGTGTATGGAACCAGGAGTAGGAAGAGAGAAACTTCTTCCTCTGCAAGAAGGAAGGAGGTGCCGGGAGTGGAGAGGGAGGGGCGGTCACGGAAAGTGGAGAAAAAGTGGTGGTTTTCTCATATAACACATGGCCTTGAGGACAGGGGCTGACCTCCATCATCTATTTGTGGACCATCCTAAGACATTGCTGTACCTTAGTAATGATTCATGGAAGGAAAACAGGTAGGCAGAGTGAATCTTGGCAAAAACAGAATTATTCGTTGCCGTTGTGATTTCTGGGGCGCTGCAAAGAGACTAGTACCCAAAATTCATTCCTCTATTTTTAAAAAAATGTGTTTCTTGTTAAATGGTTTATAGCATCTTAAGGAATATTTTAAAATAATATCTCTCTCACATGTGGTTTCTTGAAAGTGGAAGGTCATGCTAAAATTAAATTTTCCTGCAGTTAATAGGAGTTTAGTATTCAAGCTTTGTGCTGGGGCCAGTAGTAATTTGCAAACTGGTTTAACAGGTAAAACAAAAAAAGAATGAAAAGGGATACAGGGTAGCTAAAAAAAGAACTCTGAAGATTTTTTTTTTAAATGGAGAAATTAAAATTCAGTTTCTTTTGGTTTTCCTTTTGCTAAGTCCAGGCCTACTACATAATTAGAGTGTATGTTTATTCAGGATGTCATAAGAAAATATTTGCAAAGCACCTTTACTGATGGAATGGATGTAACAAGAAGGTATGCGAGTTAATAGAACGATCTGCAGGCCAGATGCTGCTGCTTAATGTTTGATTTCCAAAAGAAAACCACAAAAACCTTTTATTGTAAAAATGGTTAGCATTGTTTGAAAAATTTGCTCCAGAGGAGAAACATGTCATAAGAATTTGTAAGGGGACACAGTCTTTCTTCCCTTAACCTTCTTTCCCTCATGTTCTTAAAATCAGAAGTGATTTTTGAACCAGAGCTTTTTAAAAAAGATTTGGGGCTTCCCTGGTGGTGCAGTGGTTAAGAATCCACCTGCCAATGCAGGGGACACGAGTTCTGGGGAACTCGTGTGTGTTCAGGGGACACACAGCCCTGGTCTGGGAGGATCCCACATGCCGTGAGCAATTAAGCCCGTGTGCCACAACTACTGAGCCTGTGCTCTAGAGCCCTTGAGCCCCAACTACTGAGCCCACAAGCCACAGCTACTGAGCCCACGAGCCACAACTACTGAGCCTGTGTGCCACAACTACTGAAGCCCGTGTGCCTAGAGCCCATGCTCCACAAGAGAAGCCACCATAATGAGAAGCCCGTGCACCACAACAAAGATTAGCCCCCCTCACTGCAACTAGAGAAAGCCTACGTGCAGCAACAAAGACCCAATGCAGCCAAAAATAAATTAAAAAAAAAAAAAGATTTGTACAAGTTTCTTGTGTCTTCCCATTGACCCATATTTTGATAGAGGGAGGCTGACGTGTGGAAGAGAGTATGATTATGAGAAATGCGTGGTGAGTGGTGGGTAGGAGAGGCTGATAAAGGTGGAAGAACAATAGTACAGAGAAGTTTTGCACACCAAAGGGAAATTTCTCCTGCTTCACAAATTTCCTTTGGGTTGCTGTAAAATGTCTTCCTTCAATTCATGTGTGCTTAATATTCATGTTATGTGCATGGCCCAATAGTTATTTACAAACTTGTCTTAAAAATTGTTCTAATTGTTTATCCATGGTTTTTGTTTTTCTAACATGAAAGTTCAATTTTCCAATAAGCTATTTTGAGTTAAGATTGGAAATATGCTCCCCACTCCCTATTTTTCCTTTCTTTCTTTTTAACTGATTGTGAATTAAAGCAGAGACATAATGTACTCTGTACACTAGGCAGAGTTTGATATTTTTTTAATCCAGTGCAAATATAGTGAGTTGATTGAAATACATCTAGAATCTTAGATCGTTTGTCAAGCAAACATGCTATGTCTGCCTCAAAGTCACAGTGGTCCCAGCTATTTTCATTTTATAAGAAAACTGGTTTCATGCAATTTCACAGTGGAGATTTTTTTTACTCTTTTTAAATTTTTAAAAAATTTTATTCAAGTATAGTTGATTTACAACATTGTGTTAATTTCTACTGTACAGCAAAGTGATTCAGTTATACATATTCTTTTCCATTATGGTTTATCATAGGATATTGAATATAGTTCCCCGTGCTATACAGTAGGGCCTCGTTGTTTATCCTGACTTAGCTTTTTTCTTTCTTTCTTTTTTCTTTTCCACAGTGGAGATTTTAAGTTGAAGTTAAGAAGTCTTAACTTGTTCTCACCTACTTGGCCTGAGTTTAAAATCTTGTAATTTAGGCAGATAGTTGCAGAACAAAAATCCAGCTAAAGCATGTGAAGAATAAGTAATAGTTGTTATGACAATATGCCCTCCTCTCTCCTAGCTGTCAGGAAGGGATCCCTGTCATCACTTCTCAGAAATGTCTGTCAGTGCTATCTACCACCACAGATCTCTTCCTCAGGGTAGTTTCAGTGAACGGTATGGGCATCTCACCCAAGTGGAAAATTCCTGTCACTGACATGTGCCAGCAGGTAGGTGGGGTTTCAAAGAACTGCAATTGCTTGTTGTATTAAAATTCTCCTGAGACAGAAAATCATATCTTGCACACCCCGGAATTTATTTATTTTTTCTTTTGCTCCAAGAAAAGGACTAGTTGAAAGAAAGTTAGAACATGTGTGAACTAGGATAGCAGGGTTTTAACAAAGTTCTGGTAATGGCAGTCGCTGTGCAAGAAGACAGCCCAGTGGTACCTTCTCCCCTCAGCTTCAAGCAACTTAGTAAACACCCCTCATCTCTGGAGTTCAGAGGCAAGGTCTCTTGGCCTCACTAGTGGGGTGACTTTACTGTGGTCTGGTGAGCAGACCATCTCATCGCAATAGCAATCAGGCCTCTGAGTTACTACTTGGAGGGAAGCTGGCAGCATCTGAGTTCTCCCTTTAGGATTCTTGCCAAAGTTTACAAACTCAGATGCTTACAAGGGACAGACAGGTGATGTAACAGAGCAAGGCAGGCAGATGGAGACTTGGAGAACCAGAAAACTCTTGCCCAGTACGAGGCCCTGGCATGGTTCAGAGTGGCCAGCCCTTCTCAGCTCCATCTCGTTGTTGTTGTACATGAATGGGGCTCCACGTTGCCAGATCTTTGGATTTATCAAGAGAAGCCAGGTATTTTTGTGAAATCTACTCATTATAAACTATTGGCAACATATTCAGAAAATATTTTTAACACTTTATTAAGTGTTCAAAAACATTTCACCTCCTTCAATTCTTTGCTCAAATGTCACCTTCTCAGTAAGGATTTCCCTGACCACCCTATTTTAAATGACACCCCCTACCCCATCCTCAAACTTCCTTATTCCCTTTCTCTGCTTTATCTTCCTCCATGGCACTTGTTACTATTCAATAAGGGCAGAAAATTTTATCTGACTGCACCCCTTCTGGATGTCCACCATCAAGAACAGTGTTTGACCCACAGAAAGTTCTCAAGAATATTATTGAATAAACGCAGGTCCAATACACAGAGACAGGACTAGGGTGAGGTGAGTGAAGCACTGAGGGTGACAACTTTAAGGAGGCACTGAGCTTCCATGACCACAGAGTGAGCACCTCCTTAAATTTTGTGTCCTAGATGCCACACTCTCCTCACCCTAGTCACTGCCATAGTGATGCAATTCCCAGAGTGGTCTCATATAATTCTGAGGGCAGGGTAAGATAGAGGGAAAGGGATTAGAGTGTTTAAAAATTAACATGCTACTGTTATTTTAAACGGCATAATTCCAGTGAATCTCTAATAAGCCCATCAGCAGCACAGGTGATATTGACCATGAATGGTGCAGTGATCTACAGTTAGGATACAAATCTTCTGGGGATTAGGAATTTCATTTTATGCCCTCTTCTGCATTCTTACATAGAAAAATGTAAAACATGATGAACTCATAGGAAAATTTTCCATCAGTAAGGAGAGACAGACTTGATTCCAGGTCTAGGCATAGGATGACCAGCACTGAGTGCCCATTTATTGAAAAACCACCAAAATGTGGAAGAAATTGAAAAAAAGAATTAATATCCGTGGAAGAGGTATTATAATCCATTTTCAAACAGTAGTCAAAACAAAACTTTGAGGGAATTCCCTGGTGGTCCAGTGGTTAGGACTCGGTGCTTTCACTGCCAGGGCCGAGGTTATGTCTCTAGTCAGGAAACTAAGGTCCCAAAAGGAAAAAATTTTGAATAAAAGGAAATAGTTATGAGAAAATTTCCAGGTATTATAACAAGGGCCAGACAACATTTTTAATATATAGTTTTACTGGTTGAGAGGAATGTTATTCTGCGCTTATACCCAAAGTGTATGTCCAAGTGACAGTGAAACATAGTATATAGAACTAATGTAATGGTGAATATTATAGGTTGTTAAATGGGAAATGTGGACTGAGACTCTGAGATAGAATAGCTATCAGGTACCAAAGAGCATAATGAGACAGATCAAAATGGAAGTTGTTAAAGGTTGCTGGAATTTGTTGAGAAACTCTTGGTTTCTCAAGCAGAGTTGCAGTGGTAGGGACCTACCAAGGGGACTTCTGAAGAACCCACAGTAGTCCTTATGGGAGAATCAGCTTTAAGCATCTCCCATGCCAGGTAGTGCAAAGCCCTTTGGTATGATACCAGTCAAGGAAGAACTTTCTACTTCTTTCCCTCTAACCCCAAGGACCTGCCAGCTTTGCTTAGCAGGTTGAGAGTGAGAGAAAAGGCCCACCACCGCTCTTCCTGGAAGCCTGCTCTTGCGAGGAAAGGGTAAAGATTTAACACTAAATCAAAGAAAGGGTTCTTTGTATTGCATGGGACTGGGCATTCTCATTATTGGGTAGAGACTGTTTTGTGACAACAGTCAAGTGACCTAAGATGTCCTATTTCCTAAGAGTGAGCAGAAGAGTCATGGAACGTGCTGGATTTCATTCAGGGGAAGGGGAAACTGAACAAATTTTAAAGGGACAGTTGGAATCAAAGCTCAAGTTTCCTTCTGATTACCGGTCATGAATGTGCTTGTTCACTGTACTGATACCGAGAGCTAAAGCAGGCCCTGCAGTAGTTCTATGGCCGGTCTCTGCCATTATTGTTAAATTATCTAGAGAATGTGCTCTTGGGAAGAATAACTAAGAATAGCTTTAAAAGAGTGAAAAAAGGAAAAAAAAGATGATCTGGTATAGTCTTAGGTGCATTTGTATGGTTGTGTAGTAACTGGGAGTTAAAGAAGTTTCTTAGTTCAGGCTACTGTAACAGAATACCATCCACGAAGTGTTTTAAACCACAGACATTTATTTCTCACAGTTCTGCATGCTGGGAAGTCCAAGATCAAGGCACCTCAACTCTGGTGTCTGGTGGGGGTCTTCCTTCTGCTTTGCAGAATGCCGTCTACTAGTCATATCCTCATACAGCAGAGAGAGCAGAAGGGAAGAAAACTCTCTCATATCTCTTCTTAAAAAGGCACTAATCCCATCTAGCGTTCCACCCTCGTGACTTAATTACCTCCCAAAGGCTCCATTTCCAAACACCATCACAGTGGGGATTAGGGTTTTAACACATGAGTTTTGGGGGGACACAAACATTCAGTCTATAGTAAATAGTGAAGGAGCTCAGAGTAAAGGTCTTGGAGGGAAGAATGAAGCCAACTAGTCCCAGGAGCTTGGTGGTGGGGTCCTCTCCTTAAGAATTTACCCCTCACCAGTTACAAAAGATGAGAGTCTCTCTTGTAAAGTAGAATCCATCGCTCTTAGTTCATACCTTTCAATTCAAGTGTTGTAAAATGAGATTTTGAAGCACAATTAACAAACTCTAGAAAGTGAGATAACAAGTAATACATTGTTGAATAGGATAAGGAAGTGAAAGGAATGTAATTTTGGAAGACAGAGTCAGATCTGCCTCTTAGGGCTCTGTGCCTCTCAGTTTCCTCAACTGTAAAAAATATGGATATTAATACTATTTTTAGGGTTATTGGGTGGATTAAATGAGAACGTATAAGTAAATAAATTCTTATACTATGTTGGTCCACAGCCAGCATCCAATAAATGAGAACTATTATTATTATTATTATTTTAAGAAATGGTTCCTTTAAGCCACTAAATTTTGTTTTGTCTTTTTTTAAATTAATTAATTTATTTTTGGCTGCGTTGGGTCTTTGATGCTGAACGCGGGCTTTCTCTAGTTGTGGCGAGCAGGGGCTACTCTTCGTTGTAGTGCGCCGGCTTCTCATTGCGGTGGCTTCTCTTGTTGCGGAGCATGGGCTCTAGGTGCACGGGCTTCAGTAGTTGTTGCATGTGGGCTCATTAGTTGTGGCTCACGGACTCTAGAGAGCAGGCTCCACAGTTGTGGCGCATGGGCTTTTTTGCTTGGTGGCATGTGGGATCTCCCCAGACCAGGGCTCGAACCCGTGTCCCCTGCATTAGCAGGTGGATTCTTAACCACTGCATCACAAGGGAAGTCCCAAGAACTATTATTGTTAAAGTAAATACTAGAAGACTCATCATCTACAATGGGAAAAAAAAATTATTTGTATCACTTGTATATTACTTACCTCTGTTGTTATCATTAGTATGCAATGACAGGCTTATGAACATTCTTGCAGAAATTTATATTGGAACAAATATATTTATTTAGTGTAATTTGCTTGCCTAACATGAATACGAAGAAGCACATAACAGAGGACTTGTATAATAGTCAAGGAAAGACCTCCAAATATATCCTCCTAGAAAATTATCTTTTCAATTTTATTTCACACACTAAAAAATATATGTTTGGAGGGTTTCAATAATAACTTCAGCATTCCATAAGAAGATTAGGAGAGCCGTTCTAAAGTGAGTGATTTTTTTCATCTTTAAAAGGGAAAAGGGACTTCCCTGGTGGCGCATTGGTTAAGAATCTGCCTGCCAATGCAGGGAACACAGTTTCGAGCCCTGGTCCGGGAAGATCCCACATGCCATGGAGCAACTAAGCCTGCGCACCACAACTACTGAGCCCGCATGCTACAACTACTGAAGCCCACGTGCCTAGAGCCTGTGCTCTGCAACAAGCGAAGCCACCGCAATGAGAAGCCCGCGCACCACTACGAAGAGTAGCCCTTGCTCACTGCAACTAGAGAAGAGCCCGCATGCAGCAACAAAGACCCAACTCAGGCAAAAATAAATAAATAAATAATAAATAAAGTTATTTTAAAAAATAAAGGGGAAAAGCCTAGTTTATTTTAGGATGGTGGAAACCTACCCTAATGCAGCTAATGTAACAACTCCTAATGCAAGCAGTCTGTGACTTTGTTTTGTCTTATGCCATCTCAGTAAACATTTGTAGGACCTGACAAACCAAATTGAGCTGATTTCCCAGAGTCCTAGGAGATGATGGGAGACTTTTTTTAAATGAATGTCTATACTTTTTAGGAGTTTCAATAAATATAACTTAAGTTGTGGGTAACATAAAACAGGTATCATCAATCCATGTGCTAATATGGTTAGCAGCATTGCATGCTATCAGCCAGTAAGAATGGATTATCAGATTCTGGCCCTTTCTTAACAAGTGAAAAGTTGCGATCTTGATAGAGGTTACATAAGTTATTACATAGGTAGATATTTGAAGATTGACATTAGACTGTTCATGTATGTGTCCCATCTATACATAAGTCCTTTATTATCAATATGCCATCCCTTTGTAAACCTGCACTGCTTTGGGGACTCTTCTCCTTCTGTACAGCTCAGGTTCTGGGTCTCTCAGTGAATAGCTGGTGCCCTTGTAAGCCCAGAGTGGGGATCCTTTGAGGATGTGAGAGCAAGATGTACAGTGTTTGAAATTTTACTTTCTACTACCCAAATTGTATTTTGATTTTAGTGGTAGTTACATGTGTATCTACACATTTGTCAAAACTCACTGAACTTCAAAAAGGGTATGCTTCATTATAATTATACCTCATTAAAATTAGTTAAAAGTAATTATGTGCCAATCAGATTATTAAAAAGTAATAATTGACATGAAAAAAAAACTTCAGTGGCTCCCATTGGCCTATGAGATTAAATTCACACTGCTGAAGATATTTGAAGCTCTCTGTTACATGGTTGCAGGCTACCTTCAGCAAAGGTTTTTAACCTATTTGGTGTCATAGCCTCTTTTGATGGTCTGGTGAAAACTGTGGACTCCTTCTCAGAGTAATGTTTTTTTGGGTTTTTTTGTTTGTTTGTTTGTTTTTTATTTTTTTAACATCTTCATTGGAGTATAATTGCTTTACAATGGTGTGTTAGTTGCTGCTGTATAACAAAGTGAATCAGCTATACGTATACATATATCCCCATACCCCCTCCCTTTTGCATCTCCCTCACACCCTCCCTATACCACCCCTCTAGGTGGTCACAAAGCACCGAGCTGATCTCCCTGTGCTATGCGGCTGCTTCCCACTAGCTCTCTATTTTACATTTGGTAGTATATATGTCAATGCCACTCTCTCACTTCGTCTCAGCTAACCCTTCCCCCTCTCCGTGTCCTCAAATCCATTCTCTACGTCTGCGTCTTTATTCCTGTCCTGCCCCTAGGTTCTTCAGAACCTTTTTTTTTTAAGATTCCATATATATGTGTTAGTATATGGTATTTGTTTTTCTCTTTCTGATTTACTTCACTCTGTATGATAGACTCCAGGTCTATCCACCTCACTACAAATAACTCAATTTCATTTCTTTTCATGGCTGAGTAATATTCCATTGTATATATGCACGACATCTTTATCCATTCAACTGTCAATGGACACTTAAGTTGCTTCCATGTCCTGACTATTGTAAATAGTGCTGCAATGAACATTGTGGTACATGACTCTTTTTGAATTATGGTTTTCTCAGGGTATATGCCCAGTAGTGGGATTGCTGGGTCATATGGTAGTTCTATTTTTAGTTTTTTTTTTTTTTTTTAATTTTCTTTTTTAAAAACTTTATTTTATTATTTATTTTTGGCTGTGTTGGGTCTTCATTTCTGTGTGAGGGCTTTCTCTAGTTGCGGCGAGTGGGGGCCTCTCACTATCATGGCCTCTCTTGTGGCGGAGCACAGGGTCCAGACGCGCAGGCTCAGTAGTTGTGGCACATGGGCTTAGTTGCTCGCGGCATGCAGGATTTTCCCAGACCAGGGCTCGAACCCATGTCCCCTGCATTGGCAGGCAGATTCTCAACCACTGCACCACCAGGGAAGCCCTATTTTTAGTTTTTTAAGGAACCTCCATACCATTCTCCATAGTGGCTGTATCAATCTGCGTTCCCACCAACAGTGCAAGAGGGTTCCCTTTTCTCCATACCCTCTACAGCATTTATTGTTTGTAGATTTTTTGATGATGGCCATTCTGACCGGTGTGAGGTGATACCTCATTGTAATTTTGATTTGCATTTCTCTAATGATTAGTGATGTTGAGCATCCTTTCATGTGTTTGTTGTCAATCTGTATGTCTTCTTTGGAGAAATGTCTATTTATGTCTTCTGCCCATTTTTGGATTGGGTTGTTTGTTTTTTTGAAATTGAGCTACATGAGCTGCTTGTATATTTTGGAGATTAATCCTTTGTCAGTTGCTTCATTTGCAAATATTTTCTCCCATTCTGAGGGTTGTCTTTTCATCTTGTTTATGGTTTCTTTTGCTGTGCAAAAGCTTTTAAGTTTCATTAGATCCCATTTGTTTATTTTTGTTTTTATTTCTATTTCTCCAGATGGTGGGTCAAAAAGGATGTTGCTCTGATTTATGTCATAGAGTGTTTGTCTATGTTTTCCTTTAAGAGTTTTATAGTGTCTGGCCTTATGTTTAGCTCTTTAATCCATTTTGAGTTTATTTTTGTGTATGGTGTTAGGAAGTGTTCTAATTTCATTCTTTTACATGTAGCTGTCCAGTTTTCCCAGCACCACTTATTGAAGAGGCTGTCTTTTTTTTTTTTTTTTTTTTTTTTAACATCTTTATTGGAGTATAATTGTTTTACAATAGTGTGTTAGTTTTCCCTCTACAACAAACTAAATCAGTTATACATACACACATGCTCCCACGAAGAGGCTGTCTTTTATGCACTGTATATTCTTGCCTCCCTTATCAAAGATAATGTAACCAAATGTGCAGATTGCATTGAATCTGTAGATTGGTTTGGGTAGTATAGTCATTTTTCACAATGTTGATTCTTGCAATCCAAGAACATGGTATATCTCTCCATCTGTTTTAAAACACATAAAATAAAACATGTAAGAGTGTAAAGGAAACCAATTAAATGGAATTTATATCAAAATATGTATCAAATTTTTTATATAGAAGTATATGTGCTTCCTTATTAACTCATTAAATGACAAGGGCTGGCATAAGTCTCATAACTACAATAATGTCAAAGTATTGATGAACATAAACAGTAGCTTCAGATCTCTGCAACAACTCTAATGTGAAATCATCTGTGAGTTTTATTGGTGACAAAGTCACACATATTGCTAATATTATTGTGATTTTTTTTTTTGCTCACATTCAAAACGGAAGGAAATGCTAAATTTCAGTTAGAGGTTAGTGAAAATAAAGGTGCATTTTTTTCCCAGTCAGATTCAACCTCATCCACACACACTCTCTCCCAGCTCCCTCTCTACCTTAATTCCAGGCTAAAAAATCCTGCCTAGTCCCTTGTTCCCCAACAATCCCCAGACACCTTCTGCCTCTGCTTTAGCACAGGGCTTACCCATCCTAAAGCCTGCAGGGACAGCAGGTAACATGAGTATGTGAATGGACAGCTAAGTTAGGCAATGGAAAATGATGACTGATACAGAGCCTGTGTTTTCCCTCAGGCATTCAAATACATTTGTTTTTTAAAAAATACAATAATGTACCAGCCAGGGGAAGGTTAGCACAGAGTTGGCCAGTGTGCAACCACTGCTTAATCAAGCGGAACGAACTGCCTGTTCTCCTCCTCCCACCCTCCCTCAGCATCTCCAGGGAGCTTCGTTTGTGTAGAAAGTCCTTCCCCTCTAATCTCTGTTAATCAAAATACAGCTAGTTCAGAGGCTGGCATTTCCTGCTTCCCCTAGCTGGCAGTCATCTGATCCCTCTCTCTCCTCCCAGAACACTTAGTTCAAATCTGTTCTATTTTTTTAAAACACAGGTCCCATTTTGCCTTTTATTGTAGTTTTTGATGTCCATGTTTCTTTCACCTTCTGTCATCCATCCTGAGCTCCTTGAGGGCAGCACACCTGATGTTTCTCTTTGCATCTCTCATAGTGCCTGTGCTCTGGTGCACACAAAGCCAAGGGGATGCAGTGGAGTCAGATTGACTGTGTTGGGCTGGCCTCTGCCTCCCCTCTTCTCTGCCTCATGTCTTTGTGTCTTTTACTGATAGATTCTAATGCTTTAACCACTAGAAACAAAGCCCTGACATACTTTTCTTTCGTGGGAGAGCTTATAATATAACCACAAAACTCCCAGCCAGAAAAGTAATTGATGTCATTTAAAGCCTTCCTCTAGGAATGGACATTCCTTCATTCAAGCATTCATTCCTGTCATTTCTTACTCTACTTAGAGACCAGGTGAGAGCTTACTGTCTGAAATACATCAGGTTGGGACTGGCAGGATATACACACTGTGACACGTGTTTGTGAAACTGTTTCTTAGGAGCCTAGAGACAAGGAGATTAATGCCTCTTCATGAAAGGCATGCATTCCTCCTCAAATGGGGTGGAGTTGCCCAAGTAGCATCCTATTATTTATATTTTATTTTTTAATTGAAGTATAGTTAATTTACAATGTTGTGTTAGTTTCAAGTGTACAGCAAAGTGATTCAGTTATACATATATATATCCTTTTCCAGATTCTTTTCCATTATAGGTTATTACAAGATATTGAATATAGTTCCCTATGCTATATAGTAGGTACTTCTGTTTACCTGTTTTATATATAGTAGTGTATATGTTAGTCCCAAACTCCTAGTTTATCTCTCCCCCACCCCCGCTATTCCATTTGGTAACCATAAGATGGTTTTCTATCTCTGTGAATCTATTTCTATTTTGTAAATAAGTTCATTTGTATCATTTTTTTAGATTCCCAAAATAAGTAATATCATACAATATTTGTCTTTCTCTGACTTCGTTTAATATGATAATTTCTAGGTCCATCCACTTTGCTGCAAATGGCACTATTTCATTTTATTTATGGCTGAGTAATATTCCATTGTATATATGTACCACAAGTAGCATCCTATTAATATGGTCAGTCAGCAGTGCACAAGGCCCCACTGAATACCCATAGCTGTGGTCTCTCTGAAGTTACATTTAAAAACATGAAAAACAATAAAATCTTAGTTTATCTCCTGGCTTTTAAAATTCTCTGCAGTGTGACCTTGAGCAAATTACTGAAGACATCTGAGCCTCAGTTTTGTCATTGGTAAATATGGATGGTAAAATCATCTACCCCCTAGGGTTATTCAGTGGTTAAATGAGTTAATAGATGTACAACATTTAGACCAGTGCCTGGCTCATGAGAAGTGCCCCATCAATGTCACAAGTGTTTGCGAAAACAAAACATTCCCATGCATCTATTTTTTGTTAAGTACTTGCTACTGGGTAGGCACTGGGTTAGGCATTAGGGATTTAAATCTAAATAAAACATCACTTTATCTTCAAGGAGCTCATAGTATAATATAATGTTTTTCAACCTATAGACTGGAGGTTCCTCAGGAAACCTTTTTCGGAGAATCTGTTTGTTCATCAGACCGAACAAATAATCTGCCTCAGACATAATATGCTATATTTTAAAAACATGTAGTTACTTTGGGATTAGTAAATGTTAAAATCATTTAGAAGGACTTATTTCATACTTTTTGTCATTACATATCATCTCAACCAATATGAAGGGAACAAATGTAATTGTGTGATGGTTCCCAACATTTTTCAGAGGATATTAAAAATAGCTTCTTGTGGTCAAGGTGTCTGGATCCACTGAGTGGATGGTACATTCTGATAGAAACCCAAATCATCATGTCTGCTTAGGCATAAAGGGAATTCTGCCCCTGAAGAGTGGCAGTTAGTGCCAAGATACTGCATGGGGAAGACTGATTCTCGGGAAATATTTAATCAGAAGTTTCCAGGTGCTCCCCCCCTCCAAACTGGGAACCCTTCACAAAGAAGAAAGAAGTAGAAGGACTCTCCCAAATTGACTCCACAAGAAGGGCTTCTGTTTAGGAGTTTCTGTTTCTCTGATCCAGCTGAAGCAGGAGAAGGTCTCCAAGATTCCCAAGATCAGAGGGGCAACCAGTGGTTGCTGATGCTGGATTTCTGTGAATGCCTCTTAGGTGTGGCTACTGATGGAGTGCCCCACAAACAGGCGGAGGTTGCAGAGAAGCATTTGATTCCCTTCTCCCTGCTGCTGTTCTGGTACTATAGAAATTACAGAATTGTTCATCCTCATAGCGTCAGTCGCTAACCAGCAGGTTTAAGTTTTTAGATCACCTCTTTTCATGACAGATCGTATGAAGGGGTGGGGGAGCATGAGTGTGTTGGATTCTGATCTGTGTCGCAGTTTGAATTTTCTGTCTTGGCAGTTCACCTAGGTAAAGTCTTTAACAGACTGCAGTGACTTTTCTGGCAAAATTGCTGGGAACTATTGCCAACACTAAGAAACTCATACCAGCAGAGACTGGATGAGAACCTCCTACCTTGTTCTTTAGAGTCCCATGCCTTAAAGTAGTTATGGTGCAATGTTCCTTTATAGAGGAGATCATTAATACTTACTTTCTGGTCCAGAGCAGAAGGTCAGTGCACTTTGCTGCAGACAAGTCTGGGTGATCTTTTGGTAGTTATATCATTCTCAAGCCACTGGGTGATCTCCGTGGAAAAAGAGATCTTCCTGTTTTGTGTTGTTTTGCTTTGTTTGATTTTTGTTTTTCTTGTCTGGGAACTCATGTCTTTGGTTACTCCCAGAAAAATCATAGTTCAGTACCAAGTTTATTGGCTGGCAGTAGCAGACACTCAGTACAAATTTATTGACTGACTGAAGAAATGCTTAGTCATATACCAGTTAAACCCTAAGCTGTGTTAGCTCTCCGTAGTCACATTCCCATCCCTGAGGTGTTTTCTTTTACCTTCCTTTACTCAAAAAGTTGTTGTGGGCCTGATGAACAAGTGGGGTTGTTTAGTAGTAAAGAGCATCAGCTTTGCACTCAAATAACACCTCCGTGTGAATTTTGGCTCTGCAAATAACTAGATGGGTGGTCTCAAACAAACTCTTTGAGCCTCAGTTTCTTCTTCATTAAAATGTGCTGAATAAAACCTACCTCATAGGGCTTCCCTGGTGGCGCAGGGGTTGGGAGTCCGCCTGATAATGCAGGGGACACGGGTTCGTGCCCCGGTCCGGGAAGATCCCACGTGCCGCGGAGCGGCTGGGCCCGTGAGCCATGGCCGCTGAGCCTGCGCGTCCGGAGCCTGTGCTCCGCAATGAGAGGCCACAGCAGTGAGAAGCCCGCGTACCACTAAATAAATTAAAATAAAATAAAACCTACCAATAAAGTTGTTGATACAATTAAATGAAATAAGACAGGTTTTCCCAAATTTCAGTCATTTGCAACTTGTCCGTACAAAAATTGCTTGCACAGTTTTTTTTGGTTGTTTGTTTTTTTGTGTGCTAGGCGGGCCTCTCACTGTTGTGGCCTCTCCCGTTGCTGAGCACAGGCTCCGGATGCGCAGGCTCAGCGGCCATGGCTCACGGGCCCAGCCGCTGCGCAGCACGTGGGATCTTCCCGGACCGGGACACGAACCTGTGTCCCCTGTATCGGCAGGAGGATTCTCAACCACTGCGCCACCAGGGAAGCCCTCTTGCACAGTTTTTGCCATATTTAAATACCACCTGTGCGGTTAAGAATCCACCTGCCGATGCAGGGGACACGGGTTGAAGCCCTGGTCCAGGAAGATCCCACATGCCACAGAGCTACTAAGACCATACGCAACAACTACTGAGCATGCGCTCTAGAGCCTACAAGCCACAACTACTGAGCCCACGTGCTGCAACTACCGAAGCCTGTGCACCTAGAGCCCGTGCTCCTCAATAAAGAGAAGCCACCACAGTGAGAAGCCTGCACACCGTAACAAAGAGTAGCCCCCGCTTGCTGCAACTAGAGAAAGCCTGCATGCAGCAACAAAGACCCAATGCAGCTAAAAATAAATAAATAACTTTTAAAAATAAATTAATTAAAAATTTTAAAAATAATAAGTAAATAAATACCACCTGTGCTATGATTCCCTTAATGTTTTCTGTAACTCAATTTTAATACAGATTAATTTTAAAAGATAAATGGATACTATCACCTCCCTGGTGATAGAATTTAAGTATAACAATAAATGTCATGGAGACTAAACAATATTAAGTTCTAGCTGCTTATTTTTACCTGCTAAAGTCTCTGACCTAAGGTCTGCTCTCTTTGTTAGAAAGATTACTGTCATGTGTTAAAGACATATTAACCCCAAACTGACACTTTATTTTTTGTTTAATCAAAAGAACTAAAAAATGATCAAAAGGGAATAATATTTTCTCTATTTGATTCAATGCAACCTCTTACCCTGCTTATATTATTCATATTGTCTCAGGTATTGCCAGTGGCATGTGCACCACATTTTAGAAAGCTGAGATAAAATTTGTGACGATTTTGTGTTTCTGAGTGAAATGACAGATACACCTTGAAGATGCAGCTCTACTGGATCACATGCAGGCACAATATTCACTAAGAAAGTGCAGTTTTGACATAGAAGAGAGGGAAGGAAAGTCTGCTGTGGGTTCCCCCTGACCTTTGTGTGTTTCCACGAAGGACTCTGAGGTCAAATACTAGACCCCACAATGGGTTCTCACTCCTGGCCTCAGAGGAGACTGGGAACCTTCACTCATCCACAGAGCTCACAGCTAGGAGTGGTGGTATGCAGATGATGGGAGAAACTGGAGAGGGAGAAGCACCTTTTGAAAAATCCCACCTTGGTCTCTACTTCCTTAGAGCCTGCTGTGGGCTGAATAATACCCAGTGCCTCAGAATGTGACTGTACTTGGAGATAGGGTCTTTAAAGAGATAATTAAGGCAAAGTGAGGTCATTAGGGTAGGTCCTAATATGACTTGCATCTTATAAGAAGAGATTAGGACACAGATACACACAGAGGGAAGACACAGAGAGAAGAGGGTCATCTCCAAGCCAAGGAAAGAGGCCTCAGAAGAAACCAACCCTGCTGTCATCTTGATTTTGGACTTCTGGCTTCCAGAATTGTGAGGCAATAAATTTCCATTGTTCAAACCACCCAGTCTGTTGTACTTTATGATAGCAGAGCTAGGAGACTAATACAGAGTGAGTGCTTCCCATCTGAATGAAGGGGATAAGGGCTGAATAGTTAGTTCATCACTCATTGACAGTGACACCCAATGTCATGCACTGGCTGATGTGATAGAGACAGCCAGGATCATTTGACTTTTTACATATATTTTCTCCTTTACTATGCTCTCAATCCAGCCATTGAAATTCCTCATTGGAAAATAAGGGGAGTGTTTTAGAAAAGCCTTGGTTATTTTGTCAGCTTAGAGGACAAATTTTAGTGAAGTTTTATATAATCTTGATAAGATTTGGATTGTCTTAAATGTCAAAATAGAATTCTGCTTCTCAGCCTACTCAAGGCCCAGATGAACTGATTTTCCCTGTTTTGACCTTGTCATTTCTTTTATTCCTTACACACAAAATTAGCATTTCAAATTTGTTGCAACTATGTCTTGTGCATAAGTTCTCAGGTGACACCCACTTACCATGTTTGTGTCCTTTCTCCTCTCTCACTATGTCTTCTCTCTCCTTTTTATCATCATTGTGTCAAGTAAAGGCTTTAATTTCAAGTTCTGATACCATCTTCCTGGCACTCCTGTGCATTTCTGAGCATCCTTGGCATGTATGGAATTCAACTAAAGTGCCAGTTCACATTTATGTTCGTTAAGTTTATTATATATTCTTTTTGCTCATGGTGTACCCAAAGAATGCAGCACAGCCAGAATCTCAAAGACTCTCCTACCTAGAGCTAAGGGGAAATTCTCTTTGTACCTGCATATCTTTGTAACTAGCTCCAAGAATTCTGACTGTCCCTAATTAGTTTTCAAAATGTTTGCCATTGTACATTCTGTCTCTTGAGAAAAGCTCTCCTGGCCTCGTGGGTTCAAACAAAGTTCAATTATGACTTCTTTGAATATCATCTATAATCACAAACATTGGCCAGAAAGACCAGTGCTTGAAAAGGTTTTAAGTGCTTCCAGCTCCCTACTTGGTTAATTGGTTAGGAAGATGTTTGAGCATTTTATGGAAGAATACCAAGTGTTTTGAGGCCCTCATCCAACCAGTTTATCTAAAAGTAATGGGTGAGTATTGGGGATAAGTGACATGTCTCATCATTAGCCACATGGCAGAGATTGGAGGAAAGGAACAAGACAAAGAAAGTCCTAAGACCTTAAGATAAATAGTGAGCCCCTCAAGTCCTCAAAGCCTCTGGTGAGTTAGTGTGGTCTACCAGTGACACAGAAGATGAGACCTGCATGTTAGAAACCCTAGTACAAATAGCAGCTGGGAAAAGTGACGTTGATTATGTACTGCCTTTTTGTGTTTTGTTTTATGTGGTCACTTTCTTCTTGGGAATAAATCCCTCCCTCCTCCTTAGAGTTTTTCCTGGCCTGATTTTGGGGCCTACCTCTTAGTTATATGATATGTTCTGATTTATAAGTTTCTGTGAAGGCTTGGCCTGTGAATAGATCCTTTATCCTGTTTGAAAGTTTCTGTGCAGTTGGAATTTAGAAAATCTGCTGGCGAGGAGACCAAAGGCAGTCTCTGAGCTCTTATCCCTGTACTTCTCACTTTTCCTTGCTGTGCAGGAAAAGTCTAATGTTTTCTCTTCCCTCTTAAATCCTTATTTCTCCCCTTCATAACTACATGATTTATAGAAAGTGAGGCTGGGTGTGCCCTCCCAAATGCCTGTATCTACCCCTGTGCACACACACTAGCACGTGGACACCCCAGCAACTAATGTTTTCAGTGTTGAACTTGTCTAGCACGTGGCCGTTTGTCAAATTCTGCTGTTTCTACACATTTTAAATGAACGGCAAAGGTGACATGTTGAGTGTCTGCTGTGCTCTTGTCCTCATGTCCCTGCTCCTACATGTTTACATGCCTACAGCCTCAACACCTGGATCAAATTTAGTACAATGTGATGGGCCCCACAGGAAATACTCTAACAAGAATAGTCAGGTCCTCAATGGCTCCAAACAATATCTGGCTTTGATCTTTGGCTGGATCTTGGAGCCATTTTCAGGCTAAAATTTTCCCTTCTCATTTCAATCTCCCTGTCTTTCCATCTGTTTTCTCTTTGTGTCCAGTGTTGCTACCGGGAGACTGAGACTCAAAGAAAACTCTACCTAAGGGTTTGTAAGTTATAAGTAGTATAAAAAAGAATGAAAGGCATGGCACCCTTGTTAATGTTTTTTTATAGTGCTTTCAAAGGTTATGAAGAGCAAAGCCAAACAGAATGACTCAGGAGCCTGGGCTCCAAGCCCTCCTGAGAGCAGATTGGGTTTCTGTCCATCAGAAAAGGTGTCTTTTTCCTCCTCCCTCATCTCCTGGCTCAATTTTCTAAAGAATTTCTTTGCCTATGACCTTCTGTTACATAAAACAAACTAGTTAACTAAGAGTAAAGAGCCATCTTTACACATCAGATTAATGGTAAGCATGTTTTCTAGCATCATTCCTGCCCATGGTGTTTATTCCCTTTCTTTACTACACGCATGATACCAGAAGTCATTCACTCATTCATTCATGGACAGATATTGAGGAGGGGCACTGTTTTAGATTCAAGACACCTTCATGAACAGGTCAGACAGGGCTCCTGATCTCACCCATTCACATACTAGTTGAATGCAGTGCACCTAACAGTTCTGTGTAGCCTTGTGGGGCTTCCTTCAAGAGGATCCTGAGAGACTGTGGCACAGATGCTCTAAGGTGGCCCCCCACAATTCCACCTTCTGGTACTCATGTCCTCTGCTTGAGTATGGGCTGGACCTGTGTCTTCTGACAATAGAATGTGACAAAGGTGATAGAATGTCACTTTCTAAGCAAATAGGGTAGCGGGGTCCCCAGAGAAGGAGAACCAGGCATGGCTTTCTTGACATAAGAGAAGCCATTTTTGACCTAAGCCGTTATGTGATCTAAGCCTGGCCACAACGCTTATCCTTGAACAGGTCTCAGTAATTAATGATCTTAAGGGAACAAAAGAATGCAGAAACAACCATTATCAGGCAAGAGATGGAACAATAGCAAAGATAACAGATCAGTTGTAAAGACTCCCAGTTCACTTTCAATGGTAAAGATTAGCCTGAAGTGCTCAGATCAACTTGAACCTAAGAGATGATGATTGACCTTTTCTAACCCTTGTAACTTCAATCAATTAAAGCTTGAACTTTGTCGACTGCCAAGCCCCTTCATGAATATGCATGTACCCTTAGCTTAAAACTTCCCCAATTTTGCCATTCAGGGAGACACTGCTTTGGGAAAGATCCTCCGTGTTCTCCTTACTTGCTGCAAGTAATAAAACCTTCCTTCTCCCCATCTTTGGCTTGGTTGTATCTTTTGGCTCAACACCCACCAAAAGATGAACCAGTTTTCAGGTAACAACCTCAGTGATTACAATAGGATGTATAAAATTCTGTCTTGCTTGCAGGGCCCTCCCAGGTACAAAAGGCCCTCTCCGTCCCCCATTTCTTATTTGTAGAAAAGGGCTTTAGTCTCTTAGTCCTTCTCTGAGTTCCAAAAAGCAACGTAGGCAGTTACTAATTAGGGAAGTGAAGGAATGCAGAAACAAAGGAAAAGCAGTTAAACAGAGAAATACAGTGGTAAAACAGAGTCCTAGTTCCTTCTCAAGGGATATATGTAACAATCCAACTTATATTTTTGAGTTGTCCCACAGGAACTAAGACCCCCACTCCCACCCCCAGGTGGAGGATGGTGACTACATGCTGGGCATAAGTATATAGATCCTGGACTGATTGGAGCCAGAAGGCTGATGATTGAGATTCTTGAAACACTACCCTGTTACCTCACTACCAACCAATCAGAAGAAAGTCATGCATCCTGAAGCCCTCACCCCCAAAATGTTGCCTTTAAAAACACTTCCCTGAAAACCATTAGGGAGTTCGGGTCTTTTGAGCATGAGCCACCCATACTCCTTGCTTGGTGCCTGCAATAAACACTGAACAGTAAGTCCCCTACATACGAATGAGTTCTGTTCCAAGAGTGCATTTGTAAGTCCAATTTGTTCGTAAGTCCATCAAAGTTAGCCTGGGTACCCAACTAACACAATTGGCTATATAGTACTGTACTGTCATAGGTTTATAATGCTTTTCACAAAAATAATACATAAAAAAACAAAAAATAAAGAAAACATTTTTAATCTTACAGTAGAGTACCTTGAAAAGTACAGTAGTACAGTACCACAGCTGGCATACAAGGGCTGGCATCGAGTGAACAGGCAAGAATAATTATTGACTGGAGGAGGGAGAGGGGGGTAGGGATAGTAGAGCTGAAGGATCATCAGCAATAGGAGACAGAGGGCAAGCTGCAGTTTCACTCATGCCTGACATTGATGGAACACACCTTCACATCTTTGAATGTTCTCAACTTGAAGGTTCATATGTAGGAGACTTACTGTACTTCCCTTCCCCACAAGCTGGTATTAGTAAATTGGCTTTGTTGCACAGCAAGTGAGCAGACCCAAGTTCAATCTGGTAACATATATTCACTCTAGAAACTCTGTAGCTGACTTTGAAGAAATAAGGGGCTATATTGGGAAGTCTGTGTGGTGAAGAGCTGAGGGCAGCTGCCAGTCAACAAGCAGCAAGTAGGCAGGGCCCTCAAGCCTATGACTGTGAGGAGCTGAATTTTGCCAGCACCCTTTGTGAGCTTAGAGGTGGAGTCTTCCCCAGTCAAGCGTCTAGATGAGAACACAGGCTGGAGACACTATGACTGCAGCCTTGTAATATCCAGATAAGCCATTCCTAGGCTCCTGATCCCCAGAAACTGTGAGATAACACATGAGTGTTATTTTTTAAATTTATTTATTTAGTTTATCTTTTTGGCTGCATTGGGTCTTCATTGCTATGCACGGGCTTTCTCTAGTTGCAGCCAGCTGGGGCTACTCTTTGTTGTGGTGTGTGGGCTTCTCATTGCGATGGCTTCCCTTATTGCAGAGCACAGGCTCTATGCATGCAGGCTTCAGTAGTTGTGGCATGCAGGCTCAGTAGTTGTGGCTCACAGGCTCTGGAGTGCAGGCTCAGTAGTTGTGGCTCACGGGCTGTAGAGCGCATGGTCGGTAGTTGTGGCACACGGGCTTAGTTGCCTGCGGGATCTTTCTGGAACAGGGATCGAACCCGTGTCCCCTGCATTGGCAGGTGGATTCTTAACCACTGCACCACCAGGGAAGTCCCAGGATAACACATGAGTGTTATTTTAAGCTGCTGAGATTGTGGTAATTTTTTAAATCGCATGGAAAACTAATGTGGAGACCCTGCAGACAAGAGGAAGAACCTGGCCCAGCACTATACCACAGGCTTCTGTAGCTGGTTAGGCTGGCTTTCTCTGTTCATCTCTGTTACATTCCCTGGGATTATTGGATTGCAAAGCTGTAACTTCTCCACAGAACTTCCCTGACCTGGGAAAACGTGTTTATGACCTCCCGACTCTTGGAACTCCTTAAAATCAGAAAAATTATGGAGCAAAGTTGTCTGAAGCAAGACCATAGACAAAGAGAGATTCCTGAAAAACTGTAAGTTGGGCACTGTGTCATTGAAGGGATTTAAAAGACTTGTCCTCTCCCACTTTGGACCCCTTCACTGCCAAGTACCTTTTCAGATCCCCAAAGAATTGTCTCAAGGTGGTCCATTTAATTACATATGGTAACTTTCCATTCTTTCATTCATTAGCTCAGCAAACAGGTTTAATTTCCTGTAAAATGAGTATAATATTAGAACCTATCTCATACAGTTGTCATGAGAGCAAATGAGTTAATACATATAAACTGTATAAATAATTGCTTAGTACATATTAGATAATATACAAATGTATGCTATTATTATTGACATCTTCATGGTGTGCTTATTTTTTATTATAGCTGGGCAGTGACCTAGACATTGGGAATACAGATATATATAAGACATAGACCCTATCCTGCAGCTGGTTCCTTATCAATCTGCTAGAGAGCTAAGTTCTGAAAAGAGAGGCAAACTGGACAGGAAGTTTTATGGAATAGGGGCTTGAAGTCAGCGATACTAATTCCAGAACCACATAATGCATACTGGAAAAGCACATTCTAGGTGGGGGAAGTCTGGAAGTGGTAGTTATAAAAGATGGATCCAGTAGCATCTTATGTCCTACTGGTATCGTAGGAATCAATTAGTACTGAAAGGGAAGAGATGGGTGAAGACAAACTCACCCAAATTATCATTTTCACTGAGTCTGTCCTGCTAATGAAAAAAAAAAAAAAATTAAACTACAAACACTCACCATAGCTATAGGATTATTATTCATGGAAAATTATATATATGGTAAACATGGAGTACACTAAATACTCATTTATGGCTTCAATAAAAGGGTAAGTCATGGAAACATTAGATTTCATTGCCCTTCTTTCAGGAAAGCTACTGGGAAATCTAAGGGTGAAACAATCTTTGGTGGTGGGCAGAAACTACAGTCTGGTCCGTGTTCTCCACGAATACAGTTCTTTTTGTGAATGATACATGACAGAGCAAAGGGGAAATGGACTGCCCTGCCCTGCATGGGACAGTTTTAGGCCTCCAAACGAACAAGCCATTTAAAACTAAATCTGTGTTTCCTTGGGGTTTCTTGATTAGGGTGTCATCCAGGATAAGGATAAAAATGAGATCTTACCCTGATGAGATCATGTCATATTATAATTGCTTGCTGCTGAGTGCATCTCAATCTGTGGCTGAACTTTTCATTCCTGCATTTTACCTCTGTAGCTATCATGGTGTCTGCAAAGAGCAAAGTATTCTGTCTGTATTTACAAATAATAAGTTATTGAATGCTGATTAATAAAACTAGACAAAGAATAGTTAACTATTCAAAAGAAGGGCAAAATAATTCATTACTCAATAGTTCTTATTTCTATTTGCAGGCTCCCACATTGAGGGAGTATTTTGACCAATTTGGATACAATTCTAGTAGGAATAGAATTTCAATCTAGAAGTGAGGGACTTTGTTCAAATATTGTGTCTATAGTAATAACTAGTTTCTTGTGACCACCCCTAGAACTTTTTTCTAACTACTGCAAACAACAAGTGCTTTGTTTTTCTGGAATAGAAAGGATGAAAAAAGAATTCTCAGATGCTCTTCTCCTAAACTCCTACTCTGCTAGGCTTTGTAAATGTTTGCGTAACAAGTGAAACCAGATGTTTTGACTTCCTGTCCCAGCATATCACAAGTTGGGGTTGTTCGTTACAGCTTGAAATCTTATTATGAGAGGCCCTGTGATAGATATTTTTATGTGTCAAGTTGATTGGGCTGAGGCATTCCCAGATAGCTGGTAAAATATTATTTTGGGGTGTGTCTGTGAGGATGTTTCCAGAAGAGATTAGCATTTGAATTAGTAAACTGAGTAAAGAAGAGTGCCCTCACCAATGTGGGTGGGTCATCCAATCATTGAGGGCCTGAAAAGAACAAAATGGTGGAGGAAGGGTAAATGTGCTCTGGGACATACATCTTCTCCTACACGTAGACATCATTGCTTCTGATTCTTCTAGAGCATGGGCCTTCAGACTCTGGGATTCATGTCATTGACCCCCTGAATCTCAGGCCTTTGGAATAAAATTACACCACTGGCTTTTGGGTTCTCCAGTTTGCAGGTTATACGTTCATAATTGCATGAGCTAATTTCTCTTATATATATCCATATATCCTATTGGTTCTGTTTCTCTGGAGAACCCTGACTAATACAGATTTCTTTGCATATCAGCTAGTGAACATATAAGCCTGAATTAAGTTTGCTGTTTATTTCTTGGGTGGAAGAATGTGAAAATGAGCCATCACAAGGAGATAGGATTTGTAATGGTTAAAAAGAGGAGCTTGTGATAGAATCTGAGCTCTACCATTTACTATCTTGAATGGGTTGTTTAAACTTTCTAAGCCTCCTCTTCCTCTGAAATGAGAATACAATTACTGAATTTAGATCATATGCTGACTTAATGAGATGGTTTGTGTAAAAATATTCAGTATATAGTAAAACAATCAATAATTATTAACTATTCCTATTATGTTTTGATTGAGAAACAGGAGAAGGAAAGAGGAGGAAGGGTTAAGAGCTTGCATGCTACTTTGCCCTGTATGGAAGAAGGAGGGAGTGTATGAGGGAAAGTTTTAAAAGTGGTGACAGTGGAAAGCTACAGATTTCTCTAAATCCATCATATCACAAATGGCCAATTCTGGGTACTGATACCTTGTGCCAATGCATTCTACAAGAACATCATACCTGTTCCCTGCCAAATTCCTCGGGTTCAGATGCTCTTAATATACATTGTCCAATAGAGTGTTGTATGGCCCACCAAAGTTGTACTAATGTACGAATTAGACATGTACAAAATTGTACATGTACTAATTTCTAGAATTTGTAAGTATGTTACCTTATGTGGCAAAACAGACTTTGCAGATATAGTGAAGATTATGAGTCTTAATATGGGTCTTATTTGATTAGGATGCATCTAACCATATAAACTCTTGAAAGTGGGAGAAGGCAAAAGAGTCAGTCAGAGAGATGTGGCAGAATCAGAAAGAGGAGAGATTCAGTGCCTGAGAGGTACTCAACCCCCTGTTGCTGGCTTTGAGGATGATGGAAGGAGGTCATGAGCCAAGGAATGCAGGCAACTTCTAGAACCTAGGTAAGCCTCTCCAGCTGACAGCCAGCAAAGAAGTGGGCACTTCAGTACTGCAACCATAAGGAACTGAATTCTCCCAACAACCCATATGATCAAGGATATGAATTGTCCCCTAGAGCCTTCAGAAAGAAATACAGCCTTGCTGACACCTTGATTTTAGTCCAGTGAGACCCCTGCTGGACTCCTGACATGAAAAACTGTTAAGATAATAATTTTTTTTTGTTTAAGACACTAAATTAGTGATAATTTGTTTTGGTAGCTGTATGAAACTAATACACAGAAATAAAGGCAAAAGCTTCATTTAATTTCATTCATTCATTTATTCACTCATTTATTCAGTTTTCAACATTCATTGAGCAGCTATAGTGAACCAGGCACTGAGCCAGTTGTTGGCAATAAAAGCGTGAGTAAGATCCAGTCCTGGCTCTCAACGTATTTACAGAAAGTCAGTGGAAGGATCAGAAAAAGTTTCAAACTACCTAAACAACTTGTTCTGCCTTAATTCTCTGAACTACTCCACCTCTCCTCTTGCCTGAAATTTCAAAACAATTAGTCATTGGAGAGGTGTGGCATGTTTTGCAAACTCTTTGGCATAGATGTAGCATGGGCAAGTTAAACAAAAACTAATGGATTTTTGCCCTTTGGTTTATTTCCAATGAGATCATGGCTTTGGTGCCCTTCTGTGTACGGCTTTGGCCACTTAATAAATGCACCATCATGCTGCTGCTGCCCAGTAACACAGCGACATCCTTCTTCCTCAGAAGAGTAGTCTGTAGATGGCTGACCAGGTCAGGGCTCCCCAAACCTCAGTGTGCCTAAAAATCATCTGGAAGTCTTGTTAAAACACAGATTCTTATGCCCTACCCCAGAGATTCCAACTTAATAGGTCTGGGCTGGGGCCCGAGAATCTGAATTTCTAACAAGCTTCCTGTCGACAGGCCACACTTGGAGTCTCTTTGGTGGATCACTCCTTATTTATTAATAAATATGTCTGATGGAGCCGGGATGGTCAGAAGCAGACAAACCTCAAAAGCATGTAGCATATCTGCCAGTTGGTGCCATACTTTTGAATACCTGAGCCCTGATAATCCTCCACACTGGTCCCTCTCATTTTTGTTCTCAGCTGAGACTTCCCAGCTCTCCTATGGTAACCTGGCATGCTCTGCAACTTGCTGCAACCTCAGGCCACTGAGAAATGAGGGAGAGGAGGGGAGTGTGAGAGGTGTTTCTCTAGCCCATAAGTCCTGATGCCCTTGAATCATAAACAGCATCATCAATGATAAGGCAAAACAAAACAAAACACTGAAATCTCAACTTATGCAACTCAGCATGAGGGCAAAGACTGTGTCCCACTGAGGGACAAGCAAGGTGATTACACAATGTGCTCTGTGGACACTGAGGCATCACATGATATTGCAGCCTTTCCTCATCCCCAGCCTCTGTTAATATCCCCTCACCTAGTTCTGTTGTCCTTATTTCCCTCACTGCCATCCTTCTATAAACTTTTTAAAGTCCAAGGACACTCTAGAATATATTGACACAGACAACTGCTAATGACTTACTGCTCAGTTCTGTGCCATTGTGCTTCTGAGGATCTTTGGTCTGAGCTATGAAATGGCCACAAGCCTTAATACATTCCAGGCAATAATCTTGGACTCCTAAATTGAGTATTTGTACATATCACATCATTTTGATTGACTATATGAGTCCTGCTTCCTCTGTTTAAGATTCAAAAAGATAAAATGGGATTTGGGTCTACAGCTTAGAAAAATCCAGTTGAAATCCCATCCTCTCCATCATTGAAAAGAGGAGAAATGTCACAATTCAGGACTTTATCAAATACTGCTTGCTTGATTAAAAGGGAAAATATGTTTGTGGTAGAAATCAGTTTTTGCTTAAGTCTTCTTTCTAAACAAAAGATCTTTCTAGAGTTATAGGAAGATGGTTTAGATGACGGTGGTATTGTTATTTTTTTTATTCTCAGTCTTTACAAAATGAAAAAGACTTGTTTGACATGTGGACTTTTATTTTTTTTAAATTTTTTCCCAAAATTAATGATGTTTTTATCACTATTATTTTTAATTTTAAGTTGATATCTTTTATTTTTTTTCTTTTAAAAATTTATTTATTTATTCTTTTATTTGACAAAGTCAGTTTTTTTTTTACCAAAGCAAAGACATTGATAAAGCAAATACAATCTTCAATAATAAATACATTTCAATAGAGGCTAAATATCATTAACTCATTACATAATTTAAATAGTAAATATGGTCTATTTTTGCTTCTTTCCAATAGAATACATTTGATCACATTTTTTTTTATACAAAAGGCTCTTATTAGTCATCAGTTTTTTACACATCAATGTATACATGTCAATCCTAATCACCCAATTCATCACACACACACACTGCCCCACAGGTTTCCCCCACTGGTGTCCATACGTTTGTTCTTTACATTTGTGTCTCAATTTCTGCCCTGAAAACTGGTTCATCTGTACCATTTTTCTAGGTTCCACATATATGCATTAATATATGATACTTGTTTTTCTCTTTCTGACTTACTTCAATTTGTATGACAGTCTCTAGATCCATCCACATCTCAACAAATGACCCAATTTCGTTCCTTTTTATGGCTGACTAATATTCCATTGTATATATGTACCACCTCTTCTTTATCCATTCAACTGTCAATGGGCATTTAGGTTGCTTCCATGACCTGGCTATTGTAAATAGTGCTGCAATGAACATTGGGATGCATGTGTCTTTTTGAATTGTGGTTTTCTCTGGGTATATGTCCAGAGATTGCTGGATCATATGGTAATTCTATTTTTAGTTTTTTAAGGAACCTCCATACTGTTCTCCATAGTGGCTGTATCAGTTTACATTCCCACTAACAGTGCAAGAGGGTTCCCTTTTCTCCACACCCTCTCCAGCATTTGTTGTTTGTATATTTTCTGATGAAGCCCATTCTAACTGGTGTGAGGTGATACCTCATTGTAGTTTTGATTTGCATTTCTCTAATAATTAGTGATGTTGAGCAGCTTTTCATGTGCTTCTTGGCCATCTGTATGTCTTCTTTGGAGAAATGTCTATTTAGGTCTTCTGCCCATTTTTGGATTGGGTTATTTGTATTTTTAATATCGAGCTGTATGAGCTGTTTATATATTTTGGAGATTAATCCTTTGTCCGTTGATTCATTTGCAAATATTTTCTCCCATTCTGAGGGTTGTCTTTTTGTCCTGTTTATGGTTTCCTTTGCTGTGCAAAAGCTTTTAAGTTTCATTAGGTCCCATGTGTTTATTTATGTTTTTATTTCCATTACTCTAGGAGGTGGATCAAAAAGGATATTGCTGTGATTTATGTCAAAGAGTGTTCTTCCTATGTTTCCCTCTAAGAGTTTTATAGTGTCCGGTCTTACATTGAGGTGTCTAATCCATTTTGAGTTTATTTTTGTGTATGGTATTATAGAGTGTTCTAATTTCATTCTTTTACATGTAGCTGTCGAGTTTTCCCAGCACCACTTATTGAAGAGACTGTCTTTTCTCCATTGTATATCCTTGCCTCCTTTGTCATAGATTAGTCGATCATAGGTGCGTGGGTTTATCTCTGGGCTTTCTATCCTGTTCCATAGATCTATATTTCTGTTTTTGTGCCAGTATCATATTGTCTTGATTACTGTAGCTTTGTAGTATAGTATGAAGTCAGGGAGTCTGATTCCTCCAGCTCTGTTTTTTTTCCCTCAAGACTGATCTGGTTTTTCAGGGTCTTTTGTGTCTCCATACAAATTTTAAGATTTTTTTGTTCTAGTTCTGTAAAAAATGCCATTCATAATCTGATAGGGATTGCACTGAATCTGTAGATTGCTTTGTGTAGTATAGTCATTTTCACAATATTGATTCTTCCAATCCAGGAACATGCTATATCTGTCCATCTGTTTGTATCATCTTTAATTTCTTTCATCAGTGTCTTATAGTTTTCTGCATTCAGGTCTTTTGTCTCCCTAGGTAGGTTTATTCCTAGGTATTTTATTCTTTTTGTTGCAATGGTAAATGGGAGTGTTTTCTTAATTTCTCTTTCAGATTTTTCATCATTAGTGTATAGGAAATCAAGAGATTTCTGTGCATTAATTCTGTATCCTGCAACTTTACCAAATTCATTGATTAGCTCTAGTAGTTTTCTGGTGACATCTTTAGGATTCTCTATGTATAGTATCACGTCATCTGCAAACAGTGACAATTTTACTTCTTCTTTTCCAAATTGTATTCCTTTTATTTCGTTTCCCTCCCTGATTGCCGTGGCTAGGACTTCCAAAACTATGTTGAATGATAGTGGTGAGAGTAGTCATCCTTGTCTTGTTCCTGATCTTAGAGGAAATGCTTTCAGTTTTTCACCATTGACAATGATGTTTGTGGTGGGTTTGTCATATATGGCCTTTATTACATTGAGGTAGGTTCCCTCTATGCCCATTTTCTGGAGAGTTTTTATCATAACTGAGTGTTGAATTTTGTCAAAAGCTTTTTCTGCATCTATTGAGATGATCATATGGTTTTTATTCTTCACTTTGTTAATATGGTGTATCACATTGATTTTCATATGCTGAAATCCTTGCATCCCTGGGATAAATCCCACTGGATCATGGTGTATGATCCTTTTAATGTGTTGCTGGATTCTGTTTGCTAGTATTTTGTTGAGGATTTTTGCATCTATATTCATCAGTGATACTGGTCTCTAATTTTCTCTTTTTGTAGTATCTTTGTCTGATTTTGGTATCAGGGTGATGGTGGCCTCATAGAATGAGTTTGGGAGTGTTCCTTCCTCTGCAATTTTTTGGAAGAGTTTGAGAAGGATAGGTGTTATCTCTTCTCTAAATGTTTGATAGAATTCACCTGTGAAGCCATCTGGTCCTGGATTTTTGTTTGTTGGAAGATTTTTAATCACAGTTTCAATTTCATTACTTGTGATTGGTCTGTTCATATTTTCTATTTCTTCCTGGTTCAGTCTTGGAAGGTTATACCTTTCTAAGAATTTGTCCATTTCTTCCAGGTTGTCCATTTTATTGGCATAGAGTTGCTTGTAGTAGACTCTTAGGATGCTTTGTATTTCTGTGGTGTCTGTTGTAACTTCTCCTTTTTCATCTCTAATTTATTGATTTGAGTCCTCTCCCTCTTTTTCTTGAAGAGTCTGGCTAATAGTTTATCAATTTTGTTTATCTTCTCAAAGAACCACCTTTTAGTTTTATTGATCTTTGCTCTTATTTTCTTTGTTTCTATTTCATTTATTTCTGCTCTGATCATTATGATTTCTTTCCTTCTGCTCACTTTGGGTTTTGTTTGTTCTTCTTTCTCTAGTTCCTTTAGTTGTAAGGTTAGATTATTTATTTGAGATTTTTCTTGTTTCTTCAGGTAGGCTTGTATAGTTATAAAGTTTCTTCTTAGAACTGCTTTTGCTGCATTCCATAGGTTTTAGATCATCATGTTTTCATTGTCATTTGTCTCTAGGTATTCTTTGATTTCTTCAGTGATCTCTTGGTTATTTAGTAACGTAGTGTTTAGCCTCCATGTGTTGAGTTTTTTATGTTTTTTTTTCCTGTAATTCATTTCTAATCTCATAGCAGTGTGGTCAGAAAAGATGCTTGATATGATTTCAATTTTCTTAATTTTTTTTTTTTTTTTTCGATACGCAGACCTCTCACTGTTGTGGCCCCTTCCGTTGCGGAGCACAGGCTCCGGCCGCACAGGCTCAGTGGCCATGGCTCACGGGCCCAGCTGCTCCACAGCATGTGAGATCTTCCCAGACTGGGGCACGAACCTGTGTCCCCTGCATCAGCAGGCGGACTCTCAACCACTGCGCCACCAGGGAAGCCCCAATTTTCTTAAATTTACTGAGGCTCGATTTGTGTGATCTATCCTGGAGAATGTTCTGTGTTATCTTGGGAAGAAAGTGTAATCTGCTGTTTTTGGATGCAATGTCCTGTAAATATCAATTATATCTATCTGGCCTATTGTTTCATTTAAAGCTTGTGTTTCCTTATTAATTTTCATTTTGGATGATCTGTCCATTGGTGTAAGTGAGGTATTAAAGTCCCTCCCTATTATTATGTTACTGTCGATTTCCTCTTTTAGAGCTGTTAGCAGTTGCCTTATGTATTGAGGTGCTCCTATGTTGGGTGCCTATATATTTGTAATAGTTATATCTTCTTCTTGGATTGATCCCTTGATCATTACATAGTGTCCTTCCTTGTCTCTTGTAAGATTCTTTATTTTAAAGTCTATTTTATCTGTTATGAGTATTGCTACTCTAGCTTTCTTTTGATTTCCATTTGCATGGAATATTTTTTCCATCCCCTCACTTTCAGTCTGTATGTGTCCCTAGGTCTGAAGTGGGTCTCTTGTAGACAGCATATATATGGGTCTTATTTTTGTATCCATTTAGCAAGCCTTGTCTTTTGGTTGGAATATTTAATCCATTCACATTTAAGGTAATTATCTATATGTAAGTTCCTATGACCATTTTCTTAATTTTTCTGGGTTTGCTTTTATAGGTCCTTTTCTTCTCTTTTGTTTCCCACTTAGAGAAGTCTGTTTAGCATTTACTGTAGAGCTGGTTTGGTGGTGCTGAATTCTCTTAGCTTTTGTTTGTCTGTAAAGGTTTTGATTTCTCCATCGAATCTGAATGAGATTCTTGTTGGGTAGAGTAATCTTGGTTTTAGGTTCTTCCCTTTCATCACTTTAAGTATATTATGCCACTGCCTTCTGGCTTGTAGAGTTTCTGCTGAGAAATCAGGTGTTAACTCCCATAAAGTTTATGGGAGTTCCCTTGTATGTTATCTGTCATTTTTCCCTTGCTGCTTTCAATAATTTTTCTTTGTCTTTAATTTTTGCCAATTTGATTACTATGTGTCTCGCCTTGTTTCCCCTTGGGTTTATCCTGTATGGGACTCTCTGTGCTTCCTGGACTTGGGTGGCTATTTCCTTTCCCACGTTAGGGAAGTTTGCGACTATAATTTCTTCAGATATTTTCTCTGGTCCTTTCTCTCTCTCTTCTCCTTCTGGGACCCCTATAATGCAAATGTTGTTGCATTTAATGTTGTCCCAGAGATCTCTTAGGATATCTTCATTTCTTTTCATTCTTTTTTCTTTATTGTGCTCTGCAGCAGTGAATTCCACCATTCCATCTTCCAGGTCACTTATTCATTCTTCTGCCTCAGTTATTCTGCTATTGATTCCTTCTAGTGTATTTTTCATTTCAGTTATTGTATTGTTCATCTGTGTTTGTTTGTTCTTCAATTCTTCTAGATCTTTGTTAAACATTTCTTACATTTTCTTGATTATTGCCTCCATTCTTTTTCCGAGGTCCTGGATCATCTTCACTATCATTATTCTGAATTCTTTTTCTGCAAAATTGCCTATCTCCATTTCATTTAGTTGTGTTTCTGAGGTTTTATCTTGTTCCTTCATCTGGTACATAGCCCTCTGCCTTTTCATCTTGCCTATGTTTCTGTGAATGTGGTTTTTTTCCCACAGGCTGCAGGATTGTAGTTCTTCTTGCTTCTGCTGTCTGCCTATAACACATAGTCTTAATCATTTGTAGTGTCATTCATTTTATAAATTCCCAGAACAAGTCTTTGGCGTGTCCCAGAATCCTCCTGGGAAACCCCAAAGACACTTTAGGTGAATTAACACCTTAACATTTTCATTATGCAAGATTTAAAACTTAGATTTGGGAAATCAATATCAAAATTAATTATCAAGGTAACATAGCATTCGTATATAAACGTAAGTGATAGGTATCTAAGGACAAAAAATGATTAAAGTCTTAGATATACAAATAATCAGAAATAATATTTAAATTAATCACAGCAGTAACAATTAATAGAAATTTTAACATTTACAGAAATAAGATATTTTAGTTTAAAAAGTGAGTCAACAAATCAGCACAAACCACAAAGAGTTAGGAGACTCTGCAGAAGTTCTCTCTCTGTGATATAAGGAAGTTTTGTTCTCCATAAAAACTACCAAATAAGAAGAGATGACTTTTTTCTATTTTCTTTATTTTTTTTAAGAGCACACTGAATATTCAAGGACCATTTCCTCCGAATTTTAGTTTTTCCTCTTTATTATTCATAATAAAGGATGAATTTCATGTGTTCTCAGTTTCACAATCCTGTTATAATTCTATATGTATGTTTGAACATCATACAAATGCATATGAATGAGATGGAAATTTAAAGGCTTTAATTTTAGCTTTCAGATATATTAACTGTGTCATTCATTTATATAAGTATGAATGTACTCCATCAAATCTATAATCATAGTTGAAGCTTTACAAAGACAAAATATATATTACTTATTTGCATTGCTTTTATAATTTCTAGGTTTAAAACTTTTACTCTCTTTAGAAAGTGTCCAGGTAACCAGATTTCAGGTAACAAAATTTATCCATAAATTAATTTAATACAAGTCCACACTCTAAGGATCTTGAAAATTATTTTTAAGTTGGAACAGTATAGAGTAACATAATTCCTATTGGTATTAAAATTTAGACAGATGGTATTTAAAAGTTTTCAGAAAGTGAAGTAATTAAATCAGAACGATTTACAGTACTGTCTGATATTCATAAGATACAATCCTTTTAAAAGACAGTATTTGTTACAATTTAATTTAATCCAGCAGGACTGTTTATATTTTTGTGACCTTAAATATTTATGGAAAAAATAATTTATCTGACTCATTAAGCTATTAAGAAATTTAGAAAGTTTAATTAATTAGGTTTTTCAGGAATAACCAAACGGAAAAGAGAATGTACACTTTAGCTCTATTTCACACTGTATTGTAATAAAGTAAGCAAGAGGACATACAGCTTTCTTTAACAGCTTTATTGAGATATAATTTACATACAATACAGTTTATCAATTTAAAGTGTATAATTCAACAGTTTGTAGTAAATTCACAGATATGTACAACCATCACCACAGTCATTTTTAGAACATTTTCATCATCTCAAAAAGAAACCTTAGGGACTTCCCTGGCACTCCAGTGGTCAAGACTTCGCCTTCCAAGTGTGGGGGGCGGAGGTTGGATCCCTGGTTGGGGAGCTAAAATATAGCATGCCTCGTGACAAAAAAGTCAAAAAATATAAAACAGAAGCAATATTGTAACAAATTCAATAAGGACTTTGAAAATGATCCACATCAAAAAAAATCTTAAAAAAAAAGAAAAACAAAAACCATAAACCCTTTACCTATCATCCCCTGCCTGTTGCTTATTCCCCCCAAGTCCTAAGCAACCACTAATTTACCTTATGTATTTGCCCATTCTGGACTTTTCATGTAACTAGAATTGTATATGTGGTCTTTGGTAGTTGGCTTATTTCATTAGCATATTTTTAAAACCTTTACTTTTTAGGGCAGTTTTAGGTTCACAGCAAAATTGAAAAGAAGGTACAGAGATTTTCCAGATACCCCCTGAACCTACACATCCATAGCTTCCCTTGTTATCAACATCCTCCACTAGAACGACAGATTTATTCACAATTGATGAACCTACATTGGCACATCATTATCACCCAGAGTCCACAGTTTACATTAGGGTTTGCTCTCAGTGTTGTACATTCTATGGGTTTGGACAAATATATAATGACACATACCCATAATTATAGTATCATACAGAGTATTTTCACTGCCCTAAAAATTCTCTGTGTTTCACCTGTTCATTCTCTCCCCATCCCCAACCCCTGGCAACCATTTATCTTCTTATTGTCTCCATATTTTTGCTTTTTCCATAACTTCCTATAGTTGGAGCCATATAGTATGTAGCCTCTTCAGATTGGTTTCTTTCACTTAGTTGTATGACTTTATGGTTCCTCCATATCATTTCATAGCTTGATAACTCATTTCTTGTAAGTGCTGAATAATATTCCATTGTCTGGATGTAACAAAGGTTATTTATATTTATGCATTCACCTACCAAAGACATCTTGGTTGCTTCCAAGTTCTGGCAATGATGAATAAAGATGCTATAAAGATCCATATGCAGATTTTTGTATGCATGTAAGTTTTACACTCCTTTGAGTAAATACCAAGGATTGTGATCACTGGATCATATGGTAAGAGTAAGTTTACTTTTATAAGAAACTGCCAAACTGTTTTCCAGAGTTTTTCAACAGTGTAGGGGGGTTCCTCTTTCTCCACACCCTCTCCAGCATTTGTTATTTGTAGACTTTTTGATGATGACCATTCTGACTGGTATGAGGTGATACCTCATTGTAGTTTTGGCTTCCATTTCTCTAATAAATAGTGATATTGAGCATCCTTTCATGTGCCTATTAGTCAATTGTATTTCTTCTTTGGAGAAATGTCTATTTATGTCTTCTGCCCATTTTTTGATTGTTTTTTTTTTATATTGAGCTGTATGAGCTATTTGTTTATTTTGGAAATTAAGCCCTTGTTGGCTGCATGTTTGCAAATATTTTCTCCTGGTCCACAGGTTGTCTTTTCGTTTTGTTTGTGGTTTCCTTTCCTGTGCAAAAGCTTATAAGTTTGAGTAGGTCCCATTGATCTATTTTTGCTTTTATTTCTTTTGCCTTGAGAGACTGGCATAAGAAAACACTGGTACGATTTATGTCAGAGAATGTTTTGCCTATGTTCTCTTCTAGGAGTCTTATGGTGTCATGTCTTATATATAAGTCTTTAAGCCATTTTGAGTTTATTTATTGTGTATGTTGTGAAGGAGTGTTCTAATTTCATTGATTTGCATGCAACTGTCCAGCTTTCCCACCATTTGCTGAAGAGACTGTCTTTTCCCCATCATATATTCTTGCCTCATTTGTTGAAGATTAATTGACCACAGATGTGTGGGTTTATTTCTGGGCTCTCTATTCTGTTCCATTGATCCATATGTCTGTTTTTGTGCCAATACCATGCTGTTTTGATTACTGTAGCTTTGTAGTACTGTCTGAAGTCTGGGAGGGTTATGCCTCCAGCTTTGTTCTTTTTCTTCAAGATTGCTTGGCAATTCTGGGTCCTTTGTTGTTCTGTATACATTTGGGGATTATTTGTTCTAGTTCTGTGAAAAATGTCATGGGTAATTTGACAGGGATTGCATTCAATCTGTAGATTGCTTGGGGTAGTATGTCCATTTTTAACAATATTCATTCTTCCAATCCAAGAGCATGGGATATCTTTCCATTTCTTTGAATCATCTTTAATTTCCTTTATCAATGCTTTATAGTCCTCAGAGCATAAGTCTTTCACCTCCTTGGTCAGATTTATTCCTAAGTTTTTTTGTTTGTTTGTTTTTTTCTGGTACGCAGGCCTCTCACTGTCGTGGCCTCTCCCGTTGCGGAGCACAGGCTCCGGACGCGCAGGCTCAGTGGCCATGGCCCACAGGCCCAGCCGCTCCGCGGCATAGTGGATCCTCCCAGACCGGGGCATGAACCCGCGTCCCCTGCATTGGCAGGTGGACTCTCAACCACTGCGCCACCAGGGAAGCCCCCTAAGTTTTTTTTTTTATGCAATTTTAAAAGGGATTTTTTATTGTTGTTTTTTACTTTCTCTTTCTGATATTCATTATTAGTGTAAAGAAATGCAACAGATTTCTGTATGTTAGACTCTGAAACTATAGTAGTGAACAAAACAGATGAGGTCTCAGGGAATTTTGCAGCAGGTAATTTTTTTTTTTTTTTAAATTTACAAACACAGGGCAAAATCATCTATGTGCCACAGAAGATGGAGAAACAAATCAGGAAAGAAGGTTTTATCTGTTCTTCAAGGCGTTTGAGCCGGGCCTTGAAGAACAGATAAATTTTTAACAACTGAAAATGAGGAAAGGTTTGTTTGAAGTACAAATTGTTAACTTCATAAATGCAGTTGAATTACTTTCTAGTAAGCAATAGCAGCAAAAAATCTGTGTCTTTTTGCAATTCTTAGGAATAATCATTCATGATCATGTCCCCTTTTATTCTGAGCCAAGTCGCTCGTTGTCCTCTTGATTTCTTTATATTCTACAAGAATTTTTTTTTAATAGAAATTCTCATGTAGAATACCCTGTTGGAAACTCTGGATTTAGAGCTAACTAATATAAGATGAGGATTTGCAATCAGTAAGCCCTAGAAAACAATAAGAAAAAACATTCAAGTGTTTTTCTGCCATTAAATTAAAAGTATGAAGTTATTCCACATTCTGGAAATGAAAATGGTGGTGGCATAAATGTGAGTGTTTTTCCTGTACTGAGAATTTCTCAAATGAGCTGGTATTTCAATTAAAAACTTAGTTAACAGATGTTTTAAAGGTCTTCCCCCCCCACCCTCGCTTTTAAAGGCAGACTGCCTCCACCCACCCTTATACCAAAACACCTTCAACAATAAATTCTTTGACCTTATTGCTTCCCTGAAAAACTCCTGCTGCTGTCCTGAGCTACACTTTTTCTCTATTGGCTTCTCAAAATAACTGGATACTGAATAAGGCTTTACTTCATAAATGTTTGGAATGAGAATTATCTAAGAAAAATAAATCCAACACAAACAAATTAGGCTTATAGCCAGAGGGCAGATAGGGAGTACAAGTAAATACTAAGGGCTTCAGAATTACACACAGTTGTATATTAAGTGATTAGAACATAGTTAGTAAGCAGCTCAGCATTGGATTTTAATTCTGCAGCCATTTGCCTTTAGATAAAAATAGATGTGATGGTTGCCAATAACTTTCCCTGATTAATGCGAAAGGATTCACATAGAAGGAGGAGATACCAAGCCATGTCAACACAATGTGTTTTCATTGTCTAAGACTGTTCAAACACAGTGTCTAGTATTTCAGAACTTGTTAATAACCAAACAACGTTTAAAAATGAGAGCTCTTCACATTTTCATAGCACATTAGCAACTCTTGCCTCACCTGGCTTGAAAATCCTTTGTGTAAGTGACAGACATTTGCGGTTGTCCTCATGACATCACTGAAACCAAAAGTTCTCAGTCCAGGTCAGATCAGCCCATCAAGGAAGCGGCCGCCGTCAAGTCACTGAATGACAAAATGTTAGTTGTAACGGGGCAGAACTGGAATGAGACCCAGACCATCCAGATCTCAGTCCTGCGGTGTTCTTTTTTTTTTTTTTTTAACATCTTTATTGAAGTATAATTGCTTTACAATGGTGTGTTAGTTTCTGCTGTATAACAAAGTGAATCAGCTATACATAAACACCTGGGCTGTTTTTAAACACACTACCAGAATGTCTTTAAAAGAGATGAGGGGTTTCCCTGGTGGCGCTGGCGCAGTGGTTGAGAGTCCGCCTGATGATGCAGGGGATGCTGGTTCGTGCCCTAGTCTGGGAGGATCCCACATGCCGCGGAGCGGCTGGGCCCGTGAGCCATGGCCGCTGAGCCCGTGCGTCCGGAGCCTGTGCTCAGCAACGGGAGAGGCAACAACAGTGAGAGGCCCGCGTACCGCAAAAAAAAAAAAAAAAAAAAAAAAAAAAAAAAAAAACCAAACAAACAAAACAAAAAACAAATAAAAGAGATGGGGGGAAAGATCTTTAAAACATCTGTTAACTAACTTTTTGAGATACGAGATCATTTGGGAAATTCTGGATACAGAGAAAGTACTCACATACATGCCACCACCATTTCCATTTCCAGAAAGTTAATAGTTTTTGTCTCTATTAAACTAATTTATCTTCTCCCTCTCCCCACAGTCATGCTCTTCTGTGACTAAATACCCTGTAAGCCCAGGAGAGCTGCTTTGAAACGTCAGACCCTTCTTCTAGCACCTTCTTTTGTAGGTACTCTGCTTTTTTCTCATGAGTCCACCTTGTTCTGCAGATTTTCTTCCTTGGTGGAAGTTTTCAGAAGGCCTTAATAAGCCATAAGAGCAGGGAGGCCCAGTGTTTGGATCACTTCCTGATGCTGAAGATTATAGGCTCCTCTGTGTATGGTCACCATTGTATCTCACTGCCAGGCAGGTTTCCTGACCCAAGACAGACATTCAGTAGTATTTGTTAAGTGGATGAATATATCAGATAAGTGTGTGTATGTTTGTGTGTGTGTTTAATCTAGGCTGCTGAGGATGGCAGCTCTTACAATAGTCAAGGCTTTTGCCCCACATATTGTCTATTATATCCCATGAATGGGGGTAAAGATGTCGATTCAAGTCTTTTACCTTTTTTGCAAAGGCAAATTAGTAAAATAGTCACTATTGTTACATTGCATTGTCTTATAATACCAGAGCAGCTCAGAGAACAAGAAATCCTTTCCCCCCAAGTCTCACTTATGTTAGAAACAGCATGGTTCTCTTCTTTTCACTAGGAAGTATGTGTTTCCCAGGCAGTGAGAGGAAAGGACTGATTTTCTGTCTGTCCTGGAGTGGGCTCCTCTTATGGGTGGGTGAAAGAAGAAAAGGAGCTGATGCATTCCACCCTTACCTATGTGGACAATGATGTTCTGTGCTAGACCCTAGACCCTGCTCCCCACACCCATGGAGAGTTGAGTGACAGTGTGTTAAAGCTGGCAGGGCACTGAGAGAAATTTGTGTCCAATTTGGTGGTTCTGCTGAGGATGAAACAAGAGTTCAGATAGGCAAGAAATTCCCCAGTTAGCCGTGGCAGCAGCAGGGGAGGAAACTGGGTCTCTTGGCCCTATACACATAGTGCAAGGCTCTCTCTTCCTATGACGTACCATAGCTGTCCTCTGAGTTTTCTCCACATTTTGTTCCAACTTAAGATTTCACTCATGGAAACAAAGTTCTAAACTTTCAGGTTCCTGGAGGTACGAGGTATTATTGTTTTTCTTTCTGGGTTACAGAAAAGTTGAAAAGCTGAATGATTAAAGAGAAAGTAACATAACTATGTATTTTCTGTCATGTCAAGATGTTAAATTTTAAAAAAAAGGTTTCAGAAAAATGTATAGAGATCAAGCCCATTTTGTGTCTGTGCCATTTAAAAAAAGGTCTGAACTAAATTGTCAAAAAAGCTTACCCCTAGGGGCGTGAGGGGGATTAGATAGCAGGGTATGAGGGGGACTTTCATATTATTATGCTAAATATTTTTCTACTGTATTATTTTTATAGTCAAAATGTAATCATGTATTCATGAGTCACATGTTAAAAGTTACATGAATTCAACAAAGAACTAGTATCTAGAATACATGAAGAACTCTCAAAACTCAACAGCACGAACTACCAATCCATTTAGAAAATGGGCAAAAGACCTGAGAGACGCTTCACTGGGGAGGATATCCAGATGGCAAACAGCATATGAAAAGATACTCAATGTTATTAGACATAAGAAAAATAAAAAATTTAAACCACAATTATATGTCATTTCACACCGATCAGAATGGCTAAAATAAAGGGTAGTGAAAACACCAAATTCTGACAAGGATGTGAAAAAACTGGACCCCATTGCTGGTAGGAATATAAAATGGTACAGCCACACTGGAAATTTTCTTATAAAACTAAACCTTGTGATCCAGCAGTTGTACTTTTGAGTGTTTATTCCAAAGAAATGAAAACTTCACACCAAAATGATTGTTCATAATAGCTAAAAACTGGAAACAGCCCAGAGATCCTTTGATGGGTGAATAGCTTAATGAACTGTGGTGTGCATGCTTCATGCAATACCTGATACATGCAATGACTTGGATGAATCTCCATGGAATTATGCTGAGTAAGAAATGCCAGTCCCCAAAGGTTACATTCTGTATGATTCCATTTATATAACCTTTCGAAATGACAAAATTTTAGAAATGGAGGACAGATTAGTGGTTGTCAGGGGTTAGAGGAATGGGGAGGGGTGGAGGAGGTAGGTGTGGTTATAAAGGGGCAACACAGGGGATCCTCGTGATGGAACTGTTTTGTGTCTTGACTGTGGTTGTGGACGCATGAATTTACATGCGTTAAAACTGTATGTAACTAAATTCACAGTACAAGTGAAACTGGGGAAATCTGAATAAGACCAGCAGATTGACATGTCAGTGTCATGGTTGTGGAACTGCACTATAGTTTTGCAAGACGTTATTATGGAGGGAAGTGGGTAAATGGTATGTGGAACCTGTATCATTTCTTACCATCGCATGTGAACCCACAATTATCTCAAAAAACTTTCAATTAAAAAAAAGAACATGTTGAAGCATTTGAATACATCTGTCAGCTCCTGCCTGTAGAACTGCAGGTTAGGGACAGCTGCAGGCTTCCTTGCTGGCTTCAGCTAGGGGATGAAGCATCCTTTCTATCCCCCTCCCAGCAGACGCCATCCTCCCAAACATGTTTCCCTTGTTCTTTCCCCCAATCACAAAAGGGAGAACAGGGACTGATACTACCTCAGTGAATTAATTTCTATAACCATAAAATCTGATTGTCATCTAGGTCTAGGTCAGAGGCTCTCAGCCCTGGCCAAAGCTGAGACCTATCTGTGGTACCTTATTAGCCTACCAATGGTGGCACCCCATCCCAGAATGATTAAGTCTGAGTCTCAGAAATGAAATCTAGGCATGGTGCTTTTGTTTGGTGTTTAAGCTCTCTGGGTGATTGTGATGTCCAGCCAGGACTGAGACTCACTGGTCAGAGCGGTGATCACAGTGGTGGCATTTAAAGCACAAAGCCCGGGTTCCCCTTTCTCACTATCACAGCCTATACTTCTAGGATCAGAAGGGTGTATTTTCAGGGGCTCACTTCCCATTTGCAGTCAAAGCTGATGCTGGGCATAACACCTCAAGAAGAGGGTATGCTCTGGAGCAGACCAGGTGGTGAATTCTAGAATGCACACAGGCACGCTTAGCGTTCTCCAGCTTGTGCACTTGCCAGAATTTCTCCACACCTGGCTGAAGCTCTGCTGGCTGCTTCTGAGGTTGCTGAGAGGCCAAGCAAATTGTGGGCAGAGCCTTTGAGAAATGGGAGGGTGGGGAAGACAAACGTCCTTGGGGTGACAGAGCCTTCTTGGGCCAAACTCAGCCTCCATCCGAGAGACCATGGTCATACCACTGAAGATTCTGGAATCTCTCTGAGGTTCTGGGCAGTGTCGGAGGTAAATGTGGCCTGGGGATTAATCTCTGCCTCCAGTGTAGAAAAGAGGTTGAGGATTTGCTGCCCTCCCGCAGCGACTGCTTGACAAGGTACTCACACTCCCAAACACCCTCAGAGACAGTATGAAGGAAAACTCATTTAACAACTCCTATCCAGAAATCATTAGCATCTGGATGGCAGGCAGAGCTATGAAAAACTCTGCCTAATTATATCATAAGTACCACAAGAATTTCTCAAATAACGCAAGCAAATTCCTCAGACTCTGCTAAAAGCCAAGCAGAGGAATAACAGCTTTCTGACCATTCATGCCTTCCCTCCACTGTTATTTATGAATTCCAGACATTTTCTCCATCTAAATCTAATCTCCTGGTCTAGAGATTAGCAATGTTAGTTTCTCCCACAATCCAACTGTGTCCCTTTATCCACAGTTTTCACCATTCAGATTCTGTTCCTAGGCTGCTAAGGATCCATTAAACAGTTTCTTAAAAGCCACATGCTACTTGACCCGTATTCAGTGTGTTTACACATTCCCAAGTGCAGTTATGTAAACAGACACTGTTCATCTACATGCTGAGATGGTTTCATTTTGTCCTCTTGTATGTTTAACCTATGTGCCTCATTTGGAGAAGGGAAGAAAATAATTAAATTATTTTCTCTTGTCCATATTCTTTGTTTTCAGTTGCAGTCACTCCTCCCAAAAGATTTAAGAAGTCTTTGTCAAAGGAAACAAAAGATTGAAAAGGCAAAGCTACTAGCACAGGTGCTTGCTACGTCTAGGCTGAGTGTGTGCTGTGGGATTCCGAGGGTACTGGTGCTGGCTTGGACCTTTCCTGACTCTATGTATTCTTTTTTTTTCTTTTCCCCAGGGGAATATTAATTTTATTTAATTTTATTTTTTCTTAATTTTTATTGGAGTATAGTTGCTTTACAATGTTGTGTTAGTTTCTACTGTACAGCAAAATGAATCAGTCATTCATATACATATATCCCCTCTTTTTTAGATTTCCTTCCCATTAGGTCACCACAGAGCATTGAGTAGAATTCCCTGTGCTATACAGTGGGTCCTCTTTAGTTATCTATTTTATGCATAGTAGTGTCTAATGTCAATCCCAATCCCCCAGTAAGCCCCACCCCCGCTTCCCCCCTTGGTAACCATAAGATTTTCTCTACATCTGTCACTCTATTTCATTCTTAACTTCTTGATCTTACTTCTCTCTGGTTTTTACTAAAAGTGATGACGCACGTTGTTTTTCTCCTAAAGCAGCTTCAAAACTATGTGGAAAATCAGAGGCTGTGGCAGATTCCTGCTTTTCTTCCTCTTTAGGTCAAAGTTTCTCGGGTTTTAAGATAAAACTTAAATGATCAGCCACTTGGACAGTTAACCATATTTATGTGACCAAGTCCCAGTAAAAACTCTGGCCATCAAGGCTCTACCTTCATGGCAATGCTCTGTGTGTATGTCACACATGGTTTCTAGAACAAATTCGCACTACTCACAGCTCTGCTGGGAAAGGCAGCTGGAAGCTCCAGGTGTGGGACCCTCCTGGACGCCACCCTAGTCACCTCTTCTTGTAGCTGATCCTAATCTGTCTCGTTTCATTGTGATAAACTATAAACACCAGTGCAACAGCTTTCAGCAAATTCTCTGAGTCCTGCTGGGAAATTATGGAACCTGAGAGCGGTCTTCCAGATCCTTGAACTTGCAATTGTTCTCAGAGGTGGTCTTGGGGACTTCCCTGACTTTGCAGTTCTCATTATTAGCCCTGGAACAGTCAGATGACCTTTCTGGCCTTCAGTTAACTCATCTGCAAAGTGGGGACATGATCATATCTGAGCTGCTGACCCTCCTAGAATGAATGAACATATATACTGAAACAACATATTTGAAAGTACTTTGTGAACCATAAAACACTTTGTAAATATAAAGATTATTCATTGTGGCTTGCTTTCTGTTTCAAGGCGTTCCAGGTGAGAGGGTTAAGTTTTAGATAGCAGAACTGTAGAGGTTAATAGTCCAGGCTTTGGCGTCAACCTTATCTGGCTTTGGTTTTTCCCATGTCTACCAATTATTGAGGCTACTTAATCTCTAAGTTTCATGTTCCTCATTTACAAAATAAAACTAATAATATTTAGTTCATACAGTCGTAAGAATTAAATGACTATTAAGTACCCAACACATGTAGTTATTATTGTTACTATTATTATTTTTGATGACCACCACTCCAGTGGCTAACCACCTGTGAAGGCGGGGGCTGGAGGATGGGGATAATTTACCGTATTTTGTGTAAAACTCAACATGTCATTGCTCTTCACCTTACAGTATTAACCTGATATTCGTTAGTAAGTTATTATTTTAGAATATTAAGTAGCTGCCCATATTAACAGAGTTAATATAACTTCAAAACTCTAATTTACCACTAAAATATAATCAAGATTGCATTTTATATGTCTCTTTGGTTTTCTTTAAGCACATATATTGGTTGGTTGCTGGTTGGTTGGTTAAGACACCAGATTCCTCTTCATGCTGCTAATGATTGGAAGTAGATTCTAACAAGAACTCATAGAATCACATAATAGGAATAGACAGAGAAATTAGAACAGGGTTGGGGAAATAGTGTGAAGCCAATATGTTTAAGAATATCTTCAGTGGAATCTAGCACAACATTGTAAAGCAACCATACTCCAATAAAAATTAAAAAGAAAAAAAAGAATACCTTTAAATCTGTTAGAGGGCTTGACCAATTTTTCCTCTCTTCTCTTGAAAACATGATTTCTTTCACCTACCCCTGCCTCCTTCCAAAGAAGAAAAGTGTTTCCTCTTCCCCAGAATGATTTCTGCCAGCCCTTCCCTGCATTTTTCTGCTTTTTCCCAACCTTGACTCTTTGCTGAGAATTGAGCATTGTGTCAGGCCAAGCAAGGTTCTCATCATCCTCTGAAGGATACTTGAGCTGCTCTTGAACAGCAAATAGTCCACTGACAAAACAGTCCACTTCTGTTTTAATGAGTTGAAATTGGAATGGAGCATGACATTTTGATATCACTGCCAGGACAGTCTTATCAAATGTGGACCTAAAATAGGCTTTCTATTTTGTTTTTTTTCTAATTACTGAGTAGTATATGAAACTGATCTCAGTGTGTGAAGAGATCTGTTTCCACACATCTCTTCACTACTTCTGGCCTACATCTCAGCCTCTCTCTAGCCCTGAGCCTCACCCCATCTCTGGGGCTCACCTCTTCATGGGTTGTTCCCTATTCTTTCTCCCATCCCTGAGCTCCACCCTCTTTTCTGAGAGTCAACTACCCTTGACTCCCACTCCCATCTCTGAGCCTCTTTCTCTCTTACTTCCACCTTCCAACCATCAGGAGAGAAGGAGGGGGAAAGGCATGCCATGTCCCTTTAGAGACAACTACTGGAAAATGCACACACCTCTTTTCACATTCCACTGGCCACACCGTAGTTACATGACCACAGTTAGCTGCAAGGGTCTAAATTCTAATATCTGTGCACATTCTCTGCCACTACAAATTTATCTGATTTACAGTGATTTTCAACACTATATTTTGTGTTATTCCCTAGGATCTTATACCATTTTTTTCCTGCTCATCAAAGATACGTGGCCACTGCAGAAAATTGGGAAAGTACATAATGCTGCTAAGAGGCAGTAAAAATATGAACCACAATCCTGTCACCCAGGAGGAGCATTTATTCATATTTTGGCATGTTTCCTTCCAGGACTTTCTTTCTACATTCCTTTTCTTTACCTAGCTCAGGTTAAATTATAAATGCAATTTTGTATTTCTCTTGTTTTTTCATTTATTAGTAATGGTAGCATCTAACTGGGTAGGGTTTTCATCTAAAAGAAGTGACCCTAGTAACTGAGAGAGGGAGACAGTGACTCTGTCCTCAGAGTCCAGAGAAGGAAATGAAGGTTAAAGAAATTTGGTCAGGAAGGTCAAGATGGCAGCCGCCTGTTCTCACTGCAATCCAGACAAGCTGGTAGGGGCTGTGCCCTGGGGAAGTGACTGGCCAGGAAGTGAACACCAGAGGACCTTGAGCCAAAAGCATGTAGGCTAAGATGGAAAGAATGATGGCCTATGAGTTCTGCACATGAACAGTGTTCAGGGGACTTGTTCATGAACCCCAGGTGTCTGTACGAGGAAGAACGAGCCTAAGAGTAGACACGGACATCATCACATGGTCAGGTCGCCAGGTATCAGTTCACCCCCAGTTTCCTTTTCTGATGGGAACAAGGCATTGGGGCAGTTAGAGGTCTCAGCCCTGGCAGCATCAGGGCTGATGAGACCTCCCAGTTTCCTGATGATTCCAACAAGGGTAGATTATGGGCAGGCCATAGTAGGAGAAAGATATTCTCATATTCAAAAATGGAGGGAGCATTGCCATGCAGTAGATTTGATTGTGATTCACATGTCCCTCCAGCAGCAGGTATCTGGGGGCTACCACAGAGAAGACCGATCACAAACAGGCTTTGATGGAAAGAATGCATCGTACTGGGGCCTTCCATAATACCAGTGAGTACAACTTAATCCTCTTCCAGTACAAGTCTGTTCTGTTTTTGTTTTTTAATTTATTTATTTTGGTTGTGCCGGGTCTTAGTTGTGGCAAACGGGCTCCTTAGTTGTGGCTTTTGGGCTCCTTAGTTGTGGCATGCGAACACTTAGTTGTGGCATGTATATGAGATCTAGTTCCCCAGCCAGGGATCGAACCTGTGTTCCCTGCACTGGAAGGCAGATTCTCAACCACTGCACCACCAGGGAAGTCCCCAGTACAAGTCTGTTTAAAGGATAGTGATAAAATACTTAGAAGGGCACAACTGAAAGTCTCTTGGATGCATATTCTCAATCTTTTTTGACCTCAATCAACTCTGTTCAGATAAAAGAGCCCATTGTCTACTTAGAAAAATCTCCCCCTGGGAAAAGAATGTGGGGATTACAAAGAATTAGGAGAAGGCTGCAGATGTAGAGAATGGAAGGGTGGACACAGGGATGGAAGGGGAGGGTGGAACGAACTGGGGGATTAGGTTTGACATAAATACACTACCATGCATAAAATAGATAGCTAGTGGGAACCTGCTGTACAGCACAGGGAACTCAGCTCAGTGCTCTGTGATGACCTAGATGTGTGGGATGGGGTGGTGGTGGGAGGGAGGTCCGAGAGAGGGGATATATGTATACATATAGCTGATTCTCTTCATTGTACAGCAGAAAGTAACACACCATTGTATAGCAATTATACTCCAATAAAAAAACAAGAGGGCCAAAATTATAATTTATATGGTCTTATTGCAGTAATTGGAGAAGAAAAACAAAATGAGCAACAGAAATAAAACCTGTCAGTAATTCTACAAATATATTATTTTTTAAATTATTTAATTAATTAATTTGTGGATTTTTTTGGCTGCCTTGGGTCTTCATTGCTGCACGCGGGCTTTGTCTAGTTGTGGCAAGGGGGGGCTACTCTTCATTGCAGTGCATGGGCTTCTCATTGCTGTGGCTTCTCTTGTTGCGGAGCATAGGCTATAAGCTCGCAGGCTTCAGTAGTTTTGGATCGCAGGCTCTAGAGCACAGGCTCAGTAGTTATGGCGCACAGGCTTAGTTGCTCCACAGCATGTGGGATCTTCCAGGACCAGGACTCAAACCTGTGTCCCCTGCATTGGCAGGCAGATTCTTAACCACTGCACCACCAGGGAAGTCCCTACAAATATATTATTAATATAAACCTTACAAATTAATTGAAATCTTGGGCCCACGTACAGTTAAATGTGTCTCATGTAAAAATTGTGGCAATTCCAACTTTGTATGTGTGCAAAGCTTTGCGGTTCAAAAAAAATCTGTTAAACATTCAGCTTTATTTTATGTTACCAAATACTGTGGGCAATAGACACCCTCGTCCTACACTTAATTCCTCCTTCCACCCCTGACCCCCATCTGAGTCTCTGACTCTTGCCCACCTGTTTCTAGATTCCACTTCTATTCCTGAGCTGCAGCCTAGTCTTGAACTCCAAGTTAATAACTTGATAACTTAAAAAAAGTGAAAGTAGAGACTTTTTGCAACATACACCAGGAATAAATGTAAAATATCACACACTTGTGACTACAGCTGTTTGCTAGCCCCAGTTCTGCATTACTTAATGTAAGATCAACAGTGAACTTTGGGCCAAATAATTCAGATATTGTGGTAATAGAGAACCCACATTAGAAGTTGAAAAGATTTACCCTGAAATATTAAACATGTGGCACTGGCAAGAGAGCTAAGGCAAAGGGGGAAACTGATAACTCAGCCACATGGTGTCAAGGGCATTAGGGTGCTTTTATGTGCCTTACCCTGAACAGCTTGTAGCCTTGGGAATCTCTCATATATGGGCATTAATTCAGTATAGTGTGGTCTCAAATCAATAAATACTTTATGACTCAAAGCAAATACTTTACAGTACTCGATAATGTTTATTCTTGTACACCAATATGTCAGTTCAGGTCCTCTGGGAAACAAATGCCAGATGGAATTAGAAATTCAAGAGACTTATTGAGGAAAATGCCTGTGATAGATTAAAGGGAGAGGGGTTTGGAGTGTGCAGGGAGAGGCTTCCAACTGTGATGTTGGTGCAACACCTGTGAAAGGAGAGGGGGAAGGAAGATTAGGTGGGAAAGCCTCAGAAACTGCAGCACAGCTTAGAGAAAGTCAGTCAACCCTGGGGTAGAGGTTGCCCATAGGATGAGTCCTGCATCAGGCAGAAATGGACTGTGTCTAGGACCCTCACCATGCTTAGTCACTGGCTGGGTGCAGCCTGGGCAGAGGCTCCAGCATGGACAGTTAACTACACTCATTGCTGCAGGTTCTCTTGAAGAGAGATCTGAGCAGTGCACCCCCATGGCTTCCCCAATCCACCCCTTGTGCTGCACAGATCCTTTGCTCCAAATATTTGAGGGACTGTGGGCCTCTCTTCCTGAGGGAAAGTCTTGATGACTTATCTGGTGTTGTGACCCAAATTCTCATTCCTGCAGGGTCTGAGCCCTTGGTAATTGTACCCATTTCAGTCTGGGGTTGCTGCACATGTCTGTTCACTGTTTCAGCTGGGCAAGGGCTATCAAGAAGAATCTAAGTGGATTATCTGATTTGTACGTTACTCTGCCCTGCTCTCATGTACAAGCATAAGATGAGCAGTCCTGTCTCATGGTCCTGCTGGTCAGGGTCAGTTATCCCTGCCATGATGGTAACTCTTTTCACCTGCTGATGTATGGGTCCAAGGAATCCAAAGTGTCCTTGAAGGGACTTCCCTGGTGGCATAGTGGTTAAGAATTCACCTGCCAATGCAGGAGACATGGGTTCGAGCCCTGGTCTGGGAAGACCCCACATCTTAGTTGCCATGGAGCAACTAAGCCCATGCGCCACAACTACTGAGCCTGCACGCTAGAGCCTGTGAGCCACAACTACTGAGCCTGCAAGCCACAGCTACGGAAGCCCGTGTGCTTAGAGCCCATGCTCCACAACAAGAGAAGCCACCGCAAAGAGAAGCCCACATACTGCAAGGAAGAGTAGCCCCTGCTCGCCACAACTAGAGAAAGACAGCATGCAGCAACGAAGACCCAATGCAGCCAAAAATAAATAAATCAATCAATTTACAAAGTGCCCTGGCAGTAGCCGTAGCATGTATTATAGTTCAATAGGACCCTTGCTGTGTCCCCTGGCAAGAGTGTGCCCCTTTGGATACTGTGAGCCCAGAGTTGCCCAGAAAGCACAAAGTACCTCAGTGGGTCACTGGGTTTGATGGTTAAGTGAGGCCCCTCCTGTTTCCACCCCTTAGGTCTCAGTTGCTTATGTTTCCTTTAAGGGACACATCACTATATAAAGTTCTCTGATTTAGTGTCTATACTGCATCCCAAAGGAGGCACCCCATTTTTGCAGATTATTGTCTCCAAGATGGCACCTCAGTTGTACCTTCAGAAGGCCACCAATGGAAGGCCACTGCTTTTGTGTGGTGCTGTAAATGATATAATGAGTGGACCCTATGGTCATGGGGCCACCCGCATACCTCCTTTGTTGTGAAATGGATCCCCTGGTTGGATGCTGTGTTGTGTGGGATTTTATGCCTGTGAATCAGGCATTCTGTAAGTTTTTACACAGTGGTGTTGGCTGAGGCTATGTGGGCAAGAAAAACAAACGCATTCTCCAAATAGTTCTCTTTCCCTGTGAAGATGAACCACTGGCTCTTGCAGCATGGAAGGGGCCCAGCATAGTTTACTTGCCATAAAATAATGGGTTGTTCTCCTCAAAGAATAATGTCACTTGGGAAACTCAGGTTGGTCTCTGTTTCTGGCAGGTTGGACCTTCCAAGGTGGCAATAGCCAAATCAGCCTTGGCGATGGGCATATATGCTGTTGAGTTCATACGTAGGCCTTTATCTTTACCATTTTGGCCACTCCATTCATGTGCATACTGTGATAAAGGCTAACTAATGTCAACCGGCCAAGTCCTGTGTCTAGTTGATTGTTGAGTATTTCTTTCATGAGTGGTTGCTAATGGACGTTAACATGTGATCCAAAAATCTTCACAATTCATGCCCACTCCACCCAATTGCTGTTATCCCAGACCTCCTTGCCTGTAGTACAGTTTTTTTATTTTCCTCCAGGCCCCTATTCAGTTGACTGGGCCATTGGCACCTGCCCGGGAATCTATATATTTTCTCACCTTGGGCTACTTTTTCTTCCACACAAAGTCAATGACCAGATGCACTGCTCCCAGCTCTGCTTATTGGGAAGATCTTTATCTCCGCTGTCTTTCAAGGCCAACCCTGAATTTGGCTATAATGCAACTGCTGTCCACTTTCAGCTTGCATTCACATATCAAGCCAACTCACCCCCAAACTTGGCTTTTCTTCCTTCTTCATCTGGTTGTATGAGATTCCTGCATAGGTGGCCATATGAGTGGCCTGAAGGAGGGGCACTGGTGTAAAGATGGTGGGCACATGGTGTCTGGGTTACCTGCCCATGCTGCTTACTCATGCCTTCTAGTCCTTCTTGGCCTCAATCCCAGACATTCCATTTCCATCTTACTGTGGACTGCTGCTGGGCCTGTTCCACTCTATGACTCGGTGAGTCTAACAAAACCCACCCCATAATGGGCAATTCTGAATGAACAGTCACTTGGTGCCCTGTGGTCAAGTATTTCAGCTCTAACAGGGCCCAGTAACATGCTAGGAGCTATTTCTCAAAAGGCATATAATTCTCCACTGCAAGTGGCATGGCCTTGCTCCAGAACCCCAAGGACATGTGTTGTGATTCTCTTACCAGGGCTTGCCACACTGCAAAATTTTCCATCTCTGACATCATCAACATCATAGGATCTCCTGAATCACACGGCCCAAGCAGCAGATCTGTTTGCACTGCAGCCTAGATTTGCTGCAGAGCTCATTCCCACTCAGGGCACCACTCAAAGTTGGCCGCCTTCCATATCACTCTGTATATGGGCTAGAGAAGTATTTCTAGATGGGTAATGTGTTGCCTTCAGAATCCAAAATGTCTCACCAAGCACTTTGCTTCCATCTTTGAAGTAGGGAATGCAAGATTCAGAAATTTGTCTTTTACTTCTGAGAGTATGTCTTGGCAAACCCCTGACTACTGGACTTCTAAAAAATTTACTCAGGTAGTAGGCTTCTGAGTCTCCTAAAGCTTATCTTCCACCCTGTGGAGCACAGCTGTCTTACCAAGCCCTCTAGCATATTCATCACCTCTTCTTGCTCAACCTGTTCATTCTGCATGATGTCATTGATGTAATGGATCAGTGTAATGTTCTGTGAGATGGCTAGAAAGCCCAGATCACTTTAGACTATGTTATGACTGAAGGCAGAGTAGTTTTAACAGAGCCGTGGGTCAAAACTGTAAAGGAATACTCTTGTCAGTTGGGGAGTCTTATGTCAGGCAGAAATGGCCCAGTTCTAGTACCTCCACCTCCCCTGCTCAGCTCAGCCATTGGCTGAGAGGGGGCTGGGGGTGTGGCCTCGGGTGGATGAGGCTGAGTCCCTGAAGGTGTGGTCACTGGAGGCTGTCCTCTCACTCCACTCCTTGCACCGTCAGAGAGGCACCACTCCATGGTTGCCATAGTACGTTTACAAAGGGTGATGTTTATTCTTTTCCAGGGTTTTCCTGCATTTTCTAAATTTCCTAAAGTGGACATGTATGAACTCTAAAATCATAAGAAAGACAAAGCAAAACATATGCACAATCATATGTCTGGTTTTTCAGAACCATACTGTTTCACAGTAAGATGTCTATTATAACATATTTTTGAACAAGCCTCTGGCCAGTAAATCATAAAATGATTTAATACCATTTTAATCTTGTTTACTTTTTTTAATGCTGTGACTTTGGAGAGGTTTTTAGTGTTTTGCCTTATTTTTTTTCCTGACTGTTGAAATATACTAATTTTAGAAAATGTGGAAAATTATATAACTTAGTAAAGAAGTGAGTAGAAATAATATCCCAAATCTTAACATCCTTGGACAAGTTGTGCTAGTGTTCTAGCATATTTTTTTAATAAATTTATTTATTTTATTTATGTATTTTTGGCTGCATTGGGTCTTTGCCGCTGTGCGTGGGCTTTCTCTAGTTGCAGCGAGCGGGGGCCACCCCTCGCTGCAGTGCGCAGGCTTCTCATTATGGTGGCCTCTCCTGTTGCGGAGCACGGGCCCCAGGCGCACGGGCCCCAGTAGTTGCAGCACACGGGCTCTAGAGCGCAGGCTCAGCAGTTGTGGGACACAGGCCCAGTTGCTCCATGGCATGTGGGAACTTCCCAGACCAGGGCTTGAACCCATGTCCCCTGCATTGGTAGGCGGATTCTTAACCACTGTGCCACCAGGGAAGCCCTCTAGCATATTTTTTATTAGGCTTTTCTCTTATTTCCCCCCTGCCTTAAAAAGCTGTCATCAAAATATGCCATTTTTTGCATAATTTTTTCCTCTTCAACCTATTTCTTCTAACAGTATAGTTTTACCCTTAAAAAAGTGTTACATACCGAAAAGAAAATGGTTGTAGGCCTGGAAGTTATAGGGACGGGGTTACCTCCATTTCAGAGGTGCAGAAGGACATGGTGGTGGAAGCGTGGTTGTCCTGCATGAAGCAGGACATGTTAGGACTTACACCAGTGCAGCCATTGAGATGGCAGGCTTCTGTTCAAGGCAGTGACTGGCAAGCGAGTAAAATGGTAAAACGCTGAATTACTAGTGAAGGAAGCAAAATCAGGGCCCATAGGGAGTAAAACCCTTCACATTTGTACCATGGTCATACTCACTGTGGTGGGTGGAGTGCATATATATACACACACATATACATATATACACATATATAAATAAATTATATATTGTATATGTAAATTATATATATATATACACACACATATAGATAAAATGTATGATGGGTGTGTTAAATTTATTTATTTATTTTTGGTTGTGTTGAGTCTGTTTCTGTGCGAGGGCTTTCTCCAGTTGCAGCGAGCAGGGGCCACTCTTCATCACGGTGCGCGGGCCTCTCACTGTCACGGCCTCTCCCGTTGCAGAGCACAGGCTCCAGACGCACAGGCTCAGTAGTTGTGGCTCACGGGTTTAGTTGCTCCACGGCATGTGGGATCTACCCAGACCAGGACTCGATTCCTTGTCCCCTTCATTGGCAGACAGATTCCCAACCACTGCGCCACCAGGGAAGGGAATCCCCTATGATGGGTGTTTTAAAACTAGTTCTGTGTCCAGAGTGAACGGCATGGAGACAGTCATGCCCTAGGTAGGGCCAGGATCATACCAAGTTGTTGGGTTACTAAACTTAATTTCATTCCCCAGATTCATCATGTGGCAAGGGGCAAGGTAGCAGAAAGTGAGGCCAATCCAATTTTCTAGTGGTTCTCAGTGCAGGATGGGATACTCCTGGGCCTTTCATGAGAGGCTGGCCTACCAAGAAGAATGAAAAGCTTTTCTCATGATGCTAAGGTTGGAAGAATTAAGAGCTGTGTCCTTATTTTTTAAATCCCAAAGCACAGAAGATGGTCATATAAGCTAAAATCAAAGCAACTTTACTGTGCCTTTCAAAAAGTCTTCAAGTATGGGAGTTATACATTAAACAAGTTTGGCCATGTGTTAATAATTGCTGAGCCAAATGACAGGAACATTGCAGTTTCTCCCTGCTTTTGTATGTTTGACAATTTCCATAATAATAAAAATTTTAAAAAAAACCCCCTCTTTGTAACAACTTTAATGATTTTATAACATTAACTCATAGAAGCATCATGAAATCTTTGCCCATCTTGTTCACCAATTTATCTCCATTGCCTACAACAGTCATGCCACATTAATTTCTCATTTAATTAATGAATTAATTGGTATATATTAATTTGCTTAAATATAGAAAGTCTTTTAAATAAATTACAACTTCTCAGTATATGGGTAAACTTCAGGATTGAGCCATATTCTTAACCTAATTGAGAGTGGAAAGTAAGATATTTCTACTGCATTTATAACTACTTCTTCTCTATAGGAAATCCTAGTGTAGCAGTGCCAGAATGACAAAACAGTAAGAAAAGGGAGGACTGAGATGGAGAGGTTGGGGGCAAAATAACAGAGAATAATATGTACACAAGAAATAAATTTCAGAAGCACTGGTCTCTTGTCTTTTATCATATTCATCTTCTGCCTTCATTTTGTACAGAGAATATCACCAAAATATTTTGTGCACATATACTACCTTTAATTTCCCACAATATCTCATGTCTTCCAAAAGGATGCTGCTCCCCAGCCATAATTCCCAGGAACATTTGTGGTTCCCATGGATTAAGGCTCAAAGGTAATATTAGATTACTCTGGAATTCTTAATTACTATAGTTTCTAGGGGAAGGAAACATTTAAACATCCTTTGTGATGTTCCTTTGCTAAAGAAGCATTCTCCTAGTATAAATAATAGTGATAGTTTTTATTTGCTGAATATTTACTAATGTGAAAAGCCCTTTACAAAAAACACCTTATTTAACCCTCACAGCAACCCCATAGAAAAATATTGACCCATTTAAAGATGAGGAAACTGAGATTCAAAAAAGTTAATCAACTTGCCTAAGACCACACAACTGGAAAATGGTATAATCAAGTTTGACTGTAAAACATACACTCTTAACTACATATGAAGGGATATCCCCATTAGGAACCCAATTAAGACAAAAACAACTTTTCCTTAAATTATTTGTAAAGTCAAATAGAAACTATGGGGTTTCTGAGTATACTATCAGAATTAATTAACTTTGTGTTTTATATCTTATTCTGGGGATATTAATAAAATGGAGCAATAATAGTATTTTCATCAAATTGTTTTGGAACACCTGGACATCCATATGCAAAAAAAAAAAAGCTAGACACAGAACTTACACCCTTCACAAAAATTAACTCAAAATGGGTCATAGACCTAAATGTTAAAACACAAAACTTTAAAACTCCTAGAAGAAAATATAGGAGAAAACTCAGATGACTTTGGGTATGGTAATGACTTTTTAGATACAATACCAAAAGCATGATCCTTGAAAGAAATAATAAGTTGAATTTCATTAAAATTAAAAACTTATACTCTGTGAAAGATAATGTCAAGAGAATGAGAAGACAAGCCATGGATTGGGAGAAAATATTTTCAAAAGACACATGTGATAAAGGACTGTTATCCAAAATATACAAAGAATTCTTAAAACTCAATAATAAGAAAACAAACAACTTGATTAAAAAATGGACCTAAGTCCTCAAAAGACACCTCAACAGAAAAGATACACAGATGGCAAATAAATTTATGAAAATATACTCCACATCATATATCATCAGGGAAATACAAATTAAAACAGTGAATTGTTTTAATACTGCACATCTATTAGAATGTCCAAAATCCAAAACACTGACAAAACTAAATGCTGGCAAGGATGTGGAGCAATAGGAATTCTCATCCATTGCTGAGGGGAATGAAAATGGTACAGCTACTTTAGGAAACAGTTTGCCAATTTCTTACAAAACTAAATATACTCCTACCATATTATCCTGAAATCATACTCCTTGGTGTTTACCCAAGGCAGCTGAAATATTATGTCCACACAGAAGCCTGAACATGGATGTTTATAGCAGCTTTATTCACAATTGCCAAAACTTGGAAGGAACCAAGTTGTCCTTCGGTAGATGAATGGAGAAATAAACTTGGTACATCCAGATGATGGAATATTATGCAGCATTAAGAAGAAATGAGCTTGGGACTTCCCTGGTGGTGCAGTGGTTAATAATCCGCCTGTCAATGCAGGTGACACGGGTTTGAGCCCTGGTCCGGGAAGATCCCACATGTCGCAGAGCAACTAAGCCCGTGTGCCACAACTACTGAGCCCACATGCTGCAGCTACTGAAGCCCGTGTGCCTAGAGCCCATGCTCTGCAACAAGAGAAGCCACCACAACGAGAAGCCCACACACTGCAACAAAGAGTAGCCCCCACTCACCTCAACTAGAGAAATGCTGTGTGCAGCAATGAAGACCCAACACAGCCAAAAATAAATTAAAAAGAAAAAAATGAGCTTGGACGAACCTCGCTGTCTGGAGGACATCGCCACTTCCTGCTTACCCACTGCAAAAGTAACACTAAAGCAGTTCATGAGAAAGCAATAAGTTCTCCTCCTCCACAGAAGGATTTTGCAATTCGGCAAGTTCCAAATGATTGTGATCACAAATACCTGAAGGACTGGGCAAGGGAAGAATTCAAAAGAAATTAAAGTGCCACTGAAGAGGATACAATCTAGATGATGATTACTCAAGGCTATACACAGCTCGAGGAGTTAGAAAAAATACTTGCTTTAGCCAGATCTTAATTACAGCATTATTCTGAAAGGTTTTCAAAGTCTCCATGTGTTGAGTTGAGCTTAGGCTCAACAATGGGCAAGCCAAAGCCAAGTGAAACTGTTTGTATGTAGAACCCTTGAGCAAAACAACAGAACATGGAGCATGACATATCAGAGTGAGCCAAGAAAAGTGCATCAGAGCAATTGCTTTAGCACTGAAAAACATGCCTTGTATTTTGAAAATATTTCTAGATGTGTCAGCAGTTTTTGTAAGAAGCAAAAATTACTATAACAGATTGTCAGCATATAAAAAGATGTTCAACACCATTAATCAATCATCAGGGAAATGCAGATCAAAACTAGCAAGAGATACTATTCACACCCACTAGAATGGCTATAATTAAAAAGGGAGTGAATTGCAAAACGGTGGTGAAGATGTGGAGAGGTTGGAACTCTGATACATTGGTGGAGAGACTATAGAGTCGTGCAGCCACTTTGAAAAACAGACTGTCAGTTGTCCAACAGGTTAAACAGCATTGTTCATAATAGCCAAAGAGGGGACAATCCAAATGCCCATCAACTGATTAATGGATAAGTAAAACATGGTATACCCATATAATAAAATATTATTTAGCAAACAAAAAGGAATGAAGTACTGATACATGCTACACCCAGATGAACCTTGGAAACATTATTAAGAGGCCAGTCACAAAAGATCATATATTCTATGATTCTATTTATATGAATGCACAACTCTGAATATATTAAAATCTATTGAATTCTACATCTTACATGTATGGTATGTGAATTCCCCCCTCCCTTTTTTTTGAGATATAGTTGACATATAACATTGTATAAGTCAATGAAGCTGTTTTAAAAAACAATGTGAGGGCTTCCCTGGTGGCGCAGTGGTTGAGAGTCCACCTGCCGATGCAGGGGACACGGGTTCGTGCCCCAGTCTGGGAAGATCCTACATGCCACGGAGCAGCTGGGCCCGTGAGCCATGGCCGCTAAGCCTGCGCATCCGGAGCCTGTGCTCTGCAGCAGGAGAGGCCACAACAGTGAGAGGCCCGCGTATCACAAAAAAAACCAAAAACAAAAACCAATGTGAGATATAGGGCTGGAGGTGTACTGACCTCAGGAGACACCCTGGATAAAACATGAAAAATCGAATTTTCATCCTCCAGAGGCTAATATTATTCTCATGGACAAGCTTTTACCTTCAACTCTATAAAACAGTTTAATTTTATTCACATACATCTCTGATTATCTTCTCTGAATTATAGGTTAAGTCTGTTGTTTATTTAACCCAAGAGATTTATTTAGCAATTTCTTCTCATGTATGGAACCATGGTCATTAACTAAGATGTTGGCCAGAACAGAAATGCTGTTGAGACACATTTTATTCATCATCTTTATCAGTATTTTGGATAAGGCAAATTAACTTTCTGGGTGTTCCCTGTAAACTATACTATTGTTTGAATGTTAAAGTTTTGTTCCTAAAATTTAATTTTAAGATGTTTGAATGTTCGATTTATGTATATGAACTACATAAATAAATCTTTTTTATATTAGAATTTTTTTAAGTACAGAGGCTTTCTATCATATGAGAAGTGGCTAGGGCTATTTATTATTTAACATATTGACTGCACCAGTGTCATTTTTCCCCTTTAAAGTGTGTCATCGAAATTTTAAATTCATGGCATAGGCATTGCTGCAGCTGTGTCTGAAGAGACAGATGCCTTTCTAATGTTTGAGGAAGGCAAAACATATTTCCTGGTATTTGTATTAATGTAGTCACACCTCTCCTCTCAGGAGAAGCTGAGTGGCAGAGACCCATACTTACGTAACTAAATTATCTGTCTTTTATGGAATAAGTAAGGAAAATTTGAGTAAAAAAAACCCCAAAGGAAGCAGCTTACATGTGCCTTGAAAAAAAGTTGGATTATGTAGAATAAGGATCAAAAGCAAACTGTCACTCTGTGCCAAGCCAGAAATTGCTACAGGCTATTTCCTTCCTTGAGTCAGACATATGAGAAATACTTTTAGGATTAAATGAATTTTACTACTTTTATTTGCAGAGAAGAGTAAATCACTTTCTTTTTTTAATTAAAAAAATATTTTTGGCTGTGTTGTGTCTTCGCTGCGCGCACGGGCTTTCTCTAGTTGTCGCGAGCAGGGGCTACCTACCGTTCGTTGCACTGCGCGGGCTTCTCATTGCGCTGGCTTCCCTTGTTGCAGAGCACAGGCTCTAGGTGCACGGGCTTCAGTAGTTGTGGCATGTGGGCTCAGTAGTTGTGGCTCACGGGCTCTGGAGTGCAGCCTCAGTAGTTGTGGCACACGGGCTTAGTTGCTCCACGGCACGTGGAATCTTCCCGGACCGGGAATCGAACGATGTCCCCTACATTGGCAGGCAGATTCTTAACCACTGCACTACCTGGGAAGTCCCAGTAAATCACTTATTCAGCCCATTTTGTATTTAAAAAAAAGTTCTTTGCTGTAAAAGAAAGAAAGAAAGAGAGAGAGAGAGAAAGAAGAAAGGAAGGAAGGAAGGAGGAAGAGAGAAAGAAAGAGAGAAAGAAAGAAAGAAAAAGATATGAGCTTGAAAAGCTCGTGCCATGAAAAGGCATGGAAGAACTTTAAGTTCATAATACTGAGTGAAAGAACCTAATCTGAAGAGACTATATACTGATTCCACCTGTATGACATTTTGAGAAAGGCAAAACTATGGAGACAGTAAAAAGATCAATCATTGAGGGGGACAGGAAAGGATTATTAAGTGAAACACAGAGAATTTTTAGGGCAGTGAAAACACTCTGTATGTTACCATAATGCTGCATACATGTCATTACATATTTGTCCAAATCCATAGAATGTACACCACCAAGAATAAACTCCAATGTAAACTATGCACTTTGGGTGATAATGATGTATCAATGTAGGTTCATCAATTATAACAAATGTACCACTTGGGGCAGAGGATGGGAGGATGTTGATAATGGGGGAGGCTATGCACGTGTGAGGGTAGGGGGTATATGGGAAATCTCTGTACCTTCCTCTTAATTTTGCTGTGAACCTACAACTTCTCTAAAAGAAAAGTCTTTTTAAAAAGCTCTTGTGGGGCTTCCCTGGTGGCGCAGTGGTTGGGAGTCCGCCTGCCGATGCAGGGGACACGGGTTCATGCCCCGGCCCGGGAAGATCCCACATGCCGCGGAGCGGCTGGGCCCGTGAGCCATGGCCACTGAGCCTGTGTGTCCAGAGCCTGTGCTCCGCAACGGGAGAGGTCACAACAGTGAGAGGCCCGCATACCAAAAAAAAAAAAAAAAAAAGTCTGCAATCAGAAAAAGCTCTTGTGTAAAACAATATGCATATAGTTCTATTTTGGAGAGTATAACTTATGGAAATGCAATATATTTGACAATAACTGCACAAAGAACATAGGTGTGAGTAAAGCCATATTGGAGTAAGAAAATAACACCAGATGGTAACTCACAGGAATTAGTCCCACAGGAATAAATGAAGAGAACTACATATGGTGGATAAGAAAGTTATTATAACAAACTCTATAAATACATACTTTCTCTCCTGTCTTCTCTGAACTTCTTTAAAATGTATAAAAGTATATAAAGTAATAATTACAACAATGTATTTTGGGGTTTATAACATATATATGTAATATATATATAACAATAATAGCACAAAAAGAGGGAAGAAGAATAGAACTATATAGTGTGACATTTATATATGTTAGTGAAATTAAGTTAGTATAAATCTGAAGTAGATGCTGATAAGTTAAAATGCATATGGTAGGTCTGCCATTATGAAAATAAATCCAAAAATTTTTTTAAAAACCATTAAAGGAATTAAAATTTATGCTAGGCACTTCCGTGGTGGTCCAGTGATAAAGAATCCACCTTACAATGCAGGGGATGTGGGTTCGATCCCTGGTCAGGGAACTAAGATCCCACATGTCACGGGGCAACTAAGCCCACGCGCCACAACTACTGAGTTCATGCGCCTCAACAAGAAAGCCCGTGTGCTGCAAACTACAGAGCCCACATGCCACAACTACAGAGCCCATGCGCACTGGAGCTTGTGCACCACAACTAGAGAAGAGAAAACCCACACGCCATGACTAGAGAGAAGCAGGCACACCACAACAGAGCCCATGTGCCGCAATGAAAGATCCCACATGGCTCAGTGAAGATTCCATGTGCCACTACTAAGACCCGACGCAGCCAAAAAAAAGCTAAAAATATTTACTTAATGCAAAAGAAAGCAGTAAGAAGGAACAGTGGAACAAAGAAGACATGATGCACGTAGGGAAAAAAAAGTAGAATATCAGATGGCAGAGATTGTCAAACTGGATTAAGAAAAAAGCAAGATCCAACTGTGTGCTGTCTACAGTAAACATACTTTAGATTCAAAGATACAAATAGGTTGAAAGTAAAAGGGTAAAAAATATATTTATACCATGCAAATAGCAATTAAAGAAACCTGCAGTGGCTATAATAATATCAGACAAAATAGACAGTGAAACAAAAAATGTTACCAAAAATAAAGATAGACATTATATAATAATAAACAGGCCAATCCATCAGGAAGATATAATAATTATAAATATATGCACCTAATAACAGGAACCAAAATACATGGAGCAAACACTGACTATTCAATGATAGTAGATAGAGATTTCAGTATTCTATTTTCAATAATGGGTATAACCCAAGAGAATTGAAATATATGCTCACATAAAAATTTGTACACAAATGTTTATAGCAGCATTATTCATAATGGCCAAAAGATGGAAACAACCGAAGTATCCATCAACTTATGAATGGATAACAAAATGTGGTGTATCTGTATAATGCAATATTATTCAGCCATAAAAAAAGAATATCAGTACATGCTATAAGATGAATGAACTTTGAAAGCACCTTGCTAAGTGAAAGAAGCCAGTCACAAAAGACCATATCTACATATTGCATGATTCCATTTATATGAAATGTTCAGAATAGGCAAATCTATAGAGACAGGAAGCAGATTAATGGTTTCCAGGAATAGGGGAAGAAAGGAATTGAGGCTGACTGCTAATAGGTAGGGGGTTTCTTTTGTGGATGAGGAAAATGTTCTGGAATTAGATAGTGGTGATAATTGCACAATATAGTGAGTATACTAAAAACCACTGAATTGTACACTTTGGTGAATTTTTTGATATAGAAATTTATGTCTCAATAAAAGGAGGAGAGGAGAGTAACGAGAAGGAAGAAGAAGAAAGTTGCAGGCATTCTATCTTAAGAAAGCAAGGGGAAGAAAGAGTCACAAGGGGAAGAAAGAGTCTCAAGGAGAGTGTTGTTGTGACCACCTAGAGGGGTGGGATACGGAGGGTGGGAGGGAGGGAGACGCAAGAGGGAAGAGATATGGGAACATATGTATACGTATAACTGATTCACTTTGTTGTAAAGCAGAAACTAACACGCCATTGTAAAACAGTTATACTCCAATAAAGATGTTTTTTAAAAAATGCAATGGCTTGAGAAGTGACTGGGAGATGACAAAATGGAAACACTCTGAGATATTTCGTTGTGGAAAAAACAATAATGATAGGTAGTAGTTGGAGGGGAAAGGATTCCAGGCAGTGTTTTTTAGTGATGAGAAAGACTTAGGTAAGTGTTGAGAAACAATTCTTCACGGGCCTCACATTTCTACATGTCTTGCAGAGGTACTAACTGCCTTTTTTCAGAGCTATCTCTTCAAGGATATTTGTGAATAGTCTTGGAAGATAGAAATAATGTTTTCCTTGGAGCAAAAGGTAGATTTATTTACTCTTCAGTAAACAAGATAGTGTCTCTCTCTGGAGCAAAGATCAGACAGACTTACTGCCCATCATAAAAGGCTCAGGTACCTTAAGTTTGGGATTTTTCCCTTATTATGTACCCTATTACTTCTGCAGGTATCACCTGACCCACTTCACAATGTCCTTTAGGAACTGGGGCTCAGAGAACTATAGTTCCCTGATGCTTATGCTGATGCATATGCTGCTTGCTATGCTGTGAATAATAGTCACTTGTCTCTGAAAAAAAAATAATAATACATAGAACAACTCAGCAGAGGATAAAAGACTTGAACAATGCTAAAAACCAACTACACCTAATAGATATCTATTGACTACTCCACTCAACAGTATCAGAATATATATTCTTAACAAGAGCTCATGGAACATTCTTTAGTATAAACTATATGCTAGGCCATAAAAGAAGCTTCAATAAATTTAAAAGTATTGAAATGACAAAGTGTGTTCTCTAATCACAGTGGAATGAAATTAGAAACCAATAACAGAAAAAATTGGGGAAATTCTCAAATATATGGAAATTAAACAATATAGTCCTAAATAGTCAATGTGTCAAAGAAGTCACAAGAGAAACTTAAAAATATTTTGAGATGAGTGAAAATGAAGACACAACATACTAACACTTATGGAATGCTGCTGAAATAGTACTTAGAAATTTATAGGTGTAAATGTTTATATTTTAAAAATAAGATCTCACATGATGTATATGTCAAATCATTTTACTCTATACCTTAAACTTATCCAGTGCTGTATATCAATTATATCTCAATAAAACTGGAAGAAAATATTTTTTAAATTAAAAAATAGGTGAGATCTCACATCAGTAGCCTAACCTTCCACTTTAATACGCTTAAGAACAAAGTAAACCTAAAGCAGGGAAAAGGAAGAAAATAATAAAGATTAGAATGGAAATTAATCAGGTAGAGAATAGAAACAAAGTAGAGAAAAATCAATAAAACCAAAGGTTGGTTCTTTGAAAACTTTAATAAAAATTGGTAAATCTTTAGCTAGACTGACCAAGAAAAAATTAGAGGGCTTCCTTGGTGGCACAGTGGTTAAGAATCCACCTGCCAATGCAGGGGACAGGGGTTCAAGCCCTGGTCTGGGAAGATCCCACATGCCATGGAGCAGCTAAGCCCGTGTGCTACAACTACTGAGCCTCTGCTCTAGAGCCCATGAGCCACAACTGCTGAGCCTGTGTGCTACGACTACTGAAGCCCACGTGCCTAGAGCCCAAGCTCAGCAACAAGAGAAGCCACTGCAATGAGAAGCCACGCACTGTAATGAAGAGTAGCCCTGGCTCGCCACAACTAGAGAAAGCCTGCTAGAAGCAAAGAAGACCCAATGCAGCCAAAAATAAAATAAATTAATTTATTTAAAAATTTAGAGAAGGCTCAAGTTAATAAAATTAGGAGTAAAAGAGGAGACATCACTACTGACCCTAGAGACACACAAATAAATGGATGCATCAGAATGAGGCTTCCAACCTTTCCAAAGTGAAAGTGAGCACAACTTTCCCATGCTCTGGCATCCATCTCTTTGAAGCACAGAATGAAAAGCTGCTTACAAAGGCATTACTGAAAGCCCCTAAGATTAGTGGTTTTTAAATTGCTTGGGGCTTCCCTGGTGGCGCAGTGGTTGAGAATCCGCCTGCCGATGCAGGGGACACGGGTTCATGCCCCGGTCTGGCAAGATCCCACATGCCACGGAGCGGCTGGGCCTGTGAGCCATGGCCGCTGAGCCTGCGTGTCCAGAGCCTGTGCTCTGCAACGGGAGAGGCCACAACAGTGAGAGGCCCGCGTACCACCAAAAAAATAATAATAAAAATTAAAAAAATAAAATTTCTTGGAAATCTGCCAACACAGTCAGGACAAAAGACATTGCAGCCTACCAACCCAAGCTGTTCCCATCTCCTGCTGGAAAAAAACTTGGTGATAACAAAGACTTAAAATAAAGATGGTAACATTGCAGCAATTACACAAAAAATTACCATTACATAAAAACAAAATGATCCACAAAAGTAAAAATCATTAATTTATATTCATTATTTCAGGAACAGCAGCAATAAAAACCGTGACCCACTCATGTCAGCATTGTTGATGGAGATAAAATGGTTCAGTCTGAGAATCATGGAAATTCTGTTCTTTCTGTGCATCAGGTACAAAAGGAATTTTATGATACTCAGTGGTAGCCAGGTGTCTTGTATTAGTCTCCAGTAAACTCTGCTAACCAGTTAATTTTAGTATTCACTTAGTAAAATAAGTCTATATAATTGTGCACTAGTCACTCATAATAAAAAAAAATAGGACTTGCACAAAGAGGAATCCCACATTCCATTAGTGTTTGGCAAATCTTATTTTGAGAATCATTGCTTTGCTTTGCAACTGCACGTGGATTGCCATTTATCTAATTGGAAATATAACATATAACCCAGTGTCAGCCAGGCCTTCCCCCTGACCTTTCAGAAAAAATGGTAAAGTTAACTTGAACCCCAATCACATGGAAGTCCAAGCTCTTCTCATGATTTCTATAAGTTTCATGGGTGGGATGCAGGTGGACACATTTCACAATCTCATGATCACTTTCTTTTGATTGTCTCTTCCATGTGAGAGGCCTCTGTGCTGCATAACAGCAATGCAGATGAGAAATTCAATACCTATTTAAATCCCACCATCAACAACAAAACCCCTCAGAAAGATGTTTTGGAAAGATGTGTAGGAAGATGGAGGAAGAGTGAAATGACAGCCACACAAACACTTGCAAATAAAGGATTAGGTTCTCATTCTTAAAATGTTCTTCACCTACCACTTTCTCCACTCCCTTCCTTCGCCTTCTGCCTGCCCCTCTCCCTCCCCAACCTTAGAGTTTCACCAACACTCTCCACCTATTCCCAGCCATCCCCCATTTTGTTTGTTCATCTTGATCCTCCTATTCTCCCTGCTTTTGGTTTTTTTCTCTCCCTTGTTTAGAACAACAAACCAATTCAACCCAGCCTCTCAGAGTGAAGAGCTTTAATACTTTTCCAAAGGATGGCACCTATGAATGAATGCTCAGGTCTTTGGGGTCTCACCTTCAGCTTATTCCCAGGGCTGATATAGAAACTTTTCCTTGAGAATCAGCTGTGACTGGCATGTAAGATTATGTGAGAACATGGCCAGTGATGCTGAGCTACCTGGTTAGATAAGGGGTCAGAAGCATTTCTCAAGAAAGGCAGTAATTTTCCCAGAAGAAGGTAGTGGGAGTGTGGTGCAAAGAAAGAACTAAATGTTTAGTAAATATTTGCTAAAGAAGAAGGAGCTCATGGGGTAGGCAAGTGATGGGAAAGAGAGGAGTAATGGGACAGGATAAAAAGCTAAAGTGGAGAGGGATTTCCCTGGTGGTCCAGTGGTTAATACTCTGTGCTTCCACTGCAGGGAGTTTGATCCCTGGTCGGGGCACTAAGACCCCACATGCTGTGCAGAGTGGTCAAAAAAAAAAGGTATATTGGAGAGATTACTCCTTTTCAGGAGGAAGGAACCTCTTACTGAGATAGCCTGAAAGGAGTTATGAATGTGCGAGTAAGATGCATTTGGAGAGGGCAAAGTTGGTCATTTGAGGGCATACTTATGCAATGACTTGGATTTTCTCAATGAAGTCAGGAACAAAGTCATCTACTGACTGAGGCCAGAGGTAAAAGAGGGCTCAGGATGATGACTGGAGACAATTATTTACCAGTGTTTCTCATCTATAATGTTGTACAATCTTATCCACCATATGCACCCACCTATGAATAGGAACAGATGAAAAATATGATGGCCTGGATCCTGGGCTGTGATTTTGAGTCCAGTAAAACAGAAGGACATGAAGACAAGTCAGCTAATGCTGCAATGGACCAAAAATGTCATCAAGGGGAAGATGGTAAATTGGAAGAAAACTAAACGGCTCAGAGGACTGGACATGGATAAGATTAGATATATTGGGAGAAAAGAGTGAGCTACAAGAATAAGAGATTGTTGACAGAGGTTACTCTGTTAACATTTAGAGTATATCACTGAAGATCAGCTTTAAATTATGACAGAGTATGGCCCATGGGAACTGTTTTTGTGGGCTATAGATGAAGATACCTGGCATTGAGAAGGATGAGGAACTCAGAAGCTAGGATATTTGATTGGTGATGGACAGTCAGACGTTTCAGGATGTGGTCAGCTAGAGATGAAGACTGAGCCAGAGCAAAGACCTTGTGGGAGGGAGACCAGGAGGCTGGAATATGGCAATAAAAAAAATTGTGGTGGAGGAGAAGAAAACATTCATATTTCATAAAAGTAATTTTAATTCTTAAAATGGAGTCATAATTTACATGGAATAAATACTAAAAAATCACTCATTTTGTAGGAATCAGAGTTGATACTCAAGCGAGGATGGGTAAGAGAAAATATGATGCTAGTGGCATAACAGCAGAGAGAAAAGGTGATCATGACCATAGTGTTTGACTTTGATGCTTCAAAAAGATCAAGACAGAACTCTAATGCCTGAAAGGATGGTGTGTCCAGATTTTGTTTTCTAAATAAAGCCTAAAATGTGTATGGGTTGAGTGCCTGCTTGCACAAGTTGTACTCTTAGAAAGCCTTATAGTGATAGATTTTGGAAGTTACTGAAACAGTTAAAGCAAAGAATGCTGCTCTAAAACTGGGTAAACAATAACAAAATGATACAAATGAACTTATATACAAAACAGAAATAGAACTACAGACATAGAAAACAAAGTTATGGTTACCAAAGGGGAAAGGTAGGGTATAAATTAGGAGGTTGGGATGAACATATACACACTACTATATATAAAATAGATAAACAACAAGGGCCTACTGTATAGCACAGGGAACTCTACTCAATATTCTCTAATAACCTATATGGGAAAAGAATCTGAAAAAGAATGGACATACGTATATTTAAATATAACTGAATCACTTAGCTGTACACCTGAAACTAACACAACATTGTAAATCAACTAGACTTCAGTTAAAAAAAAGTATTTCCACAGACCAAAAAAAAAGCTAGATAAACAAATATGTTTGTTGAAAATCAAACACACACACACACACACACACACACACACCCCATAGGCCTAATCCTCACTCTAAAAGGCAATTACCATGCAAAAGAAACAGATGGTTGAACAAACAAATAACTTAAAACTGCTTGAAAAAGTTTTCTTTCTGGATTAAAAATTCATGGTGGAATTAAGGAGATAAATTATAGAGGAGAGCATATTTGGACCTGATGAGTAGAGCAATGTAAAAGCTCGAGAAACTTTTGCTCTGTTTCTTCAGACCACATTGGCCCTCAGGGGTAATGGAATTTTGCCTCTTATTTGATACTCTGTCTGACTTGATTTTGCTGATCAGCATCTTACAAAGAACTGTTTACCATCCATAAGAATTCCACCAATCAATGAACAGGGAAATTCTCTCAGGCTACCAAATTACTGGCCAATCCTAAGAAAAAAGATAAATATTGAATTTTCCTTTTCAGTCATTACCCATTAGGTTTCTGGGACATAATGTAAGGAAGGAATAATTCCTGAAAAGGAGGACATCTGAACATGTGATAAATCAAAAGTTTCTGTTTATGACCTCAATCAGCAGAGATTTCATTGTTAACTATTTGCAAACCAAAGTTGTTAAAATTATACAAATAATGAAAAGTTCATTTTAAATGCCAGAGTATGATATAAAAAGAAAGTGAAAATTTCCCTGATGAACTAGAATTCAGTCCATTCATTGATTCAGTTATTCAAGATATATTTATGCTAGACACCAGAGCTATTGGTGAGCATCAGTAAAAATGAAATTATTTTTAGCAAAAGTTACTTGCAAATATTAAGGCCTAGATACTCCAGGTAGGAGACAGATACGTTTCTTGTTTTTCAGTCCTTTGGAGAACTTTAGATTTAGTCTTACCTGAATTTATTCCAATAATTAAATGTTTGTAAATCTGATTTGGCATATCACCTTAATTGATGCAACAACATCAGTGTTTAGAAATAAAATGAGCCAGGCAGCAAGCCAAAAGAAATACTCCTATTTTGCTTGTCTGCTGAAAAAGTAGTTCATTTTCAGCACCTCTTAAAATGGGAATGCGTCTTGCTTAGTCCAGAGGCAGAGGGAGAAAAAAATCACACACACAAAACCTATCAAAGCTCTTGTGATAGAACTTGTTTGCTTGGGAACTGCAGGATTGTTGTTTGAATGGCTGTACATTTCATTAGTTAAGACTGTAATTTAGAGGGAAGAATAATACAGTCATCTGCAGTCTCTAAAGTTCTGTCTGATTAACCTCTGATTAGGGTTAACTAAGAAGAAAGATCTACTATAAAAATTCACGCTATTAAAACTGGAACTAAAAACCATAACAATGAAAACTGCAAGCTTTCTTAGTGTCATGTTGTGTGCTTTGAAAGCACCAGAGAATCCTTTCAGCCTTTATGGTGTGGGAATGCAGGCTTTTTTCTGGAGGAGAGCACATTTACGAGAGAAGGCACACACAGTGAGTATTAGACAAGGGCTTGGCCTGGGAGCAGATCCCAGGGTGAAATGGAGATTAGCTCAGCATTTATTCTGCTGGCTCTGTTGGTATTGCTTAGATTTTTATTTCCTCTACTCATGAATTTTGTGGGGAAATTGAGGATAGCACTCAGAAGGGTTGAATTCTAAATACCTGAAAAATAATGAGAGCTCAACACAGTTTCTAAGAGCCCTGATCTCTCTGAGCATTTTGATTGTGCTAGTAATTATAAATCTCATTTTAGCAGCCTATGCCCAGGAGGCTCCATGGAAGAAGGGAGAATGATTCTTCAGGGAAGCTATATTTGTACTAAAACTACTGCATGTACATGGGCCCTGCCAAATTATTCTATTCATCTCCCAAATTTAAACTTAAACTGGCTGAATCTCCTAAAAGTTCCAATAAAAACTCATGCAATTGGCAAAAATTTTATACATGTTGATGCATAATACTGAAACCATCTTATAAGCACTAATTTGAATGGAAAAAATAATTGTAACATTAAGGGAAAATGTATACAGAGACCCTGTGGGTTGCTAAAGGAGCAATGATACAAAAAAAAAAGTAGTTGAGATAGATTTTTTTTGTATTGGTCAACAGTTGCTATTAGGACATTGGGTTGCAAGTGCAGATATCTAGGAAAAAAATATCGTTTTAGCAAAAAAGGAATTGATTATGGGTCCAAACCCTGCTGGATCCAGGATCTCCAACAATATTGTTAGCAGTGACTCCTACACCTTCTCTCATTCTCCATCTCTGCTCTGATTTCCTCTATGTTGGCTTCATTCTCAAGCAAGGCATTCTTCCCATTGTGTTGGAAAGGTGGTCATCACCAACTCCAGGATTCATTCAACCAGGCTATTAACCTCTAGGAAAGATATTGTCTTTTCAGTGGTTTCAGAAAAATCATGGGAATGATATTGACTGGCTTGACTGAGCAGGTGCCCATCCCTGCATCAACCTCCTGTAAGGTTGTGCTTTACTTAACCATGCCTGGATCATGGGCCCTACATAGAACTGGAAGATTGCATCAGTATCTCAGGAAACAAAACTGTATGTAATCAGAAAGTGTTTGGAGCGGTTCCCCGAAGGCTCAATGGTATGCTGTTAGCAAAAGAAGAGGGAAAGGAGGTTGGTCAGGTAAATACAACAGTTTGTAAGAATTAGAGACAAGTTCAAGTTACCTCTAATAATAAGATTTCATTGCAAGAATTCATGTGAAAATAAGGGAGGGCAGAAAACAATCTCAACTGTCTTCATGGAGAAATGAAGTATAGTTCCCTATACTGCTGTAGCTCCAGTAGTCTTACTACAACCCTGGAACAGAACATCCACTCTAGAAATTACCACATCCTAGAATCACAGAGTAGATAGTAGGACTCATCCATTTTGGTGCTTCTGTTTCTTCTGCTCTGCAGCTATTAATTCATTTCTGCTCTTCATTTTTTTTCTCTATTGACTTCTGTTTATTGCTTTCTCTCAATGCATTTCTCCTCTTCTGTGCTACTATTTTTGTTTTCTATTACATTAATTTCTGCTTTCAATATATTTCCTTCAATTTTCTTTAGAATTTCTGTATGGTTCTTTTTCTAGCAAATTTTTACTTGAATAGCTCATTAATTTTCCATCTTTCTTGTTTATTAATATATGCAATTAAGGCTATAAATTACCCTCTAAGTTCTGCACTAGCTGTTAACTACAAGTTTTGACATGTAGTGCTTTCTGTATCATTCAGTTCCAAATATTTTATAATTTTCATTATAATTGTTTTCTTTAACCCACAACTTCTTTTTTTTGTTGTTGTTGTTTTTTTTTTTTTTTTTTTTTTTTTTGCGGTATGCGGGCCTCTCACTGTTGTGGCCTCTCCCGTTGCGGAGCACAGGCTCCGGACACGCAGGCCCAGCGGCCATGGCTCACGGGCTCAGTCGCTCCGCGGCATGTGGGATCTTCCCAGACCAGGGCACGAACCCGTGTCTCCCGCATCGGCAGGCGGATTCTCAACCACTGCGCCACCAGGGAAGCCCTAACCCACAACTTCTAAAAAATTTTGTTATGGAGGTATACTATACATAAAGTACACAATTCTTAAGTGAGTAACCCAATAAAATTTATGTATGTATACACCTGTGTAGCCATTGCCTAGATCAAGATATAGAACATTTCTAGCATCCCAAAGAGGTCCCTTATGCCCCTTCCCCATAAATACATCCCTAGAGGTAACTACTGTTGACTTTAATTTCATGGATTAGTTTTACCTCTTTTTGAACATCATCTGAATTGGAATCATATATTCCATTTTATAACTGTGAGATTTATCCATGTTGTAGCAATGATTGGTTTTTCTTTCCTCTCCATTACTGGGAACAAATATACTCATTTGTCTATTCTACTCTTTTGTTTTTAATATTTATTTATTTTATTTATTTATTTTGGCTGCTCTGGATCTTAATTGTGGCGTGCAGGATCTTTGCTGTGGCATGTGTTCTCTTAGTTGCAACATGCGGACTCCTAGTTGTGTCATATGAACTCTTTAGTTGCGGCATGCACGCGGGATCTAGTCCCCTGATCAGGGATCATACCTAGGAGCATACCTTGGGAGCACAGAGTCTTACCCACTGGACTACCAGGGAAGTCCCTTGTCTATTCTACTCTTGATGAATATTTAGGTTGTTTCTAATTTGGAGCTATTATGAATAAAACTACTATGGATGTTCTTATAAATGTCTTTTGGTGGACATATGTACTCATTTCTCTTGGATATATAGCTAACAGAAGAATTGCTGGTCATAGGGTAAGCATATTTTCGCTTTATTAGATACTTCCAAACAGTTTTCCATGGTGGTTTTTACCAGCTTACACTCCCACCAGTAATGTGTGAGAGTTCTGATCATTTCACATCCCTTCAATATTTGATATTGTCCATTTTTCTTTTTTAATTTTAGCTATTCTGGTTGGGTATGTAATATCTCAAGGTCATTTTAGTCTGCATTTCCCTGCTGACTATAATGTTGAACACCTTTTTTATATGCTTATTGACCATTTGCATATCTTGTTTTATGAACTATTTTTTCAGAACTTCTGTCTATTTCTAAATTGGATTGGTTGTCTTCCTCCCCTTGAGTTGTAAGAATTCTTCATATACTCTGATTATGAATCCTCTATCAGTTATATGTACTGTGAATTTCTTATTCCAGTATTTTCACTCTCTAAATGATATCTTTTGATGAATATGTTTATAACTCAATGAAATCTAATTTTTCTCTTTCAGTGATAGTGCTTACTATGTCCTATTTAGGAAATTTTTGCTCACCCCAAGATCATGAAGATATTTTCCTCTAAAAGCTTCACTGTTTTACCTTTCACATTTAAATTTATTACCCATTTCATATTAATTTTTGTAGATGGTATTATATAGGAATCAAAGTTCATTTTCTTTTCCATATAGTTATCCAACTGATCCAACACCATTTATTGAAAAGAATATTGAAAAGATAACTCTCCCCTACCCCCAAAGAATTGCAGTGGTATTTTTCTGTGAGTCTGTTCTAGACTCTCATTTTGTTTCCATTGTTTAATATCCATGTGCCTATATCATATTGTCTTATTTAATATGCTTTATGATAAGTCTTAAAATCTGGTAGTCTAAATCCTCAAACTTTTTTCTCCTGCAAGATTGATTTGGTCATTCTAGATTCTTTGCATTACCATATGAATTTTTAAATCACCTTGTCAATTTCCACAAACCAAAAAAACCTGTTGAGATTTTGATTGAGATTACATCGAATCTAGATCAATTTGGATAGAACTGATATTTTTAAAATTCTTTTAATTGACATATAGTTGATTTACAATGCTGTGCCAGTCTCTGCTGTACAGCAGTGACTCAGTTATACACATATGTACATTCTTTTTTTATATTCTTTTCCGTTATTGTTTATTACAGGATACTGAATATAGTTCCCTGTGCTATACATTAGGACCTTGTTGCTTATCCATTCTAAATGTAATAGTTTGCATCTACGAACCCCAAACTCCCAGTCCATCCCTCTCCCTCCCACCCTACCCCTTGACAACCACAAGTCTGTTCTCTATGTGGATAGGAGTGATATTTAATCAATATTTAGTCTTCCAATCCATGAAAGTGGCATATCTCTCTGTTTACTTAGGCCTGCTTTAAATTACTCATTGAATTTTTTTTTCCCAGAGTTAATTTCTGGACGTTTGATTTTTTTTTTTAGCTATCAATACTATTTTTGGCAGCTAAAATACAGGTTTGTTTTGTTTTGTTTTTTTGTGGTACGCGGGCCTCTCACTGTTGTGGCCTCTCCCGTTGCGGAGCACAGGCTCCAGACGCACAGGCTCAGTGACCATGGCTCACGGGCCTACCCGCTCCGCAGCATGTGGGATCTTCCCGGACCGGTGCATGAACCCGCGTCCCCTGCATCGGCAGGCAGACTCTCAACCACTGTGCCACCAGGGAAGCCCTAAAATACCGTTTTTTAGCTATCAAAAATGGTATTTTAAAATTTTTGTATTCTGATATTCATTATTAATATCATATAGAAATACAATTGATTTTTGCATGTTGACCTTGCATCCAGTAACCTTACTAAATCCACATATGAATTTTAAAAAGTTTTTGGTGTGATGAGGGGTAGTTTAGATTTTCTACATACACATTCAGTTTGGGTGCAAATAATGACAATTTTATTACTTCCTTTCCAAATTCTACACCTTTTATTTCTTGCCTTACAGCACCCATGAATTTTCTTGTAATGTGTGTCTAAAAATTCCAAAACATATGAGGGTTTCTTCTCTCTTTTTATTGTTAGTTTCTAATTTTGCTGCACTCTTTCTGGAAAACAAGTTATATGACATCAATTCTTAAGAATTTATTAAGCCCCGCTTTGTGGCCTAGTATATGATATGAATTTTTGCATATGTTACATGTTGCTTGGTTCCCAGACCCATGCAATGCACCATATATTGGCTGCTTATTTAAGGCATATGCCATATCCTGTAAGAGAGCATCCTAACCTTGAAATTGCTTTCTTTGAGCGGTGCCAAAATTATGTCTTCAGTAACCTATTCTGCTTTGCTAGCATTCCTGTGGCTAATTGGAGATGGGGCACATGGCAAGATCGTGAATTACATCAGTGTGAAATCATTGTCATACTTTCTTTGCTATAAAGTATGTCTCCATACATGACTCAGTGGTCAGTACCCCACTCATTTTCCCATAAGTGTCCCTATTTTAATGGAACAGACTTCATGGGTTTGAGCATTTAACTGGTGCTGCAACCCATATAGTCAGATCGTAGGCTTGGTCCTCAGACACATCTTTTTTCAACTGTAGGAAATAAGGTTAAAGCTGCTATCAAGATTTTCTGACATTACCCAAGTTTTCATCCGATTATTTCATTTCTCCTTTTCCTTACTTCTGCCATCCAGGTATATCAGAATAACCCAGAGTACACCATAATCCTTGAGATCATTATTGTTGTCTCAGAAATCAAGTTCCACAGCCACTTGATTTCCCAGTATTTTGCCCTTCCATGTCATCATCAGTGACATTTTGAGTAATTGTGATACTACTGTATATCAAGGATTACCCATAGCCCCATTTTCTCTGTACTCTTCAAATATTGCACAAACCAGTTCTGATCTGATGCCATTTTAAAGATTCTGATTTGTTCTCTGGGGCTGGTTATACTACCAATTAATGAGCCAATCAGAGTCCCAGCAGGAAAAAGATAGTGCATTCAAATTGGATAAGTTAAAGAGAGTTTTACAAAAGGACAATTTATAAAAGTGTGGGCAGAGTAAGGCAAACCACAAAGAATAGTGCAATATTCTGGGACTATGAACAGTAGCGTTTCATGAAGAGGCAAGGAGTGGGGCAGTCATCAGAACCTAGTTTAGAGAATCACCTGATAGGAAAATAAGAACTTTGAGCAAGAGATGCTGTGCCAGCCCATGGCAGCCCTGACAGGAGGTAGCTGGGTGGATAAATACCTCAGGTCTACTCTTCTCCCTCTGTCTGATCTTCTACCAGGGATCTTCAAGCCCAAGCCTAAACACCAACAAAATTAATAGGGAAAGAATATATAGGATATATTTTTTAGAGCTGTTCATTTGTATAATGTTTTCTTATGTATTGTCATTACGCAACAAAAGCTACATAGCTTAGAAAAGATAAAAATTATCATCTCCTAACTTGCTGTCATGGCACCCTAGTATGCCTTTATTACCATAGCTCTCCTCACACTATTCTACTTGCCTGTTCTCCACTAGACTGTGAATACCTTGAGGACAGTGGCTATTTCTGTTTGGTTCTTATCACCTGTCACTGGAAGGGGCTCTGTGATAGCTGAATGAATAAGTGTGTTACATCTTTGACCCTTAGCATTCAGAGGCTGGCACTGTAATTCCCCTTTTATTGGAGTGTGGTTCATTTCCCCAAGTACTCTGGGGAAGCCCAAAGGCAGATCCAGAGTCTTGCTCATAGTAGATGCTCAGTGCTTAAAACTGATGATCAGGATGCCTTCTTCCTGGGCCCAAGAAGAAGAACCAAGCCAACTGGTCTTGAGAAAACAAGCACATGCTGTTTGCAGCAGAAGAGATACAGATGGCAAGTAAGTATGAAAAGATGGTCAACCTCACCATTGATCAAAGAGACACAAATGAAATGACAATTTGCCTTTTATGTATAAAACGAGCAAAAAGTAAAACAATGTGACCAACAAGGGCTTAATTTCCAAAATATACAAATAGCTCATACAACTCTATATCAAAAAAACAAATAACTGATAAAAAAATGGGCAGAAGACCTAAACAGACCTTTCTCCAAAGGAGACATACATATGGACAACATGCACATGAAGAGATGCTCAACATCGCTAATTATTAGAGAAATACAAATCAAAACTGCAGTAAGGTATCACTTCACACAGGTCAGAATGGCCCTCATCAAAAAATCTATAAACAAGCAATGCTGGAGAGAGTGTGGAGAAAAGGGAACCTTCTTACACTGTTGGTGGGAATGTAGATTTGTGCAGCCACTATGGAAAACAGTCTGGAGGTTCCTTAAAAAACTAAAAATAGAGTTACCATTGATCTGGCAATCCCACTACTGGGCACATACCCAGAAAAGATGAAAACTCTTAATTCAAAAAGATACATGCACTTCAATGCTCATAGCAGCACTATTTACAATAACCAAGAGATGGAAGCAACCTAAGTGTCCATCAACAGATGAATGGATAAAGAAGATGTGGTACATATATACAATGGAATAATACTCAGCCATGAAAAAGAATGAAATAATGCCATTTGCAGCAACATGGATGGACCTAGAGATTATCATACTAAGTGAAGTAAGTCAGAAAGAGAAAGACAAATATTATATGATATCACTTATATGTGGAATCTAAAAAATAATACAAATGAACTTATTTACAAAACAAAAACTCACAGACATAGAAAAAAAACTTTGGGTTACCAAAGGGGAAGGGGGGAGGGGTAAATTAGGAGTATGACATTAACAGATACACACTACTTTATATAAAATATATAACCAACAAAGACCTACTGTATAGCACAGGGAACTATATTCAATATCTTGTAATAACCTATAATAGAGAAGAATCTGAAAAACTATATATATATATAACTTTATATATATATATATAACTGAATCGCTGTGTTGTATCTGACATTAACACAATATTGTAAATCAACTGTACTTCAATTGTTTAAAAAGGCTTGTAATACCCAGTGTCAGTGAGAATGTGGAGAAATGGGCCCTCTTGTGCAGTCTTGGTGGGAATGTAATCTGGTACAAGTTCTCTGAAGGGCAATTTGGCAATGGGTGTCAGGTTGTAAAATGTGCATATGCTTGGATAAAGCAATTCTGCACCTTGTACAAGTGCATAGTGTTGGGAGAGACATTCCTTCCTGGGCCTCTTGTACTCCTCTTGCTGTGTCTTCCAGGACTGTAAAGCCCTGTCTGCTCTTTTACTGGAGCTATTTCTCAGTTTTATTTTTATACAGATGATATACTTGAGAAATAATGTATTCTAGCTCAAGAGCAGTCTCATTTAGTGCTTGCTATAAAAGCAGTGTATTCTCCAAGCTCAGTGTTCCTCAGCTGCAACACAGATCCACTGTGTGCATAGCATCCATCTGGTTCATATTGTGTCAGATTTGGTGGGACTTGGTGGCCAAAGCCACCAGCACGAACATGTTGATGCTCATGCCACTTGCTGTGCAATGAGTAATACAGTCCTTTGTCCCTGGAAAAAGATTATTATATCAGTTTTCTACAGATGAGTAAATTGGGGAATGTTGAAATTAAGTGACCATCCCAGATCACACATTTACTTACAAAGACAGGACCAGAGCCCAGGGTGACTGAGCCTCTGAACACAGAACACCTGGATAAGCAATTTGAGGGACTGATAGAGAAGTACAGGGAGAGTTCTCATAGTCACACTTCATCTAATCAGCCTACTGGATTGTATGGCCCTAACAATCACTCTTAAAATGTCCAGAATGTTGCCTACGTCCGTTGACAGTTATTCTCAAAGTCTGCCACCCTCCCCTCTGACAAGAAGCATCAGCATCCTCTGATAACTTGTTAAAAATGCAAGATCAGACCAGATAAAGTTCTACAATATGTATGTGTGTGTTTTTTTAATGTGAAGAAATCTATTGATTTATTTTGGGAAATTATCCTTTAGAATATTAGCTATGGCAAGTTTTGAAAAAGAAAATAGAACTTCCAATGAATTAAGCCCATTAAGAGAAGTCCAGGCCTACCAGACAGCAATAGACATTTATTGTTTAACCAGTTGAAACATAAATTTTTATATCATCATTTTAAAGTTAACCATCTTTTTAGACTTTCATTATTTTCTATTATTTTTTTCTTTTCCATTTTGGTTTATTACAGGATATTGGCTATAGACCCCTGTGTTACACAGTAGGACCTTGTTGTTTGTCCATCCTATATATAAAAGTTTGCATCTGCTAATCCCAAATTCCCAATCCATCCCTTCCCCACCCCCTCCATCCCACTTGGCAACCACAAGTCTCTTCTCTATGTCTGTGAGTCTGTTTCTGTTTCCTGGATAAGTTCATTTGTGTCATATTTTAGATGCAATCTGTGCTCTAACAAGCCCTCCAGGTGATTCTGATGCACACGCAGGTTTGCACAGCACTGCTTCCGTGAATAATGCAACTTCACTCTCATCAACTGAGTCGTCGCTTTACCAAGAAACTGCTGGGTTGGTTCCCACATATGTTTATGCTAGTTGTATTTATCACTCTAGTTACATATTTTAATTTACTATTATATTTACCATGAATTATGAGGGCAAAAAGAAAGAGAATTGTTATTTTGATTAAAACTAAATTGAATCTTTCAGAAAGATTCAATGAACACAAGTCGCTAAAAATGTTCTTGAAAGAGGGAGAAAAAGTAATAAACATCTAGTGTTTTGAACTTAGTCTGTTTCATAAAGGTCTTCATTCCATTTTATTTTATTTTTAAATTTTATTTATTCATCTGTTTATTTTTGGCTGCGTTGGGTCTTTGTTGCTGCATGCAGGCTTTCTCTAGTTGGAGCGAGCGGGGGCTACTCTTCGTTGCAGTGTGTGGGCTTCTTGTTGTGGCGGCTTCTCTTCTCGCGGAGCATGGGCTCTAGGCTCATGGGCTCAGTAGTTGTGGCTCACAGGCTTAATAGTTGTGGCACATGGGTTTACTTGCTCCATGGCATGTGGGATCTTCCTGGACCAGGGCTCAAATCCGTGTCCCCTGCATTGGCAGGTGGCTTCTTAACCACTACGCCACCAGGGAAGTCCCTCATTACATGTTAAGTAAACAAAATCTTGATATCATAGAATGTGGATGTGGATTAGGCAAAAAGTACAAAGGAAAACACCAAGCAATAATTCTATATTGAAAGAAAAGGCTTTGGGCTTACATCAAAATATTTGCAAATGAGATATGCATGTTTTAAGTTAAAACAAAATGTTTAAGGTGTGCATATATTATTTTTTATGATTTCCCATTTAACTGATTTTTCTCTATTAATTGACCAGTTTCTAGACTTCACTCTGTGGAGGAGAGAGCTTCCCTTGGATATGATTTAAATCCTGATTGGAGATTACAACCTAGAACAGGGAAGGAGACACACGCTTCTTCTAACTGCTCTTTCCTTCATTCTTGGCTCACAAAGAAAGAGGTTTGGTTCTACTCCTCCCTCTTTGCTTCTACTCTTGACTCTGAAGCAAGAGGAAACATGGTTGATGAGCTATACCCTTGAGCTGCTGTTGCCAGGGACATGTTTAATGGTGTTACCTGGGACTTGTCCTGGAGTTCATTATGAAGCCCAGTGGCTGATCAGTTTGCAGCTTTGACTTTGGTCGGAAAATTCTTTGTCCGGCCAAAGGATACAGAAGCAAAAAAAAAAGGAGCAGTCACAAAGAAGTGGTAGCAGGAACCCCATCAGCACCATACCATGAGAGAAGCCATTTATCCCAGAGAAAGAAGCCATCGTTCTCCCCATCCCAAGACCCCTCCTTAAAGAACCTTCCCTCACGTCCTTCTCAGAAACCTGACTCCCATCACCGCTGGCACCCTGGGTTCTATTGGCCCCAGGGTGGAAATCTGATTCCCACTGGTCAATCTTTTCGCTTTCCTGCAAATATGGATTTGGTCTGTAGAGACTTCAAATCGTCACAGAATGTGTGAATTGGAAGGGAAGTACAATCTGGACCAATGGGGTGGCCGCATTCTCCCATGCACTGGGAGAAGCAGAAAGCTGATCTGGAAGAGAGAGAGTGAAGCATTTGCACACAGAGAAGCAGAAACAAGAAATCACGTGAATGTGGACAGAGTAACTGGTTTATAACTTTCCAGTTCCAAGTTCCAGTCCCTACTAAAGAAGCCTAGTTGTATTTCCTCTCCTCAGAGACCATAAGGTACCCCTGTATCCTTCTGCTAACTTGCTTTTTCCCCACTTAGCTCATTTCGGTAGGCTTGTTAGTTGGTTTACACTATTCGTGGAGCAAAAAGTGCTCAGTTCAGGCATCTTCACGAACATATTGAAAACAAATGTGTTGGCAATTCTATGATAATGACTCCGTTGTTTAAAATCTGAACTTTAAGCAATTGCGTATAGTGATAGTTTACTGATTAGTAACAAGGGCCCTGAAGCAGAGAGATATGACATCCCAGTATGGGACAGGAAGAGTCTGAGTATCATAAAAAGTAATAATAATAATTTTTTTTTTTTTTTTTTTTTTTTTGCGGTATGCGGGCCTCTCACTGTTGTGGCCTCTCCCATTGCGGAGCACAGGCTCCGGACGCGCAGGCCTAGCGGCCATGGCTCACGGGCTTAGTTGCTCCGCGGCATGTGGGATCCTCCCGGACCAGGGCACGAACCCGTGTCTCCTGCATCGGCAGGCGGATTCTCAACCACTGCGCCACCAGGGAAGCCCAATAATAATAATTTAAATGAAAGAAAAAGATAATTTGGACAACATATTGGAGAAGAGACATTTAGACTAGAGTAGAACAGAGACTATTCTTTTAGCCATTCTTAACCGTGGCATTTTTAAAGCAATTCTTTATTGATAAAGGAATTGGAAATTAATATTAGGAACAATGTGTAGCATTTGTTTATCATACATAATTATGGTTAAATTAGTTCTTATTCCGTAGTGTGGATTCAGTCGTTTCTCACAAATCCTGCTGGTACTTTAATGAAATCTGGAGTCGAAGAATTCCCCCTCCACTTCACCCCCCTATCCCCAGAGCACTTTGGAAGATAGACACAGTCATGGACCTCCTGCCTATTATGGTCAAGACTTGGTGCCCAGAGTGGGCAATATCAGGTCAGCAGCCCCACTTACTGAATACTTTGTTTCTCCCCATTTTATTGAGATATAATTGACATATAGCACTGCATACTGCATAGTCTTTTAACAGGCTTATTTCTATCCAGGAGTGTAACACACTTTAGAAACCATCTAAGTGTAGCAAAGGGTTCCTCCTGCACCCCTTTCCATGTGTTCCCTCCTAACCTCATTAAGAAAAGAAAACAGATGGTGAAGATATGCCTCCTAGGACCTAACGGAAGACGGTACAATTGAGAGGAAAATGACACTGAGAAAACTCTGGGCATCTCTGCCTATGGTTTAGAGAAGAGCTTTGGGATTGAGGTACATAGTCTGGATCCATGGCCTGGGGCTGGGTGTGGGGGACCTCTTTCTATTACCCCCCCCCCACCAAGGTCTCTGCCTTTGGGGAAAAAGAGAAGTAAGGGTGGGATTTAGGTGAAATGAGTAGTAATGGCAAGGTTGAGGCAGAGTCTGATGGAAGGGCAACAGTGAGGAACGGAAGTGAGAGAAGACAAATGATAAAAGGCAAGAGAGGGGCTTCCCTGGTGGCGCAGTGGTTGAGAATCCGCCTGCCGATGCAGGGGACACGGGTTCGTGCCCCGGTCCGGGAAGATCCCACATGCCGCGGAGCTGCTGGGCCCGTGAGCCATGGCCGCTGAGCCTGCATGTCCGGAGCCTGTGCTCCGCAACGGGAGAGGCCACAACAGTGAGAGGCCCACGTAACACACACAAAAAACAAAACAAAAAAAACACACAAAAAAAACACTGGGCCATGGGCTTCCCAGGTGGCACAGTGGTTGAGAACCCTCCTGCCGATGCAGGGGACACGGGTTCGTGCCCTGGTCCGGGAAGATCCCACATGCCGCGGAGCGGCTGGGCCCGTGAGCCACGGCCGCTGAGCCTGCGTGTCCGGAGCCTGTGCTCCGCAACGGGAGAGGCCACAGCAGTGAAAGGCTCACGTACCGCAAAAAAAAAAAAAAAAAAAAAAAAAAAAAAGGCAAGAGAGAAGGAATTCATTCATCTGGATGAGGAGTGTGTGTGTGTGTGCACGCGTGCAAGTCAGTAAGTGTTGTGTGCATGTGCACACATGTGTGCACTTGCTCCAAGGGCAGACTTTTAGAGTAATGGTTTCAATGTAATCAGAGCACATCCACTTTATAATACCTCTTGTTTACTTTTTACAAAAACATTAAGGAAGATTTAAAGGATTAAGAGTGGAGAATCTGTTGTTGGACAGACACGGTTTCAAAAACTGGCTTTGCCACTAATTAGCTGTGTGAGCTTAGTTAACCTCTCTAAACCTCTATTTAAAGTCAATCATAGTAATCCCCATGTAATAGGACTGTTCTGAGAAAGAAACAAGATAATGTATGTAAAGTAATTGATAGTGTTTTGTACATAGTAAGTGTTCTAAGTGGCAGCTCCACCCACTGACTGATCTCATGTATGGTGTATTGAGAGCTGATTTGTGTCAGCTCCTTTTTACAAGGTTACTGTCTTGATGCAGTTAAAGCTACCATTAGTTATGGTTTTTACACGAAGTTTCATGCTTTCTCCCTGTATTTTGTTTCTCTATAATTTTTATCCATCCCCAGAGTTGACAGGGGCACTGTGAACATATTCTATGTGAATCGATCACATAAAACCTATAGTCCAAATTGAAATTAATTACATTTCCTGTTTTCAGAACAACTTGGTAATGTTATATCAATATAAATATAAATGTTTGAGTAGATGTGCAGTACACATAGGAGCATGCATATATAAGTTGTAACTGTAATTATTTTAAAATTAATTTATCAAATATGCAAGAAAATAATCTTTATTATTTTATTATCTCCTTTCTCTTTCCCCTTATTCTTCTAAAAAATAGCACTATCCAGTTAAATTGTCCACATTCCAATGATATTTGGTTATTTCTTAAAAATCATCTTCCTCTTTAAAATTTTTCCATGCCAGTAAATTCAAAAGAATATGCTATGGGTAGTCACAAAGGAGGATCCCTAGAGAATCTTTTGCACTGTGAAGCATTCCTTAGGCTACAATTCTGAGGGTGGAGGGGACCACACTTAGGTGTGGCACATGAGTTTAATCTGACACATCATTTCGCGGTTGCCCCTCATACATATGCTATGGTTTGCATCTCATACCCAAACTTAATTCTCCATACCACCTTCCCCTAAGATTTACAATTCTCTGCTCTTTGCAGCTCCTTGTCACATTTTGTGGCAGGACCTCACATTGTAACCACAATTCCTCAGGAAATTTTGATTTCTGCCCCCTGAGCTAGTCTACCTACTGTAGTATTTATTCTTGCATTTAGTCCTTAGAAACATGGCTTCTTTTTAATAAATAAGTATAAAATGGGCTTTATACTTATTTATAAAAGTATAAATTATATACTTTTATTTATTTATAAAAGTATAATATATACTTTATTTATAAAAGTATAAATATAAAAAGAATCATTATGTGTGGGCTTAGGGAAAACACAGTATTACATAGTAGCACATATAGACAACATAGACCACAGTGATATAAAAATAATATATTATCTTTTATTCCTGTGTAGTAAGAAAACTCATGTGAGATTACTATTTAGACCCTAGCCTTTTCTCTGTCATCTTCACCTTTGACACACCATCTTGCCATTTCTTTTTTCCTTGTCCTGTCTCTGAATTGAATTTTCAGGCCAAATATATACATACATATGGTGGAGTCTAACTCAGAAACTGCATCCCTGCCCTGGTTTAAAAGCCGTTTAAAAACTTATTATGACACACCATTGTAAAGCAATTATACTCCAATAAAGATGTTAAAAAAATAAAATAATAAAATAAAATTGAAAGCAAAATAAAATAAAAATTTATTATGGTTTAGCATTAGGAAAGCTCAGTATTTCACCCACCCTCAAGATTAACTACTTCATCACATGTAACCAGCGAGTGAGGAAGCAGGAATGGGTTCATTTTTATCACAAATAAAATCACAAGTCTCAAAATTAAAGATTACCCTATTTGCCATCTGAATTAAGTGAATACCTAAAATATGAAATATGAACACTCAGTATTATATATAGTTTGTCAAATTACTGGTGGATATTTTTTTTCTTCTTGCCTAGTCAGCTGTATGGTAAGAAATTTATATATTGTGCAGATAGCCAGTGATGCCATCTGGGAATGGCCAACAAACGTTTTCTTTTATCTCTTCAGAAAGATCAGTGTGGGGTTGTCTAATCATATTTATATTCTGGAGGTGATTATCTGGCATGCATTACATAACCCCTCTGTGCCTTTTCTTGATGGGGATCAGATTCCATATGTCACAAGTCACAGAAATTTAATTAGCTATCATCAGTGTAAAGCTAGAGGTAACAAAAATATGAGTCATTATCAGAGTTCTTTTTAACTTATGTGTGTCATATTCTAAAGTGGATTGAAGATGAGCAATAATTAGATGAAATTCTGAGCACATGTTATCACACAATCTGATGAGCTATATTCTCTGAAGAGATGGCCTGTCATCATTTTGTCAGGACCTTTGGAGACAAGTCCAAGAGCTCACATATAGTCAGCATAAATATCAAAATGCCCAATAACTTAGCACTTTGTTCAACTTTTAAAAATCACAAGCCCCCCACCAACCCAAATGATTATTATAGTATACTTCATGCATATTGGAACTGAAAAAATCAAACTGAAGCAGTGACAAAAGTTCAGATTCCAGGCTGGGAGGCAACAGCCCAAGGTACCCAGTGGTGGGACAGGTAATCTCCGGTTTGTGTTCACCTGGGGCAAATCTCTGGGGTACTAGGCAAGAGAATTGTTCTCAAAGGCACTCTCAAATCTTAAAACGTTTTCCTCAAAGCACAGTATGAAACTCCAAATCTTTCCAGTGATTGATGGAGCCTGAAGTCGCTGAAAATCAAACCTAAAGATAAATTCTAGGACTGTTTTATTACAATATTAGTTGAATTCATAACCTCACTATGTCTTTCAAGTAAAATGATCAGGATGAAGTAAAACGATTAGGACAAGAATCAGGAAAAACTAGGATCCTGACAATTAGAAGAGCAATTATTAGGACACACTTAGGACTTGGAGAGTCTAAACCCCCCCAAATCTTCTGAGATACTCGTCTCTGTCTCTCTTTGCCTGTGCTAGGGAAGCTCACCTCCCTTGCAGTAGAAAGCTAACAGTCAAGCCCCCTGAGTCTCACTGTGGCTTGGCTGATAACCAGAATTCAAACTCAGTGAAACATAGTACCAGAGCCGGGAGAATAAGGATTACAGGATAAAGGATTGCAGGAATTTACTAATTCACGTCATAAAACATTTTAGAATATTAATGAAAATGGATTTTGAAGATGCTTGGTTGAGGAGGGAATATTTTCAGATAGCTTATATTTCGTGCAAGTGTTGCCATTCTTTGAGCTGGCTTAGGAAATCAACTGTGATCCTAAAAGTGTGTTGACTGGATTAATGCATACAAGCCTGCAACGAATGACTGATTGCGTTAAATTATATCGAAGAGGACAAATTCCTTTGCATGAGGTGGAGGCATGAATTCAAAGACTTCAGAGGACATCCTGTTGGATTCAATATTATAAGCATCCCTTCCACCCACCCTCTCACCATCACTTCAGCCCTGAAGACTCTCCATCTTGCCATGATCATTAGATCGGTGAGGAAAACACCACTGCCATTAAAATGTGCTTTACTGGCTGCCTTTAGTAAGCTGGGAAGACTGGTAGGAAAAGCTAAAAAAAATGGGCTCCCTGAGCTCAAAGAGGTCGGAAGGGTCTCTAAAGACAGTGTGTCATAAAAAATATGGTTCTACTCATTGTAACATGCAGCAGAGTAGGTTTTTTCCTAAGCCTTATTGGGGTTATTTATTTATTTATTTATTTATTTGGCTGCACTGGGTCTTAGTTTCGGCATGGAGGATCTTTTAGTTGCAGCATGTGGGAGGAGGTGTGTCTAGTTCCCTGACCAGGAATCGAACCCCGGGCCCCCTACACTGGGAGTGTGGAGTCTTAGCCACTGGACCACCAGGGAAGTCCCCAGAGTGGGTTTGTGAATTAGACCTAGAATAGGGTATACTATGCAGAGATTTCTGGTTCTGGTTAATTCATGGGGTCCACATGAATAAAACTGGTAAGCAACCTACCAAGGTCCTACTTGATTTATACAGTCACAGACTCCAAGTAGGATGAAGTCTGGGAGAAATCTGACCTGAACTTCCACTCCAGAGAATCACAGTCTTCATCTACTTTCAGACCTGAGTCTACCCAGCCCTAGAATGTTTTGAATAAGAAGTTGAATGTCCTTGAGAAAAGCCCTTTCCATGATCATATAGCTTGCCTTCCTTTTAGGGATTTTGGCCATTTACCTTGCATGCGCTTGGAGAAATAATTCTAATTTTAAGGATGATTGGATACTAACTAGCTAACACTAATTCTAAACATCACAGTGATTCATCAGTTAGGGAAGGGGTTTATAAGGGGCAAGTAATAAATGTGATTCTGATCCAAGTCTGCTTCACTAAGCACAACTGGGCCCAAGGTACATTCTGTAGTTATTTTCTCAGCTCTTGACTATAAGGTTGGTATAGCAATAATTGATAACATTTCCAGGTTGGCTTATGATCCATAAAGGAAAATTATGGCAAGAAACTCCAGATGGGAGTTATTATAGCTCCTTCTCACTATCAAAATATTAAATCAAAGCAATACTGGGGAAAACAGAGAAATCAAGGATGATTCCCAGATTTCTAGGTGAATGGATGTGACAATAGAACGAGGCTATTGCTCAGAAATAGACTAGTATTCTTTTTTCTGTTTAATGTGTCTTATATGGCAGTATAATCCTGAGTAATTTGTAGTTTATAGGGTCTTAGAGGATGACCTTTTCAAAGGAAATTCTAACTAGGCTCTTCTTAATTACATGCATCGTCTGTCTCATTCAGCAAGACCATGGCTGAATTTTCCAGGTACCAATGTTAAGCTAAAAGACATTGTTTTATTATTAGTTCTTGCTACCCAATTATATAATATGATACGTAAGACACCATGTGTTGTAAGCCTTGCCAGTTAAGCTCAATGCAAATGAACTAAGGTTCTCTCCAATTGCTTCCTGCCCTGACCACCTATCTGGAACTGTTCCTCTGCATTTGTCAATGCAATTTTGTTTCCAACTATGATATCCCTACAAATGAAAATAATGATTATTATCTGATTAAGGGTAACCTAGTCAATACAGTTGTTGGAAAATGACACATATATAATTCTAATATTTTCAAATGGCTAAAATAAGATTGCCACAATAGAAAAGGAAAGAGCTGTGTTCTGAATAGTGCTCTGTATCCAAACAATTATCATTTGTATTCTCTATCCACCCATCCCTTCAGCCAATATTTATTTACCACCTATTATGTGCCAAATAATGGAGCAAAGGGAAGACAATTCTCTATCTTGTAATGTGATTTTTTTTAAGGAGGAAATTATAATAAAAATAAGGATGCTTGATTTCTGTGTATTTCAAACACCTAGCACAGTGCCTAGAAAACAGAGGTGCTCATTTATAGAATGCCACATTTTTGTCTTCCCAGAAATGATTGCTCTTTGCTTTCTACTGCCAGACTGCTCCAGTTTCTTTTGCATCACCAGGATGTCTCTGAATAGCTGAGTAGCTTGGCTTCAGTTAGGGAAAGCTTTCCTCAATCTCAGAAAATCCATCAGGTCAGTCAGTCAAATTGCTCTTTCATTTTTTCCCACAGCATCTTCTGAATTCTACTCAGTTGTTCCTGTCCAGTATTTCTTCATCTCCTACTGTACTGACGCATATCCTCTTCCATCCTACACCTATCCCAACAGGTGCCAGTCAGCCATCACCAGACACACTATTTCTGGTCACCACCATCTTTTATCTTGGGTACTATAATAGTCTTTCAATTGGTCTCCTTGTTTCAATATTTTCACCTCTCTAATCCAGTCTTTATATGGCAGCCAGAATGCTCTTTTGACAATATAACTTTAATTAGCTTCTTTCATGCTTAAAATTTTTCAATGGTTCTGCATTGCCCTGGGAAAAAGTCCAAACCTGTTAACATGACTTTCCAGAAGTTTTCTAATACATTCACTAACCACTTTTCATCCTCATCTTTCTTTTGTTATCCTGGTCCCTTGAGCAAAGTTTTTGCTTAAATATTTCAGCTGTAAATTACAGATGAAAAAGAAACAATTGAATGTTTGTACCTGAGCAGAAGTATTAGAAAGGGAGCAGCACCCCCTAGTGGTCAGTATGGTGTTGGTGGGGCGTTAAGGATGAGAGGTGAATCTGAAAACCTCAGTGTGTTAGAGGGCCGCTTGCCCATTTACAAGTGGAGCTTCTTCCTCCATTGCTTCCTGCATTTTGGAGAATGCAGAACTGATGTTCCCAAGGAAGGTGGTGTATTTGTTACTGTCTTCAACTTCAATTTTTTTAAGTACAAAAACATTTTTCAAATCCATATTTAAAATATTGCCCTGTAACATGCTCATAACCTGAAATCCTAACTCTACAATGTTGAGAAATTACTTTGGAGAGGAAAAAAAAAATGGTCTGACTACAGCTTTCTGGTGATCTGACAATATAGTGGAGTGGATTCCTGGCTTCCAAAGATTCCGTGTTTTCCATTCAGCCATTGGTGAGAGACTCAGTGGCTTCTGAATCTGTTCTTTCCTTGAGACACAAATATGATTTACATGATTGGCCAACAGGATTGATTTCCTTGTGGTTTTGTTCTTTATTCGCTATCAGGTAGGCAGTTAATCTCAGCAAGATTCTGAAGAGGTGACATCAATTTTTAAATTTCAGATTTATTGCCTCCTGTGGAAAAACTATATGCCTTAATAGTACTCACAGATTTGGGTATGCATAAGAGTCTGAATAAGTACCCTTCCTGCTTATCTCTGTGTCTGTCTCTTCAAATAGATAAAGGAACTGTGAAGAATAATGAATTAATGTGCCCATTTGACTTTCTCTTAAATATCAGAGACACCAGCTAAGGCTTTACTAGGGAGCAACCTATGGGGCTTGGGCAAAAATACAGGCATCCCTCACTTTCTGAATTCTCACCACCTGAACATTGCAAACAAGTTTACTCCAAATTCACTCTAAATCAAAACCCACTGTAATAAATCTACATGTATCTGCCAGCCAAAATTTGTACGTCAGGTACGCATCTGCAGCAGAGGATGCAGCATGCGCTGTGGCCCTAGCTCAGACCTTTTCCAGATAGGATGGATCCTTGCTGTCCCTGTTTACATGGGTTGTACATTGTAGATATCATCTTCACATTATTAAGGGCTTTGATTTTAATGTTTGTGTACCCCCCCAAAATTCATATGTTGAAATCCTAACCTCCAGAAGTGATGATACTAGGAGGTGGGGGAGTGATTAGGTCATGAGGTTGGAGCCCTCATGAGTGGGATTAGTGCTCTTACAAAAGAGACTCCACAGAGTTCCCCAGGTCCTTCCATCTTGTGAGGACACAGTGAGAAGACGCTGGCTGTGAGCCAGGGAGAGCTTCACTAGAGGGAAACCATGCTGGCACCTTGAACTTGGACTTCCCAGCCTCCAGAACTATGACAAACAAAGTTCTGTTGTTTGTAAGTTACCCAGTCTGTAGCAGTGTGCCCAAATGTGCTGAGACATTAAGTAAAAATGTCTTCCAGGAAATCAACCCTGCCAATTAGTTGCTAACTATCAACATTTTGGGGAAGTAATCAACTGAAAGCAAAAAGGAACAGATGCTGCTAATCAAATGTATTTATTGCTAAGTATATACATTTATATAACTCTAACCTTATATTTATATGGCTATAGTTACATAGGGACAATGTTGAAGAACTTAAAGGAAACTTGTTCAACTTAAGGCTCACTGTTAGTCAGAAAAAGAGAAAGGGGAAGAAGAGCAACTCTGAATACTCTGTGCCAGATGTTTAAAAGATATTTTAGCTCACGCACAGGAAATGATTGGTGTTATAAATAACTGTGATTATAATATGAGCAGAAGTATTACATTCAGAAATGCATTCCCACACACAATCTTATTATTGGGAGCTGCATAACTGCAAGATAAGGGAATGTTATCCATTTTGAGGAGCTGTTTTATTGTCTATTTTTGGTTTTGTCCTTTTGATTCAGGTGAGGATTTTCAATTGAGAATCCTTGGCATTGAGTCTCAGTTGCCAAGTTGAGAAGACTGTCTGACTATATCTTGAATTTAGACCTGGACACACCTGTGGCATGTACTGCATTACTTCACTCCTTCACTAGCTCACTCTCTCTCAACTTTCACCCATCACCAAACCTCTACCAAGGCCACAGTCCCCCTTCCCTCCCATCACTGAAGCTCACTTGGACCATTGGAGAGGAACTATGTTTTAAATTGCCTCATTTTATAAAAATTTTAGTTTCCAAGATTTAGTACGTATTTTTAACATAGTTTGTCCTTGTTTGTTCACATTACGGTGCATGTTCATTGCAATGTAGAAGGAAGACACAACTTAAGTCTGATACTGTATACTATCTTTGAGAGCTGCATACAAACATACCATTGATAAGCCCATCAAGTGTTGAATAATGGGATGATTAGTATTTTATTTTTAAAATTTTTTTCTATTGAAGTACAGTTTATTTACAATGTTGTGTTAATTTCTGCTGTACAGCAAAGTAATTCAGTTATACACAAGTATATTTCTTTAAAAAATTCTTTTCCGTTATGGTTTATCACAGAATATTGAATATAATTCCCTGTGCTATACAGTAGGACCTTGTTGTTTATACATTCTATATATAATAGTTTGCATCTACTAATCCCAAACTCCCAGTCTATCCCTTCCCCACCCCTTTCCCCCTTGGCAACCACAAGTGTGTTCTCTATGTCTGTGAGACTGTTTCTGTTTTGTAGATAAGTGCATTTGTGTCATATTTCAGATTCCACATATAAGTGATAGAATGATCAGTATTTTAAATGCTTATCTCATGTAGATATAATAAATGGAATGTTATGTAAGTCAGAGTGTAGTTAGTGATATTTAGGAAAATTAGTTGGATTTTTTGTAGGAATATGGAATGCATGATTATTTTTTCCATTTAAAATACTAGAATAGGGGCCTCCCTGGTGGTGCAGTGGTTAAGAATCCACTTGCCAATGCAGGGGACATGGGTTTGAGCCCTGGTCCGGGAAGATCCCACATTCCGTGGAGCAACTAAGCCCATGCACCACAATTACTGAGCCTGCGTGCCACAACTACTGAGCCTGTGAGCCACAACTACTGAAGCCTGTGCGCCTAGAGCCCGTGCTCCTCAAAAAGAGAAGCCACCGCAATGAGAAGCCCGTGCACCGAAACGAAGAGTAGCCCCCACTCACCGCAACTAGAGAAAGCCTGCACACAGCAACGAAGACCCAACACAGCCAAAAATAAATAAAATAATTTTTTAAAAATAATAATAATAGAAAATACTAGAATATAGACTACCTCTAAAACTACTAGAATTAGAGGCTAACTCTAGTGCCTAATTTTCTATCCAACATGTTTTCAGGAATATTTCAGATTCAGATAAAGAGGAATGCAGGCTGAAGGGAGAATCATGAAGATGCTGACATTTTTGGTCCCTGCTCATGTCAGGGGCTGCCTAAACCGCCATCTTCATCTCTGCAAGGCCAAATGCTTAATCCTAGAGCTTCCCTGATCTGTATCTGACGCTGACGCCAAGGAGGTCACAGCAATGTCCCTTCTCTCTGCCTAAACCTTGTCATTTGAAACTTTGATTTTAGATTTATGTTATTTCTAATCTAATTACTTAAGCTGATCTAATACTTTAACATACAGAAATAAGAGGAGCCCCTCCATCTTTAGGAGTAATAAGAAAAATAAAGGTTTTTTTTAATAGTAACCTTTCGAAGGAGAATTATATAGAGAATCTCTACTGCATTTCATGCACTGTTATGGATATTATCTCATCTTATTCAGTCCTCTCAGCCACCTACAAAATAGGTATAATTACCTCCTTTTTTACCCCACATTTGTTCATTTATTTATTTATGGCTGTGTTGGGTCTTCGTTTCTGTGCAAGGGCTTTCTTTAGTCGTGGCAAGTGGGGGCCACTCTTCATCGCGGTGCGCAGGCCTCTCACCATTGCGGCCTCTCTTGCTGTGGAGCACAGGCTCCAGGCGCACAGACTCAGTATTTGTGGCTCACGGGCTTAGTTGCTCCACGGCATGTGGGATCTTCCCAGACCAGGGCTCGAACCTGTGTCGCCTGCATTGGCAGGCAGATTCTCAACCACTGCACCACCAGGGAAGCCCACCTCCTTTTTATGGATGAAGAAATTAGGTATCAGAAAGGGTAGGTCATTTCCCCAAGCTTACACTACATTATACTTCCTACATTATGTAGGCTCAAAGACTATGTTTGAGTCAAAATTTGCATTGCTGTGTTATCACTGTAAGCTAAACAAATCATGGTTAATTTTTAAAAATAATATTGTGTAGTCCCTAGTAAGGAGGTATACCTGACATAAATACGATATTAATTTGTATATTTTATGAAGCTTTTTCACATATATACTCTTTCTGATTCTTAGATTAATCCTGAGAAGTGAAAAGATAAACTAAAAATCTGGAACACAATTAAATTTCTACTTTCTAGGTTATGAACCTTCCAAGGACAAGAATATAGATTTCTTCATTTTCTGTCTTTATCCAGTGGAGTAGATTGATTGCAAAAATCAACAAAATTCTTCTCTCACACCTATATCCCCCAACACTTTTGCAAAATGTATATGGTGGATTTGTAGTGTATTAAATTAGCTAAAGTAGAACTAGTCTTTCCTAGAATTCCATTCCCTACATAGTTGGAAGTTAGTGAACCACAAGAGACATTCTGAAAGACAGAAGGGATGAAGCAGCCACGAAATCCCTTTTTACACCTGAATCTTCTCTGATTCTGAGCCAGGTGCATAAAGAAGAACACCAGCTTTTCCTGCAGATCCCTCATCACTGAAATCGTATGCTTGGAGGGAGTGAGAAAATGAAGTGGGTTGTGGCCCATCCTCACAGGCCCAGTTTCTTTTTCCACTTCATATCCATCTTTCCTTTTTGACTGTTTTATCTACAGACTTCAGGCTCCAGAACCAGACAAAGAAGCCGCAGCCTCCCACAGACTGTTTAACCTGCTCCCACAATTAATAAAGTCAAATTCCTAGAGTCAACTCCTTATCTTATATGTCTACACACATATATTTACATTTATAGAAATATTAAATATATTTATATTCAATCAAATATATATACATATATAAATATATATATACACACACACACTCATTTATATATTTGTTATTGTCGTTTTTACTTCTAGTGGTCCTGCTTCTTTTAATGGAGCCCTGACTGACACAATGTCTTTGCAGCTCCTCCCTGTCCCTTGAAGCTGGGTTGGCCTTGTGATTGGCTTTGGTTAATAGAATGAAGCAAACGTGACAGGACCCATTTCTGAGCCTAGGCCTCTAGACGCCTTGCACATTCTCTCGGAACTCTGTAACTGCCACGTGCACCGTCCAGGGCTAGCCTGCTGGAGTATGAGAGACTACTAAACAGAGGGGAGCCCAGTTGTCTTAGCCAAGGCCATTCTAGACCAGCCTATAACCAGCTGTCCCACCCAAATAAGAGCAAACCCAACCCAGATAAGCACAGCTGCCTACCCAACCCCCAGCTGACCAGAGACGATGCTTGAGCCCACCTGAGAGCAGACCCATCAGCTGACCTATAGTCTCTCAAGCAGTAATAAATACATATTGTTTAAGCCACACTTTCTGAGGTGTTTTTTCCCACAATAATGGCTAACTGATGCATCCAGCATAGTAAGTTTTCCTGCTTTTATTGTGAAATATAACACACATGCAGAAAAGCATATAAAATAAATAAGTTTAACAAGTAAGTATAAAGTGAAAATATATGTAACCACCCCCTAGGCTATGAAAATGATCATTACCAACACCAAAGAAGCTGCCCCATTCTCCACCCAGTGTTGCTTCTCACCTATCACCCTGTCCTTCCCCACTGTCCTCACTTCTGAGATAATCATTCCCTTGCTTCTTTGGATAGTTTCACTGTGTATTAGGGGAAACAGTATCATTTAGTTTTGCCTGATGTCAGCCTTTATGTTCTATATGATTTCTTTTTTTGCCTAGTTTCTTTTTCATTGTGTTTATAAGATTCCCCCATGTTGTCCTGTGTAGCTATAATCTGTTCATTTTCATTGCTATGTAATGTTGCATTTCAGACTGCACTCAAATTTATGGATATTTGTGCTGTTTCCAGTTTGGGACTATTATTAGCCTTTGGCTTTAAGTGTTCCTGCATATGTATCGTGGTATACCTGTGCATAAGTGGTTCTCAAATTTTTGATTCCAGAATCTTAAAAATCAGATAAAATAAAATAAATTAATAAAAATTATTTAATGAAAAATTTAAATTATAGAGATTTGAGACAAAATATTTATTGAATAATTTATTTAAAATAACAATATACACACAATGGAATATTAGCCACAAAAAAAGAATGAAATTGTGCCATTTGCAACAATATGGGTGGACCTAGAGGGTAGTCATCTAAATGAAATAAGTCAGAGAAACGCAAGTATTATGTGATCTCACTTATATATGGAATCTAAAAACAAAACAAAGGAACAAACAAAACAGAAACAGACATAGATACAAAATACAAAATGGCGGTTGTCAGAGGGGAGGTAGGTGGGTGTTGGATGAAATAGGTGAAGGGGATTAAGAGATGCAAACTCCCAGTTATAAAATAAATGAGTCATTGGGATGTAATATACAGCATAGGGAGTATAGTCAATAATACTGTAACAATTTTGTATGGTGACAAATGGTTCCTGGATGTATGGTGATCATTTTGCAATGTACTTGATTGTCAGAGCATTATGTTGCAGACCTGAAACTGACATAATTTGTACATCAAGTATACTTCAATTAAAAATAAACAAATAAAATAACAATAATAAACCCATTACGTGTTATATGCATTTCCTGAGACTGCCATAACAAACTGCTACTAATGTGGTGTTTTAAAACAACAGAAAAGGGGGCTTCCCTGGTGGCGCAGTGGTTGAGAATCCGCCTGCCGATGCAGGAGACACGGGTTCGTGCCCTGGTCCGGGAAGATCCCACATGCCGCGGAGCAACTGAGCCCGTGAGCCATGGCCGCTGGGCCTGCGCGTCTGGAGCCTGTGCTCCACAACGGGAGAGGCCACAACAGTGAGAGGCCTGCATACCGCAAAAAAAAAAAAAAAAAAACAGAAAAGTATTCTCTCACAGTTGAGGAGGCCGGAAGTCTGAAATTAAAGTATTTCCAGGGCAGTTCCTTCTGGAGGGCTCTGAGGGAGAATCTGTTCCATGCCTTTCTCCTATCTGCTGGTGGCTGTGGGCGATCCTTGGCATTCCTTGGCTTGGAGATGCATCACTCCAATCTTTTTGTCTTCACGTGGCATTCTCCCTGTGTGTCTGTGTTTGTGTGTCTCAGTTCTCCCTCTCCTTTCTCTTATAAGGACACCAGTCACTGGATTTAGGGTCCACTCTAAATCCAAGATGATTGCATCTTGAGATGCTTAACTTAATTTTATTTCAAGAACCCTATTTCCAAGTAAGGTCGAATTCACAGGGCCTGGAAGTTAGGATTCGGACATATGTTTTTTGGGGGTACACAATTTCACCTACTACATATGTTAACATAGATAACACATTTTAACATGAAAAAGAGAAACATTGTCCAAATGAAAATTTAGTGATAAGGGTCACATTGCTTTACATTTGTGTGAATCTCTTTAATATCTAGATTCATACAAGAAGCTGGGTGCTCATCTGCTTTTACATTCGATGTTGTATGTTGTTTTGGTTGAGATGTATGATGGAAATCCAACCTCCCATAGATAATCTCAGATCCTCTGAAGGGGTTTCAAAGTCTCTCAAAGGTCTTTGGAGCACACTTTGAGAACCACTGCTGTAAAGTACATACTTTAAAGTATATGCAAAGTGGAATTTCTAGGCCATATATGTATCTTCCACTTTATTAGATTATGCCACATTGTGTTCCAAAGCTGTTGGGCCAATTTACATTTCCACCAGCAATGTATGAGGGATCTTGTTGTCCTATTTGCTTGCCAACATCTGGTATTGTTGTATTTTTTAAAATGTGTCTATCTGCCTCTCTGGTGGTGTGTACTATACTGCATTATGATCTTAATCTTATTCATTCATTCATTCTTTGTTTGTATTGCCACTTGATGCATGAAGAAATGGAGGTTTAAAAGAGCAATGTTTCTTGCCAAGAATCAAGAGTTAGAAAATAGAACCCAAGCTTTCTACTTTGAAATTCAGTCTTCTTTCTACTCACAGACACACGCAAAGAACTACTTCTTTTTCTGGCCTAGCGTTGCCAAAAGTGGGGTTCAGCTGTTTGCCGCTCGAAAGCCAATAATCGAGAAGCAAGATTGGTTGGAAAGGAAAGTGTGCTTTATTTCAGAGGCCGGCAACCTCCGAAGGCCAGCTCTCCACTGACAATCAATCACTTTTTTTTTTTTTTTTTTTTTTTTGCAGCTTTAACATTAATATTAGTTTATTTTAAATCCTTTTCTAATTTCTCAGGCAAACCTGAGCTAGCTGTACTTTTGCTATCACCTGCACGTGCAGGACTGGGCAATCATATCCTCATATTCCTTGTACAGGATACTCCCATTTGCTTCAATCAGAAGAATGCTAATAGGAATATACTTATAAGGGACACAGGAGGGCTGGGGGACGCTCTGGTCCACCAGCTCATTGACAAGGTTCTGGATGATGGCATGATTGGGAGAATTGAGACCATAGTGTAGTACCCGAGGGCAGACTCCCTTACAGTAGTTTGGGGTATAGAGATGGGGAGCAATGATCCAGTGATCCCAGCCCAGCTGCTGGAAGCTGACTTGGAAAGGGTGGAGGGAACACTGGTTACTTTCAGGCCCATCGCGCTCCCTGGAGCAGCCAGGAACCTCAGATGCGATAATGCCTGCTTGACGAGCCCTCCGCAAGAGAAGAGAAGGGTCTCTTTCCGTAAACTCTTCCAGGCCTCTGGGGAGAAGTTTGGCCTTCTGAACACTCTGAGTGTCATTGAAATAGAGTAACAAGAAAGCAGTGTCCAAAGATGAAGTGCCATGCCACCGGAACTCAAGAACCTCACTACCTCTTGGCTGCTGACACAGGAAGCGGAGTCGTAAAACCCTGCGCCCCTTGTGATTCCAGAGTTTTTGCACAACATGTTGTGTGATATCCATCTCTGTCCAAGCTTCGGGCAGCAGGGAAGGCTTTGAGGAGCCTCTTCCTGAAGAAGAAAAGTGGGCAAGACCTTTTAAAGGGGAGTTTCAGGTGTGTATAGGTGGAGGGAGGGGGCTACGTGCAGAAACAGCACAGTCACCTCTGACAGTTGTCCTGCAATTAGTCATGCAGTGGTCTGACCAGTGTCACCTCGATTGTTTTAAGTACAGTTAGTCTTCAGTTGCAGGGTCAGTTTGTTCCCATTTCTTTGAAGCCAGTTCTCAGAATTGTGGTAGCTTATGTCATGGCTACAGTCTGGTCATCATGTAGTTAATTTCTTCCACCTGGTGGGGATTTCATTATCTACAAGACAGCTGCTCAAAGGATATGGCTCAGAATATTATCTGTAGCCCTTGAGAAGGAACTAAATATCCTTGACATTGTTTAATGACTATTGCTATTTTGTCTTGTTTGACGGTTTTCTTTTGCTTCTGCAGTTTTTCACTTCTTGATTAAATTTATTCTTTGACTAAAGTTTTTCTACATACAAAAGGCAGGCTGAGGACATGGCACTGTTGGGGCGGTTAGGGCATGGGGTTGTCTGTCCTGGGAAGGCCCCATAGGGTCCTGCTCTGTTTCACTTGGTCTCAGGAAGGTGCAATCTCCCCCAAATCTCATCTCCTGCGGGCTCCTTTCCCCCTGAAGAGGCTTTGGACACCTGAGGCCATTAAAGGTCCTTCATCACCCCCCTCATCAAACACCTCCAACCTCCCCACCCGGCCTTCCCACCACCCTCTGACTTCCCTGCCTGGCTCCTACGTACAGCTTACTGTATGATGCTTCCTGTATGACAACCACTCTTCTAGGGCTTTTTTCAAATAGTGAAGCCTTGTAGTAACCCTCTGGGTTAGGTATTATTACTTTTCTCATTTTTCAGATTCAAAGATTGAAGCAGAGAGGTTAAGCAGCTGGTCTAAGGTCACACAGCCAGTAACCAGCAGAGTAGGGATTATAAGTCCTGCAGTCTGGTGGTCACAGAATTCGTGCTCCTAGCAAAGCTGCTTCCCCCCAAACTTATTATTTACAAGAAAATTCTCTGCAAATTGCAAAGCGCTCTACCACCGGTAGAGCAATATTGGCTCTTCATCACTCCCTCTGAGCTACCCCAGCGTTTAGCTCTCGCAGAAACACGGGCTGGCAGCTCCTACCACAGGCCACACCCCTTCTCCTGGCCCCGCCCCTCCACGTTCCCCATGCTGGCCACGCCTCTCGGCCCAGGCGCCGTCGAGGCCTAGGTGACGCCTTGCGAGCTTCCACGTACACACTCCAACGTCTCCCCCCGCGGCCGGGGGAGAGCACATCCGGGTCGCTGGAGCAGGTGCCTCAGGCCCCGCCTCTTTCCCCAGTCTCTTGTTCCCGCTTCCGGCTATCTCAAGTCTTTTCCGCTCGTTTTCTGCCGTCTTTATCTCCGCTCCACAGCTCGTTCTGGCGTCTAGGCCCTGGTCCCTCCGCACCCGTACCCCGTGACCAGCGACTCGCTGCGCATCTCGAATCTCTCGGGGCTCGAAGCAACTCAGCGGTGCGTCTTCGCGGTGCCGTTTGGGGTGAGGCCTGCCGCGCGCCGTGAGACCGTGCAGACCTGACCCCGCGTCTCCCCGCAGCTCGGTTGAGGCCGCTGCCGCCGCTTCGGGATGCCCCGGCTGGGGTCCGCGCAGCGCTGGGCTGCCGCCGCGGGCCGTTGGGGCTGTAGGCTGCTCGCGCTGCTGCTGTTGCTGGTGCCGGGGCCCTGCGGCGCCTCTGAGATCACGTTCGAGCTGCCCGACAATGCCAAGCAGTGTTTCTACGAGGACATCACGCAGGGCACCAAGTGCACTCTCGAGTTCCAGGTACTACGCGCTCAGGCGGTCGCGGGCCCCAGCTCGCGGTTCCAGGGTCGAGGCTGTTTTCTCATTCTTTGGCTGATTCACGAATCACATCTAGGTAGCTGATGCAGGCCATTTGGCTTTCCTGTCCGAAGCCTTGCGCATTAGACATTTAAGACCAGATGTTAAGGTATATAAATTCCAGAAATGCTTCCTGTGGCTGTGATTTTTTTCCGTCTTTTCTCTAATGTCCTTCATTTTGAACTTTCTTCTTTAAGAGTTTCCTTTAAAAAAAAAAAAGTATTCCTGCTCCATAGTGCCCAACGTCAGTCCGCCACTGTCTAATCCGCACCTCCACTTTAATCAGATTTCAAGTGCTGCCGGTATCTAACTCCATTGCTTTTCAGTTTTTCCATCGATATTAGGATTATTGGTCAATGTGGTCCATGTCGTTGGAAGAGCTCTATTCCAGACCAGATGACCATCTGCTGCCAAAGGGTTTGTAGAAGGAATTGGCTGTGATAAATGAGAGGCCTCTTTTCATTTGGGGGATTATATAAAAGTGCCTATTTAACAGAACGTAGTTTCTTAAATTGGTTAGAACAGTCTTTACTATTTCTTTTTTTGTTGGTAGACTTAACATGTTTGAACAGCTGTTGAGTACTAGGTGCTGGTGATAGAGAAGTGAACAAAATAGATAGGGTCGCTGCCATCATTCTTGATTCCCTACCCATCCTACGGTTCTTTTCTTAATTAGTACCTGTTCATTCATCAGAACTGTGCTTTAAGAGCAGAGAATAGGTGATATACAGTCTGGTCATTGGAATCTGTGAAGGCTTCCTTTAGGAAGTGATTTGATGCTGAACTGTAAAAGATGAGTTGTAAATGCTTTGGTGAGAGCGAAGAGGGAATGGCCTTTGCAAGCTCACTGACTGGGAATTTGAAGAACACAGAGAGGTCCACTATAGCTGGGAATAAGGAGCCAGAAGAAGGGAGGTCAGCAGGGGCCAGACCATGTAATACCCAGCTGGCCGGGTTTTTAGTTTTAGTTTTAGGATTTTAGTTTTTCCTAAGAGTATGAGAAGCCATCATAGGGTTGTAAGCAGTGCAGTGACAAGTTCTAAGTATTCTTGGTAGCTGTACGGATATTAACTTGTGCAGGTAGAGAAGGTATTATGGAGTGTTGCCAAGTAGATGTAGAAGACTGATTAGGAGGCTATTGTAGTGGTCCAGGCTGAGACTAGTGTGGTAGCACTGGGGAAGGAGAAAAGGGAAAGGATGGGAGATACTTTGTAGGTAAAAGCAACAGAACTTGGTGAAGATTTGGCTACAGTGAGTGAAGGAGGGAGGCCAAGGATTACTCTTAAGCTTGCTTAACTTCATGGGTTAGGACCAGGGGGCAGAAAAGACGATAGCAAGAATTGTAATATAAAGTGTCAGTGAAAATTTTATTTGAATTTAGCAAACATTTCTTGACTTCTACGTGCAGATGCTGTGCTTGTTGGTGAGAGTACTACTCTTGCAGGCTAAAAAATTAGCGTTTATTATGGGGCAGACAGTATAGCAAGCATTTCAGGTGTATTACTTAATTCTCAGGACAACTCGATATGAGATGGGTTTATTAGAGAGTTTTTATTATTTTTTTACTGATGAAGAAACTGAGGCTTCGTTAAGTTGAGACCTAGGGTTACAAAATATAACAGGTAGCAGAATCAGTATTCAGTTCCAGGTTAAGTTTTTTTTTTTAACATCTTTATTGGAGTATAATTGCTTTACAATATGGGGATACATATATCCCCATATCTCTTCCCTCTTGCGTCTCCCTCCCTCCCAGGTTAAGCTCTTAACCACTTTATTTTACTGCCTCCCAGACAAGGCTGAACTTGACCTCTGGGACCTTACATAGACGCATAGTCGTGTAATATTAAATGCAATAATGAAAGTACAAACTAGGTATAGTGCTGGCTGAAGACGGAGGATCATCAGGGGTTATTTAGCTGAGGGTCTGATGTATGAGCTGAGTCTAGAGGGATAAACAGAAGTTACAGGGTGGCAGAGGGGGGAGGGTCTTCCTCAGCAGATATGTTATGTTTGTGAGACTTAATTCCAGCAAGCCTGAAAATTAACCTGAGTCGGCACTGAAAATACTGAATCATAGTGTTGCTTTGTAACTGTGGGTCTGAGGGCTTTAGGGGAGAGGTTTGTGCCAGTTTGTCAGCATTGTTCATTGATGACAGTGAGATTGATGATTTGTACCTGGTCTCAGTGAGACCCCCAGAGAGTCTGCTACTGAGAGTAGTTACACGGCAGAAATATGCTTATGTGAAAAGGAAAATATTTAAAAAACCAGTCAAGACTCTACTTTGGGCTCACTGATTCCAAGGTGTTCCTTGCACACTTGGGTGGTTCCTGATCTGAGAGGGTATATTTCTGGCCACATCCCTCACAGAGGGAGAACAAAGGAGCCCATACCCGATCTCTTCTGTCCTCTTGCTGTAAGACAGCTTTTGGCTGTGATGTTTTATATTGTATTCTTTCCCTCTCATAAACTGTAGATTTATAAGCATAGTCATTTTGAGTCCTGTGATTCTTCTTCAGCAAACAAACCCCGTGTAATTTGTCACTATTAGTGCAGATGTAGAGCAGAGACTTGTTCAGAGAATTTCTGGCATTCTGGTACTTTTGGAACATAGAGTGAGAAAGGGTGTAGAAGGTGCGGAGACTTCCTTGAGGAGGTACAGGGGTGTGGTATGCTGTTGTTAACAGGTTTGGATTTTTCTGTAGGCCACAGGAATTATCAAAAGGTTTTGAGACATGTGGGGAGGGAGGTGTTACTGTCATCTAGTGGTTAGAGACTGGAGGTGCTGCTAAATATGCTATAGTGCGCAGGGCAACACAGCCCCCTGAAAGAGACTTACCCAGCCCCAGATAATCTAATAACTGAGGTTAAGAAACCCTGGATTAGAGGGAGGAGAGATTGGATTATGGGAAGACCTTTTAGGAAGTTGAGCCAATAGTCCCGTCTGGATTGTGGATTGGGAATGGAAGAGATGGGGTGAATTTGAGAGAGGCAATAATATCGAGAGGTTTCTGTGACTAACTGGACAGGTAGACACATAATTTGAGATGACCCCCAGTTTCTTTCTTACGTGACCAGATAGGTTTTAAGGGCTATTTTTAACTGAAGTAAGATTATTTGTTTTAAAGTTTGATAGAAGAAAAGTGGCATGATAATCAGTTCTGGTTCTTTATTTTGTTTGTATGTATGTTTTGATTATTCAAAGTACTATGGTTAAGTATGAATAATTGGGTATATAAAATGAAGTCATTATTTCACCTAGAAGAAAGGTTGTTGACTTTTGGTGGGGAGGGGTAAATGCCCAATTGATAAGACACTGTTTTTATGTCAGACGTTATATCTGTATGTTACTATTTGCGTATTTTACAGTTTCCTAAGTGCCTAGTTATATTTCATTTAATTATCAAAATGATCTTTTAACATAGTTCAGTTATTTATCGTATTTCTTTAGTGACAAAAGGTCATATAAATAATCAGTCTTCTCTGAAGTCCAAAGTTTGATCTCTGTGTTACACAAATGTAGAATGTCAATATTATGCTAACCCAGAGGGTTCAAGCTTGAAAATATCTCATGGTGGTTGGAAACCCCCAAACCCAATGTCTCTTCCTCATTACCTCAGGTGGATACAGGCACCCTATGTTTCTTCTCCTGTCTCCTCTCCCTCTTTTTCCCAGTCAGTGTTTTCTCATATAAGGAGTTTTTTCTCCTCTTTAATCCTTTTCCTTCTTCCTCTCTTATGCTTGCCAAGTAATCTCAGGAAAAATGTCTGCCTCTTCTCTTCATTTACATAACTCAGATGGCTCAGATTGTAACTGATTAAGCATAAGCCTTTGACAATAGCTCCCAAATCCTCTTCAGAAGCTTTTCACCTACCCCTGGCTTTCCTTTCATATGCTTTCACTTAAACACAGACTGTGCAGATGAACAAAACATTTATCTGCTTTTGTGTTGTTCTGTTTTGGTTTTGCTTTAATCACAGGGGTTAAAACAGTGTAGTTTAATCATTTATGTTTCTTTTGGAAACAAGTTTGTAAATAATGATATACTCTTGGAACCGGCCACAAGTATATTCTGTTCAAAATGTAATTCAAAACAGAGTATGTATCAAATTCCATGTAACTGACCTATAAAAAACACTTAAGAAACACAGTCTGTTTGTAATTTGGCAGTAAAATGAGTTTAAGTTCTATAAAAGAAGTATGCATGGGGTGTTAGGCTAAGGACTGACCTACTTAAGTGCCTCACTGTACTACTGAGAGTGCTTGGATGATGCTAATAGGAAACTAGATGAAAAAAATTGGGGAAGGAAAATATTACATGGCAGTAAGCTTAAGGGTCAAGAGTATGAATTTGGCATTCAGCCTCTTACTAGGTGAAAAATCTTGGGTAGGTTACGTATTTTAATTCAGTTTCTCAGTTTGTCAAATTGAGGGAAAAATACTGTGTTGTAGGGTTGTTGGGAGAATTAAGTGATGTAAGAGGCCTATAGTAACTAGAACAGTTGTCTGGCTTGTTGGTTAGTTCCCTCTCTCCTGTCATGAGGACATTTGTTCAGTTTCTGTAAAGCTTTAGTTGAACTGAAATCTGCCTCCCAAGTTCCATCCACTGGTAGACATCAAGAAATGAAAAATTGCCTGTGAATGGTAAAAAACCTTATAGCCATTTTAACAGGAAACCTGGTTGATTTCTCAAACTTGTTAGTTGCAGTGATCTCTTCATTTTTTGTTTGTTTTTTTCTCTTTTGTAGGTGATTACTGGTGGTCACTATGATGTAGATTGTCGATTAGAAGATCCTGATGGTAATGTGTTATACAAAGAGATGAAGAAACAATATGATAGTTTTACCTTCACAGCCTCCAAAAATGGGACATACAAATTTTGCTTCAGCAATGAATTTTCTACTTTCACACATAAAACCGTGTATTTTGATTTTCAAGTTGGAGAAGACCCACCTTTGTTTCCTAGTGAGAACCGAGTCAGTGCTCTTACCCAGGTAATAAAAAGTCCGTAACACAACACTGATATGTTTAAAGGGAAAAAAAGCATAGTTTAATATCCATTAACTCATTGATGGAACACAGAATTTTGTGACTTTAACACAATCTTAACCTGTAAGAGTTAAAAAGTATCTTAACTCTTACAGTAGATTAGGCATTTCACAGAGAACTTCAGACTTCTTTAGTGAAGACCAGTGTTTAAGGATTTTATGAAAAGAAAATAGACATTAACATAGGGGGATCACTTAGGTAGAAACATCAATAGTAAAGGAAGCTTAAAAGTCTAAACAGTACTCCAGCATTATGAAGCATTTTCTATAATTCATGGAGGAATGTTGCTACCATAACTTAGCAGGTTGGTATAACTGGGAGCAAAAATGATGCCTTAATTAATATATATATACTTTTATACCAGTATTGAGTGTTACTCAAACTGCTGTTACATTAACTTTTGCTGTAAGTGAAGGTAAAGTAGTAAAGATTAATAGTAAGTCATCTAACAAAAACAGTTAAGGTAGCTAAATTGGATTTTATTTTGAAGAATAGCTTAATGAGGGAAAGATAGCAAAAGAAATTTAGAGTCAGTGAACAAATACTGCTCAGGTGATGAGAAGGGCTGTTTTATTTCTAGTTCAGATACATTTTGAGCTTAGAGTATGTGTAAAAGATAGTTTGGTATTCAAAGGAATTATTTATCACCTTCTTGTTGAAAACTTAAATTGGATTTCATTGTTTCCAGGTTCTAGGTAGTCTCTTGGCCAAAATCATGTAGTGATAGAGGCAATTTTTAAGAATGTGTAAGAGCCTTAATTCATAAACCTATTGTAAGCATTAATAAGATGTGTTCAAATGTTCTTCTTTTTAGAAATGTTCTCTTTATTTTAGCATCATGTGTGAACAGCACTTTGTAAAAAGATTTTTCTTTGGGGCCATTGTTTATAACTTAACCTTCATAAATCTTAATTTGTAAAATAAGATAGTTTGCTTTCAAAACCTAAGCAGGGACTTCCCTGGTGGTCCAGTGGGTAAGACTCTATGCTCCCAATGCAGAGGGCCTGGGTTCAACCCCTGGTCAGGAAACTAGATCCTGCATGCATGCCACAACTAAGAGTTTGCATGCCGCAACTGAGGAGCCCTCATGCCTCAACTTAGAAGCCCGCATGCCATGTCATAACTAAGAAGTCCACATACCGCAACTAAAAAAGATCCCACGTGTCGCAACAAGGATCACACGTGCCACAACTGAGACCTGGTGTAGCCAAGATAGATAGATAGATAAAATACTTTTAGGACCAGTTAACCTCCTTTATTTGTATCACATTTTATTCTGTTCTTTTTTAAAATTGTTGTGTTAATTTCTGCTGTATAATGAAGTGAATCAGCTGTACGTATGTGTATGTGTATATATATATATATATATATATATATATATATATATATATATCCCCTCCTCTTGAACCTCCCTCCCATACCCCTCATCCCTTCTAGGTCATCACAGAGCAGCAAGTTGAGCTCCCTGTGCTCTACCATAGATTCCCACTAGCTATCTGTTTTACACATGGTAATGTATTTATGTCAAACCTAATCTCCCAGTTCATCCCCTGCTAACCCCCCCAGCCGTGTCCACATCTCTGTTCTCTACGTCTGCATCTCTATTCCTGCCCTAGAAATAGGTTCATCTGTCCCATTTTTCTAGATTCCACATATATGCATGGAATATATCGATGAATATACAATATTTATTTTTCTCTTTCTGACTGACTTCACTCTGTATGACAGACTCCAGGGCCATCCATATCTACAGATCGTCCGATTTCGTTCCTTTTTATGGCTGAGTAATATTCCATTATATATATGTACCACATCTTCTTTATCCATTCATCTTGTCATTGGACATTTAGGTTGTCTCCATGACCTGGCTGTTGTAAATAGCGCTGCAGTGAACATTGGAGTACATGTGTGTCTTTTTGAGTTATGGTTTTCCCAGGGTATATGCCCAGTAGTGGGATTGCTGGGTCATATGGTAGTTCTATTTTTAGCTTTATAAGGAACCTCCATACTGTTCTGCATAGTGGCTCTATCAGTTTACATTCCCACCAGCAGTGTAAGAGGGTTTCCCTTTTCTCCACACCCTCTCCAGCATTTATTGTCTGTAGATTTTTTTTTTTTTTTTTTTTTTTTTTGCGGTATGCGGGCCTCTCACTGTTGTGGCCTCTCCCATTGTGGAGCACAGGCTCCAGACGCGTAGGTCCAGCGGCCACGGCTCATGGGCCCAGCCGCTCCGTGGCATGTGGGATCTTCCCGGACTGGGGCACGAACCCGTGTCCCCTGCATCAGCAGGTGGACTCTCAACCACTGCGCCACCACGGAAGCCCTGTAGATTTTTTGATGATGCCCATTCTGACCAGTGTGAGGTGATACCTCATTGTAGTTGATTTGCATTTCTCTAATGATTAGTGATGTTGAGCATCCTTTCACGTGTTTGTTGGCCATCTGTATATCTTCTTTGGAGAAATGTCTGTTTAGGTCTTCTGCCCATTTTTGGATTGGGTTGTTTGTTTTTTGATATCGAGCTGCATGAGCTGCTTGTGTATTTTGGAGATTAATTCTTTGTCAGTTGCTTTGTTGGCAAATATTTTCTCCCATTCTGAGGGTTGTGTTTTCATCTTGTTTATGGTTTCCTTTGCTGTGCAAAAGCTTTTAAGTTTCATTAGGTCCCATTTGTTTATCTTTGGTTTTATTTCCATTTCTCTAGATGGTGGGTCAAAAAGGATGTTGCTGTGATTTATGTCATAGAGTGTTCTGCCTATGTTTTCCTCTAAGCGTTTTATACTGTCTGGCCTTACGTTTAGCCCTTTAATCCATTTTGAGTTTATTTTTGTGTTTGGTCTTAGGAAGTGTTCTAATTTCATTCGTTTACATGGAGCTGTCCGGTTTTCCCCGCACCACTTATTGAACAGGAGGTCTTTTCTCCATTGTATATCCTTGCCTCCTTTATCAAAGACAGGGTAACCATATGTGCATGGGTTTATCTCTGGGCTTTCTATCCTGTTCCTTTGATCTGTATTTCTGTTTTTGTGCCAGTACCATACTGTCTTGATTACTGTAGCTTTATAGTATAGTTTGAAGTCAGTGAGCCTGATTCCTCCAGCTCCAATTTTCTTTTTCAAGATTGCTTTGGCTGTCTGAGGTCTTTTGTGTTTCCATACAAATTGTGAAATTTTTTGTTCTAGTTCTATGAAAAATACCATTGGTACTTTGATAGGGATTACATTGAATCTGTAGATTGCTTTAGGTAATATGGTCATTTTCACAGTATGGATTCTTCCAATCCAAGAACATGGTATACCTTTCCACCTGTTTGTATCGCCTTTAATTTCTTTCATCAGTGTCTTATAGTTTTCTGCATACAGCTCTTTTGTCTCCTTAGGTAGGTTTATTCCTAGGTATTTTATTCTTTTTGTTGCAATGGTAAATGTGAGTGTTTCCTTAATTTCTCTTTCAGATTTTTCGTCACTAGTGTATAAGAATGCAAGAAATTTCTGTGCATTAATTTTGTATCTTGCTACTTTACCAGATTCATTGATTAGTTCTAGTAGTTTTGTGGTAGCATCTTTAGGATTCTCTGTGTATAGTATCATGTCATCTGCAAACAGTGACAGTTTCACTTCTTTTCTGATTTAGATTCCTTTTATTTCTTTTTCTTCTCTGATTGCTGTGGCTAAAACTTCCAAAACTATATTGAATAATGGTGGTGAGATTGGGCAACCTTGTCTTGTTCCTGATCTTAGAGGAAATGGTTTCAGTTTTTTAACATTGAGAACGATGTTGGCTGTGGGTTTGTCATATATGGCCTTTATTATGTTGAGGTAGGTTCCCTCTGTGCCCACTTTCTGGAGAGTTTGTATCATAAATGGGTGTTGAATTTTGTTGAAACATTTTTGTGCATCTATTGAGATTATCATATGGTTTTTATTCTTCAATTTGTTAATATGGTGTATCACATTGATTGATTTGTGTATACTGAAGAATCCTTGTGTTTCTGGGATAAATTCCACTTGATCATTTTGTATGATCCTTTTAATGTGCTGTTGGATTCTGTTTGCTACTATTTTGTTGAGGATTTTTGCATCTATGTTCGTCAGTGATATTGGTCTGTAGTTTTCTTTTTTGTGTGACATCTTTGTCTGGTTTTTGTATCGGGGTGATGGTGGCCTCGTAGAATGAGTTTGGGAGTATTTCTACCTCTGCTATATTTTGGAAGAGTTTTAGAAGGACAGGTGTTAGCTCTTCTCTAAATGTTTGATAGAATTCACATGTGAAGCCATTTGGTCCTGGACTTTTGTTTGTTGGAAGATTTTTAATCACAGTTTAAATTTCAGTGCTTGTGATTGGTCTGTTGATATTTTCTATTTCTTCCTGGTTCAGTCTTGGAAGGTTGTATTTTTCTAAGAATTTGTCCATTTCTTCCAGGTTATCCATTTTATTGGCATATAGTTGTAGTCTCTCACAATCCTTTGTGTTTCTGCAGTCAGTTGTTACTTCTCCTTTTTTCATTTCTCATTCTGTTGATTTGAGCCTTCTCCCTTTTTTTCTTGATGAGTCTGGCTAATGGTTTATCAATTTTGTTTATCTTCTCAGAGAACCAGCTTTTACTATTATTGATCTTTGCTATTGTTTCCTTCATTTCTTTTTCATTTATTTCTGATCTTTATGATTTCTTCTGCTAACTCCGGGGGTTTTTTGTTCTTCTTTCTCTAACTGCCTTAGGTGTAAGGTTAGGTTGTTTATTTGAGTTGTTTCTTGTTTCTTGAGGTAGGATTGTATTGCTATAAACTTCCCTCTTAGAACTGCTTTTGCTGCATCCCATAGGTTTTGGGTCATTGTGTTTTCATTGTCATTTGTTTCTAGGTATTTTTTGATTACCTCTTTGATTTCTTCAGTGATCTCTTGGTTATTTAGTAGTGTATTGTTTAACCTCCATGTGTTTGTACTTTTTACAGTTTTTGTCCTGTAATTGATATGTAGTCTCATAGCGTTGTGGTCGGAAAAGATATTTGATATGATTTCAATTTTCTTAAATTTACCAAGTCCTGATTTGTGACCCAAGATGATATCTCTCCTGGAGAATGTTCCATGAACACTTAGAAGAAAGTATATTCTGTCATTTTGGATGGAATGTCCTATAAATGTCAGTTATGTCCATGTAGTCTAATGTTTCATTTAAAGCTGTGTTTCCTTGTTTATTTTCATTTTGGATGATCTGTCCATTGGTGAAAGTAGGGTGTAAAGTCCCCTACTATTATTTTAGTAGTTACAATAATTTGTAGTTACTGTCGATTTGTAGTTACTGTCAATTTTCCCTTTTATGGCTGTTAGCATTTGCTTTATGTATTGAGGTGCTCTTATGTTGGGTGCATAAATGTTTATACAGTTGTTATATCTTCTTCTTGGATTGATCCCTTGATCGTTACGTAGTGTCCTTCTTTGTCTCTTGTAATAGTCTTTATTTTAAAGTCTATTTTGTCTGATGTGAGAATTGCTAGTCCACCTTTCTTTTGATTTCCATTTGTTTGGAATATCTTTTTCCATCCCCTCACTTTCAGTCTGTATGTGTCCCTAGGTCTGAAGTGGGTCTCTTGTAGACAGCATATATACGGCTTTTGTTTTTGTGTCCATTCAGCCAGTCTGTGTCTTTTGGTTGGGGCATTTAATGCATTTACATTTAAGGTAATTATCGATATGTATGTTCCTATTGTCATTTTCTTGATTGTTTTGGGTTTGTTTTTGTAGGTCTTTTCCTTCTCTTGTGTTGCCTGCCTAGAGAACTTCCTTTAGCATTTGTTGTAAAGCTGGTTTGGTGGTGCTGAATTCTCTTAACTTTTGCTTGTCTGTAAAGGTTTTAATTTCTCTGTCGAATCTGAATTAGATCCTTGCTGGGTAGTGTAATCTTGGTTGTAGGTTTTTCCCTTTCATCACTTTAAATATGTCCTGCCACTCCCTTCTGGCTTGCAGAGTTTGTGCTGAAAGATCAGCTGTTAATTTATGGGGAGTCCCTTGTATGTTACTTGTTGCTTTTCCCTTGCTGCTTTTAATAATTTTTCTTTGTATTTAATTTTCGTTAGTTGGATTAATATATGTCTTGGCGTGTTTCTCCTTGGATTTATCCTGTACGGGACTCTCTGTGCTTCCTGGACTTGTTTGACTATTTCCTTTCCAATGTTAGGGAAGTTTTCGACTGTAATTGCTTCAAATATTTTCTCAGACTCTTTCTTTTTCTCTTCTTCTTCTGGGACCCCTGTAATTCGAATGTTGGTGTGCTTAATGTTATCCCAGAGGTCTCTGAGACTGTCCTCAATTCTTTTCATTCTTTTTTCTTTATTCTGCTCTGTGGCCATTACTTCCACTATTTTATCTTCCAGGTCACTTATCCGTTCCTTCTGCCTCAGTTATTCTGCTATTGATTCCTTCTAGAATATTTTAAATTTCATTTATTGTGTTCTTCAGCATTGTTTGCTTGCTCTTTAGTTCTTCTAGGTCCTCATTAAACGTTTCTTATATTTTCTCCATTCTATTGCCAAGATTTTGGATCATCTTTACTATCATTACTCTGAATTCTTTTTCAGATAGACTGCCTATTTCCTCTTCATTTGTATGGTCTGGTGGGTTTTTACCTTGCTCCTTTATCTGCTGTGTGTTTCTCTGTCTTCTCATTTTATTTAACTTAGTGTGTTTGGGGTCTCCTTTTCACAGGCTGCAGGTCCATAGTTCCCGTTATTTTTGGTGTCTGCCCACAGTGGGTGAGATTGGTTCAGTGGCTTGGGTAGACTCCCTGGTGGAGGAGGGGAGTGGTGCATGTGCTCTGGCGGGTGGGGCTGGATCTTTTGGTGGGCAGGGCTGTGTCCAGTGGTATGTTTTGGCGTGTCTGTGAACTTAGTATGACTTTAGTCAGCTTCTCTGCTAATGGGTGGGTTTGTGTTCCTGTCTTGCTAGTTGTTTGGCATGGGGTATACAGCACTGGAGCTTGCTGGCCGTTGGGTGGAGCTGGGTCTTAGTGTTGAGATGGACATCTCTGGGAGAGCTCTCGCTGATTGGTATTACGTGGGGCTAGGAGGTCTCTAGTGGCCCAGTGTCCTGGAATTGGCTCTACCACCTCAGAGGCTCAGGCCTGACACCTGGCCAGAGCACCAAGACCCTGGCAGCCACACAGCTCGGGAGAAAAGGAAGAGAGAAAAACCTAACAGGTAGAACCTCAAACCAAATAATAAAAGCAAACCTAAATAGACAAAGTCACACAAAGAAGCATATACATACACCCTCACAAAAAGAAAAAAATGAATAAAAATAAATTTAATTTAAAAAATTAATAACAATAAATAAAAGGAAGAGAGCAACCAAGCCAATAAACAGATCCAGCAATGATAACCAGCACTAAAACTATGATAAAGATAAAACCAAAAACAAATCAGACACAGAAAGCAAACCCCAAGTCTACAGTTGCTCCCAAAGTCCACCACCTCAATTTTGAGAACATTCATTGTCTATTCAAGTATTCCACAGATGCAGTGTACATCAAGTTGATTGTGGCGATTTAATCTGCTGCTCCTGAGGCTGCACGGAGAAATTTCTCTTTCTCTTCTTTGTTTGCACAGCTCCTGGGGTTCAGCTTTGGTTTTGGCCCCGCCTCTGTGTGTAGGTTGCCCTCCAGTGTCTATTTCCGCCCAGACAGGTCGGCGTTAAAGCAGCAGCTGATTAGGGCTGTCTTGCTCACTCAGGCTGGGGAGAGGGAGGGGTATGGTCGTCATAATTGGTTTGCTGGGCAAGCCTGCAGTGGTAGAGGCCAGTGTAACATTGCAGCTGCCTGAGGCAGGCTGTGTGTTCTCCCGGGGAAGTTGTCCCTGGATCACGGGACCCTGGCAGTGGCGGGCTGCATAGCCTCCCAAGAGGGGAGGTGTGGAGAGTGACCTGTGCTTGCACACAGGCTTCTTGGTGGCTGCAGCAGCACCCTTAGCGTCTCATGCCCATCTCTGGGGTCCAAGCTGATAGCCACGGCTCACGCCCGTCTCTGAAGCTCGTTTAGGCGGCACTCTGAATCCCCTCTCCTCACACACCCCAAAACAATGGTCTCTTGCCTCTCTGGCAGGTCCAGACCTTTTGCCGGACTCCCTCCCGGCTAGCTGTGGTGCACTAGCCCCCTTCAGGCTGTGTCCACACAGCCAACCCCAGTCCTCTCCCTGGGATCCGACCTCCGAAGCCTGAGCCTCAGCTCCCAGCCCCCACCCACCCCAGTGGGTGAGCAGACAAGCCTCTCAGGCTGGTGAGTGCTGGTCAGCACCTATCCTCTGTGTGGGAATCTCTCCGCTTTGGCCTTTGCACCCCTGTTGCTGCGCTCTCCTCCATGGCTCTGAAGCTTCCCTCTGCGCTGTCCCCACCAGTGAAGGGGCTTCTAGTGTGTGGAAACTTTTCCTCCTTCACAGCTCCCTCCCAGAGGTGCAGGTCCCATCCCTATTCTTTTGTTTCTGTTTTTTCTTTTTTCTTTCGCCATACCCAGGTAGGTGGGGAGTTTCTTGTCTTTTGGGAAGTCTGAGGTCTTCTGCAGGCATTCAGTAGGTGTTCTGTAGGAGTTGTTCCACATGTAGACGTATTTCTGACTTATTTGTGGGGAGGAAGGTGATCTCCGCATCTTACTCCTCTGCCATCTTGTAGATCTCCTCATTCCAAGATCTTTTGTTCCTTACCTCACCAGGATACTGGGCACCGATGTCAACATACTTAACATCTAATTCCACTGTTAAAGCAGCAAAGAAAACACTGTTTCTTCTGCGGAGTCCGTAGCACAGGACAGAAGAGCTGCTGCAGGCCCAGCGCGAGTGGCAGTGAGGGGCGCCAGTCTTCATCGCTCATACTTTTTAAAGGAACTTTTAGTGAAATATTTTTATAACTATTCCTTTCATACTTACTCTGGTAGAACTTTATTAAGTGTTTAAATTATTTTCTAATCTCTATTATTAAAATTACAACAAACAAAAATTGAAAAACAAACTAATACATGGTTTGTGATGTAAAATAAGTATAATAAAGCATATATTTCATCATCAGAATTAAGTTTTCAGCGGTAGAAAAACATTAAACTGGTATACAACAAAAAAAATTACTCAACCTATCTCAAAGCAGATAGTGTAATTTAGAAAAAGCTATGGTGTCATCAGATGAAAGGCCTACAAACTCATTACACAGTGAAAATGAAACTTATGTCCTATTGAGAACATATTTATTAGTTTTGTTGACTGGAACGAGGAAAACGACTTATTTAGCAAAGTGGTAAACGTGAAAAAAAAAAATTCCTACTCTGACCTATCACTCTTCAGTTTCAACTGCTTTTAAGATAGTTGAAATAACTTTGACTAACAATATACTTTTTATGCCATATTTCATTTGTTTTTGTATATATTTGGACTTTGATTCATATAATTGGTCAAATTTACTGACCTGCCATTCCCTTCCTCCTAATTCTTCCTCTTTAACAAACCTGGCCTTGAAATTCGGTTGCTCCCAACCTTAACTGCTTAGTATTTCTCCTACTGTTAGCTTCATGTTCCATCTGCCACCTTAACAGATGCCACAGTTGGGACGTTCCAGTTTGGGGCAAGCAGCTGCTTCATGGGATCTCTAGCCTTACCAGTCATCCTATGTGAGAATGCATAGAAGCGTTGCTTTGCCAGGACCATTGACACGAATGAGTGAATGAATGAGTGCCAGTTTAGTAGAATGTTAGTCAGATGAGGAATTGAGATCAAATTAAAAGCAAAGATGAATATGCTAGATGGATTGTACAGAAAGTATTACAACATACTAACTGAAAATCTTTCTCTTTAGATGGAATCTGCCTGTGTTTCAATTCACGAAGCTCTGAAATCTGTCATTGACTATCAGACTCATTTCCGTTTGAGAGAGGCTCAAGGCCGAAGCCGAGCTGAGGATCTAAATACAAGAGTGGCCTATTGGTCAGTAGGAGAAGCCCTCATTCTTCTGGTGGTTAGCATAGGGCAGGTATTTCTTCTGAAAAGCTTTTTCTCAGATAAAAGAACCACGACAACTCGTGTTGGATCGTAACTACGTTTTGAGAATTGATCCACCATTGCCGCTGTAATATTGCTGTCTTCTAATTAATTTTAGGTACCGAAGAACTTAATATTGGCAACATTTTTAGAATCTTACTCATACACTTGTTGTGGAGGGATGTACGATGCATATCCCCAAGCTGTGGAAAGGACACCTTTTTTTATTTGTAAAGGTAGAAAAACTTTGGGACTTATTTTGGGCTATTCATAAATATTCAACACAATGATCTACTCTTTTCTTGGTTGTTTCTATCTGCTCTTCGCACACTAAAGTATTTTGATTTGGTATTTTGGTTCCTTTTAGCCATTTAAAAATACTTGTAAGTAGTGGAGATTTTTAAAACCTTCAATTTAATGTCTACATGTGTTGTGGAGGAAGAGAATTACCTTTCAGTTGTTTATAGGAAATAAAGTTTTGTTTTTAAGAAAACCATATGTGATTAGCTGTAGCCCAAGCCCTATTCTGCACTGTTTAATTTTATGAGGAAAAAAATCTACCATAGAAATGTTAGTTAATAATTGATATAATTTTAAATTGATACATCATGTTTAATTTATTTCTCAGTAGTTTGGAAAATGTTTTTATTGTTTGGGTTTATTCTGTGATCTGTAACCAGATATGTTATTTTTTTCATAAAGACATTTTTACCACACAGAAAATAGTATGTTTCAATAACATAATAGAGTTTACACAGGCCTTAAAAGTCAGACTGTTGTAGCAGGTAGAATAATTACAGAATAATTTAAGACACTACAATGGGGGGCAAATGAAATGAGAAGACTTTTAGTGAGTTACCTGCACATATTACATTTTCAGTGCTTTTACAAAGAAAAAAGGTGATCTGTTTCATTTTAAACATTTGAATTGGCTAGTTCTTGCTCTTATGTGGCTTTAATGTCTGAGTCACTCCCAGCTTAAATTGAGAGTTGTAATATAGTATAAAAGTGCCATACATTTTATCCTAGTGGGTGTGATGCACTGAGAAGTTAGTTACTTTGGTTTTTTTCTTTCTTTTCTTTGTTTTTTTGTCTTGTACATGTAATTTGTACAATCTCTGGTTAGCAGCCCTAAAATTTAAAAATTTAGAATGCCGTGTGTGTTTCTTATTTGATAATCTTCATTGATAGTACTGCATTTAACGAGTATTAGTTCATTTTCTGTAGACTATAGGGTTTAGACTGTGTTTGTGTTTTATAGCTTGCATAGATTGAGCTGATTGAAATAAGATTCCAAGTATTCTAGACTAGAATACAAGATGATGCAAAATTGTGTTTAAAGCTTTTATGCTGTTAAAAAAAAAATTGCAACTGCTTTTTGCCATGCTTCTATCCCCCACCTAAAAGTGATGAGTGCTGAACGTGACTGTCATATTGTTAGGACTTTGATATGTGGTACCACAGAATACTGATTGGATAGCAGTTCTAGTCACTTACCACTACTGACTAGAAGTTAACTCTTAATTCTAAGCTGTCTTAAGATGCATATACACTGCTGCATGTAAGAGCAAAATGAATTCAGGTTGTCCTGCTTGCTAATTTCAAGTGCTACAGTGTAGCAAGGGATGAACATATTTTCAGACTTCTAATTCTAAAATTTTTGAAGACCAAATAGCTACTCCTTTAACAATATATACCAGTGGATTAAGAACTGAAGTTTAAGATTCTGCAGATTTATCTATTGGGGTTCTTGTATTGGAGTTGTCCTGTAGCTTTCTAAGTGTTCCTCTAGATTTGCAAATTTTAAACACTAATGTTAAAGTGATAAACATGGGAGTATGTTAAATGTCCTTTTCTGGTTGCCTGTCTGCTCTGTTGTATTCAGATAGTTACACCATAATTCAGCAGAGCTGTGTATCATCAGTGTGCCGAGTTTGGCATAGATGATGCAGTTATTTAATCTGTGCCTATCAAAACTTCATTTAAAGACTATTACCACAGATAACTTGGGGTGAAACTATTGAGATATATTAAAATTTTTAAAATCACCACTGTTAACCTGTTGTAGAAAATAGTACTGACTTAGTCTAGTCTGTTTGTAACTGGTTAAAGTTTGATGGCTTGCCTATACTCAACTAGGTATGTATACAAAAATTAGAAAATACATATCTACCTAGACATGAATATTAAGTAAGAACTTTTTTCTTCCTTCCCCTATATAATTTGTAGCTCATCTTTTTAATTTAATCCTTTCATAACTTGTTGCAACAGTTTGAATTTCCCAAATATTTACCTTTGGACATATGGCTCAGAATACATATTTAAACATCATTAGCTGTATATATTTTTAAAGTAGAATAAATAATGGAAAGGGACTTGATATACAAGTTTATACTAAAATTCCAACTGTGTGAAGATACATTTTAAGATATTACTTTGCTAATGATCTAAATATTCATTTTTTATTAAAGAAACAAATGGTTTGGGGTTCACAGCTCTCATCCTGGCTTGATGATAATCAACTTTGAAAACACAGTGGACTGAAAAGCAATTTTATTCTTTGAAAGATTTCATTTAAATCTCTGTACTATCCATTTTTGCTTCAGTTTGTAAATGTATAACATTTATGGTTAAATAGGACAAAGCAGACCCTATGACTATTGTTTTCAATAATTAAACAAATTGATATATAAATTATTCAAAGGGGTTTTCATTTACTTTTGAAAAGAAAAATTTCTCTAAATTAAAAATGTTGGTTCTGCAGGATTGCACCAATCAATTCTTGTAGAATAAAAAAATCTTTCAACAAACTGACTTCACTTATTTCTGTCAAGATTTAAATCTTTTTGAAGCTCCTTATCAGCTTGCAGCTTGGAGTACAGTTTTGTAGCAAGAGAGTGATAATTTATTTGATATTTCATTGGAACATCTCAGGGAGTGACCAAGAAAGAAAGTTAAAGAAGAGAAATACAACCTGTAAACACCTCACTTTTAACCTCTTCCTTTCCTTACTGAAAGTTTCGGTGAAAGGAAGTTAAGCCTTCAATTCCCTAAATAGCTCTCAGTTTTTAGGTAAATTAACCTTTGGTTGTATAATGCCAAGTTTTCTCAACTTTGTTCCCCCTTTATAATGTTACGGGGGACGTTCTGGTTCCTAGGCACAAGTACAAAAGTAGCAGAGAAATAACAATAATATGTTGGGCTGGCCAGAAAGTTCGTTTGGTTTTAAGTAAAAAGACATTTTTCATTTTCACCAGGAACTAAATTGAACAACGTATTCATTAACCAAATGAAATTTTTGGCCAGCCCAATGGGTTAACATTTTTTCAATGCTTTCCTTGTGCCAGCTGCTGTGATAAGTCTTCTGCTTGTATTGACACATTTCATCTTTGCAGTAATCCTATGAAGTAAGGATATTATTCCCATTTTACAGATGAGGAAAGGGAGGCCTTGAGAGGTTAAGAAACCTTACTAGATCACAGTTGGTAATTACCAAAAGCTGGAATATGAACCATGGCAGTCTGGCTCTAGACCCCCATTTCTTAACCACTATGCAGTAATTACCTACAAACACCACTTAAGGATAGATCTCCAAAGGCTTAGCAATCCTGATTTCAGTATACCTCAGTAGCAGTTCAGGGGCTTCCTGGTGGCTCAGTGGTTAAGAATCCGCCTCCCACATGCCTCAGAGCAACTAAGCCCGTGAGCCACAGCACCTGAGCTCAGGCGCCTAGAGCCCGTGCTCCGCAACGAGACACCACAATGAGAAGCCCGCGCACTGCAATGAAGACCTAACAGACAAAAATAAATAAATAAATAAATTTTTTAAATTAAAAAAATAGCTGTTCAGTGCTTTGGCTTTGGAGTCATAGTCAAGTTCAGATCATGGTCGAGTGACCTCACACAAATGATTTGAACTCAGCCTTTCTGTTTCTTTATTTATTACTAAGGTAATATCTACTATAATGAGAATATAATGAGATGTTCATAAAACACTTAGGGTCAGTGCCTATCATATACAAGCCCTTAATAAATAATAGCTATATTTTTGTCATTGGTCCAATTTAATCACTTGATCTTTCTTTAGTTCTTAAAGTTCTTACTGTAGCCTCAACTCATATGGGCTCTTAAATAGTATGTAACAAATATGAAAGTCTATCATGTACATAATACTGTGCTAGAAGTTTCAGAAATGAGTAAGATAATCTGACCTCCAGGAACATAATTGTCGGGGGAGACAGGATAGCTGTGTAAGAAACTAATGTTAAGCAAGTCACGAAGCAGAATGGACTTGAAGGTTCTAAGACTTTTATAGGATGCTAGAGGAGGAAGAAAATATTTAGATCAAAAGACTTGTTCCCCAAGGAATTTCACTTTGTCCTCTCCAGGTGTGGGGAGTGGTGCATAGTTGTCTAGCTAGGCCAGCAATTGAGTGAATTAATCTCTAATTCAGAGGTGTGGACTCCTCAGTACAGATCAGAAAACATGTTCTTTAACTTCATTACTAGTAAAGGTGATGTTTGATCTCCTGAATAACTTCATCTCAGTTGTTTCCAAATTCTGGAGGAAAATACAGGGATGTTATCCCTAAACCACCAAATATGCTATTTTTCAGTCTTCATTTCTCCATTTTATCCATAAGATAGCATCATTAGGATGATTACATTCCTTGCTGAAATCAACATATATTATTAGGCCTGGCATAATCTGTTTTTAGTGCTGGTAATTACTAGCGACTGCTACTACCTTACAAAGAGAAGACGACAACGCAAGAATTTGAGAAATAATGGTTCGAAGAGTAAAATCTGCCAATAATCCACCATCTGCTTTGATGCATTTGTTTTTCCATAGATAAATATATATTTTTAAAGAATTGGTATTGTTTATAACAAATTTGTAAACTTTTAAAAATTGTGAAATTTGTGATAATACAGAAGAGTATTAAACATGTACAGTTTAAAGAGAAATAAAATTATAAAGCACATACTCATAATAACCAATGCTCAGGTTAAGAAATGCAATATTGTCAGCACCATAAATGGCTCTATGTATCCTTTCCTGATCACATCCCTGAATTTCTTCCCTAGAGATAACCAATGTTCTGCTTGTAATGAAAATAATTTTTCTTTTTCTTTTTACCAGTTATGTATACTAGTTCTTCTCAAACTACTTTAAAAAATATTTCCAAGTAATCACAAACTCATAATTTTGTAAATACAAAATCATGTGCTTGAATGTTTTGATAATATCAAATTGCTATCAGCCTTTCCAAATGCTTACTTTGTATGCATGTTTACTCTCACTTTATGTACTTCTCTCTTCATCTGCCACTGACAGTTCAGTATGGTCATTGGACCATCCTTTGAATAGTACTGATGTTTACGTTCCTGAAAAATGTCCAAAAAAATCAGGCAAAAGTAAACCTGAATAAATAAAGTTTAATGGAATATTCTATTTAATGAATTAGGCAGTACATGTATTCTTTTGTGACTTTGTTTTGCTGTCATCCATGTTGATGCATATGGCTGTAGTTTTCATTACTGCATAGTAGTCCATCATATAAATATACCAAAGTTATGTGTCTTTTCTACTATGGTGGCATTTGGATTGTTCCAGGTTTTTTGCTGTTATAAACAAAGCCACTATGAACATTTTTATATATTATGTTCTGTTGCACATATGTATCATCCCTTGAAAGTACATCTAGGAGCGGAATTGTTTGCTGATAAGAGTTACGTATATCTTCATCTTTACTAGGTGACATCTAAAGCAATTGTATCAATCAGTGTTTTCACCAGTAACAATGGAAGTTCCAAATTCGTGTTGTCAGGCTTTAAAACTTAAAACTTCAGAAAATCTCCTGAGTTTGTAATGTCGTAAAAGCAACACTTAAGAATTTGAGAAATAACGGTTCACAGAATAAAATCCACCCGTAATTCCATTATGCATTTTGATGTGTTTCAGTTATTTTTGTAGATATATGTGTATATTTTTAAAGAAAATGCTATTATACCTCATTGCTGCTTACTTTGCTTTTCTATGAGGTTAATTTTTTTTTCCTCAGATTTATCTACCACTTGGATTTCCTCTTTTGTGAAGTCCTTGTTCACATTTTTTGCCCATTTAAAAAATAATTGGATGCTTTGGTTAAAAGGATTCCTTTATATATTCAGGAGATTAATCCTTTGGTTATAACTATTTCAAATATCTTCTCACAGTTTGTGTTTATCTTTCTGCTCCTAGTGAAATATCAGTCTTTTCCCATATTGTTGGTGTTTTATGTATTGTTAAAGAAATACTTCTCTATCCTGAGGTCATGAATATCTTCTCCTGTACTATGTTCTAAAATATGTATGATTTTGTCTTCTACTTGAATTTAGTTTTGTATATGTGATAAGGTAGGTGTCCAGGTTTCCACCCCCCCGCCCTTAAAAACTCATCTTTCTCTGTTGATTTGCCATGCCAAGTTTTTCACCTATTAAATGCCCACATTTACCTGAGTCTGTTTCTGGGCTCTCTGTTTTATTCCATTGATCAGTTTGTTCATACACCAGTAACATATTATCTTAATTACTAAAGCTTTTAAAATTCTTAATATTGGTAAAAGAAGTGTTTATACCTTGTTCAAGATTTTGGCTGTCATCTGTCCTTTGTATTTTTATACAAAGTTTAGAGTTAGCACAAGTTTCAACAGAACAAAATAAATCTGTTAGGATTTTGATTGGAATTGTATTTAGTGTGTGAACAATTTCCTCTTTATAATAGTGCATTTTCCATTGAATGAACCTATATTTCCATTGCTGTGGTCTTCCTTAAATCTTTTGATAAAGTTTTGTAATTTTCTTCATAGAAGTATTCTGTATATTTTTGTTAAATTAATCTTTTTAAAAATTTATTTATTTATTTATTTTTGGCTGTGTTGGGTCTTCGTTGCTGTGCGTGGGCTTTCTCTAGGTCAAATATAATTGACCTACAGCACTATGCCAATTCCTGGAACATAGTGATGCAGTATTTCTATACATTACAAAATGGTCACTATGATAAGTCTAGCTACCGTCTGTCACCATACAAAGATGTTATGTTATTATTGACTATATTCCCCATGCTATCCATTTCATCCCTGTGACTCATTTATCTTGTATGGGAGTTTGTACCTCTTAATTCCCCTCACCTATTTCACTCACCCCTCTCCCCTCTGGCAACAACATATTTGTTCTCTATCTATGACTTTCTGTTTTGTTATGGTTGTTCATTTTTTTGTTTTTTAGATTCCACATATAAGTGAAATAAATCATATAGTATTTGTCTTTCTCTGTCTGACTTCACTTAGCATAATGCCCTCTAGGTCCACCCAGTTGTTGCAAATGGCAAGATTTCATTCTTTTTTATGGCAGAGTAATATTCCATTGTGTATATACAAGAACCACTACTTCAGTTGTTTTTCTTGTTGTATATTTGTTGTCTGTTTCATTGATTTCAGGTTTTTATGATTTTCTTTTTCTCTAGGTTGAGTTGGTCATTATTTTTCTATATTCTTGTAGTGGATATTTAGTTCAGATTTTTAACTTTCCAGTCTAATGCATATCTAAAACTATAGATTTACCTCTTATTGTACTTTAGCTCCATGTTAATTTTCTGTGCTATATAACTAATTACCATAATCCTACCAGTTTTAAACAGCATACTTTTATAATGTCACAGTATCTATAGGTCAAGAGTCTTGGCACAGCTTAGCTAAGTCCTATGCTCAGGGTCTCACAAGGCTACAGTCAAGTAGTCACCTGAACTGCCTTCTTATCTGGAGCTTGGGGGTCCTCTTCCAAACTCATTAGGTTGTTGACAGAATTCAGCTCCTTGCAGCTGTAGAACTGAGGCCCTCAGCCACTGGAGGCTTCTCCTTTCCATAAGCATTTCACATCACGACTGTTTCTTCAAGACTAGCAGGAGGAAATATGTTGCTTTGAGTCTCTTCTTTCAGGGGAGGCCTGACAGGATTCACCTGATGAGATCAGAGGCCCTCACCCTTAAATAATCTCCCTTTTGATGAATTTAGAGTCAACTGAATAAGGACCTTAACTGCATCTTCAAAATCTTTTCACCTTTGCCATATTCTTTTGGTAAGAAGCAAGTTATAGGCTCTGCCCACACAAAGATATGGATATGGATATGGAGATAGGGAGGGATTTCAGGGACCATCTTAGAATTCCGCCTACCACAAACTCCATTCTACAAGTCTTGATATCTGTTTTAGTCATCAATTTCAAAGAATTTTCTGATTTCATTATTCAAATTTGAGCCATAGATATTATTTGGAACTATAATTCTTTCCAAAAATAAGTATTTAAGATCTCTTTTATTATTGACTTCTAATATAATTGCATTGTGATCAGATAATATATTCTGTATATGACAAATTCTTTGGAATTTATTGACAATTGCTCTATGAGTTCATTTACCACCCTCTCAATTTATATATTGTCATATATTCTGTATCTAGAAGTCATTACTATTGTCTTATATGGCCAATATTCATTTAGATTTACCCATATATTTGTCACCTTCTTTGCTCTTTGTTCTTTTTTTAAAAATAAATTTATTCATTTATTTATTTTTGGCTATGTTGGGTCTTTGTTGCTGCGTGTGGGCTTTTCTCTAGTTGCAGCGAGAGGGGACTACTCATTGTTGTGGTGTGCGGGCTTCTCCTTGCGGTGGCTTCTCTTGTTGCAGAGCACAGACTCTAGGTGTGCGGGCTTCAGTAGTGGTGGCACATGGGCTCAGTAGTTGTGGCTCATGGGCTCTAGAGCACTGGCTCAGTACTTGTGGCGCACGGGCTTAGATGCTCCATGGCATGTAGGGATTTTCCCAGACCAGGGCTCGAACCCATGTCCCCTGCACTGGCAGGCGGATTCTTAACCACTGTGCCACCAGTGAAGTCCTGCTCTTTGTTCTTTGCTGAGCTTCCATCTGGAATAATTTTCCTTCCACCTGAAGAATACATTTAGAATTTCCTTTAGTGCCAGTCAGCTGGTTGCAAATTCATATTTTGGGGGTTTTTTTGGTTTGTTTGGGTTTTTTTGCGGTACACGGGCCTCTCACCGCTGTGGCCTCTCCTGTTGCTGAGCACAGGCTCCGGACGCGCAGGCTCAGCGGCCATGGCTCACGGGCCCAGCCGCTCCGCGGCATGTGGGATCTTCCCAGACCAGGGCACAAACCCGTGTCCCCTGCGTCGGCAGGCAGATTCTCAACATCTGCGCCACCAGGGAAGCCCCTGGGGTTTTTTTAATGTCTTCATTTTGGCTTCATTCTTGAAGGAGATTTTTGCTGGACATAGAATTCACTTGGGGATATCTTCTCATAATCTTCTGGCTTCCATTTTGTTACTATGAAGAAATCAATTATCAGTCTTTTGCTCCGTTGAAACTAATCTGTCCTTTTTCCACTGGCTGCTTTCAAGATTTTGTCTTTGTATTTGGTTTCCTGGTGTTTAATTATGCTGTGTTAAGTGAGAATTTCATTGTATTTTCCCACTTGGGTTTTGCATCTTGGATGAGCTGACATGTCAGTACTGGGACATTCTCAACTATAATCTCTTTAAATATTGCCTCTGCCCAATATTCTCTCTCCTGTCTTCTGGGGCCCTGAGTAAACATATGTTAGACCTTCTTGGTGTATTTCTTATATCTCTTCATTTTTCTTCTATATGTTCTATATTTATTTTCTCTGATCATCTTAGATAGTTTCTTGTGTAGCTTATAGATCACAAATTCACTTTTCAGGTGTTTTTAATTTGCCATGAAACTCATTCATTGAGTTCATAATTTCTATTTTTATATTTTTTAATTCTGTTTTTCTGTTAGATTCTTTTTCTTATCTGCTCTATTACTTTTTATGGTATCCAGTCCCTTGCTGCATTTTTCAGTGAGGATTTTATTTCCATGGATTACACTTTGTGTCTGAGAATACCAGTATCTATAGCCTGCTTTGGTTCTGTTTCTGCTGTCTGTAGTTCATGTTGCTTCTAGTTAATGTTGTCTTGGTTATTCTTCTACCTCATTATCTTTGTTTGCATTAGAAACGTGAAAAAGAAAACAGAAATAATGTAAGATCTAGGATGATTTTCTCTTCCCTAAGAGGTTATTGTTTCTTTCTGCTGTGTACCTGAGGTCATTAGCAGTCTGGAACTTAGGCTTTAGATTTTATGGCCTTCCAGAGGGCCCACTGCACTGCAGTTTGTACCTTCACTCCAGGGTAGCGCCCTTGGGCTTCAGTCTAGAGCAAGGGGTGTTTCACCACTTTTGGTGAATACCAAACCCAACCTTTGTCTTTCCAACTCTTGTTGATGACAGTACAACTCTGCTTCTCAACTTATTTCTCTAGATTGGCAGCCACCCCAAGGGCAAAAGTAGCTTCCTGAACTCAACCTCTTCCTGAATTTGAGGAGGTAAATTCTGTCTTAACATCTTCAAGGTGCTTATTGTGTTTCTTCATATTTCATCTTAAGTGGAAACATTGGTCCAAGTGACCTGTTTTTTCATTACCCACCTCTAGAAATTCAAGGTTACATCTTCATCATGAATAAGATATACAACATCTGTGCTTTCATTCTCTACTGTATATCACCCTTGGGTGACTCAAGGAGTTCCAGATAACCTCCAGATAGCATCCTTTTATCAGTGACTCATTTATTCATTCAGCAAATATTTATTTAGTGCCAAGTATGCTCTACCCTTTTTTCTAGAAATAGAGATTCAGTGATAAACAAGAACTTAGTGTTTTGTTCTAGGAGACAGACAACAAGCCAGTTTTCATATGAGATGTTTTTAGCCTGAGGTGAACCCCTTAAAATTATTTGCAAGGTTTAATATATATCTTCAGTCTTCTGAAGAGTGTTTGTAGTTTTCATCACATTCTCAAAGGAGTCCATGACTCAAAAAGTTTTATTAAAGAACCACTGCTCTGTATGATATTAGAGTAATTTTAGCTTTTTATATTAATATAAAGGTTTGAATTATAAGCCTAATTTGTTATTTATTCCACATTGTGGGAATTGCAGAGCTGGATGTTGATTAGCTTTAAATAAAGCTTTCTGTTATTTAATAGATGTTTGACTAAATGTCTGCTTTGTGCTAGGCAATGAGGATACTGAAGTAAATATAACTTATACCTTCAAGCATGTGCACATAGACCCCAAACAGAAAACTATAAATCTTACCTAAAAATAATAGTTCTCAAACATTGGTGGTATAAGAATCACCTAGTCAACTTGTAAAAAACTGATCTTTCTCAGGTTCCTTCCCCTGAACCTGAGACTTTGATTCAGTACACCTGGATTGAATCTTAGACATCCCTCCAGAATTCTGAGGCAAGTGTTTTTAAACCACATTTTGAGAAGTAATAATATTAAATACTTTTGTAATACTATTGTCTGCTGTACTATGTTCTGCATTCAATATAATTTATTATATTTAAAAAACTGCTTTTTCCCATTTTACAGATTAAGAAACTGATGCACAGAACAGTTAAATGCCTTGACAAAGGTCACACAATTAGTGCTAGAACCAGGGTTCCAATGCAGATATCTGCAGGAGCAGGCTTGTAGGGGCAAGCTTGTGTCTCTCTGTGTATATGTAGCCTCCTAGTCACACAGAGATAAGTGAAGAGCTGATCTTGACCCTCAGTGGGCTCTCTCATTTCCAGGATCTCCCTGTTAAATTTTTGGCCAGTCCACTGGTCTGCTGCACACCTCACGGGAGATCACGACTTCAGGCTAACACCTATGGGCTTTCTCCATTTATTTCCTCCCAAGTTTGCAATTTTTCTTGACAGCACCACTAGGTACGGACTTTTTGCCCTCTACCAAGTCAAGTTGGCTCCCTCCAGCTGTGGGGCTCCTGGCTTTCATTGCTGGCCTCATGCTGGTAGCACTGTTGCCCCAACAAAGCTGAGTAGTATATGGGGGTTGAGAGATAAAAGCAGCTTCTGGTTAGAATGCTGCAGATTCCCACTACTCCTACCCAAAATTCAGCAGAGTTTTTTAAAGTGAATAAATGATTTTCAATTTGTTGTTTTCCTTTGGTCAATTTCCAGAGCCCTCAATGATTGTTTTTGACAATTTTGTCCAGTTTATATTTGTTTTGCGGGGAGAGAATTTGATGATATCTTCACTGTCATTAGCAGTCCCTCCTATCCATTTTGTCAGGTCTGGGATTTGATTTTACCCCACTTACAATCTAATAAGTTAGCCTATTACTGTTTCATGGATTCTGGCAGAAGACACAAAACTCCTGGATCAGAGACAAAAGATTTTGTTACTCATGACACAGCAAGTGGCACTCCTATCAGCATATTTGCAGTGGTTCCTCTTGCTCACAAGCCCCCCTGTGGGTGACATGAGGCCCAGGTCCATGCTACACATGCAGTGGGTCTGTGTCACATCTGAGGAACACTGAGCTTAAGGAATCCACCACTTTTATAGCAAGCAGTAAGCAAGCTTGTTCTCTGCCCTGGAATGAGACAGTACCTCATATCTCAAGGTTGCTCACTGTAAATGCTGCCCTAAGAAATGGCTCAAGTAGTCAGGATCTTGTACATACTCAGTAAGACATAGAGGGACATAAGAGACACATGGATAACTGTCTCTCCCAGTTCATTTCATCTAAATAGCTTATTGGAATGAAGTTGTTAATATCTTTCATATTTTAAATGTCAAGATCTGTGGTGATGTTTCCTTTTTATTTCTAGTATTGTTATTTGTGTCTTCTCTGTCTTTTTTTGCTGACTAGTTTTACCAGCTGTTTATTAATCTTATTAGTCTTTTTCAAAGAACCATCTTTTGCTCTTGTTGATCCTGTTATTTTTTTTCTAATCTTGAATTTCTGGTCTTATTTTTATTATTTCTATCTTTTTATTTGGATTTCATTTCCTGGGTTTTTTTTTCTTCCCTAATTTCTTGATGTGGTTGTTTAGACAGTTGACTTTCTGGCTTTGTTTCCTGATATGCCCATTTAAGACCAGAAATTTCCCTCTCATTGTATTTTAGCGATATCCCACAAGTTTTGATATTTAGTATTTTTTGTAACATTCAAATCGAAATATTTTATGATTTCTGTTGTGATTTATTTTTTGACCCATGGCTTATTTTGAAATGTGTCTTTTAATTTCCAGACATATAGGGGCTTTTCTTGTTTTTGTTTTTCAGATTACTGGTTAGTGAACACATTCATATTATTTCAGTCTTTTGATTTGCTTTGTGGAGACTTGCTCAATGGCCAAAAACATGATCTGATTTTGTTAATGTTCCATATGTATGTGAAAAGAATGTGTTCTGAAATTTTATTGGGTGCCATAATCTGTATCTGTCAATGAGGTCAAGTTCATTAATCATGTTCAAATCATGTATATCCTTACTTATTGAGCTGTGAGTCTGATGGACATATGTAAGATATCCAGGGAAATGGTAGAGTAAGCGAAAGAGGACAGTGGATCAAGACCCTGAAAACAGGAGCATTGAATGCCAAGGGTTTCGAGGGTGTGAAGCCACAGGAAAAACGTTTTACATGTCAGAGAAGCCATCTCTTTCCTGACTTAATTAGCACTCCTCCCCAATTTACTCTGCTTTCTTCCATTCATTCGTTCTTTTCAATGAAATTGTACACAATGTCTGTCCTCTGTCTCCTGCTCTAGACTGCAAAATCTCCATGAGGACTGGGGCCATCTCTTGTTTTGTTCACATTATATCCCTAGTGCCTTTAGAAGACTCTAAATATTTGTGGCATACGTGATTGGTGCATTTTCTTGACATGTATACTTGATAATTTGGGGAGAAAAATTTAACTTGTAACCAATTTGAAATTTTTTTTAGTACAACATGTGAATATTTATGAAGAACAGTGCAAAATTTGGAGCAATTTAAAACATAAAATGAGACAATTCAAGTAAATTTGCCCTTGACATTAGTGACTTCAGGTTCACTTATGCATGTGATGTGGGTGATGAATGGGGAAGTAAATGTTTATCGCATTTGTCATTAGTGATATTTCAGTGAAGAAGTTTGGAAAGCAGTGGTATGAAGGGTTGCCAGAGGAAGAGGAACAGGCAGAAGAGACTGAAAGAGAAGAATTTTAACAAGTAGGATGAGCATGAAGGCCCCATGGGTTGTTAATATCAAGGAACTAGAGTATCTGGAGGAGACAATGATCAACCTTGTCAATTGCCAAAGGGAGATTAGGAAATGAAGGGAAAATGAAGGCAACAAAAAGTACCAGATTTAGTAACAGGGAGGCCACTGTTTACCTGCAAAGTCAATAGAGGGAGGAAGAGAAACCAGCTGTCAGTGGATAATGAATCGTGTTGACATGATGCTTAATAGGGCATTTCACCAAGTAATTATTGTCTGCCAGTACCACCTTCAATGGCCCATCCGCATGTTAGGTAGGGGGGAGAGGAAGATAAAATAACTTAGCTCTACCAGTAGTAAGCCTCTGAGATCCAGGTATGGACCTTCAATTCCAATGTACTATTCATTGTCTTCTCTGACGTTTAGTAATGGGGTTCTCCTCCTTTGGCAGTGAGTAGGGATTGCCTGAAAAGAAGGCAGGGTGGGGTTGTTGGGTGGGGGGTATGTGGTTTCTGAACTGGGTTCTTTGGAAATGGCTGGGATTGGGAGCCTGAGATAGATATGGTAGGATAACATATTTGGCTTTATCAGGCATTTTATCCTTCTTAGAACTACTTGGTTGCTTTTCTGTTCTCCCTAAATATTCAGCGGAGTTCCAGTCTATTTCGGCTGTGAAAAAGAATCTGAGAAAGGAATCTTTCTCAAGGTGGCTTTTGGTTGGTGTTGAGAGTGGGGAGTACTGATACGCTACCACCACCACCCCCACGCCCCAACCACGGATGTGGTTGACTGCAGCAGTAGCCAGTGAGAGAACCCCAAAGAGAAAGGAAGAGCCAAGGAACCAACTTGGAGGGCCCGGAGAGTCGCTGTACCTCGGGAAGGGTCTTAGAGGGTTTCTTTGGGTGAGACTGGCTGTTTCCTTCCTTTAGAGTCTAGGGGCTTCTGTTGGGAGCCCCGGGCTCCGCTGCAGGCTCAATGCTGGGCTCGCTAGGTAGGCGCGGAGGCAGCGAATGCAGCTCCCATGCCCGCACTCACGTCTGTTAGGGACAGCTGAGTCCCTTTCCTTCCTGGCCTCCAAGTCGGGCCTCAAGGGACATTTAAAAAAAAAAAGAAAACAAACAAAAAGCAACGCCGGAACAATTACCCTGCGCGATTTCCCCTCCTCCGCCCTCCCGGCCTCTCCTTCCAGCGGTCCAGAGACTTCCAGCCTCGTAAAGCCCGGACTCCCTCCGGCGACGCCGGCCTGCAAGGGTTAAGTGGCGGCGTGGCCCCGCGGGGCGGGGACTCGGCGGCTCCCTGACTTCCGCGCGCCCCGCCTCGCGCGGCGCTGGGCCGCGGGCGTGGGGCGGGGTCTGCGGCGCGCAGTGGACCGGCCGCCTCTCCTTCCCGACGCCCACGGGAAGTCGCGCAGCGCTCGGCGGGCGAGGAGGACGGAGCCGTGGCGGAGCTGCAGCGCCGCCTGCCTCCCCGGCAAGTAGCGGGCGCCCGGGCGGGCGCGGGGGTGGGCGAGCCGGCCGTCCTCCAGCAGCAGAGTTGCTTCGCTCTGAAGGGAGCACACCCGCCAACTCTCTGCCTGTCTTGTAAGTTTCATTTTGACTAGGAAACCTATCTTTTAAAGAAACCTCAGAACCCTAAGCAAAGAGTCCAGCGTCTCAGAGGGCTTAAAGGTTCTGTGGGAGCCTCCGCCAGGCACACGTGAGCCAGTGCTGAAAGTTTTGGTTTTGGTTTGCCGATTTGGGATCTTGTCCCAAAGCTAATTTGGATAAAAACAATTTGGTCTGGCAGCTGTGAGCTCGTTTTCAGAATTTTGTTAGTTAGGACCTCTCCAGTTTTTCATGGCAGTAAACTTTGGTTTTAAAAGTCTTTAAAAATAATCTTAAATAGTGCTTTGTTTATAAATACAGATAAGCAACTCCATTTTATATCTCACTGAAATCAGAAAGTAGATGGGCATATATAGAATAATGCCTTACATTCTCCTGAAACAAAGTAAATGTTACTCAGATGTCAAGCTGTATGTTGGATGTTTTGCACCTCATCTGTTTAATCATTGGCTCCCTGTGGTAATTTTGTGTGTGTGTGTGTGTGTGTTACGCGGGCCTCTCACTGTTGTGGCCTCTCCCGTTGCGGAGCACAGGCTCCGGACGGACGCGCAGGCTCAGCGGCCATGGCTCACGGGCCCAGCCGCTTCGCGGCATGTGGGATCCTCCCTAACCGGGGCACGAACCCATGTTCGCTGCATTGGCAGGCGGATTCTCAACCACTGCGCCACCAGGGAAGGCCCCTGTGGTATTTTAAAATTTATTCGTTTAACAAATACCTGCTGATAAATAATTTGCCTTTAAGTAATCCCCGCTAGACCAAACGTCTCCTCCTAGGTCCCACCCATTTCTTTGCTCCCTTTTACTTAAAAAGACAAAAGAAAGAAAGAAAGAAAAGAAAGAGAACGAGAAAAAGCTCTTTGAAAGACTTGTCTCCAAGCCTTTATTTCTGCTCCTCCGGTTTCCTCCTCCACACTCTCATCTCAGGCTTTTTGTCTCCATCATCCCCTTGTCACTCGTGAAATCCAGTGTCTGTGTACATTTCCACCTCCTATGACACAGTTGTTCGCTCCCTCCTCCTTGATATTTTTTCTGCATTTGGCTTCCAGGTCACCACCACCTTCTTCTGAATTTCCTTTCACCTCACTGGTCACTCTTTCTGTGTCTCCAGGCTTTTCCTTCTTTTCTCAACCACTGTTAGACTGCCACAGTGCTTGGTTCTTGGCCATATTCTCTTCTGAGCCATAACTTTCTCCCAAGGCAATTTCTATCCCAAGCCATATTTCATGACTATAAATAACATCTATAAGCTGATGACTTCCAAATTTTTCTTTCTAGTTTTACTTCTGTCCTGAGCTCTAGACGCATGTGTCTAGTTATTTGCTCAACATCTCCACTAGGAAGTCTGATCAGCATTTAAATGTAGTATGTCCAAACAGAATTACTGATACACACCCACCCAGTCCTCTTCTGTTTGCCCTTCACTTACCTTCCTTATCACAGGAAATGTTACTGCCATTCAGTGAGGCTGAAACTCTAGGGATCATCATCGACTCCTCTTTTCAGCTCTGAGGCCACATCCAAGCATCCAGCAAACTCTGTTGACTCTGCCTTGAAAAGATAGCTCAAGTTCGACCACATATTATGTGCCCTCTCTAACACAAACCATAATTCTCTTTTACTGGACGACTGTGAAGACTCTGATTTGGTCTTCCAGCTTCTACCCTTGCTTCTCTGTAGTGTTTCTCCAAACAGCAGTGTTTTTTTAAAAAATGTCTAATCAGAACTTTCACTTCCCTTCAAGCTGGTGGATTCTCATCAGAATCATAAAAACCAAATTCTTACCATGGCTCAAAGCCCTGTGTCATCTCACCCTTGACTGCTTCCCACCCGCCCCCGGCCCCACCCTGCCCTCTCACGTGGAGTGGCTCTGATCTTGCTGCTGTTCTTGCCTGCAGCAGGCCATCGCAGGCTGTACACCTTCACTTTCTTCACTCCCCTGTTCACATACTGTCTCGGGTTACTGCCTTAGTCCTGGTAACATCTTCTTGTCACTGATCCTCTGGGTTGGTGGCTGTTAGATACTGAACGCTGTTCTCTAATATTCCACGAAGCTTTTGGCACCGTTAAATCCTTATTGGTTGCTAGGACTCTCTAATGTTGAAAGTGCACAGCAGCTTTCTCTTGAGTCTCACTTTGATAAGATGTACAAGTTTGCCCTTACAGTCTGTGTTTTTATAAAATGTTGTTCCTGGTTTGGAGAAGGTTTGCCCTTTAAGGCTAGTTCTCATTCTTAAATATAGAAAATGAAAGGAAAATACTCTGTTTACCGGAAAGAATATGCAGTATTTTTTTCAATTCCTTTGCTTCAGTGGGAAGCAGTAGTCTCTGATTCAGAGCATTGTTGAGTGGTACCAGTAACAGGTAGTTTTAATGGGAAGAGAAGAATGAAGGCACTTGTTCAGAGAATATTATACATGTCTTTAACTTGTGTAGTGACTGAGCCAGTGTCAGAGTAACAAGATTCATAGCAAGATTCAGTTCTCTTTTTAAAATATGTGGGAATGGAAATGAAAAACAATATTTTCATCTTCACGAAAAGCTGTTGGGGAATAAAAGACCATTTAATTTACATAATGTTTATTTCTCATTTTAATCCCAAGGAACTAGTTCTGTGATGTTACCAGTAGAATAGGTACTATTAGGCTGGCCAAAAAGTTTACGGAAAAACCTGAATGAACTTTTTAGCCAACCCAGTACCTTCCTTTCTTTTAAAAGAACAGAAAAAATTTTTTTTTCTCATTTCAGAGTTGGGGTTTCAGATGCTTGAATAAACATATACAATAGAAGATTAAATAAAATTTTAAAATAAAGGGATTTGGAATATGGAGCAAAGAGTAAGAGGGTTAAAGGAAAGCCATGAGTGAAATCATGATCAAATCTCCTGTCCAAAGCTTCTGTATGTTGATTAGACGGCACTCATCGACCTGGACCTTCCTAGCAGCTGAGAAAAGAGACAGGCTCCACAGGTGAAAAAGATGGTGCCCAGGGGAAGACCAGTTTGTGTATTTTTGTTTTTCTACCTGATAGAAGCAATTTTTAAAAAATTAATTAAACATTTACTTGCTCAAGGACCTGTTTTAGGTACTGTGGAGATGAATATTCTGCCTTCTAATATGTGTAATTAAGTGAGATATTGGAGGACCCCTGTTGGGTTTAGAGTTAGCAAATACAGACTATTGGAAAATTTGCATATAGATTAAAAACAAAAACAGGAGATCAAACAATTAAACCTGGAGGTGAGCTCAACCCATCCAAAATGTGCAGATACGGCACATAAGGTATATACTATTTGAGGCATTAAGTGAATGTGACCTCTGTGTAAAGACACAGAATCTAGAGAATAATGTATTTACTAAAGAATCTTTTTTTTTTTCCAGATTACATTATCATTGTAGAAAAAGGGTGTATAGATATAGATACATGTACATTCACACATCTACCATACACAGCTAACCAATGTTAACTTTTTGGTATACTTCATTCCAATCTATTTTCTCTATAGTTTGTTTTTACAAAGTTTTACAGTATACTTTATTTTATAGTCTATTTTTTCCACTTATGGAAGCATTTTCTCATGTCGTTAAAATAATTCGTAACATTCGTAAACATTTTGATGATTTAATAGGGTTCAATCACATGAATAATATGACATAGTTTATGTTGCCATTCCCTACTTTTTGAACATTTTGATTGTGTACCTCCAAGAGAATGTTGGCTAGCCTATGATACTATGTACAAGTTCTCTAATAAGAAAATATAGTCATGTAACTCATACTTCAGAATTGCAATGAAATGTTTTCATAGATCCTGTAACAGGAGAAAGCTGAGCAAGTTTGAGAAACAAAAAAAGACACACATGTAGGTAACTGGGGGAGCAGAGGGAAGAAAAGCATGAGATAAGCTTGGAGCTGATGGAGCTGGATCATGCAGGGCATCCTTTTGCCATATTAAGAAATTTTGATTCTAAGAGCAGTAGGAACCCATTGCAGGGGTGTAAATGGTAGTAATTTGATCAGTTGTATGTACTTAAAAAGATCGTTGTGGCTGCTGAGTGGAGAATGGATTCGACTGACCAAGAGTGGCTGTAGGAGACCGATTAGGAAGGAGCAGTGTAGCAGACTAGGGGAGAGATGTTGATCTAGAGTGAAAATGCAGTGGGGAGGGAAGTGGAACATTTTGAGATGTGTTTTACAGGTTGGCTTGCTGACAGCGTGGAAGTGAAAAGTGTAGGAATGGAAGGGGAAAGTGTCAGGGATGCCTGAGGTTTCTGGCTGTTGTAACTGGGCAGATGATGGCGCTATTTTCCATGGTGGAGAAGTCTGGGAAAATGAGGTGGAAGCTACCTCCCAGGCCAGCAAGGAAGACAAGTTAAAAGTGCTGTGCGATACATATTATAAGAAATATGAGCAGGATATTATGGGCAGCCGGAGGAGGAGTACTTAACTCAACCTGGAGATCAAAGGAAAAGCATTGTGCCAAATTTGACCCTTGAGCTGTATCTTGAAATGAATGTACAATATTTATGTTCACACTGTTTTTAAAAATGTAACATAATTGCTCATTGAAAATTCCATACATTTGGATATGCTGGTCCATATTCTGATTGAGTCAATAATTTATATGCTAGGGATGATAAAGAGCTATCTGTTCAGCTATCTCTCAACTTGAAAAACTGTGTTAGGTCTTATATTTGGAATTGTCTAATTCATTCATTCATTCATTCAGAAGGTATTGTTGTGGTTTTTTGTTTTTGTTTTTGGTTTTTTTTTGCGGTACTCAGGCCTCTCACTGTTGTGGCCTCTCCCGTTGCGGAGCACAGGCTCCGGACGCGCAGGCTCAGCGGCCATGGCTCACGGGCCCAGCCGCTCGGCGGCATGTGGGATCTTCCCGGACCGGGGCACGAACCCATGTCCCCTGCATTGGCAGGCGGACTCTCAACCACTGCGCCACCAGGGAAGCCCCATAAGATATTGTTGAATGCTGACTATGTGCAAGACTCTGGAGATACAGTGACAAGCAAGACAAATTTGGTGTTATTCTGATAGAGTTTACAGTCTAATGGGAAAGATGAGAAACTAAGCAGATATCCAAACATGTAATTAATTGTAGTGTGACTAGAGCCATGAAGGGAAGATATAGAGTTTTAGACTCCTATAGATCCCTAACATTTCTAATGCAAGCTTTGGTACCTAAAATGAAAAATATAGGCACTAGCTTAGTTAGACTGTAAGTATCAATGGGTAATATTTGATAATTAATCCTTTCCTTTATACTGGGCCTTTGCTATCCTTATGGATTCTGTGCAAGTCTCAAAAGAAGAAAATAAATGACAGCTGACTCTCAGTAATGTTATTTCAGTAAAGAACAGGTGGATTCAAATTCTACCCATCCTATTCCTGAAGATATTGATCACCCTAGTTGGGATTTTATTTTAATAAAATATTTCCAGTGTGAAGAACTCTGAAAGAAAAGTCTACATGTTCCTTGTCTGGCTGGCAGGTCTGTTCTGTTGGGTCCTGACAATAAATACTATGGGCGATACAGGCCACACAGCTCCTGTTGGAACTATTCAACTCCGCCTCTGTAGCATGAAGTTTGCCATAGACAATACAGAAATGAATAGGCATGGGTGTCTTCCAGTAAAATTTTACTTATAAAAACAGGTGGCAGACTATGTTTTGCTGCTGACCTGCTGTAGTTCCCTGGCCTGGATTTGGATGTTGTATCAATCATAGTTTTGTTGCAGAGAACAAGAGTCTCCTATAGCTAGTTTAAGCAGAAAAGTGTGCATTAGAGGATATTACAAAATGTACAGTATCACTGGGTAAGTTGAAGAGCTAGAGTCCAGATTGAGTTTCTGGGAATACCTCAGACCACCACCTCCCGAACTGGTCTAGTGGCACTGGAGCTTTTTAAATTTTTATTTATTTATTTTTGGCTGCGTTGGGTCTTTGTTGCTGTGTTTGGGCTTTCTCTAGTTGCGGCAAGCGGGGGCTACTCTTCGTTGCGGCACACGGGCTTCTCATTGAGGTGGCTTCTCCTGTTGCGGAGCACGGACTCTAGGCGCACAGGCTTCAGTAGTTGTGGCATGGGGGATCAGTAGTTGTGGTGCGCGGGCTCTAGAGTGCAGGCTCAGTAGTTGTGGCACACGGGCTCAGTTGCTCCGCGGCATGTGGGATCTTCCCGGACCAGGGCTCGGACCCGTGTCCCCTGCATTGGCAGGCGGATTTTTAACCACTGTGCCACCAGGGAAGTCCGGAGCTGGAGCTTTTGTGAAACCTCCTGCCAGATCAGCAAGCAGCCAGCTCTGAATCACATCAACTCTGCTAGAGTCTTAACCAGCAAAGTCACTGCCTCATGCTCTGCTTCCCTTCATATTTAACTCACACTAGTAAGTACATCTGATTGGCAGAACTTGAATTACATCCAGAACCCTAGCTTCAAGGAAGTCTAGGAAATAGAGCTTTTAGTACTTGTGGTACAGGAAGTACAGGAAGGTTCACTAAAAGGAAGTTGGAATAAGTTTTGCGTGAGCAAATCTGCAGTATCTGTTACAGAACGCCCCTTTGGCTACTTAACATCCATACCTTCCCTTCTTTCCATACCTCCAGACGATGATAGCAAGAAATGTGCTCTCTTACAATATAATACAGCCATCGCTGATTTTTTAAAAAAGCAAAGTGCACTCACGTTCTCCCAAGAAACTAAAACCCAAAGTCCTGTAGGTCACCACATCATCTGCAGTATTCATCACAGACATTACCCCGGGATCTAGCGCCCTCAGGAGTTAGGTGGCCTCTCTCCTCTCCCAGGGAAAGGGGCAGTAGGAGAGAGAGCTGCCCCATGACCAAGAGGAGAACAGCTCAGCTCTAAGAAGCTCCCATCCATACTTTCCACCCTTTCTCTCTACTAGCCAGTTCCCTCCATTTCCAAACATTGAGTTTCTCCTCTCTTCATGGAATCCTCTCCCCACCCTATGTTCGTTTGTAGCTGTTGGCTTCTTTGCTTCTTAGCTAAGCTTTCCCCTCCCCCGCCCCCTCATCCTCTAGACTCCTGAGCATATTGGTGACTCCCACCATCCCCTGTAACTGCTCCAGTGAACCTCAAGGGGCTCAATGCCTTGGACGCTGACCACTGCTTGAGGTACTCTCCTGCCTTGGCTTCCGGATTCTGTGCCTGATTTTCCTGCTGCCCGGGTGCCACTCCTCCCTCTCTTTTATGGGCCCCCCCTCCTCCAGGTGCCCCTCAGGCATTGATTCTGTCTTCAGCTCTCTTCTCTTTTCTTTCTACTTGTTTTCAGTTACTCACAGATTTGAGCTAGTCTCAAGCTTTTATCTCCAATCAAGATGCTCTCCTCAGCCTCGGACCTACATGTCTAAGTACCTATTGGACAGCTCCTCTTCCAGGTCACAGGCACCCTAAGCTCCCTGTGTCCCAAACTGGATTAACTGGTCAACTACATCCAACCCCCACCCTGCTTGTCTCAGCAAACAACTCAGTGAATGTAACAAGGCATAGACTTGGGAAGCATACTTGATCCTTCTTTCTCCGTCACCGTCCCAACCCCTGGCACCTCCTACATATCTTCATCTCCACCATAACTTCCTTAGTTCAGGGCTCTGCTTTCTCATCTAGGTTACTGTAACAGCCTCTCAACTGATTGTTCTCCCCGTTCAGGGCCTTACAGTCCTTAAGCCTAGTCTCCTTACTCTTGTCTAAAACAAGTCAGATCGTATCACTCCCCTGCTTAATACTTATCAGGGGCTCTCTCTGCCAACACGATCAGGTTCAAAGTCCTGAACCAAGTAAACTAGGTTCCTTACTCGCTCTAATCCTGTTTATCTCTCCATCCTTATCTCTCACCACTATCCTCTCCCCTCACACCCCTGCATATTTGGACTTGAGCCATCTAAACACCTGGTGCAAAATGATCCTAATACACTGTGCCCTCTGGTGCTTCATTGTTTTTTTTTGCAAATGCTACTCCCACGGCCTGGAAACCATCTGCCTCTCGGCCTTACTGATGCAGTGCTCCCCACTGCGTGTCCATCCTGAATGCTCTGGTAGCACCTGTTACTTGAATGAAGCACCAGTGCAGTGAGTCCTAATCATCTGCTTATCCTGGGTCCACATCCCTAAAACCCAGCAGGTCTTGGTGCAGAGTAAGTTTTCAACAACCCTTATTAATAATGACAAAACCTATTTATTAATTGAATTATGGGAAGAAACTATTAATTTTGTATGTATTTCCCACAAGATGGTGCTATTCCGATAGGAAAGACAACTAAAAAGTTCTCCAGGGCTAAAGGATCCAAGTACTAGATGCCTAAATGTTTTTTAAATGTGTTAAATTTCAGAGGCAGTGATTTAAACGCATAAGCTTTCTCTGTGGTAAACACATGGACAGGTTGAAAATGGTTTATGCATATGTATTTTATTATCAAATTATTACTGATCATTGTTTTACTTACTGCTTTTTGGGAGCCTCTCTTCCCAAGTGGTCAAAAAATTTTTTAAAATGGAAACTGACTCTTAATTCTAGGGCAGCAAGCTTTTAAGGAGCGTTGTATTGGGGTTTTTCAGAAATACAGGACCAATAGGTTTTATAGAGAGAGAGGGAGGGAGGGTGGGAGATTCATTTTAAGGAATTGGCTCATGTGACTGGCGGGGCTGGCAGGTCCCAAATCTGCAGGGCTAGAAACAGACAGGAGATGACTTTGCAGTCTTGAGTCTGAAGGCTGGAAACTCAGGTGGAATTTCTATGTTGCCATCCCAAGGCAGAATTCCTTCTTCTTTGAGGAACCTCAGTATTGCTCTGGCCTTCACTTATTGAGTAAGTTCCACCTACACTGTGGAGGGTAATCTTTACTCAAAGTCTACTGCTTTATTTATTTTTAAAAATAGAAATATAGTTGATTAATACAATATTATATTAGTTTCAGGTATACAGCATAGTGATTCATTATTTTTACAGTTAAAGTCTACTGCTTTAAGTGTCAGTCTCACCTAAAAAATACCTTCAGAGTGACGTCTGGACTGGTGTTTGGCCAAACAACTGGGCACCATAGCCTAACCCAGCTGACACATACAGTTGACTCTCACAAAGGTCTTGGTAAGGGAAGTAAACTTTGTATGAAAGAGAAATTCACACTGAAGTTTCAGTTTTTAGTTTGGGACAGGGGAGAGAGGGCTGATGGCTATAACCACCCTGAGGACCCTCCTGAGAAATTTCTGCACGGAGAGGGCCTGTCCTGGGATAGGACCCAACGGGTGCTGCCCTAACTCTCCTCCAGCCACAGAAGTCTTCTGCTGGGAGCAAGAGTACACACAGACACTAATCAGCATTGGATAGGGCTGAAGAAGAATAATAACCTTGTGGACATGGTAATCTCACCCCAATAGGCTCCATCCTGTATCCTTTATACTACAAAATGAGATTGAGGTTTGGGGCAGTCCTAAGGAAGGGGTTTTGCTTCCTCTTTTACTGAGAACAATGAAACAGTCAAAGGGAACTTCTGCAGGTGTCCTCTGCCACATCCACTCACCCCCCTGTAGGCACACAGCTTAGTTCTGCCTTCTCTTATTGCTACTAAAGTAAAACCATAAAGTTTTCTTTAGCTTCTTTGTTATGTATTTAATAACAATATTAACTGCTGACATTTATGGAGCACTCTTCTAAGCCATTTGATCTTTGTAAAAATAAGGTTAAAGGCAGGTATTATAATTATCACCATTTTACACATGATGAAATCAAAGCACAGAGATATACATACAGTAGTTTGTACAGTCTTGCAGGGTTTTTTTTGTAGTAGAGCTGGGATTTACATTCAGGCAGTCTGATTCCAGAGCACATAGTCTTAATGAGAATGGAATTTTTTATTTGTCTCTTGCATGCTCTGATTCTTCTTTATCTTCTTTCTTATTTCCTGTAACATCTGTGCACACTTGCCCAGTGTGCATGTATGCCATGCTTTTTTCTTACTCCTATTGAATGTGGGGAGATTCCTTTGGCACCTTTGTTTGCCTAGATATAAAGTGAATACATTCTGGACTCTCTTTCCTTCTTATCCTGGCCCTGTTGATCTTCCCTTCAGAACTTTGGTTTAAGGGCTCCATTCTGATGGGTTGTATCTTTCCACATTTCTGTTGCCCTGAAGGGATGTGATTAGCTCAGTTGGGCTGTGGTCAATAGTAATTGGTAGTTTTGGTCTTAGATCTTTTCTGGGGCAAGGGATGGAGGTGGAGGTGTCATTCTGTCAAGTGAAAAGCAAAACAAAAGCAAAAAAGGTTCAGTCTTACAGAGAGCGATTTGGCCAAATCTATCACTATGACAAATCAATTTGTCCTTTGATACAGAAATCCTGTTTGGGGCAATTATTCTGCAGATGACCTTGCACATAAATGACCTTTGTACAAAGTTATTCATTGCTGCATTGTTCATGATAGTAGTAGACTAGAAACAAATCACATATTGAAGAATGGGACAGTTATGGTACATTCACATGCTAGGAGATTATGTAAATAAGAGGAGGTTCTCCGTGTGCTGATATGGAAGGCTCTGAAGTTATATTACTAAGGGAAAAAGCCATCCACTGTCTGTCTATCTACCTCCCTACCTACTGCTGTTTGGCAGTGTATGTGTATATATACAGTAATAGTTTTTTTTAAAAAAGGAAAGAAAAAAATATATGTATTCGTGAGGAAATATTGGAAGGATATAGGAAAAACTAATAAAAACAGTCACCAGTAAGAGGCCAGGGGGGCAACAGGATGGATGGGGAAGACAAGGATGGGAGTGGAACTTTTCAATATAAATATTTTCAAAGTTTACCCTTCTAAAAAAGTAAATAAAAAAATGTACACACACACACGTTTTTATTGCTGTGAACAGTGATCCTGTGTGCCTCTCCCCTTCAGCCACCTTCACTCTCCACCCGCTTAGCTGGGGGAAGGAGCTGAAATCTCAGTGTTTTAACCCTGATGCTCACTGTCCCTGATGGAGGAGGAGGACATTGAGGAGGCTTCGCAGGATTCTCTGTGCCAGCCTTCTCCCCTCCCCCATTTCTTTCTGTGTTCCCTGCCTTCCTTCTGTTCTCTTTGATGGAGTTAATTAGCTCAGGGTGAACACAGTCAGGTTCTCCCCCTTCCTTCCAGCCTTGAGAACCCCTGTGAAGAATCTGGACCACTTCCCCACCTCTGACTCACGTGATGGTGGGAAAGGCAGCTCTCCAGTGCAAAACTTCCCACATCTTTTCCCCTTGGCTAACTCCTTACTCCCCTCTCCAAATTAGAAGGTTATGGTGAAGTTTTCAGACATTGTCACGAATTTTCTTCTCGCTGGTCTGCTTCGGGTGGGGGTGGGCAGGAGCACTTGGAAGTTGGAACAGCACATCATAGATTTCTGGAGTATTTTGCTGTTTTGTGCTGACCAGTGTTTAAGAAAAATGAGACGTAAAATTGTAATTTTTATTCATAATGTAATTCTTTTGTTGTTTATTTTTATTTATCTCAAAGGATTCTGTGTTCTGACTCAACACACCATTTTACCTTAGAAGTTTTCAACACTTTTTAGTGAAAATCTTTTATATTACTTCACATGCACTCATCTGCAGCAGCTAGTGATTAAGATAATGAAGTTAAGTTGGTTTAACAAACCTATCTCAAGGAATAAGTGAAGATCATTTTAATTGACACTTTAATAGATTTCTCTGGATAGTTTTTTTTTTTTAATTCAGGGGAACCTTCTTTCGCAGTTCTGCATAGTAAAACTTTTTTCATGATACAATTAAAATGTCAGCACTTAATCCTAACCAGTGAAGAGAGTCTGAGTTCATTTAGGTTTATTAATTGGGATATCAATAGCATTGGAGGGTTGTCATGCCTTAGACTACCACTTGGTGGCTGGCACAATATTCTGTGGATCAGAACCTGAAGTACAGACAGAATAAATGACAGGCAATAGCCAGCAGTTCCTTCACTATTCAGAGGCAGTAGCAAACCCTTTCACTCCTTATATACATTAGAAAAAAATTCTCTTGTTTTTTCTTCCCATAACAGTTTTTCACCATTTTTGCTGAATGGTTTCTTCTAAACCTGAAATATTTTGGCATATGTAGCTATGTTACTTAGGTCATAATGAATAAAATTCTGATTTCTTCTTGAACTCTGGTCTTTGCCAATGAACAACAAATAAAAATGCTTTAGAATATAGCCTATGGGCCCATAGTTTGAAAACATGGAATTTATAATTATCTATTCTAAATTTTCTGTCTTTTGTTAAAAAAGAACCCCCCTTGAAACTGCCTGTTTGGGGGTTATATTAACACTGCTGACATTATCTGAAGATTTATTTAAATTAGATTCACATGGAGTACCTTTCTTTCACAGCTGATCTAATTCTTCCACTCTGAATTTAAGATTTTTAAAATAAAAGAACCAGTGTAGACTACAGTGATTATTTGTTAATTTCACTGGTGACAATCACAAGGCTTTGTTTCCAGATTTCACTTCCAAATCAAGAGGTTAATTTCTCCCTAGGTGAATAAATGTTTTCTTAAGTATTCCCAAGATTAGCTGGAAAAGATATTCCTTACTTTTCACAATCCTTATTATAGTTTCTCCATCAGCCCCACTACAACATGGCCTGATCCTAGACAAACAAAAAAGCTCTGAACCCATGAATTCTGGGCAACAAGTCATTTGACATTTCAGATCTTCTCTTTGTTCTGAGTCAGTAGAGCTGCCTGCTAGCCATCTTTAGGATATTTGTATTCTGTTTTGTATTTGTGTTTGATACAAAAATAAATTTTGTATTTAATGTTGGAATATTCGGTTTCTTTAGGTTTTCCTGTTTCTAGCTTAAACAGTAATTTGGTTATGGAGAAGTTGGATTTAAACTCCATATGGGTAGAGTTGATATGGTACCTTTTCTCTAAAATACCAAAGTGATTTATTTTACTTTGAAGGTTTATAGTGTGGTTATAATACCATTTAAAATTTCCAAATGTCTCCTGCTATATTAAACTGGACCCTCTGTTTAACTTACCCTTGACTACCTGTGGTAGCCCTTGTGAAGCTCAAAAAAGACCAGCGATTTCATTTCCCAATGATCTGTTTGGCAGTTCTTTCTTAGAGAACTTTATATTATCATCTTTTTGAGGTTTTCAGGGTAAATGAAATTTTTCATTTTTAATGTTTTGATTAAGTTTACGGTATTCTTCTGCTTTGTTATTTCTCCTTTTAGAATGAAATGAAATGCTGAGAAATAAAGCTTTCCTATTCTGATTTGGATCTTTATAATGGGTATCGGAAAGTCTAAAACGGATCCCTGCCCTCTTTCTCTCTCTTGGGGTAAAAGCCACAGTGTGGATACGAGTCAAAGACATCACAAATCAGATTCCAAGAAATCTGAAGAAATCTCCCTGAGGGATGCTGCTGCTCAGAGCAATACAGCAGAGATGCCAACAGGTGACCAGGAGGAGGCCAAGGGAGTGGAGGAGATGCCAGAAGAGGAAGCAGAAGAAGAGGTTTTCCTCAAATTTGTGATACTGCATGCTGAAGAAGACACAGATGAAGCCCTCCGAGTCCAGAATCTGCTGGAAAATGACTTCGGCATCAAACCTGGAATAATCTTTGCTGAGATGCCATGTGGCAGGCAGCATTTACAGAATTTGGATGATGCTGTCAATGGGTCTGCCTGGACAATCTTATTACTGACCGAAAACTTTCTAAGAGATACCTGGTGTAAGTTCCAGTTCTATACGTCCCTCATGAACTCTGTTAACAGGCAGCACAAGTACAACTCCGTCATCCCCATGCGGCCCCTGAGAAACCCCCTGCCCCGCGAAAGGACTCCCTTTGCTCTGCGAACCATCAACGCCCTGGAGGAAGAAAGTCGTGGCTTTCCTACACAAGTGGAAAGGATTTTTCAGGATTCTGTATATAGAATACAGCAAGCTATATGGAAAGAGACCAGACATACGGTACAAAGGCAATTTATTGCCTGAGATGGAACACACAACACACAGAAGGCTCTTGTTTTGTAAAACAAATGATTTATCTCCACTTGAGAAAGCAAATTTCTAGGAACAGATTAGATGAAAGAGAACCTCACTCTTACAGAAACTTATGGAGCCCAAGAAAGATAAATTTCTGCAAGACAGTCTATAGAATTGTGGTACTTTTTAATGTTTCCATAAACTTGAAATTGTCATTTTCAAGAACTCTGTTATCTCTCACAGTTTTCCTAATTCATGATTACAACAAAGGATATTTTAAATTCATATTCCTCGTATTTGAACTTGATCAAAACCTTATATGATAGACATTTAAAAAATACAATAACACTTTGATTTGTTCTCAAAGGAACTGTGGAAAAAAATAGCCTCGAGAGATTCGACCACCCTCACTTTCGAGGCACCTCTCATGAATGTTGCAATAAAGCGTTCCCGGTGTTGTCGCCCAGAAATAGGGATAGCCAGACTAGAACATTTAGAATGTTGAGTGCTGATAAATATGAAACCCAAAATAGATGCGAGAATGGTAGGGCTCTTTAAAAGAATCCAATCAAATGTGTTTCCTTTATGCTGGAATTTGCATATTTGGAGGCAGTTCCCACCACTGATTAGTGGCCCATTTGATGGTATTGTGGTCAGGGACTTCCTGTCTTGCCTGGTGTTGACATGACCCCTGGAGCTGGAAGCTCTCCATTGTTGGTCATTGTGTGTGACCAGGAGCTTCTGAAAGGTGTATGTATCCTTGGCCAGATGTGCTCCTTTAAAATCAATAACCTCTCCTATGGCAGCTGTTAAAAACTCCTCTGTCACACAATGCCCTATCAAGGAAATACTTCTCAGCTAGGTGATCACAGAGCCTGACTCGTGTGTGTGTGTGTGTGTGTGTGTGTGTGTGTGTGTGTGTGTGTGTGTGTTGTAGATCACTTTCAGACTTGGGATAGAAGTGGGAGATGCGTTTTCTGGCGTCCTCTTCTAGTGCCCCACACTCATAGCAAACCAGAGGCCCCAAGAGGACCCGGTCCTGTCTTTCACAGCCCTTCTGCCCCAGCTGAGATTGAGGGAGAACCATCAAGTACAAACCCAGGGACAAGGCGGAGTGTGAATCAGGTCATGTTGTAATGAGAAAAGCACCAGATAGGGATCAGGAGACCTGGTTGTTCTAGTCCAGTCTCTTTCACTGAGGATGAATGGGACCCTGGGCAAGCTATTTACTCTCCTTTATCTGTGAAAAGAAAGGATTGGATTGATGAATCTGTAAAGGCCTTTGTCCTCTCCCAGAATGTGAATAACTAGGAACCAGAAAAGGGAACAAGCAAAAAAAAAGATAGAATTTTATAATGTAATAGTTGCAGGAGGCTTCATATATATGCTCACAATGAAAGGATATTGTATATGTTTACAGTGTAATTGATTTCTAGTGCTTCCCATTACATTTTTATAGTCACAGAAAAATATTACAATACGTGGTTACTCAGATTTTTTTTTAATTTTTAAAATTTTTTCTAGGGACCCTTGAGCAAAAACATTCTGCCCTATTTTTCTTTCTCTTTATTCCCACTTCTCCATATCCCCTACTAACACTAGTGTCTGCTCACAGCTTTCTAGTCTGCCTCTTCATAGTTATGAATCAACACGTTTCATAATCCTGCAAATAAGTCAAACCTCCCCCACTACTAGTACTTATCAAAGATGAGATTCTTCTCATTGTGTGGTGACTTAAAGTTCCCTTCTATCATATTAGCATACTACTCACTTTTTTTTTCAGTTCTATTGATAAGCATTGTTTTTTTTTTTTTTTTTTTTTTGCCACACTGCTTCCTGTATCTCCAATTTCATATACAAATAAAACATTAACCACCCACCCTGCCTGCCTGCCAAAGTTGGCGCAATTAATGCTGGATGGTATTTTTTAAATAAGTGTTTTTGTTTTTTACCTTTGGCTAGGCTTGATTATTTCCAAGTCCAGTGAAGATTGTGGAAAAGTGTTTTGAAAAGAGGAATCTGTACTCCTCCATAGAGCACCAGGCACAGTGTCTCACTCGATTTGGAGTTACATATATCTATTTTTATGATGAATAAAAATGTTAAGTACTGGGGCCTCCCTGGTGGCGCAGTGGTTGAGAGTCCTCCTGCCGATGCAGGGGACACGGTTTCGTGTCCCGGTCCGGGAAGATCCCACATGCCGCGGAGCGGCTGGGCCCGCGAGCCATGAGCCATGGCCGCTGAGCCTGCGCGTCCGGAGCCTGTGCTCTGCAATTGGAGAGGCTACAGCAGTGAGAGGCCCGCTTACCGCGAAAAAAAAAAAAAAGTTAAATACTGAATAACTGTCTATGCTGAAATTAACCGTTGAAATAAGGGATTATCAAACTAGCTAAACTGAGGATGAGAAGAGGTAAAGGTGTGGCCCTAGTCGTGTGAGTGTGTGTATACGTATGTACACGTGTATAGATTCAGACTTAGAGGGAAATTCTGTAAAATTTTGCCACATGTTGGAGAGCATCCATTTTGGTTGTCTGTGGGTCTCATTGCCCACCCTGGAGCTTCACAGAAGAACCTGAGTTGTGCCTTGTGTGTCAGGATTCTTTCAGCTGTAAGAAACAGAAAAGCCAATGCCATGTGACTTTTACACTGTAAGGTAAACTTACTATCTAACCTAACAATAGGTCCCCTAAGGTATGGTGCCTCAAAGGTGTCATTAAAAACCCAGTTCTTATATACAGTGGAATATTGTGCCACCTTAAAAAGAAATAAAATTCTCATACATGCTATAACGTGGATGAACCTTGAAAACACAATGCTAAGTGAAAAAAGACAGGCACAAAATGATACATATTGTATGGTTCCATTTATATAAGGTACCTAGAGTAGGCAAATTCATAGAGAAAAAAAAGAGAGGTGACCAGGGGCTGGGGGGAGGGAAGAATAGGGAGTCATGTTTCATGGGTACAAAGTTTCTGTTTGGGATGATGAAAAAGTTCTGGAAAAGGGTAGTGGTGGTGGTTGTATGACATTGCAAATGTACTTAATGCCCCTGAATTGTATGGTTAAAATGGTAAATTTTATGTATATTTTACCACAGTAATTTTTTAAAAACCCATGTGTTCTTTCCATCTTTTTGCTCTGCCATCCTCAGTGTCCCAGCTGGGCTTTCCTTAGAGTTGTACTATGGCTGCACCAGTGTTAGGCACAGATGTTGAAGCATCCATCCTAATAAGACAGTGGGAGTGGTTCACCCAAGTGAGGAAAAATATTTCTTCACTGCGTTGTTGAAAATTGCTTATGGTGATAATAAAAAGCCATCTGACTTCTAATTGGTTTTATTGTTATTTTTAAATTCTCTCCACCTGCATCCAGGCTGACTACTGCCATCACCTCCCCCCTCCCTCACACTGTTGTGGAGTCAGACGCCCTGGTTTTTTTTTCTTTGATGTTCACCGTGTATCTTTATTCTCAGTTCTATGGTATTTGAGTATTTACGTTTTCATCTTTACAGATATCTTTTTAAAATTTTTTAAATTTTATATTGAAGTATAGTTGATTTACAGTGTGTTAGTTTCAGGTGTACAGCAAAGTGATTGTTATATATATACATATATCCATTCTTTTTCAGATTGTTTTCCCATATTGGTTACTACAGAATATTGAGTTCCCTGTGCTATACCGTAGGTCCTTGTTGGTTATTTTATATATAGTAGTGTGTATATGTTAATCCCAACCTCCTAATTTGTCCCTCCCCCCATTCCCCTTTCCTGTTCGTTTTCTATATCTATGATTTTTTTTGAGGGTATTAAATTGTTTATTTATTACACATGATAATGGATGATACACAAGCTTCATTCCCATCTATATCTGGTACCATAATCCAATTTAGATATATTGCATAGGCTGCGCCAAAAATCATATTAATAATAAAAAAACTCCGTGACTTTGCTTGGGTGACCCTTTTCACGGTGAACTCCAGGTCACAACACAGTAACTGCACCAACTACACCAAGGTTTCGGAAGACGATAGCTTCTCCACCAGAGCAGGTTGTAAATAAATTTTGAACGGAACCTGGCATCACCCTGAAGGAATGCTAACTTCACACTGTTTGGGTAGTTTACCCAAGTGGCTTCAGAGTAGACTAACTTTACACAGCACATTTTAAAAAAAGACACATTTATTCAGCGTCATGATCAGACTATTACATTTAGCAATCAACAGCATGGGTGCAAAAAAAAAAAAAAATTACATTAAAACCCTTTGTTGGAATGCTCTACACTTTCCACAGAACAGAAACTAAAGTAACCTGTTATACAATTAGTCACAAATACAGCCCTCGAGTTTTTTTGCCCATACACATGAGTATTGTCTAAAACATGTCTTCTTTGTAGCAGCTAGGCCCTGCCACCACTGTGCTTGGCTGAGTTCACAAATCTGTTGTAACCTGTGGCTTCCCTGTCACTTCTCTGGCTCTCCTCTCTTGCTAAGCTTTGTTTCCTGGCAGTAATCAAAACCTTCTGCCACTGCCATAGCTACTGCTGCTGCTGGAACCACCATAGCCACCTTGGTTTGGGGGTTTGGCAAAGTATTGACCTCCACCACCATAGGGGCCAGAACTTCTGCCTCCAAAGTTTCCTCCTTTCATGGGTCCAAAATTTGAAGATTGATTGTTGTAACTGCCAAAATCATCATAGCTTCCACCACCTCCAAAATTGCTTCCATCATTACCGAATCCATTATAGCCATCCCCACTGCCACCATATCCACTACCACTGCGGCTGCCACCAAAGCCCCCATGACCACTGAAGTTTCCTCCATGACCAAAGTTGTCATTCCCACCAAAACCACCTCCACGACCACCACCAAAGTTTCCAGAACCACTTCAACCTCTCTGGCTGGATAAGGCACTAGCCATCTCTTGCTTAGATAGGGCTTTGCTTACTTCACAGTGGTGGCCATTCACAGTGTGGTGTTTCTGAATGACAATCTTGTCTACAGAGTCACGGTCATCAAAGGTTACAAAAGCAAAGCCTCTCTTTTTGCCACTGCCTTGATCAGTCATGATTTCAGTGACTTCCATTTTCCCATACTGTTCAAAATAATCTCTTAGATGATGTTCTTCAGTGTCTTCTTTAATGCCACCAACAAAAATATTTTTCACAGTTAAGTGGGCACCAGGTCTTTGAGAATCTTCTCTTGAGACGGCCCTCTTTCGTTCCACAACTCTTCCACTCACCTCGGGTGGCCTTGCCTTGAAGGCCGCATCCACCTCCTCCACAATGGCATATGTGACAAACCCGAAGCCTCTGGAGCATTTGGTGTTTGGATCCCTCATTACCACACAATCTGCGAGCGTTCCCCACTGCTCAGAATGGCTCCTCAGACTCTCATCAGTTGTTTCAAAGCTCAAACCTCCGATGAAGAGCTTCCGCAGCTGTTTGGGCTCTTTGGGTGACTCTGACTTAGACATGACGGCAGTGGAGGTGGGGTGGGGGCAACGTCAATGATGCTTACTCGGCGGCGTCCATGAGCAGAAAGGAGTAATCTGCCGAACGTATCTCTATGATTTTTTTTCTGTTTTGGAAATAAGTTCACTTGTATCTTTTTTTTTTTTTTTTTTTTTTAGATTCCACATATAAGTGATATTATATGATATTTATCCTTCTCTGTCCGGCTTACTTCACTTAGTATGATAATATCTAGGCCCATCCATGTTGCTGCAAATGGCATTATTTCATTCTTTTTTATGGCTGAGTAGTATTCCATTGTATGTATGTACCACATCTTCTTTATCCATTTATCTGTCAATGAGCATTTAGGTTGCTTCCATGTCTTGGCTACTGTAAATAGTCCTGCAGTGAACATTGGGGTTTGAATCCCACCTGCATCCTCTATAAATTGTGATGTTATACAAGACACATAATCTTCCTGGGTCTCAGTGTTCTCATCCAAAAATGAAGATAATAATGCCTCCCGGTAGCATTATTTTGAGAATTAGATGAAATAATACCTGTGAGGTACTCAAATAGTGCCTCACACATAACTACCATACTAGTTCTATCCCTACTAGAGCTATTGTTGTGGCCTACACACAATGACTCTGCAACATGGGATGAGGCAGAGGGCAAATATAATTACCCACAGCCTTGTTCTGGAACCATTGTAGCTTGTAAGGAATAGATTTTTAAGCAAAGAGGAAGCGGGATGCTGGGCCTTGTTTCCTCGTGCAGGACACTTCCCATCCAGGCACTGAACACTGAGAGGAGCACCCTGACCCGCAGGAGATGTGTGAGCTGTAGCTGTTGGTGTGGAGGAAGCTGGGGACAGGGAAATGTGGCAGTGGGGCCCCATGACTAACAAGTTAGGGAAGTTGGGCCATAGACGAGAAAAGCAGGAAAGTAGGCCAGCTCTGAAGCCAGTTCAGGGGAATGGCCCACGTGCAGGTGACTTCAGCTGTGTTGTTTTGCTCCTGATGCTCAGAAGAGGTAGATACATTTTGCGTATATTTGCATTTGAGCAGGGTAACCCATTTAACTCAGCCCTCTGCTGGGGCTCAGGAACTGCCAGATGATTTTGTTATGGATGGGAATACAGGCTGGATGAAGCCTGGTTAGACCGTTTCCCCTCGGCGTGGGTGGAGGGGTAGTGAGAGAAGCACTTATTTGCTTTGCTCCTTCCTGTCCTGACTAACTGGAATTCTACCCTGAGTTCCAGGTTGCTTGCTGGGCTTAATCCCTTCCAGTGCAAGTCAGGGCTGTTTTCCACTTCAGTCCCATGTTGTTCACTTTTGCAGGTCCTAAAGCCTTAGTCGGGCCTTGGAGTGGACCCAAAACCTGTCAGAGCCTCAGGCCTCCTCACGTAAGGAGGATCAAGGGAATTGGTTACAGAAACAACTTCCTTGGGTCCTCCCATCCCGTGCAGCTCATTCCTAAATTACAGGCCTGCGTAGCTGGTGAGGTGAGATCTAACACATCTGCCCTGGGTGTCAGCCCCATGTCTGTGCCTCTCCTCCACATCACACTCTAACATTGCCTCGTCTGTGTCACCTGATGGGCTGTCACGGAACATGACTGTGTGCTCTGTACTTGTGGGAAAGGCTGAAGGGTGAGGAGGAGAGTTCAGAAAGCTGCCAGGCACCTGATGAAATGAAACCATAGTATCTGAAAATTGATGTCCTTAAAGCAATGACTGAGGGCTTCCCTGGTGGCGCAGTGGTTGGGAGTCCGCCTGCCGATGCAGGGGATACGGGTTCGTGCCCCGGTACGGGAGGATCCCGCGTGCCGCGGAGCGGCTGGGCCCGTGAGCCATGGCCGCTGAGCCTGCGCGTCCGGAGCCTGTGCCCCGCAACGGGAGAGGCCACAACAGTGAGAGGCCCGCGTAACACAAAAAAAAAAAAAAAAAAAAAAAAAAAAAGCAATGACTGAAAGGAATGAATGAATACAGGAGACCAGTGTTTTTGTCCATGAAACTGATGTTTCTCAGGAGATTCCAAGTAGAAAGAAATGTGTTAGATTTTGAACACTTAGTGGCTGGATGGGAACAATATTCTTACCTAAATTTGTATTCCAAGTCATACTTGGCAACCTGCGTTGACAATTAACACATTAAGTATGAGATGGAGTAAATAATACTTGAAAGTGCCATTAATTAATAACTCAGAGTACAAAAATGATTTGATGAAAAGCACAAGTTAACCTGTGGAGGAAAATAAAAGACGGTGGTGGCTCCCCCTCCCCTTTGCCAGTGCCCTGGCTTCCACAGCTGTTTACTCCATGCTCTACCCTGGTTCACACCTCCCTCCCTTTCTGGCAGGAGCCAGAATAGTTCTGGGGGAAAAGAGCTCCTTTATTTGGTATAGCATGCTTCCCTTCTCTCCAAATAGAGTCAGTTCTGAGTCATTTTACTCTGAGGTGAATAAATAGAAATGTCTTTGTTAGCTGCGTTTAATCAGTTTTGTAATCTAATTGGGAATGTGCCTTCCAGCTACTGCCTCAAACAACAGGGTTCAAACAAGGAAATCTCTACAAACTAGCTTCTCCCAGGGGATTTCTGCGGTTACATTGGATAGGACATGTAACCTGCTTTACAGATTGCTTACGTATATTTTATAAATAAAAACACTATCACATGAATCTAAAATTATATTGGGCTGATGGTGGCACAATTTCACAAACATGCTAAAAACTGTTGAACTGTACACCTTAAATGGGTAAATTTTATGGTCTATAAAATATTGCTCAGTAAAGAATGAACAAACAAAACCCCACAGGTGCAACAACAAAATGCTGTAGTGATTTGGAAAACAATTTGGCAATTGCTAGTGATGTTGAAAGTGACAATATCTTGTGAATCTAGCAATCCGTCCTCTGGATTTGTACCCTAGAGAAACTCTCTCACAGGTACCCAAAGAAGCACATGTAAGGAGGATATCTACTGCAATATTCTTTGTAATAGTAAAAAACTGGAAACAATCTAAATGTCCATCAGTAGGAGAACTCAGAAATACATGATGGATCATATGGTAATTTTTTAAAATTTAATTTATTTTTTATATAGCAGGTTCTCATTAGTTATCCATTTTATACATATTAGTGTATACATGTCAATCCCAATCTCCCAATTCATCCCACCATCTCCACCCCCACCACTTTCCCTCCTTGGTGTCCGTACATTTGTTCTCTACATCTGTGTCTCTATCAGAAATACATGATGGAAGGTTCATACAGTTGAATACTATAGAGCATTTAAAATAACTAACAGCTACATATGTCAACATGGGTAAATCTCAAAAGCATAATGCTGGAGAGGGTACAGCAAGTTGTAGAATAATATGGACAAACAGATACCATTTATATAAAGTTATGAAATGCAAGATGGCATTTTTAATGGAGACACATAGGTGGTGGTATATTATTTCCATGCTTTTCTGTATGTTTGAAATAGTTAATCATTTTTTAAGTTCGCACACACTGATGGTCATGTTAAGTTCTAGAGAATTTCCTTACACGTGCAATGATTTGAGGAGTGAAAAGAAGAGGAAGACTCAACAGAGAAATCAATCAATCATATGCTGGTACTAATAGGTTTCATTTTTTATCACCAACTGTGTCAGGCACTTTACTTCCATTATCTCCAATATTCCCCAGTTGCTATATGGTTGGTCTTATTATGTCCAATATGAGTGACAGGAAACTGAAGCTGGAGACGTAAGTCATAAGCCAAGATCAGGGGCTGGTAGTTAATGAAGTCCTTGGAATATCAAGTGGTCTGGCTCCAAGTCTTGGTTGTTCTTAGGTTCCATAATGCGGCTTCTCAATGGATCTGTTTTCTCAAAGTGGAGAATCTTAGGAGAGGTCTGTAGTACAAAGAGAAAACCACGGCAATTTCTAAGTAAAAACAAGAAATGACATGGTGAGGTGGCCCTATTTTTTAGTCTTCTTTGCCTGGTATGAATAATTCCTGACTGGGAGTCAGGAGATACATGTCCTACCTCTACTGTGCTGCTGTCTAGCTAATGTTTCCAGTCTTTAGTCTTTAGGATGGAAGTGTTTTTTTTTTTTTTTTTTTTTTTGCGGTACGCGGGCCTCTCACTGTTGTGGCCTCTCCCGCTGCGGAGCACAGGCTCCGGACGCGCAGGCTCAGCGGCCACGGCTCACGGGCCCAGCCGCTCCGCGGCATGTGGGATCTTCCCAGACCGGGACACGAACCCGTGTCCGCTGCATCGGCAGGCGGACTCTCAACCACTGCGCCACCAGGGAAGCCCTAGGATGGAAGTTTTGACCTAAGTTTTGCTTTGGACTTTTGTTTTGTTTTGCTTTGTTTTATTTGCTTTCTTTGCTCATGCTAGGTGTTAAATATGGTAAACGAAACACTGCTTTGATTTAAAGGGAAGAAGAAAAAAGTAGAGGGATTCATAAGTGGGGATCACTTTTATTTCAGGAAAATTAGTGTTGCAAAACTCCTGGATACATGTAACTGTGGTTTTTTGGGTCTTTAAAACAAAAAGGTTGTCAGCAATGTATGAAACATTGACTATAGGAAACAAATACAGGGCATTCACATACACTCTGGTCTATGAGTTTCAGAAGGACCTAGTTCCAACAAAAATTATTTTTGTAATGCTTGGATCACACTATAGGTAAAATTACTGTGAAATAGAATGCCGTATGTTTTGATTAGAGTGCAGCCTATGGAGCCACATTACCTGGGCTCAATCCTGGTTCTACTATTTACTCCTTGGGTAACTGGGCAAATTAGTTAAACTCTCCATGCTTCAGTTGCCTCATTTGTAAAATGGAGATCATAGTAAAGACTACATCTTAGATTTGTTGTAAAAAGTAAATGGGTTAATACAGGTAAAGTGCTTAAGAAAGGGGGAATAACCCTTTCATCCTGACTTAGCCCATTATTCAAGGCTGACTGATAAGCTATTAGCTAAGCAATTAGATCCAGATCTTAAAAGTTGCTCTATTTTTTCCCTTCCAGACCATATTGGTTCACTTGCCTTTGATAAGTTTGCCTAAAGCCAAGGAACAAACCATCTGCCACTTAAACAAGAACAGATTTATTGCTTTTAACTTAAAAAACAAAAAATGTTTGTAAAGATGAACTCCATCTTTGTGGGCCTCATCTACATGCCTCCTTCTAGCCCTGCCTGGGTGGCTGTCAGACTCAGAGGCTGTGCTCTAAAGGGGAGGTAACAAAAGGATCAGTAGTCACTGACCCAGTGACTCTAATACTTTCTTTGCTTCACTGTGTTTTATATTGGCTGAAGAATGGAAAGGCTCCCAGCCATTCATTCATTGGTCAGTCTAAGTGTGTGCTGTAGTAGCTTCTTCATTCTTCTTTTCAAGCAAAGAAAGGAAGGTGAGGGCAGCTCTAGGCCTGATTGGAACCACTCGGGAGCTTCTGGCATTGGTTAGTGCTCTGCTATATGGTTGACTTGGGGAGTAGATAATTCAGACTACCCAACAATTGGGGACTTAGAAGAACAGTAGGTCCTGGTTACTATCCTTTTGCTAAGATATTTCTTTTATTTTTCTTTGTACTAACTCATTAGGACCCAAGCTGTTTTCTGTGATTATAACCTACTCAACTTAAAAAATTTAATGTAGTTCTATTTAATTTTAAAAATACATAATATGTTCAAATACTTAAAAATTCAAAGGGTACAATGAAGCACTCCAGTTTCCATTCTCAAAGCCAGTTAATATTGTCACCTCTTTGTGTTCTTTTCCAAAGGTACTCGATGCATATACAATCAATAACACATGTGCATATGTACATGATTTTACTTCTATCTATCATACCTACCAATCAGTATCAGCAGTCATCCCATTTCAATACATGAGGAGCTTCCTCATTTTGTTATTCATATTGACTGTCTAATATTTCATTCCTTCGTTGTATCATTTCTTTTAACCAGCCCCTGTTGATGGGCTTTTAGGTTGTTTTCAATCTTTTCCATTACAATGTTCTTATAACAACCTTGTATATATGAAATTTTGTACGTGTATGAATGAATATATCAGTAAGATAAAAGCCTAGTAGTTGACTTACTGGGTTAATGAACATTTTTTTGTAGATTTTGTACTGCCAAAGTGCTCTTCACAAAGGTTGCATCAATTTATACTGCCACCAACATTATGTGAGAGGGCCTGTTTCCCCAGATCCTTCCAAGAATGTGCCACCAAATGTGTCTATCTTTGCCAATCTAATAGGTAAAAAATAGCATCTCAAAAAAATAGTTTTGTCCAAGTTTAAGTTGGCATTTTTAAAAAAGTGAGACTGAACATCTTTTCATATGTTTAAGAGCCTTTGGTGTTCCCTTTTCTGTGAACTATCTGTGTATACCCTTTGCCCAAGTTTCTATCGGGTTATTGGTCCTTTCGTATGGATTTCACAGGAGTTCTTTACGTGTGGGATAAATTAACTTTTGTCTATGATTTAAGCTGCAAATATTTTTCTGAGTGTAGGTTTTGACTTTGCTTATTTTTTCCCATGGAAACTTTTTTATTTGAAAATAATAGAATTTATCAATTTTTTTCTTTTATCTGGACTTTTTATTTTTTCTTTTCTTTTTTTCATGCTTAGGGAGGATTTCCCCATGTGAAGATTATTAAAAATTATCCTGTGGTTTCTTCTAGTACCTCTATGGTTTTGTTGTTCACATTAAAGTCTTTGACCACTATGGAATTTATTTTCGTGTAAAGTGTGAGATGTTGGGGTAATTACTTTTTTTCTAGTTGCTCTAACACCTTTTTTTGATAATCTATCTTTCTCCAATAGTTTTAAATTCCACCTTTATCATATAATAAGGGTTCATGTACGAATTTTGGGTCTATTCCTGGACTTTGTAGTATTTCCTGTTCATCTGTCAATCTGTTCATGCATACTTATCATACTGTTTTAATTATTGGCACCTTATAATATGCTTTAATATCTGAGAAAGCTAATCGATGTTTATTTTCAGAATTTTCTTTTCCTATACTATATTTCATGAGTATGAAATATTAATTTTAACATATTACTATTAAAATATGTTTATTTTGCTTCAAAAATCCTTTTGTACTTTTACATTATGGCTTAGTTTAAGAAGATTTGATATCTTTTTTTTGATGTATTGCTGATTTACAATGATGTGTTAGTTTCATGTGTACAGCAAAGTGATTCAGATATATTTACATACATTCTTTTTCAGATTCTTTTCCATTATAGGTTATTATAAGATATTAAATATAATTCCCCATGCTATACAGTACGTCCTTGTTATTTATCTATTTTATATATGGTAGTGTGTATCAGTTAACCCCAAACTCTCAATTTATCCCTCTACTCCCACTTTAGCAATGATAAGTTTGTTTTCTATGTCTGTGAGTTTATTTCTATTTTGTAAATAAGTTTTTTTGTATCATTTTTTTAGATTACACATACAAGTGATATCACATGATATTTGTCTTTGTCTGACTTACTTCACTTAGTATGATAAGAAGATTTGGTATCTTGATGATAAAGATATCATGTGTGTCTTCCTGTCTAGCAATATCTTATGCCTATGCCAAAGAGCAACATGGATGTACTGTTCTGGGAGCTTTTAACAAAAATGACAAGCTTTTGTGTGCATTATGTGCCAAGGTTTTAAAGTGGGCCTTGTACAAGGCACCAGTAATTTTTACTTTAGGACATTTTGACTCTCTGTGTTATGGTTATATCTCTAAAATTAATAGTAAGCATTTTAAATTTAAATATATATATTAAGAACCTTAAAAATTCATATTCTAGTAGTATTCCAAAGCAAGAAAATAGAGATATGTAGAAATGTTATGTGCAAGGATGCTTACTATAGTATTTTTTACAACAACAAAAATTGAAAATGATGTAGATATACACTAGTGGAGGCTTGATTAAATTATGGAAATCTTTATCTTAAAATACCATTCACTGAGTCAAAATTTTTCTTTTCATAAATATTTATTACCATAAAAATTCCAGTTATAATTTTAAATGAAAAAGCAAGAAACCAAAGTATAATTAGCATGTTTCTAATTTTTTAAAAATAAATTTATTTATTTATTTATTTTTGGCTGCTTTGGGTCTTCGTTGCTGCATGCGGGCTTTCTCTAGTTGTGGCGAGTGGTAGGTACTCTTTGCTGTGGTGCGCAGGCTTCTCATTGTGGTGGCTTCTCTTGTTGCAGAGCACAGGCTCTAGGCACGCAGGCTTCAGTAGTTGTGGCTCATGGGCTCAAGAGCGCAGGCTCAGTAGTTGTAGCACATGGGCCTAGTTGCTCTGCGGCATCTTCCCATACCAGGGCTCGAACCCATGTCCCTTGCGTTGGCAGGCGGATTCTTAACTGCTGTGCCACCACGGAAGCCCTCTAATTTGTTTTTAAAAGTTGAATGTGTATATATTATGTATTCTTTGAATAAAGACAAGAAGGCAGTAAACCAAAATGTTAGCATTAGCCAGCTACAGGGTTGGATTGTGCATAATTTTAATTTGGGGGGGTTTTGTTGTATTTCCGCCTTTTGTACAAGAAGCGATATTATTTTGTAATAATGTAATTCTTAATGAAATCCTTAACAATTAGCTTTCATAACAAGGTTGTGTTTGAATAGCAGGCATAGGAAGTATATCAGTGGTTGAAAAAGATTTTCTGAAATCAGAGCAGCCTATAAATGCTGAATGATCCTCCACTTTATTTATGACATAGTCGCCTTCCTGAAAGAACTCTAACTGGAATCATGGTTCCGCTATTGAATAGCTGATATATAAAAATATAGCTTTAAAAATGGTGGCTTAGGACTTCCGTGGTGGCGCAGTGGTTAAGAATCTGCCTGCCAATGAGGGGGACATGGGTTCGAGCCCAGGTCCGGGAAGATCCCCCATGCCGCGGAGCAACTAAGCCCATGCGCCACAACTACTGAGCCTGCGCTCTTGAGCCCGTGTGCCGCAACTACTAAGCCTGCATGCCATGACTACTGAAGCCCATGCGCCTAGAGCCTGTGCTCTGCAACAAGAGAAGCCACTACTCACTGCAACTAGAGAAAGCCCACATGCAGCAACGGAGACCCAATGCAGCCAAAAATGAACAAATAGATAAATAAATTTATTTTTAAAAATGGTGGCTTATAGAAAAAAATGTTTAAGAAACACAATAGTAAAATTAAATGTGCAAAATTAGAATGAAAAGGAATCATTGGACAATTTTATTATTTGCCAGTAGCTTAACTGCACACTTTTTGTAAAACAAAACAAAATAACAATGATAGAGAAAACAACCATTGTTACAATTTTACTGTCAAAAATAAGTCTTAACCATTTATAAATTAGCGAGAAGAAAAAGAGGCTAATTACATGATTGTGATGTGGATCATGGGCAGGTGAGGACGCCAATATATGTTTGCCCTGTTTTTACTGCAACTGAAATACCTATTTCATGTAGAGCAGTACCTGCTTCTCATAGCGTGTTTATATGTTCTCAGGGTGAGTGTTGTCAACTGTCTGCTGCTAATCCTGTGCTTCGTTTACTATCCTCAGACACAAGGAAACATGGAAACTTACTTGAACTCAGGATAATCCTAAGAAATGAACATTTCTTTTCAGTTGGTTCTATTCAAATATTTATGGAATGCATTTTCCTTTTATCCCAAAAGTATCTGTATCTTATTGCTGAGTTTTTAAATGTTATTCCTGAATTTTCTAAGAACTTCACCTTATAAGACACATAGATTTTTTTCTGGAGTCTTGGATAATTAACTACTGTGAGCTGAAATTTTGTTGACACATTAGTGTAAATTTTAATCAATGAAAGAACATCAAGGTTTAAAATGAGAGAAGATTTACAGCAGCAACCCTTTGGGGGTTGGGGAAAATAAAATTTGCTTTAAATATATGTGGTTTTTTTTTTTTTTTTTTTTTTTCGGTACGTGGGCTTCTCCCGCTGCGGAGCACAGGCTCCGGACGCGCAGGCTCAACGGCCATGGCTCACGGGCCCAGCCGCTCCGCGGCATGTGGGATCCTCCTGCACCGGAGCACGAACCCGTGTCCCCTGCATTGGCAGGCGGCCTCTCAACCACTGCGCCACCGGGGAAGCCCATATATGTGGTTTTTATTCAGTGCTGAGCCATGTCATTTAGGCCTTCCCACATGAGATTTTTGTAATCAAATGTTTTTCTAGGAAATGATGATTTTTCTGAGGTTGAGAAATAGGACTGATAGTTCTCAATTGTTGAAGTGTAGAATTATTTCCACCCTCACCTACACCTTCATTCGGAATCTTTTATTGAGCACATACTATGCATTACACATGGTGCAAGAGGCTAAAGATATAAAGATAAATGAGACATGATCCCTGCTCCCAGGACGGTACAGATGAGTGAAAGGCACAAGCCAGGTAAGAGTATGGTCATAGTAACAGAGTAAACTCCATTTACCAGGTATCGTGAAGGACAGAAGAAGAGCACTTGGACTGTGAACAACCACCTAGAAATTTCACCCAGTGAGTGGCATTCTCAGTAGAATGGGTAATAATGCTCCTGCTGATTGAGAGCAAAGACAACAGTGGTAACAGGGCCAGACATTGTGCTCAACACTTTATATATACATTATCTGTTTAGGCTTTGCCATAGTTCAAAGAAGTAGGTGATACAATAATTTCCTTTTACAAATGAGGAAACAGGATGCAGAGTCTAGATACAAACCTGGGTCCATCTGATTTAGAGCTCAGCCCTTAAAAAAGTTTGGGTTTGAAATTCTGCATATTAGATTTGAATTCTGCACTAAACCTTCTAGCTGAGTACTAATTGGTCAATTACTTCACCTCTTTAAGCTTCCTTTCTTCCTTTGTAAAATGGCGATAATAATAACACCTGTGAACAATGCTGTCTGCCTCCTACCTGACAGCTACCTCTCCTTCCTTCCTTCCATGCTGATAGAGCTCACCTCCAGTTATTAAGCCTGAAAATTCCAGATGCTTATGTTCTCAGTTGCCCTTGTAACCACGGCCTGGACACATGACCGAGTCTTGGCCTATGGGACCTGAGGGGGAAATCAATGGGAGGAACATTTCATCTCTAATAAAAATTAATGCTAGGAATCTACTTTCATTTCCTGCGGTGTGAAGCCCGATACTACTCTAGCCAACCTGCAATCCAAAAGAGCCGCCATGGATGCACTGAGGATAGCTTCTGGATGGCGGTAAGCAGAGGAGTCCGCGTTAACATCATGGAGCTATGTGGACATGCATTTTCTTCCTTATTTAAACCACTTTTAATTGGACATCTGTGACTCCAAATTTATTGAGTTTTAGATGAGCTAAGATGTATAAAGCACTTAGTATAATACCTGCATAGAGTAAGTGCTGAAGATAGAGGGTCTTATAATCTTGTTCAAAGTTATCTAAAAAGTTTGTAGCTTTTGATCATTAGTAAGATATGGAGTTTTCTCTCTTTTTAAATAACATTTCTAGATTGACCAAATCTAAGCTTATAAGTAATATATAAACAAAATCATTGATGCTGTTTGACTTCTCAAGGGATTAAGCATAGTGCAAAGTAAGAACTAGGTGAGTTGGCACAGAGCATTGAGCTATTAGATGAGCTGCTGGGTCAATCATTAATTGCTTTCCATATCCATTCTAAAACTTGCATTAAAGGATTATAGGCATCCTCATGAAGAGGCTTTTGTCTTTTAAAATTAAAATAACGTACAATTGACCATCAAGAACGCACCTGGACCTCCACTTTCCAGCACGTGAGGATACTAGTAGAAGTCATCAGTCTGCGACCTGGAAGAGGGCCCTCACCTGAACTTGACCATGCTGGCACCCAGATCTCAAACTTCCAGCCTCCAGAATGGTGAGAAATACATTTCTGTTGTTAATGAGCAAAAATAAGAACACACCTGTAGTTAGACAAGGTGGGTTTTATTACTCACTGCAGAGAGGGAGAACATACATCATGGGGAATGATGGAGCATCTCAGTAAAAGGATATTAGAAAGAATGTTTTATAGGATTGTGGCCTTGGTTAGGTAATTTAGGGGAGGCTCTAAGGAGGTGGGGGTTTGTTCCCGATCAGAGGCTGTAAGAAAGCAGGAGCAATTCTATGACTGGGCATCAATAAATCTAATCTATAGAGAGGGGAGATTAGATGGAGGATAGAGTTGTAATTGGCTAATAAGTAGCAATCAGTCATCTTGGCCAAGTAAGATGTTTGGCATTTTGCAGGTAACACAATGCCTTTGTTGCTGTCTGTGCTTAGACAAAATTATGAAAGGACATTATTTGATCTCATTTTATTATGGTCTTAAGAGTAACCTGGCCTGAAGTTGATGTTCTGTGAGATGATTCATGTCTAACAAGAGAATAACATGGCCTCACTGTGAGTATAAGGCAAGTTTTTAGATGTCAGGGGCTGTCATTTTTGTTTTTCTCTCAATTCAAAATGCAACAATATTAGACGCACACACGCTTTTCTATATGTAATGCTGTATTTTGAAATCCAGAACCAAAAACAATATGGAGATGGTACTTTAATATAAAGGGAGCAAAATACTGTTGTTTCTATTCATGGTCCATGTTGGGAAAATTCTGTAATTCTTTTTGGCTGATGTAAGGAAGTTAGACTAGGAATACCCCAATAATAGCAGGAAAATACTTCCTCAGAACGGGTTTAGTCTCAGACTGGCCACATCTTCCTTCATCCTAAGGCAAAAGATAGAAAAGGAATTTCTACTTTATGTTTTATTCATTCACATTTATTTTTTGGCAATCAAATCCCAGCTATCATTCTTATTTTTCTTTTAAATGTGGTGCTTACTTTTTTTTTTTTTTTTTTTACTATTTATTTATTTATTTACCCCGGATCTTAGTTGCAGCAGGTGTGCTTCCTTAGTTGCGGCTCACGGGCTCCTTAGTTGAGACTCACCAGATCCTTAGTTGTGGCTTGAGGGCTCCTTAGTTGTGGCTCACTGGCTGCTTAGCTGTTGCATGCGAACTCTTAGTTGCAGCATGCATGTGGGATCTAGTTCCCTGACCAGGGATCGAACCCAGGCACCCTGCACTGGGAGTGCAGTCTTAACCACTGTGCCACCAGGGAAGTCCCTGGTGTTTACTTTTTAAAAGACCTTTGTCCTTGGTTTCTCCCTTTCTATCTATTCTTGTTTATATATTTAACAAATGGTTACAAAAGACCATGATAATGATAATAACTTGTTAAGAAATGTGCAGGAAATGGTATTATAAGTAAAGATGAGCTTCAGTTGATGTGTTTCAGTTCCAGAAATATTTTAATGCCATGTGGCCAGTTACAAACTGAAAATAAACCATGAAGACATAGGGGTAGGAATAATGATAAAAGCTGCAGTTCGATTCTGGATTAAAAGATGGAAAATACAGGGAAAAGTCAAGGAGACACTTAATGAAAGGATTTTAGTAAGTGTCATTTCTGAAAAAAATAAAAGTAAATAGTGCTTGGATGAAAAAGAGAATAGATGTTCAGCTACTGCCCCAAAATAAGCACAAAACTCTCTCTCACAGGCAACACTCCTAATATACGTGATTTTTAACTTAGACAGGATTTTCTTATTTCATTTACATTGCAAAAACAATTTTCTTCGTTCAGAAAAACTGTTTAAACACTCGTATTCTAAAATCTTGTTCATGTGAGAGATCTCAAGGGTGAGGATTACCTGCAAGCTTTCTCATTGCTTTGTTTTCCTTCTTTTGTGCCTGGCAATTGTAAGTTACTGATGGTTTTTTCCCCTTCTCTTCTGGAATGTATTTAATTCAGATTTGTTTCTACAATAATAATTTATAATCTATTATAAACCTGTCTTGAATTAATATGCATACATGCAGCTCAACAATAATCTGCTTTATGATATACCCGAGATGAAAAGGAAAGTGAACAGCATTTGACTCTTGCTGCCCTTCCACATGTCCTGACAGAGAGGATCTAGTGTGAAAATAGAGGAAGCTGGCTAATGAGGAAAGGAAAGCTAGGCTAGTGGTTTGGTTCTACGGCTATCAAGATGCTTGTCAGTGGAAGGTAAGAGTGAAGACACTATTGCTGGGGTTCTCAAACTTCACTGTGCATCAAAATGACCAGAGGGTGTGTTAAAACATCAGCTGCTGAGCCTTACACCCAAAAGTTTGTTTCCTTAGGTCTCAGGTAGGGCTGGAGAAATGGCAATTCCAGTGAACTTCCAGGTGATGCTGATACTGCTGATGCAGGAACCATATTTTATTATATTTTAAAAATTTGTTTTATTGAAGTATAGTTGATTTACAATGTTGTGTTAATTCCTGCTGTGTGACGAAGTGATTCAGTTTTATACATATGTATATATACATATATATATTATTTTTCATATTCTTTTCCATTATGGTTTATCACAGGATACTGAATATAGTTCCCCTGTGCTATACAGTAGGACCTTGTTGTTTATCCATTCTATGTAAAATAGCAGTTTGGATCTGCTAATCCCAAACACCCAATCCATCCCTCTCCTATCCTCCGTACCCCTTGGCAACCATAAGTCTGTTCTCTATGTCCATGAGTCTGTTTCTGTTTCATAGATAAGTTCCTTTGAGTCATATTTTAGATTCCACATATAAGTGATATCATATGGTATTTGTCTTTCTCTTTCTGACTTCCTTCACTTAGTATGATCATCTCTAGGTCCATCCATGTTGCTGTAAATGGCATTATTTCATTCTTTTTTATGGCTAATATTCCATTTTTTATATTATATGTACCACATCTTCTTTATCCATTCCTCTGTCGATGGACATTTAGGTGGCTTCTATGTCTTGGCTATGGTGAATAGTGCTGCTATGAACATCGGGGTGCATGTATCTTTTTGAATTACAGATTTGTCTGGATATTTGCTCAGGAGTGGGATTGCTGTATCATATGGCAGTTCTATTCTTAGTTTTTTGAGGAACTTCCATACTGCTTTCCATAGCGGCTGCACCAATTTACTTTCCCACCAACAGTGTAGGAGGGAGGAACCACCGTTTAAAACACCTTGACTCTTGTTGATAAATTTCTATCTGTTGAACCCCCAGCTGTGTGGGTTATAGGTTCCTCCTTTCCCATCTAACCTTTCAACATGCTGAGTTAAGTTGTGGGTGACCTAATCTCACGTCCCCTCTTGTTGCTAGCTTCTGTTTCCTGGACCTCTTGTCTAGAGCCTGAGGCTTGGTGTCTTCTTAGGCTGGATCCTGACTAGTTTGGCAGGTTCTTTGCTCATGTCCCTGACCCTTTGTTTCTCTAGTATCTTATCCTGGACTCTGGACCCTTGAAGCATCTTCTCTTGGCCTTCCCTCCAGCCTGCCTCCCACACCCACTTGGCTTACAGTGCCTGCCAGCCTTTGTCTGTCTGCATCAGCCATTCTTGGCCTGCCATGTTCTGTTATCACCTAAGTCCCTAGTGAAACTTACCACCTACAGAACTCTGATTTCACTCAGTTCCATTGCTGTGATGACCGTAATGAATTAGAGTTCCCTTGGGAATTTGAAGGGCACAGAACTGTGTGATTTGATTGAGTTTGAAAGCAGGAGTATGTGGTTGTTAGCTATTGTCATCATAGCTAATAGGACAATGAGAAATTGATGATGTGAATAATAATTGACTTCAGTTATAGAAAGGCATACTTAACATTGTACATAGTCAATACATACTTAGAAATTGTGTTCGTTTTCTCTTGCTGTGCAGTAAATTACCACAGACTTAGTGTCTTCAGGTAACACTCATTTATTAGCTGACAGTGCTGTCTGTCAGAAGTCTGGAAACCAGAGCTAGTCCACTGCTGGGAGCTGCACAGAGCTGAAATCAAAGTGTCAACTGGCTGAATTCTCCTCTGGAGACTTGACCAAGGAAGAACCTGCTTCCAAGTTCATATGGGTTATTGGCAGAAGTCAGTTCCTTGTGGTTATAGGACAGGGGTCCTCCTTTTCCTGCTGACTGTCAGCCAGGGACCACTCTACTCGCAGAGGCCACTTGCATTCCTCTTCACAGGCTCTCTCTTTTTTAAAAAATATCTTTATTGGAATATAATTGCTTTACATTGTTGTGTTAGCTTCTGCTATATAACAAAGTGAATCAGCTATACATATACATATATCCCCATATCCCCTCCCTCTTGCATCTCCCTCCCACCCTCCCTATCTCACCCCTCTAGGTGGTCACAAAGCACCAAGCTGATCTCCCTGTGCTATGCGGCTGCTTCCCACTAGCTATCTATTTTACATTTGGTAGTATATATATAAGTCCATGCCACTCTCTCACTTCATCCCAGCTTACCCTTCCCACTCCCTGTGTCCTCAGGTCCATTCTCTACATCTGCATCTTTATTCCTGTCCTGCCCCTAGGTTCTTCAGAACCTTTTTTTTTTTTTAAGATTCCATATATATGTGTTAGCATACGGTATTTGTTTTTCTCTTTCTGACTTACTTCACTCTGTATGACAGACTCTAGGTCCATCCACCTCACTACAAAGAACTCAGTTTCATTTCTTTTTATGGCTGAGTAATATTCCATTGTATATATGTGCCATATATCTTCTTTATATATATATATATATCTTCTTTATCCATTCATCTGTCAATGGACACTTAGGTTGCTTCCATGTCCTGGCTATTGTAAATAGAGCTGCAGTGAACATTGTGGTACATGACTCTTTGAATTATGGTTTTCTCAGGGTATATGCCAAGTAGTGGGATTGCTGGGTCATATGGTAATTCTATTTTTAGTTTTTTACGGAACCTCCATACTGTTCTCCATAGAGGCTCTACCAGTTTACATCCCCACCAACAGTGCAAGAGGGTTCCCTTTTCTCTACACCCTCTCCAGCATTTGTAGACTTTCTGATGATGCCCATTCTAACTGGTGTGAGGTGATACCTCATTGTAGTTTTGATTTGCATTTCTCTAATAATTAGTGATGTTGAGCAGCTTTTCATGTGCCTCTTGGCCATCTGTATGTCTTCTTTGGAGAAATGTCTATTTAGGTCTTCTGCCCATTTTTTGATTGGGTTGTTTTGTTTTTTGTTGTTGAGTTGTATGAGCTATTTATATATATTGGAAATTAAGCCCTTGTCAGTTGTGTCATTTGCAAATTTTTTCTCCCATGCTGTAGGTTGTCTTTTCATTTTGTTTATGGTTTCCTTTGCTGTGCAAAAGCTTGTAAGTTTGATTAGGTCCCATTTGTTTATTTTTGTTTTTATTTCTATTGTCTTGGGAAACTGACTTAAGAAAGATTTTTCTTGTTTCTTGAGGTAGGATCGTATTGCTATAAACTTCTGTCTTAGAACTGCTTTTGCTGCATCCCATAGGTTTTGGGTCATTGTGTTTTCATTGTCATTTGTTTCTAGGTATTTTTTGATTTCCCTTTGGATTTCTTCAGTGATCTCTTGGGTATTTAGTAGCATATTGTTTAACCTCCATGTGTTTGTAATTTTTACAGATTTTTTTCTGTAATTGATACCTAGTCTCATAGCATTGTGGTTGGAAAAGATACTTGATACGATTTCAGTTTTCTTAAATTTACCAAAGCTTGATTTGTGACCCAAGATATGATCTACCCTGGAGAATGTTACGTGAGCACTTAAGAAGAAGGTGTATTCTGTTGTTTTTTGGATGGAATGTCCTATAAATATCAATTAAGTCCATCTTGTTTAATGTATCATTTAAAGCTTGTGTTTCCTTATTTATTTTCATTTTGGATGATCTGTCCATTGGTGAAAATGGGGTGTTAAAATCCCCTGATATTATTGTGTTACTGTCGATTTCCCCTTTATGGCTGTTAGCATTTGCCTTACGTATTGAGGTGCTCCTATGTTGGGTACATAAATATTTACATTGTTATATCTTCTTCTTGGATTGATCCCTTGATCATTATGTAGTGTCCTTCTTTGTCTCTTGTAATAGTCTTTATTTTAAAGTCTATTTTGTCTGATGGAGAATTGCTACTCCAACTTTCTTTTGATTTCCATTTGCATGGAATATCTTTTTCTATCCCTTCACTTTCAGTCTGTAAATGTCCCTAGGTCTGAAGTGGTCTCTTGTAGACAGCATATATATGGGTCTTATTTTGTATCCATTTAACCAGTCTGTGTCTTTTGGTTGGAGCATTTAATCCATTTACTTTTAAGGTAATTATCGATATGTATGTTCCTATTACCATTTTCTTAATTGTTTTGGGTTTGTTATTGTAGTTCTTTCCCTTCTCTTGTGTTTCCTGCCTGCAGAAGTTCCTTTAGCATTTGTTGTAAAGCTGGTTTGGTGGTGCTGAATTCTTTTAGCTTTTGCTTGTCTGTAAAGGTTTTAATTTCTCTGTGCTGGGTAGAGTAATCTTGGTTGTAGGTTTTTCCCTTTCATTTCTTTAAATATGTCCTGCCACTCCCTTCTGGCTTGCAGAGTTTCTGCTGAAAGATCAGCTGTTAACCTTATAGAGATTCCCTTGTATGTTATTTGTTGTTTTTCCCTTGCTGCTTTTAATATTTTTTCTTTGTATTTAATTTTTGATGGTTTGATTAATATGTGTCTTGGCGTGTTTCTCCTTGGATTTATCCTGTATGGGACTCTCTGTGCTTCCTGGACTTGATTGACTATTTCCTTTCCCATATTAGGGAAGTTTTCAACTATAATCTCTTCAAATATTTTCTCAGTCCCTTTCCTTTTGTCTTCTTCTTCTGGGACCCTTATAATTCGAATGTTGGTGCGTTTAATGTTATCCCAGAGGTCTCTGAGACTGTCCTCAATTCTTTTCAATCTTTTTTCTTTATTCTGCTCTGCAGTAGTTATTTACACTATTTTATCTTCCAGGTCACTCATCCGATCTTCTGCCTCAGTTATTCTGCTATTGATCCCTTCTAGAGAATTCTTGATTTCATCTATCGTGTTGTTCATCACTGTTTGTTTGCTCTTTAGTTTTTCTAGGTCCTTGTTAAACGTTTCTTGTATTTTCTCCATTCTGTTTCCAAGATTTTGGATCATCTTCACTATCATTACTCTGAATTCTTTTCCAGGTAGACCACCTATTTCCTCTTCATTTGTTTCGTCTGGTGGGTTTTTACCTTGCTCCTTTATCTGCTGTGTGTTTCTCTGTCTTCTCATTTTGTTTAACTTACTGTGTTTGGGGTCTCCTTTTCGCAGGCTGCAGGTTCATAGTTCCTGTTGTTTTTGTTGTCTGCCCCTAGTGGGTAAGTTTGGTTCAGTGAGTTGTGTAGGCTTCCTGGTGGATGGGACTGGTGCCTGTGTTCTGGTGGATGAAGCTGGATCTTGTCTTTCTGGTGGGCAGGACTGTGTCTGGTGGTGTGTTTTGGCGTATCTGTGACTTTATTATGATTTTAGGCAGCCTCTCTGCTAATGGGTGGTGTTGTGTTCCTGTCTTGCTAGTTGTTTGGCATAGGGTGTCCAGCACTGTAGCTTGCTGGTTGTTGAGTGGAGCTGGGTCTTAGTGTTGAGGTGGAGTTCTCTGGGAGATTTTCACCGTTTGATATTACATGGAGCTGGGAGGCCTCTGGTGGACCAATGTCCTGAACTCGGCTTTCCCAGCTCAGAGGCACAGGCCTGACACCCAGCCGGAGCACCAAGACCCTGTCAGCCACATGGCTTTTGGGAAGTCTGAGGTCTTCTGCCAGCATTCAGTATGTGTTCTGTAGGAGTTGTTCCACATGTAGATGTATTTCTGATATATTTGTGAGGAGGAAGGTGATCTCCACATCTTACTCCTCCACCATCTTGAAGGTTTCCCTTCACCGGCTCGCTTCAAGCATCGCAGCAGCAGAATTTTTCAAGGCCAACAGGAGAATCTCCAGTCATCCAGTGAATCCTGTCATGCTCTGAGTCTCTCTGACTTCTGTTTCTATCAGCCAGAGGAAACTCTCTACTTTTGTGTAGCTCATGTAATTACATGATTAGGCTCAGCTGAGTAAACTCCCTTTTGACGGTTAACATAATCATGGGAATGATATCTCATCACATCCACACTGAAAGGGGAGAGAATTTGGTTACATATATAAGATTGAAAGACATTGGGGTAGAATTTTGACTACTGCAATCTACCCTGTCACCCTCAGTGGTCCACATGTGTTCCACATGCAAGATACATACACCTCCTCCAAAGGTTCCTAAGGGCCTTATCCCTTTTCAGCATCAGTTCAAAGTCCAAAATCTCATCTAAATATCATCAGCTCAAAAGCCCAAAATACTATCATCTAAATCAGGTGCTGATGAGGCTCCTGGGTGTAATTCATTTGGAGCACAATTCCTCTCTATCTGTGGCCCTGTAGAACTACAGAGACAAGTGATTTGTCCCTACACTCCCAACAAACAGTGGTGGGACAGGCATGATAACTGTTATAGGCATTTCACTCAAAAAGCGTGTAAATGGAAGGCACAAAGGAGTTATCAGTTCAAAGCAGTTTTGACATCCAGCTGGACCAACTCATTAGGTTTGAAAGCCTGAGAATAATTCTGCTTGACTCTTTGCTTTACTCTCTCGGCTCTTGGTTCTGGCCTCTGACTGAGGGTCATTGAGTATCATTCTTAGACTAATGCTACTGTAACAATGATTTGATTTTTTGTGTAGACTGCATTTCAAGTATCTTGAGGAGTTCATGGCTGATACACCAGGGATACATGATATGTTAGTAAGCATAACCCAAATGTTTATTTATTTTATTTATTTATTTATTTATTTTTGGCTGTACTGGGTCTTTGTTGCTGCATGCAGGCTTCCTCTAGTTGTGGCAAGCAGGGGCTACTCTTCATTGCAGTATGTGGGCTTCTCACTGCAGTGGCTTCTTTTATTGCGAAGTACAGGCTCTAGGCACGCGGGCTTTGGTAGATGTGGCACATGTACTCAGTAGGTGTGGCTCGCAGGCTCTAGAGCGCAGGCTCAGTAGTTGTGCCTTAGTTGCTCTGCGTCAGGTGGGATCTTCCCAGACCAGGGCTTGACCCCATGTCCCCTGCATTGACAGGTGGATTCTTAACCACTGCACCACCAGGTAAGTCCCCAAATGTTTATGAAGAGAATAAAATGGCACCCCAATTTTTAAGCACAATGATATTGACCACCCTATGTTAGATTATGAGTCATTTCCCGAGCAGTGAGCTCATACTCATAAGATGATGACTTCTAGGAGTAAGGTGCATCTATTAGGAATGGTCATCTGATAGACGATTATCTCAGTGATGAAATATGAGGAAATCAAAGAACTGAGAAAAAAAAGTTTACAATAAATGCTTTAAACAAAGCCTACTAGCATTTCCTTAAGCCAAGTTTTCTCTAAAATAGTCAAATGTCATCAATAAGAAAAAGCCAACCAAATGTCAAGTATTTGGGTAGTCAAATTGTTAATATAAAATAAGAGCTTCCTAAGACTTAATATAGGCCCAGTGTCCAGCACGTGGATGACTCTTTGGGGTTATTTTGGCAGTGGCATTTAAATCATACAACCTCAGAGACCTCTTCCACACAAGGCTGTCCTGAGTGTGACCCTTAGACAAAGTCATGAGAAGGCTGATATGGGCAAAAGAGAGAAAAGATCTTTAGTCTAATGTTTTGTAGCAGACAGAGGCAAGGGGAAGAAGAAGTTATGGTGATAATGTAGACAGTTTCATTCTTCACATGTTAAAACAATGTTCCAAGCCCACTGTGAGCACAGAATGTTCTTTGAGGCGTTTTTCAAGTTGCAGTTGTAGATTTGGGCCAATACAGTCATCATTTCTTGTCTAGTCTCTCCTGTGAACAAGGACGAGTATTACAGTGGGTTATTGTTATAATTACTACAGTGAGAGGGTTGTGTGAAAACTCAGTTTGTAGTGGGAGAATCAGACACACTTAGCAAGCAAAGATAGAACAAGAACTCTGGGTTTTGGCCTACTAGATAATCTAAGGGACACCATTTATTGAGTGCCTTGTGTGTGTATAACACCGTGTTATGTGTTTTATAAATGTTGTCTCATTTAGTTCTCAAAGCAATCCTTAGGCAGTAGGAACTTTGACCCCATTTTATAGTTGTAGAAACTGGGGCTCTGAGAGAGGTTGCTCTTTGCTAAAGGACACACAATTAGTCAGTGCTGGTTGCCTCTGTAGTACTCTGTATACTTTTCTCACAGCATGCCCATTAAATTGAAATTACCTGTTTGAGTGTCTCTTGCCCACACCAGACTATAAAGTCACAAGGAGAGGGATTCTATCTTATTTCGAACCTAGTGCAGGCAATACATGTGTGTTGAACTGAATCGGTGGCCTCTAAAACCTGTGCTTGTATCTGGCATGATGTGCTAACTTCCTAAGCTTAGTAGCCATGAAACATTATAAAAATGTGGCAGGGACATTATTAGGGCCTGGAGAGAGAAAGAGTGCAGAGTTTTAGCATTAGAAGACCTTCTAGAAAGGACCTATGTCCTCTTCAGAAGAATTCATTCTTAAAATTCTTCATTCATGCAAATTCTTTTTGATAAGAAACTAACTCCATGGATACCACATAGAAAATTGTTGTAGAAATTCTCTTCCCCTAATTTCCTCCCCCATGCCCCCTCCCAGAGCACAAAGAATAACAACAGAAATTAGACAAATAGTTTTTTGCATGTTTTCTGTGTTCCTGTCACTGCTGCTCTGCAGATTTGGTGAATAGGTAACAAAGCACAGAAAAGGTCAAGTACCTCTACCATGATGTCTGCCATCTGGCCCCTAGGCCCTTTTTACCTTGTGGGTGAAGTGACCTTGGCAACAATTGTTCTGGATGTACACTGACCACCAACCAAGGCCTGACATCTAGGCCCTACGCTAACGTGGACTCTCCATGGAGGCCTATCAAAAGGGGCAAGTTTCAGAGAGTGGAATTTCCTGGGTGTGGTATTTACTCAAAGAAGCCAGAAACAGCAAAAGGAAAGGGGTAAGTGCTAAACCATAATCCATGTGAGCCAGCCACAGGTGTTCCAGTGGGACATGGTCACATGTCAGATCTGCAGGGCAAATCAGTCTACAAATGGGCAGTAAATCCAGAAGCAGGAGTCCTGGAGGAGCCAGGAGTGGTGAGAAGGTGGATGGGAAGCAATTAAGGGATGCATACCATGAGCAGGACCCACGTGGAGGCCTGCTCTCATGGGTGTTTCCCCAGTGGTAGAGGGACAGGCCTGCTAGCTAAAGGCTGTGGGAGAGGTCCCAGAGAGGCAGAGTCCTTATAGGAGCCAACTATAAGCAGAAGCTCAGCCCCAGGACCTAGAGACCCAGGGGCCAGGAGGGCGGCAACTTAGAAAGCAAACACCCATTACTGAGGAAATATGGCAGAGACATGTAGCACCATTGTTCAGAACTTGAGTTCTGGACTCAGTTTGTCTGGATACCAATTCCACATGCTGCTGACTGACCATGTGATTTTGCTTGAGTTACTCAACCTCTCAATCCCTCTAGTTCTCCATCTGTGTAATAGTACTCACTGTGTTTGTTATAAAAATTCAATAAAGCAACAATCCTAAAGCTTTTTTGCACAGCCCCTTACACACAGATGCACTAAATAAATGCTTAGTGTATTGTCAGTAGCAGCAAATTATAGTACTAATTATCAACAGAGGAAACTGAGGAACAAATTGGAAACCCATGGTCAGCACTTGAACCCTCAGTGCTAGCTTTCAAGGACCGCGCTTTGCAGAAGATGCTCCAGATGCCTGGAACCACTTCTCCATCCTCTACAACTGGCTACAGCTTCCATCTCCTTCAGGTCTCAGCTCACATATACCTACCCCCAGGTCAGAGGCTCCTGCTTTTCTGATGAGTAGACTAAGAACATTTGGATTTGTCTGCTCGGTATCTGGTTTGGTCTGGGAACTAGGGCAGAGTCTTCCTGCCCAAGGTCCAACTTGGTACTGGCATAGACTTAGACTCAGAGATAACTTACATTATTGTAACTAAGGGACCCAGGCTGGTGATTTTATGAAAAAACACACTGTGGATGTTATTGTTTGTTGTGAGTTCAGCTGAGGCAGAACTCTAACAGGTAGGGCTCTTCTGAGCAGGAAAAATACGGGATTCTAGCATTGAAACCTACTGAACAGATGCACTGGAATAGAGTTTGGATGTGTGCTTGTTGTTTTTGAGAGGGAGGTAGAACATGAACAAATTGCTGTTTTTACTCACTGATCCAGAAGGCAGACCTTGAAATCTAAGCAAAAGGCTTGTTCTCAGGATAGCTTCTTGGCTATGGAGCCAGTGACTTAACCAGACAGTTTTCAGCATTATGTCCAGCTTGCTGTCAGTAAAAGTGGAAGTTGATTTTTACTTGGCACCCTTTAGGCTAGCAGAAGCTGGACCTGGCTCTGCCCCATTTGTTTAGATTTGCATTTTACCTGAGGAAAGTTATATGGCCACGCCATCAAGTTCACATTATTTTATGTGGCTTCCTAAGATGCTCCATGACCTGACTCCTCCATAATTCCTTGCCTTCATCTCTCACCAGTCCCTGTTGCAGGTTGGTTCCCAGCCATATGGAACTTCTTTCAGCTCTTCAGCAGCCAGGCTCTCTCTTGCCTCTGACTGTTTCCTCTCTGCCTGAAATTTTCTTTGTTACCTCTTCTTCATCTGTGAAAACTCCAACTCACCCTGCAGACTTCTGCTTAATCATCACTGCCTCTGGTAGGCCCCATTCCACTGCAGCCTGTCCCCGCAGCCCAAATTAGGTGCTTCCAGTGCTCCAGGAGGACACATGAGACAGGACCTTGCTCACATACACTGTGCTCCCAGGCTCATTACTGGGCATAGCACAGAGTCACCAAAAAATAGGTGTTGAAAGAATGAGTGACTGGGGCTTCCCTGGTGGCGCAGTGGTTAAGAATCTGCCTGCCAATGCGGGGGACACTGGTACGATCCCAGGTCCAGGGAGATCTCACATGCCGCAGAGCAATTAAGCCTGTGCGCCACAACTACTGAGCCTGCGCTCTAGAGCCCGTGATCCACAACTACTGAAGACTGCATGCCACAACTACTGAAGCCTGCACGCCTAGATCCCATGCTCTGCAACAAGAGGAGCCACTGCAATGAGAAGCCCGTGCACCACAACAAAGAGTAGCCCCTGCTCGCCGCAACTAGAGAAAGCCTGCGTGCATCAACGAAGACCCAACGCAGCCAAAAATAAATAAATTAAAATAAATTTTTTTTTTTTTTTTTTTTTTTTGCGGTACACGGGCCTCTCACTGCTGTGGCCTCTCCCGTTGCGGAACACAGGCTCCAGACACGCAGGCTCAGCGGCCATGGCTTACGGGCCCAGCCGCTCCGCGGCATGTGGGATCTTCCCGCACCGGGGCACAAACCCGTGTCCCCTGCATTGGCAGGCGGCCTCCCAAACACTGTGCCACCAGGGAAGCCCAAAATAAATAAATTAAAAAAAAAAAAGAATGAGTAACTGAGTGAATCAGTGAATGAATGGATAGACAAAATATACCTGTCCTCCACAAATGACCAACAGAGGACTATTTTGAATAGGGACCTAGAAGGCGAGGGATGCTTTTGGTGTTCTTGGATTGGGTACAGTAGAATAGGAATTGAAACCTGTCCCAAGGCATGGGAAAACACTTAAGTAAAATAATAAAATAAATAGTAAATTGACTTAGCCAAAATAAAATAAATCACGGTAAACTGATTGATTGTACTGAGCCTCAATAGGATGGATGCACAGCAGTACTCAGCTTCAAGGACACATCTGCCAGCCTGCTCCTGAGGATTGCATCTATATTTCTCAAGGGGAGAATCTTATGTCTGTTACACAGATCTACTACCAATGTGGGTCTTCAGACAGTTTCTCAGGTGTGCTCCACAAGAGTACTGAACTTAACAAAACTGATGCTAAAGGCCTTATCCCCTTCTGACTAGGAATCATAACTCAAGATTGGATTGTAAGTATGGTGGGCTACTCTGGCCTTACGGGGCAGGAAGAGAGGCTGAGACTTAGCATGAGACCTACCTACTAGCGTGGGACTGGCTTTGAAGAACCAATTTAGCTGTGGAGAATAATGCTGGTAGAGAAACCAGATAGGAGCCACTATTACCAAGAAATATCTCGGCCTCAGTCACAACTGGGGCAGCGACTTGTAAGGGGGTTTCCAATCAGAAGTACTGAAAGGTTGAAAGTGTGTTGAGTGGTTTTAACAAGAAAGAGTCAAAGTGACAGGGTCCTCACCATCAGGGTTGAGTTCAGGGCTGGGGCAGGCCCCACACATGGTGGGCCTGCCAGTTGGTGGCAGGAAAAAGAAGACAGAAACAGGTAGGATTGGGGACAGGGAAAGTGACTCTGCTGTGGCACTGGCCTCTTCAGAAAGGACCTGAAGGTGGAGTGGGAGGCACAGAATCAGCGGACAGTCATGAGCTGCACAGGAAGTCAGAAGGAAAGTAAATGAGGTGGAGCTGAACCTAGAGCAGAATCACCTTACAGAATTCTACACTAGGACATAGTGGATTCCACTGGGAGGGCTGATGGCATGAAGTTCCTAGGACTGTAAATACCAGGGAGGTGTTGAAGGAGCTCTGGAATTTGGGGTCATCACCTTGGCAGAGGTAGAATCATCAGTAATGATTTATCCCAACCCATGGAGCAAAAAGATCCTTTAAGCTGAGCATCCAAGGAGGTGGCTGGAAGCTCCTGAGTGGGGAAGGTGGGCATGAAAGAAGGCAGCTTTGAAGTAAGAGTCTGGAACTGATGCAGGTTGTGAAAACACCAAAGGAGTGAGGGTTGTGAAAGCAAAATTCATTTCCTGGGCTCTGTGAGAAGTAAGGCACCAGAAGATCATTTTGGTGTTTAGGGCCTGGCCAACAAGGGCTTTGGAGTGGTGTCTGAGGCACTGTTCCCAGGGCTGGGAGAGAGGGCAGGAGTACCCTAGACTCAGGTTGTGTGGCAACAGGGGACCTAGGTGGACTACTGGGTTAGAAGCCATCTGATTCCTCCCTCTCCAATAAAGTGTGGCTCCTAAGACTTGGGTGGGGTCTCATATGCTTGAAACTGACAAGAACCTGGCCTGTCTGATATCAGTCTGGGTGGTGACAGAGAACTCAACAGTGGGGTTCTTCACTTAGGGTGGGACTCATCGGGGTGTAAACCAGGTTGGAAAATTCCCCAATAAGCCATTCTCGAAACACTGCTGGGGTAATCCATCAGCCATAAAGCCATATCCTTGGGCCTGGGCTAAAGAATTCTATAGCAGTTTTGGATTTTCTGCCCAATGGGTCCTACTGAGAAGACACTGTTGTAATTGGAGGAATCATGGCTGGGCCCCACACCTGTGATGTCACCTTCTCTTTATTTTATTTTTTCTGAATATTCTGGTTAAGAAAATATTCCTTTTTATTTTTATTTTTCTTATTAGTTATCTATTTTATACATATTAGTGTATACATGTCAATCCCAATCTCCTAGTTCATCCCACCACCACCACCCACCACACACACTTTCCCCCCTTGGTGTCCATACGTTTGTTCTCTACATCTGTGTCTGTTTCTGCCTTGCAAACTGATTCATCTGTACCATTTTTGTAGACTCCACATATATGCGTCAATATATGACATTTGTTTTTCTCTTTCTGACTTACTTCACTCTGCATGACAGTCTCTTGGTTCATCCATGTCTCTACAAATGACCCAATTTCATTCCTTTTTATGGCCGAGTAATATTCCATTGTATATATATATACCACATATTCTTTATCCATTCGTCTGTCATTGGTCATTTGGGTTGCTTCCCTGACCTGACTATTGTAAATAGTGCTGCAGTGAATATTGGGGTGCATGTGAATTGAATTATGGTTTTTTTTGAATTATGGTTTTCTCTGGGTATATGCCCAGTAGTGGGATTGCTGGGTCATATGGTAATTCTATTTTTAGTTTTTTAAGGAACCTCCATACTGTTCTCCATAGGGGCTGTGTCAGTTTACATTCCCACTAACAGTGCAAGAGGGTTCCCTTTTCTCCACACCCTTTCCAGCATTTGTAGACTTTCTGATGATGCCCATTCTAATTGGTGCGAGGTGATACCTCATTGTAGTTTTGATTTGCATTTCTCTAATAATTAGAGATGTTGAGCAGCTTTTCATGTGCCTCTTGGCCATCTGTATGTCTTCTTTGGAGAAATATCTATTTAGGTCTTCTGCCCATTTTTTCATTGGGTTTTTTTTTTTAAATATTGAGCTGCATGAGCTGTTTATATATTTTGGAGATTAATCCTTTGTCCGTTGATTCGTTTGCAAATATTTTCTCCCATTCTGAGGGTTGTCTTTTTGTCCTGTTTATAGTTTCCTTTGTTGTGCAAAAGCTTTTAAGTTTGATTAGGTCCCATTTGTTTATTTTTGTTTTTATTTCCATTACTCTGGGAGGTCAGTCAGAAAAGATCTTGCTGTGATTTACATCAAAGAGTATTCTTCCTATGTTTTCCTCTAAGAGTTTTATAGTGTCTGGTCTTACATTTAGGCCTTTAATCCATTTTGAGTTTATCTTTGTGTATGGTGTTAGGGAGTGTTCTAATTCCATTCTTTTACATGTAGCTGTCCAGTTTTCCCAGCACCATTTATTGAAGAGACTGTCTTCTCCATTGTATATCCTTGCCTCCTTTGTCATAAATTAGTTGACCTTAGGTGCGTGGGTTTATCTCTGGGCTTTCTATCCTGTTCCATTGATCTATATTTCTGTTTTTATGCCAGTACCATACTGTCTCGATTACTGTAACTTTGCAGTATAGTCTGAAGTAAGGGAGCCTGATTCCTCCAGCTCTGTTTTCTTCCCTCAAGATTGCTTTGGCTGTTCCAGGTCTTTTCTGTTTCCTTACAAATTTTAAGACTTTTTGTTCTAGTTCTGTAAAAAATGCCATTGGTAATTTGATAGGGATTTCTTTGAATCTGTGGACTGCTTTGGGTAGTATAGTCATTTTCACATTTATTCTTCCAATCCAAGAACATGGTATATCTCTCCATCTTTGTGTCATCTTTGATTTCTTTCATCAGTGTCTTATAGTTTTCTGAGTACAGGTCTTTTACCTCCTTAGGTAGGTTTATTCCTAGGTATTTTTTTCTTTTTTTTGCCATGGTGAATGAGATTGTTTCCTTAATTTCTCTTTCTGATCTTTTGTTCTTAGTGTATAGGAATACAAGAGATTTCTGTGCATTAATTTTGTATCCTAGAACTTTACGAAGTTCACTGATTAGCTCTAGTAGTTTTCTGGTGACATCATTAGGATTTTCTATGTATAGTGTATCATGTCATCTGCAAATAGTGACAGTTTTATTTCTTCTTTTCCAATTTGTATTCCTTTTATTTCTTTTTCTTCTCTGATTGCCATGGCTAGGACTTCCAAAACTATGTTGAATAATAGTGGAGAGAGTGGACATCCTTGTCTGTTCCTGATCTTAGAGGAAATGCTTTCAGTTTTTCACCATTGAGAATGATGTTTGCTGTGGGTTTGTCATATATGGCCTTTATTAGGTTGAGGTAGGTTCCCTCTAAGCCCACTTTCTGGAGCGTTGTTATCCTAAATGGGTGTTGAATTTTGTCAGAAGCTTTTTTGCATCTATTGAGATGATCATATGGTTTTTCTCCTTCAGTTTCTTGATATGGTGTATCACATTGATTGATTTTTGTATATTGAAGAATCCTTGCATCCCTGGGATAAATCCCACTTGATCATGGTGTATGATCCTTTTAATGTGTTGTTGGATTCTGTTTGCTAGTATTTTGTTGAGGATTTTTGCATCTATATTCATCAGTGATATTGCCCTGTAATTTTCTTTTTTTGTAGTATCTTTGTCTGGTTTTGGTATCAGGGTGATGGTGGCCTCATAGAATGAGTTCAGGAGTGTTCCTTCCTCTGCAATTTTTTGGAAGAGTTTGAGAAGGATGGGTGTTAGCTCTTCTCTGAATGTTTGATAGAATTCACCTGTGAAGCCATCTGGTCCTGGATTTTTGTTTGTTGGAAGATTTTTAATCACAGTTTCAATTTCATTACTTGTGATTGGTCTGTTTTCTATTTCTTCCTGGTTCAGTCTTGGAAGGAGATACCTTTCTAGGAATTTGTCCATTTCTTCCAGGTTGTCCATTTTATTGGCATAGAGTTGCTTGTAGTAGTCTTTTATGATGCATTGTATTTCTGCAGTGTCCATTGTAACTTCTCCCTTTTCATTTCTAATTTTATTGATTTGAGTTCTCTCCCTTTTTTTTTGATGAATCTGGCTAATGGTTTATCAGTTTTGTTTATCTTCTCAAAGAACCAGCTTTTAGTTTCATTGATCTTCGCTGTTGTTTTCTTTGTTTCTATTTCATTTATTTATGCTCTGATCTTTGATTTCTTTCCTTTTACTAACTTTGGGTTTTGCTTGTTCTTCTTTCTCTAGTTCATTTAGGTGTAAGGTTAGATGTTTATTTGAGATTTTTCTTGTTTCTTGAGGTAGGATTTTATTGCTATAAACTTCCCTCTTAGAACTGCTTTTTGCTGCCTCCCATAGGCTTTAAATTGTCGTGTTTTCTTTGTCATTTGTCTTTAGGTATTTTTTGATTTCCTCTTTAACTTCTTCAGTGATCTCTTAGTTATTTAGTAATGTATTGTTTAGCCCCCATGTGTTTGTGTTTCATTTTTTTCCCTGTAATTTATTTCTAATCTCCTAGATATGGTTTCAATTTTCTTAAATTTACCAAGGCTTGATTTGTGACCCAGGATGTGATCTATCCTGGAGAATGTTTTGTGTGCAGTTGAGAAGAAAGAAAGGGTAATCTGCTGTTTTCAGATGGAATGTCCTATAAATATCAATTAAATCTGTCTGGTCTATGGTGTCATTTAAAGCTTGTGTTTCCTTATTAATTTTCTGTCTGGATGATCTGTCCATTGGTGTAAGTGAGGTGTTAAAGTCCCCCACTATTATTGTGTTACTATCGATTTCCTCTTTTATAGCTGTTAGCATTTGCCTTATGTATTAAGGTGCTCCTATGTTGGGTGCATATATATTTATAATTGTTATATCTTCTTCTTGGATTGATCCCTTGATCATTAGGTAGTGTCCTTCCTTGTCTCTTGTAGCATACCTTATTTTAAAGTCTATTTTATCTGATATGAGTATTGCTACTCCAGCTTTTAAAAAATTTCCATTTGCATGGAATACCTTTTTCCATCCCCTTACTTTCAGTCTGTATGTGTCCCTAGGTCTGAAGTAGGTCTCCTGTAGACAACATATATATGGGTCTTGTTTTTGTATCCATTCAGCCAGCCTGTGTCTTTTGGATGGAGCATTTAATCCATTCACATTTAAGGTAATTATTGATATGTATGTTCCTTTTACCATTTTCTTAATTGTTTTGCGTTTGATTTTGTAGGTTCTTTTCTTCTCTTCTATTTCCGACTTAAAGAAGCTCCTTTAGCATTTCTCTTAGAGCTGGTTTGGTGGTGCTGAATTCTCTTAGTTTTTGCTTCTTTGTAAAGCTTTTGCTTTCTCTGTCGAATCTAAATGAGATACTTGCCTGGTAGAGTAATCTTGGTTGTAGGTTCTACCCTTTCATCACTTTAAATATATTGTGCCACTCCCTTCTGGCTTGTAGAGTTTCTGTTGAGAAATCAGCTGTTAACCTTATGGGAGTTCCCTTGTATGTTATTTGTCATTCATCCCTTGTTGCTTTTAGTAGTTTTTTGCTTTTAATTTTTGGCAATTTGATTACTATGTGCCTCGGTGTGTTTCTTCTTGGGTTTATCCTTCCTGGGAGTGTCTGTGCTTCCTGGACTTGGGTGGCTATTTCCTTTCCCATGTTAGGGAAGTTTTCAACTATAATCTCTTCAAATATTTTCTCAGGTCCTTTCTCGCTCACTGTCTTCTCCTTCTGGGACCAGTATAATGCAAATGTTGTTGTGTTTAATGTTGTCCCAGAAGTCTCTTAGGCTGTCTTCATTTCTTTTCATTCTTTTTTCTTTATTCTGTTCCGTGGTAGTGAATTCCACCATTCTGTCTTCCAGGTCACTTATCTGGTCTTCTGCCTCAGTTATTCTGCTATTGATTCCTTCTAGTGATTTTTAAATTTCAGTTATTGTATTGTTCATCTCTGTTTGTTCTTTAATTCTTCTAGGCCTTTGTTAAACATTTCTTGCATCTTCTCGATCTTTGCCTCCATTATTTTTCTGAGGTCCTGGATCATCTTCACTGTCATTCTGAATTCTTTTTCTGGAAGGTTGCCTGTCTCCACTTCATTTAGTTGATTTTCTAGGGTTTTATCTTGTTCCTTCATCTGGTACATAGTCCTCTGCCTTTTTTATTTTGTCTATTTTTCTGTGAATGTGGTTTTCGTTCCACAGGCTGCAGGATTGTAGTTCTTCTTGCTTCTGCTCTTTGCCTTCCAGTGGATGAGGCTATCTAAGAGTCTGTTGAAGCTTCCTGATAGGAGGGACTGGTGGTGGGTAGAGCTGGGTGTTGCTCTGGTCTGCAGAGTTCAGTAAAACTTTAATCTGCTTTTCTACTGATGGGTGAGGCTGAGTTCCCTCCCTGTTGTTTTTTTGGCCTGAGGTGACCCAGCACTGGAGGCTACAGGTTCTTTGGTGGGGCTAATGGTTGGACTCCAGGAGGGCTCATGCCAAGGAGTACTTCCCAGAACTTCTGCTGCCAGTGTCCTTGTCCCTGAGGTGAGCCACAGCTGCCCCCCTGCCTCTGCAGGAGACCCTCCAACACTACCAGGTACATCAGGTTCAGTCTCCTGTGGGATCACTGCACCTTTCCCCTGAGTCCTGATGCACACACTACTTTGTGTGTGCCCTCCAAGAGTGGAGTCTTTGTTACCCTCAGTCCTGTCTAAGTCCTGCAATCAAATCCCACTAGCCTTCAAAGTCTGATTCTCTGGGAATTCCTCTTCCCGTTGCTGGACCCCCAGTGTGGGGAGCCTGACACGGGGCTCAGAACCTTCACTCCAGTGGGTGGACTTCTGTGGTATAATTGTTCTCCAGTTTGTGAGTCACCCACCCAGCGCTTATGGGATTTGATTTTATTGTGATTGCACTCCTCCTACCATCTCGTTGTGGCTTCTCCTTTGTCTTTGGATATGGGATATCTATTTTAGTGAGTTCCAGCGTCTTCCTGTCTATGATTGTTCAGCAGTGAGTTGTGATTCCGGTGCTGTCACAAGAGGGAGTGAACGCACGTCCTTCTGCTGTGCCTTGTTGAACCAATCTCTTCACCTTCTCTTTAGAAAGTTGGATTACAGGGACTTATAAGACTGGTTTTCACCTTCTCTTTAGAAAGTTGGATTACAAGGACTTATAAGACTGGTTCTCAAGCTTTATGGGCATAAGAATGATTTCTAGGATTTGTTTAAAATGCAGACTCTTGTGCTTCACATTAAAACTTAGTGAATCTGAATTTCTGAGAGTGTGTCCCAGAAATCCTCATTTTAAACAAGTTTCCTAGGTGATTCTTATTCCTGAGGTTTGTGGGCCACATTATAAGAAACAATAATGTAGAGGCTCATTCTGCTGCAGCAAGTGGAGATGGATTTTTCAACTTATGGGGATTGGGTGAAATCTTTGTACATTCAGAAGGTCCTAGTTTTCCACTCTGTAGCTGGGTGGGAAGTGGGAAAGAAAGAAAGAAAGGGCCACCTCTTGTGTTTTTTCAGCTCCCTGTTTCTTTTATTTTTATTTTATTTTATTTTTTTTGGTACGCGGGCCTGTCACAGTCGTGGCCTCTTCCGTTGCAGAGCACAGGCTCCAGACGCGCAGGCTCAGCGGCCATGGCTCACGGGCCCAGCCACTGCGCGGCATGTGGGATCTTCCTGGACTGGGGCACGAGCCCGTGTCCCCTGCATTGGCAGGTGGACTCTCAACCACTGCACCACCAGGGAAGCCCAGCTCCCTGTTTCTTGATGGGGCTTCTGCTCTCTCCCACTGCCTTTTGGCTGGGTGTCCTTCCACTAATCCTTGAAGATCCAGTTTAAACATCACCTCCTTTCCAGGCTTGCCCAAGGAGAGTTAGTGGCTGTATCCTTTGAACTCTCACAATTGTTTATATATATATATTTCACTTTGATCTGTTTATTGCTACATTTCTCCCACAAACCATGAATTCCTTGAAAGCAGGGATCATATCCATTTAGCATCTAACAATAGGATTCAGTAACTATTGACATGATGAATGAATGTATGAAAAACTACTTTGGCGAAACAAATTATCAGTGTTAATAAAATAGATTACTTTTATAAGAAAGGCATTTCTAAATAACTTGGGAAGCATACACATTGCTATACTATTTTTGTGTTATAGTCATTAAAGTAGGTTCCTTTCACACTTTTAAAAATTAAACCAATGCTCAGTTACTAAAAACAAGAAGTATTTTTTCGTTCATCCTATCCTTTCCTGAAATTAGATGAAGTTAACAAAGTTTACCAAAACTGTGCAAGCAGAATCTTTCATTGAGGTTTCTGGTTTAATCAGAGACCAGCAAGAATGAAACATTTGAAAAATCCCCGGAAGGAAAACTTAAGAAGTAATAGTTTACTAATTATAGGAGATTTTATGGATGCCAAAAAATCACAAGGTGGTCAGGCAAATTTGGGAAATTTTGATGTACTATTTTACACATACCAAAGTAGCAAGAATTTTAAAAATATAATATCTAGTGGGTACAAGTTTCAGCGAATTCAGCACACTCTCTTGCCACTAGTGTAGAAGATTGGCCTAACTCTTTGGGAAAGTGATACAATATGAATGGGAAGCCAGAAAGATGTTCCATAATCCAGCTCCTGGAAATTTATCCCAAAGCAATGCATGAAAAGAAGAAAACAACTTAGACAACTTGAAAATGTTTGTTGTTCTAGTAATAAGGGTGCCCCATCTCTGCTAGTCCAGTTCCTTCCCACCACCCTTTCAGGTATGGGGTAGTGTCCCCTCTGGGCTTACAGTGTCTTGGGGGCCTTGCAGAGAGGTGCCCTCCCAGGGACTTGTAGTGCCTTGGGTCTCAGGCAAGGCCAGTGAGTCAGAGCTGTGGATGCAGTGACACAAGGCTTCCCCTCAGAGGTAGACTGGGTATTTGCCTTGGCTCCCCAAAGTGGTTCGTCTTTTGCCTGCCATCCCCTGGGCACTTACCAGAATGGGTTATTCAGAGGCTCTCTCTGGTCCTTTCCCCCTTTTCTACCTCTCTAGTTCCCACCTGTACCACCTGCAGACTCCTTGACCTTGAGTCCATGGTTCTCCTTGTTATATCCCTCAAAATATTCTGAGGCTTTCCGGACCACAGTAATTGCTGATTAAACCAGAGTCTAAAGCCTTAGCAACCAAACCAATCCAAATCGAACCAAGCAAGCCAAACAAAAAACTTTTCCTTCCCAATCATAAAAGGTGCCCTAGGAGATGGGTGTTTAGAAACACAATGTAAGATCTTTCAGCAAAACAGAAAATGAATTTTAGTTGAGTTTCTATTTAAGAAAATAAAAAACTAAAAATAAAGATTGGAAGAACAAATACTGCCAAAATCTTTAGAAATGGAGACAACCTCCAGTAGGAGGTTAATGAGTATTTACTCAGTAGTCTTCAAATATTTTTGTTCACATACATGAAATATTATTTACCCTCTTGCATATTTCTAGGTTAACATCTAAAATCTTTTCGTCGTAAGTTTAAGCAGTTGCAAAGGATACAATTTCCTGCATACTGTAAAAATGACATTTGAAACTAGAAGTCACTCTTTTAAATGAATCCAATGAAATCTAAATACCATAGCAATCATGCCTGTTATCAGCTATTTACAAAATATATGAACAAACTCTTCTTTACCTTCAGTATATTTTATGTAATTTATTTTTCTTTTCACACTTATAGCTCCATTCCACTTCCCCATCCCTCAGGATCATATCCTAGTTTAATGTATTTTTATGTTTGAATGTATTTTATTGATCATCCTATTATATTTATCTGAGATGAAAATATAAATATATTTAATTTTAAAATTTCCTGTGACTGAAAGACTATGTGCTAAAACATTTTCTTCTAGATTATTATATTTATTAGTAATGATTAGGTATTCAAAACAATGCAAAATATATTACAAATGTTTTTAATTACTAACCATGTAATTTTTTACAATTAGTGCATGCATTTGTTGTTAAATACTACATCTTACAAGAATGAGACAGTTAAGCATCAATGTTTTTCTCAATTTTTCATTTTTACAAATTCTAAGAAAATGTTTTTACATTAATAAGTATATGGGGCTGTAAGAAGTGTTGTCACATCAATTCACTCAATTCTTTGAACTCTTTCCAATTTATAAACTCACTTAGTGATCTTGAGGTCATACTTTGTTGAAAGCAATTATTTGGAAATCACCTGGCTCGCAAAAGAATTTGTTATCCAGTCATTAGGAGTACAGTCCAATATTTTAAATATTGGACTCTGTACAGTCTAATATTTTAAATTGATAAAGAACTGACAAAGGTTGCCTGAGGTTTTATACCCTGGAACAATGCACCATTTTAAGATTCTCAGTGAGTGAAAGTTATGTCCTTTCTTTTTGCAATTTGGGAAATATATGGTTATTGTAAAAGAGTTGGGAAATGAAACAGGGAGGTGCCGTACTGCATTCCTTTACCAGCAGATCAGTTTTAGGAAATGATACAGATGCAAGCTGAAGAAGATTCAGAAACTGGTGGCCTTAAAACTAAGTGTGCACCTACCCCTTGAAAATCCCCTGGGGGATGCTCATGTCAGTTTGAAGACCACTGATGTAAATTTTTACATCATCTTATTGAATTTGATAAGAGAGATAGGTCAGCTCACATTAGGCCTTGGTTGGGAAACTGTACTGTGGTGTTTACACCTTGGGAGTGTAGAACTGTGACCTTTAACACTAGGGATAAAACAGCCAATTCCTCTTGGTTGTTTGATTTTTATAGATTGCTGCCCTCATCCTTTCTTTTCTGCCCTTCTATATTTTATTCTCAGTGGTAGTAACCTTAACTTCAATTTTGGAGTACTGATGTTGAGCTTATATACTGACTGCCTGAGGCAAATATAATGCCCCACTTTAAAATGATTATTAAGACCATAAAAAATGAGAAATCTTTAGAGTACAGTAAGGTAAAGAAGCAAAATATGTAGTTGTATGAAAATTATTCTTTCAATTGTACAAAACTACATAAAATTCTGGACAATACTATAGGTAAATATGCAAAAAATGAAGTGATTTTTTTAATAAAATGTCTTTAATGTTGCATTACTTTTAAAGTAATAATGCTAATTACACTTATGATGCAGGGGGTCAGACAATGTCTAATCTAACATTCTTTTTCTCTTAACTGTACCAAAAAACTGTGTGTGAGTTTAAGTTCCCGAAAATAAAGTGTTCAAGAGATTGAAAACGTTTTTTAAAACTATTTTCTCATCATGATTCACTATGGGTGTTAAGTCTCCTAACGTATTTAAACTCTTCCTCAACCTAGTTTAAAACATCCCATGTGTTAACGTCATGAATTCCACAAGTTTATTTCCTGCTGTACGAAGTAGTAATTCTTCTCATTTATATTAACTTTTTTTTTTTTGCGGTATGCGGGCCTCTCTCTGCTGTGGCCTCTTCCTTTGCGGAGCACAGGCTCCGGACGCGCAGGCTCAGCAGCCATGGCTCATGAGCCCAGCCTCTGCGCGGCATGTGGGATCCTCCCGGACCGGGGCACGAACCCGCGTCCCCTGCACCACTGCGCCACCAGGGAAGCCCTATATTAACTTTTTAGCTTCCTCTCATTTCCTGGTTTTACTGTTCAGAGTGAAGAACTCGACCTTGTTGACTTACACAGCTGTTAAGCTTTATCATTCCTTGTAGCTTTATATTTTTTTGGAGTTCATATTTTTAAATACTAAGCCATGTTTGGCAGCCTCCAAAACTAATCTTTTTCTCAAGTTTGTTGCGTTTTTCTTGTTTTGCTTTTTTGAGGCCTCACAACGAGCTCGGTATATTCCAGGGCCCACCAAAGGAAGGAGCCTTAGAAGAGACTACTTTGAGAGAGTTGATGTCTGCGAGAAAGAAATAATGGCTACCACCCCTTTGGGGGTTATGGCCTTGGGACCCAAAGGTACCCGAAACCAGAGCCCCGAAAGGTGGAGCGTGGAGCAGCCCCCGAGACCTCGGCAGCCTCTCAGCCAACCTCCGGCGGCCGCCTCCGGCGTGGCCCCACCCCACTCCGCCCCGCCCCGCCCCGCCCCGCCCCTAGGCGGCTGCTCGCAGCAACCGCCGCCCTCCCCTGGCCCAATGGCGAGGCTGCCGCGTCGGTGATGTGAAGCAGTTCTCTGGCACGTCCGGCCCCCGGCCGCAGTCCATTACACCATCTGCCGCGGTTGCTGCTGCTGCCGTCGCTGCAGCCCGCGCAGACTGGGAGGGCGGGAGGCAGTTCGGCGGGGCGGGGCGAGCGGCGCGGCCGGATTCATTCCTGTGGGGCACGGGGTATGGAGGAGTTGTGCGGCCGCAGGCGGAGCTGCGCGGTCCGGATGGCGGCGCGGACAGTGGTCTCTTTTTGAGGGGGCAGCTCGAGCCCGAGCGGCCGGCGGCGGCGGGGAGAACTAGACCCCTGGCAGGTAGTGGAGGCGGCGGCGGCGGCGGCGGCGGTCGGCCGAGCCCGGGCCGCGGCCTGAGGCTCCCGCGGGGAGGCCTGGGCGGGAAGGGGAAGGAGGGCGCTCGCAGGAGCGGAAGGCGGGCAGTGGGCTGGAGGCCACAGGCTGGTCGGCCTGCGGGAGGGGGTCGTGGTCGATGGAGGAGCTTGGGGAGGGGGCTGCCCCTATCGGGAAAAGGTAGAGGTGAAGGTTGTGTAGGGGCGGCTGTGGTTTGGGAAATCTACGGACCCCTTTGCGGGGCGGGGTGGGGGATCAGAATGGGGCGGGAGAAGTTAGCTAAAAGGCAGCCGGATTTCCTGAGAGCCTCGAGTAGTTTTAAAGGAGAGAGAACCTTTCGGGTGAGGGTTTTGGCGTTAGCTGGCCGCGGTTTGTTGGGTCCGACCTTTTTTGTTCCTTCTTGAAAGCTATCCTGGCCACAGGGAGGCCTTGCAGCCTCGCGCCCTTGGCCCGCTCTCCTCTGCAGATGTGAGAAAGGGAAACATTTCTGCACCCGCGTCTCCTGCCTCTTTCGGTTGTACTCTCTCTGGGCGTGTGCAAAGCAAAAGTAGCTCAAAGCTTGGCTGTTTGGGAGGCGAGAAAACCGGTTGCCTGTAGTGTTTAAATTTACCGTATACAGAGAAGAGACTGTCTCCCACCATAACATTTGGGTCTCTGTATCTTTTTTGTACTCTTCTTTCCCACCTATTTTGGGGAGGCGGAGTAATCCCTAAAGTGTGGCTCCCCCTGCCCCAGGAGTAAAAATTAAGAAAACCTAGTGTTTTCGCCTTTACCTATGGAAATTTCAAAACTGCTACTCTTTTTTTTTTTTCTTTTTCTAGTTTGGTGCTCTGGTTGTCATATGTTGGACGGCAATAGACAGAACATACATCCGTTCTGGGGCGCCGTGATTAACATTGAACTTTGGTTCCTGTAACCCTTGCCTGTGTCAATAGAGTTAAGCTGGAGCTTTGCCTTGAAGGATAAATAAAGCACAGCCTCTCAACTGGACATAAATGGATCTAAAGACAGCAGTATTTAACGCAGCTCGAGATGGCAAACTCCGGCTTCTCACCAAATTGTTGGCAAGCAAATCTAAAGAGGAGGTTTCCTCCTTGATCTCTGAAAAAACAAATGGGGCCACCCCACTCTTGATGGCCGCCAGGTATGGGCACCTTGACATGGTGGAATTTCTCCTAGAGCAGTGCAGTGCCTCCATAGAAGTCGGGGGCTCGGTCAATTTTGATGGCGAAACCATTGAGGGGGCTCCCCCTTTGTGGGCCGCTTCTGCAGCAGGACATCTGAAGGTTGTTCAGTCTTTGTTACATCATGGAGCGTCTGTCAACAACACGACTTTAACCAATTCAACTCCTCTTCGAGCTGCCTGTTTCGATGGCCATTTGGAAATAGTCAAGTACCTGGTAGAACACAAAGCTGATTTGGAAGTGTCAAACCGACATGGGCATACATGCTTGATGATCTCATGTTACAAAGGACACAAAGAGATTGCTCAGTATTTACTTGAAAAGGGGGCAGATGTTAATAGAAAAAGTGTTAAAGGTGAGTTCATATTCATTTTAATTTTTAAGTGTTTACCACTTATTTTCAAGAAGTTTGATACATAATTATAAGTAGTGGTGTTGAGTAAGCCAACACTTACAGACCTATTTTGATTAGGTATCCCTTCCAGTATAACCTTGTTGATTGTTTCTTTGGTATTTGATAATACATGGGACAAATGTGATTTTAAAAAAGACCTCTATCACTGTGTTAAGCAGCATTTTCTCTCTTTATGTGGAGTAACTTCCAATTCATGGGTAGTGGGTTCCCCAAAGTTTAGAGCATGTTAGTGACAGTTGATCTGAGCCATTAGACTTGTGTTTACTTAAGAATATACTTTGATTTAATATATTTTTCTTAGTTTTATTTTCTTAGAATACCGTTGGAGTAGAAACTACTATATTTAGTGAGTCATTGTCATGTTTGTCTTAGGTAGGCATTTCATTTGTTATTCTGTCAGGGACGGCTAGGCGATACTGACCTGGAAGGATGAATATCAATGAGAAGGAGAAAATCTGTTCCCTTATTGCATACTTCCTGTGTAGCCAATAGAAAATCCTTTCATTAACTATAGCAAGAGAGAGAACAGATTTTTTTAAACTGCTACAATGCCCAGAGCAAAACAAGGACTAGGTTAAGCAGATGTGGATTTGCTGACTAGCAACAATGGAAACATCTTTGTCCAGAAGAAGAGTTCAGATTTATGGTCGTGTATACTGTTCAGATGATAGTTTAGGATTTTTTTTAACCCTTAAAAACAAGTGTTTTGATAGTATAATATTAATACTTAGCATTAACATTATTTTCCTTAAACATATTTGTTTATACAACAGCAAAGAAATTCACTGCGTAATATTAAAAAACTATAAAACTTAAAGGAGCATACATATGGTAAAAAAAATCACACAATACAAATTGGTTTACAGTGTTTAGTATGAAAAATAAGTCTTAACACCCTTCATTTCTAGACCTCCAACCCACCAGCTACCATTGTTTATAGTGTTTTGTGTGTCCTCAAGATAGTCTATGCAAATACAAGTATACTTGTCTGTATATCTCTCCCTCTTTCTTCTTTGTTAATTGATATACTGTTCTTTCTGTTTTTTCACTTTAATTTATCTTGAATGTCATTCAACTCCAACACACGAGGCTACCTCATTCTGTTTCATGGCTACACAGTATTTTATTATATGAGTGTGCATAATTTATCTAGTCCCTGTTGACAGACAGGTCACATCCAAAATAAACAATGCTGCTGTGAATATTCTTGAACAAATCTGTGGCTTTGCACACTTGTGTGAAAATGGCTGTATTATAAATACCTGTAAGTGTAATTGCTAAATCAAAGTGAATGTGCATTTATCATTGTGATAGTGACAGATTGCCTCTCAGAGTGGCTAAACCACACAGTTATGGGGCACCACATAGTTACTGGACATTAAATGTTAGTATAATCTTTTTTGAAAAGGTTTGTCGTAAAAATGATACAGCCTCGTGAATTTTTTGTATATTTTTTTCCTGAGGAAATATAAAAATCTCACAAAATTCCAGCACTTAGAGATAATCCTCCCAAAGATACTGAATTTTGCACTTAGATATATGTATGCAATTTTATTTTATATGCTCTTCTGTACTTGTTTTTTAGCTTAATAAATGTTATCCTTAATGTCATTAATTATAGCTCTTTAATTTCAGTAGCTGCATACTCTTCTACTAATGGAGTTTTACATTGCTTCTGCCTTCTCACTATAAGAAATGTTTCTGTAAACATTCTTTCTTATGAATGTTTTATTGTTTCTGATTATCTTTGATGTAGGTGGTGGGTAAAAGGACAGCATGACTTTTTTTTTTTAAACAATCACCATTCTTTTAAAGAATGTTTGTTTTAAAAGAACAAATTACTGCTTAATTGACCATGTTGGTATTGGGAATGCTTTGAAATCATACCTAGAAGAGAAAGGGTTAAAAAGGTATGGCTGCATGTTTAGGCTTGTTGAATTTTTAGTTTTTTGGGGGCTTTTTATTCATCACCCTAATGATGTAGAGATTGTTGATAAACTCACGTATTTAAATCAAATTGGGGCATGTTTTAACCTTAGGTCATTGGAGAGATTAGTACTGGTACTATTTTCCCTTCTCTTTTTCAAAGTTCTTTATACTTCTAGAGATAAAATGTATGGGAGAACTATACTGTAAATAGCCCATATTTTATTGAGCATTTTCCCTTAGTAAACTGTGAACAATATTCAACTTGATTACCTTTGCTATTTCAGAGGTAATAAAACCTTTTAACACCATCATCATATAGTTTTGTAGTTGAGGATGTGTATACTCCCTCTTCTGGCTAATTCTAGAGTTTTTTCTTTTACCTCAGTATCAATATCTAGTATTTATGCTGTTTAAAGAAGTACACATAACATAAGAGAAAACAATTTTATACCAAAAATTGTTTTCATATAGCTTCAGTTTTATATATATACACATAATACATACATATGTGTATATATGTATATATAATATATCACTTTGTGTGCAGTACTTTAACTTTTGCATAGTGCCTTTTAAATTTGACAGTGCGTCTTAAAGAATATTGGGGGAAAAAATATTGGGGGCAGATTAAAGTATGTATATACCTCCCCCACTCTGGTCCTGAAGCTTCCATTCTTTGATAATTACTCCCTCATTGACTTTTCAGATTTGTTTTTATTTTATGGGTTTGGGGGGTAATAAAAAAACAGGAACTATTTGAAACTGAGGCAGGAACACTGGAGAAGGATACGGTAGAGTGTCAAAGGATTTTTTTTCCCACATTTTTATCACCATGCAAAAAATGGAAAAGACTGATAGGATGAGGGATAAATGGAATAATTTCTTAGGAAATTTTATATGTAAACTGTTGGAAGTGGTTCTGAAGAAGGAAAATGTCAGTAGATTATGCTTGGTTTGATTAAATATAAAATGCATGTGACTTCTACCTTCCATTACTTTTTAACAGGCAGTTGGCATTTGAATATATTATCTAACCTCTTTCCATTACTTTTTAACAGGCTGTTGGCATTTTGAACATGTTTTAACCTAAAGTGGAATTCATTCATTAATTGAGAGAGCATTTATTGAGTCCCTTGAGTATGCCAGACTGTTTGACTTAGGATGTACAAAGATGAGTAAGACAAGATATCCAGTCCTTAATTCCCCGCTCTTCAGGAGCTCATGGCTTGTTTGGAGAGACAGGTTCATAAGCAGATACTTAAACTACACTATGGTAAATGCAGCAGTAGTGCTTTCTTGTCTTAGATTTTTGGAAATACTTTATCCCCAGTTAACTCATTACCTGAGGGGACAGTGGGTTCCTTTTTTTCCCATGCCTTCAAAAGGGGGAGAAAAACAGATATTTAGAAATGCTGCTCCAGTTTAACACAACAGTTGATTCTTGAGACGGGAAAGTTGGTTGCTATTTAAATATAGACCTCAAATCAGGAGTGATTAGACAAGCCCATCTTAGGGCCATCACACTGATCTCGGTACTTCACGGTTATAGTCATCTTTGGCTTTCTTTGGTTCTTTTTTATTTGAGGTTTTTTTGTTTGTTTGTTTATGTTTTGACTCAGAATAGGACTTTGCAGATCTATGGAAAAGTTACTTAAACCCTTAATTCTGCTTTTACACCCAAATTTGACTGGAAATTGAGCACCTGAAAGTGATTGGTTGAGTACTACAGACCTATATAGAACAGCTCTTTGAGTTGGGACTGGGGAGACTGGCCCCAGAGGACAGGCTATCCTCATGCATGGGTCAATTATTTTAGATACCCAAGGTAATTAAGTAAATTAGTAATAGGATAATTCCTGTGCATTTTCTGTAGGCCAGCTATTGTGTTGGACATTGTGGAGGCTATGAAAAGATACAGTACATCACATTTGTTCACCACTAAAGGAATGGTATAAATTCATTATATAGGATTTTGGAAGAGTGTACTGACTGGAAAGGCCTCATGGAGTTAAGTGGGCTTTGAAAGGATTGTTGGAGTTGAGATCTGCAGAAGGGATTTGATCCAGTTTTTAAGGCTTAGGAAATGGCATAAGGAAAGGCACATTGACAAATATGAAAGTAGCATATTTGGACCAAAGGGCAGTCAGGGCTAGAGTATAAAAGGACATTGACTTCCAGGTAAAGGAGTTTGACTTTATTCTTTATGCAGTGGTAGGTAAGTCAGTGAATGTTTTCAGCAGAGGAACGACTGAGGTGTGTGTGTGTGTTTTTTTTTAGAGGAACCCATCTTAATACATTCTAATTCTGTTACATTGTGAGCTCTTTGAGGCTAGAGACCTGGTGTTTGTATCCCTGTGTTAGAAAGAGTAATCTGGCCCACAGGGGGCAATTGGTAAATGAGTTTGTTGAATGAATGTGTTGCATTTAGAGAGAGGAAAGATTATAAGCTCTTTGATGGCAAGGACTGTGTTTTCTGGTCCTTGTAGTACAGAAATACGTACATGAAGACATTAAGACAGCAATTGTGAAAAGTGAGTGGTACAGGTAGAACTCTATAGGAGCTTAGAAATGGGAGAAAACCATGTAGGCTCGTAAGTATGGTTAGCTTTAAAAGGGTTTGAGAGAGCTAGATCAGGCAGTTTTTTGCCTCTTTTTTAAAAATTTATTTATTTATTTATTTATGGCTGCACTGGGTCTTCGTTGCTGCACACAGGCTTTCTCTAGTTGTGGCAAGTGGGGGCTACTCTTTGTTGCAGTGCAGTGGCTTCTCGTTGTGAGCATGGGCTCTAGGTGTGCGGGCTTCAGTAGTTGTGGCACGCGGGCTCAGTAGTTGTCGCTCGCAGGCTCTAGAGTGTAGGCTCAGTAGTTGTGGCACATGGACTTAGTTGCTCCATGGCATGCGGGATCTTCCTGGACCAGGACTCGAACCCCTGTCTCCTGCATTGGCAGGTGGATTCTTTTTTTTTTTTTTAACCTTGGTTTTATTTATTTATTTATATTAATTTAGTTTAAATATTTATTTTTGACTGCATTGGGTCTTCTTTGCTGTGTGCGGGCTTTCTCTAGTTGCGGCAGGCAGGGGCTACTTTTCTTTGTGGTGCATGGGCTTCTTCTTTCGGTGGCTTCTCTTGTAGCAGAACAGGGGCTCTAGGCACACGGGCTCAGTAGTTGTGGCACACAGGGCTTAGTTGCTCCGTGGCATGTGGGATCTTCCCAGACCAGGGCTTGAACCCCTGTCCCCTGCATTGGCAGGTGGATTCTTAACCACTCCCACCACCAGGGAAGCCCACCAGGCGGATTCTTAACTACTGTGCCACCAGGGAAGCCCCTATTTGCCTCTTTATTATGGAAATTTTCTAACTTATATGTAAGTGGAGAAAGTAGAGAGAAGAATACTTTGAACCACTATGTATTTATCACCTTGCTTCAACATTTATCCACATTTGCCAATATTTGTTAAAATATATATTTCTCCCTCGTTTTGTTCTCTGCAGTAGTTCGAAGCAAACCCCAGGCATTCTTTCTCTCCTGTAGTATAGGCAGTTTAGGGTACAGATGTAGTTCAGTCAAGAGAATGTTAAAAAAATAGAAATCCTTTTTTTCTCTTATCCACTGTAAATCCAAAGGAATTTCATGTAAGAAAATCTTCACTGTAAATTAAGAATGGTTGGTATTAAGAGAATGGACAAAGATAATGACTATTGTCATGTAGGTAGGTTATTTGTATACTTCAGGACTGAGAGTGTTGGAAGCTGAAATTCTCTTTTTCGTCTTTGAGAACTCTAGCTCAGCTCTTGGTTACCTCAGAACACAACTACTAGCAGGGAAGAGTGAAAGAGAGGGATTTACAATTTCTTTCTACTCTGTAACATTCCATACTTATTTTGTTATAATAATAATGTTTAACTAGTTGAATTCGTTAACATTTTAATCCTTGATCAAGTTGCTCCTGCAAGTTGTTTCTTGTTCATCCTTTTCCCTCCTGTATCTCCTGGCACACCTTGTCTGTGTCTTCAGGGAAAGTTGGCATCCTAGTTGGGGAAACTAAGCTGTAGATGATGTGTCTATTGAGTGCAGTAGGGAAATATCTGTTGTGTTCCTCTATCCCTGAAGATTGGATTGTAAACTGTGTCCTCACAAAATTGAACTGAAGATGGTGAAAATGAGTAAATCCTGAACACTACTGCTATTTCAGAGTCATCCCCAGCAACACAACATAAGGCAGAGGTTAAGTTTTACTTACTGATCTTTTAGCTACATAGAGTTACCTCACTGAGTTCATCTTTATGAGATTTTAATCACATTGATTAATTAAATTTGTTTAAAAGAAAATTTAGGAAGCCCATGGCATTCTAAGGATTTATGCTACTGAGACATCGGGAATGTATGTGTTGGAAGATAGAGGTGGAAGAGTTGGGGAGAGGCCCAGGTAAAGAAGTCACATGGATGCAAATTTGATTAAAATATCTCTTTTCCTCTTTTTTCCCTACCTTTGGGTAGAGCTGCAGTTGAATAGAGAGTCTGAACTAGAATGTAAGTCTGAACTGTAATGTTGATGTTTTCATCAACTTATGTTATATAATTTTCATCAAATTGTACTATTATTAGTTGAATTTAGTCCTGATCCCTTAGCGCAGATCTTAGCTTTGAAAATTCTGCTTGCTATCAAGACCCATTTCAAAGGCAAGTCCTCGTTCCCTTCGTGTCACATGAATGCATCTTGAGCATTTTTTAGCATTTAACTTTGTAGTGAGCTCAAGGACCTGTATTGTTAAATTTCTCTGTGTTCCTAGCTCACTGCCTTATATAAAGAATTAATGAAGGGAAGGCACGTGGTAATCTTGATACCAGTAGTTTTTTATCCTATTTTTGATTCTTTTTTTTTTTTTCACTCTTGTCCTTGAGTATCTCTGGTGTTACAGCATACATGGGGAAGGGAAATATTCTGAGCAGAGGAACCTTCTAGTGCTCCTTTGGTATCCTAAAGTTTTCCTCTTTACCCCTTCCCAGCTGCTCCCTTAACACATACCAATTAGCTATTCCAGGAGTAAAATGCTTGGAATCAGACTTGTTACGCAGTTGAACTGCACCCCTCCCCCTCGGCCCCCATGTTTATAGGTGGACCTCTCTTAAAGACTCAGCTTAGCCCCAGCTGCAAGGTAGAAGAATGGATGCCAAGCACAGCAGGCTGAAGAGGAGAGATGATGAGCGAGCTGGAGCTGTTGTGTAAGCTGGCTCTGCTCACCGCATGACAGGCCAGTAAATCGGGAGACGAGGTGTTGAGGCAAGGAGTACCACTTTATTTGGAAAGCCGGCAGACCAAGGAGATGGCAGACTAGGGTCCCCCAAAAAACCACGATATGGGGTCTGGATGCCAGTTGTTTTTTTTTTTTACAGAATCAGAGGGAAGTAAAGTAAAAGGGCAGAATAGAGAGGGAGAGGTGGGGAGGAAGTAAAATAAAAACAGCCATCAGTCTTGGAGAACATCTCCTGGAATGGCCAGCCTCCAGGAGGGGATGTGTTAATTTCTTTTTTCTTGTAGCCATTCACAGGTGGGTAGGGTTGGGCAATCATGTATGATTATAATAACAAAAGCAAGGAAAAGCAAAGGCTAAAGTCTAAGAAACAGATCCAACATGGAGTCAAAATTGGCTCTTCCCTGTTACAATGAGAACTGTTTTTGTGCATTTCCAGACAAATCTGTTATGATAAAAGACCTTTTAATTGCTGTTTCTATCAGTCAAAACTTATACTTTACTAAAAACAAATACTTTGATTTTAAAACAGCTTTGAGACATAATTCACATACCATTCACACATTTAAAAACCACCCATCACTGGTTTTTAGTATGGTCACAGATTTGTGCAGCCATCACAATTTTTTTTTTTTTTTTTGGCTGTGTTGGGTCTTTGTTGCTACGTGTGGGCTTTCTGTAGTTGTGGCGAGTGGGAACTACTCTTCGTTGAGGTGCGCAGGCTTCTTATTGCGGTGGCTTCTCTTGTTGCAGAGCATGGGGTCTAGGCGTGTGGGCTTCAGTAATTGTGGCACATGCGTTCAGTAGTTGTGGCTCACGGGCTGTAGAGCGGAGGCACAGTAGTTGTGGTGTGTGGGCTTAGTTGCTCTGTGGCATGTGGGATCTTCCTGGACCAAGGCTCGAACCCGTGTCCCCGGCATTGGGAGGCGGATTCTCAACCACTGTGCCACCAGGGAAGCCCAGTTCTCTTAAGTTTTGAAAAACATAAACTGTAATTTAACCACCACTACAATATTTTAATAGTGAAAAGTCTGAAGGAATGCAGATGTCCATCAACAGAGAAGTGTTTATGTAAATTTGGCATGCTTCCTTACTTGAACTTTAACCATAAAGCCATTAAGAGTGATTATGTAGTATTTATGTAAATAGTTCATGTAGACTATATACATGGAACATGACAAAATGACTAAGATGTAGGTGAAAAGCAGGAAGCAGTTGTAAATTTTCTGATTACAACTTTATCAAAATATACTATGTAAAGACACTTGGAGACATGACATAGTTGCTGTAAAATTATGCTTTTATTTTGTATTGTTTTTTTTTTTTTAGGTTATAATTCAGAAATTTTTTAGGGCTTCCAGGGCATGAAAGTGTGGCGGTTATATACTTAACCTATTAGAATTATAAAGGTGATCCCCTCATGCTAAGATTTTACTTTTTAAAAAAAAATGTATTTATTTATTTTATTTATTTATTTTTGGCTGCGTTGGGTCTTCGTTGCTGCGTGCCGGCTTTTTCTAGTTGCGGCCAGCGAGGGCTACTCTTCGCTGCAGTGGACAGCCTTCTTATTGCGGTGGCTTTTCTTGTTGCAGAGCACGGGCTCTAGGCATGTGGGCTTCAGTAGTTGTGTCACATGGGCTCTAGAGCGCAGGCTCAGTAGTTGTGATTCACGGGCTTAGTTGCTCTGCAGCGTGTGGGATCTTCCTGGACCAGGGCTCGAACCTGTGTCTCCTGCATTGGCAGGAGGATTCTTAACCACTGTGCCACCAGGGAAGCCCTAAGATTTTACTTTTTAAAGTTATTTTGTCCTTATTTGAATCATTTTTTGTGATATCAGTATTAAAAATTTAAGAATCTACCTTAGCTTTGATATTGTGCTAACTGCTATCTGGGATATAAAGGAAATATAGGCTTCTGTGTACTTTAGGAATAGACAGTTTAGGTAAGAAAACCTACTTGTGAAGCACTAACATATTATGTAAGGTATTACATAAGATTATAATAGTAGATATAACATGAGTACTTACCAGGATGAATGAAACATTTATTCACCAGGCATTCTCAAAATGATAAATTGACATAGTATAACCAAAAAGGCCTCTTTGAGCAGCTGAAATTTCTGGTGCAACTTGGAGGAAAAGAAGTTAAAAAGCAAAGAAAAAAGAGTATATTGACAGGAAAATTAAGAGAAGAGGCATGGAGGTGGAAGTAAGCGGGACTATTCCAGGGGCTGGGAGAGAGAGGTAGCTTAGAATACAGTGATGGGAAGCCTAAGCAGTTTCTTTGCCTTGTGTATGGCTGGTATTGACAATGTCTTTTGGGTTAGAGAAGGTGTTGGCAAACTCTGGCCCAGAGGTCAGATCCTGCCCACCCCCTGTTTTTGTACTGCCTGAGAACTAAGATATATTTTTTATATTTTTTAATGGTTGAAAAAAAAAATCAAATGAAGAATAGTGTATCATGACATGTGAAAATTACACAAAAGCTACATTTCAATGTCCATAATTAAAGTTTTGTTGGAAAACAGCCATGTCCATTAATTTAACCAATTGCCTATGGATACTTTTTGTTATATGGTAGAGTTGAGTGATTACAACAGAGACCTTATGGACTGCAAAAGCTGGAATACTATCTAGCCCTTTACAGAAGAAGTTTGCTGGCTCCTGGGCTAGATTCACAGAGCAGCATTCATACTGGAGATGACAAGAAATGAGGCTAGAGAGGTAGGTTAGGGAAATATTTCTCTTTCTAAAAATCTATTTTCCATAGTATGTCTTCTTATGTGTATTCCCACTACCAAGATTAAGCTTTACTTCACATGACATGCCTTCTGGAACTATAGATTTCTGCCTTGTTGCTTTCTCATCCTCACACAGATAGTGCTTTGAGAATCAATGCTGTAGAATTTTGAAATCTTAAAGATTTTCAGCTATTTCTTTAGAGGAAGCAAGAAAGCTTTTGAGCTGGAAAGTAATATGATTGGTGGAAGTTTTATTATGAGGCTTGGTTTATATTAGAAATAACTTATTCACTGTAGTATGTAGTATTCACTAATGTATGACTAGCATTTAAAATACGACCTTAGTAATGAGCAATACACTGAAATGGCAATTGGGAGACATGGGTTTTTATTTTACTACCAATTTCTCTGGTTTGTTTGTAGAAGTTTATCTTCTCTACTTTGCAAAGTTATTAATATAAGTTCACAATAGTTAATACAATTTAGGGGAAAAAATGCTGTGCTAGCGTACTGGTACCTTTTTTCTTCCTTTATTGCTGCTTTTTATTATTTGCTTCTAGTCTCTCTAGGTTTAATATATTGTTTTTCCCCTATAAGTTCTTGAGATGGAAACTTAGATGTTTTTTCAAAAAGCCATTCTTTTCTAATGTACATTTAAGCATAGTTTTAGCCATATCCCACAAGATTTTTATTTAACGTTTTTATTATCATCCAGCTAAAAATATTTTCTACTTTCCATTGGGATTCCTTCTTTGACCCGTGGGCTATTTAGAAGTATATTTTTAAATTTCAAACACGTGGAGATTTTTGTAGGGTGTGTTTTTTTTTTCACTTGTTTGTTTTTAATCTAACTTGTATTGTGGACTTAGAACATATTCAGTGAGTTCAGTCCCTTGACATTTGTGTGAGTCTCATTTTATGGCGCAGAATGTAGTCAGCATTTGTATATGCTCCATGTGTCCTTAGAAAAAAATTAAATTCTAGAGTGTTCAGTTAATTTTCAATATCCTTATTGGTTTTGGTCTTCTAAACTGAAAAAGGTGTGTTCAAATGTATTATGAGTGGATTTATCTGATTTTCCTTGTAGTTCTGTTGATTTTTGCTTTATTTATTTTGCTGTTTTTAGGTGAAAACAAATTTAGAATTATATCTTTGTTGTTTTGAATTTTATGTCATTATAAAATGTTTATCTGTTGCATTTTGTTTTAAAGTCTACTTAATCTGATATTTTAATATCAGACAGCTTTCTTAGGGTTAATTTTTGCATAAAGTATATATATTTTTTCACCTTTTCACTTCAGCCTTTTTCTATCCTTACATTTAAGGTATTTTTCTTGTAAGCAGCATGTAGTTGAGTTCTATGTGTTTGTATTTTCAGTCTGACAGGTTTTGTCTTTTAATGGAACATTTAGTTTGCTTGTATTTAATGTAACTACTTATATATTTGGGCTTTAATCTCCTAGCTACTTACTGATTTTTATTTGTCTACCTGTTTTGCTATGTATCTGTCTTTGTTTGGATTATTTTTCATTTTTTCTCTATATTAGAGGATATATTGTAATTATATGCATGCATACCCTCTATTATTTTAGTGGTTACAATAGATAGTACTACTTTGACTTATCAAAGGCTAACATAAATTTCTAATTTTACCTCTTTCCAAGCAAGGCAGAAATCTTAGAATATACTTTAACTCCAATTACCCTCCTTACTTTTATGCTCTTGCTGTCAAGCATTTTTCTTCTATATGTGTTTCAAACCCTGTTACAAGATATTATTTTTAACATCAATATTTATTTAGATATCTCACAGATTTACCCTTTCTGTCAATGTTGATACTCTCCTTTCCAGGCTTCCATGTGGCTTATCTTTTCTTTCTCACCTAAAACAGTCCTTTACTTCACAGAATTCTAAGTTGGCATTTATTTTCCTTTAGTGCTTTAAGGCTTCTGTTGTCTCTGATGAGAACTTTGTTGTCAGTCTAATTGTTGTTCTTTTGCAGGTCATTTGCACCTATTTTTTGGTTTTAAGATTTGTCTCTTTGTCCTTAGTTTTTAATGGTTCTGCTGTAGAGTGCCTCAGTGTGGCTTTCTTTTTGTCTATCCTGTTGTTTATAAAACTTATTAAATTTATGGTTAATCTTTAATCAGCTTCAGAAAGTTCTCAAACTTTATCTCTTTAAATATTGCTTTGGGCCTATTTTCTTAGTCCGTAATTCTGGTTTTAAGCATGTTATCCCTTCTGACATCGTTTCCTTTGTCTCTTACAGTCTCCTGTTTTTCCATCCTTTCACTTTCATGCTTCTTTCTATGTATTTTCTTTTCTATGTATTTTCATCTGACTTAATTTTCTAGTTCACTAATTCTCTATTCAGCTGTGTGTAGTCTGCTTTTAAAGCCACCCATTGAGTTATTCAGTTCTAGAATGTCCGTTTGGTTCTTTTTTGTAGTTTACACTTTTCTGTCTAATTCTCAAAATTTTTTTAAAATATCTGAATACTCTAAGCATAATTATTACTTTAAAGTCTGTGTCTGATAACTGTATTATCTAGATCTTCTGTTGGGCTTTTCTATTAGCTCTTATCCTTGGTTTTTGTATTGTGGTTCCTTGTTTTCTCTTCTGTCCATTATTTTTGATTGGATACCAAACATTATATATGAAGAATATATAAAAATAATTTGAGCTCTAGTATGATAATATCTTCATCTAAATAGTATTTGTATTTGCTTCTGGCTTTTGATTACATATATACTAGCAGTTCTGGATTACTTTAATTCAATATCAAGATGATTTTAACTTGCATTTCAGTGCCTGTGAATGCTGGTTTCTTTGCACTTCACCTTAACTCCTAGAGAGCAGTCCTTCAGAGCTATAACCTAAAGTGTAGGGATTTCTAAATGGGCTTTGGACTCCAGTTTTCTCCTCTAGCCCTGAAAGGTCAAAAGCTCTGCCCAGTTTTTTAGCTGCCTATTCCAGAATCAGTAGAGGTCGTTGGGGAAAGCTTCCCCAAATTCTGGACTTTACTTAACTAATTTTCTTTATTCTCTGGATATGTCTCCCTGTGATCTCTTACAGGCGGTCATACAGATTTTTTTAAAATGCAGTTTTCAGCTTTTCTGGTTCTTATTGGGAGGGTGATCATGTTACCTCTGCCAATACTAGATGTGAGAGTCTCTTATTCCTTTAAAAAACAAAACAAAACAGAACATTTTTTCAGTATATGGTATATTCAAAATACATATATTCTGTATTTTTTCAATACGTCAATTCAGTTACTTAAAAGACTGGCTTTTGCTGCATTCTTTTTCTTGATTTTATTATTCTGAATAGAGAAGAATGCCATCTAAGCCTTCTCTTATATTTCTATTATATTCTCTATTTCTTAGAGAAAATGTGAATATTAGGGATCCATAATTCAGAAGAGTTTTAAAAATATACTTGGTAGTAGTCATGTTTAATTGAAATTATTTTGAGCAAATGAACATTAGTAGTCAGAAGTTCTGGGCTCTCTTAGTGGTTGGTTACCATACACATTGCCAAAACATTCTATCAGACACCCTTCCATTGTAGTCCATTGGAATCCTGGGTAACAATTAACATATCCAGATTTTTAAATATAATCCCTATAGATATCATGGAAGACTAATAAACAGGATAAACTTGTGAAGAGATTTAAAGTCCTAATGTATTACAACTTGCGCTTTTTTGAATTTTATCTGTAGATCTGTTATGTGAAGTATTCAGGTTTAAACAACTTTCTAGTACACATCCTGTGTCAGGGGTCCTCAAGGCCACCCCCATGTTTGCAGGTAACTTAGCATACAGTTGTACTCATGGCTAAGATTTATTACAGCGATATAATAAGGACATGTACCTGGATCATAAGAGGAATGGCACAGTTGGGGTCTAGAGGAATCTTTGTGCAGGCTTTTTTATGCTCTCTCCTTCCTGTGAGAGGTCACAAAGAGCAGTCTTCCCCTAGCAACATAAATGCATGTGTGCAATATTCCTGCTCAAGGAAACCCATTTTGGTTGATGGTTAGAGACTCAATGTCCAGGTTTTTATTGGGCACTGGTCACAAGGCACCCTCTGCTGAGCACATATGCAAAATTCCAGAGTCCCAGAAGGAAAGCAGGTAGTCAGCATAGAAGCCACCCTTACCATTTAGGGAAAGTTTTATATCTTGGAACTGTTTACCAGACAACATTCCGAATGCCAGCCCAGGGCCATCCTTGCAAGCAGGTCTTTCTAAAGATAGCTGTCTCAGCCAGCTATATTAGTTATTTTTCACACACATGCCTAAAAAGACTGTTGAAATTTTCTGTAAACATTGTATGTAAATATCAAAGGTCTGCATGATAATTCCTGTTTTGATCATTAGTAGAATGTTTATATTAAATTTAGGTAGCTAAAATAACTTGAGTGGTTGTGGCGAGCATTGCCCTCTGAGGAAGGCGCCATTTAGACCCTCATAAGCCTCAGGGCCCGACTGTACTCTCCTTGATATGCATCCTGGACTTTATGGTATGAATGTAAAAAAGGAGATGGCCTTTGGCCAGATCGCCCCAGGGACCTGCTCAGTTAATGGGAGTCCCTGGTTGTTCCCTAAAGCTAGGAAATGCAATCCTGGAGGGGAAATTGGTGCCTTTGTGGAACGAGCAATAGATCCGCTGATGCAGATAATGCAGATAAGGTGGCGACTAAACCGAGAGAGAAGATAAACCTGCTAATGCAGTTATGGTGGCGACTAGGCCTAAAATGAAAGACTAGTTCCACAGAACAAAGGTTATGCAAAGTTTCTACTTTACAATGACTATGCGAAGTCCCTGCTTTAGGGGTGTATATATGGCTATGCTTTGTTATTAAATTTGCCTTGCAACCATCAGTTGTTTGTGCCCTTCTGATCCCATATCTTGGTGCTTTCCGTTCCCTACCCCCTCTTGTCGATCTTTGCTGCACTTTGAGGACCCGCCGCGGCTGGCGGCAAGTGGTTATGTCTTAGTATGTTCCATCCATACAGGCTTTTACTAATGTGCCAGTGTCTATTGTCAGTTTTAATTCATGTGTGGGAAGAATTGGACGGTGTTAGAACATTTAGTACATCTAAAAAGATTGTTTAAGAAAATTAAATTACAGTGGGAAATAATCCATTATGAAAGGACACTTCAGATGTCTCCTTTTAAAGTTCATATTGAACCACCCACATCTTTGTTAGGTTTCAGTGGACTTGTTTTTCTTATGTGAGTTTTTTGAAGAAAGTATTGTACTTTGTTACCAAGATTTTTGACTAAAACAGCTGAGGTTCACTTGGCAATCAGAAATACTAAAAAAATAATTTCTGACTCTCAGAATCAAATTGGAGATGCTTAGGTATTTCAGATTAGATTTCTTATTTATAAATGTGGAGTCTGACCCAGAAAGTTAAGTGACTGTCAGCAAAACTGTAAATAGCTGTTTAATTTCATTGGGTCAGGTTTTTTTTTTTTTGCGGTATGCGGGCCTCTCATTGTTGTGGCCTCTCCCATTGCGGAGCACAGGCTCCGTACGTGCAGGCTCAGCGGCCATGGCTCACGGGCCCAGCCGCTCCGCAGCATGTGGGATCTTCCCAGACCGGGGCACGAACCCATGTCCCCTGCCTCAGCAGGCGGACTCTCAACCACTGCGCCACCAGGGAAGCCCTGGGTCAGTTTTTAGTTATAGAATATACACTTGAAAACATTATTGAAAAATATCGAGGCTGTGGATTAATTTTGAATTTCATTTAGTGACTTTGAATATCTTTTCATGCCTAATTTTGCCATTTCATTTATTCAAAGAATTTAACCAATATTTTTTTTCCCCCTGCTGTGTGTCAGACATTAGTTTTAGGTGCTGGGGATCATTTTTTCTTATTTGTAATCAAATTAAAGTATGTCCCATTGAGGGACATACTTTGGCTTGGAGCTGCCTGCTTTTCTTTAGATTCTAAAGTATACATATGTATTACATTGTATCCTGGTCCCTCAAATATGTTATCTCTTTTCTTCCTTCTCCTTAAGGTAATACTGCATTGCATGATTGCGCAGAATCTGGAAGTTTGGACATCATGAAGATGCTTCTTATGTATTGTGCCAAGATGGAAAAGGATGGTTATGGAATGACTCCCCTTCTCTCAGCAAGTGTGACTGGTCACACAAATATTGTGGATTTCCTGACTCACCATGCACAGACCAGCAAGACAGAAAGGATCAATGCTTTAGAGCTTCTGGGAGCTACATTTGTAGACAAAAAAAGAGATCTCCTTGGGGCTTTGAAATACTGGAAAAAGGCAATGAACATGAGGTACAGTGATAGGACTAATATAATTAGCAAACCAGTACCGCAGACACTAATAATGGCTTATGATTATGCCAAGGAGGTAAACAGTGCAGAAGAGCTAGAAGGTCTTATTGCTGATCCTGATGAGATGAGAATGCAGGCACTATTAATTAGAGAACGTATTCTCGGTCCTTCTCATCCTGACACCTCTTACTATATTAGATATAGAGGCGCTGTCTATGCAGACTCTGGAAATTTCAAACGATGCATCAACCTATGGAAGTATGCTTTGGATATGCAGCAGAACAATTTGGACCCTCTAAGCCCGATGACTGCCAGCAGCTTATTATCTTTTGCAGAACTGTTCTCTTTTATGCTACAGGATAGGGCTAAAGGTCTGCTGGGCACCACTGTTACATTTGATGATCTTATGGGCATACTGTGCAAAAGTGTCCTTGAAATAGAGCGAGCGATCAAACAAACTCAGTGTCCAGCAGACCCATTACAATTAAATAAGGCTCTTTCCATTATTTTGCACTTGATTTGCTTATTAGAAAAAGTTCCTTGTACTCTAGAACAGGATCATTTCAAAAAGCAAACTATATACAGGTTTCTTAAGCTGCATCCAAGGGGAAAGAATAACTTCAGCCCTCTTCATCTGGCTGTGGACAAGAATACTACCTGTGTAGGGCGGTACCCTGTTTGTAAATTTCCATCTCTGCAAGTTACTGCGATACTGATAGAATGTGGTGCTGATGTGAACGTCAGAGACTCGGATGACAACAGTCCCCTCCATATCGCTGCTCTGAACAACCATCCAGACATCATGAATCTCCTTATTAAATCAGGTGCACATTTTGATGCCACAAACTTGCACAAACAAACTGCTAGTGACTTGCTGGACGAGAAGGAAATAGCTAAAAATTTGATCCAGCCTATAAATCATACCACATTACAGTGTCTTGCTGCTCGTGTCATAGTGAATCATAGAATACACTATAAAGGGCATATCCCAGAAAAGCTAGAGACCTTTGTTTCACTTCATAGATGATAATTTGACTGTTGAAGCACGAATTGGTAACAGTTGTTTCATAAATGAGCACTGTTGTGGTAACACCAGCATTCATTTAGCTTGATTTCATTGTGCTCTCATTGGCTAAAGCATTGTAAGCATCAAATTTACAGGATTGGTTTCCCAGTATTTAATATAAATATACCATATAATATATTGTTTGTGAATTATTGAGAAATGTAATCTCATATTCAGATTTCTAAAATTGTCTGCCAAAGGTTTACCCATTCTGGTTTTGTTTGCTGTTAGGTGTTTGGGACAGAGTTAACCATTTTTCAGTGGTGTCTTTATACTTTTCTGGTTTGTGAATTTTATACAATTGAAGGTCTTTTTTGTGCTTCTTCCTTCTCTTCTCTGAGCTTCTCCCCTGTTTCCACCTTATTTTTAACTTAACCATTTCTACTTATCAATTTCTTTCCCCTTATGGATCCATGTTAGGTTGTAAAAACTTTATGGACTTGTTACCATTTGCAGTTACCATAAGTGCTTTATCTTCTCTATGCACTGGCTTCAACTGGACTGTTGTATGTTAGCATATTTTCTATGCAGCAGTTGGTCAACTTCAACTCTGAAACACTGTTAAGTATGTTACAAAGTTCATTTTACGAAAGTACTCTTGTAGCATGACAATTTTTAGAGCTATAGGTTAGCTACCAGAGCTCAAGCTTTTTTGTTGTTTTTTTCTTTACATCTGAGGTTTCTTTCTCTAATCCACTGAAATTATTGTGTGCTAAATTTGGGAAACAAAGCTATTCTAACTCATTAACCCAGTTGAAATTTAGGTCTGTCGTCTTAATATATCATGCAGTAAAAGGAAGAATCTTTATAAAGTGACCCACCTTTCATGCTACGCCAGCATTGTCCTGCTTGTGCTGATGATGTGATTAGGTGTAGAGAATTTGCTTAAATTTAACCTCAAAGTTTATCACACAGCTTAACGAGTCACACTGAAATATTCAGTAATTGAACTGCAAATCACTTTTATTTACAAAAAAGAGCTGAAGCATGTCAGTGGCATGATGCTTGCCAAGCCAGATCTAGGCATCTAGGATAATTAAGGTATTTTTAGTATGCAATTTACTGCCATAGTATCAAAGGTCAGTAACAGTGTTCCTTCTTTCTTCAAGCTTAAGTATACCTTTGAAGATAACTTGCATGAATTACTTTGGTCTCAATTATTTGTCACCCTAATTAAACACAAAAGGTTGCAGTGCTTCCTCTTCCCTTACTGAAAATTAGCTTTTCTTTTCTCTTTCCTTTTCTTTCTCTCTTCCTTTCTTTTCTTTCTTTCCTCCCTCCCTCCCTCCTTTCTTTGTTTTTTTGGATTTTTTTTTTTCACAGCTTTGCTAATGCCACAGAAAGGGCTCTTTTAAGAAAAAATAAGTGAAAAGTACTAAAAAAGATTCAGGTAATTATCATTCAGCACTTTATTGTTATTCAGAATAAAATTTATGATGGCATATTTGCCCTGCAAATGTCTTAATGAAATTGTTCTGAATAAAAAACTCCTTATTGGTTTGAGGAAAAACTCAGTTTACCTGTGAGTTTAATGAGCCTGATCACTTGGATTTTTGTGTTGACATTTTATTCTGAGGGTTGATGTAGGGGTATTTAAGGAGTCATCATTGCAGTCACATTAGATTTATTTCATCTTTACTCAGTAAAAAACTTGTAATGAAGAATAGTAAATAAACAAAAAAGCATGAGACTTACTTTCTGGTTAAATAATTGAAGTTTAATTTTTTTAAAGATATCCTTACTCATTTTACTAGGTTGTATATTTAATTTCACCATTGAAAAAGGTGATTTGGATATAAATGGTTGCTCTGCAACCTTTTGATGAAGAGATTTTAACATCTTGTTTACTATAGGAAAATTTGATGAAATATTTGAACTACCACGTAAATTAAGAATAGTTTGTGATTTAGATAATTATTCTAGAAATATCAGACATCAATTTTTGAAATCATTTGCCTCTGACCTTCTGGTATAAGAATTATATGTGTGAACAACCTTTTTTTTTAAAGAAAGGAAAACTTTGCAAGTACAGTAAATCTACATTAGTTGATCTCAATAATTTTGGGGTGAACGGTGAGCAATTGGATTTTAAGTGATTTAATATTCCTTGTTTTGGGAGGGGGTAGGAGGGCTTACATGCTCTTTATAGTAAGGCATATCTCACACTATTATATAGGTGAATTTGAATTATGCAACTCTAGTATAAAATAAGGATTTCCTTACATAGCATTTTCTCACCACTGAATATAGATAACTTAGAACTATTCCTCAGTCTTGATAACTGAAATGCCTTATTTCAATTAAGATATAGTTCTCTATTTGCCATCTCCCCAAATGATGTTAGGAGCTCTTGAAAAATCAGTTAGTTTAACAGCTCAAAATTGTCCATTTTATTTGAGAGGAGTTTGTTTCATAAATGTGCCCCCAGACACTGTTTAAGGCCTTTGTCAGAAAGTATTCACAAAATTGTGAGACTGAATTTTTAAAAAAACTTAAACTTGTGTTATTTTTTTAACCAACAGATGAGTAATTTAATAATGAGCTAATTGTACTCTTAGCTGTACACTGTAGCATGGTAATGTTGGCTGGAGCTAATGTATAAGTTTTGGTTACATTCCATAAAAATCCCCTGTTAAGGCTTGCTGAATTTTAGATGTTCCACTCTTGATCATTTCTGTAAAAGAAATGGTCATTTTACTCAGATTAGATGCCAGTCTACATTATAAAGACAAGTGGATTACAGATTTTAACTAGTCATTTTCTTATCCATAAATCTGACAGGGACGTTAGCCTAAATCAGCCAAAGGTAATTTGGTGCCCATTATGATTTTGCAGTTTAAGTGATTGCTCACTTGTAAAGTGACTTAATGTATAATGTTTTCGAGACTCCCATCTCCTGTGACTTGGAAAGACTGTTGAGGTTATATTTGAAAAAGTAGCTCCTTAAAATAATATAACCCAGCAGAAGCCTTAGGTTGAATTTTACAGGTGTAATACTCCCTTTTAATTTCCCCAGAATTGTGGGGGCCAGATGAGATAATAACCGTATTCTTGTGCACTGTAACAGCAGCATTATTGCTTGGAACTTTAACCATTTTAGAGTTAGGTACTAAGAAAACTAAAATTAATTGGTTGTCATCTTTTTCTTTTTGCCCTCATACATCACTAAACAACTAGTTTCTCTCCCTTTTGTCAATTCCCATTGTGTATTTTTCCAAAAAGTACTGTATTCAGATGCCAGCCAATAAACTGTCACACAGTAGAAAATGATATGCCACAACATTCATTGTAAGGTTTAATAAAACTAAATTTGCGCCAAATACTAGTGTATTCTTATTAACTCAAAACTTGATTGATGTTATCTTAAGGCATATGATAGTGGACTCCTTTCTCAAAAACACCTACTGGTAATGTATAGTCAGTTAGAACTTACGAGTTAGCATTTATTATTATACTAGTATGTAAAAAACAAAGACGATTCATGTAGTTTATTCTAATTTTTTTTTCCAGTAAAGAGCACAGAAACTAAAGATACAGGAAGATTTTTGTTGTGAGATGCATGGGAGAGGGACTGCTTTTAACTCTTGTTTTTTAACTGGTTTAACTCAGTTTTTTAACTGAGTTTGATGTTAAGTATCAGAAGTATATCATAAATATAGTACTATGAAGGTAAATTTTATAAATTTATTTTCATCACTTAAATTATAAAATGTAAGTAGTCCTTGTCTTTTCCTTATATGTAAGTTTCCTAATATAAGAAATTTTAATAGATCCAGAAAATGCATAATTTCTAAACTCCAGGCATAAATTGAAATATTCAGTTGTATGGGCTTTCCCCTTTTGAATCATTAACTTATCCATAATAAATACAGGTTTTGTCATAGTTTTCACAGGACCCTTTTAAGTGTTAGTCTTCTTTACCCTTGGTGCTATGGTTGTTCCCAACTACCACCACCAACATTTAAAAGGAAATCTTAGCAAATGTATAAGGCTAAGAATATTTTTAAGGATTTGAACCAAAAAAAAAGTTATTACATCCTTTTTTCCCCTCCATCTCTGCATATTTAGAATGTTCTTTCTTGAGTAATATGGGGTTGTGGGAATTGTGAATTGGTTCCTGTGTGCCATGTTACCTTACGTTTTCTTTATTATAAGGCTGTTTTAAATAAGATTTTCTCTCCCTAAATTAACTCTGCTTTTAATAATTATCTCAGTTTAGTTTAGTTTCTTAATATAGAATGTCTGATTTTAAAAATAATACAGTTCCATGCATTAAAAAATTGAAAATTTAAACTTTAAAAAGGGATACACTTCAGACACATACGTTCACATTAAAGAAGGATTTGATTAGTAGTCCCACGAAAACAATTGGGTGCTTATTAATAACTATACTTTGGTGTAAGTCAAGGAGTGGAGTGGTTTAAAGTATTTCACATTGCCAAAGATGAATTTAAAAAAAGATAGTCTATTATAAAAACATTAACAAAACTTCCCAGTAATGTCTCTGCTAAAGTGAGGTTTACTTGATTTATTTGACATACTTGAGCCTTATTTATTAATTTTTTCCTTTTCCAAAAGAAAATTTTGTTAATAGCAGGTCCCCCTCTTGTTTACATAATAGTACTATTTGATCCTAGGATTGATACTTATTTCTAAAATCCTTTCATCTGTATAAACGAATGGGTTTGTAGATTATCAAGTTATAAAGGATACTTGTGATAATACCTCGTTCTAAAACTTCGCACCAGATTCTTTTTTTTTAAACAAAATGTAGTTAACATATTCATTACAAGGGATTAACTAAAGACAATTGAAAAACAAAACTGAAATGACACCACAGCTTAAGATAACGAAGGACAGACCATCTAAGGAAAAACCAAGGCAACAGTGAAAGAGGCTGGACAGCTGGAGGTCAGGGTTCTCGCAGGGAGAACTGCTTTAACTAGACTTTCTTGCAGGTAAGTACAGGTTGTGGGTATTTCTAGAACGTAGGAGCATGTGTGTTCAGAGAGCTGTCGAGGTTGGGTTTTAGTCGGTTCTGCACGGAGAACAGGTGGTCTTGATGTCACACAGGTGGGCCCACTTGTTCTCGGAGATGCCCGGGCCGATGTGAGCCTGGCGTCCACGTGGCGCTGGTACAGGGCTGAGGAGCTTCACTGCGCACGCGTTGCGATGGAAGCCACCCAGAACCGCAGAGGCAGAGACCTCAGCTCTTCGCAGACTGTTCCCGCAGCTCCGTGGATGGCCCCGACCCATGTGGAAAGGACTGACTCAGGGTAGGCAGAAATTCCCTTGTCCCTAGACTTACTGGGAGTCACCAGTTCCTACTGGAGCCTCTTGCCCACAGGCGTCGGCGCCCCAGCTGGGGTACATCCCACTCCTTTAAGGGCGGCTCCGATCAAACACCTTGATTCTTTAATAGCAGAAGTAATACCAGTTCAGTATTCAGTCAATAATATTGAATTCCTGCAGTAACAGACACTGTGTTAAATGATTATTCTATTCACTTTAGAAGATTTTTGAAAATAAAAGAAAACCACCTATCTCATACCTCCCAGTTATACAGGGTTAATGCTTAGGTATGTTTTTTGTTTGGTTGGTTTTTGCGGTACGTAGGCCTCTCACCGCTGTGGCCTCTCCCGTTGTGGAGCGCAGGTTCAGCGGCCATGGCTCACGGGCCCAGCCGCTCCGCGGCATGTGGGATCTTCCCGGACCAGGGCACGAACCCGTGTCTCCTGCATCGGCAGGCGGACTCTCAACCACTGCGCCACCACGGAAGGCCATGTTTTCTTTGTTTTGTTCTGTTTTAAACTTTAAGTTCTTTCAAGACAAATTCTTAAAGCAGTTGGTGGTAGCCAAAATTCGAAAATAGAATTAGGTCAAGAATGAATCTAGATGAGTGTGACCTGTTTATAATGGAGTGTTAAGGGAAAATTAGGCATATTCTCCAGCTCTTTCAGGGTAATCACGAAAAAAATCAGTTAGCAAAATAAGTCCACATTCATTGTCAGTAGGTAACAATTCCTTCCTGTTTATCTCTGAAATAGCTGATGTTAGGATAGCTTCTATTCATCTAAATACAGCTTATTAAAGAAATTATGGAAGCTTTAGTTACACATAAAGAGCTTATAAAATACATTTAAACCTTTCTGATTTTTCTATAATCTTAAAAATAAGCTGATATCTCTCATGTTTAGTTATTTTTCTATATCACTGACTTTGAACAAGTCTTGATGTATTTGAATTATGAAAATTTTATTTTACAGATGAATTATACAAACTAGTGAGAGTTGTAGAATATTTTTGTTTCTATGAATACTCCAAAACTTTAAAAAATTTTGGAGTAATTTTAGATTTACAGAAAAGTTGCAAAGATAGTACAGAGAGTTCCTGTATACCCTTCATTTAGCTTCCCCTAATGTTAACGTCTCACATACACGGTACCTGTTTATCAAAACTTAGTTTGTCAAAACCAAGAAATTAACATTGGTATAATACAATTAACTGAACTATAGGTTTTATTTGGAGTTCACAGTTTTCCACTAATGTCCTTTTTCTGTTCCTGCCTGAAATGTAAGCTACCACATTGCATATAGTCATTGTGTTTCCTTAGTCTGTTAACAGTTTCTCAGTCTTGTTTTCCTAGATCTTGACGTTTTTGAAGAGTACTGGTCAGATATTTTGTAGAATGTTTCTCTGTTCGGGTGTATCTGATATCTTCTCGTGATTTTATTGGGACTGTGATTTTCTGGGGAGGAATACCACCGGAGGTGAGGTGCCCTTCTCCTTACATCACATCAGGGGTACATGATACCAACAGAACAACACTGATGATAATAACCTTGATCACTTGGTTGAGATGGTATCTGGTGGGTTTCTTTCTCTATTCGAGAGTTATATTTTTCTATTCCATGGGCTATTCTTTGCAAGTGAGTTGCTAAGTCCAGCCCTTGTTCAAAGAGGAGAGGAATTAAGCTCCTCTTCCTAGACAGGGGTATCCACGTGGAATTCTAATGGAAGAGAGATTTGTCCCGTCTCCCTCATTCAGTCATTTTTCAGTATAGGATTATGGATATATATTTTATTTTTGTGTATTATAATTAAATACTATAATTGTTTGTTTTCTTGCTCAGGTTGTTTCAGCTTTGGCCATTGGGAGCTATGGTATTTTGACATGACCCCACTTTTCCTCCTTAGCCTTCCTTACTTTCTATAAATATACTCTAGGCTCATCTTGTATTTTCTCTGCCCCAACCCTAGAATCATACATGTCTCTAGAGCTCTGTTGCTTTTTTATTTTTAAACATGCTTTTTTAAAAAAATAAATTTATTTATTTATTTGGCTGCATTGGGTCTTCGTTGCTTTGCACAGACTTTCTCTAGTTGTAGCGAGCGGGAGCTACTCTGGTGCGCAAGCTTCTTATTGCGGTGGCTTCTCTCGTTGTGGAGCACAGACACTAAGCATGTGGGCTTCAGTAGTTGCGGCATGCGGCCTCAGTAGTTCTGGCTCATGGGCTCTAGAGCGCAGGCTCAGTAGTTGTGGCACATGGGATTAGTTGCTCTGTGGCATGTGAGATCTTCCCAGACCAGGGCTCAAACCTGTGTCCCCTGCATTGGCAGGCAGATTCTTAACCACTGCGTAACCAGGGAAGTCCCTAGAGCCCTGTTGCTTTAGTTGGAGAATGGTATTTAGAATCCAAGATTTGATTTTGGATGTACTTGTTGAACGTATATTAACACATGTAAATACACATACCTATAATTATTTCTGTATCTGTATATATTTAAAATAAATCTGAGTTCATACTGACATCTCCTACTCCCAAACTAGCCCTACAGGATTCATTACAGCCTTCTCCCTTGGCTTATTTGTAACTTCTTTCTCTGTCAGTGACAAACCTAACTCCCATTATCTACAATTTATTTACTTATTTTTTCAACCCTATTACATAAAGTAGTTTTAGAATTGCTAAACCCGGTATCCTTGTGAGAAATTTACCTACGAGTACAGTGCTTATGTATATTTCTTTTTTTTCTATTTCTGTTGTTAGCCTTACAGTATTTAGTCAAAACACCATTTTCTAAGATTACTTAAGGCAGCACCTTTTAACCCCAACAAAACTTTTTTAATGACTATTTTGTAATAGACATCAAAGAGAGCAGCGTTCTGACTACAAGCTATAGCTCACCATCAAAAACAAGGCAATGAGGCTTTCCTGGTGGCACAGTGGTTGAGAATCTGCCTGCCAATGCAGGGGACACAGGTTCGATCCCTGGTCCAGGAAGATCCTACATGCCATGGAGCAACTAAGCCCATGCGCCACAACTACTGAGCCTATGCTCTAGAGCCAGCGAGCCACAACTACTGAGCCTGCGTGCTGCAACTACTGAAGCCCATATGCCTAGAGCCCATGCTCCACAAGAGAAGCCACCACAGTAAGAAGCCATGCACCACAACGAAGAGTAGCCCCTGCTTGCTGCAACTAGAGAAAGCCCGTGTGCAGCAATGAAGACCCAACACAGCCAAAAATAAATAAATAAATAAAATAATTTTTTAAGAGTTGTTATTAAAAAAAAGGGAAATGTTTCAAAAACATAATGTATAAAATTTTACAGTAAAAATATATACATTTAACCTGTTTCTAACTAAAATTGTTCTGTCCTTTCTGTCTCAGCTGATTGTTCAACAAAGCTGACTCTAGTATCTTTTCACTGCTTTTGCTGATTTTCTAGCTTTTTTAAATGTTAAATTTAGAAGTTGAGATTACTGAAATAGAATCAGAATGTCTGTTGGTGATATTCGTCTTCTGATATTTTGAGTAGGCCTTAAAAATGAAGTGGTGCTTGAGGATTGTTAGAAGTAAATGGGAGCAAGGTAAGGAAAGAGTCTTAATTATCTTTTCAAGGAAAATTAAAGGAAAAAAAATTTTTTGAGATGTTGGGGATAGGAGTTTATTAATTAATTTATCTATTTTTGGCTGTGTTGGGTCTTCGTTTCTGTGCGAGGGCTTTCTCTAGTTGTGGCAAACAGGGGCCACTCTTCACGGTGCGCGGGCCTCTCACTATTGCGGCCTCTCTTGTTGCAGAGCACAGGCTCCAGATGCGCAGGCTCAGTAGTTGTGGCTCACGTGGGATCCTCCCAGACCAGGGCTCGAACCCGTATCCCCTGCATTAGCAGGCAGATTCTCAACCACTGTGCCACCAGGGAAGCCCTAAAGGAAATTATTAAAAGGAAATTATTCTCTTTGTTTAAATACTGAAACACCTTAATTATTTGTGCTAAAAGCCAAAATACGAGAGTTGCTGGTAACCACCATAACACCTTATACGATCCATATTGAATGCACTGGCTTTTCTTTAGGCCCCAATACTTTATCTGCATACAATGACACGAGATCAAAGTTTAAACTTCTCTAGCCTACCAATCTACTGAAAGTTTAGGGGAAAGAGTCCTTATGACTGAAGGGAAATAAATTTGGGAGGAATTTATCATGTAAACTCACACATGCAGTAAATTTATTGACCCAGCAGTGAGTGGAGATATAAAGATTAATAATACAAACTTGCCATTGAAGTGTGAGCAATATTTTTAAGGAGGCAAATGAAGCTAATTTTCAACTGTATTCTGAAGGGCAGAGGGTTTTTCTGACTTTTAGGTTTAATAAGAATTGAGAAGGGTCTCGAATTAAAATTGCTTATATGTTACATCGTACACTTTTTTTTATAAACCACCGTTCCCATTTTTAGGACTGGCTGGCTATTTCACCTTTTTATCAAAATGAGGTTTAGAGGAAAAGTGCATAGCCCACTGGCTGAATTTTCCTCATCTTTTTGACATCATTTTTGTGCTAAAATTTGTACTTTGTATTTTATTTTGAAATATGTTCTTTACCTTACATAAAGTTGTAGGAGGTATCCCTTGAGTGAGTGAGAGTGTATGTGTGTGTGTTTCCAAGTAACATCTTTTGTATTCTGAACTCATTAAATCTGGCCCATGCTGAGCATTCAGAATTTGTGCTCGCCATGATTGAAAATCAGTCAGAGTCTACCAGGTTCATTAACAAGATCTGTTCTCTGTAGTCTGGAATTTCAAAGAAATTTTTTTTATTATTAAGATGTAGAATTGGCAGAAGAATAAAAATGAGTGAGGGATCAAAAATAAATCTCACAGTTTTAACTTTTTGTTAATCTTTTAAGCCATCAAAAACTACTTTTAAAAAAATCTTAAAACTGATCCAGAAAATTTAACTCCTTAGCTACCACTAGAATGGAGGAAATTTGGTTTGAAAACAGTTTTTTCCTTTTTTCTATTTTGTAACTTCTGTTTATAGTCTGGTCTTCATGTTGTCACAGGTGAAAATGATTTCAGGATACTAATCAAATGAGAATGTACTTCTGCTTTGCTAAACTAAGGTGCTGAGGAAGGTATTAGAGAGAATGGAACCTAAGTATGTGAATGTTTTGATCAGCAGTGGTACATGTGGGTTTTATTTTATTTCATTTTTAATTTAATCTGAAGTTGTCTTTTAATAATTACAGTTTAACTTATTTACACTTAATTTATAATTCATTTGGACTTAATTTCTAACATCTTATTTTACCATGGTTTTATTTAGCTTTCATTTCTTGTTTCCTACCTTTAAGGAGATTGTTTTCTACATTTCTTTTTTTCCCTCTATTTTTTTAGAATTTATGCATTCCATTAAAGAAAGAACATTTTTAGTGGCTACCTTTTCATTTTTAACATGTGTACTGGGTTGAATTGCTTTCTCAAAAGATACATCCACCCAGGACCTAGGAGTGTGACCTTATTTGGGATAAGGGTTGCAGATATAACTTAGGATCTTGAGATGATATCATCCTGGATTAGAATGGGCTCTAAATCCAATGAATAGTGTCCTTATAAGAGACAGAAAAGGAGAACGCATGGAGGGAGACATGGGGAGAAGGCCGTGTCAGACAGAGCTGCACAGAGTGGAAGGCTCTTTGAAGATGAGGGCAGAGATTGGAGTGATGTAGCTACAAGTTAAGGAATGCCAAAGGTTGTTGGCAGCCACCAAAAGCTGGGAGGGAGGCATGGGCCAGATTCTTTCTCAGAGCCTCCAGAAGGAACTAACCCTGTTGACACTTTGTTTTTGTGGGTTTTTAAAAAAATTATTTATTTTTGGCTGCATTGGGTCTTTGTTGCTGTGTGTGGGCTTTCTCTAGTTGCAGCGAGCGGGAGCTACTCTTCGTTGTGGTGCGTGAGCTTCTCATTGCGGTGGCTTCTCGTTGCGGAGCACAGGCTCTAGGTGTGCAGGCTTCAGTAGTTGTGGCATGTGGGCTTCAGTAGTTGTGGCGCATGGGCTTAGTTGCTCTGTGGCATGTGAGATCTTCCCGGACCAAGGCTCAAACCTGTGTCCCCTGCATTGGCAGGCTGATTCTTTACCACTGCGCCACCAGGGAAGTCCCTATATTTTTATTTTTAGAAGTTCTATTTTGTTCACGATTTCCTATTCCTTTTTCAATTTCCACCTATCTCATCATTTTAAACATTTCTACTTTATCATCCCTTGTAGTTGTACTATCTCGAGTTCCTGGCATGCCAGTCCCCCTGTGCTGCTCTCTTCTGGATGGCTCCTTTCCTCCCAGAGGTTATAATTTTATTTCTGTAGCTGTCCTCAGCATGTGGTATTTCTTCAGGTGGAAGACCTGTGTGTCCAAGGCTTTGGGAATATCCCCATAGAGCAACCAGGACCCCAGGGGTTCCAGAATATCAAATTTTCAACTTGGGCATTCCATATGAAGAGGATGAAGTTAGTTTGGATTCTACGTAGGCATACCTCTTTATATTGTGCTTCAATTTATTGCACTTGGTGGATATTGTGTTTTTTCAGAAATTGAAGGTTTGTGGCAACCCTGTATTGTCAGATGACAGTTTACATTATTTAGCAATACAGTATTTTAAAGTTAAGGTATGTACCTTTTTTTAGACACAATGCTTTTGCACACTTAATAGACTATAGTATAGTGTAAACATAACTTTTATATGCCTTGGGAGCCAAAGCATTCCTGTGACTCACTTTATTGTGATGTTTGCTCTAATTGCGGTGATCGGGAACTGAACCTGAAATATTTTCAAAGTGTGCCTGTACACAGAATGCAGGTTTACAGTTCCAGTTTCTCATGAAAGCATATTCTTTTTTACAAAATCCATAGTGATAGACAGCAAAGTCTCCTCGCTGCCTAACTGGCTAAAAGGCTATGGTTTTCTTGGCCCCTTAACTCAAGGATAGTGTTTCCTGGGTTCCTTACATTCTATGTAGAATTCAGTTCCAGCTTCCTGTCTAGCTGGGACTCAAGGAGATGTCTTCTGTGGGTGCTAAGCCCTCGCTCCTTAACCGTTACACATCCCTACCCCCATCAGTGTTGGCATTAGCATGGCTTTGAATTCCCCTCTTCATTTCTGAAATGTAAGCACTCTCCTTTCTTCTCAGCTCAACTATGTATTAAAAAAGATGGGGGAGTTATATTTATCTGCCATTTCCAAGTGTTTGGAATGAGAGAGTAGTCTGCACTAAGCTGGTCCACCCATCTCATTCCACAGTCTGCTGGGTCACAAGTACCAGAGTTATTAAGGGATTTTCAGTTTTATAAATTAAAGTCGAATCAAGGTTATTAAGGTTATTCTTATATTGATATTCTCCCTAGAAATCAATTACACTTAGTTAATGGATCAGGAAAGCATAGAAGTATAATTGTGACCTTGGGCATGTCCATGGAATTGGTTCTGAATGTGAATATTGTTTTTCCTCTGCCACAATAGAAAACAAAGTTGCTTAGAGCAGCCTGTAATGAGGCCAAGACTTGGGGCTGAAAACCTTAGAGCCACAGAGCGATCTTCATTTTGTAGTCACAGACTGTAGACTTAGCTGAAGTAAACCCTGCTGCAATTTCCACGGCAAAAAGGAGGATGAGAGTTTGTATAATGCATTTCCTCTAATTTACTAGAAAAATTCATTCATGGGTTATTTTGGGGATACAAAGTACATCTTATATTTTTATTTACATGTATGTGAAGCATTTAGTGTTTAATGGCCCTTTAAGACAATGTAGTATGCCTCTAGCAATGAACTAGTATCTCAAGATATCTAAAAGAACAAATGTGTATTTAATGTGTCTTTTCATCATAAGCATTCCATTAATATATGCTATATATTGACCCTCAAGACACTCCATTTAATATACACATATATAAATTTAAATATATACTTACATATGTGTGTTTGTGTATATATATATATATATGTATATATATATATATATATATAAACATACACACACAGAAAGAGAGAAGAGAGAGAAAGATCCTTCCCAAGACACGATTTAATATATAGCTAAATAGTAATGAGCTTTGGGCTTCCCTGGTGGTGCAGTGGTTAAGAATCCACCTGCCAATGCAGGGGACACGGGTTCGAGCCCTGGTCCGGGAAGATGCCACATGCCATGGAGCAACTAAACCCGTGTGCCACAACTACTGAACCTGCGCTCTAGAGCCCACAAGCCACAACTACTGAAGCCCATACGCCTAGAGCCTGTGCTCCGCAACAAGAGAAGCCACCGCAATGAGAAGCCCGTGCACCTCAGTGAAGAGTAGCCCCCACTCGCCAAAACTAGAGAAAGCCTGCACACAGCAACGAAGACCCAACACAGCCAAAAATAAACATAAATAAAATAATAATAAAATAAATTAAAACAAAAATAGTAATGTGCTTTGTTGGATTGTGGCAATGGCATAACAGTATATTTGTTGCAGTGCTTGCTTGTGTTCAAGTTAAGGAGTGGCTTATTTAGTTATAATGGGAATACTGTTTTTAGTCATAGAAAATGACAGCCATTCAAATGGCAGGTGTCTGAGTACAAATTGGGTCCATCAGATGGGAACACACTTTAAATAATTGTGACCACATTTGTTTTGCTTGGTAGTTTCCTAGTTACCCAGGACAGAACTGCAGACACAGGGAAGAGGTGGTAAATTACCCTGATTATCAAACAGCTGAGAAAATAGTTTGGCTCTGGTGTTGAGAAACTTGTTTAGAAAATAAATCAAAGCTCATTGGAGCTTTTTTACTACATTGAATTCATTCAAAATACCTTCTTTGTAACAGACAATTACAGTGTTAAAGGATTAAGTATTAATTATGGATGTGTTCAGTTTCCTTAGGTAACTACTGAATACTGCCTTTTCAAGAAAGGTAAAATTCCATGTGATTGTATTTATTCATTCACTTAGATTCAACAAATCAATGGCAGTGATGAGCAGAACACAAAATTAAAAACTAATAAATAATTTATTGGGGGTAAAGATTAATATATTACTTGACACATGGGTCTCTATTACTAGCTTTGTGACCTTGAGCTAGTTAACTTTTCTAAGCTTCAGTTCCGTGGTTAATGAAGATTAATAATGCCTGCCTCGCGAGGTTTTTCTGAGAAGTAAATAAAGCATTTAAAGTGCTAAGTAGAACACCTGGCACATAATAATTTCTTAATAAATGTAGTAGCTATTAATATTATTTGGTGGAAAAGTAGATAATAAAATAAATGCTGGATTTATTTGGATTTTAATCTTTGAACAAACTTAATAGGTACAATGAGCTTATTTTATACTTGGTCAAAAATGTAAATTTTTTTTATTTTCCGAAATCCAGAATATAAAACTGAAGAGTGCAGCTGGTATTCAAGACTAATAATTTGTACTTTCTTAAGAGATGAACTTAGAAGGTAGTAGTAGGAGGGGAGAGCCTAGAATTAGAAAAGCTTCATTCTTTTTTTTTAACATTTTTTGGCTGCACCGCACTGGATGCAGGTCTTAAGTTCCCCGACCAGGGATGAAACCCGCGCCCTCGGCAGTGGAGGCATAGAATCTTAACCACTGGACTGTCAGGGAAGTCCCCAAAAAGCTTCATTCTTAATTTTGAATCGTGAATTGCAAGGCTGTGAGACCTAATACATTAAAATTCTGTAATATCTTTTTAAACAAGCCTGCAGTAGCAGGCCCTGGAATGAGAAATGTGCTCGACTTTTCGAAAGCTTTAGTTTGAAGGGTCACAATTGTATTGTCTTTCAAATGTGGAGAACTGATTTCTAATTCTGCGTCTAAGAGAAAATTGGCCATATTTTCACTATTATGAGCAAATTCCTAATGCCCAAAGGGGATTATGTTCTGTCTTTTATTGCCTGTGGGAGGGGTGTTGCTAAGAAACAGAATTCCTGATACATTCTGAGGAAAGCAGCATGTCATTTTAGTGATGCACTGAGAATAAAACACACTGAAGGCAATGTATTTTCAAAATCTAAAGCTGTTACTATCCAAAGAAGACTGTTTATCTCTAGTTGATTAGGTGTAACTAATCTGCTTATGTGAGGCTCAGAAAACAAACCTTAAAAGCCTGTATATTGATGCTCTAAAAGTATGTATGGCCTGCCACGTCATTCTTTTATGAGTGTTTGAAGGACAGAAGGAAATGACCTACAGAGTTTGAAGGCTGGAAGGAAGCAAGCACGCACTGAGGACTTCCATACAAGCCCTGGGCTGGGCTCTGTCACAGTCATACCTTGCTGATGATCCATGATGACCTGTCAAGCAGGAGGCATAATTTCCACTTTACAGATAAGGGAATAAGTTCATCTGAAACTCGACCAGCTGAGTGTCAGTACTCATAACTTCAGACCTATGTTTTCTCACTCCGAGTGCAGAATTCTTGCCACAATACTTACCATCTATTGGCTTCCATTTTTAGAGACTAAAGTAGGGTCAGGGTTAGACTACAACTGCAAACGAGATTGGGGAAATTCTATGATTCAAGACCCAGGCCTAGATACTCTGGAAGGCCTAGATTTCTGGTTACCTTCGGCTGCTGAAGAACAGGTGCTTCCTCATCATTTTTCATCCTCTGAGTTACTGTACCCTCAAGTGAATATGAATTCTCACCAGAGATCTTTAAGGTACACAGACCAGGGAAGTACTGACAGCCTTTCAGTGACAGTGTGATCTGATACAATGTAGGGATCTCTAGGGGCCCTTCCAATTCTGTTTCTCTTATACCACCACATTTTCAGACATTTATTCTCACCTTTTTGGCATTCAGTGCACTCAGGCACTCTCAGCTTTTCGTAAGCGTTCTCTGTTACGTTAACTGGGATCATAAATAGCTCATGGGAATAATCATTATATTCAGAAGCAGGAGAATTCATTCATCCAACAGGTATTGATGGAGAGCATACTGTGGTAGGCAGTGTCATAGGAGCTGGGAATCAGCAATAAAGACAAAGTTCCTATTCTCACGGAGCTTATCTTCCAGTGGAAGAGAGACGTATATAAAATAATTTCAGATATTAATATGTGCTCTGCAGGAAAAAAAAATAAGAGCAATGTAGAGGGATGAAGAGTGAGTATGAATGAGACTGAGGCGATGGTTTAGAAAGGAAAGTCACTGCAGGCCCCTACAAGGGTCTGCCGTTTGCACTGAGTCCTGAGGGCTAGGAAGGAGGGAGCTGTACCACCACCAGGAGACAGGGTGTTCAAGACAGAGATGACAGCAGATGTGAGGTCCTGAGATGGGCTCTAGCTTGGTTACTTAAGGACTGGCAGAGCCATAGCAACGGAGTGGGAGAGGCTGACAGGTGCATTATGTCAGGTCTGGGTGGTCGTGTGGAGGAGTTTAGGTTTTCTTTTGGGTGTGATGGGAAGCCATTAGAGAGTTCTGACCTCAAATTGACATGCTATATGTTATTGAAAGATAGCTCTAGCTGCTGTCTGGACAGTCAGCTGTTTGAGTGGAAGCTGGGAAACCTTTCAGAGGCTCTTGCTATAGTCCGGATGAAAGACGGTGGTGGCGGGGGCTAGAGTGCTAATGATGGGACTAGGAGTGGAAGGGTACAGGCTCATGCTTAGAGGTGGTACTTAAACGTTTGCTGATGGACTGAATACTGAGTATGAGGGGAAGGAGTCAGGGCCTCCATAAGCAGATGCTTGGCAACTTGTCACTTTCTTAACAGTTGTCAGACAGAACTCCCAGTCATTTTTGCCACTCCCTGAAACACAGCAGCAGTGACTGACAGTATACATTGCACCTGTGAGTGATGTTAGGCTTTTTCCATCTGAAGCTTTAAAAATTTTTTTTAATTCTTCGTTTTAATTTTTCTCAAAAAGAGAAGAGCAAATATTCCCTTCGCTGTCAGAATCTTAAGAAAGACACATGCACACAAATCCAGACACACACAAACACACACACACCACTATCCCCCAAATGATATTTGAATTTTCCTACTTTTGAATACAATACACGGGCTTTTGAAAATAGCTGTCGGAATCTTTAAAAGGAAAGAAACCCAAAGGCATAAATAAATGAACTCTACAAATGACTTTGGTTCACATAGAACGTAAAAATAAAATCCACAATGAAAAAGCCAGTTTTAAAGACGTTGGCTTGTTTAGAGACTCATGGGAGGAAATGTTAAGGCAGTTTAACCATCCATGATTGGAGTACGTTTTTTCCTGCCCAAGATAACAGTGGAGCAAAAGTGCAAAAACAATGTAACAGGTATTCAGTTTATGGGTGTCCAAGGAGTGCAGGGGATTAATACATCTGAGTCATAAAACAGAAAAAGTGAAGCACAAAGTGGTATATGTACTGTGAGAAGTGGATCAAAAGAATTTGTTAGCTCGTGGGAAAAGGGAGACAGTACCTTCAGTGGAACATAGGATATTCCCTCTGGTGCAACTTCAAGACAATCACCAGGTAAAGTAGCTGTCCTTGATTGCTAAGCCAGTGCATGGAGAAAGAGACTTCTCCTAATATATTAGTATTAAATAATGTATTAAATCAGTCACTGTCATCAAATTAATACTGAGAAGTACATGACCAAGATGAAAACAACTTCCATCAGTAAGTCACTTGGTAATCTAGGATGGACCTTTATCCGTCCCTCCCCCATCCAAACCCCACACCTAGCCCCCAACATCATCCATTCTTATACATTTTTTGAAGTCCCATAGTCAATGTATGTTGCCTTTTTTGTCTTCAGAAGGGTTCACAATTCATTAAAATGCCACTCTTTCCTTTGTGACTTTCTCTCAGGACAAATGGTAGAAGTCCAGATTGAACACAAGGCACAGATCAAGCCAGGGTGATCAGGCTTACGAGTCTGACCTGACAGAGGCCTGAGCAGGGATTGGCCCAGCACTCAACACAAGGAGAATGATGAGGGTGAGTTGGGGAAGATGGGAGAAAAAGAGGGTGTTTCATTTTCTTCTTTTTCTCTACTTTTCTTTTTTTTTAGCACCTTCAACATGGTGTCATTCTGCACAATAAATCTGTTGCTTCCTTGTTTGAAATAAAGAAAGACAATTTAAGAAAGATATTCACAGAAATACAGAAGGATAATAAAGCCACTGACGAGAAAGGCAATTTATAAATGACATGAAAGACAGGAGAAGTAGAATGATCACTAACTTATGTAAGCAAGTTCATGTAGAAGAGGTGTTGTGGCTGTAGTAGGGCAGTGTGCGCTTTAATTTGCCATCGGTAAGGTATCAGTAAAGAAGGAGCAATGCACCAGATGGGATAAAAAAAAAAAAAAAAAAGGTCAAATGCCATCACAGAGACTGAATATCTTCCAGCACTGAGTCACGGTTGGAGGAGGGTCTTCTGGAGATAAACTAGTCAACTTACTTGCTTTTCAATCCATCATCTTAAACAGTATTTGTTATTACCCTAAATTAAGAGAGGGATCCCAGCTCCTCAGGCCTTATGTTTCATGAAGGGTCTTCTGCTAGCAAGTCCTTCTCTCCATCCCTTACTCCCAAGGAGAAGTCGTATCTGGTTGTAGAGCTTGTGGCTCAGCCTGGGGAGGGGGGGGCGGGTTTCTCTCCCTGGCTAACCTGCCCTTAAGACAGTGCCTTCTCCTTTCACTCCTGCCCCCATGCAGTCTGCACACCTGGGTCAGACCCGGAACCTACCTTCTATGTGCACTTTTCGAGACCTTTGTCTCTTTGTCCTTGCTGTCAGGGTTCAATCGGTTACAAGGCTGATTCAATCAGTTATGGTGCTGATTGGGTAAGTTTTGGGTAGTCTAGAGGCCCAGTGTCTTCTGCAGGTGGGTCTTAAGATCCAGACCCAGGAAGCAAGTGGTACACATTCCATCCAGAGGTCAACTTGATTCAAGGCAAGCCCAAGTGCCGTGGAGAAATCATAGCAGTATTAGGGAGTGGAAGGTCGGGGAGAAAAGGAGATAGACAGGGTAGTTAGGGAAGACCCCTCTGAGGAGGTGAGGTTTAAGCCGACACATGAATAATGGGAAGGAGAAAGCCATTGTGAAGATTTGGGGACAGTTTTGGGGGCAGAGGGCACAGCAAATGTAAAGTCCTTGATGGGGAATTAGCTTGGGTGTTCCAGGAATAGCAGAAAGGCCAGCGTGGGAAAGTGGTAGGACATAAGGTCAGAGAGAGGGGCAAAGGAATGTGTCATGCCTTTGAGGCCCTGATTAGGGGTTTGGTTTTATTCTGAGCAAGTTGGAAACCATGGGAGGGTATTGAGTACAGAAGGGATGTTGTTAGGTTCATGTTTTGAAAATGGCACTGACAGCTTTTGAAGAATTGGAGGTTTCTGCTTTTTCTTTTTCTTGTCCCCCCACCTCCCCCCACCTCCCTCCTCCAGCAAAGAAGAGGAACCCCTAAGTTTTAGGGATGTTCGTACATATAGACTCTCATCGTATGTAACCTGGTTTGAAAAGAAGTGTTTCCGTTATAGGTGTGTCTTGATGTAAAGATTTGTTCATATTTTTGTGAATTCAATACTATGTACCACTGTATTATAGTAACTTTTATAAAGCAAACCATAAAAAAAAAAAAGAAAGAAGAGATGGAGGGGAGCTAGGATGGAGGCAGAGAGGTGGTGAAGATGATGATAAGTGGACAGATTTGGGATATTTTTTGGATATAACTGATAAGTCTTCCTAAAGTTTTGAATATTGGATATAAAGAAATAAGAGAGAATCAAGGATGCCTCCTCGGTATTGAGCTTGAGCAACTGAGTGTATGGTGGTGCCATTAATTAAGATGGGTGAGTGGAGGGAGAGAGTGGGAGTAGAGGGCAGAGTTCTGTTTGGGATATGTTACATTTGAGATCTTACTGGGCATCCAAGAAGAAATGTGAAGTGTAGTCCAATCTGCAACTCTGGGGAGAGGTTGGGGCTGGAATATAAAGCCATCAGTGTAGAGATGATGATATTTAAAGTCATGGGTCTGGCTGATCTCACCTATGGGGAGATTCAGATAGGGAAGATTATTGAGGACTGAATGTTGGAATGCTTCCAGTATTTAGTTTGGACAGTGGAAGCTGAGTCAGCAAAGGAGACAGAAAACAGTTGTATTAGTTAGGGTTCTCCAGAGAAACAGAACCAATAGGATGTGAATATATAGAGAAAGAAACTTATTATAAGGAATTGGCTCATACAAGTATAAATGTTAGCAAATCCAAATTTGCAGTATGGGCCAGCTGATTCAAGACTGGGGAGAGCTGATGGTGCAGATGAAGTCCAAAGGTAGTCTGCTGGAGAATTCTCTTTCACTTGAAAGAGAGTCAATCTTTTTGTTCTATTCAGTCCTTCAGCTGATTGGATGAGGCCCACCCACATTAGGGAGAGCAATCTGCTTTACTGATTAAAATGTTAATCTAGTCTAATGTTAAGTCTATTGATTTAAATGTTAATTTCACCCCAAAACACCCTCATAGAAATACACAGACCAAATGTCTAAGCATCCTGTGCCCTAGTCAAGTTGATACGTGTAGTTAACCATGACAGTGCCAGTTGGCTTCTTGGCTCTTAATACTTAACACTTTCTCTCATGCATATGCATATGAGCTGAACAGAAGTGGCAAAGAAAAATGGCACATTTGAGTCCACTTTTCAGCAAGAAGCATAGGACCCTGGAAGAGACCTTAAAGGCTGGCTAAGACAACTTTCCATCCAATGTAGATTTTTCTGTCTCTGCTTAAACATTTCCAGTGCTAGGTTGCACTGTAAGAATGCAGAACTGCCACACCACCTCTGCCAAGGACTGTGTCAATTCTGGAGCTTTGCAGAGTTTGGAGAGCTTTATCAGTCCTGGAATACAAGGCTTTTTCTCCCCAGGGCACAGACATGCCACCCAGGTAGTTGGGTGAGGATGGATTCAAGTACTGTTTATCTGAAACCACTTACCAGGCACTCAAGCCTTACTGCTAAATCTGCCAGCCTGCTTCAAAATGGTGAACTTGCTCCCAGACACCTCTCTGACTCCACAAGCTGTCTTCTGTCAAAGCCTGAAGGCTGCCAGCCCTGTCTGTATAGGTTTGAGCCAACTATGGACATGCTTCTTTTTTTTTCCTAGGCCTATGTTTAGGTCAGTAGAGGTAAATACATATGAAGAAAGAGGGGTGTGGTCCAACTCCAAATACCTGTGCAAATGTTAGCTCCATTCTGACTGGAGATCCTTTAGTTGGCAAGACCAGACATTGGTTCTGATTTTGTTCCCTGGTGACACATTCCCTTTTTAAAGCCAGTAAACTCGGATTTGCCCTAATACTAACTCCATCTTTATAAAAATGTAAGTTGTAACCTAGGCAGTGATGAACAAGACTATTTCCTTGTAAACGAAGCCCCTGAATGTAAACCACATTTCCAGAGGCTGCCACAGACCCACCGTTTCCAGTGCCAGTGGAGAAACAGGCCTCAGAACTGTGTAGACACCACTCTGCTAAGAATCTTTGATTGGAAGATTGACCACAAGCCTAGGAGAGAATAGTCATGTAATCCAAAGAACGAGGATTAGTACAGGGTTTGGTCCAACCCCTTTATTTATTTATTTTAAAAAATGTATTTATTTTCTGTATTATTTTTGGCTGCATCGATCTCAGTTGCGGCATGCAGGGTCTTCGTTGAGGCATGCGGGATCTTTCTTTGCGGCATGGGCTCTTCGTTGTGGCACGTGGGATCCAGGGTGTGTGGGCTCTGTAGTTTGTGGCACGTGGGTCCTCTCGTTGAGGCGTGCCAGCTCAGTAGTTGTGGCGTGCGGGCTTAGTCGCCCCGCAGCATGTGAGATCTTAGTTCCCCAGTCAGGGATTGGACCTGCATCCCCTGCATTGGAAGGTGGATTCTTTACCCCTGGTCCACCAGGGAAGTCCCTTGGTCGAACCTCTTTAAAGTCTTGCTTTCTACTTTAATAAATGAAAGCACTTAGTAGAAAAACTAGTTCTGGAGGGCTCTGACATTCAGAGCACTGCTAGGCAATCTTTTTAGCCTGCTGTTTGCAAACACTAGGACATAACGCGAAGGTGGAATGTTTGTGTCCCCCCTACATTCATGTATGTTGAAACCTAATCCCCAGTGTGACGGTATTAGGAGGTGAGGCCTTTGGGAGGCAGTTAGGTCATAAGTCAGAGCCCTCATGAATGGGGTTGGTGCCCTTATAAAAGAGACTTCAGAGAGCTCCCTCATCACTTCCACTGTGGAGGACATAGTGAGAACATGAGAACAGTCTTTGTGCCAGGAAGCAGGCCCTCACTAGACACTGAATCTGCCAGTGCCTTGATCTTGGGCTTCCAGCCTCTAGAACAGTGAGAAATAATTTCTGTTGTTTATAAGCACTCAGGTCTGTGGTATTTTGTTATAGCAGCCTAAAGAGACTGAGACATATAACATCTTTTATCTTTTTGTTTCCTTGGAAAATTCAGTGGCCGTGACTTTTTTGACGTGTTTTTAATCCTGAAGAGGACTTGGTACACAAATATGCACCAATGATACTTTTGGTTAGTGGGTTTTATTAAGGAATTTCGGACACCACTGAACTGAGGTCTGGCAAACAGGAACCACTCTGGATGTGAGTCCTTGTTTTCTTCCCTACAATGCAATGTTTACCCTTCAAATCCTCCCCAACCCCACCTCTCCTCACAAGGTAACAACTTTGTGCATCCAAGAATTACATGTGCACATCAGCATTCACACCTCTGTCCTCAAAAAATGAACAGTTTCTCTTAACATAAATATTTCTAAGAACACTTATGCCTTTTGTAGTGTTTGTAATGACATCATTGGTTATTAAATTTCGTTGATTCAATTGTGAACCTGAGAAAAGGATATCTCAAACATCTTTTTAGGCTCATATGTCTTAAATACAGTTCTGTGCTTAATGAACTATAAATATTTAATGAAGGGGTAAAAATAATAAATGCGTTATAAAGAGATTCCTGTGTACTAATATCTTTGGAGAGTAAATTGCTCTCTTTTTATAAAAGGATTATATATACATAGTACATACAGTTGGCCTTCTGTGTCCACAGGTTCACATCCACAGAGTCAACCAGCTGGGAATAGAAACTATTCATAAAAAAATTCCATAAATTTCCAAAAAGCAGCACTTTGTACATAGTTGCCAGGGTGTTGTACCCTGGCAACTATGTACATAGCATTTACATTGTATTACTTATTATAAGTAATCTAGAGATGATTTAAAGTGTACACAGGTGGATGTGCATAGGTTATATGCAAATACTATGCCATTTAACACAGTGTAAGGGACTTTATCTGTGGATTTTGGTATCCAAGGGTGTTCTGGAACCAATTCCCCAAAGATACTGAGGGACAGCTGTACATATTTTTGAAATTTTGAAAAGAATGACTGTCATTACAATTCTGCTGTCCAGAAGCAACAATTACTGAAATTTTAGTGTGTTTACTTTGGTCTCTGGCTAGTGGAACTATCACATCAAACAACTTCCATTGTAAGTCAAACTTTCCTTGTATAATTGTACTGTTTCCAGCTTTTCTCTCACAGTAGTGATCTATTAATAGGTAAAAAGAAGCTAATGTGATTTCTGTGGTTTATTTCGTTTAGAGAGAATCCTCCATGTTCAGGGGCAAGTTGCTTAATTGACATGGCTGTTCAGATCTGAGAGGCATGTGCAGTGCTTAGAAGAAGCAACTCCCAACCCCTCCCTATTGAACTGCAGAGTTTCAAGATATGTCTACAAGTACAAAAAATGACTTGAGGCGATTATTCAAATTTTAAGGGTTTTTTTGGGGGGGAGTGTTGTTAGTTTGTTTCTTACCGTTTACCTTAATGATTAGGCAGAGTTGTTTTTTTTTTTTTTTTTTTTTTTTTTTTTTTTTTGCGGTATGCGGGCCTCTCACTGTTGTGGCCTCTCCCATTGCGGAGCACAGGCTCCGGACGCACAGGCTCAGCGGCCATGGCTCATGGGCTTAGTTGCTCCGTGGCATGTGGGATCTTCCCGGACCAGGGCACGAACCCGTGTCTCCTGCATCAGCAGGCGGATTCTCAACCACTGCGCCACCAGGGAAGCCCGGCAGAGTTGTTTTGAGATCTGAGTTATCGGGGTAGTCATCCCAGTTCTTCAGTTTTCTACTATGTGGCTTTCACTAACAAGTTGAAATGTTTCCGTGGTGTCAACCCTCTAGGCAACCTTCGGAGATGCTACTTTTCTTCTAAAATATGTGGTTATGACACAGATCCTGAGGCCAGAGCTTCCTTGTCCTCTGGAATGTCTGAATGGGTGTGTAGATAAAGGTAAAGAGCTTTGGGCCTCAGGATTCTCATGGAAGATGCTATAAACCGGTTTACTCAGCACCCATTCCAGCACCCTTCTCTCTTGACTTCCTGTTCAAAGGGGTGGAGAGCTGAACATTCCTTTCTCCACCGCCCTTGCCCTGAGGGCTCTGCATCAGCTAAATCCATGGATCTGTGTGAGACTAGGAGTATGTGCAAACAGCAAGGCAGTGGCTAGGACTGGGAGTGGGATGGGACACAGTTCTTTTGATAGGCATTGTACTAGAGGCATCTATTCTTTGGGGGCAGCTGAGGCAGAGTTTTTGGCATTCAGCCCCTGCTGATGTAGATGCAGTGCAATAGACGGTAGGGGGTGTCCAGGTCTGCCAACACAGTCACATGGTATGGGGTGGCTTTTTTCTAGTGCTTAGTTCTCTGGTCCTCCCAGATTCCATAAACTGCTAGGATCTTTTCTGTAATCCCTTTGCATACCCTAAATAGAAAGGACTCTCTTGACCTTAAATAAGAACCAGGTTGTAGAATGAGATCTCTGGGCTACTGCCATAGTAGTTCTCCACTGTTTGAATTTTCTTGGATAGAAAAAATTTCCAAAACATATTTTGGAATTCCATTAGTGTTGCCAACTTTTCTTTTTCCAAGAAAGGGGATTAACAATACAAAATCAATTTACTATCACCATAATTTATCTGAAGAAATATTTTTGAAGACCAAAAAAGTAGGAAGGACATAGATGCAGAAAAAAAGACAGTTTTTAAGTTGAAAAAATTTAGCTTTGTGAAAAACCTCACAGAAACATCCTTATATTTTCTTTCTTTTTTTTTTTTTTTTTTTTTTTTTTTTTTTTGTGGTACGGGGACTTCTCACTGCTGTGGCCTCTCCCGTTGCGGAGCACAGGCTCCGGACGCACAGGCTCAGCGGCCATGGCTCACGGACCCAGCCGCTCCGCGGCATGTGGGATCTTCCCGGACCGGGGCACGAACCCGCGTCCCCTGCATCGGCAGGCGGACTCCCAACCACTGCACCACCAGGGAAGCCCCTTATATTTTCTTTTATTGCCCTTGATGAAATGTATTCTTAGAAAGTCATTGGTTAGGAGACCAGTGGTCTACCCACCACTGACTGTTTTTGTGCGTGTAGTTTTTTTTGGGACCCAGCCAGGCTCATTCACAAGTGCTCATTCACTATGACTGCTTTCATGGACAGCAGCAGACTTGAGTAGTCGTGGCTGTGACCATGAGGCCCGCAAACTCTGAAATATAACTATCTGGTCCTTTAACAAAAATTTGCCAACTCTGAGTGACCTATGAGACTCCTACCTGGAAGAGTCTGAGAACCTTGAGCGCGCTATCTTTCTGGACAAATCCGTGTTTGTACTCCCAAGAGTCGTTAGGGACTTAATTCCTTCAGCAAACATTGATCAAATCTCTGTATGTGCCAGACTGTCTTCTAGGTGCTGGGACACAGGGATGAATTACAAAGAGAAGTTCTCTAACCTCATGGAAAGCATGTTCTAAGAAGAGACAAACATTAAATAAGTACATGAAAAAATGAACAAAGATTATTTCGTTTAGTAATGAATGTTTCCATGAAAACAAAACAGGTTCAGTGATGATGAAGACTGACTCAACAGGAGGATGCTGCCTGTGTACTCAATTAGGGTGGGTACTCAGGGGTAGTTATCAGTTCTCATGTCTCTTAATGCTGAATGGGTTTGACCATAAAGGTACTAGTTGGAAATCATGTGTAAGCACTTCCGCCTGGGCCAATGCATAGCTGTGAGTAGGGCAGGAAAAGAAGATGCAGAAACACACAATCCAGAGAATGTAGTCACAGGTTACCAATAATGTAAAGTCCTCAACCTGGGGAAAATCGATCAAATAACAGAGAGCTACAAAACTAGATCCTAGCTCTAGGTTTTAGACTTTTTTCCTATATCAGGAAACAGAAACAAGTTCAAAGTCAAAATGCTTTACTCTGCACAGAACATTGTGATATAGTTTTTGAATTGGGAGGGACACATACTTTTGGGTATTTTTCTATGCGTTATGTGTTTTTGGAAAGCCACTGTGGTGAAGGTGGGGACATACCATGCCCAGGTTGGGAATCCCTTAAACAGGAAATTAAAGGTGATACTAAATTGGCAAACAGGAGTATTATAGAAACCTTGTTCTCAGGAGAACAATGGTTGCATACTGTAAGCTATTTCATTTATTTTTCTTTTGTTTCTCATTATTTAATAATAAGGCCTGCTCTTCTACCTAAATCAATGACACAGAATAAAACAGTGTAATTAGACTCAACTATTCCTGCCTGAATTTCTGGTCAGTCAAGTTTTTTTTTTTTTTTTTACAAATTTATTTATTTTTGGCTTCCTTGCTGTGCACGGGCTTTCTCTAGTTGCGGTGAGCCGGGGGCTACTGTTCATTGTGGTGCGAGGGTTTCTCATTGTGGTAGCTTCTTTTGTTGCAGAGCACAGGCTTCACTAGTTGTGGCTTGCGGGCTCTAGAGCACAGGCTCAGTAGTTGTGGCGCACGGGCTTAGTTGCTCTGCAGCATGTGGGATCTTCCCAGACCAGGGCTCGAACCCATGTCCCCTGCATTGCCAGGCAGATTCTTAACCACTGAGCCACTGGGGGAGCCCCGGTCAGTCAAGTTTTGAAAGCAAAGAACAAAACCAAAATAATCTCAGTCTGCTTTTCTAAACTTTAACACTGGTATAATATCTTTTCAGGAGGGGGAACACATTTTCTTGCTTATAGTTTCCTTTGATCAAATTCCTCAAATCATTACCGGTGCTAAAATACAGACGGCCTTGACTGGAACCCTGCCACAGGGCTTGGGAGTGGTGGTGAAAAGTGGACTTGAAGTGTCTGATCTTTTGCTTGTTTTGAAACAATGAGCCCCATATTGTTAAAATGGCAGAGCTCTTACGGTCCCTGGTTGAGCATAGCTAATTCCCAATCCGTGGGAGCATGTTTGTATTACAGTGATCCTAATTTACCCATAAATAAATTATTCTCCTCTGAAGCCCATAATAAATATAGTTTTAATTGCATGCCAACTGTTAGACCCTAAAATTAGACAGCTTCAGTCTTCCTTTGCCAATGGGAGGAGGTGTTCTGGAATATTTGAGTGGAGATTTTCTGTGGCTCCAGAGGCACTTTGGGAGAGAGAAGAGGCAGAGATATTTTTGATGAATGTCTGAACAGATTTCAGTTGTAGAAGCCTTATTTCTGGGTCAGACAGAAGCCATGTTCAAATGTTTTTCAACCATTTGAAGGGTGGTGTCCCAGCCATGCCTTTTATCATCTCGCTTCTTTTGAGTCCCCAGGTCCATTTTCATAGATGAAGCCAAAGAGCGTGAGTCAGAAACTGCTCTGCTGCCTGTGCCAGCCTTCAGTCTGCCTTAATTAGCAGAAACAGTACCTGCTTCGAAAAGATGTTTGTGCCCTTGTGACGAAGAGCCTTCAAATAGAGTCACTCTCTAAAGGAAGTTGTAGGACAGTCTTACAAATTAACTTGGGCACAAGGGAATACAGGCTATGTGTAAAATTAGGTTGGCCCCAATGGAAGTGAGGTTAGGAGCTGGGGGCAGATTTCGAGCTACCCTACCCTCCTCACACTCCTTTCCCAGCCTCCTCCCAGCAGAGCAGCTTGTGGGAGCTGAGTGACTTTCAGCAAGTGTTTAACCTCTTGACCCCCGTTTCCTCATTTGAAAAAACAGGGAGAATAACAGTACCTGTCGCACTGAGTGGTTGTAAGGACTGAATCAGATGATGTTTATAAAGTGCACCCCGCCCCCCCAGGAGTGTCGGTAAAAGTTAGTAATTGCTTCTCCCCTTTCTTATGTAGTGAGTTATCTCCTAGCCCTGCCTTACCTTTGCTTCCCACTTTTCTTTATACGCACATTTTCCGTCTGTGGAATGTTGAAGGGCAGATGCACCAGGTAAGTTTCTTTTGAGAGAAGGGGACTGTGTTCTAATACTGAACCCAAACCCTGTAGTTCTTGTTTAATGTGGCAGTTGATAGAAATCACAGTTAGAGCCAATCGAGGGTCCTGGGGCTGCTTCAGGATCAAGTTGCAATGATGGTAATCAGGGCATTCTTGTCTGTAAACCACTGTAGCATTCTAGAAGCATTCTTAACCTGCTTGACTTATTTTGGAGCAAGGCACCAAGCGTCCTTTTATTAGTTCACATTTTTAACAGATAAGAGCAAATCTTTTTTTTTTTTTTGCGGTACACGGGCCCCTCACTGCTGTGGCCTCTCGTTGCGGAGCACAGGCTCCGGACGCGCAGGCTCAGCGGCCATGGCTCACAGGCCCAGCCGTTCCGCGGCACGTGGGATCCTCCCGGACCGGGGCACGAGCCCGCGTCCCCTGCATCGGCAGGCGGACTCTAAACCACTGCGCCACCAGGGAAGCCCTAGATAAGAGCAAATCTTTTAAAACAATTTTTCAAGCAATGTTGGAAGATTCCTGTGTTCTTTCAAACAGTATCATCTTTCTCGCCTTTTTAAAAACTTTATTTACTCAGGTATATTCAGAATGTCAATAATGTATCTGCAAATCTTTATTTTGCAAGTATAGAGTAGTATTCAGTTAATAGAACAATTATTTAAATTTATTGTTTCCTCTGGGAGGAGTGTAGGGGTGGGTGTGTGTGTGTGTGTGTGTGTGTGTGTGTTTTGCTGTACGCGGGCGTCTCAGTGTTGTGGCCTCTCCCGTTCCGGAGCACAGGCTCCAGACGCGCAGGCTCAGTGGCCATGGCTCACGGGCCCAGCCGCTCCGCGGCACGTGAGATCTTACCGGACCGGGGCACGAACCCGAGTCCCCTGCATCGGCAGGCGGACTCTCAAGCACTGGACCACCAGGGAAGCCCTGTGTGTGTGTTTTTTAAGGTTTTTTTATTTTGGCCTTTTTTGGGGGATTAATTAGTGCCTTTAAAAAAAATTTTATTTATTTTTGTCTGCATGTGTCTTCGTTGCTGCACGTGGGCTTTCTCTAGTTAAGGAGAGCAGGGGCTACTCTTCCTTGCGGTGTGCTGGCTTCTCATTGAGGTGGCCTCTCTTGTTACAGAGCACGGCCTCTAGGCGCACAGGCTTCAGTAGTTGCAGCAGGCAGGCTCAGTAGTTGTGGCATGCGGGCTGAGTTGCTCTGTGGTATGTAGGATCTTCCCGGACCAGGGTTGGTGTCCCCTGCATTGGAAGACAGATTCTTAACCACAGCGCCACTGGGGAAGTCCCTAGGAGTGTAGGTTTTGATTTCTCTTTCATAATGATCTTTGTTCACCTTTGCCAGGCCTTCAAATTTACTTTCTCTTTGGCAGATCTGCTCTTCCACATTTCTAAGCATGTTTAAGAAATTTCCAAATAGCTGGCTAAAGCATTTGGGTGCTTCTTTTTTCTTGTGCTTCTTGGCTTCTTAGAATTTCCTTTGCCCGTGTTTAATTATTTTAACAAAGATTAGAAAATGATGTTGCTGATTCTTGTGCTTCCATTATATAAGGAATAAACAGGAATCAGGAGAAACAAAGGAAATAAAGTCTGGAAGCAAATTCCAGTCTCAATCATACATCAGTCAGGCAATTCAAGATTTCCCAATTATTTCTTTTAAAATATCCCATTTGTTCAAGACTTTGCTCTTAGAAGGGTATGTTTTCTGAAAGGGGTTGGGGCATCCTTGTTAACCCCCAGCACTGCAGCTGACTTTCCATTTACAGTTTTGAATAGATAATATATAATAATATATTAATATATAATATATTATATAATTATATAATATATATATAATATATTATGTATATATATTATATATATATAATAATATACATGTTCTAATCTTTTATGGATCTCTGGGGTAGTATTATGAACAAGCGCACCTCAACTTTTGTTTCCTTTGCTTTCACATCACTTTCCCTCCATTCTCAGTTTCCCAACCACCAGTCCCTGCTACCACTTTCATTAATTTACTCCTATACCCTTCCAATATATTTTAAACATATTACAAATATGAATGTACATGTAATTCCTCCTGATTTTCATACTCATCACAGTGTTCAGCAACTTGCCTTTTCCACATAACAATACAGTACGTGTAATAAATCAGTACACTTTTCTATGTTTCTAAAGAGTTTTCTTCCTCTCCTTGTTACCTGCATACATGTGAAGCTTTCATTAAATAATTTATTTTGCACACTTAATGCCTACATCTCTCTCTTTTATAAACAGGGGACTAGACATAGAAACTTAAGGTGCCTGACAGTTTAGTGAGGATTCTGTGATGCTCTAAACTACTTCTCTGCTTGTTACTGACAAGTAACAAGCACACAATTAGTGTGCCCGACAATGGACAGTGAGGCCAAACAAACTGAAACGTCGGAGTTTGGATCAGAGAAAGGTTTATTGCAGGGCCATGCAAGGAGATGGGTGACTCATGCCCCCAAAACCCCAATTTCCTGGGAGGGTTGGAGCAAGGCACTTTTAAAGGCAAAGTGAGGGAGGGGCCTTGTTGGTTGTTCCCAACATCTTGGTGTCAGAATCCTTTATTCTTGCAGCTGTCCACGTAGGTCAGGTCCACGTAGGTCAGGTCGTGATGTGTTATTCTCTGTTCTGCAACTTTTTACCTTTATATGAATGGACTCTTAAAAGTCAGAGCTTTCAGAATAGGCTAACCTGTATATTTCAGGCTACAGGCAACATTCTTTTACAAAAGGTACAGAGCCAGCATGACTAAGCACAGGCAACAGAGCACAAAGATTAAAGTAAAAGGAACAGATTTAATAGGGAGTCAGATTTGTTCTTCCCTGTTACCTGCTGTTTCCCCTCCCTGCCTTGGGTCCCGGGTATATGTCCAGGACAGTATTTTTGTCAAGAGGGAGCCACAGTGGACATGTCTGTTTCAGGTCCCATTCTAGCCCAATTTTGTCCTAGATTTTTAAACTGATAGTCTATGATACTTTTCTTCATTCTCTTGCTCATTTACATTAGTTCCAAAGGAGTGGAGACCTTGGGGATAGGGGTTGGGGATATGTGGGAAGAAGTAGGAAGGTAGATTACTGTGATGCCAGCAGTGATTAAATAAACACACTTCTGTCCTCTGATCTTACAGATAGATATACTAAAAACATTTAGAATTGATTAGAGATTTGTTTTCTTTTGGGTATGATGGGTGATGGACATGCCTCCAGATCTAGCACAGAGTAAACAGCTATTATGTGTTGAAAAGTCATGAGTCTTAAGCAATGGCCGGAAGTGTTTGTTGCTTTAGGACTGAGTCACCTTTGCCCACAGTGCCCTGATTTTTTTTTCTTTGGTAGATTGGCTTTGCACTTCAGTGTGTGGTCTTGGGAGGAAGCCCAGGAACCCAGGTGATGCTTCTTCCTTGGAATAGCCTTGGGGAGGACAGATGACAGGTTTGGCCACTGGATGGTATCTTCCCTAGACCTGGGCAAGAGGACCCCACTTTTATTCCTCTGGCTTCACCTCTGCCCACCCCGAGCCCATACCCTCTTTTCTAGACCATATTCTGGGCATCCTGCCCGAAGTGCCCCAAGCCTGTGAGGGCAGATCAGGCCACAGTGTTCGCACTCCCAGGTCCAAGGGGTGGCTGAGAGCATATTTTGGAGAGGGAGTGGTATATAGAAGGAGCTTGTATGAGAGCTACTCACCAGTGTGTAAAGGCCCCTTGTGGAGTGAAATGGGGCTGCAGCTGGAATGAGAAAGTAGGTGGGTTGTGGGCACAGGACCTGGGCTCCATTTGAAGGCTTGTCCTGGACCCTGTGAATGTTAAGAGTGAGCCTGGCTGTGATCCTGATGCCTCAGACTCTCTGGAACAGCCTTGATTCCAGCCTATTTTTCAGAGCCTGAACTTCAGCTTCCTGTGGATTCTGTGAGTTCCTACTAACCTTCTAAATGGTTTTGCTTGAGACAGTCAGAGTTGGTTTCTGCTGTATGAAGAAGCACAAAGAACACAGACCGAAACAGAAATCTTAAAGGGAATTTCATCCCACCTTCCTTCCAGTAAACACTTTATCTCCCCATCACCCTGGTCATCATCACATTTTGTTAGGGTTAAACACCCAGGTTAGAGGCCACAGTCACCCATCCCACACTCACACCCAGCCACTGCTTCATCTTCAGGCCAGATCAGAAAAGGATAAACAAATGAAACCTATAAGTAGTTACACTTTTAGCAAGTCATCATCTGGGTTTCATCTGCTCTGGAAAAAATGACAGTCTCAAACATTTAAAATATTAAAGGTTGTTAGAGAAACTTCACCTTCTGATGCTTTTTCAGTGACTTCCATTTCAAAACCTGTGAAATTCATTATTCTTTCTAAAAGGCCTTTATTACTTTAAATATTTATTTGAGGGCTTCCCTGGTGGTGCAGTGGTTGGGAGTCCGCCTGCCGATGCAGGGGACACAGGTTCGTGCCCCGGTCCAGGAGGATCCCACATGCCGTGGAGCGTCTGGGCCCATGAGCCATGGCCGCTGAGCCTGCGCGTCCGGAGCCTGTGCTCCGCAATGTGAGAGGCCACAACAGTGAGAGGCCCGCGTAACCGAAAAAAAAAAAAAATTATTTGAGAAGTATTTATATGTGTAATGTTTACTTAGTCACAAGTCTTCACTCCCAAACTGGAGTAGGTCAGCTCTTTGAGGGCAGGAACTGTGCCTGAGTCATCTCAGTAGCCTAGTGCCCTGCACACAGTAGGACTTCAACAAATATTTATTGACATCATATATTTTATTTAGCATTTATAATAAGCATTACTATGTGCTTAGCTAGCATTTTGCATATGCCGATTCAGCACCAGTCCCTGTGAGATGGGGGAAAATAGATTGAGTTTATAATAAATAAAAAGAATACACAGAACTTCCCTGGTAGTCCAGTGGTAAAGAATCTGCATTCCAGTGCAGGGGACGTGGGTTCAATGCCTGGTCGGGGAACTAAGATCCCACATGCCGCGGGGCAACTAAGCCCACGTGCCACAACTATTGAGCTTGTGCGCCTCAACGAGGGAACCCGTGTGCTTCAAACTACAGAGTCCATGTGCTCTGGAGCCCGTGAGCCACAACTAGAAAGAAAACCCACACGCCACAACTAGAGAAGCCCACGTGCTGCAACAAAGAGCCCATGTGCTGTAATGAAATACCCCACACGCCTCAGTGAAGTTCTTGTGTGCCACAAGTAAGACCTGATGCAACCAAAAAAATAAGGAAAATAAATAAATTAAATAAATAAATATCTTTAAAAAAAAAGAATACACATACATGTATTTACCACCATCCCAGAGTAAAAAGTTTGAGGCACATTGAGGAGGTTATCAGTAATGATGCATAAAGATTTGGGTTGAAGGGAAAATGGAGTTATTGGAGATGATGATAAGTAGTGACAATAGTAGAGGATAAAGTTCCAGGCGGGAAGCCAAAGAAGAGTATGGGTGATAAGAAAGAATGAGACAAAAATTGGAATTGTTGGAAGTACGTATAATTAATGTGACATTATATGTTGAGTTTTGGTCTTCAAAACTTTGTGTTCGGAGCCTGTCATCTCTGGAGGGGTAGATGGGATGATCATGTTACTGAAGAGGCACTCGATGTTCAGAGGCCACGTGGCTGTTAAGAGAAGGAGCAAGAATTGAAAGCCAGGTTTTTCTCTGCTGCTTTTGTGACAATTTGCCGAGTGAGAGACAGAATAGAATAACGGCATCTTTATGACAAAAGGAGAAAACCTGCTAACAATAGCTGACTTTTATTGACAGTTAACACGGCAGGCGTTTGTATTAACTCGTTTAATCCCACAACTTAATGCCTGTTACTCCATTTTGCAGATGAGAAAACTGAGGCCAAGAGATGGTTCAGTAACTTCCCCAAGATTACATAGCTCCTAAATGGTACCACTGGAAGCAGCTTGGATCCTGTTTGGTTCCACAACTGCATCGCTGATCTCTTCCCCTCATCCTGAACATGCTTCTGCGGCCCCAGAGAAGAAAGAGTCTACTGTAGTAGCACGTATAGACATGTTCAATAGTTTCTGTGACTGTTGGCATAGCAACTGATCTGGCTTCTAGCCTAGCTTGTGGCTAGGCTAGAAGTACTACAGATAGTTTCACTTATTTATTGAGCACTTACTCTGTGTGGCTTAATTTTATTCTCAAACATCCTTTAGATATTGACCTTCTAAGCTGTGGAAACAAAGGCATAAAGGGTAAATAATTGCACAGGTTCTCACAATGACAAAGTAGCAGAGCCAAGATTTGGGGTAGAACTTTGTGATTCCAAAGATTCTTCTCTTAAGAGTTACAGTAGGGCTTCCCTGGTGGCGCAGTGGTTGAGAGTCTGCCTGCCGATGCAGGGGACGCGGGTTCGTGCCCCGGTCTGGGAAGATCCCACATGCCGCGGAGCGGCTGGGCCCGTGAGCCATGGCTGCTGAGCCTGTGCGTCCGGAGCCTGTGCTCCGCAATGGGAGAGGCCACAACAGTGAGAGGCCCGCATACTGGGAAAAAAAAAAAAAAAAGTTACAGTAAACAGCTAAAGTGCCCTCTCCCCCACGTACAGCTCTCTCTTCTCTCTCTGTACTCTGTGACCAGAGTTTTCATCATCATCATCGAGGTGACTGATGTTGGTTGCCTTCTCAATAGCCATACCCACCTTCTTCCTTGCTAAGGGAACCATGATGTTGTTCATCTCTTGAGAGGCCAGGTTTAGGTGTTAGCATGTGTATGGAATTCTGGCTCATGAGCTGTTGTTACCCAGTTCAAACTTATGCTGCTCGCCATAGGACAGGCCAATAAATCGAGAGAAGAGTTGTTGGGTGAGGAATAGTGACTTTTCAGAAAGCCAGCAGATCGAAAAGATGGTGGACTTGTGTCCCAAAGAACTGTCTTGCCTGAGTTAGAATTCAGACTTCTTTTATACTTGAGGAGGGAGTAAAGCTCTGGAGGAGTTGTGTTAATTTCTTCCACCCTGCAGTCATTCACAGGTGGGCCTGGTCAGGATGTTTCCTGTGAGCTAAACAAAGGTATTTTAGCTTAATGCTTATTACCTGGGAGACAGAGTTCCCAGACATGGGCCATATATATAATTTAAGTTTATAAGCAACATCCCTATAGTGATTAAGTTGTAATAGAATGCAAAGTTTCTTCCCTATTACACTGTGAGGGAAGGTCTGCTGATAGAGGATGGCTTCCAGAAAAATTTTCCTTTTTCTTGAAAAGGAAAGATGTGATCTTCTCCACCTTTGGAGTTTGTTAGAAGAAGATGTGGTATCCAGAGTGATGTCAGCCATCTTGCACCCATGAGGTTTAACCCAAGTTAGGAAACAGCCTACATGTTGAGGAGCTCGGAATGAAGGCAGGAAAGAGCATAGCTGCTTGATGACATTTTTGAACCAACGAATTACTCATTCTGGAACCTCTTGACCTTGGGACTTTTCATCATGTAATAACATTTCCTTACAGTTTAAGTCACTTCCGTTTGGGGTTTCTGTCACGTACAGTCGCAAGCACCCTAATACAATTAAGATCATCAGCATCACCGTCATCATCATTAATACCTGTGAAGTGCTTACTGTTGCCAGACGCTGTTGAATTTGTGTGTGCGTTATCTTATCTAATCCGAACTACTACTTAGAACTAGGCACTTTTATCATTTTATTTTACAGATGAGGAAATTGTAGCTTAAAGAGGTTAACGTTAATCTGTCCCAGGACCCATGGTGAGGGAGTGGCAGAAAAATAATATGCAGAGCCAGGACTTTCCTTCCTTCCTCTTTATTAATGCTTGCAATAAAATACAAGTTTGGGCCTCTCACTGTTGTGGCCTCTCCCGTTGCGGAGCACAGGCTCCGGACGCGCAGGCTCAGCGGCCATGGCTCACGGGCCCAGCCGCTCCGCGGCACGTGGGATCCTCCCGGACCAGGACACGAACCCGCGTCTCCTGCATCGGCAGGCGGACTCTCAACCACTGCGCCACCAGGGAAGCCCAAAATACAGGTTTTATGATCCTTGTTTTATTGGTGAGGAACCTGCAGTTTAAAGAGATTAAGTTCTGCCTCCCAGCTATTAAGTGCAGGTTGAAACTGAGGTCCATCCTTTTTTAGGTTGTAAATGTGATTTTTTTAAAATGATGTACAATGTGATGATTTAATATACATATATAGTGAAATGATTACCACAATCGAGTTAATTAATAAACCCATCACCTCATATAGTTGCTACTTTTTGTGTGTGGTGAGAACACTTAAGATCTACTCTGTTGGGCTTCCCTGGTGGCGCAGTGGTTGAGAGTCCGCCTGCCGAAGCAGGGGACACGGGTTCGTGCCCCGGTCCGGGAAGATCCCACATGCCGCGGAGCGGCTGGGCCCGTGAGCCATGGCCGCTGAGCCTGCGCGTCCAGAGCCTGTGCTCCGCAACGGGAGAGGCCACAACAGTGAGAGGCCCGCGTGTCACAAAAAAAAAAAAAAAAAAAAAGATCTACTCTGTTACCAAATTTTAGCAAATATGGTACTATTATTAGCTATAGTCACCGTGATGTATGTTAGATTCCCAGAATTTATTCGTCTTATAACTGAAAGTTTGTACCCTGTGACTAAACCGAGGTCTTTGTGACTCCAAGGCTGTGTTTTTACTGCCCTTCCCCGACTCTGAAGGACACCGTGTCATGAGTCTTTTCTTTAGCTCTTCCTTCCCCACCTCCTACCTGTCCTGTGCCCCAATCCTTCCAACCCTTGCTTTCTCCCAGGTGATGATGGATACTAATCTCTGCTTACAAGTGATCTAACTAATCAGCTGCATCTCCTAGTAACAGGATGGCTTAAGTCTGCTACCATGCACCTATCGCTTGGCAGCCCTGAAATCTTGATGACAAATAGGCACATGACAGGGTAAAGCATGAGGGCCCTAGGCCTGCTTTGGATCACTGTGCACTGCAATCCTGTTGGGAATGCTTTCCTGCATGTGGCTCTGCTCTTAAACAATTAGAATGCAATACAGAAAAACCTGTATTTAGCCCAAGGTAGAATCAAAATATTGACAATGTTAAAACATCAGAGACAGACAGAAAAGGAAGAGGACAGAACGAGAGTCAGTCACTACTCTCAGTGATGGAGCGTTCATCTGGTCCCTCAAATTCCCATCCACTCTTGCCCATGTGTGTCCGCCTCTCCTAGGAGCTGATTGCCCTCGGAAGCCGTGGCCCTTCCTCTCTGCCACGGTTCTCACACTGTGCCAGACTCTTAGCCTTTATTCATGCAGAACTGCATAGTTCCTGTTGCTACCCCGGCCCATCTTTCCATCTGGTCCTGCGCATTCTTCAAGACTTGGTGCAAGTCATGTGTTCTCCACGAAATTCATTGGTTCACCCGCGTCTCTAAGTTTCCCTGAATTCAGGTTGCCATTTAGGAGTTGTGATGATTCAGCTCATAAGCGTGGATTGCTTTTGAAATTTATTCACCACTCTCTCCAAGGCCTTTGAGCTTATGGGCCACGGACATAACTGATCTTTGGAACTGCTGACCTGTGAGCTGTCCCTGCTTGTACCCTAAGCAGTCTTGGCTACACAAGACCACCACATGCCCCTGTCGAGGGCATTTCATGTTCTTGTCTGACCTCCATCCTTTCCTTCTTCTGGTAACATCACCTCAATTTTCCTTTGGAGTAGCAGGGCTCCGGAGGGCCAAACCTGGCCAATCAGCTTATTTCATTTTTCAAGTTTCCTGATTTGTTTAAACAGAGAGAGCATGCCGTGCAGGTCAGTCCATTGTGAATCAGTCCTGGGACTTACGTGGAGCTGTACAAGAGGAGAGAATCTCTCTTTCCTTAGTCTAATTGAATGAAAGCCTGGATTCTTTGGAAGTTCCACATGATGGTGTGCTGAGAATGAAAGCAACACAGAGGAAATTAGATGAATAGTTAGCAAGAGAGAGATTGATTCCTGGCATCATTTGGTCTGAATTAGGTATCCAGACAGAATCACCCGTGAAATGTTCATTTCCCTGAGATGATAAATTCCCCTTTGCTCATGCCTGCTGAGCAAGGGAATTTTCTCAGTTGCAACTCAGAGAGTCCCAGCAGATTCATCCACCCAACAGGTGGGGTTTCCTGATGTTGTTATTGAACCTGTGCTCTAAGCCCACACCTGCCAGAAAAAAAAAGTACTATCATCCTAAAACAACAAGTGCTATAGTTCTTCCTTGTTTTCCTCCCTTTCTCCCTTAGAGTGTAGGAAAGCAAGACGGGGCCCAACATGTAGTCTTGAAAACCTTGGCTTTGGACTTGTCCTCAGAACAGCGACACTGTGCTTAGAAGGAACTGAGCCTGGTTCCCCAGAACTTTATAAAACAGCACTCTGAGCCCAGTGAAATGGTTGCACCGAAGGGCCTTTGTTCTTGGGGAAATGTGGTGCTAGGTCTTTCCTGGAAATGCCCAGCATTCCAGACCCTCTGGACAGACTGGGGGGATTTGGGCACGTTCTGAGCTTGGAGATTTTTGGAGATTCGGCAACAAGAAGGCATTTTCAGAGAAAGAACAGAGAATTTTCAGTAGTTTCACTACTATAGTGGTAGAGATTTTTGAACAACTTTTGAACAAGTTTGTATACTCTAGAGGCATGGCGAGTTTCAGGGCTCTCAGGGAAGCAAGAAAGCTAGAGAGGCGAAGCAGAGAGGACATTATAGATACTCAAGCAATTTTCGACCGGAAAATGTAGCAACTGCAAAAAACCAAAAAAACTAAAGAAAACAGAACTGATACTTCCTTGACTGCTCTTATTGCAGGAGCACTTTTTTTTTTTTTGTGGAACAGAGTTAAAAAATCGAGTCATCAGATTGATCCAAGGGTTTACCAGGCAGGAAGAAACTACTTGTCCCTGTGTTGATTCCCAGCAGCCCCTCTATGTTGGGCCCCAGCCTGAGTCCTGGTGTGGGAGGGACTGGCTATGGGTGGCTGCCTGAAGTCTCCTGGCTCAGCTCATCCTGTGGGAGAAGGGAGGGAGGGGCAGGAGTCTCCTGCCAGGGCTTGGAGGAGTGACCCAGAGCATGGATGTTTCCTCCTTTGCTTCATGCAGATGCCCAGACCTCAAATGTGGGAGAAAGGAAGTGAGGCTGACAGTGGGTTTCTAGGTGAGGCTGGTGGGAGGCCACTGTGGCAGGCGAGGCTGGGGAGGCTGCCGGCAGAGATTGCTGGCGTTTTGCTCAACCAGATGACTCACTGGATGAAAACTAGTCAGCTGACCAGTTGCTTTGGTATCTCATAGGCCCCACCTCACTCTGTGAGTCACCTCACTGGTATTTAAATACAGGGCTTTGTTCTCAGGGACTTTTTACTGTGCTTCCCAAGCCTCCCAAATTCCTTGAAGCATGTTTGAGACTGTTTTCTTTCTTCTTCTGTTGTTGTTGAACTATCTCCTTAAAATTACACAAAGGGGTTTCCCTGGTGGCGCAGTGGTTAAGAATCCGCCTGCCATTGCAGGGGACATGGGTTCAAGCCCTGGTCCGGGACGATCCCACATGCCGCGGGGCAACTAAGCCCGTGCGCCACAACTACTGAGCATGCGCTCTAGAGCCCGCGAGCCACAACTACTGAGCCTGCGTGCCACAACTACTGAAGCCCACGCGCCTAGAGCCCGTGCTCCGCGACGAGAAGCCACTGCAATGAGAAGCCCTTGCACCGCAACGAAGAGTAGCCCCTGCTCACTGCAACTGGAGAAAGCCCACACGCAGCAACAAAGACCCAACACAGCCAAAAATAATAAATAAATAAATAAATAAATTACACAAAGAATTCATGCTTATTTTAGAAACAGTAGAAAATTCAGAAAAACAAAATGAAGAAGTAAGAATAAGCCCAGAGGTCATCATTTCGTAACATATATCTTTCTCTTTTTGTGTTTGTTGCTTGGCAATCTTCTTTTTCTTTTAACTGAGTATAATCTAGATACCTTTCTTTGTTAATACACTTTGATACAGTCATTTTAAAGATTGGCTGCATTGTGTTGTCCAGGAGGTGGAAATTTCCTCCTTACATGTCTTGAGTTCTTTTGGCTGGTCTAATAATTAAATTGACACAAGACCGATGAACAGGAGAAAAAACCAATTTAATTCATATGCACAAAGGTCTTATAGAAATGGGACCCTCCCCTAGCCCCAAAGTGACCAAAGCAGGCTGTTTATATATTATTTTTAGACAAAGAAACAATTATTTGTGAAGAGTTAACCAAGGGGCTTGTGCTTGGGGTAGCAGACTAATGGAGAAACAACACAGCCTGTTTATACAGCTTTCTTAGCCTTGAATTCCTGAACTTGGGTGATAAGGATGCTTTCTCTCCTCCTGGTACAGGGAGGATACTTTCACAGGGGACAGTTATTTCCCTCTTTCAGGGGGAAAGAGAGGCGTCAGAGTGTTGTTGTTGTTGTTGTTGTTTAATATCATCCCCCCACCCCCAATGGCTGTTTCTGAAGTAACTTTAATTCAAAATAATCAATATACCATTGTGGGATATCTTGGGGCGACCTGCTCCGAGATCCAACAGTGTCGTATTGTCTGGATATACATAATATTTTTGCATATCCCTGCTGTTGGATGAGAAGGTGGTTTCTGGTTTTTCTGTATGTAACATTCTTACAGGTACAGGTTGCGTTTGTATACATCTGTGAATATTTCACATAACTTCCTTGACTTGGAATTTTGACGGAAATTGTGCTGGCTTTAAGGTTTTTATGCCCTTCGCACAGTTGCAGGAAGGTTGTGTCGGTTTATGAGAGCTTCCACTTGAACAGCAGTTTTCAGGTACTAATGATAATTCCTCTAGGCTGCACCCGGGGTTCAGCCAACCACACAGGCTCGCTTTCTTTTGCCATCTATTTCCATCTTCTTTGTGGCTTTACTTCTCATTATCCTGGATAGAGTGAGAACTTTCAGAAAAATGGAGACATCTTGCCCCTCCATACATTTAATGAATATCTGCTCGATGCCAACCATGTGCTCGGGCTGTGGGCTCAGCAGAGCCATGAACAGGACCCAGACCCTGTCCTCAAGGAGCTTGCAGCCTAATAGTATTAATGAGGACCAGAATCTCATGTGAGTGATAACCAGTTTGTGCATAGTAATTTTTAAGTTCCCTCTTGATATGTATTACCTCATTTAAATTACACAGCAACACTGATATCAGTATTACTGTCCCCATTTTACGGATGAAGACATCAAGGCAAAAAAATACCAGCTGAAAGCTTATGCAACTAACACACGGCAGAGGAGTCACTGTACATCGCATGCTTCTTCCATTCTACCTCTAAGAGAGCAGAGGGGAAAGAAAAGATTATATTAAGGACAGTAGAAAGGCCTGCTTGCACAGAGTTCTTTGTCTCATTGTCTCTCTTCGTTGAAAATCCTTCGTGTACTTCTTTATGGTAAACCTTACCTCTTGAGATGTACCTCTTGTTAAGAGGTAAAGAGGGACTTCCCTGGTGGCTCAGTGTTAAGAATCCGCCTGCCACTGCAGGGGACACGCGTTCATGCCCTGGTCCGGGAAGGTCCCACATGCTGCGGAGCAGCTAAGCCTGTGCGCCACAACTACTTACTGAGCCTGTGCTCTAGAGCCTGCGAGCCACAACTACTGAGCCTGTGCGCCTAGAGCCCGTGAACCACAAGAGAAGCCACCGCAGTGAGAGGCCCGTGCACTGCAACAAAGAGTAACCCCCGCTTGCCACAACTTGAGAAAAGCCCGGTGCAGCAACAAAGACCGAATGCAACCCCAAAATAAATAAATAAAGAATAAATAAATTCATTTAAAAAAAAAAAGAGGTAAAGAGACATAAAGCCCGAAGAAAAATAACAATGTCTGTACATTTTCTCTTTATAGGAGGGGCTAAGAGTGGAGGATGGGTTGCAGAAATGGGAAAAAAGATGAGTGTACTTGATGCTACAGAACTGTGCACTTAAAAATGGTTAAAATGGGGCTTCCCTGGTGGCGCAGTGGTTGAGAGTCTGCCTGCCGATGCAGGGGACACGGGTTCGTGTCCTGGTCCGGGAAGATCCCACATGCCGCGGAGCGGCTGGGCCCGTGAGCCATGGCCGCTGAGCCTGCGCGTCCGGAGCCTGTGTTCCGCAACGGGAGAGGCCACAACAGTGAGAGGCCCGCGTACCGCAAAAAAAAAAAAAAAAAAAAAAAAAAAAAAAAAAGGTTAAAATGGTAATTTTTATGTTATGTATATATGTAAATGATCACACCCCAGGTTTTAAAAACGTAAACAATAAGCAGACAAACAAGCACTGTTATATGTCAGGTTAAAAAGAAAAGAAACAGGAGGGCCGGATTTCAGGAGATGAGCGTCACCTCCCCCATAGTTAGCATACATGGACCCTTCCACCACAAGATGTTGGGACTCTAATATGAAAATAATTGTTATTTTAAGAGATATCAATTTTTAGAGTTGTTTGACAGTTCAACTTCAATAATTCATCTGTATTTCAGAAGTATAACTCTGTAAGTCATAACATCATCACATATTCCCTGCAGAGAGGTGTCCATAAAGTCCAGAAACAAGACAGTGGCCCTCTGACTCTCCAGTGTTGGCAGAATCAGTTCCCAGGAACAGTAGGTCAGCCCGGACTGTGATTTAATCAAACTGGGAAAACCCAAGATATTGAAGGGTCACCTTAGAGTTTAGAGACAGGAGAATTTTTGTTTCTGTTAATAAACAAGTATGTTTCCTTTTATTAGGTAAGAATTTAAAAATTAATAGTTTTCCTTTTTTGCCTTGGCTATCAGGAGCACAGAGCTGATTTGGGAGATGATTACAATGATTGTCTATAGCTTAGACTATATAATTCAGTGATTTCCTGGTTTTCCAATCCAGGCCCTGGTTCTTTTATTTTGGTTTTAAGGGGTCTGTTGGATTTGTAACTTTTGTCGTAAGCTTCCTCATTTTTAAAAAAGGTGAGGACTAAAAGATCAATGAATGGAAGGAGGTATGGAAAACAACCACTTGGCTGGCAGGCTGAAATCAAAGGACAGAATAAATTTCTTTATCAGTCAGCCATCCAAGTTTAGACACCTGCCTGGCTACATTTTACCCGAGGCAGCTGCTTTCCTACCATCTGTTTGCAAGGTGTGTGTGTGTTCCCTCATCTGTGACTTGCTTGGGGCCTGGCCCACTGAAAGAAGCCAGCTGGTCGTCACTTTGGCTTCTGAAGTTAGTATTCTTACGCTCAGAGAGCCTCTGTCGGAGGAGAAGTGCTGTGTAAACAGTCTGCCCCTCACACACTGTCAGAAGAAATGTTACTTGAGCCTGAGTGGGCGGGGCCACCAAAGCACTGCTGCTGGAGAGCTGAGGCCCCAGGACTTCAAGATGGCAGCAGGGACAAGAAGAAGGGCACCCACAGAGTTTGCTCTGAAGGTTGAACCTGAGTTGGGGTGGTCTTCCTCTGAGATGCCATCTTCCAGTGGCAAAGGGTGTGTCTGCAGACCCCTCTGTACCTGAGTGTAATGTCGTTTCTGCTGGTATCCCGATCCCTGAGGGGCTGTCTTGTGTTTCAGGCTGGTTGTTAGAAAGGGTTTTCTGTGTGAGATTTGGAGTGTGATGCATGAGGGCAGTAGTGAAGATCCTCTGATCCTGTTTAAAGGAAGAGAAATGAGCCACTTGGGCTGGGGGCTGCGTGAGAGCAGGGCCTCAGGGTGAGGTCACTTCCTGTTCTTTCTGCCTTTCACCTACCCATCTGGCTTCTGCACCACCCTCGGGCCAAAATGATCTCGAGATCTAGAAGCTTGCCAGGGAGGCTCCTATAAGCATTTGTTTTGATTTTATGTGGGTGAAGTCTCTACAGAACTCTAAACAGTTCATATTGGGATTAAAGAAGTGAGGAAATATATCAAAATGACTTAAAATTTTCTCACTTCTCTCATTTGCTAGTCATTCTGGAAAATCACATATCCGTTCAAATATAACAAAAGTTCAAGATCTGTTTCTAGGATTACTTTTAATCTGTCTTTAAGAAAAGCTGATTTTTTCCATCCCCCAAAGCAGATAGCTTCGATTCCCAGGCATTTCCTTTGCAAGTGGGTTTTCTCTCTTTATTTTCAGGGACCACACAAAGATGGCAAAGATGTTGGGAGCAGAGGTTCATTCTTAGCAACGAGGAAAAAGTGTCAGAGGATTTAGAAAGATGGAAACTCAGCTAAGAGCAATGAAGCCAACTTGTTATACTACAAGTTCAGGAGACTTCTTTGTCTGATACTACTTTTTTAGAGGATCTGTGGCCATATATTCTAATTTCTTGTTACTCAAAATATAGTACGTAAACCAGCAGATATGGCATCACTTGGGAATTTTTCGCAAAAGTCTTGGATGCTCTAGATTTACATTAACATGAAAGAGATTGCATCAACTGTTAATATTAAGAGAACCCAAATTTCCTTTGCTTCATCAGTTTATTGGTCCCAATGAGCTCTCATTACCAGTAGTAATTCAACTTCCCTAGCTCGGAGTTCCCTGGCAGTGCCTGAGACAGGATTTCAGTTCACCTTCAAAGTGCCCTTAAGCTTTTCTTGGGTTCTTCAGAAGGTTGCCACATGTTACCCAAGGAGCAGGTTCTCCTCCCCCACTGTTGTCTGTTGCTTACTGCCTGCTGGGGTGTTCCAAGGGAACCCCAAGTTCCCTCCCAGAGACAGACAATGCAAGGGCCATGCTTCCTTCAGTATTCACCACATCAGACTCCTCTAGGTCATGACCGGAAATGAGGAACGCCACCTCCCCCAATCTCTGACACTCTCTTGTGTATACCTTAGTATCATTTCCAGCCTAACTCTCCATAGATCTAAGACACCATGAAGGCCACAGTTTTGATAGACACCTATATCCTCGCTTCTCATTTTCATCCAGGCACTCTGGCACCAAGTCCTCTCCACAAGCTGTTTCCTCCATGAAAATCACCTCATGCAGAATGGTCACTGCCTATGGGTCACCACTAGTACCAGTTCATCAGATAATCTCAGCCTCTGAATCCCAGTTCAGGCTCAGCTGGAACCACTACTGTGAAAAGCAGTAGTATAATGTAGCAACAACAAATCAACAGCCATATCGGTAGCCAATGCTTGCTTTTGTTTTGTTGCTAATCAAAGAGAAGTATTCTTCCTGGATCACTGATGATACTCTTAGAGCTATCTGCTGAGATTACAGCAAGGATATACAATTTAGTTTCGGGAACTAAATGTTAAGATGGACATTCATAAACTAGAGAGGACCGGTATAGGCAAAAAGGATGTTAAGGTGTCTGGAAAGCATTTATATACAGAGTGAAAGGAAGTGGAGAGGTTTAACTTGGAAAATGGAGGCCAGGATAATATCTTTAAATTTTAAACACTGTCATGGGGCCAGATAAATTCTCTTGTTCTGGATTATTCTGGTGCACTAAGATTAATGAGAGGAAATTACAGAGAGGCAGATTCTAAGACCACATGTCGACAAGAAGGAGTGAATGCCTTGGGAAGCCGAGTTCTATATCACTCATGTGTCTAAGCTAAGAGGAGTATGTTTACATTAGAGCACTTTAGGAGAAGTTATTGAGTTAAGGAGGGATTTAATCCAGATAGCCTAGTATCTTGAAAAACAAAAGCTAGAAGGAATCTTAGAGATTATTATCAGAGTTTAGGAGACTAAGCCCCAGAGTGCAGAATTTTTTTTTTTTTTTTAGCCGCTCCGTGGCATGTGGGATCTTCCCAGACTGGGGCACGAACCCGTGTCTCCTGCATTGGCAGGTGGACTCTCAACCACCGCGCCACCAGGGAAGCCCCAGAGTGCAGATTTGACTTGCCCCAGTTTACACTAATTGCTGGCAGAGAGGGGAATGGAGTCCAGATTTCCAATCCCTGTCTCAGTACACTTCTTGTTACATACCATTCTTCCCCACTCTCAACTTCTTTGATACTATGTCTCCCCCAGGAGGATCAGGGGGAATGAATGGGAAAATGGAGAAAAATTTGGTGGAACTTGAAGAATTTAAGTAAGTTAATGTTGTTCAGGCTAAACTATCTACGTATCCTAGGACTAGTCTTTCCCACCAACCAATTGAATCCTTTCATATCTACAAATTGGTATATCTTTTCCAGAATATATTAATAGAGTTCTAAGCTATTCTCCATTTACACTTTGACTTTATTTGATAGCCATTGCAACGTGGGGAACCTTATTGAGATTGAGATGGGGGCATTTAACAGAGAACTCTGAGGTCTTATCAATGAACGGGAGCTGGTGTGGAGGAGAGCAGGAAAGTTTTCCAGGAAGCAGTAACAGAATGAGTCAAGGTCTTGGGGTAGTTGCCTGGTATCTTGAGAAACTGAAAGTTTGGTGGCCAGCGCTCAGTGGAAGGAGGGAGATCAATAAGATATGAGTTGGTAGAGGCTATAGATGATGTGGAGCTTTTTAAGTCATGATAAGGATTTTGGATTTGATTCTAAGTGGACTTGGAAACAGTTGAAAAATTTAAGCACGGGAGTTACATGACTCAATTCGTGTTTTAAGAAGTGCCCTCTGGCTGTCATTAGAAAGACTGAACGAGATGGAACAAGGGTTGATGTGGAGTCCAGGTGATGGTGGTGGGAATGGTACAGTGATATCAAGACCAGTTGGAGTCTATGTTGGGATTAGAGAACAGGATGACTTTCTAATTAGCATCAGTCGTATCCGGCTAAACTGCATTTGGGGTTCTTCTCTTCCCACTTAGTGAGTTTTGAAGAATCTGTAATTTGTTTTTCAGTAATTGTCTCTGATCCCCTTTTCATGTTTTTGTTTTTTGGGGTTTTTTTTTTTGGCCATGCTGTGCGGCTTGTGGGATTTTAGTTCCCTGGACAGGGATTGAGTCTGGGCCACCACAGGAAAGCACCGAGTCCTAAGCACTGGACCACCAGGAATCCCCCCCATTTTCATGTTTGATCGATATCAACATCAACTCACTCAAAAGTCTCTTGTCCTGGTTCTCACTCCTCAATTCCTGGATTTCCTTTGGCTCCACGGTGCCAAGCTTCCCTGGGCTCTGTCTTCTCTCTGTCCTTCCTTTCCCTGTCTCTTTCCTGTGGGGCAGAAAGGAGGAAGCTGGTGGGAACCTGTCGAAGGAGAAAGGAAGGACTATAGGGGAGGGAGCCAAAATGAAGGCTGGGGTCCAGAGGAACTTTGCTGACCTCTTCCAATCTTTGCCACAATTTTTCTTATTTCTGTCATCTGTGCTTAGAAAAAGAGAAGCTGTGGGCAAATCCCTTTTCACATCCTACCTCTTATACCCCCTCACAGTAGGAATGATAATGATGAGAAGGCCCCTGTGAGCAGAAATATTGCCCTCGAGGCCTGGCATTCAAAATGCTGACAATTATAGTGATTCCCTTGGAAAACAAAACCAAAGCCCCCCACCGTCGCCAGGGGAAAAGTTTTTTTTATAATTTCACTGATGCCTGAAAATCTCTGAGGGAAGTAAGGGAGTGCTGCAGATTAAGGGAATAAGGGAGTGCTGGCAGGACACAGCCCCTGTCCTCTTTGGGGAAAGGGGAACCGACCAGAGTTGCTTGGGGACCTTCCTGGGGAGGGTTTGGAGTGGACCTCATACATCTGTTGCCTCCCTGGGCTTAAGCACTGAAGATTTCTATGAGAAATCAGGTGAAGTTCGTGGAAAGCACAATACGTGAATGCATTAACCTTTTAACTCTGAACGCTTTATTAAATTATGGAACGGGGAAGTGTTCAGCATTTTCTTAGTTGACAAGCGCTTCCACTGGACCTTGTGTTAGGAGTGTTTTTTGTTATTCATAATGAGCTGCTTTCAGCCTTACCTAAGTTTATGCTAATGGGTTGACTCGAGCCATGAGGGGTGTCCTAGATAGTTTCAGGATGGGGCTAGTGGCCAGAAAGACCGAACAGGTGATTAGAGGGTTGGAACTGTCAGCCCCTGCCCACACATTCTTCGGGGGAGAGTGAGGGGTTAGAAATTGAGTTCAATCACCAGTAGCCCATGATTTGATCAGTTGTGCCTACATAGTGAAACCTCCATGAAAACCTCTAAAGCCTGGGCTTGGACAGTTCCAGGAGAGCTCTGATTAACCCACTCTCAACAATGTAAGTTGATCCTGTAGTTGTTTTTTTTAAGATAAATTTATTTATTTATTTTTGGCTGCATTGGGTCTTCGTTGCTGCGCACAGGCTTTTCTCTAGTTGCGGCGTGCGGGCCTCTCATTGCGGTGGCTTCTCTTGTTGCGGAGCACAGGCTCTAGGCGCACGGGCTTCAGTAGTTGTGGTACATGGGCTCAGTAGTTGTGGCACACGGGCTTAGTTGCTCCGTGGCATATGGGATCTTCCCAGCCCAGGGCTCGAACCCGTGTCCCCTGTGTTGACAGGCAGATTCCTAACCACTGTGCCACCAGGGAAGCCCCCGCCCAGTAGTTTTGTTAAACTTATTTTTGTTGACTATATTTTGCTGCCCAGCATCCATCATCCATTTACTCTTTCCTCTGATAACAGCATGTTGATTTTCCTGGAGGACACATCCTCCCTCTCTTTCAGGCTGTGGGAGGAGCTGACTCTACCCCCAGTAATAGGAGTAGTCCATAACCCATGGTGGCCAGTCAATAGATTCCATCCTTTTAAAAATAATAATAATAATAATAATAATAATAGTTTCAAGAATGGGCACATGAAACAAGTTAGTTCAGTAAACTCAATCCTTGGATTTTTGCCTGATATAACAAAAGAAAGTTCTCTTTTTCTTTTGAGATTGCTAACCTGGGTGAATGTAAACCAAGACCTTCTGGTGGCCATCCCACCTCCATGAGGGTGGTGTTGCCTGAGAATGGAGCCAAGACAAGAGGAAATTGGAGGCAGGGTTTGGGGGTGGGGGGAGAGAGAGAGAGAAAGAGAGAGGGAGAGACTTTCATTATAAGAACCACTAAATTCTTCTTTAGTGAGTTCAAGTTGGGTTTCTGTCACTTGGAACCAAATATAGCCTTCTTAGCATTTCTAAATTCCCCTTCCGCTCTAGTCCCAGATGGCCTGGGAGAACATGGACAAAGCTCCTAAGTCTCTCGTCTGAAATTATTTAGGGTCAGGAGACTCAGTTTAAGTCCTGGTACTACCATCATTTACTAAGGATGATCAGGACAAGCTATATAATCTCCTGCAAAGCATGGATAAAAATGCCTCCCCTGCCTCCCTCATGGGTTATTACTATAATGGAATGAGGTGAAGGATGTGCATTTACTATCTTAGCCATGTGAACATATTAAAATGTTAGTATGAAACAGAGGAGAAAAGCACTAATGATTTTTGGTGTCTGCTTGCTCCAGACGTAATGCAAGGCACTTCATAAATATAATCGTATTTCATCTTTACATCAACCCAGCACCTAATATATTTCCTGGTTTGGAGAGGTTGCTCAATACATTTTAATTTCCTGTCATAACTGTGCTACCAGCTTAGGGATCTAGGATAAGTAACATCTCCAGTTCTCAGATTTCTTCAACTGTAACATGGGGGCTGGAATGGTATTTAACATTCCATCTAGAAGGCTGAATTGTTTAAGACAGACTTTGGAACTTGGAATTTGGAAAAAGAGTTTTGTGATCAGAAAAGTTTGGGACATGCTGAAATCAGAGGTAAACAGGGTTTTGTCCAAGGTCATGTAACAAATCTATAGCCAACTTGGGGTGACTGGATGTTCTACATCTTGATAGGGATTTGGGTCACCCAGGTGCATGCATTTGTCAAAACACAGCACCTGTTGTCTTAGTATTTGTGCATTTCATACTATGTAAATTTTATATCAGAAGGAAAGATCTGTAAAAAAAATATTGAGCTCCAGTTAATAATATGCAAGCTGAAGTATTTAGGGGGAAGGGTATTGAGGCCTGTAGGTCACTTCGAAATGCACCAAAATTAACATGGAGTAATGGATGGATAGAGGGATAGATGTGATCAAGAAAGTAGTATAGCAAAACAATCAAGATAGAATCCAGGTGGGATTATGCCAGTGTTCCCTGGAAAGTGCTTTCAGCTGTACTGTATGTTTGAAATTTTTTTTTTTTTTTCGAAATAAAATGGTAAAAACAATACCCTACAACTAAGCTCAGATTCCTGCCCAGAGCTTTGTATCTCTCTGAGCAGCCCACAGCTTCTGCTTCCCTCTGAACAGACCCAGGAGAAGACGCACTGCCTACGGGCCCAAGAGCTCAGCCTCTGCAAGGCCTCTAAGCTGAAGCAGGCACACTGTTTCTTGTGGCGATTCCGCTCCTAGGTAAAATGTCTCGCCCTTTTTCCAAACAAGGGAAGCTAAATTTCCTCATGTTAACAAGAGCCAAAGTGCTCCATAAGCCACAGTGAGCAGTTCTGCAGCCACCCCTCTGCTTCAGCCATCATCACTTCTGTTCCCAGGTGAGCCTTGGCCTTGGCACCTCCTCTCCTTCAACAGTCACTCTGTCACCATCACCCCCACCTCAGCTTCCCTCCTGACCTGGCTTCAGGGCCTTAGAAGCCCTGGAACCTTCTGAGCCTCCTCCTTTGCCCTCTGTCTTTCAGTCTCATCTGAGATGAACCCAGGGCTTTAAGCAGATGGTTTTTAGTTTTCAGATATTTATGCTTTTAGTTTGTTTAATAAATTAATCGGGCACATCAAATCTGCTACTGCTCTGAAACTGATTTCCGTCCATATTTGCATAATAATAATTCCTTCCATTTGCATATGCTTTTCTTTTCTTTATCGCATATGCTTTTCTTAATTCCACGCACCTTCCATCTTTCTCCATAGCTCATTTAAATTTTCACAGGTTAGACTGGCAGGTATCATTCAGCTTCCACAGACGGAGAATCTGGGAGAGTGCAAACTAACATTTATTGAGTTCCGACTGTATGCATTCATTTCCTGCATGTTGCCCTATACACTGTCCCACTTAAAGCCCACAACCTCCCTGTGAGGTGTTCACTGTATTGGCACCACTTTAACAAATGAGGAAACTGAGGCCCGGAGAATGTTTTTTGAGGTCCAACAACCAGATGACAACCGGCACCAGAAGTGCAGTCCCACAGAATGACAGAGCAGGAAGGGACGTTAGTAGCTTCCTGGGCCAGCCTAATTATATTTTCCACTTGAGGATCCTGAGGCCTCGGGAGTAGATGTGAGCTATTTAGAGGAAAAGCTAGAATTAGAATTCAGGTCTAGATTTTCTGACTCAATTTAGAAAATGAGAAACTCCATCCATACAGATTTAGACATACGGAGAAAGTTGGAGTGTTTCATACCCACAGGATAGCTGTATGCCACTCTAGGCTGGCATTACAGTTATTAAATCTGGCGTGAGCTGAGTGCCGGGTAGTGTTGAAAACTCAGCCACTCACAGTCTGTGAGACACTTGAGCAGCCCAGACATAATCAGCGTTCCTTGTGTGAGAATCATCTCACGTGCTCGGAGGCTTCGAAAGCAGGAGCAGAATCAACATTTGCCATATAAACATTGAAATGAGTAGTTAAGGGAAAAAACATGGTGAGTAGACCCCAGACCAGCCAGGTACCTGGGCCTGCTCTTTTACAGCTTCTTCCTGTCACATCCTGACTCCATTTGATTGGGTCTGAGGGTGAATGGCTTGCAAAGGCCCAATTTCCTCTCTGATCTGATCTGTATCACCTTCCTGCAAATAGCATAAGCTTGCTGATCAGATAGATAGCCTTTGGCTATTGCCATTCACACCAAATGTTGCAGACAGAAAGATTTTCACTTCTGAGCTGCTATTTGTCTCCACCTCCCAATAGAGTTTAGTAGGTAGGTGCGTGGTTTATTTCTATATTTAGGTGCCTGTATATCTGCTAAAATTTCTTAGTCCTCCTACATCCGGAGGGCCTGCCATTGAAGGTGAACTGTGCTGGGCGAACCATCCTATGGACAAGTGGCTTGTAGTCTGACTGGTCTGTAACAAGGCCAGACTTGAAAGTTCATTTGGACTCCTAATTAGCCTAGCACTCACCCCTCACTGGAAGGGTGACTGGAAAGGGACAGTGTTGATCTTGTCATAATGCAAACCTGGATAGGATGGTTGATGTCCCCACGCATGATATGTAAGACTGAATGAGCCAGATTTTGGTAAATGTACTACTTGCAGGCAATTGGAGTCTGACTGTTGTCCGGTCCCACAGGGCCTGATCATTCCCTTGGTTCTGGGGATGGGATTTTCTGGAGAGGAATGGGTATTCTCACTGTCAGTCTTAGAGTAGATTATTCCTAGTCAAGGTGACTGTGAAACTTAACATCCAAACTAAGGCTGTTTGGGGAGTGGAAGGGGACCTACCAATAATTACACTGGGACATCAGGTGTGGAGCAGGACGGATGGCTCTCCCTCTCTTTGGGCAGTCAGAGGCAAAATAAGAGAGGATTCGCCCTCCCTGGGCTCTGAGGTGGGAGAGGCCTGGAGCACTTCCCTGCCACAATGGCAGAGGCTGGGCCCTGAGAGGAAGAGGGATGTAAGGGACCCTGAGGGGGGATCTGAGTCTTGGCACTTACTGGAAGCTGTTCCCTGAATTGTACACATCCATTATCTCTGGTGGTTATGTGTAGATTCCTTAGATGTCACTGCCTGGACATTTGTTGTGTGTGTGTGGAGAATGAAGGGCAGGGCAGGCCTGGGCATAGAAAACACCAGGGGGGGTAGGGGAAGAATTGTCCCCTCCCTTGAGAGCTGAGTGGAGGGAGCAGGTGGGGAGGGAGGGAGTGGAGATGGGGCGTGCAGGGGCATCTCCGGAAGAGCACAGCTGTGCACAGTCTACAGCAGCCTCTCCGGAGGCAGCAGGATGACAGCAGCACCAGGAAGGACAGGGACCAGGGGTCAAGTGAGAAGGGGAGGGGAGGGGGCTGGGGGCACTGGTCCTGGCCAGCCCACGAAGGACCTTAGACCTTGGTCTACACAGCCGGGTCCCGCTCCTTTACTCACCCTTGCGTCCATTTCACACTTTCCTGTCAGTGATTTTAACAGGGCATTTGCTTTGCAGTCACAAGTGAAAATGCTTTTAGATTTTGTTGCTCTTCTCTTCCTTCCTGTGGCTTCTCTTTGGGGAGACAATGGACATCTGTGGGAAGCAGTCTGAGCTCCAGACTTCCTCACACTCTGCATGCACCTCCAGGCTGGCATTTGAGTTCTGAATTGTAATTGCCTGTTGGCTTATCCATCTCTCCCACTCCCTCTGCTAACAGCAGCTTGAGGTTGTCACATCCCCAGTGTCCAGTGCCTGGCAAAGAGCCAGCGTTCAGTCAGTCTTTGAGTAAATGATGGCAAGAGATGGAAAGGACTTTGAGGTGGGATATAGAGGTCAAGGTGTAGACTTGACGCTCCTCAAGGTCCCAAATATCCATGCGGTTTTCCAAGATAATGTAAAAGCTCTAATTCTCTTTTTTTTTTTTTTCCTCTGTTGCTTTCAATTTGATTTTGTTGATCTGCTTTGTACCTTACAGAGAAAGAGAAAAAACATCTTACTTTTGGGGCTTAAAGACGATTGGGGCAAAAAAAAAAAAAAAAAAAAAAACGATTGGGGCAAGCAGGATTTATTTTTAATTAAATGCTCCCAGAAAAATTTCTCCTAATGCATCTTTGCCTTTGCAGTTCTTACCATTGATAATATATAGGGATGCTATTTTTTTTAATCTCCATTTTTTCACTTTCTCTACAGTACAGGAGTCAATTTAAAAATTGCCATTATTGTCTGAGTTCTGAAGTCATTTCACATCATAATCTAGAAGGAGTATTTTCCTCTTTTAATTTGGCTTGCAATTTTCTGTAGAAAATTTGCCATATTGAACCCAGGGTGTTATGACAAATTACATGCTATAACTAGTTCTATGAACTGCACATTATAATCATTCAATAAATGTTACTTAGGGCTACCCTGGTGGCGCAGTGGTTGAGAGTCCGCCTGCCGATGCAGGGGACACGGGTTCGTGTCCCGGTCCGGGAAGATCCCACATGCCGCGCAGCGGCTGGGCCCGTGAGCCATGGCCGCTGAACCTGCGCGTCCGGAGCCTGTGCTCCGCAACAGGAGAGGCCACAGCAGTGAGGGGCCCGTGTACCGCAAAAAATAAATAAATAAATGTTACTTAAAGAGAACGGCTCAATAAAGTTTTTTAAAAATTAAAGATCGAAGAAGCTTTAGAAGATATAAATATATGCACTTATTCTTGTAGGCTTTATGTATAAACACAGTTTTTACAGATTCCCTGGTAAAAGATGGATAGATTTAAAGGTTAAGATTAAAAGTTTACTTTAAAATAGTAAAAATTTTTCCTTTTGACCTTTTTTTTTTTTTTTTTTTTTTTGTCTTTGCGGTACGCGGGCCTCTCACCGCTGAGGCCTCTCCCGTTGCGGAGCACAGGCTCTGGACGCGCAGGCTCAGCAGCCATGGCTCACGGGCCCAGCCGCTCCGCGGCATGTGGGATCTTCCCGGACCGGGGCACGAACCCATGTCCCCTGCATCGGCAGGCGGACTCTCAACCACTGCGCCACCAGGGAAGCCCCCTTTTGACATTTTTTATTTGAAAAATGAAAAAAAGGAAAAAATGAAAGTAATAATCATCCATATTTTGCCACATTTTTGAGAAATATAATCCCGCCTGTTATTACCACTATGAAAATCTAGTCACTGATATAAACAATTTGGTGCATGTTCCAGATCCTTTTCATTACACACACAACACACACAAACTCACTCACATATATTTTTACTTGAAAAAATGGAATCATACTAATTATATTATACTACCCTTTTCTTTTTCCACCTAAAAATATTTTATAGGCCTTTTTCAAAGTCAGTACATGTAGATAATATCTCATTCTCTTTTTAAAATTTTGTTCTTTGCATTTAGCTTTTTTTTTTTACTTTTTAAAAAACATCTTTATTGGAGTATAATTGCTTTACAATGGTGTGTTAGTTTCTGCTTTATAACGAAGTGAATCAGCTATACATATACATATATCCCCATATGTCCTCCCTCTTGCATCTCCCTCCCACCCTCCCTATCCCACCCTTCTGCATTTAGCTTCTCAATCTGTCTGAAATTTATGTCTGCGTGTGGTGTGAGACAGGGATCTAACAGCGATTTTCTAAATGATTGACAAGTGTCTCAGTGGATCATCAAATAAATGCTTCTCTACTGATTTGAAATGCTGCTTTTTTTCTTGACTTGAATTCCCATATGAATGTGAATCTGTCTGGACTTTTATTCTGTTTCATTAATCTATTTGTCTATTTCTGTGCCAAGCACTTTTTAACATATATAATGTGTGATGTATTCTGATACCTAGCTTTCATTTAAATTTTTATCTGGTAGGAAAAATTCCTCTTATTTGCTTTTATTTTCTGTTTATAAAATTTTTTTCATCTGTCAATTTAAAATTTTAACAAAATAATACATGTATATAATTTAAAAGCTAAATAAAATGAGAAGGATTATAATTACAAACAACGTTTGTCCTGCTACTCTTCAACTCTTCATTCCTTGTCCTGAGAGGTCCTTTTACTTCTTTTAGCTGATATTTCTAGCATTAATCTTTATATTTCGAAGTAATATGATTATACTGCTAATTCTTGACTTATCACTTTTAAACATCATTTATTGGCTTCTATTAATAAGTATTCCTTTCTCTTACTCCATTCCCTCTTCTGCTCAACAGAGTATAACAGAAATTTTGGTTAAATCAATAATTAGTGTTTACATTAAGAATAGGAGAACACTTTCTTTAAAAATTGAAGTATAGTTGTTTTACAATGTGTTAATTTCTGTTGTACAGCAAAGTGATTCAGTTATATATATATACACACACACATTTAAAAAAATATTCTTTCCATTATGGTTTATCACAGGATATTGAATATAGTTCCCTGTGCTATACAGTAGCACCTTGCTGCTTATCCATTCTATGTATAGTAGTTTGCATCTACTAACCCCAACCTCCCACGCCACCCCCCCCCCCCCACCTTGGCAACCACAAGTCTGTTCTCTATGTCTGAGTCTGTTTCTGTTTTGTAGATAAATTCATTTGTGTCATATTTTAGATTTCACATATAAGTGATATGATATGGTATTGTATTTGTCTTTCTCTTTCTGACTTATTTCACTTAGTATGATAATCTCTAGTTGCATCCATACTCGTTCCTTTTTATGGCTGAATAGTATTCCATTGTATCCATGTACCACATGTTTATCCATTCATCGGTCAGTGGACATTTAGGTTGTTTCCATGTCTTGGCTATTGTGAATAATGCTGCTGTGAACATAGGGGTGCAGGTATCTATCTGAATTATAGTTTTGTCTGGATGTATGCCCATGAGTGGGATTGCTGGATTACATGGTAATTCTATTTTTAGTTTTCTGAGGAACCTCCATACTGTTTTCCACAGTGGCTGCACCAACTTACATTCTCACCAACAGTGTAGGAGGGTTCCCTTTTCTCCAGACCCCCTCCAGCATTTGTTATTTGTAGACTTTTTAATGATGGCCATTAAGAATGGGCAAGCACTTTTTATTTTTTTTATTTTTTATTTTTATTTATTTTTTTTTTTCCGGTACGCGGGCCTCTCACTGTTGTGGCTTCTCCCGTTGCGGAGCACAGGCTCCGGAAGCACAGGCTCAGCGGCCAGAGCTCACGGGCCCAGCCGCTCCGCGGCATGTGGGATCTTCCCTGACCAGGGCACGAACCCGTGTCCCCTGCATCGGCAGGCGGATTCTCAACCACTGCGCCACCAGGGAAGCCCGGGCAAGCACTTTTTAATCAAAGAATCAACTAGTATATTATGATTGCATTTCCTTTCTTATATAAATGAAATCCTTTTTTGTTGAGTTACTCATTGCTTCTGCTTTTACTTGTGTAATTTTTTATAAATCTATATCTAAATTTTTCCAAATATTCAATCAGAGGTACCATAAACCTATCAGCAGATTTCCCTCCCACCCCGCCCCTATGCTCAGAAACATTAGTTTATCAATGCCCTCCTTTTACCTGGAAGCTTTCTTCTCAGAACCTTCTGTCTTTCTATTCCAGTTCCCTATTTCCTTAATCCTATTTCTTTCTCTTTTTAAATTTATTTCCTCATTTTGTTGGAGTATATTTTCCAGTTGTTGTCAACATTTCTGTATGGTTATGTTTTTGATATGTTACTTTTATTTTATTTTTTATTTTATATTTTTTTAATTTTTAATTTAATTTAATTTTTAAACTTATTTTTAATCTTTATTTTTTTGGCTGTGTTGGGTTTTCTCTGCTGTGCATGGGCTTTCTCTAGTTGTGGCGAGTGAGGGCTACTCTTCGTTGCAGTGTGCAGGCTTCTCATGGCAGTGGCTTCTCTTGTTGTGAAGCATGGCCTCTAGGCACACAGGCTTCAGTAGTTGCAGCACATGGGCTCAGTAGTTGTAGCTTGCGGGCTCTAGAGCGCACGCTTGGTAGTTGTGGTGCACGCGCTTAGTTGCTCTGCGGCATGTGGGATCTTCCCTGACCAGGGATTGAACCCATGTCCCCTACATTGGCAGGCAGATTCTTAACCATTGCACCACTAGGGAAGTCCCTATTTTATTTTTAAAATTCTTTGCATATATAGCCAATGATGTTTATTGGCTATACACTTTTTTTTTTTTTTTGGCCAGACCACGTAGCTTGCGGGAGTTCCCAACCAGGATTGAACCTGGGCCATGGCAGTGAAAGTGCTGAATCCTGACCACAAGATCACCAGGGAGCTCCTGATAAGTTACTTTTAAATAGCATATATTTGGAATTTCTTTATTGGTTTGTTTTTTGGTCTAGATAGACAATATTAGTTTTTTAACTGGAGCATTTAGTTTATCTGCATTGAATGTATTTACTGTACCTTGTGTTTAACTCTACCTTTTAATTTTGTATTTTCTGCTGTGTCAGCTGTTCTATGTTTTTCCCCTCTCTTTCTTTGCCTACTTTTTTATTTGATTGATTGTACTAGTTTGATGTTTTCCCCTCTACTAATTTGGAAGTTGCACCCTGTTTCTTTTCTCTTGGTAGTTGTCCTTGAAATTACAGTATGTGTTCTTGACTTCTTAAATGTTAATTCATACCTTTACCCTCCTCCTAGACAACACAAACACTTTAGTATTAATTATCAACTTGCCAAATTCCATGCTATTATTACTATTTTTTTCAATTCTTTCTGTATTTACAATACCATAAGGCATAATAGTCATTGTTCTACGTAGTCAATATTCATTTAGATTTACTCACATATTTATCATTTTCTTTGCTTTCCTCTCCCTTCCCCTCAACTTTGCCTTCTGCCTGTGATCACTTTTCCTTATGCCTGAAGTGCATCCTCTAGGATATCCTTAGGTACAGATTTACACAAGGCAAACTCTCTACATTCTACATTTTTACTTGTCCAGTAATGTCTTTGTGTTGCCTTCATTTGTGAAACATATTTTTGTGGAGTATAGAATTCTAGGTAGGTTCCATTTTTCTCTCTCTCTTAGTATATTGAAGATAACATTCCCCTGTGTTCTGGCTTTTTATCTTATTTATTTTTTGATATTGAGAAGTCAGCCGTCACTCTGTCACTCCTTTGAGGGTAATCTTTTTCTCAAGCTTTGTTTAAGATTTTCTCTTTCTTTTTGCTTTTTCTTAGAAACCAAAGTGTGGATTTTTAGATATTTATCCTGGGGACTTATTGGACTCTTGAATTTGTGAATTGCTGTCTTTCATGAATTCTTGAAAATTCTTAGCGATTTTTTTCCTTCAATTACTGCCTTTACCCTATTCCTCTCTATTTTCCTCTGAGGCCTAATTGGAGACATAGCATACTTTAGATCTTTTAATTCTATGTTAAGTGTTGACGAACTATGGCCTATGAGTCAGCCACCTATTTTTGTAACTAAATTTTGAATATAGTCATGCTTATTTATTGACCTTTTTTTTTTTCAAGCTGCAGTGGCAGATTTTTTTTTTGTAAGTAAATTTTGAATATAGTCATGCTTATTTATTCACCTTTGTTTTTTCAAGCTGCAGTGGCAGATGTGAGTAGTTGCAACAAACATAGTAAGACCTACATAGCCTAAAGTATTTACTATCTGACATTTCAAGCAAAAGTTTGTCAATGCCTATTTGATGTTTTTTTATCCTCTCTTCTCTTTTCTCTCTCATCCTTTTGGTCTTTCTATGAACGCATTCTGGATACTTTATTCTAATTTATATTCCAGTTCCCCAGTCTTTGGCTGTATGTGATCTACTGGTAAACCTGTCGATTAAATTCTTAATTATGAATATTGTATTTTTATTACTAGAATTTCTACTTGATTCTTTTTCAAATCAAAGTTACTTCTTAGTTTTCACTGCCCAACTGAAATTTTCAAGCTTTTCTTTTTACCTTTTATTTTTAATTTATTTAATTTATTTTTTATTTTTGGCTGCGTTGGGTCTTCTTTGTGGTGCGCAGGCTTTCTCTAGTTGTGGTGAGCGGGGGCTACTCTTCTTTGTGGTGAGCAGGCTTCTCATGGCAGTGGCTTCTCTTGTTGTGTAGCATGGGCTCTAGGCGTGCGGGCTTTAGTAGTTGCAGCACGTGGGCTCAGTAGTTGTAGCTTGTGGGCTCTAGAGCACAGGCTTTGGTAGTTGTGGCACACGGGCTTAGTTGCTCTGTGGCATGTGGGATCTTCCCACACCGGGGCTCTAACCTGTGTCCCATGCATTGGCAGGCAGATTCTTAACCACTGCATCACCAGGAAGCCCCGCTTTTTACCTTTTAAGACAGGAGACATGGTTTTGGAGTCTGTGCCCAATACTTCCGCTATCTGAAGTCTTCATGTCTTTGTGGGTTTGTGTCTGTTGTCTTTTATCACACCCTGGTTCTCAGCCCTAGAGACCTTATGCTTGATATTGAGTTTGAAATTTTATTTGTAGAACTAATTTGAGGCCCAGGATGAAAATATACACCTCCACAGAGAATTCTCATTTGCTCCCAACACCCTGGGACCACCTGATTGAAGTTCCAGACCTGAGATTGCCTGAGTCATCCATGTGGGAACAGTGTTATTTCCAATTCACTCTTTCTCCTGTAGTTGTGGTTCCCAAACTCATCTGCACACTGGAACGACCTGGGAAGCTTCAGAATACACAGATGCCTGTGTCGCACCCCTAAGGACTGTGATTTAATTGGTCTGTGGTGTGGCCTGCACTTTGGAATTTTTAAAAGCTCTCCATGATTCTAATGTGCAGACAAGTTTGGGAAGCTCTGCTCTAAGAGTAAAGCCCTTCGGGACCTCAACTTAATGTATGGGTATTTATCAGACTCTCAACTTGGCAGGTCCTTTTATCTGGTTTGCCCAGCGAGGCTGCCAAATACCCCAGCTCCATAGTGCAGCTGTTTCTTCCGGATCACGTCAAAACAACTTTGAGTGCTTGGTATGGCATTCAAATTTTGGCATGGTAATCCTTTGCCATCTTATAAACTCTTTGATACTTTTAAGAAAAATTAAAATATAAATATTGATTATTTATAAAAATATATTTACTTATGTGTTTAATATCTTTAACTATATAATATTACATATATATATTATATATATATATATTCTATACGTTATTTTCCATACAATGGTTTTAGTTGACCTGAATGGGAGGACTGGTCTAGCCTGTCATTAGGAGACTTGAAAGTCCTCCAGTTGCTTTTTAAAAGAAGGAACGGGGTTAGTATTGTAGAGTTCTTACCCTTCTGAAAATATGTGATTTTATCCAGTCTGTGCACAAGTGATGACTTGGCTGTGACTTGAAGTCTAGGTTGAAACTTAGTTTTCTTTCACTTATTTGAAGGCACTGTCTTAGTGATCCCTAACATTGATTGCTCTCTAACACTCACTGTAGCTGTTGAATAATCCTAGTCCTACCTGATGCCTGTTTCCTTGTCAATGACTTTTTTTTTTTCCTTTTGGGAACCATTAGGATCTTCTCTTTTCCCCCAGAACTCTCACATCTCAGTTTATGTACTTTGGTATGGGTCTCATTCCATTCATTTTCTTGGACATGAAAGAGACACTTTCAATCTGGAGATTTTTATTTTTTACTGCTAGGAAATGTTTTTGCCATATTACTTTCATATTTCCCATCTCTCGATTTTCTCTCTTCTCTTTTTAAAGAAATCATTTTGGTTGGGTGATAGACTCCTTGCATTCATCCTCTACCTTAATTATCTTTTCTTTCCTAATTTTTAGTGCTCTTTTTGTGCTAGTTCTTAAAAGATTTCCTCAACTTTATTCTAGAACTTTTCTCTTGAATGTTTTATTTTGATTAAATTTTTATTTCCAGAAGAAAATTGTTTTTCTTGTTCTTGATTTATCCTTTTACATAACCTCTATTTCTAGGTGTAAGGATACAGTATCTTATTTCCCTATAGTTGTAGATTTTTAAATCTTATATCCTCTTCTGTTCATTTCCTGTAGATGTTTTTTCCCCCTTTATTCTTGCATTGGCTTTTCCCTTTCATGCTAGAGGTTTTACTCAGTTGTCTGAGAGCCTTGGCACTCTGTTCATATTTAAGAGTGAACCTCTAAATAGTGTTTGGGGGCCCTGAGTGAGTGGGCAGGACGAGTGAACCTGTGGGGCCCATTTAGGGGTGATTGAACAGGGGGTTCATAAGAAAGAGAGAAAGAGGGAGGGAGGGAGGAAGGGAAAAGAAAACTGGAAGCTTTTTCTTTAGGGCCATTAAGCTTGTTGAAAAAGAATCTTCTGCTGTTCTTTATGTGCCTGTCAGCTTATAGAGGGCAATCTGGGGAAAAGTAACTATGTAGTTGCAACCATTTCTTTTGCAGACTTCCATGTGCCTCCCCACTGCTGCTCCATCTGGGTAACCCTGAGTCTCAGCCTTTCCCATTAAGTTATACAGAAAATAACTTTTTAATCACCAGTCCGGGAAATTAGTAGCACAACTGTGTGAGGTCAGGGAAAGGTATGATTACTCCATAAACAAATTTTCAACAACAGCTTTTTTTGGCTCCTGACTGCAACCCAGCCCTTCGGTGTACCTGCAGCCTCCAAAGCTGAGCATCTCAGGTTTCCCACTGGGGTGACTTGACTCACTTACTAGTGGTCATGCCCCTCCAGGTGACAGACCATTGCTTCCTCTGCTCTGATCAATCACTTACCTCTCCTCCATCTGGTTCTGTCTTCCAAAATTGCATTGAATTCTCTTGTCTGTTTCTGTCTTTATTTTCTTTGTCTTTTATAGGTTTCTGCTTTCTTTTTGTTGTTGTAGTTCCTTTTTTATCAATCAGTGGAGTTCACAGCAGGAAAGGAGATAAAAATCTTTATTCTTAAAACATATCCCAATTAACTTTAGATGGCTTGTCTATTAAAAACAATTCTCCTGTGGTTTTACTAAAATTGCTTTGGATTTATAGGTTAATTTGAGAATTGTCAATTCTATGTTAATGTGTCTTCCTCTTCAAGAACATGGTGAATCTCTCCATTTATTTTGATCATTATGACCTTGTGCAAGTTTTCACAGTTTTCTTTATGTTAGTTTTATTACTAAAATATTCCTCTGATAAGGAACACAAGTGACACAAAGAAAAAGCAAATTTGTGAGCTTGAAGATTGACTGAAAAACTGACCCAGAACATAGTACAAAAGGACAAAGAGGAAAAAATAGGAGGGAAGAGTTAAGAGACTTGGAAACAGATCCAGCAATTCCAACAGCCTTCTAATAAGAGTTTTGCAAGGAAAGAACAGAGAGAATAGAGGGAAGAAGCCATCAAATAAATGAAAGAATAAACTTTCCTTATGTTGCAGAATGAGGTGAACACACAAACACACACCCTACTCCACATGGTGGGCAATGTTTCAAAAAGGTAATGAGGAAATTCTTCCTTTAAAAATTAAATTTATTTATTTTTGGCTGCATTGGGTCTTCATTGCTACACATGGGCTTTTTTTTCTAGTTGCAGTGAGCAGGGGCTATCTTTGCTGTGGTGTGCAGGCTTCTCGTTGCAGTGGCTTCTGTTGTTGAGGACCATGGGCTCTAGGCGTACGGACTTCAGCAGTTGTGGCACGCGGGCTCAGTAGTTGTAGCTCGCAAGCTCTAGAGTGCAGGCTTAGTAGTTGTGGTGCACGGGTTTAGTTGCTCCGCGGCATGTGGTATCTTCCCGGACCAGGGCTCGAACCCATGTCCCCGGCATTGGCAGGCGGATTCTTAACCACTGCGCCACCAGGGAAGTCTTGAGATGATGAGGAAATTCTAAAGGATTCAAAAGAGTGAAGATAAATTCCATTAACTTATACCATGAGGACTTCCTCTACTTATCATAGAGAGGTTAGAATCACTGATGATAGAACTGGCAACTAAAAGCTGCAAATATTTGTCTCTTGGGAGCAAGCATCATCTGTCACCAGCACCAGGAAGCATGTGAGCATCAGATTCCTATGTTTATCACTGTACTTGCCACCAGTTAACAGCCGATAGCACAGGGCCCATCTATCTTCCAGGCAGCAGTGATGCCTCCACACTCCCTAGTCCTTCATCAAATACGCTCCACTTGGAGAAACACCTTCTCCCCTCATTCTTCCAACATATCAGAACTCCAGAAAACTCTTTGGAAAAGAGCAGGACTTGAACACTTAGAACTGAAATCTCCACTGCATTGGAATGGAGGAGGAACATCCCTTACATGAAGGGAAAGCCCAGAGCAAGGCCTGAGGCTGTTCAGTTACCAACCTCATATTTCCCTACCTTTCCTTCAAAGATCCACGAAGGAAAGATGTTCATTCAAAGACCCTTTTGAGATAAGTGCTCTTCCAGATATGTCACTAACAAGATGTGATATATTTATATGCAAATGTGATATATATATATGCAAATGTGTTCTAAATGGCAGCCTGAGAGATGTGGGTGGACAGTCTCACTTGTCATGAGGGTTATGGAGAAGGGGAATTTTTATGCTGATTATGTATATGAGATACCTAATACATGGCACAAAATTATTTTTATTAATTAATTCATTTATTTATTTTTGGTGTGTTGGGTCTTCGTTGCTATGTGTGGGCTTTCTCTAGTCTTCATTGCTGTGTGTGTGCTTCTCATTGCGGTGGCTTCTCTCATTGCGGAGCATGGGCTCTAGGTGTGCAGGCTTCAGTCGTTGTGGTGCATGGGCTCAGTAGTTGTGGCTCATGGACTCCAGAGCGCAGGCTCAGTAGTTGTGGCTCGTGGGCTCCAGAGCACAGGCTCAACAGTTGTGGCGCACGGGCTTAGTTGCTCTGCAGCATGTGGGATCTTCCTGGACCAGGGATCGAACCTGTGTCCCCTGCATTGGCAGGTGGATTCTTAACCACTGTGCCACCAGGGAAGTCCCCTAGCACAAACTTTTGAAACCCTTTCCCTTTGCCTCCTTTAGATGCCCCTGATTCCTGCCCAGCTGCATGTCTGGGACTCCACAAAGTGTAAGCATCAGAGCCATTAGCCTGAGAACCTAGACTAGCCTGAGAATGTGAGCTTGTGTTCGAGACACAGTCCATTTGGTCATTCAGTTGCTCAATAAACGTGAAGTTAGTCCTTCAGAAGAGAAAGATAAACATGGCCCTGCCTTTAAGGGCCTCAGATTTCAAGTCCATCACCTACCAGGTAGGCTAAAGTAGGTCATTTAAGCTCCCTGATCCTTCAGTTCTTCCCCTTTAAATACCAACAGAATGCTGGCTTTGCCTAACTGACAGGTTTTTTTTTGTGTAGATGTAGTCAGATAATATACACGAAAGTGTATGGGAAAGCCTGTAGGACATTTTTTTATCATTTTCCTTACCATGTCTTTGTCCTCATTAATCTGAGTTTCTAAGTAAACACTGAATTCAAGCGATGCTTCCATTTCCCACCAGAACAAGCGAGTCTACTTCTCATGTGTGGTAGTTGTATTCCCCTCCCTTTTCATTTCCTGTCATCTCTCTTCTGTTGGGGTCTGCAGGGCATGTGTGAGTCACTTCTGCTCTCGGTGACTATAAAATTCTCTACCCTTCCCTTGAAGCACGCGGAAGGAAGGATGCAAGGCCACTGGATCGCTGAGGTCTCCTGGGTGGTGACGTCCACCATCGTCAAGCTTCCCGAGGGGTGTCCTGGCTGCCATATGGTGCTGCTCAGGAAGGGGAGGCTGACTTTCCATTGCTGGGGTTCTAATTTCTGTCCACCGGTCTCTTGGCCACACCACCTATCTTTTTTTGTTTTTAACATCTTTATTGGAGTATAATTGCTTTACAATGGTGTGTTCGTTTCTGCTTTACAACAAAGTGAATCAGTTATACATATACATATGTTCCCATATCTCTTCCCTCTTGTGTCTCCCTCCCTCCCCCCCACCCTATCCCATCCCTCTAGGTGGTCACAAACCATCTAGCTGATCGCCCTGTGCTATGCGGCTGCTTCCCACTAGCTATCTGTTTTATGTTTGGTAGTGGGTATATGTCCCTGCCACTCTCTCACATCGTCACCGCTTACCCTTCCCCCTCCCCATATCCTCAAGGCCATGCTCTAGTAGGTCTCTGTTTCATTCCCGTCCTACCCCTAGGCTCTTCGTGACATTTTTTCCCCTTAGATTCCATATATATGTGTCAGCATACAGTATTTGTTTTTCTCCTTCTGACTTACTTCACTCTGTATGACAGACTCCAGGTCCTTCCACCTCACTACAAATAACTCAGTTTCATTTCTTTTTATGGCTGAGTAAAATTCCATTGTATGTATGTGCCACATCTTCTTTATTCATTCATCTGTTGATGGACACTTAGGTTGCACCACCACCTATCTTAAATCAAGTTAATGATAGTTAACAGTTCAGTGTGCTAAGAACTTCACACCGATTAACTTCATACCTATTTAGTTCTCACAACAACCCTGTATTATCCCATGTCATAGATGAGAAAATGGAGACTCAGACAATCTAACAAACTTGTTCATGGCCACAGGGCTGGTGAATAGCAGAGCTGGGGTTTCATCCCAGCAAATCTCCCCCTTGAGTCTAGGCCCCTAGCCGCATTGTGATCCTAGCTCTTACATTAGATTTGCTTAACTAGCTCAGAGTCAAGAAAATCTCCCAGCATTGAAAGCATCTGGCAAGGTGCTGGCATTCCTTGATTCTTTGATGATTTAAATAAAAGTGAACTCTGAGGTTCTACCACCTCTGTACCCAGTACTCCAGCCAATTGGACACTGATCTCCCAGATACCTGAACAGCAAGCTCAGGGCAGGTTGAACCATATGAAATTGTCAGTGTTCGGCCATTTTTGACCCAGACAAATGGCAATCACGTATCTGGTTCCTAGGGGGTCCCTTTTCCACAGTGCAGCATCTGCAGGCTGAGCCCTGGGGGCTGAATGCAGCTGCTGCTCCCAGAGGCAAAGCAGAAGGGTCACAAACGTTCAAGTGGCAGGTTCAGGTTATACTAGTTTTGAAGTGAAACATGAGTCAAAAAGGGTAAATAATGTGACCTCTGGAAAACAGGCAGATGTGACTCAACCAGCAGTAAAAGGCTGCTTTGGAAAATTGAGTCAGACCTGCTCGGTTCGATTCAGTGTGGTCACAGCCACTGGCATCCACAAACTTGTGGGTGTGCTTGCTGCACCTTTAAAGAGAATCTGGGGGTTGGAGGGTGGTTTGCCTAATTGAAGAACTCTGCTGTGGGTAGTTGAGCAGGGAGAGCCCAGATGGAGGGCATCTGGAAGAGCCGGAGGCCGTTGGGGTAACAAGTTGAGACAAATACACCTAGAGAACTGAGGGGTAGTTTGGCAGAGAGGCGAGATGGGGAGGTCTTTCGCAAGTACAACCAGAAGAGTGAAAATGTGGGGCTCTCCCCAATCCCGGGTGCTGGCTGAGCTGCCAGGCTCTGGAGAATCCAGTTGAACTGCCTGGAGACCTCTCGGAATGACCTTAGGCTGTAAGGTATGAAACCGGGGCTGGGAAGGGAGGAGGGTGTGTTAAATGGGCACGAACACAGGAAATGTGTTCCAAATAAGGGGACTATTATTCAGGTATAGATGCAGAAATAGTGGGAAGTGGTTCACAGGCGTTCATTTGAATTCTTTGGTTTTCCTCGGTGGGAAACTACTTTCATCTGATTGTTTTCAGTATGGATTGACTCACATCCTCTTTATGGGACACAAGAATATATGTGCCATAAGAATTAAAGCATTGAACGATTGCTACCTCATTCTTAGGGCTTTGACTGGGGCAGTCTTGGCTGAGCCGCTGTCTCGCCGAGGGTAGGAATTTGAGATGAATTCCCAGCCACTGGAACAAAAGCTACCAAAAGAAGGTTGGAGTGAGTGTTCTGAATCAACACAGATCTTTAACTTTTTTCTGGGCAATCAGGTGTTGGGAGTACAAAGGCTTGCAAGGCTGCCTTCTAAGAGCTTATAATCGATTTGGGGGAACTATGACATATACACAGAACACAAAGACAATGTTTTGTAAGTGCTAAATGTATGGTGAAGAATCAATCAAAATTAGAGGAAGCAAAGAGACTGATATATGCAATGGAGATAATGAGGCAAGGATTCTTGCAGAGGATAGATTTGAACTAATCCTTCAAGAATGAATGTTTAGGGGGACAGGGGAGTGAGAGGAAGGCATTGCAGGCTGAGGGAGTGGCGCGTGCACACACACACACACACACACACACACACACACACACGCACACACACGTCCAAAGGTGGGAGAGCCCATATTTGCTTAGAACCTAAGTAGATTGGTTTGAGCAGAGTGAAAATTTGTTGGGGAAACAGGATGAATACCCCCCTCCTTTTTTCTATAGTCATGTTCCCCTGGGTGAACTCATTCAGTCTTTATTTAAATAATGTCCATATACTGATTCCTGGATTTATAAATCCAGCACAGACCTTTCCTCTATGTTCCAGACTTGTTTGTCCAACCACCTACTCAACATCTCCAACTGATAATCCCACAGGAGTCTCAAATTGAACACAGCCACAATGGAACTCCTGGGTTTACCTTCCTGACTTGTTCCCATCCTCCCACCTCCCATGTCTTTGCCCTCTTGGTGAATGGCATCATGCTTCACCCAGGTATCAAACAAAAACCCTGGGAATCACGCTTGACTTCTTCTTTCACTTACTCCCCCACCTCGACTCCATCCACAGTAGATGTCAGCTCTTCCACAGGAGAATCTCAAATCTGTCCCCATTTTTCTCTCACTGCTATCACCCAAGTACCCAAGCTCAAGGCACCAACCTCCCCTGCATGTCATTCTGTAATACCCCCTAATTTCAACCCTTCCAAGTTTTGCTACTTGGAACCCTTTCTCTGCCCAGTCAAATGCCAGCAGACCACTCCCTTGCTTAAAATCCTTTGATGGCTTTGCAGGGCTCTTAGCATAAAATCCCAACTCCTTACCATGGTTGACCACAGCCTTGCTTTGTAGAGATACCTCCACCCCCCCCATGCCTGCCCAGCATCCATGTACTTCTTTTGATAGCTGCTTCTCCATTTTTCTTTGGGGGCATGACTCCTGCCTTGATTCTTACTGTGAGTGGTGTGGGCGGGTTGACTCGACTCTACTCCCTGTGTCAGGGGCAGCATGTAACTCTAGTATGGACAATCAGCATATTTTTGTCTTATTTCACAGTGATTGGCTCAGAGATTAGCACATCTCCTGAGTTTATCCAGTAAGACTGAAGTCCAGGTCTTTTGCTAGAACGGTGGGGATTGCTGGCTGTACAGAAGATGTGTGCCTGGAGCTACAGAAACCCATCTATTGGGAGAGGATTCCTGAGCTAAACCCAACTCAGAACAAAGATGACTGAGAGATGGAGAAAGGCCATGTCCTGTTGACTCTGTTTGAGGCCAGTTCAATCCCATGTGATGCCTTCACATTTCAGTTGAGCCAATCAATTCCCTTTTTAGTTCGGATTTGAGTTGAGTTTCCAGGCTCATTTGTCCTGCAGGATCTGAACACTGCCTAGACTTGAACCTTACCACAGCCCATTCTCCTCTCTACACTCACCTTGGACCTGGGACACATTAAGCCCTTTATCACCTCAGCACCTTTGCCTTTGGTGTCCATATTGCTGACAATTCTCTTCCCTAGAGTTTTAAGAGGTTGGCATATTTTCATTTCTTAGGTCCAAACTCAATATCGCCTCCTCAAAGAGCCCTTGAAAAAGAGACTACGTAAAAGAGACTCCTCCGTTTCCCTTCTATCATGTCACCTTGTTTCATTTAGAGCAGTGATCAGAATCTGTATCTCACTTGTTTATTATCTGGCTCCCCCATTGAAAATATTAGCTTCATGTTGGCAAAGGTTTTCTATCTTGTTCAGTCTGTACTCCCAGGGTCTAGCTCAGTGCTTGGTATACAGTAGGTGCTTAATAAGGGTTTGTTAAATGAGTGAATGCATGCATGCATGCTCGATGCCATAGATTCATCTTGATGGGGAGGAAGAGATAAGAAATATTTGCCATAAAGGACAACAGGCACAGTTGGAAAATGCAGTCTTCCTTTTTCTTGAAGGCTTTACTTGGGATTCATGGAACAGAGTGTCCTTCAAAGAAGGTGATCGTAGCCAGATGTGGTCAGAGCAGAACTGGGGTGAAGTCAGGGTAGCAGATGGGTGAACCAGCTGGAGTTCTATACTGGCCCCAGGCCAGGGCGCCACCCTCAAATTTACCTGCAAGTCACCCTCGGGAGCCACATCAGGTCATGGCCAGGGTCGCCGTGCTTGGTGGAGGTATCAGGTCAGAGTTACACCTTCCTCTTTCTAAGACGAACCACCATTTATCTGAAGGGTTGTGGAAGGAGGTGGACAGTCAACTGTGAAAGGTGCTGCTTCCCTGATCTTGCCAGCAAGGCTTTTGAATGTACTGCTACTAATAGAATTATAGCACTGACAGCAAATGTGCATTAAAAAAACAGCTTGCTTCGTGCTAGAACTGTTCTAAGTGTTTTGTGTGTACCAAGACATTTAATTCCCACAGCCATTGAGGTAGATTAAGGATGGCCACAAATTCTTTGATACTTGTCCCGCTGAGAACTAGGGTCCATGTCCCCTCCTCTTGAATCTGGATGGGCCTCATAACTGCTTTGATCCATAGAATATGGAAGAAATGCTGATGGACCCGTTCTGAGCAGTCTTTTGGAACACTCTAGCGGAGGCCAGACACCACATAAGAGCTTTGTCTACTCTGTCAGAGAGACCATGGGGAGAGCCCCTGAGACCACAAGGAGAGGGACAGGGGCCAGTTGAAGCCAGCCTTGAGCTTTTCCTGATGAGGCACCAGACCTGGGAGAGAAAAAGCCATCTCGAATCCTGCCACGCCAAGTGACCCCACATGGATCTGAGAACTGCCCAGCTGAGCCTGCTTAAATTCCTGACCCATGATCTTTTTTTTTTTTTTTTTAAACTGAAGTATAGTTGATTTACTGACCTACAGTCTTGTGAGCAAACTAAAATGACTGTTCTAAGCCACTACATTCTGAGTAGTTTTTATTCAGCAATGAACAACGAGAACAACTACCCTACCTTGGAAGTGCTACTATATCTGCATCTTACAGATGAGGAGACTAACACATGGAGAGGTTCAGTGACTTGCTCAAAGTCACACAATGGTAAGAGGCAGATATGGAATTCAAGCCCAAGCAGTCTTGACTCCAGAGCCTGAACCACCCACGGTAAGGCCACCAGGCTCTACTGGTGCCAGGTCTTAGCTGCCAACAGCAAGTCCTGCCTGGCCTGGGCTTCTTAGAGTCAAGATGACTTAGTTCTTAGGGCCTCGGTCTTTGCAAAATGACTAGGGCTGGACTAGGTTAAAAATCTAAAGCAGAGTTTCTCGACCTGCTTTTAAGCTGGATAATTACGCCAGATAATTCTTCACTGTGGGCTGTGCTGTGCACTGTAGGATGTTTAGCAGCATCCCTGGCCTCTACTCACCTTCACTGTGTGGTCCCCTTCCCCTCACTGTGATGAGCCAAACTGTCTCCAGCAGTCCCCAGATCGCCTGCAGCCTTGAGCCATCTCACGTCTCTTTTAGCCATGCCTTTGCTGTTTCCCCCCTGTGCAGCACTGCCCCGTCCTGCGGCCTTAGCTATGCTTAACTTTTGTTTAAAATCAAGGAGGTGTCATCTCCTCCAGGACTCCTCCTCTGGCCTCTCTGCCCCTTTCATGCTCCATCATGCCTGGGGTCTTTCCATGGTACTATACAGAGATGGTGATATAGCTGTGCCCCTGCTGGCCTGTAAATTCCGTAAGGACAGAGTCTATGTCTTACTTGTCTTTGTATCTTCAGCGTTTATCCCAAGTCCTGGCTTTCTTAGTGCTGGTGCTCGGCAAGTTCTTATTAAAATAAGGAATGAATGACGCGATACTGATGCTGAAAGCTCAGCCTCTGTGCACCAGTGCTGAATCGAATGTCAGAGACAGAGTTTTGGGTGAAGTAGAAACGAAGAGCTTTATTGCTTTGCCAGGCAAAGAGGGACACAGTGGGCTCCTGCCCCCCAAAACTGTTTGTCCCAACCCCGGAGGATTTGATGAGGAGTTTTACAGCAATGATTCAAGCGTGGGGTGTGTGCAGGGCCTGCATTCCTTTAATCTTGTCTCAAGTAATCTTCTTGATGAGCTTCTCTGGTTCCTTTAGTCTGGCCTCAGATGGTCTTCTCCAGTATGAACAATGCAGACATCTTCCATTTGTTGGATTTTAATTCTATAAAGACCTTAAAGATACTGTTATGTGTATACCTTGAGGTGGAACCAGGACCCTGCCCCAAGGCTGCACTGTTGTTTCTTGGCTGCTCCTCCCTTGTCTCTGCATCCCCTCCCTTCCCAGATTAGCAACTGTTCTTTTTAACTCAGGGAAGGTCATGGAGGCTGGAGTCTGTTCCCTACAAGAAACAGGGGACATGGAAAGGCTTCTGTGCCCAGGAGCCCCACAGCGTCCTGTTCGGTTTCAGTACATGGTGGTTGTTTGTGGAGCATGGGCTTTCAAACAAGCTGAAGCCATTTTGAATCCTGGCTCTGCCATTTACCAGCAGCATAGAGTTGGGAAAGTTTCATAATCTCCTCAACATTCCTCTCTGGAATAGAGACAGTGAAATCTCTATACCTCACAGGGAAAGCAAAAAGGAGAAAGAGTAAGGAGAAAAGGAGATTATATCTATTAATTGCTTAGCACAGTTTGACATGTAGTAAATGCTCAGTGAATGGTATCTTCTACAAAACAAATGAATGTTATCATTTCATGTCTCCTCCTGCTTCACATGCCTTATTCTGCCCCTGCAATTCTGCAAACTTGTTGGCACAGGTACTGTTAGAAAGTCTCATTTCTCTTTTCCTTGAGACTTCCTCATTGTTGATGTGGACTTTTCTCTACTCAGTCCTGGATTCCAATTTGTACAGTTTTCTCAGCATTGTCACCAGGTGCCACCCCACCTCTGTGTCCTCTGATGGACCCAGAGAGCAAGGGACAGGGCATCTGAAGCCTTAGAGAGAAGTGAGGCTCATGTGATCAGGTGTGTTCCTTACCCTTAGGGGCTGAGGGCTGCACTGGGAACCAGAGCAAGGGAGCTGGTAGGCAGTGCAGGGCAGTGGAGACTGTAGCTGACTGTGGACAGCTGTAGGGGAGCTAGATGTGCTTGTTACCCTCCCCTCCTCTTCGGTGGGGCATCACTGTGCATGGCCATTGCTAGCAGAGAGCATAGTGGAATGCAACAAGGCTGGAACAGTAAAGGGATTTATGATCTCGCTTAATAAGAAATCTAGCAGAAGGACCGCTCCAGACTTGGCTAATTTGGCTATTCAACAGTGTCATCAAAGACCCAGGTTCTTCCCGACTTCAGTGTGCTGGCTTGTCTGGCTCCCCTGGTCTCAAGGTGGCTGCCATAGTTCCAGCTTCACACGCAGTCAGTCATGTGCAGAGGTAGGAAAAAGGGCACTCTTGTTTGCTCTCTCTTATCTCTTTTTTTAGCCGCATGGCACAGGGAGATCAGCTCGGCTTTGTGACCACCTAGAGGGGTGGGATAGGGAGGGTGGGAGGGAGGGAGATGCAAGAGGGAAGAGATATGGGAACATATGTATATGTATAACTGATTCACTTTGTTGTAAAGGAGAAACTAACACACCATTGTAAAACAGTTATACTCCAATAAAGATGTTAAAAAAAATTTTTTTGAAATTTTAAAAAATATTTTAAAAATTTATTTTTTTGGCCATGCCATATGGCACATGGGATCTTAGTTCCCTGACCAGGGATTAAACCTGTGCCCCCTGCAGTGGAAGCATGGAGTCTTAACCACTGGACCACCAGGGAAGTTCCCACTCATCTCTTTTTAAAAGCTGAAAAAATAAAAATTCCAAGAAGCCTCCTTGGCTGTCTTCCTCTGTGTTTCATTGTATTGGTTTACATGTTCATCCTAAACCCATTCCCAGAGGCTCAGACCATCCCTGAAATGCATGGATCCTTGGGGGAGAGTGAACAAAATTTGGGTGCTGTTGGAAAGGGGGCAGCCAGGTAAATGTTGGTTAGGACTTAACAGGGTCTGCTATGTAAAGTTATCCTGTTTTCTTTGGGGGGATAAAATAAAACATGTAAGAAAAGAAACACATGAAAGAAACATGTGCTGTAAATGTGAAAGGGGCCTAAAACCATGAATAACGAGAGCAGTTAGTTGTGGCAGGAATTCAGAGTTCCTCAGAAAATCTGCACGGAGCTTGAACTAACCATAATTTGTATATAGGGCACAGACTATCTCAGATAGGTAGATTTTAAAAGGGGTCTCTTTCTTCACAAAGTCAGGAGCTTTTTGAGGATTTACTAACTACTTTACCATATACTAGCTGTATAGCCTCAGGCAAATTTAAAAAAAAATTTTATGGGCGTATATTGATTTAACATGTTGTGTTAGTTTCAGGTGTACAGCAAAGTGAATCAGTTATACATATACATATATCCACTTTTTTTAAAGATTCTTTTCCCATGTAGGCCATTGCAGAGTATTGAGTACAGTCCCCTGTGCTATACTGTAGGTCCTTATTAGTTATCTGTTTTATATATAGTAGTGTGTATGTGTCAATCCCAATCTCCCAGTTTATCTCTCCCTCCTCCATCCCCTGGTAACCATAGGTTTGTTTTCTACATGTGTTACTCTACTTCTGTTTTGTAAATAAGTTCATTTGCACCCTTTTTTTAGGTTCCACATATAAGCGATATCGTATGATATTTGTCTTTCTGTGTCTGACTTACTTCACTCAGAATGGCAGTCTCTAGGTCCATCCATGTTGTTTCAAATGGCATTAATTTGTTCTTTTTAATGGCTGAGTAATAGTCCATTGTATATATGTACCACATCTTCTTTATCCATTCTTCTGTTGATGGACTTTTAGGTTGCTTCTAGCCTCAGGCAAATTAATTAGTCTTTCTGAGCCTCAGTTTCCTCATCCATAAAATGGGGATAATTATAAATATATTTTTTCAGTCCAGATTTTTTTTCTTTCTTTTCTAAAAAAAATTTATTGAAGTATAGTTGATTTACAATGTGTTAATTTCTGCTGTACAGCAAAGTGATTCAGTCATACATATTCATTTTCATAATCTTTTTCATTATGGTTTATCACAGGATACTGAATATAGTTTCCAAATGGGGATAATTATAAACCTTCCTCCCAAGGGTGGTTGTGAGATTAAATGAAGTAAGAGTTTAGCCCAGAAGCTGGAGTATAGTACTCTGTAAGTATTGTTATTATGGTGGTGGTTGTTGTTATAGTTGTGTTGTTACATAATCATCATCATCATTATTATTATCATTATTATCTTTATCATTATCTTTGAATCTTTAGCACTTAGTCAAGGTACGTGTTATATGCTCAATACATGTTTGTTGCATGAAAATAAGTGTGGGAATGAATGGACAGGGAAAGAGCATATAGAAAGTTAAATAATGATCATGAAGCTCATGACTAAAGCAGGCCAATGATGCAAGGAGACTGACAAGATGGCAGGGTGTGTAATTCATTTCCTCATGGGAGGTACTTACAGGCAGTTCTGTGACTGCAGAATGAAGCATCCCTGTGGGATGGAGCAGTCAGGGAGGCCCTCACCAGGAGGCAGGAGGGTCTGAGATGATCTGTCTAGGATGGTGGGAGCTGAGTAAGGGGACAGGGAAGGGAGACAATTACAGGTAGAGGTCCTCCATCCTCAGACCTGACATCTTCAAAATTATGAGCAGTGAGGAGGTTCCCTCAGGAAGCTGAAGTTTAGTTTGGTTTTGAGATCTGTGGCTTAGTTCCTCAGGGCCCAGCCCAATCCCAGCGTCTGTTTTATGCTTGCTTGATAGTGGGAGGCTGCTACAGTGCAAACCCAGACATCTGCAGAAACATTTTCTTTGTAAACCCGCTCACTGTGACAGCCATTGCATGTGTTCTGGGGTAGGGGCCAGCTGAATCAGGAATTCATGAAACCCTTTTATGCCAATTCTCATCAGCTTTCAAAGGGTCTTTACACAGAACACTCCTAATTGAGTAGTGGATGAATATTCATAGATATATTTTCCCTACCGCTGATCTGGAAGGACGCCACTTTCAGAGCTGTTTGCTGTCTCTGGGTGGAGGGACTGCCTTTGGCCTTTGTGCTTATTGCAGAGAAGAGGGAAATGAGTCAGCCTCTGACACTGAAGAAACAGAATGTCTTCCTCCTGTCCGTGCTAAACTTGTCAAAGGCCAAGCAGTGTTGAGGAAGGAATCCGAGAGTTTCTAATCAGAGCCCTTGTCTGCAGTGTGTAGAACAGACTGGCTCGTGTCTTCGCCACAGCTGACCCAGGTTATACGCTAGGGACCTGGGTGACTCAATTTCTCATAACCTACTTCTCATTCATTTGCCTTGCCTGATCCACTGTCCTCAGCGTTCTGATTGGACACTGTCTTTCAGTTAGCATAACTCCCACATTGGAGAGCACTTTACAGTTTGTGAGGGGATTCCATCCACATGATCTGATTCCCTAGAGAGAGGGATGCAGGACAAGAATCGCTGAACGTATTGCCCAGGGAGAGTGAGGTAGTCACAGCCAGGCAGAGGTGAAAGGGGAACATGATCCCTAACCCCCGACAGCCCTCCTGCCATTCACCAGCGTTCGAGCCACGGATGCTGAAAGGCTCATAAGCTCAAAAACTGGTCTTTTTTTTTTTTCTTTTAAATTGAAGTATAGTTGATTTACAATGTTATGTTAGTTTCTGGTATACAACAAAATGATTCAGCTGCGTGTATATATATATATATATATATATATATATATATATATATATATATATTCTTTTTCAGATTCTTTTCCATTATGGTGTATTATAGGATATTGACTATAGTTCCCTGTGCTATACAGTAGGACCTTGTTGCTTTTGTATTTTATTTATAGTAGTTTGTATCTGCTAACCCCCAACTCCTAATTTACCCCTCCTCCCTTTCAGAAAAGCCCTTTGGTAACCATAAATTTGTTTTCTATGTCTGTGAGTCTGTTTTATAAATAAGTTCATTTGTATCATTTTTTTTAGATTCCACATATAAGTGATATCGTAGGATATTTGTCTTTGTCTGACTTATTTCACTTAGTATGATCATCTCTACATCCATCCATATTGCTGCAAATGGCATTATTTCATTCTACAAAAACTGGTCTTGAGGGCATCAGATATTTTTTGAGTTCTTCACCTTAGGGTCTAAAGCAGTTGTTCAAGTTCTTTTCCCAAAGGCGACCATGCTGCAGAGCACTTTCTGAGCCCTGTGGTGACTCCAGTGGATTTGGCATTTCTCAACTTCATTCCAGTACTCTTCTGGGTACCACTTAGTACAACACAGAACAGTCTGCTGCCTCTCACCTGTCTCTCACAGAGCATCTTCAGAGCCGTCCCTGCACAGGGAACCGGCTCTCCTCAAACATTTATCCCATCAAACAGGCACTTTCCTACGATGCTTGTGAGGGGCACACAGGCCAGCTGTGTGGAAGACAGTTGAGTTATATCCCTCAAAATTACAAATGCATCGACCCTAGGATCCAGCAATCTCACTGCTGGGAATTTTCCCACACATAGATTTGCATATATATAACAGGATGTATGTCCAAGGTTTTCCATTGCAGCTCTGTTTTGTAATAGCAAAGACTGTACACAATCTAAGCGACCATCTACCAAGGACCAGTTAAATGAATTGTGATGGAACCAGATAAACACTACACAGCTACAAAAATGAGTGAGGAAGTTCTCAGTAAACTGAGAGAGAATGATTGCCAGCAAAAATGCAAAACAGTGTATATTGGCTACATTTTGTATAAAGAATGGGGAATGAGTGTACTTTCATATTTGGTTGTATTTGCATAAAGGAACACTTGAAGCAAACTGAGGAATTAGTAAAATGGTTACTTTGTGGGGTAGAGAATGGGATGGATGGGGTGATGGTGGGTAAGAGAACGTTAGGTTTTTCAGTGGGAACATTTTATATCATTTTGAGTTTTGAAGCACATTAATCGATTGTCTAATCAAATAATTAATTTCAACAAACTTTCCCCCATACCAGCCGGCCAAGGGTGGGGCTTCCTAGAGATATGTGAACTTGAACAGAATCTAAATCCTTAATTCTTGATCCATCAGCCAGGCATCTCATCAAGTCATTGGAACAAACTATTACCTAACAGGAGCCAGTCAGGGGAGAATGTGTCACCCCAAATGTAGATGTGATCAAAAGTAAGGCATGTCCTGAGCTGGGCAGGATCAGCGTGATTGCTTGGAGGACCGAGAAGCTGCCCAAGGTTGTTGTAATAACTTTGGGATTTCGTGGAATTCAGGGCCTCACCCTTTGGAATTCCCGGGTCATCATCTTCCTGCTATGCTCTGGCTTGACTGAGTCCTGTGGCACCAAGATAACACCATTGGAGGAATCCGTGGACATTCGGGTGCCAGCTCTGCTTCTGGTCCTGGCCTCGCCTGGAATGAAGCCCGGCTTCTGAGAGCGAGATCTTGGCACCAACTGCTCTGTTCTATTATCAGGGTGATGTTGGAGACCTCAAACCGTCCCAGGGCATCAAGTTTTCCACTCAGCAGTGACCAAGTGCCTGACTGCCCTGGCCCTGCCCAGGGGCGACTGAACAATTCAACTGCACTGTAAACCCCCTCCCTCCTAACATGGACCCTGCCCTCTCCCTATTGGTACAGATTCAATTCAAATTGAATTGAATGTCTTCATTTTACTTGACAAAATTAAAATGGGTTCAGCCTTTAGCAGCAGAGCTGGCAGGAAGCCCTGATGGTCACATTGCTTTTCCTGCCCCACCTCGCCTTCCCTGAGGGGAGGGGACAGGTGTGGGAGTAACTTTGTCATTCTTACAATTTTCCTAGAGCAGTTAAAATAAGGTAGAAAAATAGCAGCTGTTTCCTGCTAGGCAAAATAGCCTTGCATGTCACGCACCTCACAACGTCTCCAATCAGCTTCATTCGGTAGGAATTTTGAACCACGCGCTTAGCACACAGCACCCGGGAGCACTCGGTAAGTGCTGGGGGACGGTGTGGAGCACACAGGAGCCTCTGGCCTCTTCCTACGGGGGGAATAGAAACACGCAAGGCAAGTGGGGCTTTGCTGAGCAAAGTGGCTTAATTTGGCTGAATTGCTCCACTTTTTTTTTTTTTTCTGCGGTATGTGGGCCTCTCACCGCCGTGGCCTCTCCCGTCACGGAGCACAGGCTCAGGACGCGCAGGCCCAGCGGCCACGGCTCACGGGCCCAGCCGCTCCGCGGCACGTGGGATCCTCCCGGACCGGGGCACGAACCCGCATCCCCCGCATCGGCAGGCGGACTCCCAACCACTGCACCACCAGGGAAGCCCCTGCTCCACTTTTCATTTGCCTCCACTATGTATGACAGAAAGGGAAGTCTTCATTGGTTCCTTAGTTTTCGTCCTTTATCCAGATAGAAGAAATACTTCTTTTGCTTCTTCTTGCATCTAGGGAAATATCTAGATAGGTCAAAGGCAGACAGCACAGCTTAATAGAGAGAGCTCTGTGTTGAAAGTCTAGGCTCAGATCCGGGCCCTACCCACACATGGTCTGTGGCTGATTTCATCAGCCTGTGGGCCTCAGTATCTTACCTGAGGAATGGGGAGCATGAATCTCTTTTGAACGTTGTGAAGGACGTTATGAAAAGAGATGAGCTGGTTCTTGCCCTCTGTGTCCCTGTCTCTTCCTGTCTCCTAGCCCACTGAATCTCCTCCCTGGTACTGCCATAATGCCCCTTAAAAACACCCTGTGCGAGAGCTTCCCTGGTGGCGCAGTGGTTGAGAGTCCGTCTGCCGATGCAGGGGACATGGGTTCGTGCCCCGGTCTGGGAAGATCCCACATGCCGCGGAGCGGCTGGGCCCGTGAGCCGTGGCCACTGAGCCTGCGCGTCTGGAGCCTGTGCTCTGCAACGAGAGAGGCCACAACAGTGAGAGGCCTGCGTACAGCAAAAAAACAAACAAAAAAAACACCCTGTGCGAAAATACCTGCAGTCCATGTCTTCAAGGAGCTCCCTGTTTCCAACAGAAAGGAAGCAAAGCACATGTTGACAAAAAAGACTGAGAAGAAACAGATGCTATGCTCTTAACAAGATTAAGTTCATGTGGTAGGACAGTGACGGAGGAACTGGAGCCCGTGGGGACAAGTCAGGGGTGGCTGGAAGGTGCTGAGTTAGGACCTCGGAGCCAGGTATTGAAGGGATGGGGGGGACACTCTCCTGCGGGGCATGGGGAGTGAGTGGCTGAGTGCAAAACAGCCGACAGAACACTCTGCAGATGAACAAACGCTTCCTGCAGGCAGGATCCAGCTTTACCTAGGCTGCCAGCTTGGGAGCTCTGGACTGGCAGAGCCTGAGCAGACACACAGGGGTGGGAAGGAGAAATGGCAGGAGCCAAGACTTCCCAGCCAGAGAGGACAGCGTGGCACCGAATGATGTGGGGTATGGGTGCCTCGTGGGGAGGAGGTCGGGGTGCTGAGCAAACCCCCACCTAGGTTAGCACTTAGCCAATGTCTCTGAAGCAAGGAGCCTCAGCTGACTCTCAATGCCACAGAAGCCCAGAACTGGGCATGCTTGTATTATTTTTTTTATTATTGTCACTGCTGTCACCAGGAAAGTGCACGTGGGAGCCGGGCCTTTGTCTGGGGTTGCCGGAGCCCGCCCACGGCCATTGCCGGCACCTTCGACAGGCTGGCCTGAGTCTGCGCAGCGCCCCGGCTCCCAGCCACAGGAGGGGTCCTGGCAGGTGCGCTGCCCCTGCACACGCCGGTGGGGCAGAGGCGCTGGTGAATTAAATCGGTGACCTTTAGTCACTCCAGTGTCAGTCCAGCTGCATGGCGGATAGTTCCTCATAATAACCCATGTATAGGAATCTGTATTAGGTACATTTCCGGTCACAAATCAGGCCAAGGAAAGACTTTTCACCAGAAAACCCCCTGCTTCTTTAAAGTTGAGGCACCTGGAAAGGTGACAGCATCTCACTCCTTGTTTGCATTAAAAACAACCTAGGTAACATGCTCCTGATGCATCTACTTGTGTTTTTGCAAAGTGGTGGAAGTAGAGAAGTATCAGATCTTAACCAATGTATGTATAGTGTGTGTTTATATATATATATATATATATATATATATAAATATATATATATATATATATATTTAAATTTTCCCTCAGGAAAAAAATAGCTGTGGGTGAGTCAGATTACAGTAAAACTTGAGCAATTTGATGACACATTAATTGAACACACACTTCCAGCTGAAGACTTGCCCTGTTTCACTTTTCATCTTAGCTGGAGAGCCACCCATCAACTGACATTTCATGTTCATCATTGGAGTTTCTGCCAAGATAAAGGGTCAAAGGAGTTCAGTCTGTTCACAGACCATACTGTCTTGTTCAGTTATGGAGACTTGAGTCTGCAGTGAACGAGGTAACTGGATGAAAAAGGGTAAATTCCATTAATTATCTGGAGGATTCCTGGGAGTCCCTAAATATTTGCTTTATAAAAAAATAACCAGGGCTTCCCTAGTGGCACAGTGGTTGAGAGTCCGCCTGCTGATGCAGGGGATGCGGGTTCGTGTCCTGGTCCGGGAGGATCCCACATGCCGCAGAGCGGCTGGGCCCGTGAGCCATGGCCGCTGAGCCTACGCGTCCGGAGCCTGTGCTCCGCACCGGGAGAGGCCACAGCAGTGAGAGGCCCGCGTACCGCAAAAAAATAAATAAATAAATAAATAACCAGATGGCTTCTGGAACTTTCACATTTTATCTAAAAACACTTCTGGAACCACTAGTGCTGAATCCTTGCTTAACTTGGGAAAGTCCCTGCATTTTCCCCTGCGGTCCCATGGCCTCTGGGCCATGTCAAACTGCTGCTGTTTGTTCTGTGGAGGTACTTGCACTTGAGATGGGCTGGCAGTCATTGCTCTACTTTGTTCTTTAAGGAGAGTGAGATCGAAAGCTTGTTTTTGTTTAGAATTTTGGCTTCCTTTCACTTGAAACAAAGGAGAAGAAAGGCCGAAGGAAACGAAATGAGGTCACAGGCTTAATTGGTGTAGGGAATGGCTCCACTGGCCCCTCTGAGATAGATCTTCATGGGTCAGCCTGGAGATGGAGATCAGCGTGAAATCTGGAAAACTCCTTAGCATGTTCTCGTAGGAAGAACCTGACTGGTAGGTGGGCTACAGAATGAAGTTATGGTCCTGAATGATTTAGATCAGGGGTTCCAAAATCCTGTGTCTATTGGGATCAGGCTGGTTCTTTAAATAGGGTGAGAAGGAAGTGTGGCTAATTGGAGTCTTTAGGCCCTGTCCCAAAGGGGGCACATGAATCAGCTCCAGCCAAGTGTCAGCCAGTGGGGAATATAGGTCCAATGTTGCTAAATGTCACTGTTTTTCGAGAGAAGCTGGAAATCCAGCTTTTGCATGCATACTTCTGATTTATTGAATGTCAAGAAACTAATTTAAAAATGTTTAAAACCTTATGAGGATCATTAAAATATGTTTGCAATCAGTATGTGACCACCAGTTTGCTGTCTCTAGCTGAGATATTTTCCTGGCTCAGGGCAGGGTTGTTTTTTCCAGGTCTTTTATTAAAGTCCATGAGCCCCTCAAGTAACAGAGTTTTATTGAGATCTCTTGTGTCCCACACTATCCAGGGCTTGGAATGGGAGTGGGAATAGAACAGTGTAAGGCAAATTTAAACCTTTAGTTTAAATTTTAGAGGGGAAACAAGATTAACACATGTTTCTTCTTTCTACAAAGATCTATGAAGCACCTTCTGTGAACAACACTTTATATTGGTGACTATAGCTTATTTGCCCTTTCAGATTGTAAACTCTTTACCTCTACAGGGGCTTCCAAGATAAATTAAGGTCATAATGAAAAATTAGAGGTGCACAAATTGCTACAAGGCAATATGGTAAAATGCCAAAATGGCAGAGCAAAGTCTTTGGGTTCAAGGGTAACTTCCTGAAAGGGGATTGCAGAGGAAATGACCTGAGCAAAAGTGTGGTGAGTGAGAAACCAGCTGTGTTTAGGAACATTAAGGAGGCTCATTTGCTGGTGGAGTGAGGTGGCTGCTGTGAAAGAGGAGATGAGCCATGAGGAGCCTTCACCAGGATGGTGGCAGTGAGAACAGAAAGAGAAGGAACGGTGTGTGAGAGACTTAAGACAACGTGGTGGTGGAATAAATAGTGCTTGGAAATGAGGTGGATGTGGGGGCCAAGGCAAGACAGTGGTCAGAAAATACTGCTAGAGTTGGCACCTGAGGACTTGGAAAATATGGTACATTCATAGTGGGTTCAGTACCAGGAGTACACCCCCCCCCACACACACATACACAAACACACACAAACACATAGACACACACACACATGTACACAGACACACACACACAAACACATAGACACACACAAACACATAGACACACACAAACATACACACACACACAAACACAATTTTTTGGCAAAGAGACATAATAACTTTAAAAAAAATTTATTGAAGTATAGTTATTTACAGTATTGTGTTAGTTTAAGGTATACAACAAAGTGATTCAGTTTTATATATATATATTTTTTCAGATTATTTTCCATTATAGGTTATTACAAGACATTGAATATTGTTCACTGTGTGATATAGTAAATCCTTGTTGCTTATCTATTTTATAGATAGTATTGGGTTGGCCAAAAAGTTCCTTTGATTTTTAAGTAAAAATAAAAGACAGAGAAATGGGCACGAGCCGTGGCTGTCAGCACGGACAGTAGAGACGGGTGTGGGACGCTAAGGTTGCTGCTGCCGCCACCAAGAGGCCTGTGTGTGAGCACAGGTCCCTCTCCACACCGCCGCTCCCAGGAGCCCGTGCAGCCCGCCACTGCCAGGGTCCCGGGATCCAGGGACAGCTTCCCCGGGAGAACGCACGGCGCGCCTTGGGCCGGTGCAGCGTCACGTCGGCCTCTGACGTCGCGGACTCGCCCTGCACCCGTGCCACTCCCTCCCCCCAGCCTGAGTGAGCCGGAGCCCCTGAATCAGCTGCTCCTTTAACCCCGTCCTGTCTGAGCGAAGGGCAGTCGCCCTTGGACGACCTATACGCAGAGGCGGGGCCAAGTCCAAAGCTGAACCTCAGCAGCTGTGTGAACAAAGAGGAGAGGGGGAGGTCTCTCCCAGCAGCCTCAGAAGTGGCGGATTAAAGCTCCACAATCAACTTGAAGTGCCCTGCATCTGTGGAAAACCTGAATAGACAACGAATCATCCCAAATTGAGGAGGTGGACTTTGGGAGCAAGATATACTATTATTTTCCCCTTTTTTCTTTTTGTGAGTGTATATGTGTGTGCTGCTGTGTAAGATTTTGTCTGTATAGCTTTGCTTTCACCATTTGTCCTAGGGTTAACCCGTTTAGGTTGACCCGTTTTTCTGTTTTTTTTTAATAGAAATTTTTCTTCTTAATAATTATTTTTTATTTTAATAACTATACTTTATCCTACTTTATTTTGTCTTCTCCCTTTCTTTCTTCCTTTCTTCCTTCCTTTCTTTCCTCCATCCCTCCTTTCTTCCTTCCTTCCTCCCTTCTTTCCTCCCTTCCTTCCTCTCCTCCTTCCTTCATTCCTTTCTTGCTTTCTTCCTTCCTTAATTTCTTCCTTCCTTTCTTCCTTCCTTCCTCCCTTCCTTCCTGCCTCACTTCCCTCCCTCCCTCCTTCCTTCCTTCCTTCTTTCCTTCCTTCCTTTTCTTTCCTTTCTATTTTTTCTCCCTTTTCTTTTGAGCCGTGTGGATTAAAGGCTCTTGGTGCCCCAGCCAGGCACCAGGGCTGTGTCTCTGAGGTGGGAGAACCAACCTCAGGACACTGGTCCATAAAAGACCTCCCAGCTCCGTGCAATATCAAATGGCGAAAATCTCCCAGAGATCTCCATCTCAACACCAAGACCCAGCTTCACTCAAGGACCAGCAACGAACAGTGCTGGACACGCTATCCCCAACAAAGAGCAAGACAGGTCTACAGCCCCATCCATTAGCAGAGAGGCTGCCTAAAATCATAATAAGGCTACCAACATCCCCAAACACACCACCAGACGTGGACCTGCCCATCAGAAAGACAAGATCCAGCCTCATCCACCAGAACAGAGACACTAGTCCCCCCAACCAGGAAACCTACTCAACCCACTGAACCAACCTTAGCCACTGGGGACAGCCACCAAAAACAATGGGAACTATGAACCTGCAGCCTGCAGAAAGGAGACCCCAAACACAGTAAGATAAGTGAAATGAGAAGACAGAAAAACACACAGCAGATGAAGGAGCAAGATAAAAACACACCAGACCTAACAAATGAAGAGGAAATAGGCAGTCTACCTGAAAAAGAATTCAGAATAATGATAGTAAAGATGATTCAAAATCTTGGAAATAGAATAGACAAATTGCAAGAAACAGTTAACAAGGACCTAGAAAAAAATAAAGAGGAAGCAAGCAACGATGAGCAACACAATAAATGAAATGAAAAATACTCTAGATGGGATCAATAGCAGAATAACTGAGGCAGAAGGACGGATAAGTGACCTGGAAGATAAAATAGTGGAAATAACTACTGCAGAGCAGAAGAAAGAAAAAAGAATGAAAAGAACTGAGGATGGTCTCAGAGACCTCTGGGACAACATTAAACGCACCAACATTTGAATTATAGGGGTCCCAGAAGAAGAAGAGAAAAAGAAAGGGACTGAGAAAATATTTGAAGAGATTATAGTTGAAAACTTCCCTAATCTGGGAAAGGAAATAGTTAATCAAGTCCAGGAAGCACAGAGAGTCCCATACAGGATAAACCCAAGGATAAACACGCCAAGACACATAATAATCAAACTGTCAAAAATTAAATACAAAGAAAACATATTAAAAGCAGCAAGGGAAAAACAACAAATAACACACAAGGGAATCCCCATAAGGTTAACAGCTGATCTTTCAGCAGAAACTCTACAAGCCAGAAGGTAGTGGCAGGACATATTTAAAGTGATGAAGGAAAACAACCTACAACCAAGATTACTCTACCCAGCAAGGATCTCATTCAGATTTGATGGAGAAATTAAAACCTTTACAGACAAGCAAAAGCTGAGAGAGTTCAGCACCACCAAACCAGCTCTACAACAAATGCTAAAGGAACTTCTCTGGGCAAGAAACACAAGAGAAGGAAAAGACCTACAAGAACAACCTGAAACATTAAGTAAATGATAATAGGAACATACATATCGATAATTACCTTAAATGTAAATGGATTAAATGCTCCCACCAAAAGACACAGACTGGCTGAATGGATACAAAAACAAGACCCATATATATGCTGTCTGCAAGAGACCCACTTCAAACCTAGGGACACATACAGACTGAAAGTGAGGGGATGGAAAAAGATATTCCATGCAAATGGAAATCAGAAGAAAGCTGGAGTAGCAATTCTCATATCAGACAAAATAGACTTTAAAATAAAGACTATTACAAGAGACAAAGAAGGACACTACATAATGATCAAGGGATCGATCCATGAAGAAGATATAACAATTGTAAATATTTATGCACCCAACATAGGAGCACCTCAATACATAAGGCAAATACTAACAGCCTTAAAAGGGGAAATCGACAGTAACACAATCATAGTAGGGGACTTTAACACCCCACTTTCACCAATTGACAGATCATCCAAAATGAAAATAAATAAGGAAACACAAGCTTTAAATGATACATTACACAAGATGGACTTAATTGATATTTATAGGACATTCCATCCAAAAACAACAGAATACACATTTTTCTCAAGTGCTCATGGAACATTCTCCAGGATCAATCATATATTGGGTCACAAATCTAGCCTTGGCAAATTTAAGAAAATTGAAATCGTATCAAGTATCTTTTCTGACCACAACGCTATGAGACTAGATATCAATTACAGGAAAAGATCTGTAAAAAATACAAACACATGGAGGCTAAACAATACACTACTTAATAACGAAATGATCACTGAAGAAATCAAAGAGGAAATCAAAAAATACTTAGAAACAAATGACAATGGAGACACGACGACCCAAAACCTATGGGATACAGCAAAAGCAATTCTAAGACGGAAGTTTATAGCAATACAATCATACCTTAAGAAACAGGAAACATCTCGAATAAACAATCTAACTTTGCACTTAAAGCAATTAGAGAAAGAAGAACAAAAATACCCCAAATTTATCAGAAGGAAAGAAATCATAAAAATCAGATCAGAAATAAATGAAAAAGAAATGAAGGAAACAATAACAAAGATCAATAAAACTAAAAGCTGGTTCTTTGAGAAGATAAATAAAATTGATAAACCATTAGCCAGACTCATCAAGAAAAAAAGGGAGAAGACTCAAATCAATAGAATTAGAAATGAAAAAAGAGATGTAACAACTGACTCTGCAGAAATACAAAAGATTATTAGAGATTACTACAAGCAACTCTATGCCAATAAAATGGACAACCTGGAAGAAATGGACAAATTCTTGGAAATGCACAACCTACGAAGACTGAACCAGGAAGAAATAGAAAATATGAACAGACCAATCACAAGCACTGAAATTGAAACTGTGATTAAAAATCTTCCAACAAACAAAAGCCCAGGACCAGATGGCTTCACAGGCGAATTCTATCAAACATTTAGAGAAGAGCTAACACCTATCCTTCTCAAATTCTTCCAAAAGATAGCAGAGGGAAGAACACTCCCAAACTCATTCTATGAGGCCACCATCACCCTGATACCAAAACCAGACAAAGACGTCACAAAGAAAGAAAACTAAAGGCCAATATCACTGATGAACATAGATGCAAAAATCCTCAACAAAATATTAGCAAACAGAATCCAACAGCACATTAAAAGGATCATACACCATGAACAAGTGGGGTTTATCCCAGGAATACAAGGATTCTTCAATATACGCAAATCAATCAACGTGATACACCATATCAACAAACTGAAGGAGAAAAACCATATGATCATCTCAATAGATGCAGAGAAAGCTTCTGACAAAATTCAACACTCATTTATGATAAAAACCCTGCAGAAAGTAGGCATACAGGGAACTTTCCTCAACATAATAAAGGCCATATATGACAAACCCACAGCCAGCATCGTTCTCAATGGTGAAAAACTGAAACCATTTCCACTAAGATCAGGAAGAAGACAAGGTTGCCCATTCTCACCACTCTTATTCAACCTAGTTTTGGAAGTTCTAGCCACAGCAATCAGAGAAGAATAAGAAATAAAAGGAATCCAAATAGGAAAAGAAGAAGTAAAGCTGTCACTGTTTGCAGATGACATGATACTATACATAGAGAAACCTAAGGATGCTACCAGAAAACTACTAGAGCTAATCAATGAATTTGGTAAAGTAGCAGGATACAAAATTAATGCACAGAAATCTCTGGCATTCTTATACACTAATGATGAAAAATCTGAGAGTGAAATTAAGAAAACACTCCCATTTACCATTGCAACAAAAAGAATAAAATATCTAGGAATAAACCTACCTAAGGAGACAAAAGACTTGTATGCAGAAAACTATAAGACACTGATGAAAGAAATTAAAGATGATACAAATAGGTGGAGAAATATACCATGTTCTTGGATTGGAAGAATCAACATTTTGAAAATGACTCTACTACCCAAAGCAATCTACAGATTCAATGCTATCCCTATCAAATTACCACTGGCATTTTTTACAGAACTAGAACAAAAAATTTCACAATTTGTATGGAAACACAAAAGACCCCGAATAGCCAAAGCAATCTTGAGGACGAAAAATGGAGCTGGAGGAATCAGGCTCCCTGACTTCAGACTATACTACAAGGCTACAGTAATCAAGACAGTATGGTACTGGCACAAAAACAGAAATATAGATCAATGAAACAGGATAGAAAGCTCAGAGATAAACCCACACACATATGGTCACCTTAACTTTGATAAAGGAGGGAAGGATATACAGTGGAGAAAAGACAGCTTCTTCAATAAGTGGTGCTGGGAAAACTGGACAGCTACATGTAAAAGTATGAAATTAGAACACTCCCTAACACCACACACAAAAATAAACTCAAAATGGGTTAAAGACCTAAATGTAAGGCCTGACACTATTAAACTCTTAGAGGAAAACATAGGCAGAACACTCTATGACATAAATCACAGCAAGATCCTTTTTGACCCATCTCCTAGAGAAATGGAAATAAAAATAAACAAATGGGACCTAATGAAACTTAAAAGCTTTTGCACAGCAAAGGATACCATAAACAAGACCAAAAGACAACCCTCAGAATGGGAGAAAATATTTGCAAATGAAGCAACTGACAAAGGATTAATCTCCAAAATTTATAAGCAACTCATGCAGCTCAATAACAAAAAAACAAACAACCCAATCCAAAAATGGGCAGAAGAACTAAATAGACATTTCTCCAAAGAAGATATACAGATTGCTAACAAACACATGAAAGAATGCTCAACATCATTAATCATTAGAGAAATGCAAATCAAAACTACAATGAGATATCATCTCACACCGGTCAGATTGGCCATCATCAAAAACTCTAGAAACAATAAATGCTGGAGAGGGTGTGGAGAAAAGGGAAACCTCTTGCACTGCTGGTGGGAATGTAAATTAATACAGCCACTATGGAGAACAGTATGGAGGTTCCTTAAAAAACTAAAAATAGAACTGCCATACGACCCAGCAATCCCACTACTGGGCATATACCCTGAGAAAACCATAATTCAAAAAGAGTCATGTACTAAAATGTTCATTGCAGCTCTATTTACGATAGCCAGGACATGGAAGCAACCTAAGTGTCCATCAACAGATGAATGGATAAAGAAGATGTGGCACATATATACAATGGAATATTACTCAGCCATAAAAAGAAATGAAACTGAGTTATTTGTAATGAGGTGGATAGACCTGCATTCTGTCATACAGAGTGAAGTAAGTCAGAAGGAGAAAAACAAATACTGTATGCTAACACATATATATGGACTCTAAGAAAAAAAAAATGTCATGAAGAGATTAGTGGTAGGATGGGAATAAAACACAGACCTACTAGAGCATGGACTTGAGGATATGGGGAGTGGGAAGGGTAAGCTGTAACAAAGTGAGAGAGTGGCAGGGACATATATACATTACCAAATGTAAATTAGATAGCTAGTGGGAAGCTGCCGCATAGCACAGGGAGATCACCTGTGTGCTTTGTGACCACCTAGAGAGGTGGGATAGGGAGGGTGGGAGTGAGGGTGATGCAAGAGGGAAGATATATGGGAACATATGTATATGTATAACTGATTCACTTTGTTGTAAAGGAAAAACTAACACACTATTGTAAAACAGTTATACTCCAATAAAGATGTTTTAAAAAAATAAAAGACACTTTTCATTTTCACTAAGAACTTTATTGAACAATGTATTCACCCTTTTGCTCCACTACCTTCTGCTATTTTTCAGTCAACTGTCTGTTAATCCATTCTCCTAATTTATCCCTCTTCCACCCCCTTTCCCCTTTGGTAACCATAAGTTTGTTTTCTATGTCTGTGAGTCTGGTTTGTATATAGATTCGTTTGTATTATTTTTTAGATTCTATGTATAAATGATATTGTATAATAGTCTTTCTCTCTGTTACTTCACTTCATATTATCATCTCTAGGTCCGTCATTCTTTTTCGTGGCTGAGTAGTATTCCATTGTGTGGATACATGTATCTTCTTAAACCAGTCATTTGTTGATGTGTATTTAGGTTGTTTCCATATCTTAGCTATTGTTAATAGTGCTGCTGTGAACATTGGGGTGCATGTATCTGTTCGAATTAGAGTTTTCATCTTTTCCAGATATATGCCCAGGAGTGGGATTGCTGGATCATATGGTAACTCTATTTTTAGTTTTTTAAGGAACCTCCATACTGTTCTCCATAGTGCCTGCATTAATTTACATTCCCACCAACAGTGTAGGAAGGTTCCTTTTCCTCCACACCCTCTCCAGCATTTATTACTTGCAGACGTTTTGTTGTTAGCCATGCTGACCTGTGTGATACCTCATTGTGGTTTTTGATTTGCATTTCTCTAAAAGTTAGTGATGCTGAACATTTTTTCATGTGCTTTTAGTCCATCTGGATGTCTTATTTGGAGAAATACCTATTTAGGTCTTCTGCCCATTTTTTGATTGGGTTGTTTTTGTTGTTGTTATTGAGTTGTATGAGCTGTTTGTGTATTTTGGATATTAAGCCCTTCTTGCTCACATTATTTGCAAGTATTTTCTCCCATTCCATAAGTTGTCTTTTCATTTTGTTTATGGTTTTCTTTGCTGTGCAAAAGCTTGTAAGTTTGATTAGGTCCCATTTGTTTATTTTTGCTTTTATTTGTTTTGCCTTGGGATAATGAGTTAAGAAAACATTGCTATGATTTATGTGTGAAAATGTTTTGCCTATGTTCTCTTCTAGGAGTTTAATGGTGTCATATCTCATATTTAGGTCTTTAAACCATTTTGAGGTTTTTTTTTTTTTTTTGTATATGGTGTGAGGGAGTTCTCATTTCACTGATTTACATAAAGCTATCCAGCTTTCCCAACACCACTTACTGAAGAGACTGTCTTTTCTCCATTGTATATTCTTGTTCCTTTGTCATAGATTAATTGATCATAGGTGTGTGGGTTTATTTCTGGGCTCTCTATTCTGTTGCATTGATCTATGTGTCTTTGTGCCAGTACCACACTGTTTTGATTACTGTAACTTTATAGTATTGTCTGAAGTCTAGGAGGGTTGTGCCTCCACCTTTATTCTTTTCCCTCAGGATTGCTTTGGCAATTCTGGGTCTTTTGTGGTTACATATAAGTTTTAGCATTATTTGTTCTAGATCTGTGAAAAATGTCAATGGTAACTTGGTAGGGTAAATCGGTAGACTGCTTTGGGTAGTATGGCCATTTTGACAATATTAATTGTTACAATCTAAGAGGATGAGATACATCCCTTTGCATCATCTTCAGCTTCCTTTATCAATGTTTTGTAGTTTTCAGTGTATAGGTCTTTCATCTCCTTGGTTAGGTTTATTCCTAGTTTTTTTTTTTTTTTTTTTTTTTTTTTTTTTTTTTTAATGTGGTTTTAAATGGGATTGGTTTTTTTTTTTTTTACTTTCTCCTTCTGATATTTCATTGTTAGTGTAAAGAAATACAACAGATTTCAGGACTTCTTGGTGGCACAGTGGTTAAGAATCCACCTGCCAATGCAGGGGACACAGGTTCAAGCCCTGGTCTGGGAAGATCCCACATGCAGTGGAGCAACTAAGCCTGTGTACCACAACTACTGAGCCTGTGTTCTAGAGCCCGTGAGCCAAACTACTGAGCATGTGTGCCACAACTAGTGAAGCCCACGTGTCTAGAGCCCATGCTCTGCAACAAGAGAAGCCACCACAGTGAGAAGCCTGCATACTGCAGCAAAGAGTCACCTGCACTCACCGCAACTAGAGAAAGCCTGTGCATAGCAACGAAGACCCAACACAGCCAAAAATAAATAAATAAATGAATAAATAAATAAATAAATAAAATTTAAAAATGCAAAGCATTGTATGTAGAAAAGATTTAAAAAAGAAATGCAACAGATTTCAGTCTAATAATCTTGTATCCTGCTACTTTGCTGAATTCATTTATTAGTTTTAATATTTTTGTGTAGAGTCTTTAGAGTTTTCTATATAGACTATCATGTCATCTGCATGTAATGATAAATTTACCTCTTCCCTTCCAATTTGGATACCTTTTATTTCTTTTTCTTGTCTGATTGCTGTGGCTGGGACTTCCAATACTCTGTTGAATAGAAGTGATGATAGTGGGCATCCTTCTCTTGTTTCAGAATTTAGTGGGAAGGCTTTCACCTTTTCACCATTTAATATTATGTTGGTTGTGGGTTTGTCATAAATGAGTTTTATTATGTTATGTACCCTCTATACCCACTTTGATGTGAATTTTTATCATGAGTGAATGTTGAATTTTATCAAATGCTTTTTCTGCTTCTATTGAGATGATCATGTGTTTTTTGTCTTTGTTTGTTTGTTAACGTGATATATTACATTGATTGATTTATGTATGTTGCACCATCCTGTGACTCTGGAATGAATCCAACTTGATTGTGGTGTATGATCCTTTCTATGTATTGTTGGATTAGGTTTGCTAATATTTGTTGAGGAGTTTGGCATATATATTCATCAAAGATACTGGCCTGTAATTTTCTGTTTTGGTAGTGTCTTTCTCTGGTTTTGGTCAGGGTGATAGTGGTGTCATAGGATGACTTTGGGAGCTTTCCCTCCTCTTCAGTCTTTTGGAATAGTTTGAGAAGGATAGGTATAAATTCTTTGTATTTTTGGTAGAATTTCCTAGTGAAGACGTCTAGTGTTGGACTTTTGTTTGCAGGGAGTTTTTGTTTTTGTTTTAATTAGAGCTTCTATTTCACTTCTAGTGAATGGTCTTTTCAAATTATATGTTTCTTCTTGGCTTGATTTTGGCAGGCTGAATGTTTCTAGAAACTTGTCCATTTCTTGTAGATTGTCCAAGTTGTCGACATTTAACTGTTCATAGTATTTTCTTATGATTTTTTGTATTTCTATGGTATCAGTTGTTATTTCTCCTCTTTAATTCCTTATTTTGTTCATTTGGGTCATCTGTCTTATCTTTTTGGTGAGGCTAGCTAGAGTTTTGTCAATTTTGTTTATCTTTTCAAAAAACCAGCTCTTGGTTTTATTGTTCCTTTCTGTTAATTTTTTGATCTCTGTTTTATTTATTTTCTCTCTGATCTTTATCATTTCCTTCCTTCTGCTGACTTTGGGTTTTGTTTGTTCTTCTTTCTCTAATTCTTTAAGGTGGTAAGTTAGGTTGTTTATTTGAGATTTTTCTTATTTCTCGAGGAAGGCCTATATTGCTCTGAACTTCCATCTTAGAACTGCTTTTGCTGCATCCCATAGATTTTGTAGGGTTGTATTTTCATTGTCGTTTGTCTTGAGGTATTTTCTGATTTCCTCTTTGATTTCATCATTGACTCATTGTTTTTTATTGTAGCATTTTGTTTAGTCTCCATGTGATTGGTTGTTCTCCCCATTTTTCTTTCTGTGATTGATTTCTAGTTTCATACCATTGTGGTCAGTAAAGATGCTTAAAGTAAATTCTATCCTCTTAAATTTGATGAGGACTGTTTTGTGTCCTAATGTGTGGTCTATCCTAGAGAATGTTCCATGTACACTTTAAAATAATGTGTATTCTGCTTTTTTTTGGATGTAGTGTTCTGTAGATATCAATTAAGTTAAACTGTTCTAATGTGTCATTTAGGATCTCTGCTGCCTTATTGATTTTCTGTCTGGAAAGTCTGCCCATTGATGTCAGTGGGATGTTAAAATCTCCTATTCTGATTGTATTCTTATCACTTTCTCCCTTTATGTCTGTTAATGTTTATTTTATATATTGGGTTGGCCAAAAAATGTCTTCAGTTTTTAAGTAAAAATAAAACACTTTTTCATTTTCACTGAGAGCTATAATGAGAAATGTATTCACCCTTTTGTTCCACTACGTTCTGCCATTTTTCAGGAAACTTCCTAATTCCATCTTCCCCAAACTTTTAATCTTTTTGAGCAAAGAATGGTTCCAGGTGCCTTTTACAGTCTCACATTTTTCAAAAAATTGAAATTTTTTCCATTAAGAGAATTTTGTAAAGACCTAAATAAATAGAAATCCAAAGGTGCAATGTCTGGTGAATATGGCAGATGGATCAGAACTTCCCAGCCAAGCTGTAACTGTTTTTGCCTGGTCATCAAAGAAACATGCAGTCTTGCATTACCCTGATGGAAGATTATGTGTTTTCTGTTGACTAATTCTGGATGCTTTTCCTCAAGTGCTGATTTTAGTTGGTCTAATTGGGAACAGTACTTGTTGGAATGAATCATTTGGTTTTCTGGAAGGAGCTCATAATAGAGGACTCCCTTCCAATCCCACCATATACACAACATCACCTTCTTTGGATGAAGACTGGCCTTTGGTGTGGTTGGTGGTGATTCATTTCACTTGCCTCACGATCTCTTCCATTCCACATTATTGTACAGTTAATCTACTTTTCATCGCCCTTCACAATTTGTTTTAAAAATGGAATGTTTTCATTACATTTAAGTAGAGAGTTGCATGCAGAAATATGTTCAAGAAGGTTGTTTTTGCTTACCTTATGTGAAAGCTAAATGTCAAAGCGATGAACATAAACAGGATGGTGCAAATGATTTTCAACGCTTGATTTGGATATTTTGAGTATGTCATTGATTGTTCTCAATTAATGTCTCGATTTGATCGCTAGCAACTTCAACTGGTCTACTGACTGTGGAGCATCATTCAGTGAGCAATCTCGAGCAAGAAACTTTGCAAACCACTTTTGACACGTTTGATGAGTCACAGCACCTTCTCCATATACTGCGTAAATCTTTTTGTGTGTTTCAGTTGCATTTTTACCTTTCTTGAAATAATAAAGCATAATATGCAGAAAATGTTGCTTTTTTCTTCCATCTTCAATATTAAAATGGCTACACAAATATTCACCAATTTTGGTAAGTTTTTTTAAAAAACGCACGTTGATATGACAGCTGTCACAATACAGTCTAACAAAATTGTCTCGAATGAAGTTAAAGACAACTAAGCCCTACTAGAGCCATCTTATGGAGAAACCGAATGAACCTTCTGGCCAACCCAACATTTAGGTGCTCCTATATTGGGTGCATATGTGTTAATGAGTGTAATATCCTTTTCTTGTATTGATTCCTTTATCATTATATGGTGTCCTACTTTGTCTTTCTTTCTTTTTTTTTTTTTTTATGGTGGTACGCGGGCCTCTCACTGCCATGGCCTCTCCCGTTGCAGAGCACGGGCTCTGGACGTGCTGGCTCAGCGGCCATGGCTCACAGGCCCAGCCACTCCATGGCATGTGGGATCTTCCCGGACCGGGGCACGAACCCGTGTCCCCTGCATCGGCAGGCGGATTCTCAACCACTGCACCACCAGGGAATCCCCTACTTTGTCTTTCTTAATGGACTTTGTTTTAAAGTCTGTTTTGTCTGATGTGAGTATTCCTACCTCTGCTTTCTTGTGGTTTCCATTTGCATGAAATATCTTTTTCCATCCCCTCACTTTCAATCTATATGTGTCTTTCACCGTAAAGTGTGTCTATTATAGCATCATTTTGTAGGTTCTTGGTTTTTTATCCAAACAATGACGTTTTGACATATTGAGATTTAGGTACCAGAGGGACAGCTAGGTGAAAAGGTTCTGAATATGGGAAAATATATTAGCCTAGAGCTTATGAGAGAGGTTGCAGCTAGAGATACACGTTTTGGAGTCTTCTTTATCACAGTGATGACATTTGTGGGTAGATGAGATTGTTAAGGAGTGGTGGAGGAGAAGAGAGCCCAGCTGAAAAAAAACTTTGGGGAAGAGAGCCCAGCTGAAGAAAAACTTTGGGGAGTACTGTGCTTAGGATGTCAGTTAGAGATTCTCCTGCAAATAAAGAGTCAGGGGGGAAAAAAAGCCAAAAAAGAAGGCATAGTAACAGCCCCAAATGCGCTGAGGGTCAAAGGCAGTGTGGACCCAAGAGAATCTGGTAACTAATGAGTCATCAAGAACTCTCTAATACATGGCTTCAGTTGGGTGGGGGTGAAAAGCAGAAGTCAGTGTGCAAAAACATTTAAGGGTAAGTGGGTGATGAAGAATTAGCAACAAGCCATAAAGGAAATTTTCTATAATTTGGGCAGGAAAGGAAAAAAGAGGGCACAGCTGAAACAGCACTGAATACTGATGGAATGTAATGGGGGCAGGTGATATTCTGAAATACTACTTGAGGATGTGGTTTCCCACATGTGCTTGTACCCCAGGCCTTTCCCCCATACAGGCAGCTCAGGCTTGCAGTATGTATGGCCTCAGGGAAGGGCTGCTGCAGCAGACAAAAGATTTCTTAGAATATCATCAATAACTTTGGGGGAATTCGAGGCTCTCTGGTTTCAAGACTAGATATAGACCCCCCCCCCCTGGAAGAAGGAAGGAGAAGGAAGGAAGAAGGAGAGTTGAGGGGAAGTGAGGGGTGCATTAACTTGTATTTCTGAGAAAGGGGCCCTGTTCTCTGCTGCATCTCTGTGATGGTTAATTTTACTTGTTAACTTGGTTAGGCTATAGTGCTGAATTATTTGTCAAACACCAGTCTGGATGTTGTTGTGAAGGCATTTTTAAAGTTGTGGTTAACACTTACAATCAGTAGACTTTAAGTAAAGCAGATTACCCTCTGTGGTTTGGGTAGGCTTTATCCAATCAGTTGAAGGCCTTAAAAGTGAAGACAGGTTTCCCAAAGAAGAAGGAATTGTGCCTCCACACAGCAACATAGAAACCTTGCCTGAGTTTCTAGATTTTGGACTCAAGACTTCAAGATCAACTCTTACCTCAATTTCTAGCCTGCCAGCCTGCCTACAATTTTTGGACTTGACAGTCGCCACAGTCATGTGAACGAGGCCATTAAAATCAATGAATATATCTCTCCTCCTCCCTGTATGTATGCATATGTGTGTGTAGATAGGTAGGTAGATAGATAGATACAGGATATCTATCTATATCTTTATCTGTCCCGTGAGGTTCTCTTTCTTTGGAAAACCCTTGCTAATACAAACTTCTTAAAACTTTCAGAGAAAAAATGGTAACTGAAGTGAATGAAGTAGGAGTGACTGAGACGATGGTGAATGAGGGACCCATGCTCCTTCGAAAAGGAGTGATGTCTTCTCAACTCCAGGCAAGGGTTCCTGTGTGGGAGTGGAGTCTGGTGTTATCAGACAATGTGATTAGTTAAGAGAAGCCAAAATCTGAATTATTGTGAGAAATCACTATAGAAAGGGTTTTGTAGAAGAGGTAGGTTTTGAACATGCCCATAGAAGTGCAATCTTTACACCCAGGGACCTCCCTACCCAAAGAAGAAAATGGGTCCCATGAGTTTGAGCCTCTTTGAAGAAAATAAATAAAGCTAAATTTGGTCAACTGAGGCATTTGTTTTTATTTGTCACCAAAATGTTTCCTTTTTTAAAAGGGAGGAGTGAAGAGGGCTCACTTTCCATTGACTTCTTTATGTCGGTTTTTAAGAATCCTGTCAGATATATTTTAAGAAGTCTTTTAAGTGAATAGCGTTTCATGAAGGCAAGGCAACTTCCTGAAACTTCAACCGAAGTTATTTCCAACTTGCTACTTTCAAAGGGCATCAGAGCTCACAAAGCAGAGAGAAGAAGGAACAAACAACAGAAGTGAAAAGTAAGCCCTTGCACGTAGGAGGCAGGCTTGCATGGAACATACGATTATGTGGCAGGAGGTATGGATGTGAATCATGAAATTGTATAGCAATTTTTTCCTAGGAAAAAAGGTTCAGTGAAACAGACCAATCTATCATTGAAAGTGACATAAATGCTGGTTAGTATTATTGAACCATAGAAAGCTCAACTGATTATGATTTTTTTCTTTTAAAAAGCAGCTAATTGCCAAGGATATATAGTTCCTGCTGCTTTTCAATGCATTCTGATATTAGAGCGAATTTGATGATTCATGTAATTGAACAAAAACATTTGTTATTACATAAGAGGAGGAAAATGATTAAACTATCACTCTGGTGTCTCTCATTTCCTAGTTCATTATGCAACATGGGAAGTACCTTGAAGTTTTCTGTTCTCTTAAGAGTGAAAAATATTCTTTGGCTGAAATAGTTTTAGGTAAACCATTTGTACTAAGAATTCACCAAAAATAATAATACCCTAATTCTGGAAACCTGCCCTGGAGTATGCTGAGTGCCAGATGGCACTAGGCACATCAATAAAGACAGTAATTTCTAATGCAGTAAGTGAAATGCTCATTGCAGATGCCACTAGCTGCAGGGCCACAATGGCTGCAGACGGGGTCTTTGGGAGCTGTGCTTTGCTGGTTCTCATTTTTCACCCCCTTCAGCTTGCTCTTCCAGAAGATTGCAGAATGAAACAGGATAGTGGTTCTTAACCTTGGCTGCAAATCACCTGGAATCACCTGGGGGAGATTTAAAATATATATTGAGGCCTGCTCCTATCACCATAAATTTGCATCTAATTGGTCTGAATTGTGGCCTAGGCATCAGGGTTATTTTTAAATCTCTCAAGCTATTTCTAATGTGCAGTCAAGGTTAGGAGCCACTGCCCTGTTACAGAGCTCAGTAAGTTGTGGATTTTAGAATGCCAGAGCTGAAAGAGAACAAATTCATTGTTTTATAGATAAGGCAGCTAATGCTCAGAGAGACCAAGTGATTTGCTTAGAATCACACATCTTTATTAATAGCAGCATGGTGACTAGAACCCACCCTAATGTTTTTTCTGTAATGCTCTACCACACAGGCTTTGGTTGTTCGGCTGGTGAGAAAGTAGGAACTTAAACGTGCTTGTGAAATTGTCAAAATTTTGTGTAAGGAGCTACCCAGTTCCCCTATACACAGGACCAGCCACAAGTTCACCACTCAAAAATGTTCTGGGGTGTTGGGTATCTAGTCTAGATAGAGTCAAATCTCCTAGCCTGTTTGGGCTTCCTGTTTGAAGTTAAAATGCCAGAGACTCATTAAAACCTGTGTGATTAAGCTCTGCCCTTTGGTGAGGTCCTTTGTCTTTGCAGACTGCCATGCATGGCCTTTGCTCAGAGCAAACCCCCTGGTTTTGTATTGTTCTGCTGGAGTCAATCAATCAACAAATGGTGTTGAGTGCCTGCTAGAGCTGAGGGTCTCTGCCAGCTGCTTTGAGCAGGAAGATGCAGGACATGCTTGCTATTTTTCAGTCAACATATGATATGAATGAGGGATAAGGAATAATGGTAGACACCTTTTCTTGCTTGCCCAGCATCTCTTGCAGAATCACCCCTTCTCATTCTCAGTTCATGTGTGTGTGCGGGCAGCCCCACCTCCAGATTTATGGCTGGAAGTAACCCCAGCCTTGGCCAAAATAGCCTGAGACTAAGGCTAGGGCAAGTGATGCAAGCTGAACCACACAGGTACAGCCCCAAATCTTACTGAAGTGATGAAGACGAGGCTCCAGTCTGTGCAATGACCCCAGTGTTCCAGGCAACCAGAGCTGAGGGAAGAAAGACAGGAGCACTGCCCCAGTGGCACCGTTTGAGCCCCTGGATTCAGGCTTGCCCAAAGTCCCCTGACTTTCCTGAAAACCCAGGGGTCCCCATGTACATAAACCATAACCTGCCCTCCTCCTTTCTTTCCTTGTGCTAGTTGGAGTTGGGATTTTCTCCCTGTTGACAAAATTGAGTTATTTGTAGTGAGGTGGATGGACCTAGAATCTGTCATACAGAGTGAAGTAAGTCAGAAAGAGAAAGACAAATACCGTATGCTAACACATATATATGGAATCTAAGAAAAAAAAATGTCATGAAGAACTTAGGGGTAAGACTGGAATAAAGACACAGACCTACTAGAGCATGGCCTTGAGGATATGGGGAGGGCGAAGGGTAAGCTGTGACGAAGTGAGAGAGTGGCATGGACATATATACACTACCAAACGTAAAATAGATAGCTAGTGGGAAGCAGCCGCATAGCACAGGGAGATCACCTGTGTGCTTTGTGACCACCTAGAAAGGTGGGATAGGGAGGGTGGGAGTGAGGGAGACGCAAGAGAGAAGAGATATGGGAACATATGTATATGTATAGCTGATTCACTTTGTTGTAAAGCAGAAACTGACACACCATTGTAAAGCAATTATACTCCATAAAGATGTTAAAAAAAAAAAAAAAAGAGCCCTATGACGTGGAGCTTTACGTCAGACCACTTGAATTATTTGCAGTCTGCTCCCATTCATCTCCCGGACGTCAAACCCCGCTGAGGTTTTTGGCCAGCATGTGTGCTGATAAATTGGCTGTGCTGCTAGACCTGTCTAGTGGCTATTTTAAGGTCAGTTTGTTTTCAGTAGCTGGTAGAAAAACCTGGGGACATTTGTTTGGTGATATGTAGATTAATTTGATTTTTTACTGGTAATACCCTCCTCTGATGGGGCTGTAGCATCACAATAACCACCCTTGGTAAGATTTGCCACTTTTTGGTAAAATAAATTCACCATCTGTCTGAATACTAACCAGAGGGCCAAATTTGGAGCATCTTTTAATCCTTTGGCTATTATGTATATTGGGTATAGTTGAATATGTGACTTGGGACTTCAGCCAGCTTTTCAGTTCATAATTCTATGCTGCAAAATGGTCTGTAATCTTGGGTGTGTCACTGATGGCGTTACTGAATAGGCAAATTCAGCCTATGATTAGGGTGCCAGAAAGTAAATATTTTTTGTAATATGTTTGATATTTCAAAAAAGCATCAAAATATGCACAATAGGAAATACTAGAACTTTGTTGTCATTCTACTAATTTTGTGATTTAGAATTGTGTTAGTTTTCAATTATGTATCAGTAGGGAATGGGAAATGTATCATAATTTAGCCTTTGGAGGTTTTAATCAGTCTCTAAGTGCTAAATAGCATAAAAACAAGAACTGGAGAAGAAAAAGGTTTACCAGCATGGGAAATGAGTGTCCAAAGATGGGGGAAAAGGGATGGGCCATAGTCTCTTTAATCATTGGGCTAAAAATACTTCTTAGTAAAGAATGTTCTGGAAATGTGTGAAAGGTTTGCATTATTTTATGTAGAAAGAGGAATCTCAATTCTTTAGTAAACAGTTTGACGTTTCAAAGACTCTTTGGTTTTCTAACTTATTTAAAACATTCATTGCTTCATGAATTGGCCTCAAGCCCTCCGCCGTGATACTTGACTGCTGCTGCAGGTTTAGATCAAGCCACAGCTGTATAAACAAAAACTATGAACCTGTGGGTTGGATTTAGCAGGCACTTTGGTCTGTTTAAATGCACTGACATTTCAAATTGTGTGTCTACAGATTCTTTGCAGAGCAACCACTGAAGGTGACAGGGCTGATTTCTAAATAGCCCTAAAGACAAACAGTATGTGTTTTCTAAAGAATGGCCACTGAAGAAATGGGGACTGGGGTTTTATTTACACTCAAAATCATGGAGAGAAATTTCAAAGAGGATGAAAGGGAGTTAAGATGGCTCAGAAAGGAAGGAGGTTTCAGACAGTTTTATGTTAGTGATGCAAACTCTTGTATTTTCCACATAGAGTGAATGATTAATAGCAGTAGTTTATTGGCCAATTGTGAAATATTGGGATTTCCTGCCTCTATATTCTTTTTTTTTTTTTTTTTTTTTTTTTTTTTTTTTTTTTTTTTTTTTTTTGCGGTATGCGGGCCTCTCACTGTTGTGGCCTCTCCCATTGCGGAGCACAGGCTCCGGACGCGCAGGCCCAGCGGCCATGGCTCACGGGCTCAGTTGCTCCGCGGCATGTGGGATCTTCCCGGACCAGGGCACGAACCCGTGTCTCCTGCATCGGCAGGCGGATTCTCAACCACTGCGCCACCAGGGAAGCCCTATATTCTTTTTTAGAGAAGATTTTAGATGACTGTTTTTGTTTGGGCTCCGCCCAACCAGACCTGGAGACAAGGCTGAGGTTAGCCAGTTATTTGGGAGTGGATCCCAGAAAGCATCTCTGAAGGGCTGGGACTAAGAAAACGGGACGAAAGCCAGTAATCAGTGGATTACCACTGCAGGCAGCTGCGGCCCAGTCCTACCAGGAACCTTCAAGTAAGTGAGTAGAATGAGCTTTACAACTTTCCCAGGGAGTGTCAAGGAAGTTGGGAGTATTTATCCATCAACTCTGCTCTGTTGGTTGAGAATTGCCCCTGGGGGCTTTGAATCCTGAAGAAAACTTCCAGGCAGAAAAGGAGAAAGCCTTGGTGCTTTAGGTGAGAAGCTGTCAGGGGGCAAGGAATGGGTCTAACATCTTGCAGGTGAATAGATCAATGGAAATATGGGGGAGGGGACATCAATAGGGTCAGTCACACTGGCCATTTTTATATAGTTGGAAAACAGTTTTGTCATGAGAAATTCTAGTTATTTTCTCCAACAGGAAGCGGGTCTATTTGTCTGTTTCCTAAAAAGGACTTCAGTGCAATGATTTGGGCAGGTTTCCCAGTCCCACCCTCTAGTAACATTAACATGACATGTGAACACAACAGTAATAGAAGCCTGGCTAAATTGTCAGAGTACCTCTGTGATAGGAAATATTATGAAGCCATTAACATCATGCTTTTGGAATTTTTAATAACATGAAAAATGCTAAGTGAAATGTGAGTGCTAAGTGAATCAGATTGCAAAACTACAGTTTCAGTTACATGAGAAAAAAAAAAGACTAGAAAGAAATATACCAACATGTTAATGGTATTTATTTCTGGGTGGTGATTTAATGGATAATTTTATAACTTTGTGCTCTTTTCTTCATTTCCCAAATGTTCTATGTTGAACTTTTTTGCCTTTTTTTTGGTTTTTGTTTTTTTGTCTTTTAAGTCAATGTGGTTTTGGTTTTCTCCGGATGATCAGATTAAGTGGCGAGGTTGCTGGGTAGACAGGTTGGTTTACTCTTAGGCTTGTTGGTTTGAACACAGGAGACAAGCTGTTACTCAGCTCTGTCTTTGCTGCCCAGTTCCCCAGGGCATTCTGACAGTCTCATTTCAAGGTTAGCTCATGAGACTTTTCTGCGTGAACTCGAGAGACGAAGAGGACAGTTCACAGGTGGAATCTACCCAGCAAGACTCCCGCAGGGCTGTAGGGAGCCAGTGGCTGTTACCTGCTTGCCTCAGAGGAGACCGCTGGGCAGGCAGTACCAGGGAGGGGTCATCTATGTGCCCTTTTTGGGTCAAGCTGGGGAGCACATCCTCCATTGTTCACTTTTATGTCAATTTATTGTCCTCAATTAGCAGCCATCCAGGCTAGTGGTGGTCACAGGCAGTGCATTCTCAGCCCCATCTTGGAATAAGCATGGTGCTAGAGGTGGTAGAGGAATACAAACAAGAGTATCCGTAAGGAGGTAATATTCTAGAGGAAAGGTTTTGTGAACCATTGAAAATGATTGATCATGTAAAGAGGATGTGTTTAAAGACCAACATAACATACAAATAAAATGTGTGTTAGGGTTTCAGGAGGTGGTTGGGGCAGGGTGCTCTAGGAAAGAGTCACTATGGACGGGAGTGGCTCAGAAAGGCTTTTTAGAGAAGGTGGTGCTTTGAATAATGGGTCACTCATAAAATGATGAAAATCCACGTACTTTTGTCTCAGGTCATGTATAGCCCTGAATATCTAGAAGTCCCATCATGGTTCTGCCTCAGATTCCCTTTGTGTCATCAGGAGTATGTTTCCTGGTCCGTAAAATGCCAGTGTTCACACACCTCTGCCCCATAGGCCTATTAAGATGAGTAACTGATGGTAAACATTTTGGGAAAATTTGGTGGGACTGTTGGTAAAGCCTTAAAAATGTCAGACAATTAAATAGAGAGGCAGGCACCAGTGGGTCCTAGAGATACAATACAATGATAGCGATAGAAAGCTCAGGTATGCTTGAAGTGGCAACCAGAATCAGCAAGTTGATTCAGGAGTAATTTCTCATCTTGGGTATTCTAGTTACAAGCTGAATACAGAGAGGTGGAATCAATAGAGGCCTATTTATTCAATTCCTCATTTGTGCTTAGCACTAAGTTGGGTAATGTTAGGGGAATTTAAAACATCATTAGCGGGGGCGGTAGCTGAGGAGGGGAGGGCAACAAAAACAAAAACAAAAACAAAACATCATTAGCAAGAGTGTTGTTTTGGCAACTTTAAGGCACATAGACCTGAACTGGAAGCTACAATTCTCAGGAGTGCAGACACTCAGGTAGATTTGTATCACAGAGTTCACAAAGCCCTGGGGAAGAACTCTAAGAGAGGCTCACTGTTTTCCAAAGATCTGATTCATCACATCTTTGAGCATAAGAAACCTTTATGCACTTACTTGTTCCATTAATGTGAAATGGATTCAAGCGATCAGGAAGCTGTGCACCAAAAACAAGCAAGCAAAAATAATAGAGAACTGACCCTAATTCACACAGAGAGCGTACATTTCTTTCTGTTGAACTGTTTACAGTATGGCTGGACCTCCATTGCCCACAAGCTGCGTAAATACCCATAGCCAGTTCTCCTGCCCTTTGGGACTGGGGCAATCCTGCTGGTGAAGGGACCAAGAAGAGGCCAGGGTTTACTTGGTCAGGTCTGGCTTTCAGGAGGGCCTGTGTGGCTTTTTGCTCAGCAGTGAACCAGTCTACCCCAAGCTGCAAACCATCTGATAAGATTCCTTATAATGAACCTGGAGTAGAAAAACGATAAGCAAACAATAAAACTGAGGCCACGGGAACACATTAATAACATTTCCTTGAAGTGATATTTGCAGCACTTTTGCAAACATTGACTCCTAAATATGAGGGTGAAAAACAAACCTGGTTTAGAGCTGGGCCAACCATGTAAAGCACTGGGTACTCCCTTAGGCAGTTTTTCCCTGGCCCCGGGATCAAGCCTAGAAATGAGCACTCCTTTATATGCAACCCGTAGTATCTTCTACACCCCATCTAAATTCAAAAAGGGCTTTCTCTTCTGGCTTATAACAGCCTTTTCTCCCAGCCATTAGAAACATGAGGAGGCAAGATCAGCGGCATGTGACCAACTCATAGAAACTATCATTCTATTTTAACATGGAAATGTACTGTTCTCTTTCCACTCTCCCTTTTTTGTCTACACTAAAGGGACCTAACATAAAGTCTCCTCTCTTCTTGGGAGTGTTTGCTGATCAGGGCCTTTTACCCCAAGCATTTGGTTTGTTCATCCTCAGACTCTGGGTAGAGTAGACCAAAACAATTATCTTAAAAGAACAGAAAAGAGAAGAAGCAAGTGGCTTGAAGGAAGCTGCTCAGTGAACAGGAGGTTCTCTTGTAGCAGAAGAGGAAGGAGGTCAGTGGGTTTCTGGAGGAGGAAGTGTGCCCATCGTTCGGTTCAGGAGTGTTGTCGAGTCCAAGCACTGCTCACCACACAGCAGGACAAGGCGTTGGGACGAGGAATAGCAGCTTTATTCAGAAAGCCAGCAGACCAAGAAGATGGTGGACTAGTGTCCCAGAGAGACAGATTGCCCTGGTTTGGATGCTAGTTTCTTTTATAGAGCAAAGAGGGGGAGTTGAAGAGATAAGGTAAAAAAAAAAGTGATAAATTGTTGCAAATATTTCCTGGTCCAGCCAGACTCCAGAGGGGATGTGTTAATTTCTTCTTTCCTGCAGCTCTTCACAGGTGGACTTGGTCAGGATGTTTCCTGTGAGCTAAACCAAAGTATTTTAGCTTGACACTCAGGGTTGGGCGACAGGGTTCGGGAAGATGGACCATTATGTATACTTTAAGCTATAGGCAACATCCCATTAGTGATTAACTTGTAGCAAAAGCAGCAGAATACAAAGATTAAAGTAAAAGAAGGAGATCCAATATGGAGTCAGATTTGTTCTTCCCTGTCAATGCAGCCCAAGGAAGTGGCTAATCCTCAAGGAAGATGGTTGTATGATGTGCCTGAGGGCATGGGGACACAGGCTCAGAGGTTCTCATCTTGGCAGCAATTTCTGTGCCTCCAGTATGGACAGAGCAGCCATCCTCAGGGAGGTGTGTGTGTGTGTGTGTGTGTGTGTGTGTGTGTGTGTGTGTGTGTGTGTGTGTGTGCGCGCGCGCGCACGCGCACGCAGCCGCCCAGCAGAGTGGTGCTTCCAGGTGGCAATCAGGTTAATTCACAGAAAATAGAGAGATGAGATCCTTCTTGCACATTGAAGTGGAAGAGGCAACTCTGAGCATTTCCATCCAGGACCCACATCAGCCTGGCCTGTACATGTAACTCTGTTACAGAATCTCTACCTGGCACACTCAGGGGCTCACCCACATTTTGTGGGGCTGAATATTTAATCAGGAGAAGGAGGCTTCTTTAAGAAAAAAAAAATTTATAAACATAAATTAGCTAGAGAGCCTTAGAAGGAGCCTTTTGCAATTGAGGAAATCTGAGCTTAGGCTTCATTGGTTTTATGATAAAACCTCCTCTCTGTTATTTCATTTTGTCCTGGTTGAGCCCTCGAGGGCTTTTCTCCCACCATCCGTGGACATCCTTCCTTCCCTTGAAGGTATTTCACACTCGTTTTTGCCAGCTTCCCATACTGTCCAAACCAAGGGAAGATCTGAAAATCATGTACATAATTGGTTTATGTGAAGGCTTACTCGCTCCCTTAACTAGGTTACTCAACCTTTAATTTAAAAAAATCTTTTTTTGCAGAATGAAAGGTTTCACTACTTTGATAATCTCTCTCCCTGCCAAGTCTCAGCCATACCAGTCTTAAAAGCAAATTTTGGTATTGGCAAGCAGTCCAGAAGATTGGGAGGAGGGAGGAAGGGGACTTTGTACCAGACCTCACTGGAACTATTTATCTGGGTCTTGAAGGGAGACTGATTTGCTCTCTGGATCCAGAAAGCAAGCATAGCTGAGTCTCTCTCCTAAAGCACAACAGAGTTTCTAAGACGGTTGGTTTTCTCAGAGCTGGAAGTATACTCAGGTTCACATAAATAGTCTACATTCTCTGAATCACCACAGTGGAGAGATGAAGGTGCACAATGGAGTCTTTCTTTCGGTGGCCTTTGCTAGAGAAGGTGCTAAGAATCCAGTTTCACCAAGATGTAGGATCATTTCACTGAAGACATGCAAAGACTCTAAAGAAAATGCTAAAGAAATTCTGAAGAAAATTCCAAAAGAATTCCAAGACATTCTGAGCATGGTGTTTATGCCACTCATTCAGACACTTGGTCTCATTTGAACAAAGAAACCTCATTGTTTAGGAATTAGGCTTCACATATATTTAAAGAAAAATACCACAGAATGTTTAAAGGTGTAGTTTTTTATGTATAACATGTCATTTACTTTAGTTGACATCTTCTAATCTTCCTTGCATTGGGCATAATGAGTAAAGAAACAGCAGGATCTTGCATTGGTAAAGGAAGCTCTTGTATTTGTTTTCCACATTTGGGTTTACAACCTTGCCTCCTTTGTTTTTTCAATGCCTTCCTAAAAAACAACGGAAAATCCCAAGTCTTCAGAAGAGGATTAGAAGGTCAAGAAACAGCCTTGGCCTAAGGTGAAAGAGCAGTACACAAGGAGTCAGGAGACCTAGGGCCTAAGCTCCCTTTGGCCACTGGCTAACCAGTCTGGGAATTTGGTCCACGTCCCTCAAGCTGTCTGCCTTGATTTGCTCATTAGTGCCATGAGAAGCTGGGCTAGGTCATCCCTCAAGTCCTTCCCAGCTCTAGTGTTTGTTTAATGATTTTCCTTTGAGAATTCCAGAGCCTTTATATAACTCACAAGGCTAAGAGTCCATTTAGGGAAGTATAGGGGCCTCAGCTCTGCTCTCATCACATACAACTAGTCAAGCTCAGAAAGATACTTTCGCCAAAGGTAGTATGGGAACAGTCTGTTCAGACACAGACTGGGGAGAGGTAAGAGAATTCATCATCCTAGGGATACAGGTATTGGGATGGGGCTGCTGTCCAGCTTGGGGCTTGATAAGGGAAAACTGGCTGTGGTTAGAATCCTAGTGTAAAGAATAGGTGTAGAGGGAGACCCAAAGCCAAGGGTGGGCCAGCTCTGCCACGAACATTGTCCTACCTTTGGCCAAGTCAATCGCCTCTCTGGGACACTATTTCTTTATAGGTGTGAAGGGAGGGTAATAAGATCAGTCCTGCCTTGCTCAGCAGCTTTTGATAAGGTCAAAATACATATGGATGTAAAAGAGTTTGAAAACTGTACAGTGACACATAAATAGAAGGAATGTGATCAGCTTTGAAAGATGTTTCTGCCCCTGTGGCCAGCCTAGGGAAGAAGCAGGGCAGGGGAATTTCAGCACAGGGATGAGGGTGGGTGGGGAGAACTTGGGCCGAGGGAGGAGAGGCAGGATTAGGTAAAGAGCAGGTCTGGAGGACTGGTGAATACCAGGAAAGCCTCCTACCCAGCAGCCAACTTCAGGCTGGGGTAGCTGGCAGCTCGGGCCTACTGTGTCCACTTCCAAAGGCCCTCTATTTATTGACGGTGGGCTTCCTGCTGGAAATGTCTGTTGCACTGTTTCTTCTAAACAGAAAATGCCTGGCTATGGGACCACAGGGGCTGATACCCTGACGTCCCACCCTAGAGCCCTCTTGCCTTGTGAGACTCATGAGATGCCTGCTTGGTGGCTCCTGGAAGCTGCACAAGAAGCAGGTACCCTGATCACTTCTCAGGAGGGGGCTCCATAGACTAGTGAGGCAGTGACAGGGCTGAGATAGAAACCAGGTCAAGCAATAGCAATAATGATAATCATAGTTACTATTTATGGAGCACCATGTGCCAGATGCTGAGGTAAATGTTCTACATACATTTGCTTGCTTAACTTTCACAGCTTCCCAATGAGCTTGTTATATATATATATATATATTTTTTTTCCAGTTTAGAGAGGTTAGGAGAGGTCATGAGACCCTAAATCTCCTAGTGTACCTTAAAATTTTTTAAGTTAAAAAATATTATTTAAATATGGTTAATTTACAATGTTGTGTTAGTTTCAGATGTGCAACAAAGCAATTCAGTTATATATATCTATTTTTTTTCAGATTCTTTTCCATTATTGTATATTACAAGATATTGAATATAGTTCCGTGTGCTATTCAGTAGGTCCTTGTTGTTTATCTTTTTTTATATATAGTAGTGTGTATATTTTAATTCCAAACTCCTAATTTAGCCCTCCCCTGCCTTTTGTAACCATAAGTTTGTTTGCTAAGTATGTGAGTCCATTTCTGTTTTGTAAATAAGTTCATTTGTATCATTTGTTTAGATTCCACATATAAGTGATATTATATGATATTTGTCTTTCTCTGTCTGACTTACTTCACTGAGTATGATAATCTCTAGATCCATCCAGGTTGCTGCAAATGGCATTATTTCATTCTTTTTTATGGCTGAGTAATATTCCACTGGATATATACACCACATCTTCTTTGTCCATTCAACTGTTGATGGATACTTGGTTGCTTCCATGTCTTGGCTATTGTAAATAGTGCTGCTGTGAACATTGGGGTGCACGTATTTTTTGAATTATGTTTTTCTCCAGATATATGTCCAGGAGTGGGATTGCAGGATCATATGGTAGCTCTATTTTTAGTCTTTTAAGGAACCTCCATACTGTTCTCTATAGTGGTTGAACTAATTTACATTCTCACCAACAGTGTAGGAGGGTTCTTTTTTCTCTGCACCCGCTCCAGCATTTTTTATTTGTAGACTTCTTGATGTTGGCCATTCTAAACAGTGTGAGGCAATACCTCATTGTAGTTTTGACTTGCATTTCTTTAATAATTAGCGATGTTGAGCATCTTTTCACATGCTTCTTGGCCATCTGTATGTCTTCTTTGGAGAAATGTCTTTTTAGATCTTCTGCCCATTTTTTGATTGGGTTGTTCTCCTAGCTTATCTTCATGATAGAATTGACTTTGAAATCACTTTGTTTGGACGCTAAATCCTATTCTCAATCATTGTACTGTTCTGCTTCTCCTGGTTCCACAGATTCTTATCAAGTCAGCCCAAAGTTGTCTGGACTTTAGCAGAATCCCAAAGTGATGACTGAGTCAGTTCTGAGCAGTTAAGAGACCAAGACACAACAGTGATCCAAAAAGGGCCTGATTTGGTCCTTTTGGGGGGACAAAGGTAAAGTAAATAAAACCAGTAGTTCTATACTGGTGTAGGAAAAATGAGATGCTCTGGAAGGGACAGAAGTGATTTGTTGTTGACCATTCCAGCCAGTGGCGTGCTGATGCCACCTTGCACTGGCTCGCATCTGCCTTCAGGAGCCAGTTGTGTGCATCTCCTTCCAACTCTACATTCAGTCAAGTTAGATTAGCTTGGTCTTGGCCAAGGTGGGAGTATTAACCATGTGGAAAATGGCAAACACTACAAATCAGAGTTTCTCTGTAGAGCCAGTTGTTAAACATGTATCTGCACTGATTCTAGCCTTGTTTGTCGTTTTGTGTGTGTGTGTGAATTGTAGGTCCCTATAAAGAGTTGTTTCTGAAATGTGGTATCTAAAAGGAAGTCTTAATTCTACATATGTAGATATTGTACGTGGATTAAAGGAGCCATTCTAACATGTGCAGGTGAAGACATCACTGAAAGTTGCTCCATAACTAAACATGCTCAAGACAATTGAATAAGAGTGGCAGGACTTTGCTGCCGGTTCCAGAAGAGCATCTTGCTCTCAGAGCTGCCATCTGGGCCTGAGGGGGAAGGGATCTGTGGTCAGTTTCCTTTGGCAAGGTCTGGTGGCTCGGATTATGACAGTGAGACTGCATGTCTGTATGAATGACCTTTTCCTTTTTTGCATTTAAAAATAACCTACCAAAGATAGCATGGATAAATGAATTGAAGCATGGAGCTGAGCGAATTCATTTGAGAAAGATACTTTTTCAGATCACCTGTCTTTTCAACTACATGTGCCTTCACTGGATATGGCATTTACAATGTTATCTGTAGAATCACCTCCCCTGATTTTCCATAGAAATGGGAACTAGGAATAAAATGGAAAAGTAGAACTACAGGTGACCTCCATAGCTCAGTTTTCCTATTGCTTCCCGAGTCTCTCATATTAAGCCTTTTGTCTGAACTGGAGGAGAAACGTGCATTTCAGCTGTTCTCCCAGCTCCCTCCTTCCTCCCTCCATGCAAGGGCTCCTGGTGAGGTGGAAATGCCTATTAGACACTTACCCTGATGTCCTTTAACTACAGTTATGAGAGAGTAGCACTAGACAATCTCTCTTACTAAGGTCCCCTCTAGTTCAAAGAGATTCTGTGCCTAAATAACCAACATCCATGTTGGTTATCCATGGGGCCTGCATCACAGACATTCCCTTGAAATGTGCCGTTCCAACTGCTTGAAGGGGGGACTGGGTTTCAGTCCTAGTTCTCTGGCCATTTCAAGACATTTGTTCTTTCTTGATCTGGACTTAACAGGTAGAAGGATACCTTTCCCCAGATTCCCTAGTAAAGTAGCAGCCAGAGCTGTAGTGGAAATAACAAGAGATAAAATTAGCCACCCTGAGCAGCCGATAGCTCACATGACGGGGTCGGGGAGCGCTGGGTCAGCTGGGAGGCGCTGCCTGGCGCGGTCCTGCTTCTGTTGGGCCCTGTGCCACCCTGGAGGGTCTTACATAAGACATGTCACAGCAGCCTGCCCCTCCCTGCTAGGGCAGTTTGCAGGGCACAGGGTTAGCTGACCAGAGCCAAGCTCTATTTCTGGAAGGCAGAAAGTTCAGCTAAAGGGTAGCCACTGAGAAGATATTCGTTTACTCCGTTGAAGGGAGCAGACACAGAGAGTGCTAGAGGGAAAATTATTTTAGGAGATCATTTTGTACAGATACGCCAAGAACATTTGAGAGCAGAGCAGAGGAAGAAAGCAGAGTGTGAACAAACTTGAAAAGTAACTCTGTTCCTCTTGTTGTCATCCCTTCTTTGGCTACTGCACTGATTCAACCCCAGGATTTTAGAAGTATGATTTATCCAGTAAGTCTGCCCAAACAAGACTCTATGATTTCATCTTTGCCACCCACCTAAACTTATGTTTGGATGCACATTATGTATAATATATTATACAGTAAATTATGATCATTCAACATCTTGGGGAATCTCTGTTAGCCAAATAAATACCAGATCCCCATGTTGGACTGGACATTTGTTATTATATTCAGGTTGTGGGGAGGGGTGTTGCTATCATGCATGCATTTATCAATTTCACTGCCTCATCCATGATTAATTCCTTCAAGACAGAAGGAAATAAGAGGTATGGTGATAATGTGGCCAATTAAGGAGAAATTATTTGAACTCATGTCTTTGCTGGTGGTGATGTGTGTGTGTGTGTGTGTGTGTGTGTGTGTGTGTTGGTGGAGTAGGTATGTATCGTATATTGGAAATGACAGTTTTGAAACGGTGTAGGTCCAAAGCTAGGAAGGGGAGAGCCAAGCTGGGATCTAGGAACAGAGGTTAAAAACTAGCAACCAAGGCAGGCTGAAAGCAGGGACACTGAGGCATGTGGGCAGGGAAAAATCCAGAAGGCAGAAACCAAATCAGGAAAGGGCTATCTGACAGCCGGAAAGAATAGAGAATGTGAACCAGGAAACTGGACTTTAATGAGCCCCAGGACATTCCTGAAGCCCTAGGGTTAGCAAAGAGAGTGCCCTCACCAAGGCCCAGAGCGATTCTGTCTGAACAGTTGCACCACTTGATATCTGATATTATATATTCAGGTGAGCACCCAACATTTTTGGAGGACACATCTTGGAAATTGCTTTCAGAGACAAGTTTTTGAACAATGCAAGAAAAATATATCATAAGTTTTTTGTGAATGATCTTATTATTTTACTCTATTTAAGCAGAGGGGTACAAGACCAAATTTGTGCCAGGTGGAAGACAGATGGGTGCCTGGGAATGCCCACTGGGAGGCCATCGCAGTGGTCCAGGAAGAGATGATGGTGGCCTTGACCAGGGTGGGTGGCTGGGGTGGGAGATGGGGGCTGGGGATGCAGGAAAGGTGACAGATTTGAGTACTAGTTAGACCACTGGCTGCTAACTGAAATGCCTACAGGCTTTTATATGTGTTTAAAATTTTCCATAATAAGTTTATTTTTATTGTAAGAAAACAAGAGATGGAGAGCTCCAGTAATTATGCTGGAAACCTCCAAATTAAAAGAGACTTAAAAATAGATAGCTAGTGGGAAGCAGCCGCATAGCACAGGGAGATCAGCTCAGTGCTTTGTGACCACCTAGAGGGGTGGGATAGGGAGGGTGGGAAGGAGACGCAAGAGGGAGGAGATATGGGGATATATGTATACCTATAGCTGATTCACTTTGTTGTAAAGCAGAAACTAACACACCATTGTAAAGCAATTATATGCCAATAAAGATGTTTAAATAAATAAATAAATAAATAAATAAATAAATAAATAAATAAATAAAAGACACTTAAACATATTTACCAGTTGCAATGCAGGGGCCTTACTTGGATTCTTTCTTCAAGCAAATTGTTAATTATGAGACTTGGAAAGTTGAACACTGACTTTTTGTATTAAGGAGTTGTTATTTTTACATGTGATAATGGCATTGTGGTATTTTTTTAAGAGTCTATATCTTTTAGAGATATATGCTGAGATATTTATAGATGAAATCATATGACTGGAGTTTTCTCCAAAAAATATGGGGGAGTGGGAAGGCATTAGCTGAAAAGAGGTTGTCTCTGAGTTGAATTTTGTTAGAGCTGGATGATGGAAGCAAGGGTACTCATTATACACGGAGCCAGCCAAGGCCTTCCTTGTGATGACAGCTGCTAGTGCCATGTGCCAGAAACTTTTCAGAGCTACATGTCTGCTCTGCTTGTATGGATGAACATTGCTGTTGCTCTAGGATGAAGACATCCAAATGCCCACTTTAATAGAGAGATGAAACAGAGCCACAAGAAGGTGGGAGTTGTAGAGGAGCTTTCTTATTTGTTTTAAATGTATGTATCCAGCTCTTTCTGCTAAAAATTGAAAAGAAGAAGCATTTTGGAATTTATCAAGATGAGTAATGATGTGTGGGAGAAGCTAGTTGCCCCCTTTCTCTTTTCCTTCCTTAGAAGCTGAACCCTAATTGTTTGGCAGCCTTCATTGCTGCCTAAACATTTCCCAGCCTCCTTGTTATAAGGTGTGGCCATGTGATTTAGTTCTGGTCAATGAGATGTAAGCAGAAATGTTATGTGGATGTGTAAAACAGAGAGCTAGAGGGAACCTGCTGTATAGCGCAGGGAGCTCAGCTCGGTGCTCTGTGGTCACCTAGATGGGTGGGATGGGGGGTGGGGTGGGAGGTCCAAGAGGGAGGGGATGTATGTATACATATAGCTGACTCACTTCATTGTACAGGGAAAGTAACACAACACTGTACAGCAACTATACCCCAGTTAGCAAAGAAAAAAAAAAGAAACGTTATGTAGAACTTTCTGGAAGGCTCTTTAAAGGGAACTGACTCATCTGGGTGGTGCGTCCCTCTTTTCTTCCCTCTCTTTTTCTTCCTGCCTGGAATGTAGGTGTGAGGTGTAGAGCTCCAGTAACAATGCAGGATGACTGAAAGTGGAAGTCACATACCCAGTGTGGCACAGCAGAGAGAAAGAAGGAGCCTAGGTCACTGATGACTCTCTGAACTTCCTGTCTCTGGACTTATTTTTCAAAGTGAAAATATACTTTCATGTGGTTAAGCCAAAATTACTCTAGATTTTTAATTAGATGCAAAGAGCCTAAATGCTAATTAATACAAGTAACAAATTGTTTATTGTTAATAAATAAAACATTGATCAAAAATAAAAGTGTATAGAGTTGTTTATTCAGCAATTCCAGTCAGGATTTCACCCTGTAGATATGCACCAAGATATAGTATTGTTTGCAAGAGCAAACACTACAAGCAACCTAAGCATCCATATGCACGGGCACTGGTTACACAGACAAGCCTTTAGTGGGTATAAGGGAGCCAGTCGAACAGTGAGATCTGTGTTGCTGTGAAAGAGCCTCAGTTCTTATCATTCAGTGAAAATGAGTAAGTTACAAAGAAGCATGTGTAGTTTGAGCTCTTGTGTAAATTATATCATATAAATATAAATTATATTATTATATATTTAATTACTATATTTTATTATACCACATATAAATTATATATGATTTTATATAATTATATGTATATGTTTTATCTATTTACTATATTTTATTGTACCATATATATGAATTATATATATAAGTTGAATTGAAAAAGTGAATTATATACCATATATAAAAATTATATATACATATATTATGTATATATGTATCTGTATACATATATACATATATATGGTATAATAAGTTATATATGTATATATATAATTTTTATATATGATATATGTATAACCATATATATATATATATATATATATATATATATGTGTGTGTGTGTGTGTATATTTTTTTTCACCTAGAAGGAAATAAAAGTCTGCTAACTGAAGGAAGAGAGGGCCAGGGAGTTGGTGTGGGGAGAGGCTCTTATTTGTCACTGTATATATTTTTGTACAGATTGAACTTTCTCTCTACAGTCTTTCTTTATATTAATAAAAGAATTACTTCTAATAGCACACATTCTCTCCAAGCCCAATTTTATAAATTAATAGCACAAAGAGTTTGACTCATTAAATTTCCTTCAGTATCATTATCTTAATATTTAAGGTATAGACTGATTTCAGTCTACACTAATTTAAATGGTTACAATAAAGGTATTATTGTCCCCCTCCCATCTCCCTGACACTGTCCTCCTCTCTCTCTCTTTAACTCCTACTCCTCACCCTCCTCTCCTTCCTCCACTCTCCTCCTTCCATAAATATGTAATATTACTGACCAAGGACCTGGTCTTCCCAAGGCCCATGCAGAGGATTGGGGAGACCAGAACACAGGAAAGCATCCCCCAGGAATGGCTGAGCTAGCTGGGGATTCTGTCCACCAGTGCCAGGACAGAAACAGATACTCTGCCTGAACACACAGCCCTGGGAACTCTCAGTGGCTTCCAAGTGGTTTTCACCAGGTTGTTTGTTTGTTGCAGATGAATGAGGTCACATGTGCTCTGACAGGAGTTGGCACATGTCCAGGAGTTTATTTACTTAGGCTTCAAATGAAGGCAAAGATTTATTTTGACACTTTCTGGGGGCATCAGAGCTCTGCTTAGGAGAGCAGGATGGGAACACAGCAGGAAGACAGCAGCAAGACAGCCATGTTCCACGAGGCAGATGGCAGAAGAGGTGACATTTGTTTCCAAGGAATCTCAAGGCCCTGCAAAGCCCACAAGAGCTGCTCAATTGGTGTTTTCAATTTTAGGACAGTTATTTCTACGGGAAATAACCTTAGTTCCTGACCACATACTTTAATGGTAAAATCTGAACCTTGGCAACCCCGTGAACCGGAAAGGATTACCGTAGGATGATCGAGAAAACTCATGTCTAAAGAACGGCAAGTTCCACAGTTGCTTCAGGGATGGATTCTCAAATAGATTAATATGAGTTGATAAAGTCTGAGAGATGAAGAGAGGAACATGGGGGAAATGAGGGGTCTAGGAATTTGTCACTAGACCAGGTGTACTTGTCCTAACGATTTTGTTTTGAAATCCATGCCTGAAAGTTTGGTGGGTGATTTCAGGCACAGTTAGATCCAGGGCTCTCAACAGTACGTGAAGGACTTTTGTCACTGCCTCTTTCTCTCAGCCCTGCTTTCCTCAGTGTTAGTTTCATGCACAGTCAGGCATTCCCTACATGTTGGTAAAGGGTTACCAAGGGGTTCCATCTACCAGTTTAGCAATCCTGGGGTCAAATACCTTTTTCTCTGTATTTCTAACAGTGTCAGGGCTGATTTTCACTGCTCAGTTTGGGAGACATGCCCATCTCTGAACCAGTCACTGCCCCTGTGATCTTTTAGGCCCAGATCTGGTACCCAGGCCTGGAGCCAATCACACCAGACTGGGGAATGGGAAGGGAATTTCAAGGGAAAATTAGTGTGTTGTTATCTATCAGAGGCAGGAGGAGATAGCTGACAGGCAATTAAATACCCCCTGCATTGGCATACACTGTCTAGCTTCAAGTTTTTTTCCAGTAGTAGATGAAAGGGAGAAGGGGCATTACCAATGTACCCCGAGTATATGATCCTTCTTGGAAATGTTAGAGATCACAGGCTCCCAGACTACAACCAAGGCTTTGGGGCTTACTCTAGAGTTTTTGGGTGTCTTGTAGTTATCCAAGTATTGGGGTTGAAAACAGATTGGGACTAGAAAATATAAATGTGTTCTTAGAGGTATTCTCCACACCTGGATGAATTCCTGGTCTAGGATTTTACTCAGAAAGGTAGAATATTAGAAAAATTTTCCTAGGGGCTTTGTAATTCCTCCCCTAATCCTAAGGAGTCAGCCTGTTTTATTTTCGCCATTGTTCCATTATTGCCTCTAATGAAAGACTTTCAAAGCAGTGAGTAAAAGGGAGAGCTGGACTCATACTCAGGAGTTCTGCCCCCAAATCAGGGGGCTCTTCTCTGCTCTGCTGTGGGTGGGTAGAAAAAGCAGTAAAGAACATTGGTGCCACCTTCCAGAAATGGCATGTTTGAAAATAAATCTTTGTAAGACTGAGAAATTTTGCCTTTCTTAATACACAGATTGAGTGGAGTCTACAGAGACTTGGAAAACGCTGGATCAGAAGGCAAATGATGTGGTGGAACCAAGCAAGCAGAGAAACATGCAGCACTGCCAGCCCTTTCACCATGTCGGAACATGAGAACTGGGTGAAGACAAGTAGCTCACCTGCCAATCTTTTTTCTTACTGGGGAGAGAATATTCTGGAACTCCTCCTACAGGAAAGGCCATCAGGCATAGATGTATTTCCAAACAAACATTACTAGGAGTGGTATAGTTTGGAAATGTGAAGAAAGAAGAGAAAGGAGTCAATTTTGGCTGCAGGAACAGCTCAGGTGATTGCCCGGGGGAGAAGCGCCAGCCACAGACCTGTCAGTTAGATTCCACCTCTGAGCATGCTGGGAAGTTTTCACAGAGCTTCTGGTCATTCCTCCTTCCTTTTACTGAGGACGGTTCAGAAAGTCCAGGTTAGACAAACCCTGTGCCTCCTTCTCAGTTCCAGAACATGACCCGAAGAGGAAGCAAGATCTGGAAATGTCAACAAAGGTAATCCAGTTGACCTGCCACACATACTTCCTCACCTACAACTACTGGAAAGGGCCATCCTACCCACCATGGGACTGGACCAGGAATGGCCCCTAACCAAGCCAGGAACCGATGGAATTACTCTTTCTGAAATCGGAGACATAGCTAGAACTGCCAACATTCTTGAGGAACATAAGGAAACAGATACATGGAACGTAAGCTGAGGCACCAGGGCGACCACATGCTGCACTGGGGACCCTGAGCCTGAGTGACGAGCACTTTTCTGTTTTAGACCCACTGACTCATGTGTGGGGACCCCCATATAGGCTTTGGAGCCTGTGACCCCTGTGCTAAGTAAGGGAGCTCAGCTCTGGCCGTGGAGGGTTTCTCAGGGATCCCATTCCTGTCCCTTCTGAGGTCTAATTTATTAGTTATCCTGAATTCCCAAGACTTTTTCATACATGAGTGAGCACTCTCTCTTCTCTCTGCTACCCTCACACAATACACGACTTATCTGAGCAAAGTTGAGTGGGTTTCAGACCCAGCTGCCAAACGAGCTTTCAGTAAAACAACTTCTGAGCCTTAACCTAGCGGAGGCAAGATGCCATGGGGAAGGGAACTGGAGTGTATGGCACTTCATTTCCATGCCTTCACCTGGAGCCATCGGCCCCTCTAAAAAGGTCCTCCACACACCTCCTTGGCGGCCTCCGAACCCCTGTTAATGTGGATTCTTTCAGGCTTCACCCCACCCCAGCACCTGGTCGTAGCTGATTCTGTCATGGAGACATCAAGCTATAAATGACTTTTTTTTTTGCCCCTACCTTCTCGCTCAAGTTGTCAACTTGTATGTTCGGGAGGTAGTTTTAGATGTTTGCTTGTTTTTTGCGGAATTTTGGTGACCTCAGTCACTGGGTCTGTGTATAGATGCCAGGAGAGGAAGGGGTCCTCACTGTCGGCACTCAGAGACCTGGGTGTTTGGGGGCTGTTGCCCAAGGAAGTGGGTGTGCAGCGTGCTTGAAAGCCATCGTGCAGTACTTTGCTCTCTTCTGTGGGTCAGAGTCATGTGCTGTCTAAAATAGGTGTTGAGTGTGGGCAGGGCAGTTCAAAGACAACAGGACTCATCGAGTTTATTCCCAGGGAGAGTGCGACCCCTCATACAAAGGCTTGGTGAGGCTCCTTTTGGCTGTTGTAAGGGTTGGATTGAGCATGCAAACCCACTGAGCTGACTGGTTCGGCTCGGCCCTGGTGATCCCCACATAGACCTGCGTGCTGTGTCTTTAGGGAGGTGAGAGCAAGTGGATTTTACCAAATGTCTGGACATGAGGCAGGCGCATACTTGTGGCTGGGCTTTCCTAATAAACTCTACAGTGTGTGGTTCCCTAAGAATGCACAAGCTCACTAATGGAGCTTAAGTCTGAGGCACGTGAGGGATTTTCACACTTTTAGAACATGTGTTTGGAGATGAGGAACCCTCCCCTGTTCCACACACTTGTATGAATATGTTCTCATGTTGGTCATGTGAATGTTTAACCAATAGCTCAGGCTGATACAGGACAATCGGCTTAGTTCCAAGGCTACCCATGGCCCTTCCTGCTCGGCTGGCTATTCCATGTTAGATCATTGAAAGGGTCATCACATGACTATCAGCAATCACACATGAGACCTGAGGAAAGGAGCCTTCTGATTTGAAAAGGCCGTGTGGTGATGAGCAAACTCCAGGCAATCTGCAGCTGTAATGCATCAGGGCACGGAGTGGACACCTTTTCTGCAGTGCAAGGAGGAGGGGAAGTAGTTGTTTAGAAACATTGCAAATACTGGTGCAAGAAAAGCTAGGAATTTCCAAGGATTACATGTGGCAGGTGCCTGTTGTGTTAGAGAAAACTTTTAGAGATCACTCTGTAGGGGGCGAGGGGGAAGGTTTCCTGGACTAACAAAAATACTTGCTTTCCACCCAGCCTTGCCCTAGGCAGATATGTGGCTGAAGGTTATCCTTCAACTTCCCTTTCTGTACCATTTTCTTGACCTCGCTCTTAGCTTTCACATCCTATATCACCACCATCCATGCTGTAGGCAACCGTCACTCTCTCTGCTCTCTTATATCCCTCATTTTTATCCTAGAATAAGTATTAGTCACTGTGTTAAGTCTTCCGAGATGATTCTAAGCCTTACTGTTAACTGTGAAATATTAGAAGAATGTGTCCCCCTTTTAGTGACCATCATCAGAAGAGGAAGGCTCTGTGGACAATAGGAGGGCTTTTGTACTTTCTTGACACTGCAAATCATGATTTAAGGCAAACTCTGCTTAAGGCAAAGACAATAGCATATCCAACAAGAGACCAGAGGCAGAAAGTCATCCAAACAGAAGGACAGTGTCCCTGAAAGGGACTCACATTTTTCTTATGTGTTGCTGCTTTTTTTGTTGTTATTTTTGTTTGTGTTAATTTGTTTTTTTAAATTATATTTTGTTTGAGCTTTGTTTTTTGAGAACTTGACATTTTCCCTCCCCTGGTGCCCACAACTGTGGGAGCAGCATTGGCTGGCCCATGGCATCTCTTTGGGACTCAGGAGTCACTACAGCTTCCAGGTAAGATTTCAGGTCCTCAGGGTCCCTCCCTACTGCATTTTGGGAAGACATTTTAAGTAACAAGAGAGCTACTAACAAACTACAATATAGTTGAAAACTTTGCTGTCAGATGGTAGTTATATACAGCCTGAATCTCACCTTGTCGTCACTTGTAAAGGCTACCTCTGAGCCCAAGCTCCCAGTACATACAGATATGTCATCTGATTGCCTTATTGCTTAAATTTGTTAACTTTTGAGAGCAATATCATGGAGATTAAGTAAAGGAAGGTTCTAGGATTGTTAAACTTGCTAAAGCTTTTCACCAGTTCTCAGATGATTTCTGAAATGATCACATTTGGAGACATATTGCATGCAACGTTTCCACCTGTTAGAGCCCCATGAAATGGCCATTCCAAATGGTAATAATGCCAGGAAGTGAGTCCTATTCTTGCTAGATGAAAACCCCATTAAGACTTCATTTGCTTCAAAGTAATTTACCTGTCCCTCTTTCCTTACCTGAGTTAATGGTTCTTATCAATGTCCCAGTGCTCAAGGGATATAGTAAGCATTTTTTTCTTTTTTTAGAAGGAGAAAAAAAACATTGAGAAGGCAGAACTACTGCTCGTTCCCTCTGAGTGGGGGTCTGTTCTTTTTTTTCCTATCACAATTCTGTCAATTCTCTTGCCAATATTTTCTAATTTCTTTCTTACTTCTAAAGATTTTCTTCTAATTTGTTCCATCCTCCAATTCAATGTCCTGCCAAGTAACAATTTCCCATTCTCCTCCCAGCGTCTTTCCAGTCAACATCTAACTTTACTTCCTCCTTGTTTCTTTCACCCCATGACTTCTTCTCTTATCCATAATCATAATTGGGTGGGTTTTTGCCATCCATGCAACAGTGGCTCACTGGGATATATGATAAATTCCCAAAGACTTACAGTTTGACAGTAGCCAAATTCTGTATCCACGTGGCCTGACATCCTCTTTACTAAACATACATTCTCATTACCTATAAGTAATCCTAACCCCTTTGGAGTCCTCCACCACCACCACCAATTTTGAATTTTTTTTTTCCAATCTACTGACATTATGAAGATTTTCTCAGCTTGCTGAAAGGACAGCAGTGCTACTGTGTCATAATATTCAAAGTTCTCTTATACACATCCCCCATCTTTTCTTCTTCCTAATACCTACTCCCCACCTGCACTCTATTCAGACTCATTTCATTCTGCATACCTGGTGTTTTCCTATTCCTTGCTGGAGAAGGCATCACTGTAAAGCTGTCTAGATGGTCAACCACCAAAAATGTGCATGGATCTCACAAGACCATGATCATAGGCCTAATTGGAGAATAACGACATCCCACAATTGCACATAAACATGTTCCCATTTCAGTTTATGTAAGTTTATGTCAATTACTAGTAGAAAATTTAGCTGTTTTTTAGAGAAATGCATTGTGTTTTGGGTTACTTCATTTTTAGAATCCATTTAATTGGCTTTTTCCCAGATTTTTAGTTAGAACTAAACAAAAGCTATTGTACACTAGAAAACATCAAACAAATATATCATGATTTCGTTGCAAGTTGGTTTCACAACCTGCATACTTGAAAAATGAGCATCATCAGCTGAGTTTAAATACAATAGAGATATCAGGGCTCGACCCACTGGCCACACAGGAGAAGACATTTATGTAAGTAAGCTTCCAAAATTCAGTAACTAGAGTGACGTTTGATGTGGCATTTGATAAACAACACAGATGAAATGAAAAGTGTTAGTTATCCATGGTGATGAGTAATGATAAAATATCCACTGCTTAAATATTTCTATGTGTGGGAGAAAAAAATATGACAAGGAGGGCAGAGCCTTTTGTGATGAATGTTCCAGCTGGTGAGACTGCCAGGTGGTTCTGAGTCCCTGTTGAAAACTGTTTAGAAGGCTGGCCCTCTCAGAGGAAGTCAGCTCTGCTGCTTTAAGGTAGTGGTTTACAAAAACCAGGGAGCTTTGAAAATACAACAAACATAGCAATAACCATGGCCTCCACCCATGATAACCATATAAAAATATCCAGGGTGTCCATGTTCTGTCTTAAAGCTCCCAGCTGATTCTAATGTGCAGCCAGAGTTGAAAGCCATAGCTCTAGGCCTGATGACTTATGAATTTGGAGGGTGGACAAGGAAATGTGGTTCCATTTCAGGGTGGTGGACTTAGTATATCATCCAGTATCTTCATGCCTGCAGCAAGGGCCTTAACTGATGATCCTAAGTAAGAAGTGAAACTTTCAGTGAACCAGAAACCAGGATAAATCCTAAAGTATGGGATGTACACTAGATTGATGCAAAAACACAGAGCCCAATCTAAAATGTGTACAGAAGACTAGTGCCAAAAAGGTGAAGGAGCACCAAGACTCCATCCCCAAAGGTGGCAGACACCCAAAGCAGGAGGGTAACAAGGACAATCAACACTTCAGTCCTTGGGGCACTGCTGCAGGAGGGGCCATCAGTTCATCCTCTACTGATGCCTTTCCATCTGCTCTTGAGCCAAACAGCAGTGACAAAGTGTCAGCCTCCGGGTAGGAGTCATGGCCAGGGAGCCCAGATTAGACGGATATGGCTCTGTGTCATGAGGAGGGGAATTGGGCACCAGACCCCAGAGAAATCTCACCCAGTGGCTTTTCCTTCTTCACTATCCCTGAGAAAAGGCCAGAGGACAATTTAGAACAGCAGTCTCCCCAAGAAGATGACTACTCATTGACAGACAATGCAATTTAATGGAGAATCTCAACCATATAGATTACAGAGACAAGATCACCACACATATGAAGAAGACCAACACTACAGAAGATTACAAACTCAACAAGATGGATGAACTAACAACACCCAAGCAAGATAAATGATAGAGCAAGCAAAGCAGGAATTAAGAATAAGCATAAGTAGATTTTTCTGATAGATGTGTGAGGATAGAGCAGTCGCAAATAAACCAACTGGAGGTCATGGAGATTAAACTTTGGTCCTTAAAATAAAAAACTGAATGAGCAGATGAAACTGATATTTTTCCTGAAATTTAATTTTATTATAATAAAGACTAATTATGTCTTATAACCTAGTGACTAGTGATAGTTCATAAGTTTAGTAGTTTACTTTTTGGAAAGTGTATAACAATATGCAAATAAGATGTTATAGAAAGTATTTTAAAGAATGAAATGTTTTCTGTAATTCTTTTTAAAAGGCTTGGTCCATTTTGAAACATTGACAGTGAATGAAAAATAAAATCAAAAGAAAGAAAGATAAGTCTTCCCGTCAAATACATAAAAAACACTTGCTGGTATTTGTATTTTAAGTGCCTGGAGTAAGATGGGCTGAATTTTTCAAAGGCAGTTAATAATAGCTTGTACAAGGACTTGTTTCATTTGATTTAGCACCAACTAAAATAAAAATAAATATACCATTTAAGATATAGTCTGGTTTCTCCTCCATTTCTCACACTGCCCCACTACTCCAGGGCACAGTACATAAGCACTCATTCTCAGATTACACACACTGGCAAGATTTTTTCCCCTTAAGATAGGATGTCAGCGAATGCCAGCAGGTATCAACTTCTTTGATCAGGAATAAAGAACTCCACCTTCAGCAAATTCAATTACTTTCCTGGTCCTGTCATATAAAGCCTTTCTATTGCCACATCTGTTTTCTAATTTGGATGGTTATTTCTGTCAAGGAAATTTCCCACCAGGCTTGCTTGATCTATTTCTATTTCCTAATGATACAGTATTTTATTTTATGTAGTATCACAAGTTTTCTTCTATTCATTCTTCTTTTTAAAATACTTTGTTACTCACCAAGGCATAGCGATCAAAAAGAGAACATAGCGATCAAAAAGAGAAAGAAGATCCTAAAACACACTTTTTTTTTTGGCCACATGGGATGTGGGATCTTAGTTCCCCAACCAGGGATTGAACCAATGCCCCCAGCAGGGAAAGTGCTCAGTGTTAACCACTGCGCCACCAGGGAAGTCCCCTAAAACATGTTTCTTAACCTGAGTAACATCTGAAAACATAAGATGTCAATTACATTTTCCATTAAAGAAAATGCATTCAATTTTGGTGCTTGTACAAGAACTTATAATGTCAGTTTCCAACATGTTATATCCCTCAGTGAACACGTATTTTCAAAAGAAAACAAATCATATCAAAGTAATACTTTCCTAAATTTTTTTTATAGCAAATTGAAAATTCTGAGTAAACTGAACAAACAAAAGTAAAATTTGTTTAACAACAAAAGTAATATAGCTCATACGGCCTCCTTATAGGTTTCTTGGTAAAGATAGCAGTAAACTAGCATTCTGCAGTGGATTGGTAAATCCAGTTATTTTTATCTGGAATTTTATAGAGGTAGCATCTCACAAAACCACATCCCCTGTGCTAGAAATGTCTTTTTTGGTATCTGGCTACACAAAAGCTTCTGATGAAATACTTTCTGCAAATTAGTGTAATGTTAATTTTTTACTTTTCCAGAAAAATATGAAACCTTACCAATCACTTATTCTTACTGAACACAAGTTAGATTACTACCAGTTGCTCTCGTACTTTTGGTCTAGAATAATTTTTTAAAGTTTAGACATTTTTAGTGTTTCCGAACTGCACACTCATAGAAGCTGGATAAAACACACTAGACAATTTCAAAAGACAAATCTTTTTTTAAAATTAATTAATTAATTAATTTTTGGCTGTGTGCAGGCTTTCTCTAGTTGTGGAGGCGGGGGCTACTCTTCGTTGAGGTGTGTAGGCTTCTTCTTGCGGTGGCTTCTCTTATTGCGGAGCACAGGCTCTAGGCCCGTGGGCTTCAGTCGTTGTGGCACTTGGGCTCAGTAGTTGTGGCTCATGGGCTTGGTTACTCCGTGGCATGTGGGATCTTCCCGGACCAGGGCTCGAACCCGTGTCCCCTGCATTGGCAGGTGGATTCTTAACCACTGTGCCACCAGGGAAGTCCCCAAGAGACAAATCTTACTATCAGACTCATTTGGCATATCCTTAATATCCCGAATAAAATCCACAGAAGTGAAATTAATATAATTTTCAAAGAATTCATTCATGGTGGGGTCTTAGAACAAGGAACTCCATGTGAAGAAAGGAAGAGTTCTGCTCATCTTGCTAATCACAAGGATTTTTCCTCGTGGGGTAATTGAGTTTTTTGGTGTCTCTGTGGGACTTCTGTTTGCAGGAAAGCATGCATACAGGGCCAGATCTGATTGGTTTCTGTTCCAGAAAATGTTTCCAACACTCCCTTTTTCTCGAAATATTCCAGGACCGGTTTTGTTTGGTCTTCGTAAACCTTCATTCTCTTGATAAGTGTTTCTGGTTTATCATCCACACGCTGAATGAGAGCCTCTCCAGTCACATCATCCACGTCGACTGCTTTGGGAGGGTTAAATTCGAGGTTGTAGACGCGGCCACTGGCTGGATGAATCCAGTGAGCTGTGAGGCGTTGCCGGATGACCTCAAAGGGCACGTTTAGGTTCATCACCAGGTGTACCTGATAAACTCTATCCAGGGCTTCAGCCTGTGTAAGTGTCCTGGGGAAACCACACAACAGCCAGTTATACTGGGTGAAATTTTTCAGTTCCTGGAGGATCAGCCGAGTCATGAGGTCGTCTGGGATGAGCTTCCCCTGGGCCATGAAAATGTTGGCCAGCACACCAATTTCTGTGTCCCTCAGCATGTTGTCTCGGAGCACATCCCCGCTGGAGAACTTCTTCAGCTGGAAGTGTTTGATGATGTGCAGCGCCAGGGTGCTCTTGCCGGAGCCTGGGACACCCATGATCACGGAGCACAGGAACTGCCTTGACGCCCCCATGGCTGCAGAGTGAGGCCAGGGCCAAGCCAACGGTTGGGCTCCTGGTTGGATGCCGGCTGCGCCTGCGCGCTCGCTCCCAGTCTCGGCGGCCCGACGTCTGGGGTAGAGCCACGAAGAAGCGCAGAGGGCGAGAGGGCGCAACCCACGCGGAAACGGACGGATGCTACGGAAGAAGAGCGTATGCGAGAGTTGAAAGATTGAGGCAAGGATTTCTCCCACAATGCAGTGTGAAGGGCGGAAGGGGTGGGGGTTACGAAAGGAAAATGAAGAAACAAAGTGTAGATTCAAAAGCCCCACCTTGGGCTTCCCTGGTGGCGCAGTGGTTGCGAGTCCGCCTGCTGATGCAGGGAACACGGGTTCGTGTCCCGGTCCGGGAAGATCCCACATGCTGCGGAGCGGCTGGGCCCGTGAGCCATGGCCGCTGGGCCTGCGCGGCCGGAGCCTGTGCTCCACAGCGGGAGAGGCCACAACAGTGAGAAGCCTGTGTACCGCAAAAAAAAAAAAAAAGTTCCACCTCTCACAGGAGAGGAGGGAGGGATACAGTACTTAAAGAGATAATTAAAGACAAGAATTTCTGGAATTAAAGAATGATACAAGTCACGGAACTAGACAGCGGAACAGTTCAGAACATCTAGAAGCAAATGTTGGCAAAGGTGTAAGTAGGTCTCTCACACTCCGGTGGTGGGGTGCCCCCACAGCTGGTTTGGAAGGCGACTTAGCAGTGGCCATTAAAAAAAAAAAAATTCTTCTCTGTATCTTCCCTGGAAAAACACTCTCAAGTGACAAGAAAGGTATAGGATGTTCATTTCAGCCTTATTTATAATAGCAAAAAATTGTTAACAATTTAACTGTTCATTAATTAGAGAATAGCTAAGTGAACCTTAGCCATACTATGGAATACTGTGCAGCAGCTAAAAAGACAGATCTCTATGTGCTAACATGAAAAGATTTCTAAGACATTGTAAATGCAAAAAGTTGCAGAATGATACAATTTAGGTTAAAGAAAGATGTAATTTATGTTTAAATATAACTATTAAGTGAACTGAGAAGCTGGGTTTCAAGCAGTGGAAGGACATGACTTGATTTTTGTTTTTAGATGATTTCTCCATCTGCAAGAAGGAGAGCAGTTAGAAGGCTATGTCAATAGACCAACAAAGAGGTGAGAAAGTACTCTTTTAATTTTAATTTCTTCAGTATAAGTGAGATTGAGCATCTTTTTGTTTGTTTATGGACCATTTGCACTTTAGTTCCATGTAGAATTTTTAAAGTGACAGTTACCTTCTGATCACTTCCCTGGAAAAATACTTGGGGTTTGGTTTACTCAACAAGATGTGAAACAGATCCTCAGCTTTGTCGCAGGTGGTCCAAGTGCACTGGCTTAATACAGCATCAGACTGTGCATCATATGGTTCTACTCTAATTAGAGGCTGCTGAGCCACCAACCCTGCATCTGCTTCCTTCTCTAACCATTTTTTTAAAATAAATTTATTTATTTATTTATTTATTTATTTTTGGCTGTGTTGGGTCTTCATTGCTGCATGCGGGCTTTTCTCTAGTAGCGGCGAGCAGGGGCTACTCTTCATTGCAGTGTGCAGGCTTCTCATTGTAGTGGCTTCTCTTGTTGCAGAGCATGGGCTCTAGGCACACAGGCTTCAGAAGTTGTGGCCCGTGGGCTCAGTAGTTGTAGCTTGCGGGCTCTAGAGCGCAAGCTTAGTAGTTGTGCCACGTGGGCTTAGCTGCTCCGCGGCATGTGGGATCTTCCCGGACCAGGGTTCGAACCTGTGTCGCCTGCATTGGCAAGCAGATTCTTAACCACTGCCACCACCAGGGAAGTCCCTCTAACCATTCTTGAGCCATTTCATTTCTGAAAATGATCCATAAAAATTATGCGATGGCTTCTCGTTCTACAAGCAAGAGAGAAAGCTATTTCCAGAAAAAAAGATTTTGGGATTGGAAACCTAATTTCTGTATGTGTATTTTATGGTAGCAAAGTAGAACTGCTGCTCTAATTTCTCAGACTTAAAAAAAAAGTTTTTGCTATTTTAGATCTTTAAGTTAGTCATATAATCTCTTATTGTTGCTATATTCAAAAGAGTTACACTGAATACATAAGGTGTTTCAAAAGGTATATGGATATTTAATAGAAATTTAGCTCGTATCTTCCAGCAAAGGAAAGAAAAATCATGTTATAACTTGAAACAGTATTTTGCATAATACTAACTGCTTTGCATAATAAAGTAGCACACTATGACTGTCTTTTAGGATAACTAATTATATATACAAAAAATGATCCTGCCAAGGCCTTTCTATCCTACTAGATAGATTTAGCCTTCTAGTACATTCAACCTTTAACTGAGATGTCTAATTTGGTACCAGACTCTGATCACAGAATATTTCAGAGCAGTATCTGTGGAGTGTGGTAGGGTTCACTTGGCTATAGGTGTGAGTGGGAGAGGATGTGTCCCAGAGCAGCTTAGAGCAGGCACCGTCAGTGTTGGCCTGCTGGTAAGTGTCAGACTACTAGAGCACACTGACTCACTTTTGGCTCCTGAGATTACCTCGCCCCTTCCTCCTTTTCCAGAGTGATGCTGAACAAGCCACTTGGGACAAAGGGTTTTAAAACTTACTCTTAATAGCATCTGATAAGAGGTTCTTTGATCAAATACATATAAACCAGTAGTAGCCAAGTAATATCAGACAATACATTTGATCTCATTTAGCAAAAAGCATCCAGTGCCAACCAGGTGTGATCGTGGAGGTTTATGGAAACTTTCTAGATGTTTTTCACAGTAATGGAATCCAAATGGCATAGCAGTAAAAGAAAAACAGCAGGGGCTCTTTGGATTATGCCGGTTTTTATAGTACTAATCATTCATTCGTTGACTCAGCAAACTTTAATCAGGCATTTATCTGTGTGACCAGTTGTTCTAAGCACAGAGGACGCAGCCTATGAGATAGAAAGAAGCCTGAGTGTCTGTCCCTGTGTCATGACCTTCTCACGGGTATTATGGGCCAGTGTTTCCCAAAGTGTGACAGTTGCTTCTCTGGAGAATGTGAGATAAGTTTAGGTCTCTGTGAAAGAACATTCTCCTCCCCCACCTCCAGGTTTGATAATTGTGTTTTATTTTATTCTTAAAACTATTTTATTATGAAAATTTCACAGATACCTAAAATTAGAGAGGTAATGGTGTAGCCCCATGTACTCTAGTTTCAACAGTGATCAACCTTTTGCTAATCTTGTTCTATCTCATATTTTTTCTTGAGTATGTTAAATAATAACACTTTAAAATTACAATGAAGAGTATGTATGTTTTAATGTGCATAAGAAAAATATAGCTAGCACATCCAACCTAATACTTCACAGTCTTCTTGCTTAGGACAAATCTAAGCTATAAATTTGTTTTAAAACTGTTACACAGATAGGGCAAAGTTCAACGAGGGTGAACTTGACTGACTAATAGACACTCCCCTTCATGGATTCCTTCCCTCACTGAGGCTGGGATGGTTAGAAGTGATTCCTCCTTCTATAGGAAATGCTTATCACCATGTGTGACACTTAATAAGCACTTACAAAAGAGAAGCTAATATTGTGTTTGGGAGGCATCTTTGATTCCACAGCACTGATGCTGGCCAACATTTATTAAGCACTTACTGTGTACCGGCACTGCGGTGGGAGATTTACATATGTTATCTCATTTCCTCTTCACAGCCACACTCTGAGTAGATGTTATGATCTCCATTTTCGGAATTAAAAATCAAGGCTCAGAAAAATGAAGTAACTTAAGGTCACAAAGCTATTAAGTGGCAGGGCTAGGACTTGAGTTGAAAGCCTGTTTTCCTCCAAGGTCCATCATGGTTTTCCACCCAGTTTCCAGGACAGCCAGAGCCTACATCCCTACCTCTGGGAAACAGTTGGGGAAAGAACTAGATATGTGGAGTTTGGAGGCTTGGTGTAAACCTGATTCTTCCATTTGCTAAAGTTGTGACCTTAAACATTTCATTTCACTTTTTCTGGCCCTCTGTTTCTTGTGCATACAGTGAGGACAATAATACTAATTACCGAATGTTTGAGCACAGAGTACAATCATTTATATGGAAATTTGACACCATGGGCACTAAATAAATGTTTGTACTTATTCACATGCCACTAACAGGGAACGTGATCTTGAATAATCCCCTTCCCTCTCTGGGTCTTGGTATCCTCAGCTGTAAAGATGATGGCGTAGGCCCTTAAAGTCCTGCCAGGGATAGTTGTTGCACGATTGTATTCCAACTGGACCACAAGAAATATTAGTGACTGAAGTTAATGGAAATAACTAGGTAAACTTCCATTCAGTGTGATTTTATTTATAATTATGTATACTTGTCTTAGTCTGATTCCTTAGAAAGCAGAGCCAGACAATGACATGTTGCTGCTGCTTTGTTAGGAGCTACAATGCCAAGGAGCAGAAGCCAGAGACCTGAGAGACACAGGAATGAGGCAGGGAAGGAGGGAGAGAAATTGGAGCAGGTGTAACTGAGCTGGTCACCACCCAGTGCTCCTGGTTGCTCTGTCTTAAAGAAGCAGCCTCTGAAAAGCTGCATCTCAGTCTTTCTGGAGTGAAAAAAAAGAAAATGAATTTATCTGCCAGTTTCTGTCTCCTGTTCGGCAACACCTTGACCACGAAGTGTTTATTCCTCTGCAATTATGGGTTGTACAGTTCTGGGCTCTGGGGCAAGATCCCTTGTGTCCCACATCTCAGTGTGAACAGGGAGGCCCAGGATGAGAGATGAGAGGGGTGTGGCCTGGGCATGAGGCTGGGCTCTGAGAAGTGTACCTGCAAGTAGTTGGAACTGGTGGCCATGGTAGTATTTGGAACAAGAGATGGGAGGCTGAGAGGACCTGCAGTGGTGGAGGTGTGTGATACAATAACTTCTGCCCCATTGACTTTTAAACAGAATCTGAAGGGGCTTACTTATAAAATAAGGATGATGATGAGGAGGAAATAATTCATAGAAATATGAAAAAGAAATGACCTTAGTTTATAACCTGCAAAGGGAGGATAATAATAGTACTTATCCATAAGGTTGTTATAGTCAAAGAATGATTTCAAGAAGGTAGTATTCCTAGAGCATTTAAAATATATGTGGCATATAAAAGCCGCTATGCAGATGTTTATTTTAAAAAAGAAAATATTTAGCCACATGAGCTTTGATGGTTTCTGCAACTAAGCATTACATTTACCTCTAAGCTTTCTAGCAGTTAAGGAAAAAGGGAAAGATTGTAGTGTTTATAATTTACATTATCTGATCAAAGGGAGCCTGCTAATTCTGAAAGAGAGCCAAGAGTCTATCTGACAAGAAAACCTAAAGGGAGCTGATCCCAAAGGGACATTGAAAAGCAGAATAAGTAACGTTTTCAAAATGATTACTTCGGTAAGACGTGCTGAGGAATGTCTCACATGGCTAATTCATTCACTGATATTTTACCAGACACAGTATTTCTGGAAGCTAAGATAGAGAGGTTCAGATCTATAGCCATCTGATGTGTTACCCTGAATTAGTGGTTCTCAAGCAGGGGCAGTTTTGCCCCCCAAGGGACATTTGACAATGTCTGGTGATAGTTTAGGTTGTCACAACTTGGGGATGGACGGTGGTAATGCTGCTGGTCTCCGATGGATAGAGGCCAGAGATGCTATTAATATTGTGTGGGATGTACATATACTAAAAAAACGTGCTGGTTATCTGAAATTCACATTTAACTGGGAATGCTGTGTTTAAATTTGCTAACTCTAGCAGCTACACTTCCTACATTGCACAGGACAGCCCTCCACAACAAAGGATTATCAGGCCTCAAACGTGAATAGTACTGAAGGGGAGAAACTCTGCCCTAAATGAGTACAGATCTTTGCATACTTTCCTAGAGCAAGGGAGAAAGAGTATGGACATTAAGATATCTTTTGTTTAAGATGAGTTAGCTGACAGTTTCAGGTCCAAACCTTTGGCCTTAGCCTAGCTTATTTATATCTGTGATGCTGACAGAAGCTCGAATCCTGTCTCCAACAATCAAGTGTCAAAGTGGACATTGCATAGGAAGCTTCTTGAACACTCTCATTGCTCTTTAAATATCTCCTTTTCGTGGCACTTGTCACCTGGTGCCTGCCTCATCTGGTTACTTGGAGAGATTTATTGCATAAGCACTCAGCTAATCTGATGTTGAACAAGGTGATTTAGGCACGAAATAGAGCCTGCAGTACTTGAGGGGATTACATTCTAGTTGCAGAAGTCATTCAAGGGAAGGATACCCTAGGAAGGCACTGGCAGTCCTGTCTTCATGTAAGAGTAAGGAAAGGTTCAGGGGTTGACTGAATGACAAGCTGGGACAGAGAGTTGGGTGAAATCCATTTTCCAGAGGAGGGGCCCATCTCTTGACTGGGTGGTGCAGGTGGGCCATGGTTGGGCTCCAGGGAGACATGGTCTTTCCACGGAGAAAGCCCAGACAGGTGTACATCCCTGAGAGAGGATAACAGAAAAAACTTGGTGGGAAGTCAGGATTTTAATCCCCCTCCTCTGCTTCTCTGGCGACCTATCACCAAGACTCATGTCATACTGCTTTCTTTGGTTTTATTAGACACTCCTACATGTAATAGAAGCCAAATAATTCCCCCATGGTATACATCATAAAGAAAGTATTCCCTCAGTAGAGCTGGAAAGGGTCACAATTTGAACTCCCTCCTGAAAATGTCAATGAGTTTACCCCTCACCTCCACGTGCCTCCCAGGCCTGGCATGAGAAAAATAAGAATTATTGGGGTCTTCAGTTGTCCAGAGGATTCGCTTTGCATTCAGCAAACTACAGAAATTGCGTTACAAACCATGAAAAGGCGCAGAACGGTGAAATCAGCTGCCAGCTGCTCTCTAGCTAAATTGCTTATTTAAGAGGGTGGAAGATGCTTTCTACTCTGTGCTGGCTCACCTGTGGTTACACAAACACCTGTCATATTCTTAATCCACATCCATCATTTTTGGCCTCTACTTAGTCATTTCTTAGGTGTGGAGAGATGGCCTCTGCATTTCCAATTCCATGACTCAGTAAAGAAAACTGAAAGCTTGGTATGATGTAATGTAATAACAGACGTTCACACCGGTGACCCTGATTAACCCAGAAAGGATTCAGTTACACTTACTGTTCTCTGCTCAGAGGGCAGGGAACTTTATCATCTACTTTTGAAGGCTTGCCATCAAAAAAAATTGCTGAAAGTAATATTTTTTGTGATTGAAGGGTTACTCTCAATTTTCTGAAAAATTGACCCCCATGGTGCACTCCCTTCTCGATTTGGGCTGGGAAATAAGCTACCACTGTACTTCCATAATGTGCTGCGACTCTCAAAGGTACAGGTGATTTCTCATTAGCTTCATTTTGAGTTGGATGGTTCTTGATGACATACAGTCATTCTTCAAAAAATAAACTTTTTTTGATGGAATAATGTTAGATTTACAGAAAAGTTGCATAAGTAGTACAGAGTTTTCCTATGCCTCATCCTCCAGTTTCCCCTGTTGTTAACATCTTACATAACCACCATACATTTGTTGCAACTGAGAAACCAACCTTGGTACATTGTATTAACTAAACTCCAGACTTTATTTGAATTTCACCACCTTTTGGATTAATGTCCTCTTTCTCTTCTAGATTCCAGTTCAGCCAACCACATTACATTTAATTGTCATATCTCCTCAGTCTCCTCTTGTCTGCGACAGTTTCCTCATCTTTCCTTGTTTTTTTGTGACTTTGACAGTCTTGAGGAGTACTTGGCAAGGTATCCATCCCATAGAATGGGTTTGTCTTTTGTTTTTCACATGATTATAAGTTTCTGGAAAGGATACCAAAGAGGTAAAGTGCTCTTTTTGTCACATGATATCAGGGGTACATGATACCACCTGACTTCCCTGGTAATATTAAACCATTTTGCTTGGCCAAGGTGGTGTCTGCCAGGTTTCTCCACTGTACAGTCACTACTTATCCCTTCCCCTACTATGTCTAGTCTTAGGAACTGAGTCTAGCCTACCCTTGGGAAGGATGGGGTTAGGCTGTACTTCCTGGAGGGAGAGTATCTACTTATATTATTTGGAATTCTTGCATAAGAAAGATTTCATACAGCCATTTTAATGAGATATTTTAATAAATATATATGCCAGACTCCCAGAGTCAGCAAATGTTAACATTTTGCCAAGTATGCTTCAGATCTTTATTTTAAATAGATTTTTAAAAATTGTTACAGATATGGTTGAAGTCTCCTTTGTATTTCTTCGTTAGCCCATTCTTCTTCCTCCTTCCCTTTAGGTAACAATTAACCATGTTTTTACATATATGTGTGTAGTGCAACTTGCATTTTCATTCAGCTTTATGTTTCTGAGGTCTTTCCAGGTTGAAGCAGGCATATGGGAAGGCATCTTAATCTTAACCAGTAAATTGTCTCCAAATCACTTTATAAATTGGATTATTTGTGGAAAAGTTTCCTGCAGACTGTTAATCCTCCCCATGGTGTGTGAATTTGTGGAAGGTGAAAGATACCTCCTAACCTTGGTCTTAGAAGCTGGGCCGGGACTGGGGTGGCTTCCAGAAAGGTAAGAGGGAAAACAGGAGCTAATTACCCTTTTTGATATTTCCTACATTTTCTTTCTACTGGCTGTCCCTCTCCTTATTCTTTCTATCTGGCTACCCCTTTCTCCAACATCTGTCTCCTGGTTTCCCACCTTCCCCAGTGTAGGTGAGTCTTTAGACCAAGTACCTGATAATCAGTGAGGATGACTGGAGATGGCCCCATCAGCCCTCTAGAGACAGTGCAAGGCACTATAGGACTGAAGGTAATAGGGTTTCAACACCTGAGCTCCAAACTCAAATGTTTTATGACTCAAACTCGATATGTTTCAAACTAACCTTTTCCCACCAGCTGTTCTTCCACCAGCGTTCCTAACTTCAGTAGCCATCCACTTGCCAAAGTCAGAAACCTGGGAGTTGTTCTTGACTTCTACCTTTCTCTCTCCCCAACTAACTCATGCCCGAAGTCCTATTATTCTTATTTCCTAAAGAACTTAATTCTTCTATTTCTCTCTAGCTCCATGCCACCACTCTCATCCAAGTTGTATTAATTCACACCCAAATTACTGCAGCACATGTTCAGCTGGACTCCCTGCCCCCAGTCTTGCCCCTCCAATCTCTCTTCCTTCCACTCTGCAGGCTAGAGAAATCAAGTCATATTACTCCCCCAGCTCAGCCTTCCCCATTGGCCTTAGGACAAAATCTGAGCTTCTAACAAGATTTACAAAACCCCCAAAGCTCCCTTTTGCTTATGCCTCTAGTTTCACTTCCTATCCTCTTTGCCTCAAACTTTATTGACCAGTCATAACCACTTTCTTTCACTTTCCCAAATGCACTGTGCTCTCCGAACTCTGAGGCCTTCACACATGCTCTTCTCTCTTCCAAGGATATGTCCTAATCCAACTTTAGTCAGCTTTCAGTTTGTAGCTGAAATACTCCTTTCTGTGCAACAAGAACTCTGACAAAGACTTTCTTCTTGACCAAACTTTAGACAGCCTCCTCTGAGCCCTTTTTTTTGACTAGACCTTGTCCTTGGGCCCTGTCCTTAGCCTGCAGAGGTCAGTTTTAGCAAGAATCCTGCTAAGACAGTTTAGTGAGAATCCCCCCTTCCTTGATGTCTGACCACCTTTGATATCTCATCAAGTTCCTCATCCCCCACCCTAAGTCCCTGGCCTGCCTTTAGCAAAAATCCTGTTAGGCCAATTTAGCAAGAATCCCTAACCCTTGAAGTGTCCTCTTAGTAATTTTCCATCCACTGACCCCCCTCACTCTGCTTGTTGGCTGTGAACCCCTATCTGTCTATAGTAGCTTTGGAATTGAGCTCAGTTTTATACTGAAGTCTCTTTCCCCAACTGCAGTAGTTACTGAATAAAATCTGTCTTTACTACCTTTAACTGGTGTCTGGCTTTATTTCTTTTTAGCAAGACCCCTAGACTACGTTAGCGTTCCCATCATACCCCTCTTCTACTTCCCCTATCATAATTGTCATTATACTTGATTGTGACTTTTTCTGTAATTGTGTTTTTTAACCTCAAGTGTCCTGAGAGCAAGGATTAGGTCTTGTTCACCATCGTATCCCCAGCATGGCCCAAGACTTGCATGTGTAGGACACGATCATTGTGGAATAATGGAATGAATTTTCAGAGTTGCTCACTTGCTCGTATGGAACGTTCCACCGTTACAGGCAGTTTCAGGTAGTGTGATACGTTCTGGAGGTAGTGTGGTGGGCCCTCGCCATAGATGGAATGAATCTGTATCTACTTCTGTACTGTTAGGCAACTCTTTCCTGGGTCTGGTCTGCCCTGGAGCAGAAACACTGAGCTGCCTTTCTCTAGCGATGTCTCCAAGTGGAACTGGCAGCTGCCTAACTCATTCTCACTCAGGCAGACTCATCACAAGTGCCTAAAACCCATGATTGTACATTCTATGTTTGTTTACCCATCTTTCTCTCTATTTTCTGCCTACCACAAAAAGAGACTAGACCTAAGTTAATCAAATTTAATGCTCAGGCACAAAAGATGATTAAGTTCTTTATTGAATGTAACCATTCCTCATTTTAAATCTGTCTCTCTGCTTATTTATTTCATTGATGCTTGGAAGTAATTGGTTTTGATACATTTTGGCTCACTGATAAAGAGTGTCAGACACGTCTTAAGTTTGACTGGGAGCTCTCTGCTATCTTGAAACAGAGACGTGGCTGATAATTTTCAAACAGAAATATCTTCATTTTCTAATCTATTTTAATAAAGTTTGGAATGTGGGCAAACGAGATGGTGACATTAGGTAAAAATTATCTTTTGTCAAGCAAATAGGTTAAAAGCAAAAGACTATAATTAATACTGATATGACAAAACCAGAGGGACCACCTGTGACTTCTTCACAGACCACCAGTACTGCCCTCCGAAGTGGGGAATGTCTCATTGAAACTCTTCTGACTCACGAGGCTGTGTCACAGTTTTGAAGGTTCATGGAAAAGGGAATTCTATAACCTTCCTGGCGAACCCTTCTAGGTGTTAGGAATTCTGACTCTAGGAAACCTGAGTCTATGGATTTTTCACTTAAATTCTTCATGCTGCAGATAAAACCTAATTCTGTTTATCTTTTTGCAGTGTAGGAGGAAACAGAAGCTTAAAGATGGTAAATTACTTGCCCATAATCTTACTTGTAAGTGGTAGACTTAGATTTGAACCTAGGTCCGACTCTACAGCAGCCCCTCTTTTGTCCTTAGCCATTGTACTGCCTTGACCAGTTAATGAGATGCCTCAATAAACAAGGTCATTCAATTCCTTAGCTGGCTTGGATTAAAGATAGTGCCTACTGTTGGCCATAAACCTGTGCGACTCCAGCTCTATGTCCAGGGCTCAGGTGATTGTGAGGCACCTCACAGGCTCCCTTTGGAAATAGTGGAGACGGATGTAGAAAACTGCAGTGCCGCAGGGCCCACTGTGGTTCGGGAACAAGGCACAAAGTTCTGGCATTGAGCATCCCAGGCCTTTGGTGCAGTTTTACGCTTCATGTTACTCCATAAATTTAGGTCTAACATTTGAAGAGTGGTAAAGGCTAATCTGAATTTGAGACTAGTAACTCTGTCTCAGATCCCTTGTTTGTAGATGAGGATAATATAGTTCTAGTAGGATCAATGCCATATTACATGTGAAGAGGTTGGAACAGGGCCTAGCGAATAGTAAGCTCTCAATAAAGCTTAGGTATGAAAAATATATTTAAACTGTTGCTATAATTTTTGTTATTGTAACAACATGAGAACAAAGTGTTTAAACACAGCCATAGCCAATTAAGCAATGACTAGGCCCTCTGTACTGAGGTTCCTGACTGGCCAGTGACTAAGCCAGTAAAAGATGGTGACCCCAGCAGTTGCTGCTACAACACATATGCTTACACAGGTGACTAGACAGCTTGAGAATTCTGTGCATTCAATATAGCTCTTCCCAGAATTACATACACTCTTTGAGAAAACGTTAGTGTTTACTAATAAAATATTGTATTTAACTCTTGTCCCCAAAGCCTTACTTTGCAGTACTCCTGTTTATTTACTCTTGGGTTTCTCTTTTTCATTTCAGCCCAAGATTGTTTTCATTAGTATTATATTTATTCTTCACATATTTAACCATCCTTTTTACTGAACTCTTATTTTTACATTCTTCTCACTGAATTCATCTTCCTTTTCTCTCTTCATTTGTGTAGTTTTATTTGTTTCATACTCTTTGACGTTTAATCTTTCATAAATAGTTCTTACATAGAGCACATATGTTTTTTTACACTTCTTAAAACTTAAAACCTTTGTTTAAGGACCTAAATGCTCAAAGTGCACAGGATTATTTTCTTGCTGTAAAACACCGAGAAATGCATAGAATTCTTATAAGCACTTGTCCAGCCTTTATTAGCTTCAAAATATTAGCTTCAAAAAAATCTGTTTAAAAGTTATAATTGTAGAAACTCTATGTTTTACTTTAAAACATGTAACAAACAAAGCTCAGAAATGCATAACATGATTATGAAGAGTCCCCTGACATTGTTAGCAGTTCTTTAATTAACAGACGTGGTCTTATGAGCTCGCTAGATACTTGCACATTCATTAGCTGGAGGGGTCCCATGAGGAACTGTTTCAGAAGAGTTAGGAGGATGCACGTCTGCATTCTCCATTGTCACCTTAGCCCACAGGTAAAGCTGATGGGGTTCCCCTTCTGCCTTATACACAGACACAAACATGCCCACATGCCTTGGGCTATCCTGAAACTTTCTCCTTGAATACCACACTAGATGTTCATCTTGATCAGATTTTATCTCCCCATAAAGGAAAGGAGGGAGGCTGTGTCACACGAATGTACCCACACCCGTGTCCGCAGCACCCCCCACCGCCAACACCGACAGCCCTGTATTTGTGAATGACTGTACGTGCATGGACCGAGTGGGGTAGAAAATACCTAAAGGGAGTTTGTTAGGAAGAGAAACCACACATTTCAGTTCTTCCTAACGTTCTAGCTGCTGATGAATGTGAGGCCACTGTCATTCATGTCCTTATCTTTCTCTAAGCAAAAACTCTGTCATGAAAATGACAGTGTGACCGTGCAGCTGGACTCATGCAAATATAAAGAGGTTATTGAGAGGTCAGGGCCCTAATTTAGGAAGATTTAATGGGACCTGCTCACAGGACCTTCTGGGTACCTTGCTAGTGCATATACACTAATCATGTACATCTGCCCAGAGCCAGCTGCCCACGCGGAAGGTTCTGAGTGTCCACACGGTGAGTCAACAGGTGGCTACCACCTCCTAGGCATGTAAATGCTCTACCTCTTTTAGCTTCTTCTTCTGGTTGCTGGTAGCAGGAAGTAGCTGCATTAATGCAGATACATCCTAAGTGTCAAGGTTGGAGAAATAAAAAGTATCAGATGGTGAAGGGTTTTTCAGAGATTTAAAGTTCCTTTATGAACTAATGTTGAATTTGTAGGAAATTTTGCTTTGGAGATTGAGGTAAAGAGAGTCTGATTTCTGAAGTCTAACTATGACTCAGCAAACCACCATGGGCACCAGATATCAGAGGAATGCACCCCTCGCTCTGTGTCAAGGCAGCAGTTGGAAACAGCTGCTCGGTGCAAATTTATCTGGACGATCACAGCATCAGAAAGAGACCCAGGTTTATGTCAGGACGTGGGCCAGAGACCAGCGAGACTTTTTTCTAGGAAATGGCTGCAGCGCCAGCAAACTTTTTGTACGAGATACAGAAACAATACAATGTCAAGCTCTGAAATAATTTTTTTTTTTTAAAAAAGCTCTAAGACTGTTTATTCTATTACTGGAAAAGTAGAGATATTCTTTCTTTCTGTACTTGCTGTAATCCATAGCAGGCAAGGGAAGCTGCAGGGTTCCTAAAGGTTCTCTAAGGGAGTCTGTTACAATTCCCCACTTTTATGTCCATAGGACAGAGAAACATTAGACAGCAGGTTACATAGGGACTTTCACAGTCATGGTTCTCAAACATCCAACCTAACCACAAATCTGTTTCTATATAATTGGTTGAAAGTTCATTTCTTAGACTATGCAGTCTTTTCTTGAGCGATTTGTAAAGTGAAATCTTAACTGCACCTATATAGAACTTTTCCTGTATTTCATCCCATCTACTCAATATCATTGACTCAGATCCCTGTCTTGGAAGAAGGACAAAGGGAGATGGGAGAGAAAAACAGTGTTGTTGGTTGTCAGGTTTTTTGGAAATGGACCAATATGCCTAGAAGTTCATTTTCCAGAACCAATCTTGGAGATAACCACTAGCTACTCTATTTTATCAGATAGCTTTTGCCACATAGTAAACTGCCTCCATAGTTGTGGGTTAAAACAATAGCAATTTGTGCGGCTAACAATTTTGTGGATCAGCAATTTGGACTGAGCTTTGCTGGGCAGTCCTTCCGGTCTGGGAAGGCTCAGTTGTGAGTCTGCTGGGTTGGCTGGGAACTGTAGGGTGGTTCCAGGTTGGTCAGCTTGTCGCTACTTTACTTGGTCTCCTACCTTCCAGCTGGCTAACTTAGTAGGCTTTTTCACACTGTGTCTGGATAGGGATCTGAGAGAGAGCAGAATTGTTCAAGGCCTCTTCAAGGGACTGCACAGCGTCATTTCCACCACATTCTATTAGTCAAGGCAAGTCACAGGGGTACTCCGGATTCAAGGGCTAGCCTGCCTGTTGATGGGAAAGGTTGCAGTCACGTTGCTAAAGGCTCAGGTACAGGGAGGGGAAGAATTGTAGTCATTTTTGCAATCTTTTACACCTACCAAGTAAAAGTAAAGTAGATCCAAATAGTTTTATCCACAGGTGAACTTCCCATAGAAGAAAAATGGGCTGATAAATAAGTTGCACCTTATTTAAAATAGTAAGCAGTCATTCTTGCTAATATTGACACCATCAAAAGAGGAAACACAAATTCTCAGTTAACTCTAGTCTAGCTTCCAAGATTTTATAGACAATAGATGTAAGGCCCTTCCACTTAATATAATAACTTTTGTTTTTATAATAGTTAGTTTATGTAGATGTTGTTACAAGCTGGGTTCTTTGGTAGGTAGACTCTGAGGTGGAGTGTAGTGTGAAGGATGTTTATTAGATCCCATCCCTGAGATCAACGCCTGTGGGAGAGGGAAGGTGGATCAGAGGGAGAAGTTGAGTGGCCAGGCAGGTCCACAGCCTCCATCAACCCCATGGAGAGCTCTGGATCTGAAACAGCCTGTCAGAGTTGTCCCAGTTTGGGCCAGTGTGCCTGGGCCTTTGTAAACAACCCTTCCTCCATCAGTGACTGGATGTGGGCTTCCTCTGGGAAGGACATGACCTTGGGCAAAGTGGCTTTCTGCAGCTGAGGCATCTCTGATGGTGCCAGTGGATGAGGAGTGTCTGCTGACAGCAGTTCTGGAGCTGAAGGCCCTGCCTTCCAGATCCAGCACAATGCTGATGGAATTATGGTAAGATTCAAGCTACACACCGCTGATTTCATCTGCAGGAGAAGCAGCATGGACACATAACATGATGATATTTATTGACTCCCTTGTTTTCCTCAGAGGATTTCAAATAGCTTCATGAAGGGTCTCTGACTCACGACACCGCTGAGTTCATTTTGCTGCTGGAGCTGAGCAATATGTAGTGGGCTAACTGAGGAATTAATTAGCCATTGTGCAAGGCTGCTTTCATGCGTGTTTCAGGCTACCTCCTTCTCCTCCTCCGCCTCTCCCCCCAAAGGAACACTGATTCCTGCCACTCTACCCCCTGGCCAGCAATTTTTGGCCATTGGGGATGTGCGTTTTCTCTCTCTTCTGTCTGGATTACAAGTTACCCACATTGTCAGCAGGGAGTATATTGGGGCTAAGGGGGGTCAGGGGCCAGCAGTTGACCCCAACTCTAAGGTAGTCATATCCATAAAAATTAAAGCTCACCAGATAGATCATTTGGAACTAATTGTATTGCAATAATCACATTTTTCTCCTCTTTGTGAAGGAATAAAGCAAGCTTCATTTGTCCGGCGAATTTAGAATAGGATTTGATTTTTAAAAATTTGATTTGCATATGGCCACTCAATCATCTGCTGCACTACAGCTGGATTAAGAAAGCCTTAGCTGTGCTTTCTGTCTGAATATGGGACTGCCCTTTTAAGGGCCTTAGAGTGGTCTTTGTAAGAGTTTGACCAGCCACAATGGAAGGCGGTATTGCCTAGTAGCTAAGAGCCCAGGTCCTGGGGTCAGACTGTTCCGACTCTGATGCTTTCTAGATGTGTGTTCTTGGACAAGTCAATCTATCAAAGCCTCAGTTTCCTCATCTACACAATGGAGACTACAACAGCTGTACCCTCCAGGAAAAACTATAAGAATTCAGTAAGGTGATGCCCTTGAAGAGCCTGGCATAGGCCCTGGCACCAAAAGTGTTAGCTTTTCTTCTTTAGGAGGAGGAAGATAATGATAATGGTGGTGGTGATGATGGTGAGGCATTTGGTCTTTGCCCTCTGTCACATCGCCCTTTGTCACATCCCCACGAATCCTCACTCTTTATGGTCTAATTAATCTGCTAATTCTTTGAAGCAATAGGTAGTGGATAGATGTGAAAGAATGAAGAGGAAAGAAATGTATTTTTGAAAAATATCTGAAATACAGATTTGCATTCCAAATTATAAGGTAGCTTAACATGAATTAAGTCTAGGAGAATTACCTAGAAGTAAACCGCTAGGGCTACTTCAGTGATGCCTGAGAGCAGATACCCAAGACAGTAGAGGGAGGTATGTATTTATGGGGTGGTGGCAGCACCGGGAGTGAATTGCTTGGGTTTAGGACCAGGGGGTGGGGAGTGGGATAAGCAAGCAGAGCCTATAGGGCCCGTGGTTTGTGGGCATGTGGGAAGCACACAAAGCCACAGGCTCCTCACTTGTCGGATCCACCAGTGTCTAGCCAGTGGTGACTGATGAAGGGGCTGACAGTGCACAAGGTAAATTGGCTGACAGTGCACAAGGTAAATTGAGCAAGGTTTCTGAATAGATGGACTTTTGATGTAGTCCATGAAACCTCAGCTGTTCTGTAATAAGCTTTTAAGCTTTGTCCACTGGAGCAAGATTTCACAAGAGGGTGGTTTACTCTTCCTTGGCCTTAAGTCACAACAGTTTGTTGCAGAGAGGGACACTGCTGAATTTACAAACCAGAAATATAAAGATACTTGTTTTTAAAGTGTGGGTTGGCTATGAGCTTAACATTCTACAGTAGAAAAGAAGATATCTGTCTCTGGCAGTAATGATTTAGTAAGTCCTTCTAGATTTGGTAAACTGCTCTTTAGTTGCCCTGATAGGGATCTGGTGTGGTCTGATTAATCACTCTGCCTTACTGAGTTATTTATCATGGTTATACTCAGGTTACCAACTTTCGAAGAACTAGAATTCAGCGAAGTGCTTTGACAGTGAAGCAAGTAAAATGAGTTTACCCTTTCTTTGGCAATTTACAAGAGCTTTAGGATATCTGAGGACCTCATTGCTGTCATTATCACTGTGCAGTCCTACAGGTTAGAAGACGTAAACTGTTGGGCCCAACATATGCCCTGAACCTGTCTTGTGACTATGTCTTCGGTATCTGGTTCTGGACTGCTGCTACTTTTGTGCAAAAGGACGTGCTTAGGGAACTACTTCCGGTTGTTTGAGTCTTCTGCTTGTCTGGGTTCTGAGTCAGTGGGATTGTCTTGTTGGAGAAGCCCTAAAATATCTGCCATCCCCGAGACGTGCTAAAATGGAGCTATAGGCAGAACTCCTCTGGAGGGAAAATGTTGATGGGAAATACTTTGCTTGGGAATTCCAGACACTTTGCTCTCTCCAGGCCTGGTGACAGGCTTGGATGTGGGCTGCCTGATGTTTTGGCCTGATTTTGATAGGCCCTTAATGAAAATAGCCTGAAGGGCTTCTGAGTCATCAAAGAAAATGTAAATCTCTGTTCAGCTAATTAGTTCATGGCCATAATCAGACATGATCTATAGCCTCTATGGGCCTTATATCAAAGTCTTTTTGTTGTTTTTGTTCCAGTTGTTTTAATCGTCTTTAAAAGGAGGGAAAAACTCTCACTGAATTCTTGATCCTACCGTGGGTACAGTTTAAAACAAGGAGACTGTTCTTGGATAACTGTTAAATGGATTGAATTCAAGTGGGAGTCCGGGGGCGGGGGGGCTTTGAAGAACACACCAAGTGTTCAGCTGTTCCTTTTAAAACGTGTGGTTTGGGACTTCGCTGGTTGCACAGTGGTTAAGAATCCGCCTGCCAATGCAGGGGACATGGGTTCGATCCCTAGTCTGGGAAGATCCTACATGCGGCAGAGCAACTAAGCCTGTGTGCCACAACTACTGAGCCTGTGCTCTAGAGCCTGCGAGCCACAGCTACTGAGCCCATGTGCCACAACTGCTGAAGACCGCATGCCTAGAGCACGTGCTCCGCAACAAGAGAAGCCACCGCAATGAGAAGCCTGCGCACTGCAATGAAGAGTAGCCCCTGCTCCAAGCAACTAGAGAAAGCCTGAGCGTAGCAACGAAGACCCAATGCAACCAAAAATAAATAAATAAATTTAAAAACAAAGACAAACAAACAAACAAAAAAGTGTGTGGTTTGCCCAGACACGGGCTACACCACCAATCACTTGGTCTGGCGCTCTCGGGTGAGCTGGCCAGGCTCTTCCCCAGCTAGACAGCCATGGGAGCAAACTCCTCAGCGCCCTTCCTTGGTTCCCATCCTATCTCCTGAGCACTTCTCTTACCCTATCTGCTATTCCTCTCTAGTTCTTGACCTTCTTGGCACCATAGCTTTTGCCTCACCTTCAGTTTCTGGCCTCACTCTTGCCCTTCAGCCCTGGTGCTGGGTGACCTGCCCTTGTCACCTTCCATGTGCTCTGGTTTGCACTCACGCCTAGGGTTACCTCTCCTCCCTGCTGCTCTTGGTCACACCTTCCCCCAGTCCTGCTGGACCCTGGGCCCTTGCCCCATGGCTAGCGCATATGTGTGTGTGTGTGTGTGTGTGTACACTTGCCTCAAGACAAAGGTACTAAACAAACTTGTTTTACCACAAACACCTTTTAATGGGTTCTAAACAGCTTTTACCAGTTCTGCAATATGTTTATTCCTTAATTCTATAGGTTCAACATTTTTGGTTATTGATAAGTTGGCAAATATCTGTTGAGACCTACTCAGTATCCAGTGCTGGCTTGGCACTGAGAAGTTGCCTTGTTACCTTCAGTCTTGAAGAGGATGTAAGGGCCATCTGGCTGTGAGGTCTGTCTCCCCACACTTAGAGGAGTTGACTACACTTATCTCCATGGTTGAGATATACCATCTTCCCTCCTAGTCCACGTGGGCATCTCCTGAAGCTGTCAGAAGAGAGACCTTGTTCCCGGATAGACCATTCTTCATAAAGTGCATACACATTGTCAAGTGCAGAAACAAGAATTTTGTGTAGAGTATATTTATGTCAGTTGAAAAAGCAAGGGAGAAACTAAATATATAGTAGCTCTGGAAGAACATGCAAGAAAATGATAGCATAGAATGCCTCTGAGGAAGGGAACTGGGCATCTGGGGAGTCAGGTGAAGAAGGGAAAGTTCCCTGTGTGTGCATTTGTAACTTTTGAATTTTAAACCATGTGACTATTGTAGGTATTTTTTAAAAAAGAAACAAGTAAAATCTATTTTTAAATGTTAAGTCCTCAAAAAGGAGGTGGGAGAGTGTTAGAATATGGGGAGCCTGCAGTCCTGTGCTATAACCTGGAATCTTGAGCAAACTGATGAGAGAGGTACACAAATGTAGATACAGAAAGTGAATCCATAGGAAATCAGAAGAAGGAAGCAGAGCTCAGCTTTACAAGATTAGGTGTGGTTGTTATTGTTGTTTTTTTCTGAAAAATATATTAAGATACCTCTCACGAATATGCATGTGCTGCGCCCCCTTGGTGCATGGCTGGGAAGGGCTGATGACAGGCCAAAGTAAGATGCTAGAGGGAACCATCTAGAAAGCTGTAGTGAATCTGAGTGGTTTATCCAGCAGAGATTGCCAGCTGCATTAATTCTGCACAAACGCAAATGTGGGTTTCTGTGAGGGCCCAGCACCAATTAGGGATTTGAAAACTCACAAAGTGTTTAATTTTGTGAGGCTCAATTTGAATTTTAAGCAGGAAGATATTGGGTTTTGATGATATCCTGCACAGTATCTTCCTTAATGAATGTGTGTTCTCCTCAAAACAAAAGAAATTTGTGTTCCCTGGTATAAACAACAAATAATGTTCACAGAAAGTGCTTTATGATATTGGCTGAGGCTTTGTCTACAATCTGCTGTTTACATTCCCATCACTTTTTCTTGGTGACAAATGAGCTTAATACAGTGAAGAAGCTACAACAGAGTCCTGTGCAGCCCACAGAAGGGAAGTCACAATTCACCAAACACCCAGTTTGGTTATCAAATTTGTAAATCAATGACAACAGGCCACCAGCACTAAAACTCTTCAAAGCAATTTACAAATGTTAAAAATTAGAATTTACTTATTAGGGATACTGAAAGCTGTACTGTAATAGCTTCTATGCACAGTCTTTAAAACCTGGGCTTTTTTTTCTAGAAAAGCAAAACATGCACAAGATTTATTCTTTGGGTCACGTTTGATGGACATTTAAAAGGTTCATACCCAAGTAGTCTTATTGCAACTCTAAACCATGGGAAATTGGAACAAAGGCAAATCCCTGAGGTGGGCAGAATTCTCTGCTGAACTTAAATCAAATGAGCCACCCCTTCTGGCATCACAAAGCAGGACCAGAGCCCTTCATTTTGTTTCTCTCCTTACAGTCAAGTTGAACATGTTTGGCTGCCAACTCATCTTCTTACTTTCACAGATTAAGCAATTTACGTGGATTACTTCATTAAATCTTCACAACTACCACTTGGGCTGTAATTATTCTGTTTTATGGATGAAGAAGCTGGGACACAGAGAGGCTAAGTCATTTGTCCAGAATCACAAAGCAAGCCACTGGTCAAACCTAGGCAGCATGACTCCCAAACCTGTATTCTAAGTACCAGATTAAAGAAAAATACTTGTATTCAGTGGGATCATTTTATATATACTATGTTTAATGGAAAAGTATTAACCTTAACTATACTTGACTATTAGAAGAAAAGAAAACTGTAGTAAACTTGGGTGGCCATGTACAGTTGTGCAAGTGAGTGCTGAACAACTGCAGGGGCCCATGCATGTTACAGCCCCTGTGAAGGGCACCTGTTAGTGCTGTGCAGTGCAGAGCATACACAGGCATCTGCCATGACCCTGAGTGCCTGAAGGATTGATGAACTTTGGGTAACTATTTCTTTACCATGAGCAATATTAGTTCCTGAATGATCCCTATAAAGTTAGGAAAGTTGATTATAGAAAAAGAAAAACAGGAGAGGGAAAGAGATTATGTAAACCATTAAGAGACTGGCAAATTTATTTTTTAACTATATGCTTCAAATTTGACAGACATTGAGCTCACTCTGCTATGAGAAACTTGGTAATTTGAATTATTACTATCTTCCCACATCTCTTCCCTCTATCTTCTGGATTTTGTTTGTCATGTCATTATTTTTACATGATCAAGATTTATAGTATTTACGATGTGCTAGAGATCATAATTCCCACAGTCAGTCTTAATCCCACATCTTAATGGACCACCAGACCTTATATCATGCTCTTTCCATTATTCATATTGCTTAATTTCTTAATTGGCCCCCAAATTATCACTGGGTACCTATAATTATGTGATTTTAAGTATTTCTGTGGGATGGATTCCAAGGACTTGGAATTCTTGGGTAACAGGAGACATGCATTTAAAAATTTCATAGGCATTGTCAAATTGATCTCTAAAAAGCCTGGACCATGTTATGCAATCACCAACAGCAGTCTTCGAGAATATCTTAATTTTTATGCCCTCATCAACCTTGAAGATTAACACTTAAAAATTTTCTTAATTATTTGAAGGATTGAGAAGGGTATCCTACCCCAGTACCTAGAGATAGTGACTATTCATAGTTTCTTGTATATTTTCCACAACATTTTGCTGATATACAAGTATAAGTGTGTGTACATGTGTACACACACATGTCTTTTTTTAACATAAAAGGGCATATACTATACAAACTGTTCTCCATCTTGCTTTTTTCCCCTTTAATGATCTTACAGAAAATTTCATATCAGCACAAATACATCTAGTTTTTAAAAGCTGTTACAATATGTAGTTGTTATAGATGACTATAATATAGCTGTTCCAGTATTCAGTGTTTTATTAATGGTCTCTTAGGTTGTTCCATACTTTTACTTCAGAAAAATGCTGTAATTAATACTTTTTATCTACATCTTTGAAAACATGTATGAATATGTCTTCTGACTAGATTCCTAGAAGTAAAATTTCTCGGTGGAAAGGTCTGTGCATTTAATATTTTGACCAATATTGCTGAAATGGCCTCTAAAGAGAGTGCACCATTTGCAGCTCCACCAGCAGTGCATGAAATTGCCTGTTTACCCACAGCCTTTGCAGAATAGTGTGGTGTTAGCCTTTTGGAACATTGCCAATCTAGAAAGTGAAACACATGATATCTCAGTTTAATTTTAATGTACACTTGTCTTAAGGATGACAAATGACAAACATTTTAGTATGTCTAACAGGCATTTATTTGTATGTCTTTTTGTGTGTCTTTTTCTGTGAACTCTCTTTTTATGTCCTTTGCCTGTTTTTATGTCGGGTTTTTGGTAACTGCTATTTCTTTTTGATTTGTCAAGTTATTTATGTATTGAGTGAATTAACCTTAGTCACCTATTAGTTCCCATTTGTAGTTTGTCTTTTGTCTGTCTTTGACATATTCTTGACCATGAGGAATTTTTTTTTTACTTTTATGTAGACAGATTATAAATAGTTTGTTTATAGGTTTTGTGTCTTCCTTGGAAGACCTTTAAAAAATTTTTTTTATTGAAGTATAGTTGATTTACAATGTTGTGTTGATTACTGCTGTACAGCAAAGTGATTCAGTTATACATATTTATACATTCTTTTTTTATAGTCTTTTTCATTAAGGTTTATCATAGGATATCAAATATAGTTCTCTATGATATATAGTAGGACCTTGTTGTTTATCCATTTTATATATATATAAAAGCTTACATCTGCTAACCCGAAACTCCCACTCCATCCCTCCCCCAACCTCCCCCGCCTTGGCAACCACCAGTCTGTTCGCTGTGTCCATGATTCTGTTTCTGTTTCATAGATAGGTTCATTTGTGTCATATTTTAGATTCCACATATAAGTGATACCGTGTGGTATTTGTCTTTCTCTGCCTGACTTACTTCACTCAGTATGATAATCTTTAGGTCTATCCATGTTGCTGCAAATGGCATTATTTCATTCTTTTTTATGGCTGAGTAGTTGTATATATGTACCACATCTTTTTTATCCATTCATCTTTCAGTGGACATTTAGGTTGTGTCCGTGTCTTGGCTATTGTCAGTAGTGCTGCTGTGAACATAGGGGTGCATGTATCTTTTTGAATTAGAGTTTTTTCCGGATATGTGCCCAGGAGTGGGAGTGCTGGATCATATGATAATTCTATTTTTAGTTTTCTGAGGACTCTCCATACTGTTTTCCACAGTGGCTGCACCAACTTACATTCCCACCAACAGTGTAGGAGGGTTATTTTTTCTCCACACCCTCTCCAGCATTTGTTATTTGTAGACTTTTAATGATGGCCAATCTGATCAGTGTGAGGTGGAACCTCATTGTGATTTTCATATGCGTTTCTCTAATAATTAGCAATATTGAGCATCTTTTCATGTGCCTATTGGCCATCTGTATGTAGAAAGACCTTCTTTATTTCAATATTGAAATTTAAAATATTTCATATTTTCTTCGAGTGCTTTCATGGTTTCATTTTAAAATATTTAAATATTTGACATCTGCTACTTATTAAGAGTAAGGTAGACATTCATTTTCCTTTTTGTTCCCATTGTTGGCCTATTGAATATTGAATGATTCATCTTTTCCCCACTGCTTAGAAATACTACTCTCAAGGAAATTATAGAATTTCCATACAGTATCCTTTCAATTAGTTTCCAGCCTATGCATACTCTGCCCTTGCCTGTCCTCCATCTCCCCAGCCATGGTGGGAATGGTATAGAGTCAAGTGGAAGATTTACTTCTTATTAATTGGGTATTTTAACAGTCTAGGACAACCTTAGGATATTTTTTTTGAGAAAATTAAAACTAAACATCCCTGTAGTACAGGAGTCCACCCATTTCAGACAGGGGACAACATCTGTGCCATTTGCCCAGAGCTCTCCTTCTCTTCTTGGTTTTTTGTTTCTGTTTTGTTTTTTTGTAACATCTTTATTGGAGTATATTTTTTTTACAATGGTGTGTTAGTTTCTGCTTTATAACAAAGTGAGTCAGCCATATGTACACATATATCCCATGTCCCCTCCCTCTTGAGCCTCCCTCCCTGCCTCCCTATCCCGCACCTCTAGTTGGTCACAAAGCACCAAGCTAATCTCCCTGTGCTGCTTCCCACTAGCTATCTATTTTACATTTGGTAGTGTATGTATGTCCATGCCACTCTCTCACTTCGTCCCAGCTTACCCTTCCCCCTACCCGTGTCCTTAACTCCATTCTCTACATGGGCGTCTTTATTCCTGTCCTGCCTCTAGGTACTTCAGAACCTTTTTTTTTTTTTAGATTCCATATATATGTGTTAGCATATGGTATTTGTTTTTCTCTTTCTGACTTACTTCACTCTGTATGACAGACTCTAGGTCCATCCACCTCACTACAAATAACTCAATTTTGTTTCTTTTTGTGTCTGAGTAATATTCCATTGTATATATGTGCCACATCTTCTTTATCCATTCATCTGTCAATAGACATTTAGGTTGCTTCCATGTCCTGGCTATTGTATATAGAGCTGCAATGAACATTGGGGTACATGACTCTTTTTGTATTATGGTTTTCTCTGGGTATATGCCCAGTAGTGGGATTGCTGGGTCATATGGTAGTTCTATTTTTAGTTTATTAAGGAACCTCCATATTGTTCTCCATAGTGGCTGTATCAATTTACATTCCCACCAACAGTGAAAGAGGGTTCCCTTTTCTCCACACCCTCTCCAGAATTTATTGTTTGTAGACTTTTTGATGATGGCCATTCTGACTGATGTGAGGTGATACCTCATTGTAGTTTAGATTTGCATTTCTTTAATGATTAGTGATGTTGAGCTTCCTTTCATGTGTTTGTTTTCAATCTGTATATCTTCTTTGGAGAAATGTCTATTTAGGTCTTCTGCCCATTTTTGGATTGGGTTTTTTTTTTTTTTTTGATATTGAGCTACATGAGCTGCTTGTATATTTTAGAGATTAATCCTTTGTCAGTTGCTTCGTTTGCAAAAATTTCCCATTCTGAGGGTTGTCTTTTCGTCTTGTTTAAGGTTTCCTTTGCTGTGCAAAAGCTTTTAAGTTTCAGTAGGTCCCATTTGTTTATTTTTGTTTTAATTTCCCTTTTTCTAGGAGGTGGGTCAAAAAGGGTCTTGCTGTGATTTATGTCATAGAGTGTTCTGCCTATGTTTTCCTCTAAGAGTTTTATAGTGTCTGGCTTTACATTTAGGTTTTTAATCCATTTTGAGTTTATTTTTGTGTATAGTGTTAGGGAGTGTTCTAATTTCATTCTTTTACATGTAGCTGTCCAGTTTTCCCAGCACCACCTATTGAAGAGGCTGGCTTTTCTCCATTGTATATTCTTGCCTCCTTTATCAAAGATAAGTTGACCATAGGTATGTGGGTTTATCTCTGGGCTTTCTGTCCTGTTCCATTAATCTGTATGTCTGTTTTTGTGCCAGTAACATACTGTCTTGATTACTGTAGATTTGTAGTATAGTCTGAAGTCAGGGAGCCTGATTCCTCCAGCTCCATTTTTCTTTCTCCAGATTGCTTTGGCCTTTCGGGGTCTTTTGTGTTTCCATACAAATTGTGAAATATTTTGTTCTAGTTCTGTGAAAAATGCCATTGGTAGTTTGATAGGGATTGCATTGAATCTATAGATTGCTTTGGGTAGTATAGTCATTTTCACAGTGTTGATTCTTCCAATCCAAGAACATGGTATATCTCTCCATCTGTTTGTATCATCTTTTTTTTAAACTTTATTTTTATTTATTTATTTTTTAACATCTTTATTGGAGTATAATTGCTTTACAATGGTGTGTTAGTTTCTGCTTTATAACAAAATGAATCAGCTATACATATACATATATCCCCATATCTCTTCCCTTTTACATCTCCCTCCCTCCCACCCTCCCTATCCCACCCCTCTAGGTGGTCACAAAGCACAGAGCTGATCTCCCTGTGCCATGCGACTGCTTCCCACTAGCTATCGGTTTTACATTTGGTAGTGTATATATGTGTTTGTATTATCTTTAATTTCTTTCATCAGTGTCTTATAGTTTTCTGCATACAGGTCTTTTGTCTCCTTAGGTAGGTTTATTCCTAGGTATTTTATTCTTTTTGTTGCAATGGTAAATGGGAGTGTTTCCTTAATTTCTCTTTCAGATTTTTCATCATTAGTGTATAGGAATGCAAGAGATTTCTGTGCATTAATTTTGTATCCTGCTGCTTTACCAAATTCATTGATTAGCTCTAGTGGTTTTCTGGTACCATCTTTAGGATTCCGTATGTATGGTGTCATGTCATCTGCAAATAGTGACAGTTTTACTTCTTCTTTTCCGATTTGGATTCCTTTTATTTCCTTTTCTTCTCTGATTGCTGTGGCTAAAACTTCCAAAACTATGTTGAATAATAGTGATGAGAGTGGGCAACCTTATCTGGTTCTCGATCTTAGTGGAAATGGTTTCAGTTTTTCACCATTGAGAACAATGTTGGCTGTCATTTTTTCGTATATGTCCTTTAGTATGTTGAGTTAAGTTCCCTCTATGCCTACTTTCTGGAGGGTTTTTATCATAAATCAGTGTTGAATTTTGTTGAAAGCTTTTTCTGCATCTATTGAGATGATCATATGGTTTTTATCCATCAATTTGTTAATATGGTGTGTCACATTGATTGATTTGCGTATACTGAAGAATCCTTGCATTCCTGGGATAAACTCCACTTGATCATGGTGTATGATCCTTTTAATGTCCTGTTGGATTCTGTTTGCTAGTATTTTGTTGAGGATTTCTGCATCTGTGTTCATCAGTGTTACTGGCCTGTAGTTTTCTTTTTTTGTGACATCTCTTTCTGGTTTTGGTATCAGGGTGATGGTGGCCTCGTAGAATGAGTTTGAGAGTGTTCCTCCCTCTGCTATATTTTGGAAGAGTTTGAGAAGGATAGGTAGGTGTTAGCTCTTCTCTAAATGTTTGATAGAATTTGCCTGTGAATCCATCTGGTCCTGCGCTTTTGTTTGTTGGAAGATTTTTAATCACAGTTTCAATTTCAATGCTTGTGATTGGTCTGTTCGTATTTTCTATTCCTTCCTGTTTCAGTGTAGGAAGGTTGTGCTTTTCTAAGAATTTGTCCATTTCTTACAGGTTGTCCATTTTATTGGCATAGAGTTGCTGGCAGTAATGTCTCATGATCCTTTGTATTTCTGCAATGTCAGTTTTTACTTCTCCTTTTTCATTTCTAATTCTATTGATTTTAGTCTTGTCCCTGTTTTTCTTCAAGAATCTGGCTAGTGGTTTATCAATTTTGTTTATCTTCTCAAAGAATCAACTTTTAGTTTTATTGATCTTTGCTATTGTTTCCTTCATTTCTTTTTCATTTATTTCTAATCTGATCTTTATGATTTCTTTCCTTCTGCTAACTTTGGGGTTTTTTTGTTCTTCTTTCTCTAATTGCTTTAGATGTAAGGTTAGGTTGTTTGAGATGTTTCTTGTTTCTTGAGGTAGGATTGTGTTGCTATAAACTTGCCTCTTAGAACTGCTTTTGCTGCATCCCATAGGTTTTTGGTCATCATTTGTTTCTAGGTATTTTTTGATTTCCCCTTTGATTTCTTCAGTGATCTCTTGGTTATTTAGTAGTGTATTGTTTAGGCTCCATGTGTTTGTATTTTTTATATTTTTTTCCTGTAATTCATATCTAGTCTTATAGTGTTGAGGTCAGAAAAGATGCTTGATATGATTTTGATTTTCTTAAATTTACCAACGCTTGGTTTGTAACCCAAGATATGATCTATCCTGGAGAATGTTCCATGAGCACTTGAGAAGAAAGCATATTCTGTTGTTTTTGGATGGAATGTCCTATAAATATCAATTAAGTCCATCTTATTTATTTATTTATTTATTTTTCCGTACGCTGGCCTCTCCCGCTGTGGAGCACAGGCTCCGGACACGCAGGCCCAGCAGCCATGGCTCATGGGCCCAGCCACTCCGCGGCATGTGGGATCTTCCCGGACCAGGGCACAAACCCGTGTCCCCTGCATCAGCAGGCAGACTCCCAACCACTGCGCCACCAGGGAAGCCCAAGTCCATCTTATTTAATGTGTCATTTCAAGCTTGTGTTTCCTTATTTATTTTCATTTTGGATGATCTGTCCATTGGTGAAAGTGGGGTGTTTAAGTCCCCTACTATGATTGTGTTACTGTTGATTTCCCCTTTTTTGGCTGTTAGCATTTGCCTTGTGTATTGAGGTGCTCCTATGTTGGGTGCATAAATATTTTCAATTGTTATATCTTCTTCTTGGATTGATCCCTTTATCATTATTTAGTGTCCTTCTTTGTCTCTTGTAATAGTCTTTATTTTAAAGTCTATTTTGTTTGATAGAGAATTGCTACTCCAACTTTCTTTTGATTTCCATTTGCATGGAATATCTTTTTCTATCCCTTCACTTTCAGTCTGAATATGTCCCTATGTCTCAGGTGGGTCCCATGTAGACAGCGTGTACACGGGTCTTGTTTTATATCCATTTAGCCAGTCTGTGTCTTTTGGTTGGAGCATTTAATCCATTTACGTTTAAGGTAGTTATCAATATGTATGTTCCTTTACCATTTTCTTAATTGTTTTGGGTTTTTATTGTAGGTTTTTTCCTTCTCTTGTGTTTCCTACCTATAGAAGTTCCTTTAGCATTTGTTGTAAAGCTAGTTTGGTGGTGCTGAATTCTCTCAGCTTTTGCTTGTCTGTAAAGGTTTTAATTTCTCTGTCAAATCTGAATGAGGCCCTTGCTGGGTAGAGTAATCTTGGTTGTAGGTTTTTCCCTTTCATCACTTTAAATATTTCCTGCCATACCCTTCTGGCTTTCAGAGTTTGTGCTGAAAGATTAGCTGTTAACCTTATGGGGATTCCCTTGTATGTTATATGTTGCTTTTCCCTTGCTGCTTTGAATGTTTTTTCTTTGTATTTAATTTTTGATAGTTTGATTAATATGTGTCTTGGTGTGTTTCTCCTTGGGATTAACCTGTATGGGACTCTGTACGCTTCCTGGACTTGATTGACTATTTCCTTTCCCATATTAGGGAAGTTTTCAACTATAATCTCATCAAATATTTTTTCAGTCCCTTTCTTTTTCTCTTCTTCTGGGATTCCTATAATTCAGATGTTGGTGTGTTTATTGTTGTCCCAGAGGTCCCTGAGACTGTCCTCAATTCTTTTCATTCTTTTTTCTTTATTCTGCTCTGTGGTAGTTATTTCCATTATTTTATCTTCCAGGTCTTTTCTGTTCTTCTGCCTCAGTTATTCTGTTATTGATTCCTTCTAGAGAATTTTTAATTTCATTTATTGTGTTGTTCATCATTGTTTGTTTGCTCTTTAGTTCTTCTAGTTCCTTGTTAAACGTTTCTTGTATTTTCTCCATTCTATTTCCAAGATTTTGGATCATCTTTACTATCATTACTCTGAATTCTTTTTCAGGTAGACTGCCTTTTTCCTCTTCATTTGTTTTATCTGTTGGGTTTTTACCTTTCTCCTTCATCTGTCTTCTCATTTTGCTTAACTTACTGTGTTCGGAGTCTCCTTTTCGCAGGCTGCAGGTTCGTAGGTCCCGTTGTTTTTGGTGATGCCCCCAGTGGGTAAGATTGGTTCAGTGGGTTGTGTAGGCTTCCTAGTGGAGGGGGCTGGTGCCTGTGTTTTCTGGTGGATTAGGCTGGATCTTGTCTTCTTGGTGGGCAGTACTGCATCCAGTGGTGTGTTTTGGGGTATCTGTGACCTTATTATGATGTGGGGCAGCCTCTCTGCCAATGGGTGGAGTTGTGTTCCTGTCTTGCTAGTTGTTTGGCATGGGGTGTCTAGCACTGGAGCTTGCTGGTCATTGAGTGGAGCTGGGTCTTAGTGTTCAGGTGGAGATCTCTGGGAGAACCCTCGCCGATTGATATTATGAGGGGCCGGGAGGTCTCTGGTGGACTAATTTCTTGAACTCGTCTCTCTCACCTCAAGGGCTCAGGCCTGACACCTGGCGGGAGCACCAAGACCCTGTCAGCCACACAGCCCTGGTTAATGCGCTTCCCACCACTCCACCAGCTCCTGCCTCGACGCCTCTCTCCCTTTCAGTTTGTTCTTTGCTTCCTACACCGGGTGGGGGGTGGAGGGCAGTGCAGAGGATGTCAGCGGGCAGCTGCCCCCCCATGTCTTCCTCCGCACCCCCGCCAGGCTTGCCGGGTCCCTCCCAGTTATGGGGCAGGGTCCGCAAAGACAGCCCGATCGCCGGACAGACCCACAGACCTGTCCGGGAGGGAGGGGGCCGAGCAGGCACGGCTCTCTTTTTGTTTACAGCCTGCTCTCCAGTCCTGTGCCTACATAGCATCATGCAGCTGCAGCAGCTGCTTGAAATCAGGTTATGCATGACAATTTATATCAATCAAGCTGTAGAGAATGCTGAGGTCTTTTATGTTATCTCCTGGAGCTTTCAGGGCAGACAAAAGAAAACGATCAACTGGAAGTAGCTTGCCGTTTCTTGATAGACTCATGTAAGAATTCATAGTCAAAAAGACAGTTCAGCTTTGCCATAGCAACAAATCCATTTCCTCCAGTGAGGTAGGCCCTGGCAAGGTTATTAGCTGCCCTCATAGCTCAGCATACACTTGGCCTCCAGGCTGCAGGCTCTGTGTGAGGTGCCCTATGAAATTCCAAATTCAGGCCCAGTGAGCTCCTGAAGTGTCATTTGGATTCCAGGCTTGTCAGATGGTCCCAAGGCTCAGTCCTACCCCAAGGAAGTCACTGAGTAGGTGGTGCTTCTCCCTGTCCCCCTCAAGGATGATGCTTGGTTTAGGGGATGTATGGGGAGGCTGCAACAACCTGGATTCATCAGTGCTCCTTGGAGGAGGTTTGTCTTTTCATGGAGCAGGCAAGGGCAAAAATAATCTAAAGCAGGAAAGAGAGGAGTCCAGAGTGAGTAGAAGGAAGATCAGAGCATCTAGGGCCTTGCATGGGAGCCAGTCTCTCTGCTTCTCCAGAGCCTGAGCTCCTGCACCCAGCACCCTGCAGAATGGGCTGAGGGCAAGGAAACAACTCTCACTGCCCAAGCCTGAGCCCAGACTGCCACTGCCTTCTCTAGAGCTCTCCAGCCTCTCCCAGAGGTAATGCAGCCCCTCAGGTCTTAAATAAAAAGATGACTGCTGTTACTTAGGAGAAAGAGCAACCAGAAATCTCCTAGGACTCAGGGAAGAAGAAGGGGTGGCCCTCAGCCCAGGCGTGAAGAAGGGGTATGCCTTCAGCATTATTTGGGCCCAGCCTGATCCTGCCAAGGCCTGGAGAGTAACAGTCCAGTTCAAGTTGGAGGTCAGACGTTCAAGAAGAGCCCCAGGAAGGAGGTTAGGGAGAAGGACCCAAGATCCTGAGAGTAAGGCCTCCTCTTCCACTTGACCCCGCCATCTTCTTTCCTACCATCATCCTCACCTGAGGTTATGCCTGGGTGAGTTGGAAAGTTAAGATTCTTTTCTGGGGGGTGGGGAGGAGACACTGAGCAGAAAAGGAATCAAGGAGCTAACGCTCTGGGCCCCAGAGGCATTCTCTTTCAGTCCATCTAAACATGACAGAAGCTTTCCTTTTTCATTCTCTTTGCGTGTAGATTGACTTCTGCCCTGTAAGATAGTATTTTCCTTCTTGTGACAGCCCTCCTACGTATCACTCCCTTCCAGGCAACCAACCCACTCATTTGGGGGAGGTTATTTTTGTGCCCAATTTGCTTGTTGGAAACTACTGTGCTTCAGTGTGTGCAGTGCAGATGGAAAGGAAAACAAAAAGATCCAGTTCTCTGCCTCGGTGATGAGAGTGGAGAATCAAAGCAGCATTACTTGCAGCTAACAAACATTTAGTGGTGAGGGAAGAGGTGAGGGAGGAAGGATAGAGGGCCAAAGGTCATGGCCAAGATATGTTTCCTCTACTCATTACTTGGTCTAGGTCTGACCGTCTTTCTATACACCTTGTTCTGTCCTCCAGAAATAGTTGGGGTGACCCCAAATAAAAAACACTAAAAGCAAATGGGATGCTTCTTTAACACTTTGATGAGTTTAAAGTTGTCTTTGCAGATCAGTTACAGTCAGAGCAATCTATAGAGAAACTTTTTTTTTTTTGAAATGATGAGAATTAATACCATGACATAAAATTGACAAATTGACATAAAGTAGCCTGGAATTTTGTGAAATGAAAAATAACAGAAACATTAGCCCTTTTGTTGTTAAGGAAATGAAAGAAATGGACAGGGAGAGGCCACTATGCCTTGAAGAGGGAAGTGCAGAGTCTCCAAGTGCATGCTGAGAACCATGAAATACTCTGCCTGAGCATGTAAGAATGTGGCTGTAAGATTCTCTGCACAGAAGTACTTTCTTGACATGCAAAGCATATGAAGTAAACAGACAGCTGTGGAGACCTCACCCACTTTACACTGTTCTAGTAAATACTATGAGAAAACACTTGGAGCTTAAACATTCTCCCTTCCATGACACCACCCACCATCTTGGAACATTTAAAGCAGTGCCTATGGGAAGTTCAGAATGAGTTGGAAAATTCCCTGCCAAAAGGGGAGCACTCCAGCTCCAGAGCACTCCCACTGTCCTGAGCTGAGTGGTATCAGCTCCCCTACACTACACTCTGCAGAGGCAAGGGAGAGGAAAGGGGGTGGCAGCAGCAATGAAAGAAGGTCTGATTTCAGCCTTTTGGTATCTGTCCCAGGATGCAGAAGCCCTCCCTGTGTGACCATCAGTGGATGAAACCGTTAGATAAAATGTTGATGGGAAATTTTACAAAGGAGTAATCAAGATACACCCACCAGAACCCATCAGGCCCTACCTGATGAAACTTGATATCTGTAAGGGTAGGACAGCCATACATGTGTCCCCTGGTATTGTGCACTAGGAAATACACAGCATCACCTATCACATATTCTTGCCAAAAAAGTTTAACCTCAATTCAATCAATCCTGTAAGTCTAACCTGTAGAGGAATAAAGTTAAATGATCCTATCAGAAACCAAACAGTCAAAGGCAGACCATGGAACATTCTACAAGACAGTTGGCCTTGTTTTTTTCAACACATCATTGGGATTAACAGATAAGAAAAAGAAGGAAAAGGAGAAGATGGAGAAGGAGAAGGATCTGCTCTGTATTAAAAGATACTTAAGGGACAAAATAACCAAATGTAACATATGGATCTTATTTGGATCCTGATCATAACAAACTGTGGAGAGAATATTTGAGGTAATCATGGAAACTTGAATATGGACTGCCATTAAGTAGCAAGGAATTATCATTAATTTTGTTGATTATGATGTTGGCGTTGCAGTTATGTGAGAAAACGTCCATAGTTTTAAAAAGCTACAGCTTTTAAAGTTTGTAGGGGTGAAATGATAAGGTACATGATATTTGCTTTAAAATACTTCAGAAAAAAAAGGATAGGTAAGGCAAGAGTACTGTTTAGAATTCTTATGAGGTGCTTTTATTAATGATTTTATATACATGAATATACAGTGTGCATCAGTAAAACACATTTTCTCTGTGGAACACACATACACAATGAAAAACATGTTAGGCTTGTTATTACTCACTTAAGCAGGATAAGTGTTTTTCTGAGTCACTGGTAACAGATCTGTTCTTTCTCCGTGTTTCAAAATAATCAAAACCAAAAGAACTTCTTTAGGACAGAGATGGACAGTTCACATGCAAAGAAATATGGATGACTTTTGAAAAATATGATTTCTTTGAAAACCCACTGATTTCTAAGAAGCATGAGGAAAGTTAACCTCAGAGTTGCCCCTCGGGACAAAACAGGGCTGGATTCGGTCTGGTGCCCAGGCTTTCTCTAGGATGGTAGTCTTCACAGCATCACCCGGGAACTTTTAGAAATGCAGTTTCTCCCGGTTTACCCCAGACCTACAGAATCTGAAACGTTTGGAGATGGGGCTGAAATGTTGTTTGAACAAGCCCTCTGGGTGATTCTCTGCACACTAATGATGAGACTCGCAGCAGATTAAATGTTAAGAAGGTACATCAATTCTGGGAGCCGCGGAGAGGATGTTTACTGCAACGCAGAAGTAATGCACTAAATGATTTGTGGCTCTTATTTGCTAAATGGTGGGGGTTTATCCGGCCATAATATCCCACATCCCCTCTTAGGAACCTAACTCAGCTGTATAGCTGTCATCAGGAAGTGTGGGTTAACAATTCTCTTTAAATCCAGAACTGGCTAGGAGGTTAACATTCTCAAAGGGTTTTGAATCTGGTTGCCAGTTTGTGTCCATTTAACATCCCATTCCTTGTGTACATCTCAGCCCCTGATTTGATAAACCTCATCCTTGAAGTGTTGTCAGCTTCAGAATATTTGGTAGAGTCCTTCAGCCTCAGGAGACTGACAGTATCCTCTCCTTGACAGGTTCCCACTCAGGCATTTATATTTCTTCAGCTAGTTGGTTTATGCAAAAGTTTGAAACAGAGGTAGAGAAAGGAGCAGAAATCTGTGCTTACACCAGAAACATTTTCTCTTGCTTAATCTCAGTGAGAAGTGAGAAGTCTTTGTTCTGCAAGAAAAATATCATATTGTTCAAAGAGATTAGGAACTCTTCTTGGAAAATTTCGTTGTACTTCTAAAATGATCATCTGAATGCTAACTGTCGAGTGAATGCTAACTGTCGAGTGAAAGCGGGACAATGGAAAATCACCTGAACAGGCTGAGGCTGAGTTACTGGAGGGTCCAAGGAACCAAGTCTTCACCTTGTAGAAAAATCAACTGGCACCAATCTTTAGTTTCAAAGACAATACTGACTGTGCAAGTCCAGTCTCAACAGAGTCATGACTGCTTACCAACTTGGAGATGTAGGTCTGAATTTCTAAATGTGGAAGCTGGTTTCCTAGTAAATGACAAGGTTGAAAGAGAGTAGATCTTAAAACCTGAAAGTAAAAGCTTCAGATCTCAGCTTAACACTTACATCTGTTTGAACTAGGTCAGATTTGTTATTCTGAGCCTCCACTTTCTCATTTATGAAATGAAAATAACAATAACACCCGGCTTGCAAAGGTTGTGTGAATTCTCTCTCTCACGCATGTGTGCACGTGCGTGTGGGAGCACGCGCACGCGTGCGCACACACTCACACACACACACACACACACACACACACACACACAGAACATTCTGTTCTGCTACAGCCAGGCTTCTGCAAACATGAATGAGCTCATACATGATTGGTACAGAGTGGAACAATGGCAGTCTAACATGGAAGTCCTGATGAATTTCACCAGCATGCTAATGTTTTCCTCCATGGATACCAGCAGCTCATCACAGGGTGTATCTACACAGCTGAACGTGGAAGTGTGAGGAATACAGTATTGTCCACGATGTCTAGTCACCCCTTATTTTTTTGGCTCAGTTCAGTCCACTGCTCTGTCCAGAAAGTGTTTGTTGCATAGTTTCCCCCAATCTTTGGGCATGTTGCCCTTGCTGCCATAACTCAGCAGCCTCACACTCCCTTGCACCCCTTCCCTCAAGGTACATTCACTTTTTAATTATTTTAAGTAAAAATTTTAGAGTTATTATAGTACTTCTTTATCAGGAATTTAACTTTTTTTGCTGTACAAATATTTTTATTAGTATTGTTATTATTTATGTTGATGCTCTGGTTACAAATTTGTATAGATTTTAAGAGGTATGCTCCTAATATTATTTTTCCTATAAGCCCTGTTAGTTTTGATATGAAAGCTAATTTTAGTATTAATTTTATAGAATGCTAGGTTTATCAGGAAGACAAATATTGTAATAAAGCAGAAATTTCATAATGCAAGTACATACACACATATAAATATATACACACATGTTTTGATTCCTGGTAGCAGTGGAGAACTCTTGTCACTGATTTTAATTTAAACTTCTGGTTTTGGAGAAGTCACCCTTACCCTTATGACTTTGATGGCGACAAAGACTACCTCTTAGAATAGAGTCTGAAAATGCTGAATACTCACTCATTTGCTCAGTCCCCTTGCAGCCAGGGCAGAGGCCTATGCCTCAAGCTCTGCCGGCCATAGCCACCCATGACAAGACTGATGTGAGAGAGTGACACTAAAACCGAGGGGCCAGGTTTACCATCATTTCTGTGGTAATGATGTCAGTGATTTCCTCCCCAGAATGGTTTTGGGCCGTAGCTTTGGTGTTCTTATTTCCTGCTTAGCCTGGAGCTGGATCTTCAGGCCTTCCTGTGATTCATGACTTACCCACTGTGTTTTCAAAACACTTGTCTGTTGGGCCTCCCTTGGTGGCGCAGTGGTTGGGAATCTGCCTGCCAATGCAGGGGACACGGGTTCAAGCCCTGGTCTGGGAAGATCCCATATGACGCAGACCAACTAAGCTCGTGCACCACAACTACTAAGCCTGTGTTGTAGAATCCGTGAGCCACAGCTACTGAGCTCATGTGCCACAACTACTGAAGCCCGTGTGCCTAGAGCCCGTGCTGCACAACAAGAGAAGCCACGGCAATGAGAAACCCGCACACCGCAACAAAGAGTGGCCTCCACTCGCTGCACCTAGGGAAAGCCTGCGCGCAGCAACGAAGACCCAACACAGCCAAAAATTTAAAAAGAAAAAAAAGAAAAATTGTCTGCTTAACTCAGCCAGAATTAGCTTGTGTTGCTCGCTATGAAAAACTCTAGCTGATATGGTAGTTATTATTATAAAAATGTTATTATTTTTAAAAATATTTGCCTCATCTACTACGCTTTAAGGGATACCCAGATCAGCAAATTACCTGTCTTTTCCAGATATCTATTGCTGCATTTAACAAACCACCCCCAAATCTTAGTAGCTTAAAACAGTTCTTACTCTCTTACATGGTTCTGGGGATTGAGTGGACTCAGGTGGGTGATTCCATCTTAGACTCTCTTTTGTAGTTGTAGTTAGATAATGGCTGGCACTGGAATTATCTGAAGGCTGGACTGAGTTGGTTGCCCAAGACGGTTTCTTCATTTGCATGTCCGGCTCCTTGTCCTCTCTTTTTACATGGCGTCTCATCCTCCAGGGTCTCTCCTTGTGGCTTCGGGCTTTTCACAGCATACTAATCTCAGAGCAGTTATACATGGTAGCTGGATTCCAAGAGGCAGGAGATTAACACTTTAGGGCTACATGTGGAATTGACGTGTAACTTTGTGTTCTGTTGGTCATTGGTCGAAGTAGTCACAGGGCCTGCCTAGGTCCAAGGTGGGGTGGAGAAATGGAGAAATGGACTCTAGTTCTTAAAGTGAGAGTGGCAAGGTCAGGCTGCTACTGCCAGAGATATTTTTGTGGCCACCTATGGAAAATACAATGTCAGGCTACCCTTGAGGGGATAGGTACTGTCAGAGAATAAGGTAGAAAACATTCAGCAATATGTTTTCTATTTTTTATTGAAGTATAGTTGATTTACAGTGTTTCAGGTGTACAGCAAAGTGATTCAGTTATACATATGTATGTAAATATATGTATTCTTTTTCAGATGCTTTTCCATTATAGCTTATTACAAGATGTTGAATACAGTTCCCTGTGCTATATAGTAGGTCCTTCTTGTTTACCTATTTTATATATAGTAGTATGTACCTGTTAATCCCAAACTCTCAATTTATCCCTCCCTCCCTTCCCCTTTGGTAACCATAAGTTTGTTTTCTGTGTGTGTTAGTCTGTTTCTATTTTGTAAACAAGCTCATTTGTATAATATTTTTAGATTCCACATGTAAGTGATATCATATGATATTGGTCTTTCTCTGTCTGAGTTCACTTTGTATGATCATCTCTAGGTCCATCCATATTGCTGCAAATGGCAACATTTCATTCTTTCTTATGGCGGAGTAATATTCCACTGTATAAGTACACCACATCTTCTTTATCTGTTCCATCTGTTGATGGATATTTAGGTTACTTCCATGTCTTGGCTATTGTGAGTAGTGCTGCAGTGAATATTGCAGTGCATGTATCTTTTTGAATTAGAGTTTTCTCCACATATATGCCCAGGAGTGGGATTGCTGGATCATATGGTAACTCTGTTTTTAGTTTTTTGAAGAACCTCCATACTGTTTTCCATAGTGGCTGTATCAATTTACATTCCCACCAGCAGTGTAGAAGGGTTATTTTTTCTCCACACCCTCTCCAGCATTTATTATTTGTAGACTTTTTGATGATGGCCATTCTGATTGGTGTGAAGTGATATCTCACTGTAGTTTTGATTCACATTCCTCTAATAATTAGCGATATTGAGCATCTTTTCATGTGCTTGTTGCCCATCTGTATGTCTTCGTTGGAGAAATATCTATGTAGGTCTTCTGCCCATTTTTTGATTGGGTTTTTTTTTGATAGTTTTTTTTTTTTGATATTGAGCTTTTTATTTTTTTTGACATTGAGCTGCATGAGTTGTTTGTATCGGCAATATAGATTTTAAAAGGAAAGGTGCCCATTCTTCAGGAGTAAGATTGGCCATCCATGGAATAATACACAAAATATACAATAGTATGATCTTTAAAGAAAAGTATTAACTTCTCAGTGGAGAGGGTCCCCCACCCACTTCCCACAAGGTCCTAATCTCTATTTTGTGGCAAATAATGCAGTGCAATTTGAAGCCCTTTTAGAGTTTTAGAATTCAACAGAAAAGTTCTCTTCCAGTTTTTGCCTTCTTTCATTACTTGGGAAAATCTACCAGGTGAAGAAACTGATCAACAGTCTCCTAGCTAGCAAAGCTTTGGAACTGAGTGTTAAAAAAAAAGTAAATGGAAAAGATAGTAAATAAACTGCTGAGCTCCAGGCCTTTCCCTGAGGTACATGTTACATGGAGTGTGCCACTAAGGAAGAGGGACAGCACTTCTGAATTTCATTATAGTGGTTAGAAACTGGGAATACCTCTGAACACAACTTGATTTAACATAGTGGCTGCCCAAATAATAGTCTGTTTACTTTCACACTAAATAATCCTTCCTTGTGGCTATGCTTCAGGGATGCAAGAAAGTGTGCTTTGTCTCTGATCTCTAATACCTCTGACTCTTAAAGATTGTTTTACTTATTTACCATTTTACATTATTGCTTAGGGCAACCTGCCTCTTAGTAGCCAGTACCTGACAGAAATACCTCTATTGGTTGCACAAAGCTTCTGAAGCTAGCGTTAAAAAAAATAGTCTATTCATCCTGGGGCTTCTGCAAGCTTGACTAGGAAAGCATCCTGCTCTTCTGGAGCATGAGTGGTCTAGGGTCTGGTGTATAGTTTTTGTTTCATGTACCTCATTGGGGCTAAGGTTAATTCCATTTGATGAACAGAATGAGCCAAATGTTCTAAACGATGTTTCCCTGGATCTTAGTTCACTAATTTCTGCTTTGCTTCTGTCAAGGCAAGGTTCCTATAAGATCTATAGAGTCCTATTGTCAAATATTATCTTCCCCGTCACATAAAGTTTTCATGGGCTTCTCCCTGTTATCCTGGTCTTATCATTATTATCAGCATTGTCACTTGTATGAGTTAGTTGTTTCTTAGTTTCAAATGACATAGAACCAAACTATAGTTGGCTTACAAGGAAAAGTACATTTATTCTTTTTTTCTCAGTTCCTCTATTAATTTTCCTTTACTATTTTTTTAGTGGTTGCTGTCAAGATTATAATATGCTTCTTAATTTATCACAATCTACTTCAAATTAATTCCAGTGAAATGCAGAAATTTTGCTCCTCTATTCCACTCCTCTGCTCTCTTTTGTCTTTTACTGTCATTAAATACTATATGTTACATCTATATACGTTATAAACCTACCAGCACAGTGTTACAAGTATTGCTTTGTACAGCCTTCATTTATTCTTACAGGAAGATAAAAGGCTCAGAGTCTGGGCCAGCTTCAGACAAGGCTGGATTTAGTGCTTCAACCATGCCATTAGGACTCAGTTTCCCTCTGTTTCTTTACTTTGCTGCCTAGTGTTCTGACTTCATTCTTAGTCTCCATTTAGCTCCAGGCTAAGTAGTAACAAGATTGCTGGGGCAGCTCTAGCCATACATTTTCTCAGGTTCAAGTCCAGCTCAAAAGAGGTCTTTTATGGTAGCTTTTGAACAAGTCATGAAATTTATTCTGATTGGACTAGTTTAGGTCATGTGCTCATTTCTGAACCAATCATTGTGGACAGAGGAATATGCAGTACATTCAGTGGCTTACGTCTGAGTCCTGTGTTCTGTCCTTAGAACCAAGGGAAGGAACCTCACAGGATGAAGGGCACATCTGCAGTGGGAACAAGGAGCTGTTGCTGGAGGAGGGAAAATGAATCCTAGGGAGGCAAACAACAACTATTAGTGTTCTATTATATCATAATTATCTTTAGGCTTCCATTATGTATACAGTTCCATTTAGTCTGTAGTACCTGGCACAGGAGCTGCATAATACATGTTTTTTTTAAAGGGAACTTTATTATTTTTATTTATTTATTTTGGTGGCATTGGGTCTTCGTTGCTGTGCGCAGGCTTTCTCTAGTGGTGACGAGCAGGGGCCACTCTTCATTGTGGTGCGTGGGCTTCTCATTGCAGTGGCTTCTGTTGTGGAGCACGGGCTCTAGGCACACAGGCTTCAGTAGTTGTGGCACGTGGGCTCAGTGGTTGTGGCTTGCAGGCTCAGCAGTTGTGGCTCACAGCCTCTAGAGCGCAGGCTCAGTAGTTGTGGCACACAGGCTTAGCTGCTCCGTGGCATGTGGGATCTTTGTGGACCTGGGCTCAAGCCTGTGTCTCCTGCATTGGAAGGCGATTCTTAACCACTGCGCCACCAGGGAAGCCCATAATACATGTTGAAGGAATGAGCTGTTTAGTAATGATAAACATGAGTTCAGTCTCTCAACCGCCAGTCAGACAGGGCTGCTGAAAGTCAGGTGCATAAAATGAAGAAAATATTATTCCCTTGAAGCATAAATAATATATCAGATTTTAAAGCTGTTCTTCAGATCTTTGTTATTAGATTGTTTTGATTACCTAGGCAGTTTTTGCACATATTATAAAATGAAATATGTTTTATATTGCTATATAGATTGATGGTTTTAAGTCTCTCCCTAAGTGAGTGCATCTGACACACTTCACTTTCAGCCGAATTGGAATGCTTCCAAATTGTGCTTTCAGATGTTGCAAATGCACCTCCATTCTGCTGCCTCGCTGTCTAAGCACATGCTTTCCCACCCCCTGGGCGAGGGAGGGTGGAGGCGAGAGGGGAGAGGAGGAAACTGCCAAGTCAGCTTCCGCAGTGCAGAGAGATGTGTTCTTTCTTTTGCATCTTTCCACTCCTACTGCTTACTTTTTCTACCCTCTAAGCAGGGAAAGGCAGGACCAAGACTTTTGGTAGAGGAGAGGACACAGAAAATTATGTAACTATTTCTAAATTCTCCTAAGCGTGGTACTAAAAATGACATATAACTAGTACAATTCTGTATGCATAGAGACAAGATAATTCATTACTAGCACCATTGTATAAGCATAGAGCAGAATTTGTTCATTATATACATGCATGTTTTAGGGCAGTAGGGAATAATTATCTCATAGAACTCTGCTTGAGAAGGCTGAGTTAGATCTAGGTATATCATCATCTTGCTTTATTTGAGTACCCTATTGTCTGTTGAAGAAAAGAAGGTTAATTTTTTTCTCTGGCAATGGACAGGAATGGAAATCAGGATCCATCAAGTACGCACACATATACACATGCATGTATATGTACATATATAACATATTTGTACAATACATATTGTGTTCGATATATTGTGTATATAATATATATTCAATGTCCAATATGTATTTCAATATATATTTGTATATATATGTATGTATGTGTGTATACAGACTTATACACACACACACACACACACACGAAATTCTTGTTTAACTTCAGGAAGGAAGGAGTAGTATGGCCTCCTGTGTGTGAAGGAGAGAAAACCCTTCCTCAGAACCCATGGCTCCCCTCTTGGAGATGCAGAAATTGCTGCTGAGGAGCATCCCAGCAGCCCAGTGTGAGCAGAAAATGGCAGTGTAGTCAACTCCATCCTTGAGCCCTGCCCCCATCATTGGACTCTGTTGGTCTGCTCTGAGAAGGGCAGGTGTCTTTCCCCTTGACAGCACTGTGTGGGCACCCGGTGCTTTGGTGGCTGTGGTGAGTTCCCCACACTTAGGGAGGAGAGCCGGGTGAATCTCATGGAGAAGCACCTTATGTGTTGCCTCCATTCTGCCCAAGACGGCAGCCCTTCTAGTAGGAAGAGGCTCCCTCCATTCTGCATGAGGCTAAGCTTTGTCACTGTCTTGCCCTTTGGCCAGGAAGTAACTGAAAAGATTCCTTCTACGTATGTATCTTCAATTTCATTGCCTGGAATGAGAGCTCTAGAGAAGGGTATAGAACCATGAGTCTTCTGAGGAGGTGTCAGAACTATGGGGCAGAGACAGCTGTGCCTATGCGCCCTTGGCCATGGCTCCACGCAGCATACAGCTCAGAGACTATGTAAAGGAGCAGCCATAACCCAAGTCAGATATGCAAGTGGAGTAGGTAGGGTTAGAAGGATACTCCTCTCTCTTCGATGAAGCGCACAGAAAAACCCTCCTTCTTCGCTGTGCACAGGCCACATATGAGTTGGACACCTTGAGTTTGCATAATGCTTTTCATCTAGATACTTCAAAACACTTCCTTGGAGAGAATTTCTGAAAGGTCAGAGAAATGGGAAGAAAATCAAAGCTTGATTGTTACAGCCTCACTCTGATTTTATAACACACTGAGCAGGAACGGTCTATCACGTCAGTTAATATTCCTGTGCATTTTTTCCTCCTCTCACCACTGACTGCTTCCCAGGGGTAACTTAGCAAAATCTAGCAAAGGACTTCGTCAGTCAGGGCTACATTATGAAATTTTGACTCACTGAGGGAATTTGGTGAGCAGTTTTTCAAAGCTGATTTTCCATTAGGAAGAAGATGGGACATTGGGAATTAAGTGGAAACAAAACAAACTGGCAAGGATATGTATTACAACTGCTAAATGAAACAAGTAGTGAGTCATCTGGTTTTGCCACAGCCCTTCTCTGTGAAAGCTGCCCTGCCTGTGGACTTTGCTGCCTTTCTGTATTTGTAAACTGCAAATAGGTTTTAAAACATTATTCTGATAAAGGGTGGATTCACTTTATTCTTGTTCCCTAAGGTCTGACCTAAGGGTTGGACTTAGGAGTAGATTTTCTTAATAAAAACTGTTCAAACATTTCATGATTTAAATATTTATTTAATCCTTCATTTTTAATTAAAATTAAACTGACCTGTTTCACATAGCCTTAGCCTAGTAAAAGGTGAAGTTTACCTTTTATTCAGGTGGCATTAGTGTGAAATATTTGCTTCATCACAAAACAAACTGAGAGAACAATTTGAAATCAGGTCAAATAAAATCAACAGTCAGTTTGGATGGTAGTCTTTTCCTCTACCCTTGCATTCTATTTCTGCAGCCTTAAATTTTCCATAAGGGAAAAAAATGTAACAACAGAGAAAAAGAATAAAAGAGGAAAATAATAAGAAAAACAGAATACTATGAAAATGTGCAAAACTTTCTGTGACCAAACTGCTGCTTCTGTTAATAAAGGACCCAGTGTGTAACTGCTATAGAAGGGATGCAAGCAAAATGATTTGAGAAGGTCATGGTTCATAAACTCAAACGGCAAAGGATCTAAGCAAGAAACAGAAATGAGTGATTGCAACCAAGGCAGTAGGGGTGACCAAGCCAACAGGAGAATGCTTGTTCAGTCTAAAACATTCATATTGAATTTAAAGACCACTGAGGGCCTGCTGTGGACTTCCAGTTTTCCATCCCTGGAACATGAAGGAGGAAGTCAACTCTTACAGAAAAGCTTTCATTAATATTAAACCTTGCAGAATGCATAAAATTTCAAGAAAAAATAGAGAAAGAGCAGGAAGGGACATTCAAACCTGGAAAGTTTCACAAACAAGCCTAGGTGGCAGTGAGAGAAGAGGTTTTGTGAGTAGAATGAGGTCTTGAGTGCCAGTGTGAGGAGTTTAAACTTTATTTAGTGCGTCCAGAATAGAATTCTACATCCCCTCCAAACTATTCTTTTCCCAGGGTACCACGGCTCAGAAATGTTGCTACCATTCCACCTGTCACTCTGGCGGAAACCTAAGAGCTACTATATTTTACTTTCTTTTTCTCTCAGACCCCAGGGACAGAGTCAGGTTTTGTGTAAATGAATCTCACAAATTGGTGGAGGGTTCTCTTTAAGGAAAAGGCTATAAAACTAGGTGCAAACATGAGTACTTCTTTTGCATGGCCTGTGCAAGTGGCAGGAAAACCACTTCTGCAGAACTTACATCAAAGCCATCATTGGAATCTGCTGCCTCTATTTGGAAATACATTCCAAATCCAACTGCTTCTCCTGACATCCACCGCTACTTCTCCAGACCAAGCCTCCATCAGCTCTGGCATAGATCTCTATAATTCTGGCCCCCTAACTGGCCTCCCTAGTGACACTCTTGCCCTGCTGCAATCTATTCCAGACACATCAGGCAGAATGATCCTTTTAAAATCTAAATCAGATCACATCATCTCTTTCCTCAAAATCCTTCAGTGGCTATCTATCATACATGGAATAAAATCCAAAGTTCTTCCTCTGGGCTCCACGGTTGTAGTGTGTAGCCTGTACTTACTTCTCCGGCAACATCTTCTGCCACTCTTCCCACTGATCACTCCCCTGTAGCCACACTGGCTTCCTTGCTATTCCTTTAACCAGGCAAGCGCTCCACTGCCTTAGGGCCTTTGCATTTGTTTTTCCCTCTGCTTGGATCACCCTTTTCATAAATATTTTCCTGTCTCTCTCCATCACTTTATACAACGTTAGTTAGCTCATATGTCACCTTCTGATCATCCTGTCTAAATGTCCACCCTTTAACCTCTATGCCTTTACTTTTCATTATATTCTTTATCACTGCTTACTTTATTATTATTTTTTTCATGTTATTGTCTATTGTCCCCACTGCATGTAAACTCCATGAAGGCAGAGATTTTTATCTGTTTTTTTCACTTCTGTTTTCCCAAAGCCTAGCAAAGTATCTGCCTTAGAGAATAGTGTAAATCCTTCTCTGGAGGTATATGGCATTTTCCAAAGCCTCCACAATTTTTCAAACCCAGTGTCCAGCATTTACTTTTATTCTTTTTAAATTTTTAAATTTTTGTTTATTTTTTTTGTGGTACGTGGACCTCTCGCTGCTGTGGCCTCTCCCATTGCAGAGCACAGGCTCTGGACACGCAGGCTCAGCAGTCATGGCTCACAGCCCTAGCCGCTCCGCGGCATGTAGGATCTTCCTGGACCGGGGCACGGACCCACGTCCCCTGCATCTGCAGGCGGACTCTCAACCACTGTGCCACCAGGGAAGACCCAGCATTTACTTTTAAAAAATTCCAGGCATACCAGGAAACAGGACCGAAAGAAAAGAAATAGGCAATAGAAAGAGACCTACAGATGACCCAGCTATTGAAATTATCAGGCACAAACTAAATTAATATGTTTTAAAAAACCCAGATTAAACATATGAGATATGATGAAGATACAGATGCAATATGGTAAAAAGATCTAACATGAGTGCAGTTGGACTCCTAGGGAAAAAGAGAAGAAATAAGGTAGAAAAAATATTTGAAAAGATAATAGCCAAGAATTTTTCAAAAGTGATATAAAAAAAAAAATCCATCCACAAACTCAATCAGCTTTCCAAGCCCCTAAAGGGATAAATACAAAGAAAACCACAATGAGGCACATCATTGTAATGCCACTAAAAGTGACAGAGAGAACACTTTGAAGAAGAAGGAGGAGGAGGAGGGCAAGAGGGAGAAGGAGGAGAAGAAAAGGAAGCTAGGAAAATAAGGCACTGCCTTCAAAAGAATAACAACAAGACTGACAAATTAGGTCACGTTGGAAGATATGGCAGAAGAGAGATGGTGGAAGTCAGAAGGCAATGTAATGGCATCTTTAAAGTGCTAAAAGAAAACAGTTGTCAACCTAGAAGCTTCTACCTAGCAGATATATTCTCCAAAGGTGAAGGCAAAACAGTAATTTCCAGACAAATAAAATCTGAGATAATCTGTCATCAACAGTCCTGAACTGAAAGAAATATTAAAAGTTTTTCAGACAAAGGGAAAATTATCTCAGACAGATGTACAGAAATGTAGTTGATAACCTCTCTGTGATCCTCTCAACATGGAAACCAGCTCCTCCAAGGCCTTCTGACCACACTGGCACTCTGCTTTCCTCTGCAGGCCACCCACATCTTGCCTTGGGGCTCCCATCAAGGCCCTGCTCCCTCTGTACACCCTCATCTCCAGTTGCTGATCCCCTACCCCCACCTGCATTCCAAAGGGTTGCTTCCTGCTTACCCAGTGACTGCAGACCAGCTCCAGCCTGTGCGAACCAGTGGACTCCTCTACTATCCAGTAGTCTAAGCTACACCTTCTCCAGCAAGGTGTGAACTCCTTCCATGTTTGTCCTTTCTTGAGTACTCTCTCAGATGTAGGATACCATGCAGATTTTCCTTATACTTTATAGTCACTCTTATCAGGGTGTAATAATTGTTTATTAAGCCTATTAACTTTATTAAACGTCTACTGTTTAACCCACTGATTGGATTCAGATTAATACAAAGGACTATGTCAAAATGATAAAGGGTCATTCCACCAAAGAGATAGAACAAATTCTAAATTTGAATTCAGCTAATAATATAACTTCAAATTATACAAAGAAAAAATGGACATAACTAAAAAGAGAAATGAATTAATATATAATTATAGTGAGAAATTTAATATCTCTCAGTAAATGATAGAAAAAGCAGAGGTAGCTTCACTAGATACAGAAGATCTAAACAATACAACTAACACACTTGACCTAATTGATATCCAGAGTACTCCACTTAAAGACAACAGAATACACACTCTTGTAAAGGGCACATGGAACATTTACCAAAATTGAATGTATGTCAGCTCATAAAGGACACCTCAACACATATTAAGGTATTGAAGTCATTTAGAGTATGTTCTCCTACCACAGTGGAATTGAGTGGGAAATAGATCATGAAAAGAAAAAATTTCCAAATATTTTGAAGATCAGCAATATAGTTTCAAATTAGGTGTAACCTTGTGAGGTTTTGGACCCATTCTAAATAATGTTCTCTTTGTTTAATGTAGTTTAAAAACATTGCCTTTAAGTTATTCTTGGATCTACCATATCAAAATCACAGGCTCATTACTCATATTTTACAAGGTTACATGTTAATTCAACTTGATCTATGTCCCACTCACTGTCTTTTATTCACATGTCACACTGAGTGACTTTGCGTATTTCCAAAAAAAAAAAAATCAAATATGCATTTAAAGGACAATGGCTTGCTAAGATTAGGATAATTTTAAAGTGGCCTGCTTCCACCACTTAACCTCTCCATGCCACAGTTTTCTCACATATAAAATCAGAAAGTTTGAATTGGAAGTCTTTAAGAGCTTTCTAACTCTTAACATTTTATGAGTAAGTGAGCTCTAAATATGTACATTTTATTTTAAGAAGTATATATATTAGATTACCAGAAAACACTGTCAAAGACCATTAATTAAGCCAGATGCAAATATATAGTCTTCATTTACATGGATTCTTTTTTTCCTTTCTCACAAATTTATTTTATTTATTTATTTTTGGCTGTATTAAGTCTTTGTTGCTGCAAGCAGGCTTTTTCTAGTTGCGGTGAGTGGGGGCTACTCTTCGTTGTGGTGCGCAGGCTTCTCATCGCAGTGGCTTCTCGTTGTGGAGCATGGGCTCTAGGTGCGTGGGCTTCAGAAGCTGTGGCACGCAGGCTCAGTAGTTGTGGCACACAGGCTCTAGAGCGCAGACTCTGTAGTTGTTGCGCACAGGCTTAGTTGCTCTGCAGCATGTGGGATCTTCCCAGACCTGGGCTTGAACCCGTGTCCCCTGCATTGGCAGGCGGATTCTTAACCACTGCGCCACCAGGAAAGTCCCCATTTACATGGATTATTATTTTCTTTTTGTGGTACGCGGGCCTCTCACTGTTGTGGCCTCTCCCGTTGCAGAGCACAGGCTCTGGACGCGCAGGCTCAGCGGCCATGGCTCATGGGCCCAGCCGCTCCGCAGCATGTGGGATCTTCCCGGACCGGGGCACGAACCCATGTCCCCTGCATCGTCAGGGGGACTCTCAACCACTGTGCCACCAGGGAAGCCCTACATGGATTCTTGATTGAACAAAGAAATATGAACAATCCAAGTCATTTTTTTTCCAGAACAGTGGTTAATTTTTGGACTTTGGGGTGACTGTGAGATGAAAAAGAAGTAAATCTAGGAGATGTTAATGATGATGTGACATACTAATGACAATGTTCAAAATATCCTGGGATTAATCTAGAACGTGCTCATGTATGCTCTCAAGATGTTAATGTCAGAGGCCTTTCCTGGAACAGGTTTCTGGTTATCTAGTCTGACTTGAGCTGTCAGATCTACCACCAGTAAATAATCTGAACATCAGATGTATTTTATTATATATTTTTTCTCTATGTTAATATTATTATTATTAGGCTATATTGGTATGTTTCCTAATAGGAGTGGGGAGAACTCTCAATGATATACAGAAGGGTTAACACTGATATTACCTTTGCATTTTTCTTGGAGTTCTTAGTAACTAAAATTTGAATGCAGCCTTTGCAATGTGCAGATAACTTCTTCATATTTATTTGATACTTGGGAGCATCATGATGCATCAGAAAAAGCAGGGACATTTAAGCCAGACAGACAAAAGCCACACTTTTCAGTTCTAGTGTGGCTATTTACTTACTCTGAGCCCTCCAAATATTGGTTTGGCCAAAAAGTGCCTTCGGTTTTTAAGTAAAAATAAAAGACGCATTTTAAATTTTCACCAAGGACTTTATTGAACAATGTATTTACCCTTTTTTTCCACTACCTTCTGCCATTTTTGAGGCAACTTCATAATTCCATCTTCCCAAAACTTTTTATCTTTTTGAGCAAAGAACTGTTCCAGGTGCCTTTTACAGTCTTCCAGGGAATTGAAATTTTTTCCATTAAGAGAATTTTGTAAAGACCGAAATAAATGGAAATCCAAAGGTGCCATGTCTGGTGAATACGGTGGATGAATCAGAACTTCCCAGCCAAGCTGTAACAGTTCTTGCCTGGTCATCAAAGAAAGATGCAGTCTTGCATTATCCTGATGGAAGATCATGCGTTTTCTGTTGACTTATTCCGGATGCTTTTCGTCAAGTGCTGCTTTCAGTCGGTCTAATTTGGAGCAGTACTTGTTGGAATGAATCGTTTGGTTTTCTGGAAGGAGCTCGTAATAGAGGACTCCCTTCCCATCCCACCATATACACAACATCACCTTCTTTGGATGAAGACCGGCCTTTGGTGTGGTTGGTGGTGGTTCATTTCACTTGCCCCACGATCTCTTCCATCCCACATTATTGTACAGTATCCACTTTTCATTGCCCATCACAATTTATTTTAAAAATGGGACGTTTTCATTACATTTAAGTAGAATATCACATGTGGAAATACGGTCAAGAAGGGTTTTTTTCACTTAACTTATGTGGAATCCAAACATCAAAGCAATAAACATAACCAAGCTGGTGCAAAAGCATTTTCAACGCTTGATTTGGATATTTTGAGTATGTTGGCTATCTCCCGTGTGGTATAATGTTGATTGTTCTCAATTAATGTCTCAATTTGATCACTATCAACTTCAGTTGGTCTACCCGACCGTGGAGCATCGTCCAGTGAGGAACCTCCAGCACAAAACTTTGCAAACCACTTTTAACATGTTTGATCAGTCACAGCACCTTCTCCATATGCTTCACAAATCTTTTTTTGCATTTCCGTTGTGTTTTTACCTTTCTTGAAATAATAAAGCATAATATGCCGAAAATGTTGCTTTTTTCTTCCATCTTCAATATTAAAATGGCTACACAAAAATTCACCAGTTTTGATACTTTTTTTTTAATGCATACTAATATGACAGCTGTCACAATACAGTTGAACAAAATTGTTTCAAATGAAGTTAAAGACAACTAAGCCGTACTAGAGCCATCTTACGGAAAAAACCGAACAAACCTTTTGGCCAACCCAGTGGTTACTTAATGTTTCTGTGGATGCTTCTGACTGCAGGTAACTGAAATCCAGACCGAAACTAGCGTAAATGAAAAAGGAATCTGTAGTCTTTTAATTGAAAAAGTCTAGAGAGGGCAGCTGTCAGGGGCTCTCTCTCTGTCCTTCTGTGACTGTTTTGGCTCTGCCCTCCTCTGTGTGAGCTGCTTCCTCTGACTGGTAGGGGATGGATGTAGCAGTTTCAGGCATCACACTTGAACATCCTAGTATAGCCTTACCAGTTATTAATATATTAGAGTATTTTGGTACCAGTTGATAAGTACCTGCTAAGTGCCCCCAACATCCAGCTGCTGTAGCATCATGCCCCAGGACTTTCCCACAGCCTAGCACCTAAGGGGGGTGATGTAGGGCACAACAGGGAACTCCAGACCCTGCTTCAGTATTATGTCCAGCATTCATTCTGATTACCCTGCTGGCACATATCAACATTTGGAGGAAGAGAGTCTATCTTTCCCAATATGGCTTTGTGTATGAGCAAGAAAACTTCTTTCTCAGAAGTTCCCTAGTTCACTGTCCCCCATTTCCCTTTGGCCATACTGGATAATGTGTTCATTTTCTGACCAGTTTCTATGGCTAGGGGAATGTCATGCCCTTATTAGCTTAGAATAAAGTTCAAAGCTGGAAAAATGGGATAGGCTCACCCTTAAAGTTAGAGGAAGGGATGACTTCCTTGCTGGGTGCAAAAGGGGTGGATATCAGAATAAAAGTCAGAATATAATTGAGAAGGGGGAAGTGGCTAATAGAAAGGCAACCATCAGCGCCTGCTCTTTTAATCTCAGTATCATCAGCTATAAAATGGTGTTAATGTTATCTACTTCACAACAATGTAGTAGGGATTAAATGAGGTCATATGGTACATTACTTAGAACAGAGTTTGGTTCATTGATTCACATTAGGTGCTCAACAAATAGTTACCAACAATACAAACAATAATAATGATTTGCTGTTGTCAAGGACTCTGAAGGGTCTGAGGTTTCACACCATTTGCAAGCTTAACAAGTTAGCCTGCCATAGTTTAATGGATCTTGGCCGAAGATACAACACCTCTAGGTCAGAAATAAAGAACATTTTCCACTCCTGGCATTAACAGTAGCCAGAGTATCAGCATTTTCTGTTCCAGTTCCTTGAGCCCCAGTTCCCACGTGGTGATTTCTAAGAAGGCCAAGTGACACCTCGAAATGCAGTGAGTGACATTATAAGGGAGAAACTCTGAGCTTAGGGAAGCCAAATATTTTATAAAGGCAGTAAGCATGCCTGTTCTTTGCTCCAGAGGGAGACATGATCTGTGTCTTCCAAGGCTGTTCTCTGTATAAACATTCTTGAAAAGATATCTCAGAACAAAAGCAGCCTGTGCCACTATTCACAAGACATGCAGAAATTCAAGAGTCCCCATGGAGAATTATCTCCCAACAGTTGTTTGCTGGTAAATGGGTAAAAAAGTTTAAATATTTTTCCTTAGCAGACAAGTTTAATTTTTCTTACTTGAAGCATTTGACTAATATTCTTTTAATGTAAGATTTGCCATGTGTGTAATATGTTGGTGGGGGACCAAATGTTCCTGGGCCTTTATATGAGAAGTCTTAATAGATGAACTGAAACTTATTATGTATAATCATTATCCATGTCCACTCACAGTTTAGTGTACACTGATAACTGGGCAGCTCTAACTGGAATGCCTTAAAAATAACACAGGTTAGTAAAAATTCTACCATATCCCTGTAAAACCCAGCACAACTCTCATCTGCAACAAGATAATGTCTCCTCACTTTAAGTGGATGGGCATTGGTTCAAGACGGCAGAGTAAAAGGATGTGCTCTCACTCCGTCTTGTGAGAGCACCGGAATCACAACTAACTGCTGAACAATCATCGACAGGAAGACATTAGAACTCACCAAAATGGTACCCCACATCCAAAGACAAAGGAGAAGCCACAATGAGATGGTAAGAGGGGTGCAACCACAATAAAATCAAATCCTATAACTGCTGGGTGGGTGACTCACAAACTGGAGAACACTTATACCACAGAAGTCCACCCACTGGAGTGAAGGTTCTGAGCCCCACATCAGGCTTCCCAACCTGGGGGTCTGGCAACAGGAGGAGGAATTCCCAGAGAATCAGACTTAGAAGGCTAGTGGGATTTGACTACAGGACTTCGACAGGACTAGGGGAAACAGAGACTCCACTCTTGGAGGGCACACACAAAGTAGTGTGTGCATCGGGGACCCAAGGAAAGGAGCAGTGACCCCATAGGAGACTGAACCATACCTACCTGCTAGTGTTGGAGGGTCTCCTGCAGAGGCAGGGGGTGGCCATGTCTCATCATGAGGACAAGGACACTGACAGCAAAAGTTCTGGGAAATACTCCTTGGTGCGAGCCCTCCCAGAGTCCCCAGTTAGCTCCACCAAAGAGCCCAGGTACGCTCCAGTGTTGGGTTGCCTCAGGCCAAAAACTAACAGGGAGGGAACCCAGCCCCACCCAAGAGCAGACAAGCAGATTAAAGTTTTACTGAGCTCTGCCCACCAGAGCAACAGCCACCTCTACCCACCACCAGTCCCTCTCATCAGGAAACTTGCACAAGCCACTTAGATAGCCTCATCCACCAGAGGGCAGCCAGCAGAAGCAAGAACTACAATCCTGCACCTTGTGGGAAAAAAACCACATTCACAGAAAGACAGACAAGATGAAAAGGCAGAGGGCTATGTACCAGATGAAAGAACAAGATAAAACCCCAGAAAAACAACTGAAAGAAGTCGAGATAGGCAACCTTCCAGAAAAAGAATTCAGAGTAATGATAGGGAAGATTATCCAGGACCTAGGAAAAAGAATGGAGGCAAAGATCCAGAAGATGCAAGAAATGTTTAACAAAGACCTAGAAGAATTAAAGAACAAACAAACAGAGATGAATAATACAATAACTGAAATGAAAACTACAGTAGAAGGAATCAATAGCAGAATAACTGAGGCAGAACAGATAAGTGACCTGGAAGACAGAATGGTGGAATTTACGGCTGCAGAACAGAATGAAAACAAAAGGATGAGGGCTTCCCTGGTGGCTCAGTGATTGAGAGTCCACCTGCCGATGCAGGGGACATGGGTTCGTGCCCTGGTCCAGGAAGATCCCACATGCCATGGAGCAGCTGGGCCCATGAGCCATGGCCACTGAGCCTGTGCGTCCGGAGCCTGTGCTCCGCAATGGGAGAAGCCACAACAATGAGAGGCCCGCGTACCACAAAAAAAAAAAAAAAAAAAAAGATGAAAAGAAATGAATACAGCCTAAGAGACCTTTGGGACAACATTAAATGCACCAACATTTGTATTATAGGGGTCCCAGAGAGAAGAGAGAGAGAAAGGACCCGAGAAAATATTTGAAGAGATTATAGTTGAAAACTCCCCTCACATGGGAAAGGAAATAGCCACCCAAGTCCATGAAGCGCAGAGAGTCCCATACAGGATAAACCCAAGGAGAAACATGCCAAGACACATAGTAATCAAATTGGCAAAAATTAAAGACAAAGAAAAATTATTGAAAGCAGCAAGGGAAGAACAACATACAAGTGAACTCCCATAAGGTTAACAGCTGATTTCGCAGCAGAAACTCTTCAAGCCAGTAGGGAGTGGCATGACATATTTAAAGTGATGAAAGGGAAGAACCTACAGCCAAGATTACTCTACCCGGCAAGGATCTCATTCAGATTGGATGGAGAAATCAAAAGCTTTACAGACAAGCAAAAACTAAGAGAATTCACCACCACCAAACCAGCTGTACAACAAATGCTAAAGGAACTTGTCTAAGTGGGAAACACGAGAGAAGAAAAGGACGACAAAAACAAACCCATAACAATTAAGAAAATGGTAATAGGAACATACATATCAATAATTACCTTAAACGTGAATGGATTAAATGCTCCAAGCAAAAAACACAGGCTCGCTGAGTGGATACAAAAACAAGACCCGTATATATGCTGTCTACAAGAGACCCACTTCAGACCTAGGGACACAAACAGACTGAAAGAGAGGGGATGAAAAAAGATATTCCATGCAAATGGAAATCAAAAGAAAGCTGGACTAGAAATACTCATATCAGATAAGGTAGACTTTAAAGTAAAGATTGTTACAAGAGACAAGGAAGGATACTACATAATGATCAAGGGATCAATCCAAGAAGATATAACAATTATAAATATATATGCACCAAACATATGAGCACCTCAATACATAAGGCAACTGCTAACAGCTGTAAAAGAGGAAATCGACAGTAACACAATAATAGTGGGGGACTTTAACCTCACTTACACCAATGGACAGATCATCCAAACAGAAAACTAATAATAAAACACAAACTGTAAATGACCTAATAGACCAGATAGATTTAATTGATATTTATAGGACATTTCATCCAAAAACAGCAGATTACACTTTCTTCTCAAGTGCACACGGAACATTCTCCAGGATAGATCACGTCTTGCATCACAAATCAAGCCTCAGTAAATTCAAGAAAATTGAAATCATATCAAGCATCTTTTCTGACCACAGTTCTATGAGATTAGGAATCAATTACAGGAAAAAAACTTAAAAAACACAAACACATGGAGGCTAAACACTACGTTACTAAATAACCAAGAGATCACTGAAGAAATCAAAGAGGAAACCAAAAAATACCTAGAGACAAATGACAATGAAAACACTACGATCCAAAACCTGTAGTATGCAGCAAAAGCAGTTTTAAGAGGGAAGTTTATAGCAATACAATCCTACCTCAAGAAACAACAAACATCTCAAATAAACCATCTAACCTTACACCTAAAGGAACTAGAGAAAGAAGAACAAACAGAACCCAAAGTTAGTAGAAGGAAAGGAATCATAAATATCAGAGCAGAAATAAATGAAATAGAAACAAAGAAAACAGTAGCAAAGATCATTGAAACTAAAAGCTGGTTCTTTGAGAAGATAAACAAAATTGATAAATCATTAGCCAGACTCTTCAAGAAAAAGAGGGAGAGGACTCAAATCAATAAAATTTGAAATGAAAAAGGAGGCGGTACAACAGACACCACAGAAATAGAAAGCATCCTAAGAGACTACTAAAAGCAACTCTATGCCAATAAAATGGACAACCTGGAAGAAATGGACAAATTCTTAGAAAGGTATAACCTTCCAAGACTGAACCAGGAAAAAATAGAAAATATGAACAGACCAATCACAAGTAATGAAATTGAAAAGTTGAAAAGTGATTAAAATGGAAAAAGTGATTAAAAATCTTCCAACAAACAAAAGTCCAGATGGCTTCACAGGTGAATTCTATCAAACATTTAGAGAAGAGCTAACACCCATGCTTCTCAAACTCTTCCAAAAAATTGCAGAGGAAGGAACACTCCCAAACTCATTCTCTGAGGCCAGCATCACCCTGATACCAAAACCAGACAAAGATACTGCAAAAAAAGAAAATTAGAGACCAATATCACTGATGGATACAGATGCAAAAATCCTCAACAAAATATTAGCAAACAGAATCCAACAACACATTAAAAGGATCATACACCATGATCAAGAGGGATTTGTCCCAGGGATGCAAGGATTCTTCAGTATATGCAAATCAATCAATGTGATATACCATATTAACAAATTGAAGGAGAAAAAACATATGATCATCTCAATAGATGCACAAAAAGCTTTTACAAAATTCAGCACCCGTTTTGGATAAAAACTCTCCAGAAAGTGGGCTTAGAGGGAACCTACCTCAACCTAATAAAGGCCATATATGACAAACCCACAGCAAATTCTATTCTCAATGGTAAAAAACTGAAAGCATTTCCTTTAAGATCAGGAACAAGGCAAGGATGTCCACTCTCACTACTATTATTCAACATAGTTTTGGAAGTCCTAGCCATGGCAATCAGAGAAGAAAAAGAAATAAAAGGAATACAAATTGGAAAAGAAGTAAAACTGACACTGTTTGCAGATGACATGATACTATATGTAGAGAATCCTAACGATGCCACCAGAAAACTACTAGAGCCAATCAATGAATTTGGTAAAGTTGCGGGATACAAAATTAATGCACAGAAGTCTCTTGAATTCCTATACACTAATGATGAAAAATCTGAAAGATAAATTAAGGAAACACTCCCATTTACCATTGCAACAAAAAGAATAAAATTCCTAGGAATAAACCTACCTAGGGAGACAGAAGACCTCTATGCAGAAAACTATAAGACACTGATGAAAGAAATTATAGATGATACAAACAGATGGAGAGATATACTGTGTTCTTGGATTGGAAGAATCAATATTGTGAAAATGAATATACTATCCAAAGCAATATACAGATTCACTGCAATCCCTATCAAATTACCAATGGCATTTTTTACAGAACTAGAGCAAAAAGTTTTAAAAATTGTATGGAGACACAAAAGATGCCGAATAGCCAAAGCAGTATTGAGGGAAAAAACAGAGCTGGAGGAATCAGACTCCCTGACTTCAGACAATACTACAAAGCTACAGTAAGCAAGACGATATGGTACTGGCACAAAAACAGAAATATAGATCAATGGAACAGGATAGAAAGCCCAGAGATAAACCCACGCACCTAAGGTCAACTAACCTATGACAAAGGAGGCAAGGATATACAACGGAGAAAAAACAGTCTTTCAGTAAGTGGTGCTGGGAAAACTGTACAGCTACATGTAAAAGAATGAAATTAGAACACTCCCTAACACCACACACAAAAATAAACCCAAAATGGATTAGAGACCTAAATGTAAGACCAGACACTATAAAACTCTTAGAGGAAAACATAGAAAGAACACTCTTTGACATAAATCACAGCAAGATCTTTTTTGATCCACCTCCTAGAGTAATGGAAATAAAAACAAAAATAAACAAATGGGACCTAATGAAACATAAAAGCTTTTGCACAACAAAGGAAACTATAAACAAGATGAAGAGACAACCGTCAGAATGGGAGAAAATATTTGCAAATGAATCAACTGACAAAGGATTAATCTCCAAAATATGTAAACAGCTCATGCAGCTCAGTATTAAGAAAACAAACAACCTAATCCAAATATGGGCAGAAGACCTAAATAGACATTTCTTCAAAGAAGACATACAGATGGCCAAGAAGCAAATGAAAAGCTGCTCAACATCACTAATTATTAGAGAAATACAAATCAAAACTACAATGAGGTATTACCTCACACCAATTAGAGTGGCCATCATCAGAAAATCTACAAACAACAAATGCTGGAGAGGGTGTGGAGAAAAGGGAACCCTCTTGCACTGTCGTTGGGAATGTAAATTGATACAGCCCCTATGGAGGACAGTATGGAGGTTCCTTAAAAAACTAAAAACAGAATTACCATGTGACCCAGCAATCCCACTACTGGGCATATGCCCAGAGGAAACCATAATTCAAAAAGACACATGCACCCCAATGTTCATTGCAGCACTATTTACAGTAGCCAGGTCATGGAAGCAACCTAAATGCCCATTGACAGACGAATGGATAAAGAAGATGTGGTACATATATACAGTGAAATATACTCAGCCATAAAAAGAAACGAAATTGAGGCATTTGTAGAGACGTGGATGAATCTAGCGACTGTCATACAGAGTGACGTAAGTCAGAAAGAGAAAAACAAATATCGTATATTAACACATGTACGTGGAACCTAGAAAAATGGTACAGATGAACCGGTTTGCAGGGCAGAAATAGAGACACAGATGTAGAGAACAAACGTATGGACACCAAGGGGGGAAAGTGGCAGGGGTCGGTGGTGGTGGTGTGATGAATTGGGAGATTGGGATTGACATATATACACTAATATGTATAAAATGGATAACTAATAAGAACCTGCTCTATAAAATAATAAATAAAATTCAAAAGAAAAAAGAAGGAAAAATAAATAAATTAATATATTAAGTGGACATTTAAGGTCTTGGAAGAATATGGAGAAAGGGGGATTGGGGTTGTCTGGGAAAAGAGAGAAGGGCTAAGAATGTACAACAGGAAGTGATCCATAGCTACTCAATTCTATTATTTAACCGTACACAAAGAGATGTAAAATTTTCTCTAAATGTATAGCAACACTGGCTCTCCCCTCAAGTATCATGACATAAGCTGAACTTTGCTTCATCAATTCCAGTGTGTAGGACTCCAGTGGACTTTGGAATCAAACAAGACGTTCCAGCCTCTGCTGCTGACTAGCTTTGTGAGTGTCCACAAGTTTCATATTTTTGCTTCTTAACTGGAAAGTAGATATAATAATAGTACCTACTTCATAGGGCCATTATGAAGAGTAAATTATGAAAATTTACTCTTTAGCATAGAGTCCAGTATACATTGTCAGTGAATGGTAGCTGATATACTTGTTGAAAAAATTTTAGTGATGATAGTTTTAAAGATATATGAAAAAAAAATATGTCCTGTCCTCCATCCATATTCCTCATACATGTGGGACAAAAGCCATTTTACACACCAACTACACATGACGAGTGTAGACTGGTCATCTAAATGATGAGGCATCCCAGAGACTCAGTGCCACCTCCAGGCCACCATTAGGTGTCTCTGGGTAATGTTCATCTGTCCATTTCCTGTACTCTGTGCAGTCATAGAGCCTGTTCCAGCTCCAGAAGATGGGTGTAAGATGCAGTAGTTAAATTTCAGAATATTCTTTATGCATTCTGGTTCCACTTCTTTTTTTATTGAATTATAGTTGATATACCATGTTGTATAAGTTTCAGGAGTACAACTTTAGTGACTCACAATTTTCAAGGTTATATTCCATTTATAGTTATTATAAAAAATGGCTGTATCCCCTGTGCTGCACAATATGTATCCTTGTAGCTCATTTATTTTATGCATAGTAGTTTATACCTCTTAATCCCCTACCCCTGGCTTTCCCCTCCCCCCTTCCCTGGCTATATCTGTCTTTCTTTTTTCTCTTATATTCACTAGTTTGTTTTATTTTTTAGATTCCACATGTAAGTGATATCACACATTATTGTCTTTGTCTGACCTATTTCACTAAGCATAATACCCTCCAAGTCCACCCATGTTGCTGCAAATTTTTATTCTTTTTTACACATATATATACACACCACATTTTCTTCATCCATTCATCTGTTGATGGACACTTAGGTTGCTTCCATATCTTGGCAATTGTAAATATCGCTGCTATGAACATGGGGGTGCATGTATCTTGAATTAGTGTTTTTGGGGGGATATGTACCCAGGAGTGGAATGGTTCAACTTTTTGACTGTAAACTGATCAACACCTGAACAAAAAGTTGTAATATTTAAATAAATTATGTTTATAAATTTCTAACTAGCACTGTTTCTGGCACAGTTTACACATTCAATAATTATTTATTCTTTCTTTTTCTCTCTGTTGTATTAAGGTGGAACAGGTATTTTCTCCAAGTGGTTGTCAACTGACACTTTTGGGGTCTAGAAGGAGCAACTCGTTCAGCAAATCTTAAAGTCCTTAAATTTTAGTGATCATCAGAATCACTTAGGGAGATTGTCAAAAATGCAGAATTCCCAGGCCCCATCCACAAAATTTTTGAATGAATAAATCTGAGGTGGTGCCCAGTAATCTGCATTTTTAACAAACTCTCCAGGGGATTCTTCTGGTGTCAGGGATGCGTGGACCACACTTTGAGAAGTATTTTCTCAAATGTAACAAACTGTTTTGGGCTCAATTATCTATCTAATATTACTTATTTCCATTTCTCTTTTACCATACTACACCATAAAAATTTGCTTTGTGGAATGAGGTATATAGAACAGTGGTAGAGAAGATCAAGTAGGGTGAGGGAGGGCAGCTCTTCTATTTCCACCCCAGAGCACTTATTTGTCAAACCTAGAGTTGACACTACAAATAAAAAGTGAATTTTCCACTGATTAGGAGACTCTGTCTTGGTTTGAGAGAAGAGAAATGGAGAAATTTTTTAACTTTAAGAGTACAGAAACACATGAAAGAAAAAGGTTATCAAAGAATAATGAAAAGGGTTTTTATTAAGTAAAAAGAACACCATCCATTAATATGGTTGGTCAGTGAGGATTCACGTTAATATACAGCTAAATACAGAAGTGGTTTATATGTTTTCAGTAATGAAAACAGACCCTCACGTTCTAATTATGTTAATTAATATCTGCTGAACTTGCAAAGAGAAAAATCATATGAGGATAAAATTGATAGTAAATACTCCACATTCTTCCATGGTATCGTATTGCACATGGAAATACCTGATGGGGGCTGGCTGTCAGTTTTTCCCTATAACACAGGCCTGGGGACAAGTGAGGTATTGTGGCCTGTTCCCAGCTGGCTATTTCTAAGAAATGAAGGATTTCTGTGACAGAGACTCTGTGTTCCTGCAGGAACTTCCCTATTCATTATTCAAATCCATACAAAACCCTGGAACAGGTTCAGCAGCAGAAGTTCCTTTGCTTCAGGACAGTGAGGTATAATTTTGTAAGATTGAATGCCTAGATCATCTCATAATATTGAGAACATTGGAAGGTAACTATGAATCAGGTTTCAAGCTGTTGTACCATTTCTTGAAAAAAAAAGTATATTTTAATTTATCTCTCAAAGGTCTAATGAATTTAACTGCTCCTATTTTGAGCCTGGATTCAAACAGTACACCCAATTAACCTGGCTGTATTTAAAGGAGGAGGAAAAATCATCAAATCAAATAAAAAGGCAACACTCAGAGATACAAAACTGAAAACAGTGTTACTCTTTATCGAGTCATTTTTTGAGAGGAGTTATGTGACCTGGAGGCCTGAAATCTCCAGGCCACCCTAAATTTGGAAGTGAACATGGTCACAGTGAAATGGAATGGTTGACTTTCTTCACCAGGAGGAGGAAGCTGATCTACAGCTCAGAGAAGGGAGAAGAACCTTTCTTCTCTGTCTCTGATGTAGGCAACATCACACCCCAACACCTTCCTAGGAAAGAAGAGCCTTCCTCCACCACCTTCCCAAATTCTATTACAAAGGACGTGATAGATGCTATGAGAGATGCTGATCCAAAAGCTTTCCTACAGTATTTTTAAATGAAACAGAACACCGTTTACCAATTATTTTCAATCTGTAAGATAAGTGTGACTTACTGTACATATGTCTTTTCCCTTGCCCTTATTAGATATAGCTGTCCAGCTATCTGTCCATCTCTTCCCTCCCACTCTCAGACTCAGTGTTCAGAGATCACTTCCCCAACCCTTTCCACCATGGTCACTGACTTGTCTCACTTCTTATTCCCTCTGTACAGAAATTATCAAAGGAGATTGATGAAACACAGAAAGCCATAACTGCATCGTTAAGATGCATCACAATTTCTCTGTGCGTTTGTGAAGAGCACTGGGTTTGAGCAGACCAGATGACAATAACCAGCTGATACTTTAGGAGTGCTTGTCATGTGCCTGGTCTTGTTCTAATTTAAATACTTCATCCTCATGTCAGGCCTATGTTTATTATATCCATTTTATGAAGAAGTAAATCGAGGAGGAGAAAGGATAAATGACTTGGCCCAAGGTCAAGGTCACAGTTCTCAAGGCCTGGAGCCAGGATTGGAATGCAGGCAGTATGGCTGTAGAATCTCTGCCGTTAGCCACTATCTAAACAAGAAGATTAACCAACAGTGTGCAGTCAACCCCCATTCTCCTGGCCAGACCTTCAGTGGACCATGTGACTTGAATAAAAATGGGGAAGAGGAGGCACTGCTGCTGTCACTCAGAGTCAGGAGGACCAGCCTCACCCCCAGCTGGAGAACCTTCAGAGGGCGCTGACAATAATGTTACGTGAGCCCCCTCAGACCTGGGCTCTGGAAAATAGGCCTCCTTCTTTCCTGAAGCCACAGGACTCTAAAGATCAATTGACATGGTGCCGAGCAGACTGTCTCTGAGAAAAGGGAAATGTTTCATTTCCCCTTTAGGTGTCAAGACCCCCATCACACGTGTTGGTGGGGAGGGAGGCCACTGTCTTCTGTCCCGGCTCTGTGGTCTTGAGCTTGCTCAGCTTCATTCCCTAAAGCAGAGGCTCCAGAGCTCCCCTCCACCCCCCTCTGGTTGGACGGGGGTCCTGAGCTGTGAGGATTTGGTGCAGATGGAGGGGTTTTCTCCTGTGAGCAAACAGGACCCTCAAGGCCCCAGCGGTGGCAGCAGGAAGTGCTCACCTGAGAGAAGGAAGACACACCTCTTAGGGCCTGGTCCAGCGTGGCCCCTGGGCACTCAACACAGCGAGCGACACTCACGGGCGTCTGTCCTGTAGTCCACTCACTGGGCAGCCCCTTCTTTAGTGTATCCCAGGATCAGATTCCAGGTGCAGAAGAGTATGTAAATTATACCTGTTTTAATCACCTCAGTTATATATATAAACTCTCAGAAAAATCGCTAGATATTGTCTTCCTTTCTCTTTTTCCTTTCTCTTCTCCTCTGTTTTTCTCCCACACGATGAAAGCACAGAGTATCTTCTGCGATTTTCGACAGCAGTTCACTTTGCTTATATGCCCTCCACTGTGTTTTCATAATACTGCTTCCAGTAATTTCTAAACTTCAACATATGCGAAGCTTGCTTATCTTTGACAAGTAGAAAACCACTTTTAGAGAAACAAAAGTGCATACTTATGTTTACATATGTTTGCAGTAACATGGAAAAAAAATAGGTGAAAAGAATACACCCCAGGTCATGAACACTGGTTATCTTGGAAAGGGGTGTAGAAATAGGGGGGGTAATGGAGGCAGAGTTTATATTACTCTTTTCCTTATACATATTTTTATTGTTTCACTTGTCAGAGTAAACATGGGTTTTTTTTGTAAATTAAAATAGAGAACATTTTAAGAGGAAAAAGTAGACTTCCACTTCTAGAAAGATGGAGTAGACATACTTTTCTCTATTCTTCCCACTAAGTGCAACTAAGAACCCTAGACGTTATATATAAAACAAAAAATACTCTGAAAGGTGTAGACAGAAGGCAGACCGTTCACGGACAGAGGAACCCACGGAACAACTTGGTGTTTAATTCTCTGGGTTCTCCTTCTGCCTCCTTTATCCCTGACTTGGAGCTAAAGAAGCCAGCCACCCAGAAAAGCCAGTGGTTGCCGACACAAAAAAAGCCCAACAAAAGCCAGCGCTCTCTAACCAAAGGACCTGGAAAAGGGCAGCCTAGTAAGACAGAAACCCTTTAGATAACCACTCTCCTCCAGCCAGACACCCAGCGAAAGTTAAGTGGGGAGCCTAGACTTCCAACCTCAGCAGGCTGGAAGGAGATGGTGTCAGAAAAGGCCAGGTCCGAAGCCATCCCTGTCAGACAACAACAGGCCCCTCCCTTGGCAGTGTCAGGTGAGAGCATGCTGGGGGCCTGGCAGGGTCAGTAACGAGGCACTCCTCCTCCTTCCCACCCGGGTGGCGTCAGGGAGTCAGTCACCACCACCCAGTGGTAATGAGACTCCTTCCCTCCCCAGTCAGTATCAGTAGAGCAAGGGACTTCCAACCCCTCCCAGCCAGGGAAGTACCCACGGAGGCCTAGTGAGAGCCAGAACTCCATCCTTGCCTAGCTGTAACTTCTATCACACCAATTTTTAAATGCTGTGAGGCTCAGAATAAGCACAGTGAAAAGTTATATGTTTACTTGACTAATGAACTACCAATAAGCACTTCATTAAATCTGGTGCCTTGGAGTTTGAAATATCTGGTTTCCTCTTTGTTCTCAAAACTTGAATGTTTAAAAAATTTACATAAAACAAGAATATATTCTAATTTGTTTTAAAAGTTCAAAGTATATAGAGGTATATAGAAGAAGAAGACAAAATATATAAAATGGATGATTTTATATCCATTTATATAAATACACATATATATTTATAGATCTACGGATAGAAAAATGTCCATTGAAAATTTTAATGTAAGTGGAATTAGGTTTTATGGGTTGTTTTACTACTTTTAAAAAACTTTTTAAAAACTTAGCACAATGTCATGGAGACCTTTACATACTAGTACATGATAGTTACAAGTCAGTACAGTTTGTTTCTCCACTGCTGTGAATATATCATAACTCCATCATTACCATAATGAATATCTTTGTATTCTTTGGGCACATATATATATATGTATTTTTCTAAGGAAACTAGCTATAAGTTTAATTTCTGGTTTGAAAATCACGCACATTTAAAATGTTTGAACCATACCGCCACATTGCCATCAGTAACGCCTGTACCACTATGTACTCCCAGTGTTGTGGGACCTTCGTGTCCCCGTATCTGGGACCCAGTGTCTGTGATCCGGGAACACTTGCCCTCTCCAGCAGTGTCCTCTATCAGCCAGCCCTGTCTCCTCGCTGTCTTTCAGGGAATTTTCAAAATGTCTAGTCCATTAGTGGCAGTCCTTGTTTTTTAGCATGACTTTATTATTTATCTTTAAAATATGTATACTGTTAATTGAAAAGATTTAGAGAGGTAGGTATGTGTGCTCAGTCTGACATCTTGTTCTGATCTTTCCGCTCTGCATAAAGGAAGATGAGTGGTTCAGAACTGTCACAAGAGAAACACTTGCTAAGAATCTTTACATAGAAACTCTCTAGGAAATTTTCCTCTTTTGGAAATCTCTGACCCTGAAATTTGCCAGTGGGCTCTGTGAAACATCATCTGTCATGCTAGTTTTTTTTTTTTTTTTTTTTTTTGGTTGAATGCCTCTAGCTGTGGGTCATGGGGGCAGAGGACATAGATTTTTATATCATCCTAATGGATTAATGGCTCAAAGTCAAATCCTGGCAGAGTATCAAAGACTCACATCAGAAATGCAAGGGTGAAAGTTCCCTCTCTTGAAAATGTATAATTTGGGACTTGTTTTTTTAAACGTTGAATATATTTATCATTTTCTTTTAATCTAAGAAATCAAAAGAAAACCACATGGTGCCAAAGTAGGAAAGAAAGCCTCCAAAGAACACAATAATTTTGGAAGCAATAAAATCTACTTTAAAAGATTTGCTTCTTTTTAAGAGCAGCTAAATGACCTCATGTTTCATACCAGATTCTCAAATCTGAACATTTGTATTCTGTCTGCTTAAAAGTCCTGTACAGAAGTCCAAGCAAATGCTTTGTTCAGCTGCTTTGTGCCCTGAGCTGCGTCTGCTGTGACAGGATTTCACCTGCTTCAGTTGGCAGGAAGGTTTCTGGCCACAAACTCCACACTCAGGACTGGATCTCAGCAACGTTGTGAAGTAAAGAGATTTTTTTTTTTAGCCCCCGGCTTCCCAGTTTGAGCAATCTTTTTCTGTCTCCTACCTGTTAAAAAACTTCGGTTCTTTGTTAGATTTAGGTGCAAATAACTGACAATAGCTTAAACTTTTACCCCTTTAAAAGTATCTGCATTTGGTCATTGGTGCTGTGACTGGTGGTGTCAGCAAGCAGGTGAGGGGCAGGTGAAGCAAGACTCTGTGGGCACCAGGGCCTTCCACGTCCCACATAGGTGAGGGGGAGGCTCTTTCATCTGCTTGCCTGGGCGCCATTTCTCTTCTCACCAGGACTCTCACCCTGTTGCGGCCAACAGGGTAATACTTTTGTGCCTCTTCTGTTCAAAGGAGAGTCAAAAGTCAGCAGGGCTTCATATAGGAACTGCTTCAGTATGAGCCCCTCAGAGGCCTCCAGTGGAGGGAATTGGTGAGAGCACGTGGGGCTCTGGCCCCTCCCCAACCCTGTTCTTCAAGCAAAGCAATTATTTTTTTTCCTTTTCTTCAGTGTAAAATGTGGTTCTGTGGCCAAAAGAAAGATAGAAAACAACAGTGAAGGAGATAAAGCTCTCTGGAATGGGAAATATCTGGGCTCTAATTCCTGCTTCCTGAAGCTCAGGTGAGTTCAATATGCAGTGGCTGATATGGCTGAGTCTCAGTGCCACGTCTGGCCAAAGGAGATTGTGCCCTACAGCCACATCCCAGGTCTGGACACACATTTGTAGAGAGGGGATCTCTTCACTCCAGTCTTGGGGCAGGGAAGATAATGTACATGAGAGGGACATTTTCAGTAAACATGGAAAACCAAACTGTGGTAAATGACATGTGATATTTTCACTAACTCTCCAAGCCTTAGTTTCCTCATCTGTAAGATGGGAGTGATGCCAGCAACCTCATAGTGTTGTTGTGAGGACTGAGTAACGAGTAACATGCAAAGCTCTTTGCCCAGTGTTTGGCCCACAATCAGTGTAAGTGCCAGCTATTGCCATTAAGTATATGCTGCTCTGTTTCACTCTCCAGTCTCTTCAGGTAGGCCCATGTATCTCCCAGCTGGACAGGAAGTGTTTGGATGGCATTAGACTTCTTATCCTATTTTTTTAAACTTCCATTTCCCTACAACACCTAGCGCAGTGTCTGGCATATCATGGGTTCTCAACAAAAACCTGTCAGTTGAGATCATCGACTCTTTTTTCTTCCGCAGTCCATGAAATTGTGTCATCTCGGCTGCCCTCATTTCTGTTTGTTCTTTATATATAGAATGCTACCTTTACTTCTACCTTTACTTTTGATTTTTTTTTAGAAAAAGAAGTTTCTCCTGTTAGATCTTTTGGTCTACCTACATTGAAAATGTAAAGGAAAAAAAGGGATAAAAATCAACTTCTTCTGTGTTTTTTTAAATGTACTTTTAAGTCAACTCAATAAGAGCTTATATTTTCTGCTCTTAAACTACAGGATACTGGAAGAATCTTTTTGCTTTATACTCTTTGCTTTATACTCTCCTCTTGTAAAAAGAGGAGAAAAACATATTCTTGAGTGCTGCGGAGACTGTCTTGTTTTTATAAGATTAGAGAGGTAAACATCAATAAAGATCAACTGCATAAAGTGTGTTCAGTAGTAGGTACATGAAGAGGATTACATTCTCTTCCATCATTGGGTGGATTTTAAGTTAAAAATAGATCTGATATAAGGTTGACTTTGTAATTTATGAGGTGGCAAAGTAAATGATTTAAGTTTTTAAAATATGAATAGTAAATATTGTAGCTAATATTGAATAACAAAGGAGTTTTCTTATTTAATGTATGCTTTAAAAACAAATAGGAATAAAATGGTATAGTTACTCCAGAATACAGTTCGGTAGTTTCTTTAATACTAAACATGCACTTATCACATGACCCAGCAATTGTACTTTGGGGCATTTATCCCAGAGAAATGAAAACTTATGTTTACACAAAAATTTGTACATGAATATTCACTGCAGCTTTATCCATAACAACCCCAAACTGGTAACAACCCAAGTGTCCTTCAGTGGCTAAATGGTTAAACAAACTGTCATCCATCCATACTCAGCAATAAAAAACCCAACTATTGTTATACACAACAGGAATTATGCTGAGTAAAAAAGCCAATCTCAAAATATATGATATTACATACTATATGACTCCATTTGTGTAACGTTCTTGAAATAACAAAATTAGAATGATGGAGAACAGATTAGTGGTTACCAGGGGTTAAGGAGGGAGGGCATAGCTATAAAAGAGTAGCATGAGGCAGGCTTGTGTTGATGCAACAGTTCTGTGTCTTGATTGTGGAGGTGGTTACATTCATCTACACGTATGATAAAATTGCATAGAGCTGTGCACACACATATACACACACACACATAAGGGCATGTGAAGCTGGTGAAACTGAATAAGCTCTGTGTATTCTACCAATGTCAGTCTCCTGGCTTTGGTATTGAACTATAGCTGTGCAGATGATACAGTTGGAATAAACTGGGTAAAGGGTATTTAAGACCTCCCCATGTATCTAACTCCAGATATGTCTGTTAATCTCTTAAAAATCCAGGAGCATTCCCCAGCTTGGCTGTTAAAGAGCACACATACTTATCCATATTTTTAGAGAAATAAAATGAAGCATAAAATGTCTCACTGGGTGTATAGTTTATGCTACTGAATTTCTTTTATCCCAGAAATTCTTTATTCTCCACAGCTCTCTATATTTCTTGCCCTTTTATTTGATCTTCACAATAATCACATGAAATATGTTATGGAAAAAACAGAAATACAAAAATCTTAGGCTGCTAATATTACAGGTCTTCTGTGAACTGCCAAGATGATCACACATACCCAGGCACAGGTGTCCTCAGTAACCCAGAGACCCCTGGTATCCCTCAAATATTATATCAGAAGGACAAGGACACAAAAACGTGGAGTGACTTGACCACTCCTCCAAAGCTCTGTGCTGATGCAAGCATTGTACTGTTCGGTTCATTCCATTCCCCAGCATTCTGTTCTTTCACAGTCCTATCAGGTAGGCATCTTATAAAGGATCCAGGTAACTCGTAAACTTTGATGAAGTCTGTAGACGACTGAGCGCAGGGCTAGTCCTGGCCATGGCACACTTGAGGTGCCTCTGTGCTCAGTGCCTGGAGTCACTCTGTGTCGGTGTGAATTTTAGCTCTGCAAGGTATGAGCTGTGCCATCCAAGCCAGTTACATGGCCCCTCTGTGCCACGGTTCATTTGTAAATTAAAGGCTATAGAGTGTTTTGAAGATCAAATAAGTTAGTACATGTAAGTCACTTAGACCACGGGTCATCAGTAAGTCATTTAGATCAGGAGCCGTCAAGCTGTGTCCTGTGGGCCACATCTGGCCCCACTCCTGTTCAGGAAAATTAAGTTTCACTGGAACACAGCCAGACTCATTCCTTCCACATTACCTGTGGCTGCCGTCTTACTACAGCAGCAAAGCTGAGCTCTGCTAGCAACAAGACCAGATGGCCCACAGACTGAAAACACTTTCTGTCTAGTCCTTTACAAAAGTTTGCCAACACCTGAGTTGGATGAATGCTTGGTGAAAACTAAGTGCTCAGGAAGTGGTGACCACTGTTGTCACTGTTACTGTTAAAGTTGACCCTGAAGTCTTGGAGAACAGGCTTGCGCCATCCATTGAGGGCTGGCGCTGTTCATACTTAAAGTGGTTTATCCTTCAGTCATAATTCTGAAGTCTCTCACTTAGAAAACCTATACAGCTAGCCATGTTTTAGGCCTGTGTCCTGAAGGCAGTAACCTGGTAGAACCGGTTTATACTTTCAGGGAAAACTACAGTCACTCTGATTAATCTAGTATAGCTGACCTGTCAAAAATTCTTGGTTTTTGGCAGAGTTGCAGCATAGCTTTTCCAGGTCAGACAAACAAATGTGTTTGCTAGGAAAGCATGAGGCGATGGACTGATCTTCTCCTATACTAGGTCATGATGGTCATGTTCTCTGCCGCTAGGAAAGGTCATCACCTAGAAGGCCCTGCTGTTTCTGGAGGTCAAGTCTAAAGATAATAAGGAGAAACATCAGAAGCTAATCTGGATTTGCAGAAAATAGAAAATAAAAGTAACACTGACCCCAGTAGAACTCCTGGATGAATTGGGATCAGCCCAAATTATAAAGCTAAAATAGATCCACTTGTCACATAGCATGCAGCTCCATCTTTGACAACACAGAGCAGATTACGTCCCTCCCTTGACTAAAATCTTCCAGCAACTTCTCCTTTTAGCATAAAGTCAGAATTCTACGATCTTACACTGCTACTTCTCTGACCTCAATCTGCCACCAGTCTCCCCCTTGCTCACTTAGACGCATCACATAAGCCTTCTTTCCTTCCCAGCACGTCCAGAGGCTCCTGCCTGAGCTGTTTGCACTTGCTTTCCTCTCTCTTCTCTCTGCCTGGAACCCTGTGTCCCACATCTCCACAGGGCTGGTTCCTGCTCATGTTTCGGGTCTCAGATCAAATGGCACTTCCCCAACCAATTTTCTCTCAAGATCACCCACTCACATTCTCCATTACATCTTCCTGTTCCATTCTGTTTGTAGCCCTCCTCACTAACTGAAATGATCTTATGTATTTGCTACCTTGATAACTGTCCTTCACCATTAGTATACAGTCTCTGTGATAGCCTGGAATTTCCCTTGTACATAATCGGTGCTTAATGAATAGTTGTTCAAAGAAGAATGCATGAGCCAGCAAGGTTTTTACCCCACAACTTACCAAAAAAGTCTGAGGTAAAAAAATAACTCTCTAGGGAAAATTAATTTAGGTCAAAGAGTAGGGTGTAGTTGGACTGCAGTAAGGTAGCAGAGACTGTGTCAAGCAGAGCTTTTTGGGATGTGCTTTCGAAACGATCTACTGATACATACATCCTGTCTCCTCCCATTTAGGCAGGACTTTCCTGTTTACAAAGTCTATGGAAGAGTGCTCTATGGAAGAGTGCTTTACCTAGCAATTCCATTCCTTCTTGTTAATCTTCATCAATCTGCCTTTAAAGCCAGCAGACAAATGGAATGTCCCTGAGTGTTGAGTTCACCTAAATGCCTGCGGGTAATTTTTCCTTTCAGGTAATTTTTCCTCTGGCATCGTGGTCAAAAGGTCATGTCCCTCTTTCAGTAGAGAACAAAAATCACTTATAAACACTTTTTGAACTTTTTGTTAATCGTTCAATTTCCAGTTTTTTAAAAAATATGGGGGATGGCCTCCAGCGGGGAGGGCTGAGGCTGGGGCGGGACGACCGCGCTGCACCCTGACCCGGCCCCGCCCCGGGGGTGTCCCTCCTGCCGCCGCCGTCAGCGCACCACTCCCGGGACGGAGCCTGTGCGTCGCGGGGCGCACCCTGGCGCACCGGGCGGCCTTCGCGCTGCTGCTCTACGGCCTGCTTGGCACCCAGGTGCCTACCCGGGGCCAAGATTTTGATTTATCGCATGCCCTTGATGACCATGACAAGAAACCCACTCCGGCCCCACCAAAACAAGCCACCGATGATAACTTCAATTTAGAAGATGCCCTTGGTGGAGGGAACAATGAACTAGTGTCACCCGAACCACCCAAGCCAAAACCTAATCCAAACCCCAACCAGCCCGGCTCTTCTGATAGCTTTTCGGATTTGGACCTTACTGATGCGACTTCAGGTGGAGGAGGCGGTGGTGGCGGAGACCAGAGGCATGGCTCGGAGGAGCAGGCCGACTCCCCGGGGGTGGTCCCTGGGGTCGTCGGTGCCGTCGCAGTCGCCGTGGCCAGAGCCATCTCCAGCTTCATCGCCTACCAGAAGAAGAAGCTGTGCTTCAGAGAGAACGCTGACCAAGGCGAGGTCAACATGGAAAACCATCAGGGCGCCAACGCCAAGCCACCCGTTCAACAGACCCTTCTAGAGAAATAGAAGGTCCGCAGCCAAGTGGTTCATAGCATGATCTCGAGCTTGCCTGCTGAGCCTCTCCAAAGATCGCCTACAGGGACAGGGCGGCCCCGCTGGGAACAAGCCCCGGCTTGTCTGTGCCTTTGCTCAATTTGGGATTCCTAGTTTTAATCTTGAGGTGCGTCACCACCGTGCTGGGTGGGTGAGATTGACTTGTGATGAGTTTTGCCTCCAGAGGGGAATTACACTCACGTTCTCCACGGCCCTAAGGGGTTTCCCGTGTGCTGTGAAAGGCTGACCGACCAAGTCCCCATCATTCAACCCCACTGAAGTTCCCCAAACAGAAACTCCGGGCTGTTTACAAATTGCCTGTAAATTGAATGCGTCTGAACCTCTGCTACGTTGACCCTTTTATAGAGTGAGGTAAGCCTTCAGCTAGTTTCCTCAAAAGTTCTTCCATTTATTAGGAGTTTTTTTCCCACACCAAACTAATAAAAAGAAATTAGAAACCAAATACTTTTTGCTTAATGTTTTGCCATGGGGTGACTTTTTAAAAAGGTTGTGAGACTAGTGGAATGGATCCCCTGTTCTCTTTTCTGGGGCTGTAAGACAGACGATCACCCTAAGTGCTGGCTCTTTATAACAATGAACGGAATGCCTACTCTTCTTCTGGTAACAAATGATGACTTTTCCACCTTTAGAAGCATTTCCCACATTTAAGACAGTGCACACACTGCACAGCGTCCAGAATGCTTGCTTTTATACAAAAGGGCTTTGCTTGGATTTTTGTGTTCCTCTCGGGAAGTGCAGAAGCCCTGATGTTGCAGATGGGCTGGACCTCACCCATAGACTACCCTCCATGGAAATGTTAGTTTCCAGTGGCACAGGCTTGCCTCGTCTAAAGCTTTTAGGATAGTAATCCAGAGCAGTGGCGGTTTCCTGGGAAGACTTAATCTTGTCACGGATGATGGTGTAAAGAACTGTTGTGTGTTTCACATCAGCCTCTTCAGGTTCAAAGGTATGACATTAGCACACCCACGTGGGCTGCCTTCACAAATCACCTGACTTGGGAAAGGCCTGCTATGAAGTATCAGTCATGAATTCTGGGTCTTTCTCACTTCTGAAGCTCAGAAACTCTGCCAGTAGTTTGAGGGGTAGGCATCTGAGCAAACCCCCTGCTGTTGAGGACTTAACCCCTCTCCATGCCCATATCCTTTCTGTGACCTCTCCTCACCCGCATTATCTAAAAGCGTTTGGAGTTTCTTTCTCAAGGTATTGCCGGAGACTGTCATCTGGCTATTTAACTTGTTCTATCTTTGACAGTATGATAGCTTTTGAGTATATGAAATGGTTAAAAAAAAGAAAAAAAAGAATTGGCTATTTATCATATCCATTCATTGCTTCATTCAACAAATACCTATGACCTGGTGTGCACAGTGATGAACATGACATTCTGGATTCTACAGGATGGAACACAAATAAATGTCATCCATCAATGGATGGGGTCAGCCAGTTGTCAAGAGCTGAAGGCCAGATTAGTCAATATACTTGGGTTCCCTCGCTAACTGGCTCAGAGCACCTGGTTACAAAGGTAGCAGAGAGCATCCATATTCTCCCCAATGAGTCATCATGGGTTGCCTTTGAGGTCAGATTGTGCACACTGACTTGCTTCATAAAAAGAAAAAATGCATAAAGTCTTTTTGTAACTCTGAATAACATTGGCATTTTTATAAGCATTGCAATCATACTATAAGCATAAATGCCTCATTAAAGAAGAGAAGAGTGAAAGGATGGGTATTTTTTTAAGGATATGAAATTATGACTCATTCATAAATAAGTATACATTTAAGAAATATGTCAACTACGCTTTTCTTATGGATGGTGGATGTACATTGTTGTAGACTCAGTTTAATTTCACATTCACATTAAAATAAACATGATTTTATCCAAAAATATTAAAAGTTATTAACACATAAAAGCCCATTAAGGAAAACAATTTTGTATCTGAGAGTAGTTCTCTAATATTTTCACAAAAAGTAAAACTGGATTGTCATATGGAAGAAATGATGTTATTAACCCTTGGAAAGACTTCTAACAGAAGTTCTTTTGTACTACTACCAAAATTAGACAAACATTCCACTCAGAATGAGAGATCTAAACAGCCCCTTAAATTATCTATACTGGCAAAATAAGGCTGCTGTGAAAGCAGGCATCCGTTCTTCAGGAATCTCTCTTAGGACCAAACATGTCTAGTTTGTTTGTCAATAGCACGTGGGTGTTATCATTGAAAATGTATTTAAATTTTCATACAAGGTAAAATGTACACAACTCATACATGTGAAAGGTTCTAGATTAACTTTAGAAATGAAAAAGAGAGGAGAGTTAAAAATAATTAAAATTACTTGTAAAACTCAGTGTATTTAGATGAAAAAAGCTTAGCCTAGTGTAGATCTTATTTTATAGCCCAGATATTATTTTTTAGTTGTGTGCTAAAAAGCTTGCTGGTTCATTCACCGTTCATGCATTCATTCATTCATTCAACAGTGACCTATTAAGTTTCTATTATGTACCAGGTGAAATTCTACATTCTCACAGGACTTATATACTAGCGAAGGGAGACAAACAATTATCAAGAAAGAAATTTGATTTCAGATTTAAAACTGGAAGTTTTAAATGTCAAGCAAACTGTCTGAAAGAGTTATAGTCTTGACCAAGCTTTAATATTCTTCACGTAAACTATTGGACATTGATCTGGGCAGACTTAGGAAACATTAATTCTAGCAAGAATTCAGAATTTCACATAGACACAGATTTGAGTGAGAATTTCAAAGTGGGACAGATGAGAAGTGTGTCTTCCAGTAGGATTTTACTTTTATTGAATTGAAAGAGGATTGGGCCCAGATTTTACTGAAACAAATTAAATATTGGGCATTTGCTCTAATTATGTACCTAAATGCATTTTGTAAATGGAGTTTATAAAATTAAAAAAAGCTTTTCATCTATTTGGTGGATTAGAAAGACCAGTCTTTCATGGAGCGATACATTTTGCTGTTCTCCATGGAGCGCTCCTCTGAGATGGGTCTCTGAGGGGAAGCACAGGTGTGTAGGAAAACTCAGGGCCTTACTTGCTGACTGCTGGGGCTCTGCCATGTGCAGAGGGCTTTATAGCCATCACCTCATTTAAACCTCACAGACAGCCCACCAAGACAGGTAAAGGAAATGGATGGAAACAGAGAAGTAATTTGCCCAAGGTTTGCACAGCTAGTAGGATAGTGGGAGAATCTATATTCAAATTTAGGTCGGACTCAAGAGTCCATAAGCCCTCAACCACTTCACTGGGACCTCTCTCAGTTGAGAAATGTGTGGTGAACTTGAATTTGAATCGAGAAAGCCTTATGGGCTGTTTGACTATTCCCCTAAAGTGAACTGCTCAGATCCCCTGGACAAACTCCAGGCATTTGACAGGCTCATTCTGATGATGCCTGACAAAGATATTTGGTGCCAGTACATAGTTTTCACTATGGATCTTCGCTGTGGGTTTTGCCTTAAATTTTTGTTTTTCCTACAAATTTATTAATAAACACTATCAAAAGGAGATTTGTGACATAGTTAAATGCGAAGAGACCAGCGGACAAAGTTAGCACTGGAAATAGTGACCTGATTTCACTAGATATTACAGGAAAATTACTGATTTATAGGTCACTGGTTTTTTTTCTACCAGAAGTTTTTGACTAAATTAGGTTACAGCCTGCAGGCCCTTCACCTGTCTCTCACATAAATAAAATTTCCCAAGAGTGCCCTCTCAGCCCTACTCACTGCATGGCTGACACAAAGACATTTCAGCTAGTATAAACTACCTTTTGCTTGTTTGTTTATTTCAGGAGAAACTTGGTTCCCTCAAATGGGTGTGGGAGTGATATGAAGATTTGCTCAAAGCCAAAGGTGAGTGATAAAACATAATAGTCTTCAAAAGGATCCTTCTGTGATCTAGAATTCTTTGATTATAGGATATGGAATAGAAATTAATGAGACATGTTTCACATAAATGAGCAAATCTAGGATTAGAAGTCTGTCATAATTTAAAGACGACAACAAATTTATTTTTAGGCTGCATGAATCCTTCAGTGTCCTTCATTTAAAAAACAAAAACAAAAAACAAAATACATTCTAGTTGGTTTAAGGAAAAAATAAATTTTTTATTAAAGGTTTTAAGTAGTTCTCAGAATCCTGGTGAGGGCCAGAGAATCAACTATGGATGCTCTGAGACCAGGAGCTACATGCAGGTTACATAGGAGGATGGTCCTAGGGGATACCTCACTGTCCCGAGGCCTAGACAGCTCATCTCTCGCCCCCAGTGGTGGACCCTAGACGCTACTGCTAGGACCTCTGGTCATGGTGTCTTGAAGGTGCTGCTTCTCCCTCCACCTGCCAAGACAGATTGCGTGAGGTTGCCTTGCTCACTTCCCCATGGAGTTCTCAGTCAAGTGGGTCTGACTGACAGAACCTGGACCCTATATTTGGACATTCTCCAAATATAAAATAAGCCCAAAGATAATGAGTAGTGAAAAAACATGACAAATGCCCACTTCAGTAAAGCAGTATAACCTCAGCTTCCCCTCGGTGCCTGGAGACACTGAGTCACGCCTTTCCAGGGTAGTTAGTGCCCCACAGGGCACTCATGACCAATGGGAAGTGAGGAGTGGGAAAGAGCTGACAGATAAATTCCTTTCCCTTCCCTTCTCCTGATGGGCTGCCTTGAGATGTAATAGCTTATCTGGTCTTACTGAACACACGGCATGAGATGGAGCATTAACTATATTCGTTACCACCCACAGGCTGACTGAAGCCTCCCTCACGTTGCCTCTGCCTCAGTCCTTTTCCCCTCACTCTTGTTTGCCTGAGATTATACTTCCCTAGAAAGTGGCAGCTCATCAGCTTTTCCCTTAGGCTCTGGCTTCTTGCAACCCAGGCTACAAGAGCATCTCTTGCAGTTGCAGTGTATTCTCACTAGAGTCTTTGCCTGGTCTGTAAGACCAGCTTCAGTTATTTTCTCTAGAAAACTAGCAATAGTAGCTCGTGCTGATTTGAAAACCTGTGTTTGCCATAACTGTCACTCATGTTGAAAACTTTTCTACCGTCTCTACTTTTTCCTCATGCGCAGACAAAAAAGAAAGAAAGAAAGGAAGAAAAATTCACCGGGAGGTTGGGTTGTGAGAGTGGGGGTGGAGGAATTAACTTGTCATTGAGAGTCTCCTAGCTTCTAGTTGACTCTCTTCTAATTCCCTAAACAAGCCATTATGTCTCATTTCTCTGCGCCCTCCCTCAGGTTATTTTCTCTTCTAAAAAGCTATTTGGGGCTTCCTGGTGGCGCAGTGGTTAAGAGTCCGCCTGCCAATGCAGGGGACATGGATTTGAGCCCTGGTCCAGGAGGATCCCACATGCCGCGGAGCAACTAAGCCCGTGCGCCACAACTACTGAGCCGGTGTGCCTACAGCCCATGCTCCACAACAAGGAGTAATCCCCGCTCACTGCAGCTAGAGAAAGCCCGCATGCAGCAACGAGGACCCAACGCAGCCGAAAATAAATAAATAAGTTTATTTTAAAAAATAACAAACTGTTTGCCCTTTCTTTATTTTTACAGTTAAATGTTTCTTGTCCTTGAAGACTAATCTGGGGTGCCTCCTCTTTAAGGAAACTGTCTTGACTCCCGACCCAAATCTAATTTACATTGAGCTGTGTATTCCTATGGTACCCCGTACATTGCATTTATGTGGGCCATGCTGAACTTCAGCTTTTTTTTTTTTTTTTGCTGTACGCGGGCCTCTCACTGTTGTGATCTCTCCTGTTGCGGAGCACAGGCTCCGGACGCGCAGGCTCAGCGGCCACGGCCCACAGGCCCAGCCGCTCCGCGGCATGTGGGATCTTTCCAGGCCAGGGCGCGAACCCGTATCCCCTGCATCGGCAGGCGGACTCTCAACCACTGCACCACCAGGGAAGCCCTGGATTTCAGCTATTGGTCTTCCCTAAAAGCCTGTCTTTCCTAAAAGGTAGTAAGCTTCTTGGGGACAAGGACCGTGTCTCATTTGGCTTTGTAGCCCTGGCTTAAATCAATATAACTGGCACATAATGATTACTCAATTTACAAAAAGCTGTTGAATATGTGATTAATATATGTGGAATAACTGGTTGAATAATTCCATTCAGGATCCCTGTGCCATGTTGTGGCAGTGCCTGGAAAAATCCCCCATCTAAGCCCTTGGCTGGGTGGAAGAGTTGTTCCACCCTTGCACCCACCTAACAGATAGTCAATAATTGCACTGCACTATTCTACTTGGCAAATCCCGGTAATTTCCCCAGGAAAGAAGAAAACTCTTTGAAAGGATTTAGTGTCGTATTTTTTCTTGGTTCCTAAGTGAGTGAGTGAGGGTGATAAGAAACAAAATTTCTACTAAAAAAAATAAGTAAAGTGTAATTTCACCTAGAACTTGCCTCATAGGTGACCAGTGTTTTTGTCATCTACATACCGCTTGGCCAGTGGACAAAAATAGCTGTTAAAAAAAGACATTTAATTGTTCCCATGTTTGGCAGCCCTGTCTAAAGTTAATCCTCATTTCATATATGTGTCCAAATGTGTTCTAATTTTTTGTTTAGAAGATATCTACTCACTCATTTATTCATGGATCCATTCAACAAATATTTATGGATGTCTGCAATGGGCTTGTGTTGGACTAAGGATGCAACAGTGAGTGAGCAGAACAAAGCTCATTCTGCATGGAAATTGCATTCTAATAGGGGAGGTGTACAGACATTGTAATCCATATTCAAGAATTATTTCTTTAAATTTTAAACATTATTTATTTACAAATAAATAAAAATAAATAAGTAAATATAAATTTATTTATATTTATTAAGCACTACTGATGACTAGATGGTAAAGATATAAGGGTGCCCCATGGAGGCTACTCTCTAGATCAAATCAAATGCTGACAACTGTTAATGAAGTAAAAACAGATGAGAAGGGATCCAAATTTCGGTAGGGGTGTAGGGGTCCAAAGAAGGCTTCCTTGGGAACTGACATTCAAACCGTGTGCAGAAGGATCATGACTAATAAGATAAAGGGAGGGCTAGAGGTTCACTCTAGATTGCACTGCTAACATAGGCAAAGGGATACTTGGCACATTTGGGGATCTGAATGAGGCCCAGGGTAGCTGGAGAACCAGGAGAGAAAGAGTGGGAAACAAGAACGGTGGTCGGGGCCAGATCACACAGGGTTTGTAGATCATTTAAGGAGTCTCGTCACACACACCAGGGATTAATAGATTATCGAAGACTGAATGAGACTGTTGGTAAAAATGAGTTTGTGAACTTCAGAGTTACTAGTATCTATTCTTTTGGCTTACATTCTAGTATGAGTAGTTGAGTTTTTTTAACTGTTTACGTCATGTAGAAATTAGTATTAAAAGCTGTTCTAACAATTTTCACTAAAAAGAACTCTTGAATTTAGTATAAAATTTGGGAAACTCAATCTATTCAAAAGACTTGAATGTCAGTTGACTATATTTGAGAATCTGAATATGAGAGTAAATGTTTTTACTTTTCTGTCTGGGTTTTAACTGGTATGTGCCTTCATATCCCTACTGCTGATGTATCCTAACAAGAACATTCTAATTTTTATGCATAAAAGATGAAAATATTATTGTTTTGCAAAGAATCAAATATAGACTCTCCACTGTTGTTTATTGTTTCTCAGGTGACATCTGGTGGATAGAAACGGAAATGCAGTTCTCTGTAGTTTAGGAAAGGTGAGGTTCTCAAATGTCTTTGGGAGGAAATCATTAAAGAATATGAGCTGAATTGGTTGAAGGTTAATTTTGCGTACACTTTTGGCATTATATTTTCTGCATTAACTAGGCATTATGGTATCAGATGTAATGGAGAGAACACTCCAGTGCTCTGCTGGATTTGACAGGCTTTGAGTTCTGCTCAAACCTCTGACAGTAAATAGCAAAGTGATTCACTTTTGATTTTGCTTTTTAAAAGAGCTTCCAAATTAAAGCAAGAGATTAGCTACAGATGGACAAGAATCAGATTGCTGTTGGACTTCTCAGTGGCAATACTGGATAAAAGAGACAAGAGAACAATATCTTCAACATTCTGAGGGAAAATTTCTTTCTATCTAGAGTTCACTACCGAATCAGGCTCTCCTTAAGGTATGAGCAAAATAAAACATTTTCAGACATGCATGGGTATGAAAGTTATCCTTTTGTGTAAATCCTCTCTGAAAGAGTTACTAATTTAAAATGTTGTCTTTGTTAAGCACTATGTTTCAGTTTATTTTTAGATATTTTCTTTTTTGCTATTGCAATTTTGGTCTTTATTTCCATTATGTTTTTTTTTTTTGGAGTGTAATTGCTTTACAATGGTGTGTCAGTTTCTGCTTTACAACAAAGTGTATCAGTTATACATATACATATGTTCCCATATCTCTTCCCTCTTGCATCTCCCTCCCTCCCACCCTCCCTATCCCACCCCTCTAGGTGGTCACAAACCACCTACCTGATCGCCCTGTGCCATGCGGCTGCTTCCCACTAGCTATCCACCCTACATTTGGTAGTGTATATACGTCCATGCCACTCTCTCATTTCGTCACAGCTTACCCTTCCCCCTCCCCATATCCTCAAGTCCATGCTCTAGTAGGTCTGTGTTTTATTCCTGTCCTACCCCTAGTCTCTTCATGACATTTTTTTTCTTAGATTCCATATATATGTGTTAGCATACGGTATTTGTTTTTCTCCTTCTGACTTACTTCACTCTGTATGACAGACTCCAGGTCCATCCACCTTGCTACAAATAACTCAGTTTCATTTCTTTTAATGGCTGAGTAATATTCCATTGTATATATGTACCACATCTTCTTTATCCATTCATCTGTTGATGGACACTTAGGTTGTTTCCATGTTCTGGCTATTGTAAATAGTGCTGCAATGAACATTTTGGTACATGACTCTTTTTGAATTACGGTTTTCTCAGGGTATGTGCCTAGAAGTGGGATTGCTGGGTTGTATGGTAGTTCTATTTGTAGTTTTTTAAGGAAACTCCATACAGTTCTCCATAGTGGCTGTGTCAATTTACATTCCTACCAGCAGTGCAGGAATGATCCCTTTTCTCCACACCCTCTCCAGCATTTATTGTTTGTAGACTTTTTGATTATGGCCATTCTGACTGGTGTGAGGTGATACCTCATTGTAGTTTAGATTTGCATTTCTTTAATGATTAGTGATGTTGAGCTTCCTTTCATGTGTTTGTTTTCAATCTGTATATCTTCTTTGGAGAAATGTCTATTTAGGTCTTCTGCCCATTTTTGGATTGGGTTGTTTGTTTTCTTGTTATTGAGCTGCATGAGTTGCTTCTAAATTTTGGAGATTAATCCTTTGTCAGTTGCTTCGTTTGCAAATATTTTCTCCCATTCTGAGGGTTGTCTTTTGGTCTTGTTTATGGTATCCTTTGCTGTGCAAAAGCTTTTAAGTTTCATTAGATCCCATTTGTTTATTTTTGTTTTTATTTCCATTTCTCTAGGAGATGGGTCAAAAAGGATCTTGCTGTGATTTATGTCATACAGTGTTCTGCCTATGTTTTCCTCTAAGAGTTTGATAGTGTCTGGCCTTACATTTAGGTCTGTAACCCACTTTGAGTTTATTTTTGTGTATGGTGTTAGGGAGTGTTCTAATTTCATAATTTTACATGTAGCTGTCCAGTTTTCCCAGCACCACTTGTTGAAGAGGCTGTCTTTTCTCCACTGTGTATCCTTTCCTCCTTTATCAAAGATAAGGTGACCATATGTGTGGGGGTTTATCTCTAGGCTTTCTATCCTATTCCATTGATCTATATTTCTGTTTTTGTGCCAGTACCATACTGTCTTGATTACTATAGCTTTGTAGTATAGTCTGAAGTCAGGGAGCCTGATTCCTCCAGCTCCATTTTTCGTTCTCAAGACTGCTTTGGCTATTCGGGGTCTTTTGTGTTTCCATACAAATTGTGAAATTTTTTGTTCTAGATCTGTAAAAAATGCGAGCGGTAGTTTGATAGGGATTGCATTAAATCTGTAGATTGCTTTGGGTAGTAGAGTCATTTTCACAATGTTGATTCTTCCAATCCAAGAACATGGTATATCTTTCTATCTATTTGTATCATCTTTAATTTCTTTCATCAGTGTCTTATAATTTTATGCCTACAGGTCTTTTGTCTCCTTAGCTAGGTTTATTGCTAGATATTTTATTCTTTTTGTTGCAATGGTAAATGGGAGTGTTTTCTTAATTTCACTCTCAGATTTTTCATCATTAGTGTATAAGAATGCCAGAAATTTCTGTGCATTAATTTTGTATTCTGCATCTTTACCAAGTTCATTGATTAGCTCTAGTAGTTTTCTGGTAGCATCTTTAGGATTCTCTACGTATAGTATCATTTCATCTTCAAACAGTGTCAGCTTTACTTCTTTTCTGATTTGGATTCCTTTTATTTCTTTTTTTTCTCTGCTTGCTGTGGCTAGAACTTCCAAAACTATGTTGAATAAGAGTGGTGAGAGTGGGCAACCTTGTCTTGTTCCTGATCTTAGTGGAAATGGTTTAAGTTTTTCACCATTGAGAACAATGCTGGCTGTGGGTTTGTCATATATGGCCTTTATTATGTTGAGGAAAGTTCCCTCTGTGCCTACTTTCTGCAGGGTTTTTATCATAAATGTGTGTTGAATTTTGTCAAAAGCTTTCTCTGCATCTATTGAGATGATCATATGGTTTTTCTCCTTCGGTTTCTTGATATGGTGTATCACATTGATTGATTTGCGTATTTTGAAGAATCCTTGCATTCCTGGAATAAACCCAACTTGATGATGGTGTATGATCCTTTTAATGTGCTGTTGGATTCTGTTTGCTAGTATTTTTTTGAGGACTTTTGCATCTGTGTTCATCAGTGATATCGGCCTGTAGTTTTCTTTCTTTGTGACATCTCTTTCTGGTTTTGGTATCAGGGTGATGGTGGCCTCGTAGAATGAGTTTGAGAGTGTTCCTCCCTCTGCTATATTTTGGAAGAGTTTGAGAAGGATAGGTGTTAGCTCTTCTCTAAATGTTTGATAGAATTCGCCTGTGAAGCCTTCTGGTCCTGGGCTTTTGTTTGTTGGAAGATTTTTAATCACAGTTTCAATTTCAGTGCTTGTGATTGGTCTGTTCATATTTTCTATTTCTTCCTGGTTCAGTCTCGGCAGGTTGTGCATTTCTGAGAATTTGTCCATTTCTTCCAGGTTGTCCATTTTATTGGCATACAGTTGCTTGTAGTAATCTCTAATAATCTTTTGTATTTCTGCAGTGTCAGTTGTTACTTCTCCTTTTTCATTTCTAATTCTATTGATTTGAGTCTTCTCCCTGTTTTTCTTGATGAGCCTGGCTAATGGTTTATCAGTTTTGTTTATCTTCTCAAAGAACCAGCTTTTAGTTTTATTGATCTTTGCTATCGTTTCCTTCATTTCTTTTTCATTTATTCCTGATCTGATCTTTATGATTTCTTTCCTTCTGATAAATTTGGGTGTTCTTTTTGTTCCTCTTTCACTGATTGCTTCAGGTGCAAGGTTAGGTTGTTTATTCGAGATGTTTCCTGTTCTTAAGGTAGGATTGTATTGCTACAAACTTCCCTCTTAGAACTGCTTTTGCTGCATCCCATAGGTTTTGGGTCGTTGTGTCTCCATTGTCATTTGTTTCTAAGTATTTTTTGATTTCCTCTTTGATTTCTTCAGTGATCACTTCGTTATTAAGTAGTGTATTGTTTAGCCTCCACGTGTTTGTATTTTTTACTTTTCCTGTAATTGATATCTAGTCTCATAGCATTGTGGTCGGGAAAGATACTTGATACAACTTCAATTTTCTTAAATTTACCAAGGCTAGATTTGTGACCCAAGATATGATCTATCCTGGAGAATGTTCCATGAGCACTTGAGAAAAATGTGTATTTTGTTGTTTTTGGATGGAATGTCCTATAAATATCAATTAAGTCCATCTTGTTTAATGTATCATTTAAAACTTGTGTTTCCTTATTTATTTTCATTTTGGATGATCTGTCCAATGATGAAAGTGGGGTGTTAAAGTCCCCTACTATGATTGTGTTACTGTCAATTTCCCCTTTTATAGCTGTTAGTATTTGCCTTATGTATTGAGGTGCTCCTATGTTGGGTACATAAATATTTACAATTGTTATGTCTTCTTCATGGATCCACCCCTTGATCATTATGTAATGTCCTTCTTTGTCTCTTGTAATAGTCTTTATTTTAAAGTCTATTTTGTCTGATATGAGAATTGCTACTCCAGCTTTCTTCTGATTTCCATTTGCATGGAATATCTTTTTCCATCCCCTCACTTTCAGTCTGTATGTGTCCCTAGGTTTGAAGTGGGTCTCTTGCAGACAGCATATATATGGGTCTTGTTTTTGTATCCATTCAGCCAGTCTGTGTCTTTTGGTGGGAGCATTTAATCCATTTACATTTAAGGTAATTATTGATATGTATGTTCCTATTACCATTTACTTAATTGTTTCCGGTTGTTCTTGTAGGTCTTTTCCTTCTCTTGTGTTTCTTGCCTAGAGAAGTTCCTTTAGGATTTGTTGTAGAGCTGGTTTGGTGGTGCTGAACTCTCTCAGCTTTTGCTTGTCTGTAAAGGTTTTAATTTCTCCATCAAATCTGAATGAGATCCTTACTGGGTAGAGTAATCTTGGTTGTAGGTTTTCCTCCTTCATCACTTTAAATATGTCCTGACACTCCCTTCTGGCTTGCAGAGTTTCTGCTGAAGCATCAGCTGTTAACCTTATGGGGATTCCCTTGTGTGTTATTTGTTGTTTTTCCCTTGTTGCTTTTTAATATGTTTTCTTTGTATTTAATTTTTGATAGTTTGATTAATATGTGTCTTGGCATGTTCCTCCTTGGATTTATCCTGTTTGGGACTCTCTGTGCTTCCTGGACTTGATTGACTATTTCCTTTCCCATATTAGGGAAGTTTTCAACTATAATCTCTTCAAATATTTTCTCAGTCCCTTTCTTTTTCTCTTCTTCTTCTGGGACCCCTGTAATTCGAATGTTGGTGCATTTAATGTTGTCCCAGAGGTCTCTGAGACTGTCCTCAGTTCTTTTCATTCGTTTTTCTTTATTCTGCTCTGCAGTAGTTATTTCCACTATTTTATCTTCCAGGTCACTTATCCGTTCTTCTGCCTCAGTTATTCTGCTATTGATCCCATCTAGAGTATTTTTCATTTCATTTATTGTGTTGTTCATCATTGCTTGCTTCCTCTTTAGTTCTTCTAGGTCCTTGTTAAATGTTTCTTGCATTTTGTCTATTCTATTTCCAAGATTTTGGATCATCTTTACTATCATTATTCTGAATTCTTTTTCAGGTAGACTGCCTATTTCCTCTTCATTTGTTAGGTCTGGTGGGTTTTTACCTTGCTCCTTCATCTGCTGTGTGTTTTTCTGTCTTATCATTTTGCTTATCTTACTGTGTTTGGGATCTCCTTTTCACAGGCTGTAGGTTCATAGTTCCCGTTGTTTTTGGTGTCTGTCCCCAGTGGCTATGGTTGGTTCAGTGGTTGAGTAGGTTTCTTGGTTGAGGGAACTAGTGCCTGTGTTCTGGTGGGTGAGGCTGGGTCTTATCTTTCTGGTGGGCAGGTCCACTTCTGGTGGTGTCTTTTGGGGTGTCTGTAGTCTTATTATGATTTTAGGCAGCCTCTCCACTAATGGATGGGGCTGTGTTCCTGTCTTGCTAATTGTTTGGCATAGGGTGTCCAGCACTGTAGCTTGCTGGTTGTTGAGTGAAGCTGGGTCTTGGTGTTGAGATGAAGATCTCTGGGAGATTTTCGCCATTTGATATTACGTGGATCTGGGAGGTCTCTTGTGGACCAGTGTCCTGAAGTTGGTTCTCCCACCTCGAGACACAGCCCTGACACCTGGCTGGAGCATCAAGGGCCTTTAATCCACACGGCTCAGAATAAAAGGGAGAAAAGATAGAAAGGAAAGGAAGGAAGAAAAGAAGGAAGGAAGGAAGGAAGATTGGAAGGAAGGAGAAAGAAAGGAAGGAGGAAAGGAAGAAAGAAAGCAAGAAAGAAGATAAAATAAAGTAGGATAAAGTTATTAAAATAAAAAATAATTATTAAGAAGAAAAATTTTAAAAAGTAAAAAAAAAAAAAAAAAAAAAAAAAAAAACAGGACGGTCAGAACCCTAGGACAAATGGTGAAAGCAAAGCTATACAGACAAAGTCTCACACAGAAGCACACACATACACACTCGCAAAAATAGAAAAAGGAGAAAAAAATAATATATCTTTCTCCCAAAGTCCACCTCCTCAACTTGGGATGATTCGCCGTCTATTCAGGTATTCCACAGATGCAGGGCACTTCAAGTTGATTGTGGAACTTTAATCCGCTGCTTCTGAGGCTGCTGGGAGAGTCCTCCCCCTCTCCTCTTTGTTCGCACAGCTCCTGGGGTTCAGCTTTGGACTTGGCCCCGCCTCTGTGCGTAGGTCGTCTGCTCTTCGCTCAGGCAGGACGGGGTTAAAGGAGCAGCTGATTCGGGGGCTCCGGCTCAGGCTGCGAGGAGGGAGGGTTATGGATGTGGTGCGAGCCTGTGGTGGCAGAGGCTGGCATGACATTGCACAAGCCTGAGGCATGCCGTGCATTCTCTCGGGGAAGTTGTCCCTGGATGCCGGGACCCTGGCAGTGGCAGGCTGCACAGGCTCCTGGGAGGGGAGGTGTGGATAGTGACCTGTGCTCGCACACAGGCTTCTTGGTGGTGGCAGCAGCAGCCTTAGCGTCTCATGCCTGTCTCTGGGGTCTGCGATGATAGCCGTGGCTCGCACCCGTCTCTGGAGCTCCTTTAAGCTGAGTGCTTAATCCCCTCTCCTTGCGCACCAGGAATCAAAGAGGGAAGAAAAGGTCTCTTGCCTCTTCCGCAGCTCCAGACTTCTCCCAGACTCCCTCCCGGCTAGCCGTGGCTTACTAGCCCATTCAGGCTGTGTTCACGCAGCCAACCTCAGTCATCTCCCGGCTTCCTACCGAAGCCCGAGCCTCAGCTCCCAGCTCCCGCCCATCCTCGCGGGTGAGCAGACAAGCCTCTTGGGCTGCTGAGTGCTGGTCGGCACCGATCCTCTGCGGGAATCTCTCCTCTTTGCCCTCTGCACCCTGTTACTGCGCTCTCCATGGCCCTGAAGCTTCCCCCTCTGCCACCTGCAGTCTCCGCCCGTGAAGGGGCTTCTAGTGTGTGGAAACCTTTCCTCCTTCACAGCTCCCTCCCACTGGTGCAGGTCCCGTCCCTATTCTTTTGTCTCTGTTTATTCTTTTTTCTTTTGCCCTACCCAGGTACGTGGGGAGCTTCTTGCCTTTTGGAAGGTCTGAGGTCTTCTTCTAGCGTTCAGTGGGTGTCTATAGGAGCAGTTCCACGTGTAGATGTATTTCTGATGTATCTGTGGGGAGGAAGGTGATCTCCGTGTCTTATTCTTCCACCATCTTCTCATGTTTTCTTTTACTTTGAGATGTAATTGACATATCCATGATGTTTTCTAACTGGTTGTTTGTATAGATGAAAGCAATTGAATTTTGCACACTAATTTGATACCCACCCATCTCATAAGTCCTCATACTGTTTGCAACAGATTTTTAAGTGAGTTTATTGGGTTTTCCAGGTATACAATTATCTATAAATAGTAATAAATGTACCTCTCTTCCAATGTTTATACGTCTTATATCTTTCTCTTGTCTTATTGCATTGGTTAAACCTGTAGAGTTATGTTAAATAATAGTGGTGACTGTAGACATAATTGTATTGCTGTTGATTTTAATGGGAATACTTCTAATGTTTCCTCATTTAACATAATGCTGGCTTTTAAGAAATATGGATCTTTCCTATTTTATGAAGATTTTTTAAAATTAATTATGGATACTGAAATTTATCAAATGCCTTTCCCTCATATTTGAAGAAAATTGTACATTTTTTTCTTTCTTTTAATCTGTTTTATCAATCAGAGTTCACTTGCAGAAAACAGAAAGGGATTTAATACAGGGAGTGAACTGCTTATAAATCAATGGAGAGCTAGAGGTTCAAGCTCTCTAGAAATAACTTCCAAATCCACACTGTAGAACTGGCCCACCAAGAGACCTGCTCCCTCTGCCACAGTAGAAAGCCATGCTCCCACCGTTAGCTCCAGGAACACACCATCTTAATGTGATCTGGGAACGAGAAGTTGCCACCAGAATTCTTAGCTGCCAGAACACACCTTCTTATTTTTCACCTCTGAATCAGAAAACTAATGCTAGAACTGTCAGCTCCAGAGTTTTACTATGTCTGCTATAATGTCTCTCAGCAAAATGTGTGCCTTGCTACTATGTCCTCCCCTATTTAAATGAGTTCCGAAATCGAATTTCACACAAGTGTATCTGATTAGCAAAACATAATTTACATTGAGGACCCTAGCTGCAAGGGAGCCTGGGAAATGAGTGTTCTGAGCTTTCCAGCCTCTGCAGTATACATGGCACACTAAAAAGAGGCTGAAATAGATGCTGAGTGAGCCAACCAACTGTACCCAACCACTTCCTAACATAGGAAATGAAAGTTAATCATTCTTATGATACTGGGAGTGGGGGGAACTAGTTTTCTTTTAATTCTTCTAATACGCTGCTGGATTCAGTTTGCTAAAACTTGGTCAACATTTTCTGCATCAATATTCGTAACTGATTTTTATCAGTAGCTTGATTTTTGTGTTATTGCTGTCAGTTTTGGGTAACAAACATATGCTACTGTTATTAGAATTTGGAAGTTTTCCTCTTTTTGTCTCTGCTCTGGAACAGTTTAAAAAGCATTAGAGTCTGTTTATTCTGTAAGATTTCCTAAATCAGCCTATGAAGCCCTCAGGGCCTGGTGCTCTTTGAGAGCCTACCATTTTAACAGTAATTTTTTCCTTTTTCTTAGGTTTTTAATATTTAATGTTTAGATTTTTAATTTGCCAACTTTAGTAAACTGTGTTTTCTTAGAAAATGGATCTTCAAATTTATTTGCAGATAATCGAAAAAAAGTCTCCTGTGATTCTTTTTTTGTATTTTTATTATGTATATTTGTGCTTTCTTAATTTTAATTATTGATCAGGTTAGCTAGTGGTTAATCTGTCTTAACTGGTTAAATTTATTCATTAGGATTATCATTTCTCAGTTTTTTATTTTATTATTTTTTTTCTTTCACATTTCTTAATTCATTTCTCCTTTTTCCATTTTTGATTATTGATTATTTTTTCCCCTGTCTTCTTGAGCTAGGTGGTTAGTTCATTTATTTTTATTGTCTCTTATTTATTAAGGTAACTACTGAAGCTGCTCATTTTCTGCTGAGTATGGCTTTAGCTGTATTACATGGATATTGGTTTGTAATGTTACCAATGTTTTCTAATTAAATTGCAGTTTTAGTTTTGATATCCTCTTTGACTCAGTATTTTAAAAATTTTATGTAATAGGGTCTTTCTGTCTTCTCAGTTGATTTCTTTCATGACCAGAGAATTAGATCTGCATTATTTCTGCTTTTTGACATTTATTGAGGTTTTTGTGGCCTAAATATATGGTCATCTTTGTGAATATTTCATGAGTGTTAAAAAAGAAAGTATAGTCCCTGTTTTCAGTGAATAGAGTTCAGGATATGTCAAGTAGAATTACTTTATAAATCTATCATCTAGTCTACTCTTTATTGAAAGCCCTTTGTCTGTGGCCTCCAGGTAGTCTCCCCATGGCTTGGCAGCCTTAAAAAAGGAGAAAAATTCTGATGTAGGTGTCTGACAGCTACAGTCCTAAGCTCTGCCAAGAAAGTGAACATCCCTGCCTCCCCAGCTAAGAACTAGTCCTTGCAGAAATATTGATAGGCAGGGTTGAAAGAAATCTGCAAGAACTAGTAATTATGTCTTATTCATTTACAGTGACCAATATCCAAGTCAGGCACACACTTGGCTTTACATATTTGTACAAAACCAAAACCTTTCTTTTTTTCTTTCTTTCTTTCTCTTTTGATTCCACTGAGGTTTCCACCCTCAGTGTAACACCCTCTGAGCAGTCTTTCAGTGCTGCCTACTTCCATGCCCAAGTCAGGATGGCACTTCCTTGTATTTCCCTGTCCTTGGAAACCTGGTTTGGTGTCTACAGTCTTTCCTTGATAACGGCCCCAATGCTTGTTGATTTTCCTTCCAACGTGAGCAAGCCATACAGTGTCTCTGTGCTCCAGATTATGCCCATCACTAGACATTTACTGGTGTTATAAACACCAGCTAGTGTTAAAATGTTAAGTTTATCTCAGTCTATGTGTAACAAAAATTCAAAAAGCACTGGTTTTAAAAATAGTTCTTTTTCTCACATAAAAGGAAGTCTGGAGGCAGCTGGTACAGCTGCTCAAATTAATACATGATAATTGTAAAAAATCTTAAACATTACAGAAATCCCAACCATTCAGTAATATTTTCTTTATCATTTTCATGATATACAATTCCTTAACTTCCACATTTATATACAGAGATCTGTTTTTGATTTAAAATTCTCAAGCAAGAGTATAAATACTTAATTGAAAAGTTATTTTGTTCCTGTGAGCTAGGAGTTCCTGAAAATTTTCCCATAAATCCAAGGGAATATATAGATGATATATGAGTTTAATTTTCTATCTAACTGTAGAAGAATGACCCTGTGATAACTTCTGAAATTAATTTTTTAACGATAGGTTCATGTTCATCAAATGGGTTTGAATTTTCAGGGAAAAGTGCTCTATTGGGACTAAGTGGTGTAGTCATAAAACTGTCAACCATACTGAAGATTTTTCATTTTCCTGAGTCTGATCTGAAGGATGTAAACCTGGGACTACCTGCAAAAGAATAATCAACATCCATTCAAACACAAGTGATTATCTTCTTTATTTTCTACAGGGCTCCAGGAAAATATTATTTTTCAAAAGAAGAAAAATAGACTTGGAGATTTTTTTGCTTTAGGAAAATAAGTTTTAACTATTAAGTCAGATCCAGGCTTGATGCTTGGCTCTGCCATGTTCTAGCTGTATTATCTTAGAAAGTTTATTGACTAAGATTCTCAAACTTTATTTATTTACAGCAAAGAGTAGCTATGTGTGTTGTTAAGAGTGTTTGGCACACGATAGGCCATCAAAAGTACGGATTATTATTTTTAAAGTAAATATTCACATTTTTTCCTTTTATCTAGACCTACCTTTAAATTGTCTTAACAGCTACATTTGGTGTAAAGATTCACTGTTGTTGCTTTGGCTGTTGTTGTTGTTATTGTTCAACAATAAATATTTTTGCCCCATCAGGGAACTGACAATCTGTTGGAGAGTATCTGGTTAGGGAACTCTGATATTACCAAGGAAGTATAAAAAAAAGGAGCTGAAAGACTGGGAAGTCTTTACACCACTTTCTGTTTTCAGTTTCTAGAAATACAGTTAAGTTTAAACAATTGAACATTTTGTATGGGGATAGTCATTTAAAGGTCAGTGGAAGGAGTTCAACTGTTTTTATTTGAAAATAAAAATTGTGGAGGAAGTTATCACCCCTTACATAAGTAATATTGATTAGCTTTTTTTTCATTAGAGATATCAAGAGGTATCCTTTTTTTTTTTCTAACATCTTTATTGGAGTATAATTGCTTTACAATGGTGTGTTAGTTTCTGCTTTATAACAAAGTGAATCAGCTATACATATACATATATCCCCATATCTCTTCCCTCTTGCATCTCCCTTCCTCCCACCCTCCCTATCCCACCCCTCTAGGTGGTCACAAAGCACAGAGCTGATCTCCCTGTGCTATGCGGCTACTTCCCACTAGCTATTGATTTTATACTTGGTAGTGTATATATGTCCATGGCACTCTCTCACTTTGTCCCAGCTTACCCTTCCCTCTCCCTGTGTCCTCAAGTCCATTCTCTAGTAGGTCTGCGTCTTTATTCCCATCCTGTCCCTAGGTTCTTCATAACCATTTTTTTTTAGATTCCATATATATGTGTTAGCATACAGTATTTGCTTTTCCCTTTCTGACTTACTTCACTCTGTATGACAGACTTCATCCACTTCACTACAAATAATTCAATTTCGTTTCTTTTTATGGCTGAGTAATATTCCATTGTATATATATGCCACATCTTCATTATCCATTCATCTGTTGATGGACACTTAGGTTGTTTCCATGTCCTAGCTGTTGTAAATAGTGCTGCAATGAACATTGTGGTACATGACTCTTTTTGAATTATGGTTTTCTCAGGGTATATGCCCAGTAGTGGGATTGCTGGGTCATATGGTAATTCTACTTTTAGTTTTTTAAGGAACCTCCATACTGTTCTCCATAGTGGCTGTATCAATTTACATTCCCACCAACAGTGCAAGACGGTTCCCTTATTTATTAGCTTTTATTCTGATTTCAGAAGTCAATATGAAGCAACCTTATTCCAGCCCTGTCAGTTTATACTGGTGAATTCTATAGCTCACCATAAAATTATCCATTTGTTAGTGTATTTAAGACAGTAATACAGATATTTTGTTAATAATTAAGCCTATATAAAAGAATAAATCTGGTGCCCAGGCATAAGAGTATATTTGATTTTGCCTAACTGTCTGGAGCGATTCCACACATTTTCAGCATATTATTCTGTAGCTTTGGGATGGATCACAATTGCTTCACCATTGTTCAGTTTGCAATAGTGATCTCTACATAATTATTAAAACAAAACATTTGCCTCTTCTAAGTCCTAGTTTCATGATCTGACTTCAGCGGAGCCCAAATTGACAGCCTTTCTTTTTAAGTTAATTTTTATTGGAGTATAGTTGCTTTACAATGTTGTGTTAGTTTCTACTGTACAGCATAGTGAATCAGCTATACGTATACATATATCCCCTCTTTTTTGGATTTCCTTCCCATTTAGGTCACCACAGAGCACTGAGTAGAGTTCCCTGTGCTATACAGTAGGTTCTTATTAGTTATCTATTTTATACATAGTATCAATAGATCAATAGTGTATATATATCAATCTCAATCTTCCAATTCCTCCCACCCCCCTTTCCCCCTTGGTATGAATACATTTGTTCTCTACATCTGTGTCTCTATTTCTGCTTTGCAAATAAGATCATCTATACTATTTTTCTAGATTCCACAGATATGCGTTATTATATGATATTTGTTTTTCTCTTTCTGACTTACTTCACTTTGTATGACAGTCTCTAGGTCCATCCACATCTCTACAAATGACCCAATTTCAAACCTTTTTATGGCTGAGTAATATTTCATTGTATATGTGTACCACATCTTCTTTATCCATTCCTCTGTTGATGGACATTTAGGTTTGACAGCCTTCTTCCATCTTCCTGTCTGGAAGAAGTGTGAGAATTGGAAAGAAAGTGATAACATGATCTCTGTTTGCAGATAATGTAATAGAATAAAAGGAAACCCTAAGATAATCATTCTAAAAATAAAACCAAAATTACCAAAATTAGGAGAATTGATTAAAGTAGCAGTATAAAAAACTAATATAGAAAAATCAATAGTTTCATATATCCAAATAATACCTAGCTACATGATATCGGAGGGGAAATCACACTTGTAGTTGCAAGAGAATATTTTTTTTTAACTTAGGAATAAGCTTAAAATGTTTACTCTTCAAAGATGCAAAAGTAGACTTGAACAAATATAAAGGCATCCCTTGTTTATGTGTAGGGCAACTCTGCATCATACTTATGTTAATTCTCCCCAAGTTAATAAAGAAATTTAATGTGATTCCATTAAAAATATTGAAATTTTTCTCTTAAAGTAGACTATTGATTCTAAAGTTCTTTTGGGAAATGAGTAAGCAGGAAAAGGAAGGGAAACCCCAAAATAAGAACAATGAGAGGAACTAGCCCTGTAAGATATTAAAACACTGTATAATTTCCCTATAAATAAAAAAGCATGTTCACTGATACATAACTAGATATACAGAATGATAGAATAGACCAAAAATTCAAAATAGAACAATTATATGTGAAAAGTTAAGTGACACCTCAATCACTGGGGAAATATACTGTTTTAAATAAATATTTTTGGCATAATAGCCTTTTGGGAAAAAGTAAAATTGAATCCATATCTCATCCTGGATATCAGAATGAAATCCAAATTATCCAGATATCTAAATGTAAAAAGTAAAACTGCACAAGAACACAAGGATTCATTTCTTTATAAACTGGGAGTGAGAAAAGCCTTTCCAACTATGATTACAAATCCAGAAGCATCAAAGAAAATACCAAAACATTGACAAACTTGACTACATAAAAGTAGAAAGAACCTTTTCAAAGCAAAAAATAAAAAGCAAAATTCACTAAACAAATTAAAAACCTAGAAGAAAATATTTTCAATTTATATGAAAAAATTATATAGCAATCACCTAATTGATAAAGAACTCTTAAAAACTGGGAAGACCATACACAAAAATAAACTCCAAATGGCTTAAAGGCTTAAATGTAAGACCAGACACTTTAAAACTCTTAGAGGAAAACATAGGAAAAACACTTTTTGACATAAACTACAGCAAGATCTTTTTTGACCCACCTCCTAGAGTAATGGAAATAAAAACAAAAATAAACAAATGGGACTTAATTAAACTTAAAAGCTTTTGCACAGCAAAGGATACCAAAAACAAGACAAATAGACAACCCTCAGAATGGGAGAAAATATTTGCAAATGAAACAACAGACAAAGGATTAATCTCCAAAATATACAAACAGTTCATGGAGCTCAATATCAGAAAAACAAACAATCCAGTTAAAAAATGGGCAGAAGACCTAAATAGACATTTCACCAAGGAAGACATACAGATGGCCAAGAGGCACATGAAAAGATGCTCAACATCACTAATTATTAGAGAAATGCAAATCAAAACTACAATGAGGTATCACCTCATGCCGGTTAGAATGGCCATTATCAAAAAATCTAGAAACAATAAATGCTGGTGAAAAGGGAACCCTCCTGCACTGTTGGTGGGAATGTAAATTGATAAAACCACTATGGAAAAAGTATGGAGGTTCCTTAAAAAACTAAAAATAGAACTACCATATGACCCAGCAATCCCACTACTGAGCATATACCCTGAGAAAACCATAATGCAAAAAGAGACATGTACCCCAATGTTCACTGCAGCTCTATTTACAATAGCCAGGACAGGTAATCAACCTAAATGTCCATCTACAGATGAATGGATAAAGAAGATGTGGCATATATATATATATATATATATATATATATATATATATATACAGTGGAATATTACTCAGCCATAAACAGAAACGAAATTGAATTATTTGTAGTGAGGTGGATGGAGTCTGTCATACAGAATGAAGTAAGTCAGAAAGAGAAAAGCAAATACCATATGCTAATGCATATATATAGAATCTAAAAAAAATGGTACTGATGAACATAGTTGCAGGGCAGGAATAAAGAGGTAGACATAGAAAATGGACTTGAGGACATGGGATGGGAGGACGAAGTGAGAGTAGCATCGACATATATACACTACTGAATGTAAAATAGTTGGCTGGTGGGAAGCAGCAGCATAGCACAGGGAGATCCGCTTGGTGCTTTGTGACCACCTAAAGGGGTGGGATAGGGAGGGTGGGAGGGAGGCTCAAGAGGGAGGGGATATGGGGACACGTGTATGCATATGGCTGATTCACTTTGTTGTGCAACAGAAAGTAGCAGAGAACTGTGAAGCAATTATACTCCAATAAAGATCTATTGAAAAAGAAAGAAACTGGGAAGAGGAAGACTAAATACCATTGGGGAAAGATGTGAACAGAGTTTAAAGAAAAAGCTGACATTCTTCAACTTATGAAAAAAGGCTTCATTCATAACAAGAGAAAGGTATATTAAAATTACTGAGAGATACCATTTTTCACCTATTCAGATTGCCCAAAATACAAAAAGTTGAAGAAATACTGTGATGGCAAATAATAAGGAAACAGGCGCCCTCAGGCATTGCTAGTTGGAGTACAAAATGGTACAACTTGTATGGAAAGGAATTTAACAATATCTAACTACATTGCCTTTGCATTTATCACTTGACTCAGCAATTCCACTGAAGATACACTTCCCCAAATATGAAATACTTATCATTACTTGTGATGGGGTTCAGGGCAGGCCACTCCAAAATATGCTACTTTGGCATATTGATTGCTTTGAATTCAAGTTACTTGAGAAACAGCCAGTGCAAGATGGACACCCTGACCCTGCTTTCTTTCCACCTGAAAGCAGGAAATAAATCTCCCATCTGAAAGGCAACCTCTGAGCACCAAGACGTAGGGACATTTTTACCTCCAGGGATAGAAAATTCAGGGTGGAAAAGGCTATGCAAACTAATTCTGCTTAGTTTCTTCACTAATTAATACCCAAGCCTAAGTGTCTTTGTCAGTTCTTCACAAATTAATTGTTTCTTTGTCTAAAAAGTATAAAAGCTGCCTGCTTTGGTCGTTTCTTTGAGTCTCCTGTTTCTGTGAACTCCCATATGTATGAAATTAAAAGTTGTCTCCTGTTAATCTGTGTCATGTCAATTTAATTATTAGACTCTCAGAAGAACCTAGAAAGGTAGAGGAAAAATTTTCCTTCCCCAATATTTTTCACAGCAAAAGATTGGAAATAACCCAAACATCTGTCAATAGATGCCTGGTTGAGTAAAATAGAGTATTATGCATCCATTAAAAAAATGAGGAAGATTTCTGTGAACTTACATCAAGCGAGTTGTGAGATATATTGTTAAGTGAAAAAGTAAGGTGTAGAGTATTATATGTGTGTTATGAGGTGAATTGTGTCCTCTAAAGAAATATGCTGAAGTCCTAATGCCCAGTACCTGTGAATGTGACCTTATGTGGAAACAGGGTCTTCACAGATATAATAAAGTAAAGATAAGGTCACACGGGATTAGGGAGAACCCTAATCCAATGACAGGTGTCCTTATAAGAAGAGGGAAATTTTGACACAGAGACAGAGACACAGACATATAGGAGAGAAGGCCATCCAACCATACAGGCAATGACTAGAGTAATGCTTCCACAAGCCAAGGAATCCTACAAGGGTGCTAGTGACCACAGATGCTGGGAGAGAGGCATGGAACAGATAACTCACTCTCAGGAGAGGAAGGAACTCAGGAACCAACTGTGCTGCCACCTTGATTTTGGACTTCTGGCCTCCTTAACTGTGAGAGAATACATTTCTATTGTTTTAAACCACCCAGTTTGTAATACTTTGTTATGGCAGCGATAGGAAAATAATATAATATGCTACATGTTTTTGTAAGAGAAAAGGAAAAATAAGAACACATATATATACTCATTTTTGCAAAAAAATGTAAAAGAGCAAGCCAGAAATTAATAAAAAATGGTCACATATAGAGGATCAGTTGAAAAGGCCATGGAGAGGGTGTGTTTGGGGGCAAGACTTCCTTAAATATGTCATATCATTTTGAATTTACATACATTACATATGTTTTACAAATTTTTTAAAAGGGATACCAAAAAGAAAAAATAGAGGAAACACTAAAAGTGAAGACAAATACAATCAAAAGAATCCGACTACATAAAAATTGATTCTGTTACCACCCAGAAAAGAGAAATTTCAGTAAATATATCCTGTGCAGGATATATTCTAAGGGCAAAAAGAACTACAAAATGATCTTAAACTTCTTTAAGTAGGTTTACTGTTAGTGGTAATATCAGAATTGTAATTTGAAACTACATAATTGTTGCAAGAAAAAGCAAATAAGTAAATATGTTGATATTCTAAGGAACCAAGATTTTTAGTGTTTAAGAGAAAAGAAATACAAATATAAAAGAAATTAAAGAATGACAAACCTCTGATGTAATGTTAGAATTGGTACAAAATGTAAGAAATGAAACTATACAATGAAAATATATTCTGTAGCTCTGGCCACTGAAAGGGTCCCAAAGTGAGGGCCCAGGCAGCTGCCTAATCTTCATGTTGCAAAGGCCTGCTCTGGTTTTCTGTTTACCAGATTCTTAATCGTTTTTTGGAATTTTTCATCCTAATAAAACAGTAAAAATCTTAAAGCGGCCATCTTGCGTGTTGTTACTATTAATATAGTCCCTTATAGTATCCAGTCAGTATTGTCCCTGGCAGAGACCACTCAATTCAAGTAATTGGTTGACTGTTTTCCCTTGAGTCTACCAGATTATTCTAGACTAACAGTTACAGGAACTCAGTGCTGTGACAACAGACCTCATTTTGGGTGAAAGGTAAGTACTTAAATTAAAGAGGTCTTACTTTCTCAATACCCGGAAGCTTCCCTCTTCCTTCTAGTGCATGGGGAAAGGAGAGCAGCCCATCTTTTGTCTCCAAATCTACCAACCACCTTGTGCTGCAACCCTCCAGTAAGGAAGAGCAGGTGCCCCTCTCAGAGACCAAACTTTCCATTTGTGACCTAGACTCCAAGGTACAGATGCCCTCCACTAGTCCCCAGCTTGAAACATATACACACACACACACACCCCACATGTATCTTCTTTGATCACACATCTTCAAGCTACCACCTCATTTCACTGATCACCTGCATCAGAGAATTATCAAAATAGTTGTCTAAAGACATCATTTCTACCCCTCACCTTCATCATCTCCTCAACTGTCTCAGCCAGGCTCACCACCCCACTGACAGTGCTCTTGTCAGGGTGGCCAGTGGCCTCCTCATTGTCAAATCCAACCATCAGCTGTCTGTTTTCATGTCACTCAACCTCTGGGCAGCAGACCACACAGTTGATCATTATTGAAACACTTTCTTCCATAGGATTCCGGCTTTCCTCCCTTCTAACAGACCTCTCCTGTCAACTCCTCCTGTCTGTGTCATCTGTGTTGGAGGGCTCTAGGCCTCAGTTCCCAGACTTCAAGTTATAATCTCCCTGAGTGATCTCATTCACTTTTTAAGATGTTTTCTACATGGAGATAAAGACCAAATTCATATATTTAACTCTAGTCTCTTTCCTGGGCTCCATCTGCCTGTTTAACATCTCTACCAGGATGGTCTCTGGAGTTAGGCCAGCTAGGCTTGTATCCCAGTTCCTACTTGTATATGGTCTTGTGTTACTTAACATTATCCGTGAAATGGAAATGATAATAGTACCTACTTCACTAGATTGTTTACAACAGTGCTGGCACAAAGTAAGTGCTCCATAAATACCCTGTTTGTTTACTTGTTTGAATTCCCTGGTAGAAGTTTGGAGAGAAGGAACTTCGTATGTGTGTCTAATTCAACAGTTAATTCTCAAGGTCTGGCATATAGTAGCAGCTGGATATTGACTGAATTAATGAATCGATGAATGGATGAATACATTCCTTTAAAGGAGGAAAACGCAATGCATCCACAAATCAGCTGAATTGCCACTGGTTGCCAATGCCTTGACTGCAGGAGTCATCTCTGGCTTTTCTCCACCTTCCCAACACTGTATCTTTGGAGTCTCTCTTCTCAATGGCCAAGTCCTAGGAGTGTGACATCCCTGCGTCTGATATCTGATAGTGTAGGGCATGCTCTATTTTGTTTGAAAATGTGAAATATAGTCTATTGTTCAGGCTCATCAATAATGTTTATTCATTTAGACTCAGTTTCACCAGAACTTAGTAGAAACCTAGAAAGAAGTTCTATTATGTAAAGTATATCTCTCTATGGATATATAGATATCTATGTATATCATATATCTATATATAACACGAATAAATTTAAGTAGGACAGTGAAAAACAATGAATTTTCCCGGTGGTTAGGGGACAGGGGCCGGGGAGAAAGATATTTTGCCAAATAAAGAGTAGAAAACGTGCACTGTAATACAACCGCGCCGCAGAGCACAGCGAAGCCGAGCCCGCCACAAGCCCGCGCTCCGGCCCGCGCTCCGGCCCCGCCCTGATCCCGACCCCGCCCTGCCTTGCACCGCGGCCCACCTCCGCCCTGCACTCCCGCCCCGCCCTGCGTTCCGCCCCGCCCCACATCTCGGCAGCGTTCTCTCTGCCGGGGGAGCCCTGCTGCCCCGGCAGAGCCAGGATCTCCCCACGCCCGAACCCCTCCACCCCAGGCCTGGGGGGCCACAGCACACCGAGCGGCTCGGCGTGGAAAGATGGCCGCCCTGACGACGGTCGTGGTGGCGGCGGCGGCCACAGCTGTAGCGGGGGCTGTGGCAGGGGCGGGCGCGGCCACCGGGACCCGCGTGGGAGCAACGCCTGTGCCGCAACAGGTAAATGGAGGAGGCAGACGTGGGCCGGGGGGCTGCAGGCGCCAGAGGCTGGACGGGGCCCCAGGCTGAACAGGTGTGCTCTGTAGCGCGGCCCCGGGAGGCGGGAGGCGCGGTGTTAGCCTCCGTTTGCTCGGGGCCTGAAACACGCCAGCGTTTCTCTTTGTTCGCTTGTGCGTTTAACTGCTTTTACGGAGCCGCCTCTCTTGTGGTTTTGGAGTGGAGAATGATCTGGGTGGAAACGGTGGCTCTGCCTCTTCCTAGCGTGTGATAGGAACATATTTAACCTCTCGGTGACTCAGTTTCTTCTCTAAACGTTGGAACTGATAATATGCACCTTCCCGAGCTGTGCAAATTGTCTGGGAAGCCCCTGGTACAATACTTGGTTGGAGAGAGATTCGGTGCCCAGTGACTGGTGGCTGCTGTATTATTGTATCAGCGCTGGGAACACAAGGAGGAGTCAAACATGGGATGGTTGGAGGCTGATGTGTTTCCAGAGATCTTCTCAGGACCCGTTTCTCTGCAGTGAGGACCAGAGGATCCCCCAAGGAGAATTGTTGGATCCAGCTGCTCAGGTCAAAGATCTTGACTCCTCTCCTTCTCTCATAGCTCACACCCCAGAGCATGGGCAGTTCCTGTCTGCTCTACCTTCGGAATAAGTCCAGAATCCCACTCTTCTCACCACCTCGCATGGTGGTCCACACCATTTCTCCCCCAGCAGAAATACTTTCCTAGTTGGTTTCTATTCTTCCACTCTTGCCTTCCTGAAGTGTTCTCAACAGTCAGGTGATTGAGTCCAGTAATGACACTTGTCTGCTCAGATCCCTCAGAGTAAAAGCAAACGTTTATACCGTGGTTCACAGGGCCTCTGAGCTGCCCCTACCACCTCCCTGTCACCTCATCCCCAGTCTCCTGCTCTGAGTCTGCTGCAGCCATACTGGCTTCCTGGTGGTCCTTCAGACAGGTGGAGCACACTCCTCTCAGGATTTTTGCAGTTGCTGTTCCCTCTGCTTGGAATCTCTTTCCTCATGGTCTCATGGCCAGCACCATCACCGCCTTCAGATATCTTTGTTCAAACGCCATCAGCTCAGTGATTCTTTCCTTACTGAATCCCCCTACCCAGCACACCCTGTTGTCTTTTCTGGTTTTGTTTTTCTCCATAGCACTTATTACCATATAATACATTACATATTTTATGCTTACTTTTTAATTTTTCTCCACCCTGCCTGGGAATGTAAACCCTGCCCTCTATGAGGGAAGAAACTTTTGGAAGTTTATTCACTATTGTATTCCCAGCACCAAAAGCTGTGCCTCTTTAGTCCAGGAACATAGTAGATGCTCATTAAATATTTGTGGATTAGTCCAAACCTGAAAGAAGGCTGTTATGAGCTGAGGACAGCTTCTATCATTTTCTTCCTCTAAGGAAATAGAGTGTCTTTACCTGTTTCAAGAAATTCAAGAAATTCCACCTCAGACAAATTTTCTCACACATCCTCTGTATTTCTTTTTATTATTCTAACTCTGGCCCAAATGTCTCAGGAAAAAAATAGAAAAATACATAATAGATATATATTTTTTCAGATATATTTTAAATACTTTAAAAATATTTTTTTAAATGTATGGCCCTAGTGTTTTAGTCCTCTTGGTGGCTTCTCTCCATGAAACCTTTCTGGCTTACTTTAGTTGAAAATGATTTGTTCTCTAAATTCTTATAACCATGTTTAACCTCCTGGTTTGCATTTCTCACGAGTTGTCTAATACTGTTATTGATGCACACTCTTGTCGACTACAGTGATTCTCAGAGGTTTGCCTTCCTTGGTGTTGGATCAGAATCACCTGTGGAGCTGTTTCAAACTGTGACATTGGTTTCTCACATTCAGCAGTGTCTGGAGACAGCTTTGGTTGTCACAGCTGCAGGTGGACTGTGGGGTGTTTGTGTGTGCTCCTAGCATCTAGTGGGTACAAGCCAAAGGACAGCTCCCCCTAAACAAAAAATTACCTGTTCAAAAATATCAGTAGTGCTGAGGTTGAGACACCCCGCTTTATACCCTCTCACCAGTTTAGGGAAGGCAGAGCCTCCTGGTTGACAGTCACAGCCGTAGTGAGGTAGAATTTCTCAAGGGTGTTTGGGTTTAAAAAAAAAAAAAAACAATTAGAATCTCTACTGACAGTTATACTCCAATAAAGATGTTAAAAAAATTTCATAATACAAAATTTTAAAAACCGATGTTTTAAATATTGTAAAATTAGCATGGGTAAAATTTTTTATACATAAACTCACCAAAACAAAAGGCAAAACATAAGACAAAATCCTTGGCAACAAGCCTATTCATTTAAAATGTGTTTGTATAAATTGCATCTGTGTGTACATAGAAAAAGTCTGGAATTTTATAAACAAAAATTTTAACTCAAAAAAAAAAAAAAAAAAAAGAATCTCTACTGTACCATACTGTGCTTTTTGAGGAGTTTAACTATGTGTTATCCCTCTGTGTATTCCCCCCAACATACCACATACACATACATACAGATACACGCATACACACTATATGCTCAAATTCTACAGGCTAGCACTGAACTTGGATATTTGTCATAGGATTTCATGAATGAGTATTCCTATTGACTCTAACAGTGAAACCAACTAATGTTTTCCTGAGAAGAGATAATTTTCCTCATGATGTTAGAGATATCCACCAAAATATCTAAAGTTCCTATGTTAGCCTGCTAGGGCTTCCATAACAAAATACCACAGACTGAATGGCTTAAATGACAGAAGTTTACTTTTTTACCATTTTGCAGGCTGGGAAGTCCAAGATCAAGGTGCTGTTAGGGTTAGTTTCTGGCTTGTAGACAGTCACCTTCTTGCTGTGTCCTCACATGTGCACATGCAGAGAGAGAGTTTTCTGGTGTCTCTTCCTCTTTTGATAAGGACACCAGTCCTAATGGATTAGGACTCTATCCCTATGATCCCATTTAACCTTAATTACTTCCTCCAAATCTAGGGCCTCAACCCGTGAATTTGGAGGGTGATAATTCAGTCCATAACTGTTTCCTTAAATTATTTTGGAATGATTATCTTTGAAGTTTTAGAACTATTTTATATTGTGTTTTATTTTACAACCTCCATAGAGTGTGGAATCCCATAAAATTCTCATTCATTTTGGAAAGAAATAATGTACCCTATCTATGCATTTAAATATTTGTATATTATTTGTTCATAATTCTCAGCCATTGCCTTTCAAGGCTGAAGACTATGAATCTTTTGATTGTCCTCTCAGCTGCCTTTTCCCTCTTGATCTTTTCAGCAGCTGAATTATAACTTTTTTGAAGTACCTCTAGCAGTATCACACTAGTGTATGTTCTGGTTTTGTACCAAGATAGAGCTGTGTCTTCTCTTTGTTTTGTTTCTAATGACCTTCCTGTGATGACGTGTATTTTATGGCATTTGGCTGCCTGGACTGGTCCTTCAGTAATAAGCACATTACTTTTCTCACTTTAAATGATTACTCGAAATGGATTTCCTCTAGAAGATCACACACATGAATAGGGCTGTCTGTATGTGGTAGAGTGCAGAATCCCCCTCCGCCCTCAAGGATAGTCACATCCTAATCCCCAGCACCTGTGATTATGTAACCTTACATGATTAAAGGAACTTTGCAGATATGATTAAATTGAGGATCTTGAGATGGGGAGTTTATCTGGGTGGGCGGATATATTCACAAAGGTCCTTGTAAGAGGGAAGCAGGAGGATCAGAACCAGTAGGAGAGGTAACAGTGGAAGCAAGAGGGTGAAGTTATGTGAGGAAGGGGCCATGAGCCGAGGAATTAAGGTGGCCTCTAAAAGCTGAAAAAAAGGTAAGGAAGTAATAGATTCTCCTCTGATTCTCCAGAAAGAACACAATCCTGTCAACACCTTAATTTTAGGCTTGACCTACAGAACTGTAAGAGAATAAATTTGTGTTGTTTAAGCCTCTAAGTTTGTGGTAAACTAATCTTTGGTAAGTTTGTTATAGTAGTGATAGGAAATGAATGCAACCAGAGAAGGCCTAAGAAGGCCTGAGCTCTCACCTTTGGCTGGTCTTGAAACTGTGCAACAGGAAGTGAAGGCTAACGTAGAGTTTTAAACTGCTTGCCCAAGTAGTGATGGCATGCTCCAGCATGTACTTAGACCACCTCAGCAAAGACTGGGGACTTAATTGGTTCCAGACATCTAAGAAAATCTTTGACCAACCAATTGTTCACTGACAACTAAGCTAACAAAACAGGGATTTCAGTGCCACACAAACAAAGAATACAGACTTTACCGAATTGGTTCAGAAAAATGACTAAACAGTGACAACAACAAACCTTGGAGAGGGGAAAGAATCTCATTTTCAGAATTGCCACATTATATTATTTAAAGTGTTGAGTACTTGACAGACAAATTATGAGATGTGCAAAGAAACAAGAAAGTATGGTCCACACACAGAAGAATTTTTTAAAAAAAGAACAGTAAAAAGAAGCTATTCCTTAAGATGACCAAAATGTTGGACATAATAGACAAAGACTTTAAATCATCTACTTTAAATATGTTCAAAAATCTAAAGGAAACCATTTCTAAAGAAATAAAACAAACTATGAGAATGGTGTCTCACCAAATAGAAAATATCTATAAAGAGGAAAATTATAATAAAAGAATCAAATAGAAATTTTGGAGTTAAAAGATACAATAACTCATTTCACTAGAGGGACTCAACACTAGATTTGAGCTGGCAGAAGATAGGTCAATTCAGATTATCCAGACTGAGGAACAGAAAGAAAAAAAGAATGAAGAAAAATGAACAGAGCCTTATGACCTGTGAGATACCGTCAAATGTCACAGCTAATGAGAGTCCCAGAAGGAGAGGAAAGAGAAAAGGGGGGAAAAGAATATTTGAAGAAATGATGGGTGAAATACCAGTCTACATATTGTTGGAACTCAGTGAACTCCAAGTAGAATAAACTCAAAGAGATCCATACCTAGACATGTCATAATCAAACTGTAGAAAAGACAAAGACAAAAAAATCTTGAAAGCACCAACAGAGAGGCTACTCAACACATACAAGGGATCCTCAGTAAAAACTGGTTTCTCAACAGAAACCTTGGACTCCAAAGGCATGGAATGATAGACATAGTCAAAATGCTGAAAGAAAAGGACTCTCAACCAAGAATTCTGTGTCCAGAAAAATAATTGTCTAAAAATGAAGGAGACGACATCAAAGTAAAAAGATTCTGCACAGCAGAGGGAACATCAACAAAATGAAAAGACAACCTACTAAATGAGAGAAAACATTTGCAAGTCATATAAGGAGTTAATATCCAAAGTATATACTTGTACAACTCAATAGCAAAAAAAGAAATCAGATTGGAAAATGAGCAAAGGAACTGAAGAGGCATTTTCCTCAAGAAGACATACAGATGACCAACAGGTACATGAAAAGATGCTCAGCATCATTAATCATCAGAGAAATGCAAATCAAAACTGCACTTTTTTTTTTTTTTTTTTTTTTTTTTGCGGTATGCGGGCCTCTCACTGTTGTGGCCTCTCCCGTTGCGGAGCACAGGCTCCGGACGCGCAGGCCTAGCGGCCATGGCTCACGGGCTTAGTTGCTCCGCGGCATGTGGGATCTTCCCGGACCAGGGCGCGAACCCGTGTCTCCTGCATCGGCAGGCGGATTCTCAACCACTGCGCCACCAGGGAAGCCCAAAACTGCACTTTTTAGAATAGCTGTTATCAAAGGGACAAGAAATAACAAGTGTTGGTGAGGATGTGGAGAAAAGTGAACCCTTGTGCACTGTTGGTAGGGATATAAATTGGTTTAGCCTCTCTGGAAAACAGTATGGGGGTTCCTCAAAAAATTAAAACTAGAACTATGATATGATCCAGCAATTCCTATTCTGGGTATTTATCTGAAGGAAATGAAAACACTAACTTGAAAAGATACATGCACCCCAGTGTTCACTGCAGCATTATTTACAATAGCCAAGAAATGGAAGCAACCTATGACCACTAATGATGAATGGATAAAGAAAATATGATACACACACACACCACTGGTATACTATTCATCCATAAAAAGAAGGAAATCTTGCCATTTACAAAAACTTGGATGGACCTTGAGGACATTATGTCAAGTGAAATAAGTCAGAGAAAGACAAATACCATATGATCTCACTTAAATGTGGAATCTAAAAAAAAAAAATTAAACTTACAGGTACAAAGAACAGGTTGGTGGTTGTCAGAGGTAGGGGATAGGGGCTGGGCAAAATGGATAAAGGTAGTCAAAAGGTACAAACTTAGTTATAAAATAAATAAGTCCTGGGGATGTAATGTACAGCATGGTGACTAGTTAACAGTAGTTGCTAAGAGAGTAGATCTAAAAAGTTCTCATCATAAGTATAACAATTTGTAACTCTTGGTAATGGATGCTAACTAGACTTCTTATGAGCATTTTGCAATATATACAAATATTGAATCATATTGTACATCTGAAACTAATATAATGTATGTCAATTATATCTCAATTTAAATACAAAGGAGATTGGAATTCAAAGGGAGCTTGGAGTTTATCTAATAAAATATTTTCATAAAAATAACTTTAAAAATAAAGTTGAGACTTAAAGATATTAAATAATTTGCTTCGATTTCTGTTATTAGATATACATCTCAATAGAGGCTCTGTTTCCAGCATAGTGTTTCTGCCAATGAAACATGCTAACTCAAGCTCTAAGTGAGTTGATTTGTTATAAATATAGATAGTTTTGTCCCTTACAGCCTAGTAAAACCCAAAGACTTTATTGTTTGCCAAGTTATTTTTCATAAAAAACATATAAAATGGAAACCTAGGTTACAGAATTTGCTGCCATTAATTATAAGGACATCTTTACTCTATTGTCCCCAAAATATAATGGCAGTAAAATATAATGGATAATGGTAGACTATGGAAAATTGAAAACATATGCACAGGTCCTCTATTGGCTCCCATGTAAATTCTCCTAGAAGTCCACATCCCTGGAATTCACATAACTAGAACAAGTAAGTGCACTTGACCCTTAAACAACACGAGGGTTAGAGGCACCAACCCCTACATAGTCAGAAATCTATGTATAGCTTTTGACTCCTCAAAAACCTAACTACTAATAGCCTACTGTTGATCTTTTGGTCAATTGACACATATTTTGTAAGTCATTATACTGTATTGTTACAATTAAATAGGCTAGAGAAAGTAAAATGTTACTAAGAAAATCATAAGGAGGCAAAAATACATTAAAAATACTGTACTGTACTTACCGATACTGTAAGTTTATGTGATTTGTTTGTAAGATGAATTCCCAGTCGGTATCTACATCAGTATTGTCTTATACAAAACACTATAGATGTTGCACATATCACTAACACTAGACATCAAAAATGAAAACATAATGTGAAGAAGAAATTCATATTTATATACAAATATAATGGTCCATGCACTGATAATGAAGAAACAGCAATATGATTGGTTTATGGTAGCCTAATATAGTTGATACGTTTGCTTCACAATAGCCTAGCCTATATACCAATGAATGAATCATTATAAAATTTTTATGGCATACAATATTATCATCATATTCATAATGTAACACTGGGAACATTGTTGCATTTTTTTCAGAAACCACTTTCCTGTGATGATAGGCTGCTAGGCACTTTCACAGGCTCCGGACGTGCAGGCTCAGCAGCCATGGCTCACGGGCCTAGCCGCTCCGCAGCATGTGGGACCTTCCTGGACCGGGGCATGAACCTGTGTCCCCTGCACTGGCAGGTGGACTCTCAACCACTGCACCACCAGGGTAGCCTGGTAATGTAATTCTTTGAAAGCAAAGTTATAAAACAGTAAGAAAACTAATGCATTATTAATTTTATATTACTGTCACTCACCTTATGCCTATGTAAGGATAGATTAGTATCTGCATATATTTCATGCATTCATGACATATCTAACTTTTTCTTAATTTTTTTGATATTTCTAGGCTGTTTGATTTGTCTTTTTTCAAATTGTCACAAATCTCCAAAATTTTTTCCAGTATATTTATTGGAAAAAATCTGTGTATAAGTGCACCTGCTTCAAATCTGTATTGTTCAAGGGTCAACTATATAGTACTTCTCAGAATTGGAGCATATTTTCCTCAGCTAAACATAATTTCCACATATGATCAAGTTTATACTTATAAACTAATGAACAAATTTTTTAAAATTGTATTCTCTACACACATTTCTCAAGTAAAATGTAAAAATCTTTAGTGAAAAACATGGAGAGATTTAGACAATCCCAGATTTTAAAAAACTGAGAGGATTCATTGCCAGCATATCTGCCCTACAAGGAATACTAAAGCAAGTCCTTTGAGCAAAAGTAAAAAGATACTAGGTAATAATTCAAATCCAAGTGAAGAATAATATCAATAAAGAGTACTGGTAAAGGTAAATATAGAGGTAAATATAAAAGTCAATATAACGTAAAGGTATATAATAATAAAGGTAATATATGATAATATAAGATAATATATTACTATAATAAAGGTATATATAAATATAATATATTTATAATCTATAATAATAAAGACAAATGTAGAGGTAAATATAAATGTCAGGGTATTTTTTGTTCATAACAAATTTCATAAAGCAGAGAAGGGAACACTTCTCAACTCATTCTATAAGGCCATTGTTACCCTGATACCAAAATTAGACATCACAAGAAAGAAAATAACAGATCAGTATCTCTTATGCATACAAATGCGAAGATTCTCAACAAAACACTATCAAGCCAAACCTAACAACATAAGGGAGGATTTTACACCATGATTAGTTGGGATTTATTCCAGGCATTTGAAAATCAATCAATGTAATAGAACATATTAATAGAATAAAGGGCAAAAACCATATGATCATCTCAATAGATGCAGAAACAACAACGGAAAAAATACAGCACTCTTTCACGATAAAAATATTCCACAAGTTAGCAATAGAAGGAAACTCCTCTGCCTGATAAGGGCATCTATGAAACACCAACCTCTAACATAATACTTAATGACAAAAGATTGAAGACTTCCCCATAAGATCGGGAATAAGACAAGAATATCCACTCTCACCACTTTATTCACTGGAGATTCTAGCCAGGCAACTAGGCAAGAAAAACAAAAAGCATTCAGATTGGAAAAGAAGAAATAAAACTATCCTTATTTGCAGATAACATGATCTTGTATATAAAAAATCCTAACTAATCCTCCAAAAAAACTATTAGAGCTAATAAACAAGTTCAGTTGTTTGCAGAAACTTGCAGGAAACAAGAGCAATGTACAAAAATCAGTTGTACTTCTATACAGTAGTAATGGACCATTCAAAAATGAAATTAAGAAAATAATGCCATTTTGGAGTATTACTCAGCAATAAAAAAAGAATGAAATATTGCCATTTGCAGCAACACAGATGGACCTAGAGATTATCACACTGAGTGAAGTTAAGTCAGACAGAGAAAGACAAACAGTATATGATATCACTTATATGTGGAATCTAAAAAATAATACAGAGGAATTTTTACAAGACAGAAACAGACTCACAGAAAAAACAAAAACAAAAAAAGTATGGTTACCAAAGGGGAAAGAGGGGTAGCAGGGATAAATTAGGAGTATGGGATTGATGGATACATACCACTATATATAAAATAGATAAACAACAGAGATTTACTGTATAGCACAGGGAACTATATTCAATATCTTGTAATAACCTATAATTGAAAAGAATCTGAAAAAAATGTAAGAATCATTTTGCTGTACATCTAAACACAATACTGTAAATCAACTACAATTTAACAAATTTAATATTCCATAGTAAAATGAAGAATAAAATACATAGGAATGAATTTAGCAAAAGAAGTGCAACACGTTTAAGTTTTTGAAACATATGTTTCAAAAACTCAGAAACATCGAGAGAAATTAAAGAAAACCTACCTAAATGAATGTTTTGTGTTCATGAATATGAAGACAATATTCGTGAGATGGCAGTACTCCCCAAATTGATTTACAGATTCAATGCAATGCCTATCAGAATTTCAGCTGCCTTTTTTTGGTTTTTTTTTTTCAGAAACTGTCAATCTGATCCTAAAATTCATATGGGAAATTTAAGGGAGCCAGAATAGTCAAAACAATCTTGAAAAAGAACAAAGTTGGAGAACTCCCACTTATTAATTTCAGAATTTACTATGAAGGTACAGTAATCAAGCAGTATGGTACTGGGACAAGGATAGACATACCAGTGAGAGTTAGGAGTAAACCCTTATATTTGTGGGCAATTGATTTTCAACAAGGGTGCTAATATAATTCAATAAGGAAAGAATAGTCTTTTCAACAGATGGTGTATTCACATACAAAAGAGTGAAGTTGGACTTCTCCCACACACCACATATAAAAATTAACTCAAAATGGATTAGAAACCTAAATGTGAGAGATAAAACTGTAAAACTTGGGGCTTCCCTGGTGGCGCAGTGGTTGAGAATCTGCTTGCCAATGCAGGGGACATGGGTTTGATCCCTGGTCTGGGAAGATCCCACATGCTGCGGAGCAACTAGGCCTGTGAGCCACAATTACTGAGCCTGCACATCTGGAGCCTGTGCTCCGCAACAAGAGAGGCCACGATAATGAGAGGCCCGTGCACCGCAGTGAAGAGTGGCCCCCGCTTGCCACAACTGGAGAAAGCCCTCACACAGAAATGAAGACCCAACACAGCCATAAATAAATAAATAAATAAATAAATCACATGTTGCCAGCATCTATTAAAAAAAAAACTCTTAGAAGAAAACTTAGATGTAAGTCCTCATGACCTTTAATTAGGTAATGGTGTCTTCTATATGACGTCTAATGCACAAGCAACTGAAGATAAAATAAATTGGACTTCATCAAAATTTAAAACTCTGTGCTTCAAAGGACCTTATCAAGAAGGTGAAAAGATGGGTCAGAGAATGGGAGAAAATATTTACAAATCATATTTTGATAAGGACACATCTAAAATATATAAATAACTCTTATAACTCAAAAATAAAAACACAACCCAATTTTAAAAATAGGGAAGGATATAAGTAGATATTCCTCCAAAGAAATAGCCAGTAAGTACATGGAAAGATGCTCAGTGTCATTAGTCATTATGGACTAATGAAAAACCACTGTGAGATACCATTTCACATCTATTAGGATGACTGTAATAAAAAAGATAGAGAATAACAAGTGTCGGTGAGGATGTGACGAAACTGGAACCCCCAGATAGTGCTGGTGGGAATGTAAAATGGTGCAGCCAGTGTGGAAAACAGTTTGGCACTTTTTCAAAACTTTTGTGCTTCAAAAGACATTATCAGGGAAGTGAAAAGGCAACTCAGAATTGGTGAAGATATTTGCAGATCATTTATCTGATAAGGGACTTATAAGAATGCTTACAGCTTAAAAAAAAAACACGAAATTTTTAAATGGGAAAGTAAAAAAGAGTTACCTATGATCCAGAAATTCCACTGCTAGGTATATACCCAAGAAAATTGAAAACATATATTCATACTTAAACTTGAACACAAATGTTATTAGTAGCATTATTCATATTGACCAAATAGTGAAAGTAACCCCATTGTCCATTAACTGATGAGTAGATAAACAAAATATGCTAGATCCATATGGAATATGACTTAGCCGTAAAAAAGAATGAAGTACAGAGTCATGGTACAACGTGGATGAATCTTATAAAACATTATACTAGGGACTTCCCTGGTGGCTCAGTGGTTGAGAGTCCACCTGCCAATGCAGGGGACACGGGTTCAATCCCTGGTCCAGGAAGATCCCACGAGCCACGGAGCAGCTAAGCCCATGCGCTGCAACTACTGAGCCTGCACTCTAGAGCCCGCGAGCCACAACTACTGAATTCCATGTGCCTAGAGCCTGTGCTCTGCAACAAGAGAAGCCACTGCAATGAGAAGCCCGGGCACCACAACAGAGTAGCCCCCGCTCACCGCAACTAGAGAAAGCCCGTGCAGCAACAACAACCCAATGCAACCAAAAATAAATAAATACATTAAATAAATTTTAAAAAATTATACTAAGTGAAAGAAACCAGACAGAAAAGGTTGCATATTGTATGATCCTGTTTATATTAATTGTCCAGAATAGGCAAATCCGTAGAGTTGGAAAATAGATTAATGGCTACCTAGGGGTATGGGGAGTGACTGCGTAATGAGTACAGGGTTTCATGTTGATATGAAGGAAATATTCTGGTACTAGATAGTGTTGATAGTTGCACGACTTTGTGAATATACTAAAAACCGCTGAATTGTAAACTTTATGTATACATTTTATGGTATGTGGATTATATCTCAATTTTAGAAGTATTTCCTAAATTCATTACTTTATTCTTGCTTACTTCTCGAAATTTAAAGGCTTGTTTCCTTTTTTCTTTATCTCCCACATCCAGGCTGTCAGCAATTCCTCTTGGTTATACCTCCCAGATATATTTAGTCTTCTTAATTTTAATCTTCACCATCACCCTGGTAGCCCTGAACACCATCTTTCCTTGTCTGTGTTGCTGCGTCACCTGCCTCATTGATTCTTCTGCTTCCAGTCTTGCCTCACCTCCTCCTCCACCTTCCATCAATTTATTCTCCAAAAAAATAACCAGAAGGATTTCCTTTAAAAATTAAGTGTATCGTGGCATTCTCCTCCTCTAAACCCTTCAGTAAAATCCAGACTCCCCTAGTGACCTAAAATACTGGTGTGATGTGCCACTTGCTTACCTCTGTATCCTCATCTCCTACTTTACTCTGCACTTTACTAATCTCGTGTCACAGTTGCCTTTTCTCTGCTTTAACTAGCCAAGGTTTTTCCTGATCTAGGGCTTTTGCACGTGCTAGTCCCTCTGCCTGGCACACCTTTCCCTATAGTTTTTGGCATGGCTGGCTCCATTCTTCCTTAAACATCATCCCCTCAAATATACCTTCTGTGGCCATTCTACATGAAAAAAAAAAAAAGAAAAAAAAGAACACTTTGCCCCATTATCTTCATCTCAACATTGTTTATTTCCTTAATAACACTTACCATATTTTTAAAAAAACTTATTGCTTATTTACTCTTTTCTTTTTAAGTCTGTTCCCCTCACTAGACTTTACGTCAAGGGCCATATTATCATGGGCTATCATTATTTCCCTAGTGTCTAGTGCAGCACCTGTCACATCGTAAGTGTTCAATACATATTGGTAAATGACTGATTGAATGAAAGAATTAGATCTTTTTCTGAAAATCCCTGAAGACTTTACATATCTTACTTACTAATTTAGCATTTTAAGATAGATATTCCTTCTTCCACAAAATGTATTTTTAAAAATTAAATAAGATTGGCCCCCAAATTATCCCCTGAGAAACTCCATCATTGATATTTTTTTCTCTGAAAAAAATTCCACCTTCATCTCCTACCATTTTTATTATTGATGATAAATTTATTTTTGTTTTCTATTCAGAATGATGGCTGTTTTGGTACTTCAGGTGGAATTCGTCCTTTTCAGCTTCAAGACTGGAAGCAGAAAGTTAGTCGCACTAAGAAAGCAGAATTCATACGTACAGCAGAAAAATTTAAAAATCAGTAAGTATAAAAACATTATCTTCAAATAACATTACTAGCCATTTTATGGTGAACAGTATAAAAATTCTACTCCACCCTATCCAATCCCACACTAAGTTACAAAATTCTAGTCACTAGTCTTTCAGATGTAAAACAAGAGAAAGGTGAGAAGTGTGAAATAGACAAATGATAATAAGCTATTTAGTATAAAGTTAATTTTAAGTAGTTATTTAAATTTTATTTATTTATTTTTACCATTTTGAGACAGTATATATATCAACAAAAACAAGTTATTTCTTTAGATCACATATGTCAAGTAACAGATTAAATACATTTTTACTTACCAAGGTGAGCACTTAGGAAATCTTTTTGAGTGAGTGAATAATTTTAATGAAAAGTCTGTGCTGTACCCTTGAGTTTTTTTTATTGGCCTTTTCATTGGTTTCCCTTCTTTGATCTCTGCCCTTTCAGATCCATCCTGCACATTATGACTAGAATAATTGAGAAGTTGGCATTTATTTTAAGTTTTAGCGTATATGTATTTTTAAAATAACCAGTGATATTTACTGAATGTTTAACATTATCAGTAGCACCATACGATGTGATGAATATCATGAGTAAGGATAAAAGAATTAGTATTCAGAACACCCAACCCTATCCTATAGTTGGAGGCTTTGTAAAAACACTGCTCTGAATTTATACAATATCAGTTTGCTAAGGAACCAAGAGAAAAGGAGTCATTTGTAAGAAATAGTTTCTGGACCAGAATTAGTGGCAGTTGTGTCTGTTTAGAAATTCTACCAATAAAAAGTGTACTGTTTGAATTTTGAAAAGTTATACCATACTGTAATCTTGTGAGATTGAATTCTCACTGTATTTGTATAATTTTTATATTTTTAATACTCAGAATTTGATAAAATACAATTTTTAAAAAAATTTCCAAAATGCATTACTTTAGATAGAATTGGACTCTAGGTTAAGAATTCTGGTCGTGTTTCTCTCTAGATAGGGTAATCCACCAGGTGGTTAATGTCCATATATAGCAAACCAGTAGATTAGGCCAGTATAGATAGATACCTTGTCTATCAGTATGTGTAGGTTTTGTAACTCTGATTAATCTTCCTTCATCTGTTGTAAGGTTTTAGAAAAACTCATTGAAGGAGTATTAGAGGGCTTCCCTGATGGCGCAGTGGTTAAGAATCTGCCTGCCAATGCAGGGGACATGGGCTTGAGCCCTGGTCCGGGAAGATCCCACATGCCGCGGAGCAACTAAGCTTGTGCGCCACAACTACTGAGCCTGTGCTCTAGAGCCCGTGAGCCACAACTACTGAGCCCGCGTGCCACAACTACTGAAGCCCACGCGCCTAGGGCCTGTGCTCTGCAACAAGAGAAGCCACCGCAGTGAGAAGCCCATGCACTGCAATGAAGAGTAGCCCCCACTTGCCACAACTAGAGAAAAGCCCTCGTGCAGCAATGAAGACCCAACGCAGCCAAAAATAAATAAATAAATAAAATTTTTAGAAAATTTAAAAATAACAAGAGTATTAGAAAAATCCATTGAAATTGAATCCAACAATTGTCATTGGATACAAACGAAAGAACACCGTTTGTAATATAATTGTTTTATTTTCAGAATAGGTTATACATTCACATAATTCAAAAACCAGTTCATACCAAAGGGTCCACAGTGGAAGGTCTTTGTTTCAAACACTTCCCTTCCCCTCAGTTAGTAGTTTTAGTTTCTTGTGTATCCTTCCAGAGATATTTTATATACTTATAAGGAAATAAAAAGACATACTCAGATAGTTCCTTTTTTATATAAATGGTAGCATACTGTATACACTGTTCTGCATCTTGTTTTGTTTTGTTTTTTTAACTTAAGAATATTTCCTAGATACCAAGGAATTATTGATTTTGTCAGGCATGATAATGGCATTATAATTATATATGTCAAGTATCCATAATCTCTAGAAATGCACACTGAAGTATGTTGGGGTGAAACTACATAATGTAGTAGATTTACTTTGGAATACTTAAGCAAAAAAGGAAGAGAAAAGATAAGAAAAGGTAGGTGAACCAAGAGAGGAAAAAAGTAAAATTGTTGAGTGAATCAGAGTGATATGAGGTATATATCGTATGAAGCTATCTGAGGGGAGTCAGTTTACCATTCTCTACTTTTGGGCATATCTAACATTTTCATATAAAACCTTTGTTAAAAAAAGAGTGTATCTTGGAGATCTTTCCTTATCAGTACCTAGAACATGGTACTACTGCATTGTATTCCACTGTATGAGTGTACCATCATTTATTTAACCTGCCCCTTAGTAATAGACATTTAGGTTATAGTAAATCTTATGTTATAACAAATAATGCTGAATTAATTGCAGTTTCCACATAGGTTCACATTATTTTGCACATGTGTGAGTGTATCTTTAGGAACAATTCCTAGAAGTAGAAATGCTGGGTCAAAGATATATGAATTTGCAAATGTGATGAATATTGCTAAATTGTCCTCCATAGGCAATTTATGATTTCACCAACAATATATGAGAGGACCCATTTCATCACAGTTTTATCATCAGAATATATTATTTAAAGTTGTGATTTTTTCCCCTAGTCTGATAGGTATACAGTGTTACTATGGTATAGTTTTAATATTCATTTCTCATGTTATGAGTGAGGTTGAACACCTTTTCATATGTTTGGCCATTTGTCTCCATTATTATGCTTTGAATGTCTTTATAGGTTAATATTTCTAATCCAGGAATATCAAAACATAACTTTCTTACTGTCATCTCATGTCCTGTGTCCATGACAGACATTTCTATTTGATCATAGTAACTTCCCCCACCCCAACCAGAGACTACATGGGCTGGGGTCCTCAGTGCAGGACTCCAGTAGCCACCCTCAATCTGTTAGAGTTGACCTGCAGACTGACATCTATTTGATGTCTCTGTTCTACCCCTTCCTTCCTTTCCCAACATACGTGCAAGTTATGACCTCCTCAGTCTTTGGAGCAGCCAGGTAGGGCCTGTGACATTCTCATCTGTTTACCCCAGTATGCCTTATGAATATTAAATTTTTCTCTATGTGTGGCAAGTGAAAAAGAATGGGAAACTCTACCTTAGATAGTTGCCCCTCGGGTTATATGAAATTAAGTCAGTGGCCAGAGATACTCCACCACTCATTAACTTCAGGATTAATGGAGAAGTAGTCATATTAATTTCCACCTTGTGGGAGAAAGAAAACAGGTGTTGAGAAAGTAAATTTCTTTGTCCAACTAAAAAAAGTTTCATGATGGTAATTGTTTTGTTTTACCCCAGGGTTCAAGCTAACATTAAAAGTCCTACCTACCAATAAGTAGATGGACTAAAGCCAAGGAGCAAGGATGAGACGAAGGAAGCTTTGAAGTAAATGTAGACAGTATCCCTTAAATATATGAAAATTCCTAGACTGTTTGCCTTTTGAAGTTTTAGTTTTACTAATATTAATAACTTGCATTTCCATAGTGCATTTTACTGTATAAAGATCCCTCACATATATTATCTCATACAATATTAATCACAGCCCTGTTGGGTAGTGGTGAGTTGTTATTATTCACTTTTTAGTGATGAGGATGTTCATGCCTGGAGAGGGTAAATGTGTTGGCTCCTGCTACAATGTTAACAGTATCTCCTATTGAAAGCAGCCATCAGCAGTGGTGACAATTTTCAGCCCACGTTGAAATTCAGTTGGAATCAATAGCCAAAAGTTTATGTATTTTCAAAGCAAGTCTATGATTAAATTTTCTTAAATTAACATTTTGTAACATAAGTAACAATTCAAATTACTCTTGATTTTAGTTGAACTTAACAGTTTTCTAACTACTGTTTTGACTCCTTAGCCTTAGTGATCCAAGTAATTATATTTTGAATCCTCAGATAAATTAATCCAAATATAAAGTACAGATTGTAAGCATCTTCGTATTTTAAACAATTAAAAATATGCTTAAATCATATTTACACTATTTGTTTCTTTCCCTAAAGAGTTATTAACATAGAAAAAGATAAACACAATCATTTCTACAACCAAAAAAGTGACTTCAGAATTGAACATAGTATGCTGGAAGAATTGGAAAATAAATTGATTAACAGCCGGAAAACAGACAGTAAGTTGAGTTCATAATGAACAAAACCTGAGATATAAAGTTATAGTTTTGCCCTGTGCTTTGTCTTTGTTCGTTGACTGTGTTATTTTCTCTATCAAGATACTTTCTAGCTGGTAATGAATTTATCTTTTAGGGATATGTATTTATTTTTTCGGGTCACTATTTAGTTATTCTGACTGGATTGTTTTCTGTGTATATTTCTTTAATTTTAATAGGAAAAACAGGGTTTTGTTTTCTGGTTGTCAAAACAATTAATGCTATTACATTTTTTTTAAGTAAAGGGAAATTGATTTCTGGGCTGTCTGATCTTAGCTCATCACCATGATCTTACTGACTGAGCCCCGGACTAAGTAAGCATCAACAGACTCAGAACCTGTACTTAGTGGTATGAAGTGGTTAAGTCACATAATTGCTTAAACTGAAGTTTACTTGTTTGTGATATAAAACCTACCATTTCTACCATAGTAGAGCTGTCTGTGCATCTGATGAAATAATATATAAGAAAGTGTCTTAGAGGTTATATAGTGAATATGTTCTGTTGTTTGTTATGAATGTTAATCATTGTTAACAGCGTACTAAATGTTGGCCTTAAAAAAGAATTCTACAATCCTTTGTTTCCTTGTAGAGTAGATTTTATATGCTGCAAAGTCCTTATGTTATAATAATAAAAACATCTTAGCTTTGATTAAAGGAAAAATAGTGGTTATCAACCCACTAAGCTTTATAAAATATTAAAACTTATTATATAGAGATTATACTGCTCATGGGACTCCCTTATAGTCAATTAAAAGAATATTTTAATAAGTTTTTCCTTTCAGAATGTAAGATTGCACTATTTTTAAAAGTCATCTTTTGTGAGATAGTGGCAAGAATCATTCTCCCTCTTGTGTTGGAATGATAAGACCTAACATAAATGCCAAATCTCCAGTTCTCCTCTTTGATTCATAAAGGAATCTAAACATCCCTTGTTTAATATTTCTTAATGTCCCTCAGTTCTTTTACAGACAACAGCAAGGCTGATCTTTCTGTCTCTCAGTCATGCCATTAAGTAGAGTGTCTCCATTCTGTGCATTTTAAATTATTTGATTTTCCCTCTTTTAAGGCAACTTTAGTTTTATCATTTTATTTCTCTTCTACAATTTTGCCTCTCTTTATTCACACTTTGTGTTTATCTTATCTAGGAGAAAAAGGAATGCACTGTGTTAGTATAAGCATATAGAAATTTCCCCTTCACATATTACAGCTCAGGAGTACTAAATACATATTCCTTACATCAAATATCATGCCACAATTTTAGCCTGAATTTATGTAATATTGTACTTGAATGATTTGCCTACAGTGCAGAATGTCAGTTCCGAATGAATTAATAAAAGATCATTTGCCCGCACTTCCCTGGTGGTTAAGAATCTGCCTGCCTGTGCAGGAGACACGGGTTTGAGCCCTGGTCTGGGAAGATCCTGCATGCCGTGGAGCAACTGAGCCTGTGCGCCACAACTACTGAGCCCGTGCTCTGGAACCCGTAAGCCACGACTGCCGAAGCCTGCACACAGCAAAGAAGACCCAACGCAGCCAAAAAAATAAATAAAGTAATTAAAAAAATAAAAAGATCATTTGCCCTATAGTGGTATCACTGTAGCTGATCAAACTATGGCAAAAATAAAACAACAAAAAACACTTTCCTGATTACTAGGGAAGTTTCTTGACCTAAAGTTTCAACAGTAAGACTCTATAAAATACATTGGATAAAGATTCTACTTTTATGGAACGCTTGAATTTTAATAAAAAGTAGAACAAGCCAAGTCACATACACATATTTGAGGTTTCTTTTGAATCTTAGCACTGGTTTCAGGCCTAAAGGTAAATTTAAAAAAAAATAATTGCTTTTAAGGACTTTTGAACAGAGCCTTTTGGTGCCTCATGTTCATTTGTGGAAAAGTTGCAAAAAAATAAGGGGGGTGAATAAGTAAAATGCCCAAAGATGATAAAATATTACGATTATATGAATATGTATATGAATGTGAATATTTGACTTTAGCCTAATAATTTAAGTGAATATTAAAGTAAGATTACAACTTCAGAAAGAAAATATGAAAGAAGAATCCAGTTTTCCTGCTGCTGATACAGAACATCTGAAAATGGCTTTGAGACCCTCTTCTGTTCTTTAGGCTTTTATTGTGGGCCTAGCACTTTACTTCAGACTGGTCCTTTGGCTGAGCTTGGCAACCTGTAGCATACATACCAGTAAATGGCATCTGAGACATCTCCTCAAGGCCATGACTGTGATACCAGTGGGTATCACCAGCCCCATCTTAGAGGATGTGTTTAGATGAAGTTAATTCTCACTAGGAAGTTTGTCAGTATTCATAGAATTAATATTGGTTAGACAGTTTTAATATTCCAACAATAGTTGAGGTCAAAATCTATGTCCATAAATTATAACAAATTAAAAGAAAAAGAAAAAAAAACTGTTAAAGAACAAAACATGACTAAACCTATGCTACTGATCCATGTATTTGAGTGTCCAATAACTCAGTCTCTAGAGTTTAAAAAAATATTTCCAAGGACATTTCCTTGGCACAGGTTATAGTAAGATTTAGCCTATTGTGCTTAAAACATTAGAGGAAATTGAGAGATGCTTTAGTTAGAGCAAGAGTTTGTTCAGGCTGTTTTGACATTTATAAATAACCATCTTTTGTTCATTATTTAATTGCTCTTCACTATCATTTATTAAATGGTGGTGATCAGTCTTGTGTGAAGAATCCTGAACCACATTTGTCATAGAGTTATTTTAAAGTACATACTTCTACCTTACAGGAGTAAAAATCCAGCAACAATTGGCCAAAATACACAACAATGTAAAGAAACTTCAGCATCAGTTAAAAGATGTGAGGCCTACACCTGATTGTAAGTAAATTTAGATTTTATATCTTTTTCTTATGTATTAGTTTTTTCTTTTGTTCATTAGAAAAGTTTATACTTTTCTAGTAAGAATTTTTCTATTTGGCATTAATGGAGGAGCTAAGCCCTACTTTTTGGTTAGGGATTAATAAGGATACATCAGAAAACTGTAATATCTGGTGTTTATGTATTGTTTTATCTTTAAAATGCTATCAAACCCTTACAAATTATGAAGTAGACAGAACAGATAATAGTGTCACATACAGGATGAAGAATCTGTGGTATGCAAAGATTCAGATTCAGCTGATGAAGAGGAAAAAAAGACTGATTTCTTGATTCTTAGCCTAGTGTTTTCCCATCATTTGCTTTTTGAAATTATTGCCTTTCAGAGGCATTTCAAATACCCAAGGGAATGGCTAAGTAGTATTGGGGCAAATTCTAGTCATTTGTGAAATACAAAATTGTATCCTTACCTCTTTGCTTAAGCCAACATTCATTCCTGAGAGATCAAAGCAATACAGTAAAATGCTCAAGATGTATGGACTTAAGAATCAGACACATGTTGGGTCAAATCCTTGAGCTATCAGTTAAGTGATTTTAGGCAAGTTACCTGATCTCTTTGAGCTTTCATTTACTTAGCTCTAAAATGGAGAAAATCATAAAACCTAACTCATAGAGTTGTTGCAGGAATGAAGTGAGACAATGCACATAAAGCATTTATGCACTGCTTATAACATAGTAAGCAATAAAAAATAGTAAATATAAATATAATTATTATTCATTAATACATGAAACCATTAAAATATTAGAAAGGAACATGGGTTAATATTTTTATAATTGTAATTTATAAGAATGACAAAGATCAGAAACCATAAAGAAAAATGTGGACATAATTGACTATTAAAAAATACCTCAAACCCATAAGCAAAGTTGAAATACAAATTAGGAAAATATTAGCAGTATATATGTAACTTAAAAAGCTAATATCCGTAATGTGTAAAGAGTACCTACAAATTAGAGCAACAGAAAAATGGGCAAAGATTGTAAGTTGCGTATTATAGCAAAAGAAACACAAAACACATGTGAAAAAGTGTGCAGGCTTATTACTTATTATAAAAATATCAATTAAATCAATGACAATAAATTTTTGGTTATTTTGGAACTGGCTAGAATTACGTGGGAAGGAACACTCTCAAGAACTGTAAAGAGATAGAGCCTCTTTGAAGGACAGTGTGACAGTATTTAGCATACTGTAAAGTGGGCATACTTTTTTGATTTAGCATTTAAGGTTATCAGTTATGCTCTAAAAGTATTTATTTGAGGGGGCAGGGATAGACTGAGAGTTTGGGATTGGCATGTACACACTGCTATGTTTTAAATAGATAGCCAACAAGGACCTACTGTATAGCACAGGGAACTCTGCTCGATATTCTATAATAACCTAAATGGGAAAAGAATTTGAGAAAGAATAGATATGTGTATATGTATAACTGAATCACCTTGCTGTACACCTGAAACTAGCACAACATTGTTAATCAACTATACTCTGATATAAAATAAAAATTAAAAATAAAATAAAAATATTTATTTGAGCATGCAAAAATATGTATGCAAAGATAGTTACTACAGCATTGCATCTATTTAAAGGTTCATCAGTTGGAGAATTAATTAAATGAATTAGGGTAGCATTAGACAATGAAATACCATGTAGCCATAAAAAGAATGAAGTAGCCATATGCATATTGATATGGAAAGTTAACTAAACATTTTGTTAAAGAAAAAGTGCATGTCACAAAAAATATATGTGGTATAAAACATTTTTTTGGAAAAAATGGTATTTAAGATATGTGCATAGGAAAATATCTAATCAAAAAACTGCAATCATAAAAATTCACTTTTTAAAAACACATTTTTTCTTATCCTTTAGGCTAAGAAATGTTTTTAAATTAATTTAAAACATTAAATTTTCTTCCTAATTTTTAATTCTTAGTCATAATAAAATATGACATAACATAATTTTTCCTTTTTTTTTTTTTTTTTACAGTTGTTGAAAAGCTCAGAGAAATGATGGAAGAAATTGAAAATGCAATTAACACTTTTAAGGAAGAGCAGAGGTTGATGTATGTTTTAAATACATTTTAATATACAATTATCTTTTTTTCAACAGCCCTTTACTAGGTTGTATGTAAACTATTTTATTGTTATGTATTTAATACTAGTCTTACACAAAGGCAATATAAAACCTCTTTTGCGTTAGGTTTTAGACTGCTTTTCATGTTTGAAGTGAATTTTTATTTATATTTGGACACTATAAAATCTCAAATAAGAATTTGAAAGATTGTTTTCTCTCTGAGGAAAGTCTTAAGGCTTAGATTTATAAATGTTAATAATGTAAAGTGGAGAAATGACATCAAAAGAGTTGGGAATAATAAAATTTGAAGAACAATGAAGGGTTAATATGGATTGGTTTGTATCTTATTTTTCAAACTTTATTTTTAAAATTTTAGCTATGAAGAGCTTATTAAAGAAGAGAAAACAACTAATAATGAGTTGTGTGCCATATCAAGAAAAATTGACACATGGGCTTTGGATAATTCAGAAACAGAGAAAGTTTTCAGAGCAATGTCGAGCAAAGTTCCTGTAGACAAAGTAACACCAAGTACTCTTCCAGAAGAAGTGGTAGAGTTTGAAAAATTCCTTCAGCAAGCAGGAGGGCGACAAGGGGGCTGGGATGATTATGATCACCAGAACTTTGTAAAGGTGAGAAACAAGCATAAAGGGAAGCCAGCATTTATGGGAGAAGTTCTTGAACACCTTCCTGGAAGAACACAGGATGAAGTTCAACAGCATGAGAAATGGTATCAAAAATTTCTGGCCCTAGAAGAAAGGAAAAAAGAGGTAATAACAATTATAATAGCTATTATTTGTTGTATATTTTTGTGTTCTAGGACTGTGCTGAACTCTTTAACATGTATTATTAACTTTACAACAACCCCAAGAGGTATGTTACAGTTTTTCCCCCCATCTTATAGAGGGTGAAACTGAGGCATTGAGAAGTGAAGTCATTTTAGTGGAAATATAGTTGGACATCCTCAACATCCAGCATATCTACTCCAGTAAATAATACAGTGGGTCAGAAAACGTCTGACAGTGGCAACACCCTCTGTGTCCACTAGAAGTGTGGGAAATGCAGATTTACCCAGGCTTTTGATAAGAGTCATCTTACCAGCAAAGGCCACATTATTTTCAACAGAAAATAAAGAGGCAGTAGAAAGAAAACTCTTTGACTCAAAAGTTTCTTTTAGTTTTGGCACTTCAGCCTCATTGTTTATTTTAAAAGATTCAAAATTTTGGCAACTCCAGAGTAAAGGGGTAACTCTTAATTGCAGCAAATACCTAAAAAGTTCCATTTTCACAAAAATATTATTCTGGCTCTGGTTTAGATCAGGATTTCTCAACATTGGCATTGTTGACCATTTGGGCTAGATAATTCTTTGCTCTGGGGGCTGTCCTGTGCATTGTAGGATGGTTAGCAGCATTCTTGACCTCCACCCATTAGATGCTGGTACCACCCCCTGAATTGTGATTATCAAAAATATTTCCAGACATTACCAGATGTCCCCTGGAGGGTAAAAATTGCCCCTGGTTAAGAACCATGGGTTTAGATAGTCTAAGTCTGAGTCACTTTTTTGTAGACTTCAGCTAGATAAACTTTAACTCGATTGGTTTAACAAGAAAGGTATGACAATTAAACAAACAACATACCTAAGGAGCATTAAAGAAATATTTGATTCTATGTGCAGTGTAAAGTTTTAGAAGAAATAGCTGGCATTTGTGTTGTTGCAGTTGTTTCTGTCCAAAATAAGTTGAATGTTCCTAAGGTTGAGACTTGAAACTTTAAGAAAAACTTTGAAACATAAGTCATTTTTTAAAACTCACAATAACAAGCAATTGAGAATTATTTGGGATTTTTTTCTCCAGGATACTGAAAACTTGAGGTCCGCAGGCCAGAAAAGTGGTCTGTGGACCAGCAAAGTCAGCATCACCTGGGAACTTGTTAGAATTTAGCATGCCCCAACCCCAGACCTAATCTCAACTCTGGGGGCAGGGCCCCAAAATCTGTGTTTAAAAAGTACTCTAGGTTATTCTGTTAACAAGCTAAAGTTTGAGAACCACCTCTCTAGGGAAAAGGAACAGACACAGTGCTTCTTGTAATGAAGGTAAACCACCTGGATTCTGGCTTTCTCTTCTTATTCCCAGCCACTGTTTCCTGATTTCTGATCATTGAGTGGATGTAGGGGTGAGGTAAGAGGGGGTGTGAAAGTGGAGGTGTCATTTACTGAAGTAGGACATGGTGGAAGAGAATAGGGAAGTTTGGGGGTACAGCATCAGGAATGCAGTTTCAAATCTGTTGAGTTTAAAATGTTGAGTAGGAAATTTACCATTTTTATCTCCCACTTCCTTTAATATATCCTGTGTTTTGCCTAAATGAACATACTTATTTTCAGACATTCCATGAACTTTCTGGCCCAACTACCCTTGCTTATCTTGTTCTCACTTTTTGGAACCTCCTTTTCTTCCCCCTTCCACTATCAACCTACCCAAATCTGCCCAGGTCAGATGCTGCTTCCTTTCTGCCCACTCAAACATAAATAGTCCACTCAGAATTTCACTAGTACTAGTTTATATGTCTTGTGTGATGTGCGATGGCACATTCTGTATTCTAGTATTTATGTACATATCTCACCTCAAGCAATGCTGCTCAAACTTGGTGCAGGGACTGGATGTTAGTTTGTAAACTATTCTGGTCTTCAGTGAGTTATCATGGTCTCATGAGAATCAGCTACCCAGTAAGCACACTATTTAGTTCAGGTGACTGTTTTTTCATAGAAAACCTTCTCATTGAGGAAGCAGTACACTGATTTACATTCTGGCATGAATTCCTGATATTGTTGTGGACCAGTACTTTGAGTAGCACTATACTAGATGGCATTTGGTATTGTTTTAATCATCTGTGGTTCCCGTCACATTGTCTTGCATATAGTACACATAGCATAAGGATTTATTTAATGAAAATGAATGATATACCATAAGGAAAGATGAGGAAATGATTTCCCAACTTGAGGGGAAAGTAATTCAGTGGATGTTTCCTTTATGGCATACAGAAGGCTGCTAGAATTTTAAATAATCTTTACATACCCATATATAAAGATCTGAAGCTATTTTACTTTTTTTTTTTTACACTTATGAAGCACTATGTGCCAGGCATTTACTCATTTAAACTTCACAACAACCCTATTTGAGAAGTGCTGCCTACCACTTACAGATGAGCAAAATGAGGACAGAGACATTTAGTGACTCGTCCAAGGTTACACCTAGTAAATGGCAAAACCAGGATTTGGGCCCAAATACCTGGCTTCAGAGCACATACTCTCAACTACCCCACTTTTAATTCCTCTTCTGATATTTGACCAGAGATAGGTCACTCAGAAAGGATTCTAAGCCTAGGAAGAGGATTTGGAAGCAGAAGTGAAATGATCAGAGGAAAGGGATGCTTCCCCTGAACACAAATGAAGGAGGTAAAGGGGAGGAGGATACTTCATGAGGTCTTGTCCTTGTGTACCTGGGGATTAAAAGAGGAAGAGAAAGGCCGATGGAATAGCCATTATTCAGTGTTTTAAAAGATACATTAAATTTTTTACAAACAGAAGTAGAAAAAACCTGCATTGGTTTAAAAAAACACTTTTAAAAACTAAGCAACTAGCATTCTGCATCACTATTCTAGAAAGAAAGATGGATTTGAGGTTGTATTTTAAAATGTTTTTGGTGGGAATTTTTCTGGCAGTCCAGTGGTTAGGACTCAGCTCTTTCACTGCCGGGGTCCAGGTTCGATCACTGGTTGGGGAACTAAGATCCCGCATGCTGCGCAGTGTGGCCAAATAAAAAAATAAAATGCTTTTGGCTATTAAAAATATTTTTTCTTGCTATGTTTTAACCATTTAGTCTATTCAGAATTGGAAAACCAAAAAGCAGCAAAAAAAGGAGGAAATTTTCAAGTTAAAGGAAAAAGCAGAGAACATACCAATGCTTTTTCACAATAAACAGGAAGATAATCAAAAGCAAAAAGAAGAACAAAGAAAGAAGCAGAAATTGGCAGTTGAAGCTTGGAAAAAACAGAAAAGTATAGAAATGTCAATGAAATACGCTTCCCAGTTAAAAGAAGAGGAAGAGAAGGAGAAAAAGCAGCAGAAAGAACGTCAACGCCAATGTAAACTAAAATTGCTGCTAGAAACTTATACCCAGCAGAAGAAAGAACAGGAAGAATTTTTGAGACTTGAAAAGGAGATTAGGGAAAAGACAGAAAAGGCAGAAAAAAGAAAAACCGCTGCTGATGAAATTTCCAGGTTTCAAGAAAGAGTGAGTATATACATTTCCTAAATAATTTTTCAGTGATACACATGGCGGTATTACTTCCAGGTTCAGTTCAGCAAAAATTAATTGAATCCTTCTTATTATATCTGGCCTGGACCTAGCATTAGTACACCAAACTAGGTGGGCCACGCTCCTTGCTTTCTAGTAGATTATAGTCTACTGGGAAAGACTGGTATGCAAATAGAGGACTTCAGTATAATATGGTAAACAGTGTGGTGATTGAGGTGTGGACAGAGAACTTTTGGAGATGGATGTGCAAGGAGGAAAGCTTACCATAACTGTGAGTGTGAGACAGAAGGTGATACTTGAGTTGAGTCTTGGAAGAGAGGAAAGGGGAGATCTTTCTTAGTAGAGTGAAACATGAATGGGCAGCTTGGAGGAGTGTGACAGAGTAGTTTGTGGGGGAAACTGTAAACACTTCAGTATTTTTAGGGCATCAACTGGGAGATGGGTACCAGCCAGAGACAAGGCTGGTAGCCACAGGCCAGGCCATGAATGTCTTGTTTTCTCTGCCAAACTAGCTGGCTTTTCCCCATAGGTGATTTGCTTACTAGTTCACTGTCCATCTCCCTACCATGATGTAAGCTCCATGAAGGCAGAGGTTTTGCCCTTTTTGTTCATCCTTTACCCTAGGGTCCAGCACATTATAGATACTCAACATATACTTAAAGGAATCAAGGTTATTGCTGAGAGGGAGGATTATAGGTAATTTTAAACAAATGTATATAAGAAAAATCCTGATCAAAGAAAGAAGTTGCAATCTTATTATCAGACAGGGTGGAATTCAGTCCAAATGTATTAAAAAAGACAAGGAAGGGTACTTTAAAATGAAAAAGAGTACAAATGAGAGGTAAGTGTTATGAATTGTTATATGCATCAGAATACATAGGAACAACACTCATAAAAGCAAAAAATAAGGGAAATACAAAGAAAAATAATAGAAAAAAACCACATTACTAGTGGGATTTCTTTTGGTTCATATATAAAAATATCCCTAAATAACAAAAGATCCACTCCCCCAAAAGGCAAGCAGATCACATAATTAAAGGCTTAGGAAAAAAAAGAAAACCTGTTATACAGAAAATATATGAGAGGTCTAAAACCAGACATATCTGTATTGAGAAGTGAAAATAGGCTAACTCACCCATTAAAAGAAAGGAAGTTTTAGACTGAGCCATAAAATAAAACAAGAAACACCTAAAAGAAGGTGATTCAGAAAGGATGTGCATGTATTACATTTATATTCAGAAAATAAAGCTCTTAGCTTTTTTTGGAAAAAGTTGATATTAAAGGAGTATTGCTACTTAAGGTAATTTAATTTTACTTTAAAACTTTATTGAAGTTTACTTTAATAAACTTTGAAACAAATTCTAGCTAATTTTAATTTCTTAATGTTATCTTTTTTGTTGGTATATGTCATTTAGGATTTACATAAACTTGAATTGAAAATTCTAGATAGACAATCGAAGGAAGATGAAAAGGCAGAAAAACAAAGAAAACTGGCAAAATTAAAAGAAAAGGTACTCAGTACTGAGATTAATTTATTTCTATTGTTATTATCCTAATTCATTGATTTCTAAGGGTACAAACATAAAATCCATTTTCTTTTTATCCATCTCCTTTATTTCACACTTATTTATTTACATATTACAAAAAATAACTTGGTACAACTTAAGCAGCTGTTGTTTGAATTCTATCATTTCACATTATAAGCACCTCATTTTCTTTTACCCTAAATTCCTTCTCTCTTCCTACTCATCATTCTTTTCTTCATTCTTCCTATATGAACCTATATTTTAGACCTATAGCAGCTATGAGCATTGTTTAATTTCATTGGTGATAAAGATACTGGTGACTCTCATGGATAAAACAAAGGACTTACTGGTGTTTATTTATCTTAAATTTATTGTCTGGCTATATCACTATCATACTTTGCTGCTTTACATTTCCCTCATGATAGAAATAGGAAAAAATACAACAACAGTGGAAGTAGAATAAAATCCTAAATTAACACTTTATTAATAGATTGATATAATCCAAATTTTATTTTAGCTATACGAGCACAATTATAAGTTTACTGAAACCGTTTTATTTCTGTCTAGCGAATATCAAGTATTTTCCTTAAAACTGCTTTCTGTTACTAAGGATTTTACAAGTACAAACTTAATAGTTCATATAAATTAACTGGCACTCATTTTACTTCTGATTACAGGTTGAAAACAACATTAGTAGAGATCCCTCTAGACTTCACAAACCTACCAAAGGTTGGGAAGAACGGACCAAAAAGATAGGACCAACAGGCTCTGGGCCACTTCTACATATCCCACATAGGTAAAAAGGAGTTAGAATGGGTGTTCACTCTATAATAATTTAATAAACTGCATATAAATTGTATACATTTTATGCAGTTTATGTGTGTATATTGTATTTTATAATAAAAAGTTGATAAATCTATATACTTTTTAAAAGTTAACATTTAAACAGGACTTTTAAAAAATATCCTATATATTTGTAATTGCTCTTTTCTTCTTCTCCTTAGGGCTATTCCAACCTGGAGACAAGGAGTTTAGAAAAGAATATGGGATAATGAAATTGGCTTTCAGTTGATGAGAATGTTAGCATATTCCATTATAGGAGAGAGTAACTAACTGTGTTCTTGAAATATTACTAGCCTAGTCAGATTGATTATTGTGTTGCATGTAAATTGGCAGGTATTAAGTTCCAAGAGGCATTGTCATTAGTATTTCCTGTTTATACTAAGAGGGTAATTAATGTATAAGTTGGCCTATTATTGATGTAAAAGTTCCTTGAATAAGTCTATGTTAGAAACAGTATTTCATTTAAATACTTAGAACACTTGAAAGATACTTTGTTTTTGTCACAGCATAGCAAAATAAATTGAGACAATCATAGAGTAACATTTTTAAACCAAAATTGTAAGATTTATAACTTGGAGCTAAATTAGCTTGAGTAACAAAAATGTAAAGTTTGTTTTTTTTGAGTTATGAAATAAGTTGGTACTTTTTCTAAGTTTAACAAATTGGTAATTTGTCAGTTACTACATTTTTGTGTACCAAATATTTTGTATTTGTTTGAAGCATGCTTTGTTTTATATAGAGAATATTTATTTTAAAAATATGCCTCTCATCTCATATATACCCTATTATTTATATTATTGATATTTAATCTTTTTGGTTTCCTTTAGCTATTCCAAATCTCCTTTCAGCCTTTCTGGACTCCACACATTTATAAAATTTTGTGTCTTTCACATCTTCTTGGCTGATGCAGTTTTCTTTTCTGCTTTGTTTGCCTCAAAATATGAAAATCTTCTGTTTTGAAACATCATCTGAAATAAGCTGGCTTTAGAATACTATGATTTCTCTTAGTGGTATTTAAAATGTTTTAAAATTACTAGACTAATATATTTGGACAAAAGAGTTAATTTTAAAATTTCCAAACTTTTGTAAATGAAAATGCAATTTAACTTAATTTGACTCAACTTTTCATATTAAAAAATCTTAGTTCCTAATTTTAATTAGTTCCCATCTTATAGGAAAGGCATCATATACATAATAAGTATAGAAACTCATTTCTTATAACTTTTATATTAGAGTATTTTTAATTGTAATTTTATACATTTAGGTCAAATGACTCAGAAATTTACTATGAGCAGTAGTCAAAACCTTTTCATATTTCAAAGTTAATATTCAAAGTAGATGGCCTCCAAATTTTGGAAACTGAATTCTGATTATACAATTATTGGTGCAAAATGAGAGAATTAATATAAAACATCCTTAATCAGGAATGCCCATTTTATTTATTGTACTTTTTCTCCTTAACTTTTTTTAAATGATTTGAGGCAGTTTAGAAATAAAACAAAGAACAGGACAAGGGAATTTAAAAACAGAATTGAACAGTGACAAGATACAGAAAAGTAAAGGTTTCTTATACATTACTTTCTAACGTGTTGCTTTTTGTTGTACACAAATACAGCTTTTAGTTTCCTGCATCTAAGGTAAGCTTACTGGGTGATATGGTTCTTACAGCTTTTTGTTTTATTTTATTTTAAATAAAAGTAAGTATGGAAGTATTTTGAAGAAACTAGTCCTTCTAACTGAATCCATTGATAAAATAAATGAGGAATTTATCATATGGATCCTTTGTATAAAGGACGTAGAATAAACGTAATTAATGTCTTCAGTTACAGGCTCATAGAAGAGATGTCATATAAACATTTCTTATACCAGATTAAAAAGTATATTAATAAGAAATTTAGAAAAAAACACTAAAGGAAAAAGGTTATAAAGCACCCATAATTCCACTACCCTAAGGTAATTTCTTCCAAAAGTACACCTACATATTTTAAATAGGTAGTCTTAGAATACATTTTAGATAATACACTGTAATCACTTAACATTACCTCACATATTTTTCTGTTTCTGTATAGTTCAAACATTATCATTTAATGGATAAATAGTATTCAATTTTATAGATACTCTATCATTCCTATACTTTGAAGACTTGTGCTATTTACACTTCTTTAATAATGTAGAGTGACATTTTATGTAGGGGGTTAGATTCTGTCACATGTATGTCAAAAATCTTGTATGGTCAGAATCACCCATGAAAAGGTGGGGGATTACTTACCTAGGAGGTATATTATCTCTCAATGAGTCCACCATAGAAGTATTTCCTGCAGATTTGGATCAGATTAGTGGTTCTTGGGCTGAGAATCAGATGAAATATTGGCTTCCCTTTAAGGGCCAGGTTGAATAGGATTGTCTTTCTGAGCTTATATAGAATGTGCATAATTGATTCTAGTAAGTTATATGTATGTGATGTAATTTCACTCTGAACATCTTCAGACATTTTGTGGTGTATATGTGTAAGTGAGAAAGATCTTCATTGTAATAATGGAGTGAAAACTCCTCTAAACTGGGCATATCTAAAGGGCAAGGACTGTTGGCCGCTGTATTTGTAGGGAAGCACCAAGGACAGCCCTCTGTGCCCCTACCTGGAAGTTGTTAATGCAATAGTTAAAGACATGCAGGAGTACCTGTGAATAATTAGTTACTAGTACCTAACATTATGCAAGGTGCTTTGGATTGGTGAATTAGGATAACTCCAGCCCACATGGTATGTTTTTAAAGAAATACATTTTCTAAGAAAGCTAACAATTGAAATTATACCCAAACTTCTATTAGTTGATTATAAAAACCAAGTTCAGGCCTGATCCTTGTGTGGATTTTTTCCCCCAACACTGAATCGTAAACTTTTAAAGGGAAGAATATATGGTTGAAGCAACTTAAATCCCTCTTTTTGAAGAAGAAAAAAAAAAGGTAGAAGCCTATGTTATTTCATTTTTTAGCAAATGCGTAGAGAACACGTTGTGCTTATTTTCCGTTGCAAATTGATCGTGTGTGTGCGCGTAGGCGCGCACGCAATTCCTGGCATTCTATAGGACTAGGAACGTCTCTGAACTTTTGTAACATCGATAATTATTTAATAAGCATTTTGTTATCCCCATAACCAAATAATTTGATTTGTAGATTGAGTTTCTCCATCCATTCAGCTTAAAACTGTGGTCTTCCAAAAATGAGTCTGTTGGCAAATTTATACTGGCCCATCTTCATGTTCTTTAGGGCCTTACTTTTCTCAAAGCGAACTTGAAGCTACTGACCTTGCACTTTCTCCCAAATATCCAAGATAAAAGTTCTGGAAGGATTTGTGGATTTGTGGGCTGAATTTTACAAGGCTTGAGAGGTGTTTCCAAACCTTTGGAGCTTAGAGTAGAAAAGGCGGGGTCGTGCGCTACCTACGGAGAAATAAGAGGGAGAAAGCGCAACGTAAGGCCTTCCGTTGACAGCGTGTAGCTTCAATCACGGAAGTGGGAAGCGGAGGGCGCACGTCCCCTCCCCACCCGACCCCCAGGTGTCGCCCCTTGGGTTTTCTTCGCGCCGCTAGCCAACTGCTTCCGGGTCGCGGCGGACGCCGTTTCCGTAGCAGCATGGCGGCCACGGAGGATGAGCGGCCGGCGGGGAGTGGAGAGGGAGAGCGGCTGGATTTCCTACGGGACCGGCACGTGCGGTTCTTCCAGCGCTGCCTCCAGGTCTTGCCGGAGCGCTACTCTTCGCTCGAGACCAGCAGGTAACTGGTGGCCACAGTCAGCGAGGCCGACACAGGGCCCGGCCCCCCGGAAAGGCGCTGCGGAGCCTGATGGCTAAGTGGGCGCCCGCTGAGGGCTGCGCCACCGCCCACCCGGCACTGCTTGCCCTCCCGGGCCGGGCTGCAGTCACCCTCGCTCCCACGAGCTACGGCGAGGGGGCTGGGGCGAGCTGTAAATCGAGGGCTTTTGGAATCTACAGGTTCCGCCCTTTTCACTTCTCAACCATTTTTCCGTCTCAACTTTGAGCTTCCTTTTTACCCCTGCTCCGAACCTGTGAGTCCCTTGGCCTGGCTTCCGAGTATAAACAGAAAAAGACAAAGGGTTTGTCATCGTATTTTACCTAAATAACCTCTCCAGTGCTTCCCTTTCGTCCATAAAGTCATTAATTCTTAATTGAATCCCTGTATGGTGTTCAGTGTATAGGAGCGGTAGGGAGCCGCTAAGGTTTGCGTAGATAAGAACTTTCCAGGAATCGTAAATCTAATGATAGGATTGGCGAAAGAGGTGCAGTGTTGCTGGAAGCAGCCTGTTAAAGTTTATTTGCAAGAGGCTAAGAAACTGTGAATTAGTCATTCAGAGTAAACGTCTGGGGATGAGAATAACGAAAGGAGGCGGCGATCTTTGCTTTGCACTGCTGTGTTTTGAAGTGAGACTTCCAAAGCTTCATGGGACTGGCTTGGAAGGGAGAGCCAATTTGTTTTGCTCTGATCTTTTCCGTATTTTCGTAACTGAATCTGTGGTGTATTTTGAGCACTTCAGTTTTGGAAGTTTTATAGATTACTTTCGCATACATGGTCAAGAAATATTTATTATTGTAGGCGCTGGAGGACAGCTGAACAAGACGTACCGGCAGTTTCAATAGGGCAGGATCCTAATCCGGATTTCTTTAGAGAGACCTTCCCTAATCACCCTTTCCAAAGGAGACTATTTCCAATCACCACCTAAAATTATATATTGATGATACCCTTCTTTCACACAGGATTGTAGACTTCATGAAGGCAGGATTTTTGTCTTTCTTGTTTACCTCTGCTGCCCTACCAGGGCTGCCCTGTCCAATTTTGGTAGCCACATTTGGATATTTATATTTGAATTAATTAAAATTAAATCAGATTAAAAATTCACTTCCTTTGTTTTCAGTAGATACCACTTTTCAAGTGCTCGGTCACCACATTGGCCTGTGGCTTTTGTTTCTATTTCAACGTTTATGTCATCTCAAAAAGTCCTACTGGACAGCATTGCACTAGAACCTTGACTAATATCTGGCATAAGAGAAGGCAATAAGTACATATTTGTTGAATAACTATTCCGAGCTGAGCCCTGAAGGATGAACAGATATTTGCTAAAGAAAGAGTGAAGCATCATTTATATTCCTTTCTCCATCCATGTATATTGATTGACTAGCAGAGCCCATACCTCGATCTAAATTAACATTTCCAAGACTCATTGATTGTAATAATATGGGATGTTTAGAAATATATTGATAAATCACATTTATATTTTATGAGGTTTAATTTTATGTGAATTTAAAGCATTTGAATTAAAAAAAATCCATCCTATTTTGACTTAAACAGTTGAACTTTGCTTGTAGCTATCACAGGTCTGTGGTTGCATTTTCAAAATGCTAGTGTGTTTGGTCTATATAAAATTCAGCAAGGACAAAATCATACAGATTAACGCATGTTGGCAGTAAACTGTAATCCTGCTCACAGCACAAATAAAACAGCAAAAATTGTCTGATTAAACAACTAACTTAACAAAAGATTTAATAACTTAGTATGATCTTAGGATTTACACCAGGGATTGTATGTTAGGTAATAGATATGTAATATCACAGTGCACTAGTTAAGATATATTAATTATATCCTTTTTATGCCTCATGTTTGTCACTTAAGTATATTTTATCAATTTGGGTTTTTTTAATGGCTCAATTCATAACCACATGCACATACTGGTTTTTGTGGTGATTTTTTTTAGCGTTTTTCAATTTTTCCCTTTCCTGATTCACATTCTTTACTTTCCTTAGTTTAGCATTAAGTCCTTTTGTGGTGTATGTGATCCATAATTGGCTTTAAGATGCTTATTAAGAAGCTCCAACTTTTTTTGTGTGTGTGGTACGCGGGCCTCTCACTGTTGTGGCATCTCCCGTTGCGGAGGTGCTCCGGACGCGCAGGCTCAGCGGCCATGGTTCACGGGCCTAGCTGCTCCGCGGCACGTGGGATATTCCCGGACCAGGGACGATCCCGTGTCCTCTGCATCGGCAGACGAGCTCTCAACCACTGCGCCACCAGGGAAGCCCAAGAAGCTCCAACTTTTTAAGCAAAGTTGACTGGTCACGAAATTTTTACTAATAGCAGAGTTTTAAGATAAAACAATGTATTAACTAAGTCATAATTCTTATCTAGTATTATAGTTCAATTCCACAAGGATTTATTGAGGGGCTACCATGTATCTGGGGATGGGGATAGGTATAAAGCAGTGATTCAGGTTTTCCTGTGTTCATTTCTTTTTACTCGTTGATGTGAAACAGCTGACTCCTAGGAAGGCTAATATTGAACTAGACATTTAGACCCTTATTTTCTGACCCACCATTTTGACAAAATTATTCTATTTCCCTGTTTCTTTTAGCCTGTTCAATAGAATAATTTTAATTTTTCTAATAGCAGTGGCTTTATGAAAATTAAAAAGTATACTGTTTGTTGATTCACTTGAGGTTTTTCTTTTATATTAACTTCTGAAAAGTGATGGTTACTAGTTAACTCAAGTGAATATAGACCTTGGGTTGTGAGCTTTGTCAGTTAACAGGTTTCTTTTCATGAGTGGTTTAGAGAGCTTTTTGGTTATGCAATATTGTTGTCATTTGTGTTTGGGCAGTGGGCATTAGAGTAGGCCTTTTTAAATTGAGGAGCAAAATATTGACCATTTTCTTTTATGTTATTTTTACAGACCCAACTCTTCTAGAGGAAGCGTTTAGATGATTTTTCGCCGCCCAAGACATTCACAATCTTTCTATTCTGGTTTCCTCCATATCCCCTCTGTATCCTGTGTTGTAACCACTTAGCTGCCTACCAGCCAGCAACTTCTCTGTCCTTTTGTTCTCTCCCTTATCTGAAGTATATCACAGTCTGGCAATGTGTCTCTCAAAGTGTGTTGGTGAGGGAGGCTTTTAATCAGTGATAACAGAGTACTTATAAAAATACACATACCTGAGCCCCTCCCCAGATCTACTGCATTGGACTTTCTGTATGGGCCTGGGAGTCTAGCTTTATAATAAGCATCCCAGGTAGTTCTGATGCACACTAAAGTTTGAGACGGTTTGCCTAATAGGAGAAACAAAAGTACAAACAGATTATTTAATACAACAGTGCTTCCCAGCTCTAATGTGCATATGAATCACCTGAGGATCTTGTTAAAATGCGGGTTCTCATTGCGTAGGTCTGGGTGGGGTCTGAGATGCTGCAGTTGTGACAGGCTCCCAGGTGAGACTGATGCTGCTGATCCCCTGGCCCACTTGGATTTTGTTTGCACCGTGATTGTGATATTCACAGGGCGTTCCGGAAGCACTTGCATAATCAACCTGAAGAGAGACTTGAGGAAGAGTCTGAGGCTTCCTGGAAGAAGTAACCCTCAAGCTAAATATTAAAGAATGTGTTGAGTTTTTGTGTGGGTGGGTGGCTCATAGGCAAAAGGACAATAAATAAAGACAATAAAGATAGATAAGTGAGTGTTGAGCAGGGAAACACCAGTCAGTTCTCTGACAGTGGTTCATAATGTAAGGCAGGTGTGGTAGGAATTTAGTATGGAGAGGTAGACACAGGCTTTGTTTGCCATATCAAGAACCTGGGAATTTGATATCATGTAAGTGACGGGCAGTTGCCAAGCAGTGGATCTTCCTGGTTAGATTTGCATTTTAGAGTGATCATTGGATTTGAGATTGGTTATTGTATCACGTGGGACAAAACCAGAACCAGGGGCACCAATTAGGAAGCTGTTGCAATAGTCCAGGAGTAAAGTGCTGGGACAGCAAAATTAGGGATAGAAAGGAGAGGATGAAGGAAGAAGGAGTCGTCCCAGAATTCTAGGGTTGGAACTAGCAAATGGTCTAGAGAACAAGAGGCAAAAGTAGCAGATTTAGAAAGGAAGAGGATGTTATCTGTAGTAGCGCTTAGAAACATCATTTAGTTTACCTGCAAATTGATCTATTGGTGAAGCAACTTGATGGGGGGGGGGGTGGGATGTTACTTGTTCATCCAAGTAAGATAAACTTTTTATATGTACTGTTCAGAGGAGGAGAAGGGGCAGGAAGACATGGCTTAGTTCAGTTTTTCAGAGTTCAATTCTAGGGAAAAGAAGAAAGGAAGAAAACAGACAGATGCTCTCCGAAGAAGTAATAGAGTAAAAATCACTGCACTGGCCTGATTTTAGGTGCATGCATTGGCAAGATTACCCCTCTAGATGCCTGAACCAGGGCAGGTTGCCTAGCAGTCTCTACCCCAAGCAGCAGTCAACTGGGTACCATAAAACCCTACATTATTTCTCCCAGAGGTCCACAGCCCAGAATTCCTTTTTATTCCATGTGACTTATTTAATTCTCTCCCTCTCAGTGTTTTAGGACTACTTGAGAACTCTAGTGGGCCAGACATTTTGGGCCAGACACTTCTTTGTTGACTGGGGCTGTCTTGTGCATCATAGTACATTTAGAAGCATCCCTGGCTTTTACCAACTAGATGCCAAATAGCACCCTTCCCTAGTGGTGAAAACCACAATTGTCTTCAGAATGTCTGCTGGGGGACAGTATTGCCCTAGTGCAGAATCGTTGTGCTTCTAAAGCCTGGCTGCCCTTTAGAATCATCTGGGAAGCTCCCCATCCTCCACCCCATTCCCACTTATTACCCAAACACCAGGTCCCAGACCCTACCTTCCATCTAGAATTTATGATACCTTTGTCGTGGAATAAGGGCCTAGGCCTCTCCTGGTTTTGTTGGTGGTGTATTAAGTTGTTTGTTTTTAAGCTGATTCTAATTGCACCACATTTGAGAAACACCCCTTTGACTCAGAATTCCTTGAGTAGTTTTCATTGGTTATCTAGCATTGAAATCTCAAGTTACTTGAATTCTTTGGACTTTATTATCTTGAACTAGAAAATTAAAGAGATGGACTAGATAATTTCTGCTTTTAAGTTAGGAAATAATACCTACTTATTTTTATAGCCCTTTGGATATGTTTTCTTATAACATTTTTTAGTAACAGGAAGATGATTGTTTTATCAGCACCTCATGTTCTTCACTTTTATCTCTCTTCCTTTTGCTTTTCTCTGTAATAATGATTTAATAAACTGAAGTATTAGATGCTTAATTTTACCAGACTGTCGTCATTCACTTTATAGATTACAGCCAAACTGAACCCTATGATAGCTCTCCAGGAGGGCTAGATGTAGTATTGCAGGTCTTTTATTTGTTAGGTAATTCAATAAATTATTTGAGTGCATATCATGCACAAGGCAGACCTTATCTCATGAAACATAATTAGCACCAAGAGCAGTGATTTTCACATGTGGGTGCTGTTAGGTAGAAATGTTCCCCATGTCTAAAATATTTTGTTTTGGAGAAGAGTGGTTGGGGGGATGGTGGAAGTTGCCAACTAATGAAAAGGCCTGTATAGTGTAAGTAAGTCCTGTCCCTTCAAATCAGGGAAATAAATACCAATAATAATAGCTTCCACTTATTTAGTGCTTGCTTTTGAGCAGGTAAGCACAATAACTGTGAAGTTTAATGATTTACAGATAAGGAAGCTGACTTAGAAAAGACTTAGAAATGGTTAGGTAACCTAACCAGATTACATATGGCTAGAAATTGACCAACCTAGGATATGAGGCTAGCTCATTTTATTGCAGATCTGGGCTCTGAACTACTGCTTCCCACATAAAGGTGTTCCACTGCCCTTAATTTATTCCTGATCTTATCCAGATAAATCACCTCCCTAATTCAAGTGGATTTCAGTGAGTTGTTAGAATTAAATTGAGATAATATATGAGAAATTTCCTAGTCCAGTGCCTAATACATTGTAATAATCTCTCGTTAATGTGAGTTTCCGAAAATGTATTGTTCTTGAGTGTACCAGTATCTCATTAGTTTTAGTTTTTGCCTTTAAGCTTTGGTTGGAATTAAATTGCTCTCTGATTTCTCCTCCTGTTATCTAATGGATGCCAGCCTTTTCAATTAGGGATCAGAGAGAGAATTATACACTTTAAAAAAATGAGTGACTATTTTCTCATTTTTCCTGAAGTTGGTAATACCATTCTAGATGCAGAGAAGTTTATTATATACATTGGTTGCCTTAGGGCATTAAGGCTTAATTTTCTCTTGGAATCTTTGTTTAGAAGGTTATAGAATGCATCAAGTGGCTCTGCTAGAAGATTTTAGACCAGATAATTTGAAGTATTAGTTTATCAGTATTAGTCATAGGAATTATCAGAATATGGAAACAAGATAACCATGCTCAAACAGCATTGTAGAATGCATCTCAGCAGGAAAGGAATTATATGAAGCAAAGTCTGTAGGTAAAAAGCAACCACTAAGGGGACTAGTTTTTACACGAAAGCACAAGGCTTAGATTTCTGATTTAGTGCACAATCTTGGAGGGGAAGGATATTGCTTTATAGTGTACCATTTCATCAAAAATGTTCCTCTCCGGGGCTTCCCTGGTAGCGCAGTGGTTGAGAGTCCGCCTGCCGATGCAGGGGACACGGGTTCGTGTCCCGGTCCAGGAGGATCCCACATGCCGCCGAGCGGCTGGGCCCATGAGCCACAGCCGCGGAGCCTGTGCTCTGCAATGGGAAGGGCCACAACAGTGAGAGGCCCGCATACCGCAAAAAAAAAAAAAAAAAAAAAAGTTCCTCTCTAGGAAAATGGAAATTGATTTGCATTTTTTAAAGTGTTCCTTATTCCTCAAAATTCATTATAAATTTTTTCCAAGGGGTCACATTATTCATAAACAAATTTGTATGATAGATTTATTCTAACATCCTTAAGAATTAAGCACCAGCTACAAGCATAATTGCTCTTGGCAAATCAGTGAAAATCGAGATTTTTTATATATTTTCCACCTTTTGGGCCTTACATATACTGATTAGGTGCAGGGAATTCTCTTTTTCAAATCTACTTTTAGCCTTCATAAACTGCTCATAAACTGGTTTCAGTGAATTCATGTATACTTCAGATGATAGGGTTGATTTCTTAACTCTTAAATGTCCCTTTATTAAAAATTAAAACAGGGCTTCCCTGGTGGCGCAGTGGTTGAGAGTCTGCCTGCCGATGCAGGGGATACGAGTTTGTGCCCCAGTCTGGGAAGATCCCACATGCCACGGAACGGCTGGGCCTGTGAGCCATGGCCGCTGAGCCTGCACGTCTGGAGCCTGTGCTCCACAACGGGAGAGGCCACAACAGTGAGAGGCCCGCGTACTGCAAAAAAAAAAAAATTAAAACAAAGGTTTGATTGATACTATTAACTTAAAAGAATAAATTGGTTTTTTTGGCTTTTGCAAGTTGGGAATATTGTTTAAATTATCGTAAAGTTGGAATGAGTTTATTATTTTTCTGAACCAGAAAGACTTCAATGGTTTGATAGTTAAGATGGAATTTTATATTTTTTTCTTTTAGGTTGACTATTGCATTTTTTGCGCTCTCTGGGCTGGATATGTTGGACTCCTTAGATGTGGTGAACAAGAATGATATAATCGAGTGGATTTACTCCCTGCAGGTCCTTCCCACAGAAGACAGTGAGTGAGTTTTTAGCATTTTGTTTTTAGTGTGACTAGTTGTACCTGGCATAACATGTGTTGCACTCGGAAATCTTAGTATTTGTTCCTAAACTGTAAACATATTTTATTCATCTGTGTTTTCCTTGTAACACTCCCTTTCTGTTCAAACACAGTGCTGACCAAGTCTAGTCATTAATCTCTGGAGAGCACAATTTAGCGATGTCTAAGGTTGGATGGAGATTCACAGTTGTACACCATGCTGTGTTGCCTATTTCCGTGTTCACGACTGCTTGTTGACTACTTATATTTCATATTTATGTTTGATTAGTTTTGTAGCATTCACTCTATTTTTCATTCCCAAACATTCTTTTTGTCTCTTCAGTGAAAAACTCTTTGCTGTCAAAAAGTTTTATTCCAGTCTCGGCCATTTTCCCTCTAATGTTCCATTAGTATTTCTTTAATGGTTTCTTAGAGCTCTTATTTATACTTCAGTCATTTTTATGCTTCTTAAAACTTTATACATTTTGATCAATTAAATAAATTCTCAAAATTCATAAACTATTGATCAACTAAATACACATAAGTTTTATAAACTGTTGTTCACTCCAGTAAGTGTAAAATACCTAATATCTGTTTAACTTACAAATGTTAGAAATTCGAACATTGAATTGAATTAGAGCAAGTAGATAAACTCGCAGAAAATCATGCAATTTTTGTCTGTGGTCACTACTTACCTTTCTTTTCAGAGTCAGAATTTATAAATTAACTGTGTGGTTCATTGGTTGGAGTAATCATGTATAAATCTCACCCAGGTGAACTTTGGGGAAATAATAAGCTAAAGCTTTATTTAGAAATAAAAGTGCTTTGATCTATTAGCAGATGCTGTTGGACATGGTTTGTGGCTTTCTATTTTATTGTTCTTGAAGTTTGTAGTATTTTTTAATACATAATTTTAAAAATTTCTGCCTGTTGGTGAATTCTTGTTAAAAAAATGATTAAGCATTTTTAGATCTATCAGAATTTTATTACATAAATATCTTAATCACTTTTTACCAACTACATGAAGCAGCATATATGATATATTGGTGAGTAGATATAGATTCTAACATGTTGGTAAGTAGGATTTATTGAATGTTTTGTTAAGAGTACTCTGCTAAACCTGTGGAGAGGGGCTGTGATAAATTATAAGATATGGTTCTCATTCCCTGAGAGCTTGTGGCTGAGGTGAGGTCACAGTTCTAGTCACCTACAAAATGGGAATAATTTGTGTTTTCCTTTTTTTTTTTTTTCCTGTACACGGGCCTCTCACTGTTGTGGCCTCTCCTGTTGCGGAGCACAGGCTCCGGACGCGCAGGCTCAGCGACCATGGCTCACGGGCCTAGCTGCTCAGCGGCATGTGGGATCTTCCCAGACTGGGCCACAAACCCATGTCCCCTGCATTGGCAGGCGGACTCTCATCCACTGTGCCACCAGGGAAGCCCTGTGTTTTCCTTTTTTAATCAGGATTTTTTTTCACTAGTTTAAGTGAAAGTCTGGAATTTTTTAAGAACTTAGATATGAGACTGATATAAGGTAGTTTTGTTATAGATTATGTATAATTTTTGTTTGTTTACTAAAAATACATGTCCTAATCAAATTATACATTGTATTTTCTTAAATATATTTCACTGATACAGATAGGAAATTATACACTGTGTTACATAGGAAAGCTATTGTATAAGTTTTTGTTAAAATATATTATTTTAAAAATTATTTATGATATTCATTTCCTTGGAATAAAATAGCTATTGTCTCTCTAGAAATGTAGGGACCATAGCACTTTAGTGAGAGACTCATGCTGTAGGTTACAATTACCAGAACACTAGTCACTTATTCGCTATGCTTCCTACTTTCTGTCTTTTCTTATATTTTTATCTACCTTTAAGGTGTTTGCCGCCTCTAGCTAATTAATATCCATATTCTTTTTGAAGCCTTCTTACTTTTCTCATTATTTGATCTTTTGTTGTGAGAGCTTTGCTGTTATCTGGACTTTCATATTATCCCTAATAATTGTGTTTGCTCCATACTCACTAGAACAGCCAAAATGGAAAATAACAAATGTTGATGAGAATTTTGCACAAGTATAACTACTATTTTACAACTACTATTTAGCAATATTTACTAAAACTGAACATACGTACATTCTATGAACCAGCAGTTCTACTCCCTAGTAGGTATCCAACAGAAATGAAAAAATGTATTCACCAAAAGATATGTACTAGAATGTTGATAGCAGTATTTTTCACAGGAGTCCAGAGTAGGAATATACAAACTACCCATCATTGATATAATAGATAAATAATATATTATAATTCACACAATGGAATAGTATACAGTAATGGGAAAGAACAATTTAGACCTACATGCAGAAATTTGGATGAATGTCACAAACATGTTTTGAGATAAAGTGTATAGTGTATTATTCTATTAATACAAAGTGAAAATATAGGTAAAACGAATCGGAGCTTTTGGGGAGTGACAAGAAGGAAGTAGGATGGGGCTTCTAGGCTGCTGGTCATGTGCTTTTTCTTGAGCTAAGTGCTAGGTATACAGGTGAGTTTACTTTGCAGAAGTTCATTATTTGATCAGAGTTAACTTTGATGAAAGTTAAAAATTTTTTTGAATTAGGGTGTACTCACCATCTCTTAAGATCCATCAGAATTCTCTTTCCCATTGTACTTTCAACTACATGGACTTCATTGGATTGAAGCCCATTGCTAATTAAAAAATTTTTTTAGTCATTGTTGCTTAACTGTTGCTTAAAATATTTTTGCTTACATCTGAACTGTAAAATTCTGGAGGGCAGTGAATGCATCAGTGTTACATTTCTTTTCCCTTTGGGGGCCTAGAGCATTGTTGTGTTATCAACAGTTGTTGGACTGCTAAATTACCTACACCTTTTCCTACTTTTCTTCTTTTCTGTATTTTCACGTTTAGCCTAGAGCGTCCTCTGGATTCTCAAATATTTTCTCGTTCATAAGGCATTTGCAGACTGAATAGAACGTGCTTTCTGTAACTCTTAGCTCTGTATTTGTCCTACTTTGTGATATCGCATAAAATCTTAGGGGATTTAAAAATTTTAAGTGTTAAACAAAACCCAGAGACCATAAAGGAAAAATTTGGTAGATTTGACTAAATAAATATTTTTAAATGTTATGTAGGGAAGAATAAAGTTGGATAACTGACAGACTTGGAGGAAATTGTGCCAATATATATACCAGACAAAATATTAATATCCAAACTATAAGGAATTGTTAAAGATTACAAAAATGACACATTGCCATTTAGAAAATGAGAAAATTTATGAATAGGTAATTCGCAAAAGAAGTACAGATAGTCATTAAATACCTGAAAAGAGGATTAATCGATACTAGAAATTAGGGAGATGCAATAGAAACAAGGATGTTAACACTTTTTATCTAACAAATAAATTTAGCAGAAAGTTTTTAAAAGTTGATAGGAATGTGGGGAAAAGAGCACTTTAATATTCTTCTGGTGGAAGTAAAAATTATTGCAGCCTTTGGAAGAGCATTTTAGCAGTGTAACTTTTTATCCGCACATATTCTCGTGTGTGTTGTAGTTAAATAATGGGCCCCCAAATATATGCCTATCCAGAACCTCAGAATATGACCATATTTGGAATAAGGGTCTTTGCAGGTATAATTAAGGTAAGGATCTCAAGATCAGTGACTGGTGTCCTTCCAAGAGAAAAGAAAGGGAGATTTGAGACACAGAGGGGAAGGCCATATGAAGACAGATGCAGAGATTAGAGTGATGGGTCCACATGGTAAGGAACATCAGGACTCCCCACAGCCACCAGAAACTAAGAGGGGGCATAAAATGGATTTTCCCTTAGAGCCTCCAGAAGGAACCAGCCCTGCTAACAACTTGATTTTGGACTTTTGGGCTCCAGAGCAATGAGAGAATAAGTTTCTGTTGTTTAAAGCCAGATTTATGGTAAGTTGTTACTAACCTCAGGAAACTAATACATGTGCACAAAATTCTGTATAGAAGAATGTTTTGGCATTGTTTGTTACAGTAACAAATTAGAAACAAAATAAATATCCACCAGAAGTGAAACAGTTAAATAAACCATGGTCCAGTAAAGAGTACAGCCCAGTAATAAGGTGTCTGAGGTAGATCTATATATGTACTGACATGAAACTGTTCATCAAATATAGTTAAATGATAAATGCCAGCATGTACAGGGGTGTTTTGTTTTACTGATCTGTTAACATCATTGTATAGGAAAAACTCTGAAAGCAAGCATAGACGGTCTTTGTGGAGGGAGAAGTAGATGAAAACAGAGGTAGGGGATGGCAGGATAAGGTACTTTAGTTTTATTCTATATATCTGCATTGTTTGAATGCTTACAACAAATACGTTTCTGTATTAAAATTCAACTTAAAAAACTTTAGCTTAACCGCTCTTCAAAACACAACAAAAATAAACAAAAACTAAACCCATTTATATGATTATACACAAATATCCATATTTTGCTAATGGCAGAGGCAATGCTGTACATTATTTAATATTTTGTAATTTTCAAAGACATCATCAAATTTTTTCTTCCCCTAATCTGCCTTCCCCAGAAGTGGAGAAGAAAATGAGAGGCAGAGTGATTAAGAGACCTGCCCAAGGCCACACACAGATGGAAAGTAATAGAGTCAGACTGAAATCCCTGGCTTCTGACTCTAGGTCCCAGTGTTGCTTTACTAGTGAAGTATATAGCTCCCTAGTGGAGACTGTCATGAATGGAACTTAAGTACATTGTGAATATTTAATCACAATTAACCCTGGCCTTCCACTTAATTCCAGGGTTGTAAAGACCCTGTGGTATCCTAGTAATAAGTGTGTGGTCAGACCATTGGAGAGTTGAGGCCCTTCTCATCAATATCAGGAAGTATTTAGGAAACACAAGGGATCAGGCTGGGAATTTTGTGTTACCCTCTCGGATCAGGGACACACCAGAGAATTTTGGAACTAGAACCAAACAAGGAATATTATAGTCCATCATTTTACAGATGAGGATACTAAGGTCCAGAGAGAGTAATAATTTGTCCACAGTCATATAGCTAGTTAATGCTAGGGGCAAAATTAGAATACAGTTTTCCATTTCTAATTTTCAGTTTTTCTAATACTAGTCCCATGCAATAGGTGCTCCATTTATCATGTATGTTTTTCTGTAAGATATGGATTTTTTCATGAGAACTCTGAGGCTGTCTTATGGTGATAAAGGAAAATAAATCTGGTATCTCTTCCATAACAGAGCTCATAAAACATTAAGTGTTTGGAATTGTAGATAAGGTGGTTTAATATTAAAAGGTAAAATATTTAATGATTTCAGTTTTTTAGTAGACTTTTCAGTCAGCTTGTGCCTTTTTTTTTTTAACAACATGCTGAAAATGTAAGTATAGTTTCATGTGGCTAAATTGAGCATGTTGCAGATTTTAGAAATTACAGAGCACCTGTTTGGGAAGCATTGTAGGTCAAGAACTTTTTGCAAAGATAGTTTCACAGTGGTTGGTTGGTTGATGTCCCCAATTGCCCCTAGTCACATGTCTGGTAGGCTATATACTACAGGTCTTTTCACAGTCCACCTGCAATTCCAAATAATAAGTTTACCATTTGATTGGATGAAACACTATTAAATTTCTAATCTCTATGAGAGAAAATCTCCCACCTGCCTTCTGTTTAATTTCCCTGTTCTAAAACTAATCTGTGAAATTTAGAAAATAGATTTTAAAAAAAACACTTTTAAAATTATATAATATTTTATGTACCTTGTCTGGGTGTCTCTTGACATCCTGAAACAGTTGTGTAAGGTGTGTCCTTTTACTAGGAAACCTTGTGTTTCTTGAGACCTGTGAGGAATTACTTCTGTAGCCATAAAATATAAATGTCCATTTTTACATTAAAAAATCACCACATTCCTCACTTGAATTCTCTTTGCTTAGTGCAAAAACCTAACATTCGAAATGAGAATTAGAAAGTTAAGAACATGACCAAAACAAGTTTTGAACTATATTTAAGCAGCATGACCACCATTAGTAATACGATATTTTAGCCTAAGAGCTGTCCTTTATTAGAAGCACCTAAATATAATTTTTTAATGTATTTTAATTTTATCATTCACAATAAAATTTTCTCCTAAAAGAGGGGAAACTCATTTTCTTATGAAAAGCAGAATAACTCTGCTGATTAAAATAAATCTTTTAAAACTCATTAAAGTTTTACATTCTGTGGGTTTATAATCATTTTCTTTGCTTTTTAGAGAATATCTAAATGCATTGTCTTTGTGATGCTTGACATATAATTGGTGTTTATATGAGCTTAGTCGTAAAATCCTAGGTTGTAAATGAGATATGACCCAGTCATCAAGCAGGAGTCAGCCTTGTAGCTTAATAATTGTCTTTTATGTGCAAGCATGCAGATAAAGGGATTGTTTTCCTTATGGTTGATAGCTAAACATGTTATATTCTCTAATAACACATCCCTCTATGTGCTCACACATAAATACACATATATGTATTATATCCATCTGCATATGCCCATTTTTGCTATTTTCCTTTTCTTTCCATCGACCCAGTTTCATTTTTTAAAGTAATCTGGGTTTTTTTGATACATAGCTATCTAGACTGCTTCCATAAAACAAGGAAACTAGTTTGACTTTATGGATGCATTCACCAAATCAGTGGTTCTCAATTCTGACTGTGTATCAGACAGGGATTATTTTTCTTTCTTATATATGATTGTTCAGGCCCTACTGTGAGAGTTTTGATGTGGGCCGAGGTTAGGACCCAAGAACATCTATATTTTTCAAAACTGTACTTGATTCTGTTGGTCAGCCAGATCACGCTTTGTTCGCTTCGTTATTACTGAATAGGAACACTAGATGGCGCTATCTAAAAACCTCCAAAGAGGTTTAAACTGTATCCTGAAAATGCATGCAGTCGTAAATTTGGAATAAATTGCATGTTTATACTTTAATAATTATCATGGGTGCTTCCCTGGTGGCGCAGTGGTTGAGAGTCTGCCTGCCGATGCGGGGGACACGGGTTCGTGCCCCGGTCCGGGAGGATCCCACATGCCGCGGAGCGGCTGGGCCCGTGAGCCGTGGCCGCTGGGCCTGCGCGTCCGGAGCCTGTGCTCCGCAGCGGGAGGGGCCACGACAGTGAGAGGCCCGCATACCACCAAAAAAAAAAAAAAAAAAAAAAAAATTTATCATGAATAGGTAAGCTTACTAGAATTATAAAAGAATGCACTATAGCAGACAAATATTGACAGGAACCAGAAAGAATGGCCTAATGAATTTTTTAAGATGATGATATGTACTCCATTTTGAAAATGGAAGAAAAGGTATTTTTATTTTAAAGAAACTTTCCTTGATAAATTGTAACAGAAGCTGTTAATTTCCTCCTATTTCACTTTTGATAACATCTAATTAGCTGATGTTAAATGGTTACTATTTATTGAGCCTTAGTCACTGTGCTGAACACCATCTAAACATGCCCTTGAACCTTTAGAAGAACCCTGCTAAATATTGATTGTAGTATATTATTGTTCCTAGTTCAAAAATGGAGGGAACCAGCTCAGAGAGGTTGTTACTTGCCTATAGAACACAGTGCTAGCAAGAATAGGATATTGAGTTTGATTCCAAGTGTCCATGCCACAGCTTCTAACCTTATGTGGTATTTTTGAGCATCAATATTTCTGCTACTTTTCAGAAAAGTTAATAATTTAAGTAATATAAAAACATAGAAATGAGCAAATAGAAATGCCATTCATTTATTTCTAAGGAAATAATTTCATTGAGAAACAGATATTTACTAAACCCCTACTATATGTCAGCCTCTGTAAGGCTGACAGAGGCTAAGTTATAAGTTACTTAGCCTAACTAACTTAGTGGGGGCTCCAGAAAGGCTTCCTAAGGGAAGTATAAACTCAGACCTGAAACATGGAATCAGAGCTTTCTTCCATCAAAAGTAGAAATAGGATTTGATTTTCATAGAAAACTATCAGCAAATCAGTAGCTTGAAAGGATAACTTTTAAAAAGGCAGTCTGAAGGAAATAAAACTGATTGCTAAAATTTAAGTCATAATAGGAAAACATTTTAGGCATCAGATCAAATATAGGGCCCAGGAAAATACACCTTTTGACACTACCCCTCGCCCAATTAAAGATGGATTAAAACAAGTGACGATAAAAGGATAAAGGCACCCATGGCTTGGTAAGTAAGGGATAATTTAATTTTATATTTTAAAAGTACAGTGTTACATCCAATTTGGAGTATGGAAGGAGTATTAGGCAGAATTCTAAAGATGTTGCCCCCTCTCCCACCAAAATTCCTGTTTTCCTGGTTATTTAATCAAACACTGAGTTCTACAGATGTTGCAGGTGAAGTTAAAGGTTACTAATTAGCTAAGCTTAAAATGTGGAGATTGTCGATGAGTGTTATACATACAGGCACAGTATAATCACATAAGCCCTTAGTAGATAAGAAGTCAGAAGAGTCAGAGAAATGCAGATGAAAGAGGACAAAAGAGAGACGCTGCAGAAGGGGAAGCCAGAGAGAGTCTAAGCTTGAGGCGGATTTGAGTGCCATTGCTGATTCTGAGATACAGGGGCCCAGATGCAAGAAATGGCAAGAGTGCCCTTTAGGAGCTAAGGGGGTCCCCCAGCTGACAGCTAGCAAAGGAATGGAGACCTTAGTCTTAAAACCGTAAGGGACTTGATTCTGCCAAATAACTTGAATGAACTTGGAGGCAGATTGTTCCCCAGAGTCTCTAATAAGGAATGTAGCCCTACCAACATTTTGATTTTTAGCTTGGTGAGACCTGCCTTGGACTTCTGACCTTACAGAACTGTGAGATGATAAATGGGTGTTGTTTTAAGTTGCTAAGTTTGTGGTAATTTGTGATGACAACAATGACTAATAAAGAGAACAAATTCACCTTTATTCATATCCTCCCACACAGTATTATTTTATTTATTCTCTTCCAGGCTTTGATGATAAGCTCACTTCGCCTAATTATAAACATAATACACATATATTTTTGTATCCTGCTTTTTCTCTTAACTTGAACATATATATTTCTCCATGTTACTATGTAGTTTTCCCTAATCATTACTTTTAATAGCGGTATAATGTTCCTTTGAGTATAGTATGTTATATTTAACCTGTTGGATTTTTGTGTCACTTCAAAATTTTTACCATCATAATACTATAGTGGGTGTTTCTGTGCATATGACCATCTCATATTTGAAGTTACTGCAGTGGATTTTCAGGTGCATCATTACCAGTCAGAAGGTATGAGCCTTTTTATAACTCATTATATATTGGCAAGTCTTAAATGGCTTAGCAATTTAAAATTCTTAAGCAAAGATAAGAGAACCATGTTCATCAAAATCGTTATCACCATTAGATAGCATTCTTTTTTAAATAATTTTTTTGTTAATGGTGAAAATGCTTGGTGGAGAGTTTTAAATTTAGGGATAGTTTCCTAAATTACTCAAAGAATTAATATATAAGCTACTATTCTAAGTACTTCAGGGGGTATAAAGCTGAATAGTTTATAGTACCTGCAGACCAGTTATTATGATTAGTCATGTACCAGTCATAAGAGATATGAAGCTAGTTCCTCACCTCGGAACCTATTTTTAAGTCAGCTTGATTTTTTTATTAGCAATGCATGTACAGTCTGTTGGTACTATGTTCCTACCTTCTATTTTTATCATGCTGATTTTATAACAGTTCTCAAAACCATAATTATTTTCTTACTGTGGGTATGACCATTTTTTTCATTTATATTTTTTAATTTTTTTTCCAGCTTTCTGGAGATATTATTGACATATATATAAATTTAAGGTGTAAGCATGATTATTTGATACACATATATACTGTGAAATGATTACCACAATAAGGTTAGTTAACACCTCCATTCCCTTCACATAATTGCCTTTGTGTGTGTGTGGTGATAAAATTTAAGGTCTTCTGTTTAAGTTCTTAACTTCCAAGTATACAATACTGTATTGTTAACTATAATCACCATGCTGTATAAATCCACAGAACTTATTCATCTTATAGTTAAAAGTTTGTACCCTTTGGCCAACATCTCCGCTGCCAGCCCTGACAACTACTATTTTACTCTCTATTTCTATGAGTTCAGCTTTTTTAGATTACACATATAAGTAAGAACATACACTGTATGTCTTTCTCTGTCTGGTTTATTTCAGTTAGCATAATGCCGTCAAGGCTCATCCATGTTGTTGTAAAAGGCAGGATTTCCATCTTTTTGATGGCTGAATAATATTACCGTGTGTGTGTGTATCTGTTTGTGTCTGTGTATGTGTAACACATATGACATTTTATCTGTATATAGCTCACATTTTCTCTATCCATTCGTCCATCGTTGGACACTTAGGTTGTTTCCACGTCTTGGCTGTTGTGAATAACGCTGCAATGAACGTGGGAGTACAGATATCTCTTTGAGATAATGATGTCATTTTGGGGGGGATATATATACCCAGAAGTGAAATTGCTGGATCATGGTGGTTCTGTTTTTAATATTTTGAGGAAACTCCATACTGGTTTCCATAGTGGCTGCAACGATTTACATTCCCAGCAGTAGTCACAAGAGTTCTCTTTTCATGGATGTAGATATTTTCTTTGTTAAGTACCCAGTTATATTCCACTGACATCTTGAAAAATGAAAAATTTTAGGTAGGAAAAATATCATTGTGAGTAAACATACTTTGAATAACTAGAGACTAAGTGCTAACTTACAGTGTTCTTTTGTACTTCAAAGCAAAGTATTGGACTTAGAATGAAGGTCTAATACTAAAACACAAAGTACATATATTTTCTGTGACTGTAGAGCAGTTTATACCTTTACCTTGCTCCCCTGTAAAGAAGCCGTGAGTTAAAGTAAAAAGGCACTGGATGGGACATTAGGTTTCTAGATCCTTTTATGTTGCTAACCAGCTATTACCTTGAACATGTCATTTAACATCTGGGCTTCTGCTTTCTATTCTGTAGCATGAGGGATTGAATATATTGATCACATGAAAATGGTCATTTAGGAAAAGTACAAAAGCATTTTGTACTCAGTGAGTTAGGCTTAAATTAAAGATACTTGGTAGGAGGTCATTGTTTTAGTTTGGATTGGTTTGGAAATTAAATGAAGAAATTCCCATAAAGCTCCTAGAGCAGACATTTAGTGTTGTCTAGCGTAAAAAGGGAGACAGTGACAGAACTTTGGTACTAAAATACTCTGTTTCTGAGAGACTGTATAACTGAACTGCTTTAGAATCTGTACAAAAATAAGGTACACTTTAAATAAGTACATATTTTTATTTTCCAGGATCAAATCTAAATCGCTGTGGTTTCCGAGGGTCTTCATACCTGGGTATTCCATTCAATCCATCAAAGGTTAGTTCTCTTTGCATTAGGAGGAACGAGGAGAGGGAGTGGAGAGATTTTAGTAAGAAAGAAAACTAAGAAAGTAACAGAAAGAACCAGGCCTCCAAGTTTCAGTATAGCTAAATACTGTCTAATAAACTGTGTGTTATGAACTGGAACTTCTTAAGGGAAAGCTATACCCACCTTACTTCCTGGAAGAATGCACAGTATATAAATGAACAGAAGTTCCTATTGTTAAAAAATTATGTCTTTCTTACTATCGTGTGTGTGTGTAAAAATTATTGGTGATTTCTTGGAGAAGATGGAAGTAAAGCACTCAAGAACATGATACTTGTTCTCTAAAAAACCAGTGAACCATGTGTTACAGAAGGACTTTATATTTGGTTCACATTTCTTAGGAATGGAAGAGAAAGCTCTTGCTAAGCAGTGATTGGAGACCCAAGTAGTGATGAATTATGATGACCTTCCTGATGGTAGGCAGACTGTCTTCAGGGTTATAGGCAGAGGCTTTCGTACCAGCACGTGCAGGTATAGAAAGCAGTGAATCCTAACATATGAGAAGCTTTTTTTCTTCTTCAAAGAAGCAGACCCCATACAAACTTTTGTAGGTGTTTCATCTGTGTATAAAATATTTTTCTACAATAGAAGGCGGAGAAAAACTTCATCATTTTGTGGAAAGAGACCTCACAAAATAGAAACTTTTTCCTTGATGGGGGTCAGTCTGCTTATATAATGGTTACAAGCCAATATCTGGCTACACTGAGTACATCAAGATTTATATCCCTTTCTAAGCTGAAGGTAAATGACATGTTTCCAATTTCTCCATACTCTGCTTCAAAATTTTGGAATAAATAGCAGTGATTTTGGAAAAGGTGACATGATTTGATAGAGGCACTGCTTCAACTTTCTTCCTCTGCCTTAAGCTGTAGACCAGCATGCCTGTGTCAAAGTCATATGACTTTGCTAAGGTGTCTCCAATCATGTATGCCAATTGCTTTTAACAGAGAATCTGGAAACTAGGGATCCATAAAAATTGTCCGTTTTCCCCATACATATAATACTTTCCAACTTAAGCCAGTCCTGAATAGAGGTAGCTCTCCATTTAGTCATAATGGACAGGATATCTAAAAGTCATGACACTGATGATAATGACCATTATACAGCACCATACCCTATACAGATGTATACTTACACTTATTGGGGTAAAACAGTTCTTTGATAACATTACTTTTAAGAGACAGCCCCCTTACTCCTCTCACCCCCTCCCAAGGCATTTTTGAAACCAAAGGGTAAAATGTAAGAAGAGACCATTTTTTGCCTTTGATTCACAGAGTCCTGAAACCCATTTTGGGCCCTTAATTCATCGAGACCCTGGCATTTTCTGGGGAAGCTAGGTCCCGCTCCATCCTGTGTTACATTAGTCTGAATCTTGAGCGGTAGAGGGAGCTAGAGACTCTAGGTGGAATCATACAGGGCCACAGGGAGCTGTCACTTAGGGTGGTGGCTGAGAATCTAGGAGACAGATGAAGCCAGGAGAATCTGATGAGACACATATGATTTTCCAATACAGTATATAAATAGTATCATTGCTTTTTCTTCTGAAACCACCTATGGGCCATTCACTTACCTGAAAAATGTCCAGGACCTTTAGTGGCCATAGAACACTTTTTGAGAAACACTAATGGATCTTCTCAACCCCCTTTTTCTCACTGTTTTCCTTCAACAAATCCCATATTCTCTATTAAATTATGTACTATCCTTAACACATACTACATAGCCTGGAATCTTCCTTCTCTGCTTTCCTTTTACTTTTTCTTCTACCTGTAATGCCTCCTCTTCATCTGTACCTAACCAAGCTCCTCTTCTGCTGCAGAAAACAATCCTTTATCCATGTATTATTGTATCTCCATCATGACACATATGGCATTCTACTTTGTACTGTACTTATTCAGGTATCCCTCTTCTCCCTTTAAGGTTAAGGTCCACATTTGATTTCTGTTCGGATTCCCCACAGCGCTTTTAACTAGCAGTTATTTAGTTTGAGTACCAAAAAATGAAATGTTACAGGATTTCTAAGAAGGCGATTATAAATGTGGAATAGGATATCCAGGAGTAGTAAAGCTTGAGTTCTAAGGAGGAGCTCAGAATGAAAGAAATACCACAGTGAAAATTAGCTTGTCATATTTGTGAGCCCATATAAGGAATTGTATGTGTAAGGCTGGATAGGTGGGGTGAGTTCAGATTATAGAGGATATTGAACACCTTTGCAAACTTACTCTGTGAAGAACTACAGAAGGTCAGTGAGCAGCAAAGTATTCTGATTAAGTCACTAATGGTTTCAAGACCCTTGAGTCATGACTCCAAAGAAGTAGTGGCCCTTTTGATATTTGCCTTGCACTTGCATCATCATCAGTAAGATAACTAGCATCTGTATAGACAGTAATTTTATTTAATCTTCACAGTAACCCTGTGAAATAGGTATTAATATCTCCATTTTCCAGAATGAGAAAATGCAACAGTGAGTAGTAGAGCCAGGATTTGATGCCTTACAGTAGTGTAGAAGTTAACATTTATTGTAGAAAGCAGAGGAGTCTATTTTAACCAAAATCTTGGTACAAGCTTCATTTTAACTTTCTAGTGTTATGGGCAGTTATTCTAGCATTTGAAGCAATTATTGATGAGCCCAAACTTAAGACAGAAGGAAATCCTGTGAAAAAGATGAATTTAAAATTCACTCTTATTCTATCAAAATTAAAACTTTCTTAAACTGAGAAATAGTACAATGTGAAATTTTACATTTTTTAAGTGACATCTTTTTAAAATAACCGAACAGGATTGGCTGACTATTTGAAAATAATTATAAAACTTTAAATGCTTTGTGTATTGCAGAATGTAAAGTTACTTTGTTTTATATTTTTACTTTTACTTTAATAAGTTTTTAAATTAATTTTATCTATGCCAGTTCCAACTAGAGTCTACAGGATTTCCTACAAGGAGTCACATAATTTATAAACCTTAAGAGATCTTTGATAACTGTTGATAGTTTTGTTGAAACAGTCAAATCAGTGAAACTAATCCAATAAATATTCTGGTTATATGAGTTTCCTAGTTTGACTCCCCAGCTCTGCCTGGACACTTACTAGTCTAACAGTCTTCACAAAAGACTTTTTGCAATCAATACTCATTTGGTAATTTAAACTTTAAAAGTTAGACTTTTATTTCTAGAGAATTTTTCAATATTAGTATCTTGAGCTCTTCTTTGCATTTTTTTGTCATTTGTTATTCTAAGTGTTAATATTAGAGACTCAAATAATTAAACCATATGAGAATAGAATAATGTTTTTCAACTGTATTGTTTTGTAGGATTTTTAAATGGTGATCACTACTGTGGTATTTAATTTGAATTTGTAGAGCATAAACAATTATTTCTACATGGCTTTTCTAACTTTATAAGACTTAAATTATAAGTGATACGGTTGTCAAATAGAAAGTTGAAATAATTTGGTTTATTTGAATATCAGATCTCCTTCTATAAACTTGAGGATAAAATTGAAAATTATGTAGCCTGGAAAGTATGCTATAATACTTACGTTGAGATATACATGATATTGAGTTTTGTTTGTCTCTATCAGATGTCTATGCAAATCAGTATAAACAACATTTAATTTTACTGTTTACTGAAACCTCTTGTCAAATTGCATAATGAAATAAGATCTCATTTCAGTTTTCTGATTAACATTATATTAATTTTCAATCTAGAATCCTGGAACAGCTCATCCTTACGATAGTGGCCACATAGCAATGACCTACACTGGCCTTTCATGCTTAGTTATTCTTGGAGATGACCTAAGCCGAGTAAATAAAGAAGCTTGCTTAGCAGGCTTGAGAGCCCTTCAGCTAGAAGATGGAAGGTATGGGTCATTCTTTGTTACTTGTCTTTTTTTAAGAAAAATCATTTGGAATTAAAAATAGATATAATACTATACTAGAATTGTAGAGTTTATCATAAACTCTTATTAGAACACTGTATACATACGGTTTAAGTGCCTAATCAGTGAAATATTTATGTGAATGAAAATAAAAGTAATCACAATAACAATTCCATTCTTTCTTAGTTCATTTTTCTTTTTTTTAAAGGCGATAATAGATCCATAAATAAATGGTTTAATAGTTTCAGGATTAGGATCTACTTTAATTTACCTTCTGGGTAAAAAAAAATGGACATTTTGAAGCAGACATACATTTAGTCTAAACTTTTATGCCTTAAGACATAGTGATGTGGGAAAAAGGGATGAACATTGAATATTATATTCTAGTATAGGTAGTTTCTGTGATATTATTAAAGGATAGAAAAAGTAGTGAGTTCATTAATATTTGATGGTTTGAGTGGTGTGTCTAACATAAAAAGAGTTTTAAGGTGAAACATTTAAGTCTAGGAAGTGATAAAGCATTAGTGATGCTGTTTAAAGAAAAGACTTTGCAAACAAATCTTGCCACGTTGTTATCTCTGTACTCTATCTACTGCTGTCTCTATTTTCCTGTCAGTATTTTAAAAACACTGATGTTGATGAGGGGAAAATTAGTGGAAGCATATAAGGTAAATTGACATTAATTGGAAATACTATAAAACTAAATATTTACCTCAGGAAGTACATGTGACTAATTTCTCAATATTTCATTATAGTCTTTGGTCACTGCTATCTTATCCTTATTTATAAATAAAAGAATCGATATGAAATACAAACTATTATGTACTTCTCTGAAACTAATTAAATATGTGAAAATTAAATTAAAACAATATGATCAGTTAATTAATGGTTATCTGTATATACATTGAGAAGAAATTTCACATAAGCAGAACTTGGGCTTGAGAATTTCATACTACCCAGTAGGTCCCTGCTACTTTTTCTGCTATTAATTCTCAAGCCACTGTGCCATAGCTTTCCATGGCTGAGAGCAAAGAAACTTACTCTGAGTGGTGGCATCTGGGAAAGAGTAATTGTGGTAGTGTGTTAAGCTACCCAGAAATCGAACTTGGGAGTACAGTATTGATTTAGAGTTAGAAATTAATAGTCCTTTATTGAATAATATAAGTAGTATATGGTTTTTAAATCTGTATTTAGTGATAGCTTTTTCTGTGAGTGAAAACATGAAGTAGGTGTTTCTAACTAACCTCCTACAAAAAAATACATTATAGTACAGTAAATCATATGGTTATTATTTTCAGTTTTTGTGCAGTACCTGAAGGCAGTGAAAATGACATGCGATTTGTATACTGTGCTTCCTGTATTTGCTATATGCTCAACAACTGGTCTGGCATGGATATGAAAAAAGCCATCAACTATATTAGAAGAAGTATGGTGAGTTATGTTGATAAATTGACTCTTTGTTTTAAGTTATCACTGCTGATATATGGGGGCTGGGGCATGCCTCGTCTCTTCTAGCAGTAATTTGGAAATAAGGATAATAAGATTGCTTTCTGGGTACATCATATATCAGAATAGCCATTTAAGAATAATGTTCAAGGAAAGTTTGATTCTTTAGCCATTAAATTTTAAGTGTAATCTGATTGTGTCCAAAGAAACTGTCTTTAGCAGAAAGAAATTGGTCAGCCTTAGAAGCAAAAAATAGTAAAATCTCAAAGGTAAATGTTGATAACCTACCTTAGTAGGGATCATTGGGAAGTCGCAGCCAAGCATACAAGAGAATTACAGTGCCCTTGGTGAGATTATTCCTATATTGGGTGTGAGGTCCTTAAGCCATTTTGACTAGCAAGATTGACTGGGCTGACAGTAGATTTTTGGACCACTTTTGGTTTCTTAATACTTTTATGTGGGTTGTTTTTTTTTTTAATCTAAGGTTTATTTTAAGGAGAATATCAAGTAGAAATTTTATTCTTTCACACAATACAATTTTTGGTCTTTTTATCAACAATAGTAAGGAAAACTTAGTTTAGTCTCAGCCAAAACTATCCTTTGCTCTTCATTTTGGTCTCTCATATACAACCAGAGAAATAGAAGTGCTGCTTCCCAGGTCTATTTTACCTCCTAAATATGAAATTTTTATAGATTAGAATATTTTAGGCTGTTAATTCAACTTTTACTAGTCCATATTTCAGAACAAAAATGTAAGTTCTGGGCTTCCCTGGTGGCGCAGTGGTTGAGAATCCGCCTGCCGATGCAGGGGACGCGGGTTCGTGCCCCGGTCCGGGAGGATCCCACGTGCCGCAGAGCGGCTGGGCCCGAGAGCCGTGGCCGCTGAGCCTGCGCGTCCGGAGCCTGTGCTCTGCAACGGAAGAGGCCACGACAGTGAGAGGCCCGCGTACCACAAAAAAAAAAAAAAAAAAAAAAAAAAAAAAAAAAAAAAAAAAAAAAAAATGTAAGTTCTTAGAGGAATGGAGTTATTTTTAATTGAATGTGTGAATGTGAATCAGATTTTATAGAATCTATAATAGCACAGGTTTTTAAAAGCCTGTGGAGGCAGAAAGAGGAAACGTTTAAAGGAGTTTTAACATCTTTATTGGAGTATAATTGCTTTACAATGGTGTGTTAGTTTCTGCTTCATAAAAGGAGTTTTAAGAGGAAAGGAGATTTATGTTATAGACAAAGGTGGGAGAAATGCATTTTGGCATGAATATTGCAGAAGTAACACCATATTCTTCTCAGTGCATTGTATATGGAGGTACAACATGTTGATTTGCTCTATTATTGGTGATGTTAACTTTAATCACTTGGTTAAGGTGGTGTATGCCAGATTTTCCTCTGTAAAGTTAGCATTTTTCCCTTTGTAATTATTTAGTATTTCATGGTGAGATACTTGGAGACTGTATAAATATCCTGTCCCTCATCAAACTTTTATCCACTAGTATTAGTATGCATTGATGATTTTCCAGCTCTCATTCATTCTGTAATAATCAGTTAAAATTCTACAGTTACGAAAAGCTTTCCCTTCACCTTTATCTCCTTACTTATTTATCTAATTTTAACAGGCACTCTAGATTCTTGTTTTACTCATTGGGTTATTATCTGTAACTATCATTATTTATTTTGATGCTGTCCCAGATTCAGCCAGCAAAAACCCCTTGTGCCCTTTTGATATGTCCCCTTCATTCTTTGAGCACCTCCTTGTCTTCTGGCACAAGATAGTCCAGGATCATAGTTTAATTTCCCAGCCTCAGTTCTGAAATCGGTCATTTCTTCAAGGAGTTCTAGTTCTTATTGGAGGGTGGTGTTTAGAAACCACGATTTGGGCTCAAAATGTGCTTATTGGTACTGGGATATCACTGCTTCTAGCCCCTCTCTCAGAGGTAGGAAATGTATATATGTATACACAGACATCCCCCTTACACACTTATACACATCTATATCTTTTTCTCTATCTATCAATCAATCAGTCAGAAACCATGAGTTCACACTAGTACCTCAAATTTTAATCCAATAGCACTAGGTTCATTTTAACCTTCCTCTTTTCATTTGTAACTCCCTTCTCAGACAGTGACAAACCTGGCTGCTATTATCCAGACTGCATTGGTTCTTTTTGTTTAAATCCTGAAGGTACATAGTCAAAATGTTATATTTAAGAAACACTTGAGTTACTTCTTTTATTCCCTCCACCCCCAACCTTTAGTTTGTTTATGTTAATTTATTTGAAATAAAGTTGTTTATTTGTTTCTGTTTGGATTCTATTTTATTTCCTTAATATGTGAAATATTAACTCGGTTCTGAAAGTCATAGCTATACAAAAAGTTATATTCAGAGATGTGTAACTCACAGGGCTTCCTGTTCCTTCTATCCACCCCCTTCCTAACTCCCGTGTTTACCATCTTGTTCCCATTCACTCTGTAAGTAAACGTTCTCATTAGTTTTTGGTTAGGCCTCCCTGTACTTCTTTTTGATGAACAGATATGTACATTTAAATTTCTGCTTTCTTACTCAAAAGAGTACTTTTTTGCAGTTTGCTTTTTTCATTTAACAATATAGCTTGAAAACCACTCTATATCAGGTCATAGAAATTTTCCTCATTTGGGGGGAACAGTTTTGTAGTACTCCATCATGTGCACATGTCATAGCTATTTCCAACTCTTCTATATATAGGCTATATATTTTCCAAATGTGAACATTGTTGAAATCCATACCTTCTGCATGTGTGCTTGTGTATTGTTGGGGCTATAACTTCAGAATAAATTCCTAGCAGTGGAATTGCTTGATCAAAAAGTAAATGCATACGGGGGGATTGGTTCAAGGTGGCGGAGTAGAAGGACATGCACTCACTCCCTCTAGCGAGAGTACCAGAATCACAACTAACTGCTGAACAGTCATCGACAGGAAGACACTGGAACTCACCAAAAGAGATACCCCACATCCAAAGACAAAGGAGAAACTGCAGTGAGATGGTAGGAGGGGTGCAATCACAGTAAAATTAAATCCCATAACCGCTGGATGGGTGACTCACAAACCGGAAAACAATTACACCACAGAAGTCCACCCACTGGAGTGAAGGTCTGAGCCCCACGTCAGACTTCCCAACCTAGGGGTCCAGCAACAGGAGGAGGAATTCCCAGAGAATCAGACTTAGAAGTTTAGCAAGATTTGATTCTAGGACTTTGATAGGACTGGGGGTAACAGGACTCCACTCTTGGAGGGCACACACAAAGTACTGTGCACATCAGGACCCAGGGGGAAGAGGCAGTGACCCATAGGAGACTGAACCAGACGTACCTGCTAGTGTTGGAGGGTCTCTTGCAGAGGTGGGGGGAGGCTGTGGCTCACCACAGGGACAAGGACACTGGCAGCAGAAGTTCTGGGAAGTAATCCTTGGCATGAGCCCTCCCGGAGTCCACCATTAGCCCCACGAAAGAGCCGGGGTAGGCTCCAGTGTTGGGTCGCCTCAGGCCGAACAACCAACAGGGAGGGAACTCAGCCCTACGGATCAGCAGACAAGTGGATTGAAGTTTTACTGAGCTCTGTGCATCAGAGCAAAACCCAGCTCTACCCACCACCAGTCCCTCCCATCAGGAAGCCTGCACAAGTCTCTTAGATAGCCTCATCCACCACAGGGCAGACAGCAGAAGCAAGAACTACATTCCTGCAGCCTGCAGAACGTAAACCACGTACACAGAAATTTAGACAGAATGAAAAGGCAGAGGACTGTGTACCAGATGAAGCAACAAGATAAAACCCCAGAAAAACAATTAAATGAAGAGGAGATAGGCAACCTTCCAGAAAAAGAATTCAGAATAATGAGAGTGAAGATGATCCAGGACCTCGGAAAAAGAATGGTGGCAAAGATCGAGACGATGCAAGAAATGTTTAACAACAACCTAGAAGAATTAAAGAACACAAACAGAGATGAGCAGTACAATAACTGAAATAAAAACTACAGTAGACGGAATCAACTGAGCAGAATAACTGAGGCAGAAGAACGGATAAGTGACCTGGAAGACAGAATGGTGGAATTCATTGCCGTGGAACAGAATAAAGAAAAAGGAATGAAAATAAATGAAGACAGCCTAAGAGACCTCTGGGACAATATTAAACACAACAACATTTGCATTATATGGGTCCCAGAAGGAGAAGAGAGAGAGAAAGTACCTGAGAAAATATTTGAAGAGAGTATAGTCTAAAACTTCCCTAACATGGGAAAGGAAATAGCCACCCAAGTCCAGGAAGTGCAGAGAGTCCCAGGCAGGATAAACCCAAGGCAAAACATGCTGAGACACATAGTAATCAAATTGCCATAAATTAAAGACAAACAAAAACTATTAAAAGCAGCAAGGGAGAAATGACAAGTAACATACAAGGGAACTCCCATAAGGTTAACAGCTTATTTCTCAGCAGAAACTCTACAAGCCAAAGGGAGTGGCATGATATTTTAAAGTGATGAAAGGGAACAACCAACAATCAAGATTACTCTCCCTGGCAAGGATCTCATTCACATTTGATGGAGAAATCAAAAGCTTTACAGACAAGCAAAAGCTGAGAGAATACAGCACCACCAAACCAGCTCTACAACAAATGCTAAAGGAACTTCTCTAAGTGGGAAACACAAGAGCAAAAAAGGACGTATAAAAACAAACCCCAAACAATTAAGAAAATAGGAATATACATATTGATAATTACCTTAAATGTGAATGGATTAAATGCTCCAACCAAAAGACACAGGCTCACTGAATGGATAGAAAAACAAGATCCATATATATGCTGTCTACAAAAGACCCACTTCAGACCTAGGGACACATTCAGACTGAAAGTGAGAGGATGGAAAAAGATATTGCGTGCAGTGGATATCAATCGAAAGCTGGAGTAGCAATACTCATATCAGATAAACTAGACTTTAACGAATGTTAGAAGAGACAAGAAAGGACACTACCTAATGATCAAGGGACCAAAATCCAAGAAGAAGGTAGTAACAATTATACATGCATCCAACATAGGAGCACCTAAATACATAAGGCAGATGCTAAAAGCTATAAAAGAGGAAATCGACAGTAACACAGTAACAGTGGGGGACTTTAACACCTCACTTACACCAACGGACAGATCATCCAGACAGAGGGAAACGCAAGCTTTAAATGACACAATAGACCAGATAGATTTAATTGATATCTATAGGACATTCCGTCTGAAAACAGCAGGTTACACATTCTTCTCAAGTGCACATGGAACATTCTCAAGGATAGATCACATCTTGGGTCACAAATCAAGCCTCAGTAAATTTAAGAAAATAGAAATCATATCAAGCATCTTTTCCATCCACAATGCGATGAGATTAGAAATAAATTACAGGGAAAAAAACGAAAAAACAAAAACACATGGAGGCTAAACAATATGTTACTGAATAACCAAGAAATCACTGAAGAAATCAAAGAGGAAATCAGAAAATACTTAGACACAAATGACAGTGAAAACACGATGATGCAAAACCTATAAACAATCTAACCTTACACCTAAAGGAACTAGAGAAAGAAGAACAAACAAAACCTGAAGTTAGTAGAAGGAAAGAAATCATAAAGATCAGAGCAGAAATACATGAAATTGAAACAAAACAGTAGCAAAGATCAATAAATCCGAAAGCTGGTTCTTTTAGAAGGTAAACAGAATTGATAAAACTTTAGCCAGACTCATCATGAAACAGAGGGAGAGGATGCAAATCAATAAAATTAGAAATGAAAAAGAAGTTACAACGGACACTGCAAAAATACAAAGCATCATAAAAGACTGCTACAACCAACTCTTTGCCGATAAAATGGACAACCTGGAAGAAATGGACAAATTCTTAGAAAGGTATAACCTTCCAAGACTGAACCAGGAAGAAATAGAAAATATGAACAGACCAATCACAAGTAATGAAATTGAAACTGTGATTTAAACTCTTCCAACAGGGCTTCCCTGGTGGCGCAGTGGTTGAGAATCTGCCTGCCGATGCAGGGGACGCAGGTTCGCGCCCCGTCCTGGGAAGATCCCACATGCTGCGGAGCAGCTGGGCCCGTGACCAATGGCTGCTGAGCCTGCACATCCAGAGCCTGTGCTCCGCAAAGGGAGAGGCCACAACAGTGAGAGGCCTGTGTACCGCAAAATGTAAACAAATAAATAAAATAAAATAAACTCTTCCAACAAACAAAAGTCCAGGACCACATGGCTTCACAGGTGAATTCTATCAAACATTTAGAGAAGAGCTAACACCCATCCTTCTCAAACTTTTCCAAAAAATTGCAGAGGAAGGAGCACTCCCAAATTCATTCTGCTAGGCCACCATCACCCTGATTACAAAACCAGACAGAGATCTACAAAAAAAGAAAATTACAGACCAATATCACTGAGGAATATAGATATAAAACTCCTCAACAAAATACTAGTAAACAGAATCCAACAACACATTAAAAGGATCATATACCATGATCCAGTGGGATTTATCCCAGGGATACAAGGATTCTTCACCATATGCAAATCAATCAATGTGATACACCATATTAACAAATTGAAGAATAAAAACCATATGGTCATCTCAATAGATACAGAAAAAGTTTTTGACAAAATTCAACACCATTTAGGATAAAAACTCTTCAGAAAGTGGGCATAGAGGGAAAGTACCTCAACATAATAAAGGCCATATATGACAAACCCACAGCAATCATTATTCTCAATGGTGAAAAACTGAAAGCATTTCCTCTAAGATCAGGAACAAGGCAAGGATGTCCACTCTTGCCACTCTTATTCAAGATAGTTTTGGAAGTCCTAGCCATGGCAATCAGAGAAGAAAAAGAAATAAAAGGAATACAAATTGGAAAAGAAGTAAAACTGTCACTGTTTGCAGATGACATGATACTATACATAGAAAATCCTAAAGATGCCACCAGAAAACTACTAGAGCTAATCAATGAATTTGGTGGAGCTTCAGGATACAAAATTAATGCACAGAAATCTCTTGCATTCCTAGACACTAAATCGAAAGATCAGAAAGAGAAATTAAGGAAGCAATCGCATTCATCACTGCAACAAAAAGAATTAAATACCTAGGAATAAACCTACCTAAGGAGGTAAAAGACCTGTACTCAGAATACTGTAAGACAGTGATGAAAGAAATCAAAGATGACACAGACAGATGGAGAGATATACCATGTTCTTGGATTGGAAGAATCAATATTGTGAAAATGACTATACTACCCAAAGCAATCTACAGATTCAATGCAATCCCTGTCAAACTACCAATGGCATTTTTTTGCAGAACTAGAACAAAAAATCTTAAAATTGGTATGGAGACACAAAAGACCCTGAACAGCCAAAGCAATCTTTAGGGAAATAAACGAAGCTGGAGGAATCAGACTCCCTGACTTCAGACTATACCACAAAGGTACAGTAATCAAGACAGTATGGTACTGGCACAAAAACAGAAATATAAATCAGTGGAACAGGATAGAAAGCCCAGAGATTAACCCATGCACCTATGGTCAGCTAATCTGACAAAGAAAGCAAGGCTATACAATGGAGAAAAGACAATTTCTTCAGTAAGTGGTACTGGAGAAACTGGACAGCTACATGTAAAAGAATGACATTAGAACACTCCCTAACACCATAGACAAAAATAAACTCAAAATGGATTAAAGACCTAAATGTAAGACCAAACACTGTGAAACTCTTAGAGGAAAACATAGGAAGAACACTTTGACATAAATCACAGCAAGATCTTTTTTCACCCACCTCCTAGAGTAATGGAAATAAAAACAAAAATAAACAAATGGGACCTAATGAAACTTAAAAGCTTTTGTACAGCAAAGGAAACTATAAACAATACGAAAAGACAACCCTCAGCATGGGAGAACGTATTTGCAAACGAAGCAATGGACAGACGATTAATCTGCAAAATATATAAACAGCTCATGCAGCTCAATATTAAAAAAAAAAACACCCCAATCAAAAAATGGGCAGAAGACCTCAATAGACATTTCTCCATAGAAGACATACAGATGGCCAAGAGATACATGAAAAGCTGCTCAACATCACTAATCATTAGAGAAATGCAAATCAAAACTACAATGAGGTATCACCTCACACCCGTTAGAATGGCCATCATCAAAAAGTCTACAAACAATAAATGCTGGAGAGGGTGTGGAGAAAAGGGAACCCTCTTTCACTGTTGGTGGGAATGTAATTGATACAGCCATTATGGAGAACAGTATGGAGGTTCCTTAGAAAACTAAAAATAGAACTACCATATTATCCAGCAATCCCATTACTGTGCATATACACTGAGAAAACCATAATTCATAAAGAGACATGTACCCCAATGTTCATTGCAGCACTATTTACAATAGCCAGGACATGGAAGCAACCTAAATGTCCGTCAGCAGATGAATGGATAAAGAAGATGTGGCACATATATACAGTGGAATATTACTCAGCCATAAAAAGAAACGAAAGTGAGTTATTTGTAGTGAGGTAGATGGACCTAGAGTCTGTCATACAGAGTGAAGTAAGTCAGAAAGAGAAAAACAAATACTGTATGCTAACACATATATATGGAATCTAAAGAAAAAAATGTTTCTTATGAGCCTAGGGGCAGGACAGGAATAAAGATGCAGATATAGAGAATGGAGTTGAGGACACGGCAAGGGTGAAGTGAGACAGTAGCATTGACATATATACGCTACCAAATGTAAAATAGCTAGTGGGAAGCAGCTGCATAGCACAGCAAGAGCAGCTCAGTGCTTTGTGACCACCTAGAGGGGTGGGATAAGGGAGGGTGGGAGGGAGGCTCTAGAGGGAGGGGATATGGGGATATATGTATACATACACCTGATTCACTTTGTTATACAGTAGAAACTAACACAACATTGTAAAGCAATTATACTCTAATATAGATGTTTAAAAAAAGTTCAAGAAGATTTCTCAGAAGGGAAAGATCTGAGTTTCCAGATATCCTGAAAGGACCACTGTGGGCCCATTATAATGGATGAAAATAGGCTCAAACCCAGGAACATTATTGTGAAATTTCTCAACACTGGGACAAAGAGAAGATCCTTCTTTGCCTTGACTCCTGAAGGATGTTCTCCACCAAAACAAAAGAGTAAACCAAGAAAGAGGAAGAGACAAGAAATCCAACTCAGGTGAAAAACATAGGAAGTTCCAAGGTTGATAGTGAAGGGAAGTCCCCAGATGAGAGCTCTGCAACAATGTGGAGAGCACTCAACCTAGATAGGACAAAGGTGGAGGAGTGGGGGGGCTCTATTCAAGAGAAAGACAGACACTGGTAGGTGTCTAATGGTGCTTGACTGTGTCTGTCAGAAGGTATGTCTATTAGACGGTCAGTACAAAATAAAACACACAAATGGGGGAAAAGGTAACAGTTAATTTCAGGAAAAATAAGAAAAGAAACAATTATAGTCCATGATGCTCAACTGTTAATTGTATTTTCGTAGACAAGTTACATAATCACAGAAGTTGATTTAAGCAAAGTGTAGTATCCTCAGAGCATGGGGCACAGGAACAGAGGGGAATGGGGTGTAAGAGAGTTGGATGCTTATCTGCCATAATAAATGATAGAATATGTCTAAAAGTCACAATTTAAAACAGTATATGATCTAGGCATATTATTTGGAAGCACAAAGATGTATATTCCAGAAGAAATGGCCAAATACTGAAAAGTGGTTGCCTCTGGAAAGGGGTACTGGATGAGTGTGAGGAATGATACAGGGAATCACTGTTTTGTTATAAATTTTTGTTATAAATTTTTCAGTACCATTTAACTTTCTAAATGATGGATGTATATACCTTTGATAAAATAAATTTTAAAAAATATGTTATGCTTTTTTAGGGTTTTTAAAAAAATAATTTTTAAAAGCATGTGTTATGCTTTTTTCAAAATGAAAAAATAAACATTAAAAAAAAAAGAATTACCATATGACCCAGCAATCCCACTGCTGGGCATATACCCAGAGATAGCTATAATTCAAAAAGACACGTGCATCCCAGTGTTCATTGCAGCACTGTTTACAGTAGCCAGGTTATGGAAGCAGCCTAAATGCCCATCAACAGACAAATGGATAAAGAAGATGTGGTAAATGCATACAATGGAATATTACTCAGCCATAAAAAAGGAACGAAATTAGGTCATTTGCAGAGACATGGATGGACCTAGAGACTGTCATACAGAGTGAAGTCAGAAAGAGAAAAACAAATATTGTATATTAACGCATATATGCAGAATCTAGAAAAATGGTACAGATGAACCGGTTTGCAAGGCAGAAATAGGGACACAGATGTAGAGAACAAAATGATGGACACCAAGGGGGGAAAGCAGGGGGTATGGTGAATTGGGAGATTGGGAATGACATATGTACACCAATATTTATAAAATAGATAACTAATAAGAACCTGCTGTATAAAAAAACAAAGTAAATGTATACAAAGTTTATCAGGTATTGCCCATTTTCTCTACAAAATGTATGAACCAATTTATATTCCCACCAGTGTATGAGAGTGCCTGTGTCCACACAGTCTCACCAATAGAATGTGTTGTCACACAGTTTTTATTTTTACCAATGTGATGGGTGAAAAATGGTATCTCAGTGTTTTTAATTTGCATTGATTTTATTAGGAATGAATTTGACCATTTTCACAAAACCAGGCCACAGGCCAGATTTAACCTGTAGTCCCCAGTTTGCTGACCCCTACTTGTAGTCCATTATTTGTCCTTTTTCTTTAGGTATTCCAATTTTGTGTGTTTTCTTTCTTTGCTTATCTTTCATTTCAACCACTTTCTCTCTGACCCTTTTTACTTCTTTATCTCATTTTTATTCTCCTTGCTGTTTTCAGCCTTTCTTAAATGTCCCTTACTGTGTTTTCCTGAAATCATTTAATTTTTATTTCTTCCTACTGTTTATCCTTTTCATTTTTTTAACGTTAAATCTCTTTTCATATTCCCAAATGCTTATTTGAGGATATGCAATTGAGTTTGGGGTGCTGTATTACAGTTTTCCTTTGCTTTATCACCATTTTTTGGAGGTGAAGGCATATATTCCTATACTGGGATGTTTTCATTCTGATTGTTGTGTTTTCATCTCAGAGTTACTTTGTGTAGATTTGTCTTTTTCTGTTTAGTCATTAGTGGATTTTTTTTTCTTACAAGAATTCATAGTTTAAGAGTGCCCTCTTTTCAATGCAGAGAAACAAAGTATGATTTCTTTAATTTAGAGTGTCTTTTTGTTTGTTTGTTTAGTGATTGGGGAAGGTTTGTGAGTTCTGTGATTTTCTGGTAGGAGAAAGGTTCTCTTTTGTTTCCCAGGTTTTTGCATTTTGCTCTTTGGAGTTTTCATTTATTTGGTCTTCAGTGGGCTCTTCTCCCTTCCTTTTTTTTTTTTTTTTTTTTTTGCGGTATGCGGGCCTCTCACTGCTGTGGCCTCTCCCGTTGCGGAGCACAGGCTCCGGATGCGCAGGCCTAGCGGCCATGGCTCACGGGCTTAGTTGCTCCGCGGCATGTGGGATCTTCCTGGACCAGGGCACGAACCCGTGACCCCTGCATCGGCAGGCGGATTCTCAACCACTGCGCCACCAGGGAAGCCCTCCCTTCCTTTTTTAACTGTCTTCACCAGACTTATGCCCATAGAATGCTGCCACCTTGACTTGCACACTCTCCTGGGTCTCTTCTCTGTAATCATTGTTCAGTGTTACCAGAGCTCCTACAGTACATGCTTCCTCGCTTTGCCTGGTAGTGCCAGACTGTAATGATGGTCTTGCAGGCTGAAATGATGCAAAGTGATTTTAATCATCAGTGGGAAAAATGACACTTGTTCTGTGACCTTTATAATTTTTTGCCAAAACATTAAAAACTATTACTGTTATAAATGTATGCAGAATTTTTTAATGGTAAAACCAGTATTTATTTATTACATCATAATTTAAAACATTAGCAATATTGAAAATTAAAGTGTTTTCTGTGTAAAAAATTAATCAATAGTAGTTTGAACAGCACTGTTTGTCTTCTTCTCATTGTATAATTTATAATATGGAGCAGGCATCTTTTCTGTTGTGGTAAATGATCATACTCCTTTCTAAGTTTGTATCAGCTTCCAACATTCTGTCCTTTTCATTATTGTGAAATATCTGAGAGTTCCTTTTATGTGAAGTTTTTGCCAGCATCTCTTCTCTAGAACATCTCCATCTTTTTCATCAGAGCCACTTTCCTCGTTTATGTAGATATTTCACCTTCATTTGATTTTTCTGACTGCATATCTAGTCTCAATCAGCCAGCACTGTCATGATAGCTGTTTCTTTTATTACTCGTTTCATCTCAATTTCACTTTTAGTGTTAACTGCTTTTCATTTCTTTTTTTTTTTTTTTTTTTTTTTTTTTTTTTTTTTTTTTAAACATCTTTATTGGAGTATAATTGTTTTACAATAGTGTGTTAGTTTTCCCTCTACAACAAACTAAATCAGTTATACATACACACATGCTCCCACATCTCCTCCCTCTTGCATCACCCTCTCTCCCACCCTCCCTATCCCACCCCCCCAGGCGGTCACAAAGCACAGAGGTGATCTCCCTGTGCTATGCAGCAGCTTCCCACCAGCTATCTAATTTACATTTGATAGTATATATATGTCCCTGCCACTCCCCCACTTCGTCACAGCCCACCCCTCCCCCTCCCCATATCCTCAAGTCCATGCTCGAGTAAGTCTGTGTTTTATTCCCGTCCTACCACTAACCTCTTCATGACATTTTTTTCCCTTAGAGTCCATATATATGTGTTAGCATACGGTATTTGTTTTTCTCCTTCTGACTTACTTCACTCTGTATGACAGACTCCAGGTCCATCCACCTCATTATAAATAACTCAGTTTCATTTCTTTTTATGGCTGAGTAATATTCCATTGTATATATGTGCCACATCTTCTTTATCCATTCATCTGTTGATGGACACTTAGGTTGCTTCCATGTCCTGGCTATTGTAAATAGAGCTGCAATGAACATTTTGGTACATGAGTCTTTCTGAATTATAGTTTTCTCAGGGTATATGCCCAGTAGTGGGATTGCTGGGTCGTATGGTAGTTCTATTTGTAGTTTTTTAAGGAACCTCCATACTGTTCTCCATAGCGGCTGTATCAATTTACATTCCCACCAGCAGTGCAAGAGGGTTCCCTTTTCTCCACACCCTCTCCAGCATTTATTGTTTCTAGAGTTTTTGATGATGGCCAATCTGACTGGTGTGAGATGATATCTCATTGTAGTTTTGATTTGCATTTCTCTAATGATTAATGAGGTTGAGCATTCTTTCATGTGTTTGTTAGCAATCTGTATATCTTCTTTGGAGAAATGTCTATTTAGTTCTTCTGCCCATTTTTGGATTGGGTTGTTTGTATTTTTGTTATTGAGCTGCATGAGTTGCTTATAAATTTTGGAAATTAATCCTTTGTCAGTTGCTTCATTTGCAAATATTTTCTCCCATTCTGAGGGTTGTCTTTTGGTCTTGTTTATGGTATCCTTTGCTGTGCAAAAGCTTTTAAGTTTCATTAGGTCCCATTTGTTTATTTGTGTTTTTATTTCCATTTCTCTAGGAGATGGGTCAAAAAGGATCTTGCTGTGATTTATGTCGTATAGTGTTCTGCCTATGTTTTCCTCTAAGAGTTTGATAGTGTCTGGCCTTACATTTAGGTCTTTAACCCATTTTGAGTTTATTTTTGTGTGTGGTGTTAGGGATTGTTCTAATTTCATACTTTTACATGTAGCTGTCCAGTTTTCCCAGCACCACTTATTGAAGAGGCTGTCTTTTCTCCACTGTATATCCTTCCCTCCTTTGTCAAAGATAAGGTGACCATATGTGTGTGGGTTTATCTCTGTGCTCTCTATCCTGTTCCATTGATCTATATTTCTGTTTTTGTGCCAGTACCATATTGTCTTGATTACTGTAGCCTTGTAGTAGAGTCTGAAGTCAGGGAGCCTAATTCCTCCAGCTCCATTTCTCGTTCTCAAGATTGCTTTGGCTATTCGGGGTCTTTTGTGTTTCCATACAGATTGTGAAATTTTTTGTTATAGTTCTGTAAAAAATGCTACTGGTAATTTGATAGGGATTGCATTGAATGTGTAGATTGCTTTGGGTAGTATAGTCATTTTCACAATGTTGATTCTTCCAATCCAAGAACATGGTATATTTCTCCACCTATTTGTATCATCTTTAATTTCTTTCATCAGTGTCTTATAGTTTTCTGCATACAAGTCTTTTGTCTCCTTAGGTAGGTTTATTCCTAGATATTTTATTCATTTTGTTGCAATGGTAAATGGGAGCGTTTTCTTAATTTCACTCTCAGATTTTTCATCATTAGTGTATAAGAATGCCAGAGATTTCTGTGCATTAATTTTGTATCCTGCAACTTTACCAAATTCATTGATTAGCTCTAGTAGTTTTCTGGTAGCATCCTTAGGATTCTCTATGTATAGTATCATGTCATCTGCAAACAGTGACAGCTTTACTTCTTCTTTTCCTATTTGGATTCCTTTTATTTCTTTTTCTTCTCTGCTTGCTGTGGCTAGAACTTCCAAAACTATGTTGAATAAGAGTGGTGAGAGTGGGCAACCTTGTCTTGTTCCTGATCTTAGTGGAAATGGTTTCAGTTTTTCACCATTGAGAACGATGCTAGCTGTGGGTTTGTCATATATGGCCTTTATTATGTTGAGGAAAGTTCCCTCTATGCCCACTTTCTGCAAGGTTTTTATCATAAATGAGTGTTGAATTTTGTCAAAAGCTTTCTCTGCATCTATTGAGATGATCATATGGTTTTTCTCCTTCAGTTTGTTGATATGGTGTATCACATTGATTGATTTGCGTATATTGAAGAATCCTTGCATTCCTGGGATAAACCCCACTTGATCATGGTGTATGATCCTTTTAATGTGCTGTTGGATTCTGTTTGCTAATATTTTGTTGAGGATTTTTGCATCTATGTTCATCAGTGATATTGGCCTGTAGTTTTCTTTCTTTGTGACGTCTTTGTCTGGTTTTGGTATCAGGGTGATGTTGGCCTCATAGAATGAGTTTGGGAGTGTTCCTCCCTCTGCTATCTGTTGGAAGAGTTTGAGAAGGATAGGTGTTAGCTCTTCTCTAAATGTTTGATAGAATTCGCCTGTGAAGCCATCTGGTCCTGGACTTTTGTTTGCTGGAAGATTTTTAATCACAGTTTCAATTTCAGTGCTTGTGATTGGTCTGTTCATATTTTCTATTTCTTCCTGGTTCAGTCTCGGCAGGTTGTGCATTTCTAAGAATTTGTCCATTTCTTCCAGGTTGTCCATTTTATTGGCATACAGTTGCTTGTAGTAATCTCTAATAATCTTTTGTATTTCTGCAGTGTCAGTTGTTATATCTCCTTTTTCATTTCTAATTCTATTGATTTGAGTCTTCTCCCTTTTATTCTTGATGAGTCTGGCTAATGGTTTATCAATTTTATTTATCTTCTCAAAGAACCAGCTTTTAGTTTTATTGATCTTTGCTATTGTTTCCTTCACTTCTTTTTCATTTATTTCTGATCTGATCTTTATGATTTCTTTCCTTCTGCTAAATTTGGGGGTTTTTTGTTCTTCTTTCTCTAATTGTTTTAAGTGCAAAGTTAGGTTGTTTATTCGAGATGTTTCCTGTTTCTTAAGGTATGATTGTATTGCTATAAACTTGCCTCTTAGAACTGCTTTTGCTGTATCCCATAGGTTTTGGGTCGTTGTGTCTCCATTGGCATTTGTTTCTAAGTATTTTTTGATTTCCTCTTTGATTTCTTCAGTGATCACTTCGTTATTAAGTAGTGTATTGTTTAGCCTCCATGTGTTTGTATTTTTTACAGATCTTTTCCTATAATTGATATTTAGTCTCATAGCGTTGTGGTCGGAAAAGATACTTGATATGATTTCAATTTTCTTAAATTTGCCAAGGCTAGATTTGTGACCCAATATATGATCAATCCTGGAGAATGTTCCATGAGCACTTGAGAAAAATGTGTATTCTGTTGTTTTTGGATGGAATGTCCTATAAATATCAATTAAGTCCATCTTGTGTAATGTATCATTTAAAGCTTGTGTTTCCTTATTTATTTTCATTTTGGATGATCTGTCCATTGGTGAAAGTGGGGTGTTAAAGTCCCCCATTATAATTGTGTTGCTGTCGATTTCCCCTTTTAAGGCTATTAGTATTTGCCTTATGTATTGAGGTGCTCCTATGTTGGGTGCATAAATATTTACAATTGTTATATCTTCTTCATGGATCGATCCCTTGATCATTATGTAGTGTCCTTCTTTGTCTCTTGTAATAGTCTTTATTTTAAAGTCTATTTTGTCTGATATGAGAATTGCTACTCCAGCTTTCTTCTGATTTCCATTTGCATGGAATATCTTTTTCCATCCCCTTACTTTCAGTCTGTATGTGTCCCTAGGTCTGAAGTGGGTCTCTTGTAGACAGCATATATATGGGTCTTGTTTTTGTATCCATTCAGCCAGTCTGTGTCTTTTGGTGGGAGCATTTAATCCATTTACATTTAAGGTAATTATCGATATGTATGTTCCTATTACCATTTACTTGTTTCGGGTTGTTCTTGTAGGTCTTTTCCTTCTCTTGTGTTTCTTGCCTAGAGAAGTTCCTTTAGGATTTGTTGTAGAGCTGGTTTGGTGGTGCTGAACTCTCTCAGTTTTTGCTTGTCTGTAAAGGTTTTAATTTCTCCATCAAATCTGAATGAGATCCTTGCTGGGTAGAGTAATCTTGGTTGTAGGTTTTTTTCCTTCATCACTTTAAATATGTCCTGCCACTCCCTTCTGGCTTGTAGAGTTTCTGCTGAAAGATCAGATGTTAATCTTATGGGGATTCCCTTGTGTGTTATTTGTTGTTTTTCCCTTGCTGCTTTTAATATGTTTTCTTTGTATTTAATTTTTGACAGTTTGATTATTATGTGTCGTGGTGTGTTTCTCTTTGGGTTTATCCTGTATGGAACTCTCTGTGCTTCCTGGACTTGATTGACTATTTCCTTTCCTATATTAGGGAAGTTTTCAACTATAATCTCTTCAAATATTTTCTCAGTCCCTTTCTTTTTCTCTTCTTCTTCTGGGACCCCTATAATTCGAATGTTGGTGCGTTTAATGTTGTCCCAGAGGTCTCTGAGACTGTCCTCAGTTCTTTTCATTCTTTTTTCTTTCTTCTGCTCTGCAGTAGTTATTTCCACTATTTTATCTTCCAGGTCACTTATCCGTCCTTCTGCCTCAGTTATTCTGCTATTGATCCCATCTAGAGTATTTTTAATTTCATTTATTGTGTTGCTCATCGTTGCTTGCTTCCTCTTTATTTCTTCTAGGTCCCTGTTAACTGTTTCTTGCAAATTGTCTATTCTATTTCCAAGATTTTGCATCATCTTCACCATCATTATTCTAAATTCTCTTTCAGGTAGATTGGCTATTACCTCTTCATCTGTTAGGTCTGGTGTGTTTTTATCTTGCTCCTTCATCTGTTGTGTGTTTTTCTGTCTTCTCATTTCGCTTATCTTACTGTGTTTGAGGTCTCCTTTTTGCACGCTGCAGGTTCGTAGTTCCTGTTGTTTTTGGTGGCTGTCCCCAGTGGCTAAGGTTGGTTCAGTGGGTTGAGTAGATTCCCTGGTTGGGGGGACTAGTGCCTCTGTTCTGGTGGATGAGGCTGGATCTTGTCCTTCTGGTGGGCAGGTCCTCGTCTGGTGGTGTGTTTGGGGGTGTTGGTATCCTTATTATGATTTTAGGCAGTCTCTCTGCTAATGGATGGGGCTGTAGATCTGTCTTGCTCTTTGTTGGGGATAGGGTGTCCAGCACTGTTCTTTGCTGGTCCTTGAGTGAAGCTGGGTCTTGGTGTTGAGATGGAGGTCTCTGGGAGATTTTCGCCGTCTGATATTACGTGGAGCTCGGAGGTCTCTTGTGGACTAGTGTCTTGAGGTTGGTTCTCCCACCTCAGGGACACCGCCCTGGTGCCTGGCTGGGGCGCCAAGAACCTTTAATCCACACGGCTCAAAATAAAAGGTAGAATAAATAGAGAGGAAAGAAAAGGAAGGAAGGAGGGAGGGAGGGAAGGAAGGAAGAAAGGAAGGAAGAAATGAAGGAAGGAAACAAGAAAGCAAGGACAGAAGGTGCAGAGGAAGAAAGGGAGGAAGGAAGAGAGGAAGGGAGGAAAGAAGGGGGAAGGAAGGAAGAAAGGAGGGAAGGAGGGAAGAAAGGAAGAAAGAAAGGGAGAAGACAGAGTAGTATAAAGTATAGTTATTAAAATAAAAAATAATTATTAAGAAGAAAAATTTCCTTTTAAAAAACAAAAAAAAAACAAAAACAAACAAACAAACAAACAACAAAAAAAAAACAGAAAAATGGGTCGGTCTAACCCTAGGACAAATGGTGCAAGCAGAGCTATACAGACAAAATCTCACACAGCAGCACACACATACACACCCACAAAAAGAAAAAAAAAAGGGGGAAATAATAGTATATCTTGCTCCCAAAGTCCACCTCCTCAACTTGGGATGATTCGTTGTCTATTCAGGTTTTCAACAGATGCAGGGCACTTCAAGTTGATTGTGGAGCTTTAATCCGCCGCTTCTGAGGCTGTTGGGAGAGATCTCCCCCTCTCCTCTCTGTTCGCACAGCTCCTGGGGTTCAGCTTTGGACTTGGTCCCGCCTCTGCGTGTAGGTTGTCCGAGGGCAACTGCCCTTCGCTCAGACAGGACGATGTTAAAGGAGCAGTTGATTCGGGGGCTCCAGCTCACTCAGGCTGGGGGGAGGGAGTGGCACGGGGGCGGGGCGAGTCCGTGACGTCAGAGGCCGACGTGACGCTGCACAGGCCCAAGGCGCGCCGTGCGTTCTCCCGGGGAAGCTGTCCCTGGATCCCGGGACCCCGGCAGTGGCGGACTGCACGGGCTCCCGGGAGGGCCGGTGTGGAGAGTGACCTGTGCTCACACACAGGCCTCTTGGTGGTGGCAGCAGCAACCTTAGCGTCCGACACCCGTCTCTACTGTCCGTGCCGACAGCCGCGGCTCGCGCTCGTTTCTGGAGCTCCTCTACGCGGTGCTCTTAATCCCCTCACCTCACACCCGAGGAAGCAAAGAGGCAAGAAAAAGTCTCTTGTCTCTTCGGCAGCTCCGCGCCCGGATCTAGGGCTCCTTTAAGCGGCGCACTTAATCCCCTCTCCTCGCGCCCAGGCAGCAAAGAGGGAGGAAAAGGTCTCTTGCCTCTTCGGCAGCTCCAGACTTCTCCCGAACTCCCTCCTGGCCAGCCGTGGCGCACTAGCCCCCTTCAAGCTGTCTTCACTCTGCCAACTCCAGCCCTTTCCCCGGGATCCGACTGAAGCCCGAGCCTCAGCTCCCGGCCCCGCCCGCCCCGGCGGGCCAGCAGACAAGCCTCTCGGGCTGGTGAGCGCCGGTCGGCACCGATCCTCTGAGGGAATCTCTCTGCTTTGCCCTCCGCACCCCTGTGGCTGAGCTGTCCTCCGCGGCTCCGGAGCTTCCCCCTCCGGCGCCCGCAGTCTCCGCCCGCGAAGGGGCCTCTAGTGTGTGGGAGTCTTTCCTCCTTCTCGGCTCCCTCCCACTGGCGTAGGTCCCGTCCCTATTCTTTTGTCCCTGTTTATTCTTTTTTCTTTTGCCCTACCCAGATATGTGGGGAGTTTCTTGCCTTTTTGGAGGTCCGAGGTCCTCTGCCAGCGTTCGGTGGGTGCTCTACAGGAGAAGCTCCACGTGTAGATGTATTTCTGATGTCTCTGTGAGGAGGAAGGAGATCTCCGCGTCTTACTCTTCCGCCATCTTTAAGCCGTCTCTCATTTCTTTACTGTACTTTCATCTTTGGTAGCCAGTCTCCTTTTTTGATTATCTTTTTAAAACATCATGTGGGTTTATCACTAAAAGACAAAGAGACAGCACAGCCACATACATTGCTGTCTGTGTGTGAACTGATAACATGTGCAGTGACCAATTACAGACTTTGAAAAAGGTGACATGATTGGTCACTGATTGTGATACACATTTGTTTTGTATGTAATGGTTTGTGGACTGAGGAGCTAGCAGCAAGTTTGTACTTTATGCAGTTGCTCACAGTTAATATATTATTACTGAAATTTGAACCGTACTATGTTATTTAACTAAGCCAGGGTACCTGGAATTTGTATATATTGGAACTGTGCAAAGCAGGGATTGCCTGTATTTCACACTTAGGCTTTTCCTAGTGATTTAAGCTAGTGATTTTAGGTAATCTCAGACCTGCCATTAGCACCCCTCCTCTTTCTTCCTCACAAGTTTTCATAGATTGCCCTTGCTCTCTGCAAAAGTATGTCAGGAGTGTGGGATTTGATGTTTCTTTTTCTATAGACAGGAAATTTGAAGCTTGAGCATGTCTTCTAGCTTTGACAAGGTTTCAGTTTTACGTAGTTGTATTGTTCTTATCCTGTTTGGATTTTGTGGGATATGTGGGGAGATTCAAATTTAGGCAGGCACCGTTATCATCAGCTATCCAAGAGCCTCAAAATAGATTTGTTTTGCCTTTATAATGTTATAGAGTATAAAATCCTTACATTTTCCTTAAATTCATGTATTCTTGCAAGTGGGAGAGGAATAAAGGTTGGGGCTTCTTATTGGGTAGAAATTAAATATGTGGGTGCCATCTTTGAACAGTCTATTGTCAGAATATGACTAGTGCATACATTTACTGATTTGGCTTGGTGAATAAGACAAGAGCAGGTACTTGAAAATGCCTAGATCTATTTCATTGTGGGAAAGAGTGCATGTTTTGAAAAATATAAAGGAGAACTAAAATTAGATCAAGAGACAAAAAATTAGCATAATGACAACTTATTTATTTATTATTATTTCCCTATTAAACTGAACATATTTTTCTTTTTCAGTCCTATGACAATGGGTTGGCACAGGGAGCTGGACTTGAATCTCATGGTAAGGCATCTTAACTTAAATGGATATGTAGTTTCTTTTGTTTCTCCAAATAACATCATGGTATCTTCAACATGTAGGACCTCAGAAGTCTGTCTCAACTCTTGGTGCAGCCTGACTGTCTTCTTTCGTACTTCTCTCTGTTGACACTGCTGTGCCAACTCGAGCCTCTCCTAGGTCAGTAACCATTCAGAGATTATTCAGACCAGAATGTTCAAACAGTACTTTCTGGTGATCATTTCAGCAGTTAGTTGCATGAAAACATCTTGGGATGATTTAAAATATTGTTAGGAAACAGCACGTTTTCTTCTTTGGTGTAATACTGAAAAGCTAGATACAGAATATTAAACATGAATCGATGAATTTGTGAAGAAAAAAATTTATTTACCTTCCTTAATATAATTGTCATAAGTCATAGTGATAAAACATTTTGCCACATAGCATATGTGCACTACGTACATTAATACAGTCTCTCCTTTCACACTTTTCCTCAATTTTGGCAGAACCAGAGTGAGCGATAATCCCTTAGTTTGTCAAAACCTCAATAGCCTGAACTCTTTCAAGTGGAATATATCATGTAGAAGTACATGTTACTTCCATGCTCCTTTTTTTTTTTTTTTTTTTTTTAAAAGAGACCAGATTAGGGATGCCCAGATCATCACAGCAGTGTTTTTGCACTCACCTGTGTGTCCATCCCTCTGCTAGCATGATAGAGTAGAAAGAACACATCAGTATTCAGGTCTCAGCCCTAACACTAGCTACGTGGCTTAGGCCCCTTACTTAATCTCTCTGAGGAGTTCCTCATCAATAGAGTAGAAATAATTATATCTTTCTTTAAAATTATTGTTAGAGATATGAGGGAAACTGGTTTGTAAACTGTAAACCATGTATAAACATTTTTTAAAAACACATTCCTTGTGCTTTCCCTAGGACCTGTCCTATCAGGTACCTCCTCCCTCTGACATTTTCACTCCCTCCTTCGGTGGTATTTGTAGAGTATATGTGTCACTAAGGGGCGTATAGAAAACTGTCTTGGATTTTCCTCTGAAGCCATACTATAATTAGGACATCGTAATTCTTGTGTATGTCTATATGAGATTGGGGGTGGCAGTAGCAATTATGTCACTGGTCATCACCACTTGGCAAGGAGGGATATACTTGTAGTTGCACAAAGAGGAAATCTGGCATCTCTAAGAATTTCTGAGAAGACGAGGTCTGGGCTCACTATCGTAAAGGATGTTAATGGGCACTCAGGCTGAGGAGATACTTCACAGTGCAGGAGACCTGTGGAACAGACACTATTGTTCCCCAGAAAATGGGATTACGTTCTCTGGGATATGAAACAGAGAGGGCCGCTCAAACATGATACTCTCTGATGGAAAAAAAGTCTTGCTGAGTCACACAAGTAGTGATTTGGAGTCAGTATGACTCGAATAGGATCACACCCAGCAAGATCATCATTGATGGGCTGTGGTTCATGCCAAAAGGCTTACATCTTACTTTTACACTCTTTTTGTCTTGGTAGGTTTAAGGTCTAAAGCCCAAGAGGAGGGTTTCCTAACTCAGGGTACCACATTACAGGTTATGCTGCAAATGGGCTATAGGCAGGCCAAGCTGTTGCTGCCTCAGCCTTTGGAGCAGCCAAGAGGTGGGTGTCTAGAGCTCCCGTTTAGGTGCCAGGCGCTCGCTCCTCAGGTCACTGCTGTGTGTCCTACAAACGTCAGACGTTTTAATGTCCTTGTGTGCTGTGAGGTTAGATAGGCTGAAAAGTACTACTCTAGAAGGCATTGGTATAGCCTCCCTTCCCTATCTCATCACTGTCTACACTGGCAAGAGAAACCTCTTTCTAAAAAGTAGTCCTGCACATTGGGCACTCTGAAGTCATGGTGTTCTCCCTTTTTCTCCTTTTATTAATCTTTTTAGAATAGTGGTCCAGGTATACTATTTGCCCTTCTACACAAATGGCTTGTTCTTTAATTTTTCTTTGTAAGATTCAGCAACTTAAATGAAATATTTCTTTTAAAGTCATGAATGATCTACATTTCAAATCCAGTTTCTTTTTCTCATTCCTCATCTTCTATTTATTGAAGCAAATGAAGCTGCTAGCCTCTCCCCCTTCTTTCTTGAAGTATCAATTCCTCTTGTCCTTCTTCCTGACAAGTTGTTTCTGGCTCCTTCACCATTTTTGTTTCTTCTTCTCACCTCTTTATCTTAGTCCAACTTTCTTCTTTTCTTTGGATCATTCATCTTTCTAAATATCAGGACTCTTATACTTGCTGTTCCTTCTATATAGAATCCTCCACTCCCATCCCTAGCGAACACCTGGCTTCATTTCACATCTTTCAGGTATTGGCTCAAATGATATTTTTGGATAAGTCCCCTTTTTAAAATTGCAAACCACCCACAAACATACCTTCTGTTTAGAATTGCAGACCAACCACAGATACATACCCCATTCTCTGTCCCCCTTTCTGGCTTTATTTTTCTCCATATCACTTTTATTTTATTTATTTGTTTATTGTCTGTCTCCACATAATATATGCCTCACGAGATCAGAGGTTTTGGCCTGTTTTATTCACTGTTGTATCTCCCACACTTGTAACGTGTGGCACATAGTTAAATGAACTAACAGATGGTTCTCTATCAATCATCCCTGGGGTGATGGCACCCACACTTTGTTTCCAAATCTGTACTGTTGCTTCTGAGCTGCATACTGCCTTTCTGTGTGCCTGCCAGGCATAGCTAGCTACCTTTATATCTCTCAAGCTGCACATTTTTAAAAACCATCATTCTCCTCTTTCCTTCCTTCTAAGTCTGTTTTTGCTCTTCAGGAATGTAGAACTATTCTGATCTACTGATTTTTCAGAGCCAGAAATCCAGAATTTGGGGTGTTTAATCGCCTGTTTTTTGTTGTTGTTCTTAATTTGCCAGTCACACCAGTCCTCCATTAGTTACCAGTTTATAACCTTTTACAGACTTAAAATAATTTATTTATTAAGCAGCTGCTCTCTGCCAGCTAACAGTTATTCTCACTTAATCCTCACACTAGCCCTCCGAGAGTGGACATCTTTGTATTAGTTAGATTCAATCAGAAGCAAAATCACTATGACTATTATAGACTAGGAATTTATTATAGGAGTAAGATTTTACATGGTTGTGGAAGAAGATGGAGAAATAAGGCCCTGAAAGGGGTAGTAGGTGGATCAGGGAAGAGTCACTGACAAGCTCTCCTGAGGCACTGGCACAGGTGGACAAGTGAGACCTTGCAGGGGAATCTGGAGAGCCAGGCGCATCCAGCTGCCAGAATGCAACTGGAAGGCTGTTGTTCGTACATCCATTGGTGGGTCTGGTGTCACTAGAGCAAGAAATAAAAAGAACTTGGATTCGAAGTATATGGGAGATTAAGGGCAAGCTAGACTCTCACAGTAACTCTACCCTTGTCTCTTACCTCCTGTGCCCACAACCAGGGCAATTGCTACTGCTTCACTTCCACCTTAGAGATCTCACACAGATTTCTTTAGCTTCAGACCATATAAAAAAGGGGATTCTGGGAAACAGTTCTTGCTTAGCCAAGTTAAACACAGTATAAAACCACCACAGTGATTATTGTCGTTTTACTCAGAGAAGGTAAGTAACTTAACTCCTAGGCTCACGTATCAGGTAAGTGTCTTGAAACCCTATACTTGTTCAGCAGTACCATTCTGCCCATATTTAAATCCCTTAGTTTAGTTCTCCGTGGTCCAGTGCCAGCGTAGCTTTGTAGATACACATGTGAGAGATCCCTTCCATGTGCTCTAGGTTGCAGAGAAAATGTATTCTCCAAATGTTCTTAACATGCCTTCTCACCCCTGGACTTTGCTAATGTTGTTTTTCCTGTACTTGAAATGCTTCCCCTTTACTTGCTTTTCTTCATTTACCTTTTCTTAAACTTCAAATTTTACCCATCTTTTTATGCCTAGTTTCACTGTCACATTCTTTGTAAAATCTTTCATTGTTTGTCCCCCCTAGCCCTAAGCAATTTCTCCCTTTTCTATATTTCCGTAATACTTGGTTCGTACCATTTACTTCTGTTTATCTTCTCTGCTAGGTTGTAAGCTGATCGTGTCTTATTTATGTCATACTCCATATGCCCTTGAATATTGTAGTTGTTCAGTACATATTCGATGAGTTAGTTACACTTTTATTCCACTCTGCATCCCAAAGCTGGGAAGGCTGAATTTAGAATGTATACTTCTGCTACAGTTTGATGTTAATCAAGTTTCGTGTGCTTTTTGTCCTAATTCTGCAGTCTAAATGCTACTTAATATACTGTTTTCTTTTTCTTTTTAACTCAACTGCTGTTCTCCAACACCTGCTTAGCCTGGAGTCCAATTGTCAAGAAAACTAAATAGGCACATTGTACCCTTCTAGGCCATGATTATCAAATGTTATGATTCTGTTTATCCTAGTGATTCTTTTATGATAGTACAGTTTTAGGCGAAAATGTTCATGTGTTTTTGAAGAATTAGATTTTTCTACTTCGCTAGGATTGAAACTACTTTTCTTTTTGAGATTCATAATGTTAAAAGTTCAGATATATTAATTTGATTCCATGATTCTTTTAGAATATCTCTACTCCTTAATCCAGAAGAGAAGTATTAAACTTTACTTGGCCTGATTTTGTCTAAACATTCAACTCCCTTGAATCTACCTCACTTTACCTTTTTCATGTGGTGTTTAAGAGTAAAATGGTGTACTTATTTGTGTACTTGTTTACTTAGCTTTCTACTTTAGCTGTATGTTTGTTGACCATCTTAAATTACACATTTCAGAGCACACAGATTCTTTCAAATTATTTGGTATATACAAATAGATACTAAGAGAATGCTTAAAAACAAGCTTTAAAACCTTATGGGAACAATAAGTTAAACATAAATAAAGCATAGCAAACAGAACCAATGTCAGTAACACCTCCTTTACCCTGCAACTGGAAGAAGAACTGGGGTAGGTTGTAAAGAGAGAACCAGTCCCTCCCAGATGTGGTTTTTTTATGACTGTGTATTCTCTGTACATTAATTATTCACATAACTGAAGCATTTCACTTCAGGTGGCAAACTTTCAGCAATTCCAGGTGGAAATCTTTCTCTTATTTGAATGTGCCTTAATATTCTTATACTCTTATGCCTTCGATAAAGAAGGTTATTTTCATAACCTTCTTCAACCAGGGCATAATGAACAGAATTTAATCTTTTCTTGATGAATTCAGATCATTATTATGAAAAGGAATTCTTAAATTGTACTTTAATATATATAGTGATGTAACATTCTCGAAGTTTTTTGAAGCTTGTAGGAATCATTGACCTAATCCTATTTAGCCCCAAAAGGATATTCTAGTTGAGTTCTTGTGCCTGCTTTTTCTTACTGTTCTTGTTGTCAGAATGTTACCTGTTTTTTCTTGCTGTTTTTATGTCTGCCTCTAACACTCTTCTAACATCCTACTTTTAGTCCAGGTTTTTAGAACTGTTTTTTAAAAATTGTTTAGACGGGAACCTCTCAGGGGTAAATGTTGATAAGTGAATTTTAGCTTAAAGAATAGACTTTGTAGTGACTGTGTTTGGCTACTCCGAGACCAAGCTTACTTCAGAAGTTGTCATTTTCAAAATCTGGTCATCTGGGCTAAGTAAAGAGCATTTTTATTTTGAATTGTGCCAGTTTGCTTTAAAAAATCTGAACAGTTATTTTGGAGAGTAACAATTAAATGTGTCTTTATTTCTTCGTAGATAGTTTTAAAGATTATGTACTTTCTCTTAGAGGCTTTATATTTAATGATGTAATAATACCTGAAGTCATGGCCAACTTCTCATGAAAGAGAAATTTAAACTAGTAGGTCATTGAAGGGGAAATAAGATTGATAGTTGCTGAACAGAAATTATTCTAAAAGGTTATGATAAATTTGTTTTACTTTTGTTTTAATTCACTCATGACTAACATAGATCTCCCTTTTTTTTCCATTGGGAAAAATTCTGAAGACTAAATAGTTCTTACAGTGTGACCCTTTTATTTATTTATTTATATTTTTTGACAGTGAACCTTTTAATGTGATAGCTGCCTTGCATTTTCTAGAGAGAATGCTCACTTTTACTTTGCCAGAGAATACAGCCAAGATTTGTAACACCAAAAGGAAAGTTACAGGATGAGGCATATTAGGAACAATCTATTTAAAGAGATGGAATTAATAAAAATCACTAGGTCAAGTTGTAATAAATTGGAAATATAAGTATTTTCACATTGTTTGGAGTTGACAGCAGATAACGCCAATGGAAAGTGGTGGGGGTTTTTTTGTTGTTGTTTTTTCCTTTATGGAAAAATACTGACTTTTCATTTCCCAAGGAAAGTAATTACCTTTGTGTCTATATTGGTTCTATTGATGCTATAACATTTTAATAAACTTAGGGGGTATAAAACAACACAAATTTATTCTCTTACAGTTCCAGAGGCCAGAAGTCTGAACTGCATCTTACAGGGCTTCAAATCAAGATGTCAGCAGGGCAGGTTTTTTCTGGAGGCTCCAGGGGATAGTCTGTTCCTTTGTCTCTTTCAGCTTCTGGTGGCTGCTGACATTCTTTGACTTCTTGTCTCATCACTTTAGTCTCTGCTTCCATAGTCATAATGCCTCCTCTTTGATTGTAGTTTAATTTCCCTCTGCCCCCCTTTTATAGGGACACTTGTGGTTACACTTAGGGTACATCCCATCCAGGATGATCTCCCCGTCTCAAGATCCTTAACTTCCATCACATTTGCAGAGTCCTTTATGCCATATAAGGTAGCATGCCCATGTTCAGGGATTAGGACCTGGATATCACTGGGGGGCATTAGTCAGTCTACCATTGTGAGCATGGACATGTATTGTGCATCTACTTCCAGATACAGTTTTCTTCTCTACACTACCCCCATCCCCAACATACATACACACACACACACACACACACACACACACACACACACTCTCTCTCTCTCTTTCCCTTTGCTGAAACTTTTCTTCCTTAAATTTCTTAAGCTGACATATAAGCTTCTAGTTTATGTTATATGTGTGAAAATCAGTCTGCAGCTTTAGGCAGATGGAACTTCAATTCATAAGCAATACACTGTCTTTAAGGGAATTAAAATCAGACTCAGGTGATAGAGTAGTAGACGGAGTAGGAGTTCTAGATTTTAGTTTCAACTCTCCCATTAACCATATAATTTTGAACTACTTTCTAAATCTTTTCAATTAAAAATTGTTCTTACAGCTTTAAATTATTTAAAAATTTTTTCTATTTCATCAAGTTCATATTGAAGACTCCAGTGCTTAGTGGTTATTTTAAATAGTGAAATTAAGGTAAATAAAATAGTGAAATAAAAGTAAAATTGTCTTTTAATTTTACTTTTATTTCACTATTTTCTAGAGTTATTTAACCATTTTTTTCTTCAATCATTTCATATTATTTTCCTAGACATCTAATAAGTTTAAAGTATTGTGTGGTTTTAATTAACAGGAGGATCAACTTTTTGTGGCATTGCATCACTGTGCCTGATGGGTAAACTAGAAGAAGTTTTTTCAGAAAAAGAATTGAACAGGATAAAGAGGTGGTGTATAATGAGACAACAGAACGGTTATCATGGAAGACCTAATAAGCCTGTTGACACCTGTTATTCTTTTTGGGTGGGAGCAACTCTAAAGGTAAGAGAAATAATAAAAATGAGAAGCCCTTACTCTTTGTTAATAAAAAAACTGTGTTTAAAGGGTTTGGTCTTTGTAATGTTCATTAAATATTGTTAGGTTTAGGGCAAAAGGTTTTTCCTGTTGCTCTGGCAAAGCTAGTCTCTGTATGGTTTTTCCACAGAATTCAGTTATCTGTTGTTCTACTTAAAAATTTTCTATTCTTATAAAGCTATAGTGTCCCAGAACCTATGTAAGAAAGTAGGTGTAATGTCATAAAAAATTTGTACCTGAAACTGATTGGTGGTCTATCTAGTGGGGAGATCTGTCTGAACATAGCAGTAAAGGGTTTATGGAAAAATGTAATCTTAAAAGATAAACCATGGGTCATTCCTTTAAAAACCATCTAAGGTTTTCTATTTTGTATTAATTTATTTGTGTAAGCCTTCTGAAATGTATTGATTAATATGTTCATACATTTTCCCCATCTCTGCTACCTTTTTGATGTACCTAAATACATAAGCTTATTAGCCATTGAGTACCCACAAGTTTTCAATACCTTAAAATTGCCTTTTTTGCCTTTAAAACGTATCACCTAGACCTGATATTCAGGAATCTAACAAAAGTCTATGTTCATCATCTATACACAGTAAGTCCCCTGCATTGTGAACAAGTTGCGTTCCGAGAGTGCGTTCATAAGTCCAATTTATTCGTGAGTCTATCAGAGTTAGCCTAGGTACCCAACTAACACAATCGACTGTATACTACTGTACTGTAATAGGTTTATAATACTTTTCACACAAATAATATGTAAAAAAACAAACACAAAAAGTAAAACATTTTTAATCTGACAGTACAGTACTTTGAAAAGTACAGTAGTACAGTACCACAGCTGGCACACAGGGGCTGGCATCGAGTGAACAGGTAAGAAGAGCTACTGACTGGAGGAGGGAGAGGAGGTGGGAGATGGTAGAGCTGAAGGATTGTCAGCAATAGGAGACGGAGGGCAAGCTGCAATGTCACTCACGCCTGACGTGGATGGCACAGGTTCTGGTTCCTTGCTGGATTCAGTTCTATCTACCCTCTTGAAAAAATGATCCAGTGATGTCTGGGTATTAGCTCTTTTTTTCTCATCATAGATGACACGCTGGCACTGGATTGCATTCTGAACGGCTGCTGCAACCTTTGTGTACCGTTCTACATTCGGGTCCTGTGCCTCCTCAAATAAAGAAAATCCCCTTGCTATTTCCTGCATCATGAATCTCTTTGGTTCTTCAGTTACTACTTCTTTCTCTTGTCTCTCTTCATCCTTTCTCTGGGCCTCCAGTTCCATCAGGTCTTCATTAGTAAAACTCTCATGTTGCACAGCAAGGAATTCAATGGAGTCGTCCCCTTGCAGATCTAGCTTGAAATAAAGATACTGTACTTCTGTACTCTATACAATACTGTACAGTAGAGTACACAAAAAGCACAACCACTTGTAGAGGATGCAAGCATTTGACAATGTACGCCAGACATGTGAACTGACTTAGGCGATTGGACATGTGAATGCACGTTCGCATCTTTGAATGTTTACAACTTGAAGGTTCGTATGTGGGGACTTACTATAATATCCGAATTTTTTCTCTTAAACAAAATTCATACATGTGGTTGAAGTGAATTGGGAAAATAGAACAATTTAAAATGAAGGCAGTAGCCTCTGTCTCTCTTCTCACTTCTAGTGCCATTCCTCAGGTGCACCATTTTAATTTTTTTAATTATGAAAAATTTCCAACATACTCAAAAGAAGAGAGAATAGTATATAATGAACCCTTAATATGTTCATCAACCAATCTCAACAGTTTTCATCCCAAAGCCAGCCTTCGTTCATCCATATACCTACCCACTTCCCTCACCCTCACTGACTAATATTTTAAAGCAAATCCCAGATACCATTTTTAATATTATCTGGAAATTTTTCAGTATAATTGCTAAACAAAAATAGCTTTTAAAAAAATGGAACCGTAATATTATCACTTCTAAGAAATCAGCCATAATTCTTTATCATTAAATATCAAGTCAGGATGATATATATTTCCTATTGCATCACATCAAGAGGCATATAATATAATCTCTGGCTGTCTCTCCTTTTGATCAAGGGGCTCCAGAGTTGTCAAAACGGATTCATCCATTATAAAGTTCCCCATCAGCCTTCTTTGTTCACTTTTTTTTATGGTGTTAAAATATATGTAATGTAATGAAGTTTAACTATTTATAAGTGTACAAATCACAGTGTTTTGTAACCATTACCACTGTCTATACCCCAAACATTTTCATCATCCTAAACTGTGCTCATTAAACAGTAACTCCCCATTCTCCCATCCCTCCAGCCCCTGCTAACCTCTATTCTACTTTTTGTCTCTGTGAATTTACTTATTCTAGGTACATCATATAAGTAGAATCATATAATCTACTGTGTCCTGTGTCTGGCTTATATTTCTCAAGCTCCATCCGTATTGTCACATATATCAAAATTTCATTCCTTCTTATGGTTGAGTAAATATACCTGTTGTATGTATATACCACATTTTGTTTTTCTGTTCATCTGTTGATGGACACTTGGATTGCTTTCACCTTTTGGCTATTGTAAATATGGTGGCAGTGAGCACTGGTGTAAAATAAATATCTGTTTCTGGATAATTACTAAAGAGTGGAATCGGTGGATTACATGGTAATTACATGTTCTACTTTTTGAGAAACCACCAAACTGTTTTCCACAGTGGCTGCAGCATTTTACGTTCCCACTAGCAATGTATAAGGCTTCCAATTTCTCTACGTTCTCACCAATACTTGGTTTTTCTGTTTTTTTTTTTTTTATAATACCATCCTAATGGCTATGTGGTGACATCCCACTGTGGTTTTGATTTGCATTTCCCTAATGATTAGTGATATTGAGCATCTTTTGATGTGCTTATTGGCCATCCTGTGTATCTTCTTTGGAGAAATGTCCAATTTATCTATTTTTTCTTTTGTTGCCCTTGCTTTTGGTTGTTATTCCATGAAATCATTGCCAAATCCAGTGTTATGAAGATTTTCCCTGATGTTGTATTCCAACGGTTTTATAGTTTTAGTTCTTTTTTTTTTTTTTTTTTTTTTTGGTATGCGGGCCTCTCACTGTTGTGGCCTCTCCCCTTGCGGAGCACAGGCTCCGGACGCGCACGCTCAGCGGCCATGGCTCACGGGCCCAGCTGCTCCGTGGCATGTGGGATCTTCCCAGACCGGGGCACGAACCCGCGTCCCCTGCATCGGCAGGCGGACTCTCAACCACTGTGCCACCAGGGAAGCCCCATAGTTTTAGTTCTTGAGCTTAGGTCTTTGATCCACTTTGAGTTGATTTTTGTATATGGTATAAAGCAAGAGCTTCAGCTTCATCCTTTCACATGTGGACATCCAGCTTTCCCAATACCATTTGTAGTTTTTTACCCGTTAAATGGTCTTGGCACCATTGTCAATAATCATGTTTATTTCTAGGCTCTCCATTGTATTGCATTGGTCCTTACTGTTTTAATTACTGTAGCTTTGTAGTAAGTTTCAACATCAGGAAGTATGAGTCCTCGACATTTTTCTTTTTAAAGATTGTTTTGGCTCTTGAGGGCCCCTTGCAATTTCATGTGAATTTAAGGATTAGCTTTCCCATTTCTTAGGAAAAAGGCTGTTGAAATTTTGATAGAGTTTACATTGAATCTGTAGATTGCTTTGAGTAGTGTTGACATCTTAACAGTGTCAGGTCTTCCTATCCATGATTATGGAATGTTTATCCATTTATTTAGATCTTTAATCTTTCACCATTGTTTTATAGGTTTCTGCATACAGATCTTTCACCTGCTTAGATAGGTTTATTCCTAAGTATTTAAATTCTTTTGGAAGCTATTATGAGTGGAATTGCTTTCTTAGTTTCCTTTTGGATTGTCTGTTGCTGATGTATAAAAGCTTCATCATCTTCTTATGGAATGGTTTTAGCAGCCATTGAGGATCATTACTTAGGTCCATTATGTCATTGGGGGTTGCTAAATGGTGATATTCTATCATTCCCTCTAAATTTATTAACTAGGATTCTTTTATAAAGAAGAATTTCACTTTAACTTAAGGTATGGTTGTACAGAGTAAGGCAGATGATTCTTTCTCTTAATTTTAATGTTCATTCAGTCAGTGAGTTGGTTCCCTAGCATCCTCTAAAGTTTTCCAATAAAATAATTGGGTTTTAGGGTTTTTTCTTTTTTACCCTTTGAGTATCACTGTGAACTCATAGATTTTAATACATTTTATCCATTTTATTCCATTACATTGTTCTTTTTAATGCTCAAATTGTCCCACCTTTAGCCAGTAGGAGCCCCTTCAAGTTGTTTCTTGAGTCTTTTTGATATGACCTTGGTGGTCTTTGACAACTTTCTAAAGGCAACTACTTTTAAACCTTTTTAAAAATTTTAACTCTTATGGATAACTTTAAATAATAACTTTAAATATGCTGATTTCGTGACTTAACACCTTTAGGCATTATCCCAGCTATGAAAACATATTCCCAACTATGAAAAATGAAGATTTGGCCTCCCCTTTTTCCAGCAAATTGTTACTGGTATATATTTTTTTTAGTTCTGAACCATTTCTCTTCCTCTCCCTTCTAAACCTTTCAGTTTACCTTTACTTTTACAGTGTCAACTTAGGTAACATTCATATTTTGTTCAGTAACAATGATCAAATATTTTATGCTTTGTCTGTAGGTTGATTTTAAAATTTGAAAACCAACAATCACATATTAGGGCTGTATAAATATTTTTTATTGCTAAACCAAGTACAGTGTTAAGATTATTGTTCCTTCTTTCTATGTAATGACCTATGTGCTACTTGATGAAAAATGTTTCTAGCATCAGGAGTCTAAAGAGTCTCTGCTTATATTCTATTAATTAAACCAAATGAATGAATAAGTTGGTTTCTTATTTGTACCATAACCTTATTATTGGTTTTGTTTCTTTTTTTGAGAAATAATGCTTCTTTATTAATCATTAATACCTTTCGTGGCTCTCTGATTTATTGACACACTTTCAGCTGCTTTGTGACACTTCTTGAACTTTCATATCCACTGCTCACCACCCCACAACCCCGTTCTCTTCACAGTTTGACAATCCTTTATTTTTTTCTATTGAATGGGATCTTCAGAGAAAGGACAAATACATGTCCTAAATCTTTAAGCTACATAATTTTTTATGCTAAAATTGTATTTGTCTCACCTTGTATCTTTCCTAATTAAAGAGCTTTAATTTTTTTTACTATTCTCAAACAAAACTGTCTCTAGCACGTGGTTAATAATTTTTGTTGCTCTTTTTTGAAATATTTTTAGTTTTCATTACCAGCGATTTGTAACTAATAGTTCAAAAGCCTGTCATAAGAGTTAGAATATAGGTTAATAAAATTCCCTTTTAAAAATAACTGATGAAGTTGAACATACTGGGATGTTGTGTTTTGAATGTAGCTAAATGTGATGCAGAGGAGTCAGTTGGGTATGGTTCAAAAGAAGGAAATAATGAGTGGGTCAAGAAAAGGAGAGTATATTTGATAAGATGATAAAAAAAAGGTTAATGTGGTTGAGAATTTTAAATGCTCAAGCCCCCTAGGCTTGCTCTGAGAGCCTTACTTAATTAGAGAAAAGCATATTTAAATTACATATATCTGAAAATTGAGCCAAAGGTCAGTATGAAAGTTTTATGTCAATAAATTTATATTTGTCATGTCATTTCAGCTTCTGAAAATTTTCCAGTATACTAACTTCGAGAAAAATAGAAATTATATCTTATCAACTCAAGATCGCCTCGTAGGGGGATTTGCCAAGTGGCCAGATAGTCATCCAGGTAATTTATTTTTTGTATAAATCCAGAGCAACTTTTGTTTATTTTTTTAGTAGATCTTCAAGCATCTTTGTCAGAAAGGGCATATGATAGAAAATATAGGCACAGTTGTAAACTTACTTTAAATAATGTTTTTAAAAAGGTAAATTGTTTAAGTTTACGGTAGATTTAGGGTCTTTGGGGTGTAAAGGAAGGATTTGATTATCAAGATGTATTGGTATAGTTTGCCCTTTTTCCCATATATTTCACTTAGCAGTGTTTCGTTTTGTTGTGGGCAGTAAGGCAAATGGTCTGAATGGTCCCTGTCCAAAATAGAATTGGTTCATCCAAGATCTTTAGGATTACTAGCTATCACTTGAGCTCTGCAGAATAAATTAGTCTTAAATCCAAAAGGGAGCTAGTTCTTACCCTTTTCATAAGTCATTAAATCAGAAATCTCAAATCCTGAATACAGGTGTCCCTCACTGTCCATACTCTTATTCTCTGAATTTTGGCAGATTCAGGTTATTTTATTAGATGAATACTTTTGCTATATGAACTCTCAAACCATTCACTCTCTCAAACTCAGGAACCGAATAGATTCAGACAATACAATATTCCATGCTTTCCCAGCTCAAGAAAGGCATAGATGTGAAGAACAGAGGATTCTTGTATTTTATAAGTAGTTTTAAAAGGGTTCTTCAGAAATAATGACATTTCTTCAAAATATCTGGATAATTCTGCTATTTTCCAAACCTAGACAGGCCATAGTCTAAGCTGCATGCTCTAATATAATAAAGTCAGTAACTACATGGATGCTATCTACAGACCCCTCAGGCCTGGCCTGCCAACACAGCTCATCATCTCCATGCTCTGCCCTGCCCCAAAATTTTGGTGGCACTAGGCCCAAGTTCAGGCCTAGGATTCTGCAGATGTCTTACCAGTCTTCCTCTAGTCCAGTGCCCCTCCTAGTGACACTTTTGTGTGTGTGTATATACATTTGCTTAAATGAGAGGAAAGGGGCCAAAGCTCTTTTCAGACTCCCAAAGGGATCTCTGATGCAAAAGAGAACCTCTAATCTAAACTCTTCTGTTAAGTCTGTTAAAATTGTTCAAAGACTTTCTTAGCACTCAGAGTCAGTTGGCATGGCACACAAGGCGCTCCCAAGATTTGGCTCCTCTCCCACCGCTAGCATCGTTCTCCAAGCTGCTTGCCCTTCCCCCTTAGGTTTCACCTGCAGCAAAATGAATTTATTTATAGCTTCCAAAAAACTCAATTCAAGACTTTGTTAAAAATAAGTCAGAACACTGACACTTTTGATAAGCAAATTGACCAAGTATTAGCTATAAATATATGACACTAGATTCAAGGAATGATTGTTTTTGCAACATTGCAGTAGTACCATGGTTTTTATTATTAGCCTAGAACCTCTTCACCTCCTGTCGTCATAGAACAGTTACGGTCAGAATATGTACCTGAATCGAAATACAAATAAGGGGCTCATGGAATCATGTTTTTTTACCTGAAGTGAGCAGGAATATTTCCTGACATCCATATTTACATGCATTTTCATGCAAAATATGTTTCTTTTTAAAAATATGTACAATGCTTTTAATTTCTAAAGCAAAATAATATTTTTAAATTTTGGTATCTATAACTCATAGCTGTAAATATGTTTGAAAAGTGCCTCAAGAAAACAATTATGTTGGTATTGATTCCATTGTTTTCAATCAGTACATGGTACTATTTAAAAAATAGTGTACTGTTTTAACAAATAATGGGAAAAGGGAAATGACAGTCGCTTGAAAAGCATTTGTTATATATAAACATATTGAGATACGTTTTGATTTTTTATAATAGCTTTTTTAAAAGAAAAATCTTGGAGGTTTTTTCTAGAGAGATCAGTTGTTAAGTTTAACATTTGAGTAAATACTTGGATGTAATATTTTTTATAGATATGTTACAGTGTCTTCAGATCCTGTACATTACAGAGCATAGGAAGTCTTTGTATGATAAATTGAATTTATGTGGAAAAGATCTGTTCGCAGAGCTGTTATAAAAATCATTTTAGTAAGAGGTTTTAAAATTAGCTTATTCTTGGTTCTAATAAATCAATCTAGTAGCACATTTGACACACAGAGCTTTTATGTACATTTATAGGAAAAACTTATGAAAAGAATGAAGTTTTATTATGAGGTAAATATATAGTTCAACATCGACAGTGCTTGAATATGTCACCACCTACAGACAGAGTATTTTTAAAACTTTATTTGTTTTTGAGGATTGAAACATTTAACTTCTATTTCATTTGCTTTTACAAAAAATCCTTTTGAGAAAAAAACTTAATCTTACATTACTGGAAAGTGTAAGATCCTATTTTATTTATTCTAAGTGTATTTTCTATTGCATTCTTTTCCTAGAGAAGTTTCCTTATTTCTACACAATAAAATTTAATGTTGTTTAATTTTAGAAAAACTGCAAGAAAACTATAATAGTATAGGAAAAATCAAGTTTATTTTTTGTGGTCTGAAAATTAGAGGAACATGAGCTAGAAGAAACCTAAGTATTTTCTGAAAAAGACATAAAAGGGGATTAACATGGACCTTCATTGGTGAAATAACTTTTTCACAAATAACATTGAGTAAGCACAACCATCATTCCTTTTTTGAAAAGTAAATGATACTTTTGTAAGTAAAACTTTCTTTTTAATTCTTTTGACACAAAAGATGTTTTGAACTTTAATAGCTCATGAGACCATAAATGATGACGAACTCAAAAACAGAAAAAAATTTTGACTGCTACAAAATCTGCTTTTTGTAGTGTTCCCATAACTGCAGAGCTCTCAGCTCTTTCAGAAGTCATATAAGGCTCTCAGGCAAGCAACAGCCGTGCGATTTCAGTGGCCATTTAATGGAAGAAAGTTGCTGCCCCCTGAAAGATGGGAAACAGTAGTGAGGCCACTGTAGAAGAATTGTTATGGTATGAACACTCACATTATTATGACCAAATAGAATGTGTGAGTTTGTTTTTATTGTCAGGTCAGATATTTTTAGAATGACTGACATTACCTGAAATAGGGAAATTAAATATGGTAACAGCATTCCAGAATGGATTATTTTGCCTAAGCTTCTTTCATTTAACATAGTATTGTCATCGTATATGGTTTAGGAACTGTCAGAGATAAAACTTAGGGGGGAAGGCTAATGCTACTTACATTCTGAGGTTTATTTTCACTTTTAAGAAAAAAATTTCTGTTTATGATATAAAAAGCTCCTTGTTTCTGTAGTAAGCAAAAGGGAAAAACCCATTAGAGTGAGAAGTCTTATATCACTGGTACTCTTCCTTTTTGTTCTTTAATCACAGAGGATGTTGGTAATGTCACTTCTTCAGCTAGGAACTGTTCTCCTTTGTTAGTGATGTTTTCTTGAATAATGTATCATCTGATTTTGATGACCTGGTTTTTAAAAATTTGGGGTTTGAGACTTTGAGAAAGCAAATATTTCAAAAACTGTATTTAGTATTTTTCTAAATTTATTTTTAATGTAGTGATGGGCTTATAAGTAGCTAAAATATTTTATACAAATAAGAATGCCTGTTGTGATAAAACTGCCTTATTTTCAGATGCTTTGCATGCATACTTTGGAATTTGTGGCCTGTCACTAATGGAGGAAAGTGGCATTTGTAAAGTTCATCCTGCCCTGAACGTAAGCACACGGACTTCTGAGCGCCTTCGAGATCTCCATCAGAGCTGGAAAACCAAGGACTCTAAACAGTGCTCAGAGAATGTACACATCTCCACATGACTAACTTTAGATTGGGAGGGTGGGGGGGATTTGTAGCCTAACTGTAGCTCAAGGTTAAAAGCCATGTATAACCAAGTGTGCTCTTTTTTTTAAGAGGTAAAGTCTTACAATCGAATCTTGTGCTGATGTCACTTTGGTATATGGTCTTGAGCCAGTAGCCTTCGTACTAGGTTTCAAGGAAATCTTTGTTGAAGTTTGAACCACAGTGGACTCTGTTGTGGTTCTTAAATGTTTATATACTGTATTTCTAAGTTCTTTGAGGCAAACTAACTATATGTATGAAGGTTATCTTTTTAAAAAGCTCTTCAGTACAAAATTGTATCATAAATACAAATCTTCAAAAGAAGTTTACAGTTCACATAGCATTGATAATCTTCAGGTGAACACTTAGTGATCATTTAAAAAGTTTGACTGCTGATGGTAGAACATTGCTTTAATGAATTAAGTATCTGGGATTATTCTTTGAAAACAGATGATCCCATAATTTTTAAAAAGACTTATTTTGACTTAAGTAAAATGTGCCAATTAAACTTTTGTGGCCTATACAAATGAAATGAACTTCATAGCAAGAATGAATAGGCTTAACTAATACAATAATTTTCTAAAGGGAGATTGTTTTAAGAAGACTATTATGTAACTGAGGGACAAGTAATATAACTGTATGTGATTGTGAATGGGAAACTTTTGTGCTGTGTGGGTCATTTATTTTAGATGTTGCTGGGGTAAATAACAGTTATGTTTGATTTTAATCTCAAATCATTAGTTGCTTTTTTTTCCTTTCTGCAGAGAAAACAGTCTTATCTAGAAGGAAAGCCATTTAATGGTTTTGTTTCTTTTTCTGAGATATGTGATACTGTAAATTATACTTGTACTTTTATAACTGAGTTATTTTTAGCCATTTGGATTCTTACTTTTAGTTTGTTGCCCCAGTGTGTGTTAGCTGCTCTAATTTCAAACTGATGATTTTCTAGTTTTTTCAAATGAAATAAGTAAACATTTAAGTAAAAAAAATAGCACCACTCAAGTAAAGTTAATGGTGTAGCTCCATACACGGTCATTCATATTTTTGTATTTTCAGGTAAGTGGGAAGGAAATGTACCATTTAGGGGTTAAGGCCTGGGGTTTTGCTTTTCTTTGTTTTCTTCATTCTGTGACCTAGCTAATTGTAAAGGAGTTAGTATAAAATCTCATCTTTATTAGTAATCAATTTATCAATAAATTACATCTGTCACTGTTGCTCTATGACGTTCAAAGTTAGGAGAGTAGTGCTGAAATGGAGAAGGAAGTCTCTTCACCAGAGGGACTGGGTTTCATTTAAAGTCTTGGTGATAATAAATGTTGGATTATTAGTTTTACAAGTATCAGTATAAAAACTAAGTTACTAGTATCACTGTTTAGGTATTGAATATTTAAATTTTTATTTTAATTTCTTTCCTAGAGTGGAGAAAAAATACCCTTAAATAATGGTCCTTCCCAAAGGAAAACTAGTATATACTTGGAGAAATGATTCATTTATTATTGGCATGCTTAGTTTTAAACCTCAATTTGCCAAAGTCAAAACAGATTCTTTTTTAAATTAGAAATAAAATCAGTTTTCTGATGGTGGGGATCAAATAAGCCTAACAACAGATGTCATCCTTCCATGAGTTACTCCAGTTTGTATCAGTTTAAATTCTGACAAATTAAGACATCTACATCTCAAACTAACTCATTTCGTAGACATCAGGAGTTAAAATGGCATATATGTAACGGCTTTAGAACTATTTAAAAAGCCCCAATGTTTTTTTTTCCTGAATTGCCATTAGTGGTTGGAAGCTTAAATAGTTAGTCATAGTCATATGAAGGAGAATTCCAAGGTCAAAGTATTACAAAAAACTACTAAATATTTTCTAACTCCATGTGTAACTTAATAGCATAAGATTATATATTACAATATGATTCTAATTGATATACTCATGAGAGACCTCCTTGTGAAACTTTATGGACCAGTGAATGTTCACATTCAACAGCAGCATATTGACCAAAAAAATACCAGCCCATTGTGAATTGTGGAGAAACTATTCCCAACTTTTTCTAAATAGTTACCTACCAGAAAAGTATTAATAAAATAAATTATAAGCACTATTTCACATATATACTTGGTTCTTTAGCAGTGGTGATAGAATAAGAAGGGGAATATGAAGTCTCAGTAACTCTGTTCCCTGTGCTCTACGGCCAACTCCAGTATGGTATTTTTAGACTATGGTAGGAGAGACCTTGTTTTGAGCATATGCATGAAAACAAGGTTCATTAGGTCATATAACACAATTCAACCTATTATCTACAGTGCTTTTAGATTTGACCTATAATATGTATACATTTTAATTAGATCTTTAATTATTTATAAGTATTCAAATTAAAATAGAAGTTTTGCCAACAGTGGTACATAGTTTGAAACTGTTGGGCCTGATAATTTTGAGAGTCAGTATAGTAAGGAGGTGCTCTGGAGTCAGATGACTTGGGTTTAAATCCTAGATCTGCCAGTTCACCAGTGTAATCTTGGACCCTAACTTTCCCTTTGATAAAATGAGGGGGGAAAAATCTAACTCACAAGATTGAAGATCAAATGAGGTAATACATATAAAGTACTTAGCATAGTACTAAGTAAATAAATTCCTGAAATAAAGTAAATTCCTAATTATAATTTCTGTCATAACCATCATAAAATTGTTTTTAAAACCTCTCTTTTCTGTAATAGAGATCCCACAGAGTTTAAACTCGAGGAAGATGATGGCAGCATTGTAGTTTCTGAATCTCCCCATTCGAATCCAGAGTAACTAGGATAGCTATTCTACAAAACTAGATGACAGGGTGTCCCCATGAACTTCAGAACACAGTTTTATAAGGACAAACCACTGACCAACATAGTTTCAGCATCTGTGTGGGAGGAAGTGAGAGGCAGGCAGCTGGTTCCTGACAGCCTTGAGAATAGAACTGTAACATTGCCCCCAGTTTCTCACTAGAAAGTACAGTGGGCCAGTCTGAGAACAAAAGCTGAAACTGGGAGGGGTTCTACAGGTCCCCATTTGCAGGTAAGTGTTAGAGCAATATGATATGGTCTGATGATTGTGCTAGAGCAGTCTGGGCCCTGTCCTGTATACATCTTTAAACTAATTAAATGAAGCCTAGCTAGAATTAGAATCCAAATTGGACAGGATAGGTACAATAGAACAAAGAAAAGAGAGAGTCCAGATAAATGTTGGGAAGGAAAGTCAATATACCTAGACATTATATGTGGACATAGATAATCTTTTAAATCACTTTGTGAAAATGAAACAGGAACTTTAGGGCCATAGAGCAAAGAAAAGTCATCCTAGGGCACCCCTTCCTTCTAAACGTACAGGAAAACTAATTTCACCCCAAAACAAAACCAAAACCTGAGAAGGATTACAGTCAAAGCCCATTCAAAGTTGTTTTAAGAAATAAAAGAATAAGCAGCCCAATATCCCCACAGACATTGGAAGCACACCAGAAGGACATGACCACAAGACTGATGAAAACCTAGTATTTATTGATTTTTAAAAAGCCATTATGACAGGAAATTTATAGTTTTAGAGCAGTATCAATAAAAATGAGAAGAGCTAAGAATTACACAATCGAGTCTTAAAAACTGGAGGAAAAAGTAAACCAAAAGGAAGTAGAAGGAAGGGATTAATAAAAAGGGGGAAGGAGGGAAGACAAGATAGACAAACCACCAATCTTTTCAAGAAAAAAAGGGAGGAAGCAAAAACAAAAGTTTAAATGACAAGAGAAATAACCATAAAACAAAATTTTTCAAAATTATAACACTACTTTGAGTAATTTTATATAATAAATTAGAAAATAATAACCTTTCTTAGAAAAATGCCAATTGCTAAGATTACCGAAGTAGATACAGAAATTCAAAACAAATGGACTCTTTACAAAAAAAAAAAAAATCAGGCCCAGATTGTTTCAAGGGTATTTCTACCAAACTGTCATGTTTAAATAATCCTAATGTTGTTTAAACAATTCCAGGGGCTATAAAGAGACTCCTGAACCTCAAAGGGCAAAAAACACAAAAAAGGCTTCTAAATTCATTTTGTAAAGTGAACATGATAAGCATTGTTTCTAAAACCTGACAAAGTTTGTACCAAAGAGAAAATTATAGACCACTCTCACTTATGAATATATCAGTACATAAATGTTAACAGTACATTAACAAACGATTCAACAGCACTTTCAAAAAATATTTTCATGAGTATGTTGGATTTATTATAGGAATGCAAGAATATTATTAGATAATCCATTAATATTCATCATATTAAAAGAGTTAAGGAGAAAAATCATATAATTATCTCCATCTTTGCAGAAAAGACACTTGACAAAATGGAGTACTCATTTATGTTAAATATACTCAATAAGTAGAAATTGATGAGTAATTCACTGACACTGTATCTCTGCCCAAAATCCAGCATCTTTATGTCGATACTAAAGTCAGGAACAAGGCCCACTATCTCCTCTACTATGTAACTTTGTGTTGGGGGATTTAGTCAATGAGATTAGACAAAAGAAAACAAAGACGTGAATTGAAAAGGAAGAGGAAAACTATTTTTAAAATTTTATATCTGGAAAACACAGAGGCATTTGTTGAAAAGCTATAAGAGAACTTAGTAAAGTAGCAGTTGCATACAACTAACATACAACTATCAGTAGCCTTCACCAGACACAAAAGAGTGCATACTCTGATTCCATTTAGATGAAGTTCAAAATGGGCAAAATTGTCTATGGTGTCAGAAATCAGTGCCCCCATTCAATCACTACCTCCCTCCTCAAAGGTAAGCACTATCATGACTTAAATCACCATCAGCTATGTCTGGTTTTGAACTTTCTGTAAGTGGAATCATAATCGACACATTAGTTTTCAACTGGTTTCTTTTGCTCCACAGGGACTGGAAGAGTGCAAGACAGAGTCTGTGGTGCTGGTGATGTTCTGTTTCATAATTTAGGTGCTGGTTACATAGGTGCATTCACTTTATGAATATTTATCAAGCTGTACACTTATGATTTGTGCACTTTTCTGTATGTATAATTACAGTTCAATAAAAATGTTTACTAAAAAGAATAAAAGACTATATATGTATATAAACCTAAACTAGTTAGAAGATGTTCTTGAAGAGAAGATCCCTTTTATGATTGCAAAAAAAGAAACAAAAACAAGAAACGTATATGTAAACTTGAGGTCCAAAACCTGTATGAGAATATCTTAAAACTCTTGAAAGCCCTCACGTGGCTGTGTGGTGCACACTGAAATTTGAGAACCAATCACTGATTTAGAAAAAGCAGCTTGGGGGCTTCCCTGGTGGCGCAGTGGTTGAGAGTCCGCCTGCCGATGCAGGGGACACAGGTTCGTGCCCCGGTCCGGGAAGATCCCACAGGCCGCAGAGCGGCTGGGCCCGTGAGCCATGGCCGCTGAGCCTGCGCATCCGGAGCCTGTGCTCTGCAACCGGAGAGGCCACAGCAGTGAGAGGCCCGCGTACCGCAAAAAAAAAAAAAAAGAAAAGAAAAAGCAGCTTGAGCAGGAGAAGCAAGTAAGAACCCCATAATTATTTGCAAATGTAAATTTTAAAAAGTTTTAGTTAACTGTAAGCTGAGTGCGATTCAACAATGTGATCTTTGCTCCCACCCCAAAAAAGCTAATGTGATCTTAGTCTGTGGTAATAGGGTTGAAATGTAATGAATGCTCAGCCATGCAAAGAAAATATGATATTTATTTTCCCAAATGGACCCAATCTTCATTTGCCCGTATCTTCAGGCTAAGGAGCTGGGCCATTTAAATTTGTCAGCTAACAATCTCAGTCTTTTCTGATATCAGTGTTTTTTTTTTTCTCTCTTGCTCCTTGTTGGCTGAGTGTATGTACCTCCTGGCAGTTCGTGGGGGCCTCTGTTGCAGGTTGATGCTCTGATCTGGTGTCTACTAAGGTGTCTGCTGCCGGTCTAGTGTGGCCTTTGCAGGTGGGTTGCTGCCTTTTGCTGCTAATTGCACAGTCCCAGCACTATGTCCTTTTTGCTCTAATCCCAGGCCACTTCCAATCTCCCTGATTTTAGTGACGCTGTATCTGCACCCTCCTGTTCCCTTCACACACACACACACACACACACACACACACACACACACCATCTCTTTGGCCTATGCAGAAGCTCCTAGGGCTTTATTCCTGAAACAGTGTCTTCATTTCATATATCTCGTAACCTCCCCTCCCACTTCAATGGTACTGAGCCACCCTGGATGTAGAGGTGACTAAAACTATTTCTCCTAGGACTGCAACCTCTTCTAGGAAGCCTGGAGAAGCAGGTCAGAAGGCCACCTGAGGTACCACATGTCTAAATATTTAAGAGTTACAAATCACGCCAGAAAATTATGTTCTGTCCTCCTAGACTGACAAATATAATAACAGATTTGGGGGGAAAAAAGGTAAGTCATACCGAATAATTGTGAATAGCATAAATGCACAATTAACTTCATTTTCCACCCCAGGCCATGATTTGGCAGTCGGTGCTGCTGGGCTGGAGCAGAGCAGGCAAAGGGGAAAGATTTCTCCCTGATTTGCTGGCTTGCCAGCCCTGGCTCCCTGCAGTCATTAGAGAGATCCACAGATTACACATCCACTTTTTCTTCTTGGAGGGAGTGTGGGGGGTGGCTCTTTCACACCCACTTGATCTCTCTCCACCCCCCTGCACCTCCTCCATCTGAGCACAAGGTTCTCTTCATTCCGCACAGTCTGAGTCAGGTGATCTTCGCCCACATACGTGTCCAGCCTCCTACCCTACCAACATCACCCTATCAAGTATCTCAAAGGAAACAGAGGCTCAAATCTAGAAATCTTGGCCTCCTCAGGGTTCCCAGCCCATGGCCAGCCCTCTTTCCCCACCCTAGGCCCCCTCCGACACCTTGAGGGGCTCCCTTATGCTTATGACAAGCTCTGTATCATCTCCAACTCCCCCAGGCAGCTGCTCCATCATCATACCTTGGACCCAAGTGTGTACACACACCCTGGCAGCACAGTCCAAAAAGGACCCAGGAGAGAACCCCATGCCGGCCCTGGAAGTGGGCTCACGTGGGAATTCCATGATCTCTGGTAGCTGGGGGCATGCTCTAGAAAGGGGGCCCACCAGTCTTATGGGGAGCATTGGAGTGGGGCCCTCTTTCCCGGATCTAAGGGCAGTACTGACAGACTACCGACCCCCATGTCCTTAGTTTCCTTCACACCTGTCAAGACCTTGCTACGAGGCATTCCACGCACCTCCTCTCCTCTACCCATCTCTCATCCTTTCCACTTCCCCAGGCCTGGGAGTAAATAAGATTCCTCCCCTTTGTTTCTGACAGGGACTTTCTCCTTTCTTCATTTTCTGAGTTCTACCATTGCTTTGACATGTTAACTGGAGGGTTTTTTTGGTTTTGTTTCTAATTTATTTAATTTTGGCTGCACTGGGTCTTCATTGCTGTGCATCGGCTTTCTCTAGTTGCGGTGAGCGGGCTTCTCTTGTTGTGGAGCACGGGCGCTAGGCACGTGGGCTTCAGTAGTTGTGGCTCAGAGGCTCAGTAGTTGTGGCACGCAGGCTCAGTAATTGCGGCGCATGGGCTTAGTTGCTCCGCGGCATGTGGGATCCTCCCGGAGCAGGGCTGAAACCTGTGTCCCCTGCATTGGCAGGCGGATTCTTAATCACTGCGCCACCAGGGAAGTCCTTAACTGGAATTTAATTTATAAAATCCTTTCTCAAGTGACAAAGGCTAGCTTATGATTCTTATTTTGCTGCAAACTCGAAAGCTGCTTATTCCCTTCCTTCCTCATTGCTGTAATATGCTAAACCTCTCAAGGTAAATGAGTGCCTCTGGTGGAACAGGAAATGCAAAGGCAAAAAAAATCACAGTTTTTCAAAGTTACTATCCCTGCCTATTAAAGTATCATTTTAATAGAAGTAGGGCAGCTAAAATGAAGGAGGTGATGACACCACTGTGTACTGTTGGTTTCAAGGTACCACATATTAAAAAGGTCAGAAGTGGGGAGATCAGGCTTTCTAGAGGGGCAAGGAGAAATGGGCCATATTTATCATATTCAAATAGCTGAAGAGCCGTTCTGTGGAATAAGGTTTAGATTCAGTGCCAACTCTATAGAATTTCTGTGTAGTGGGGTCTTAGGTGGTGGCCATCTTAAGAAGGTGAGGCCTAGGGGACTTGCCTTGAAGTTGATTTGCATATCACCGAACTCTGTTTATTGTGTGATCATTTGAGCTGGCTTTAGAGCATGTGAGGATTAGGGGTTAATCTTAATGTATACCCCTCCTTAGTCACATTCTGGCTCCAGCAGTAACTGGACTGCTCAAAACTTTAAACATGCATAACAAATAATATTTTTTGAATAGTGGAATTGATAAATGAATCAGTATGTGAGAAAGATAAAGGACTGCAATGTCAGAGCTGTGTGAAGCTGGAATGGAACCAGTAAGCTCCCTGCCCTGGAGAAGGTAAGCTCAGCTGGAAGACAGGGAGGAAGCAGAGGACTGCAGGCTGGCAGTGCATAGCTAGACTCACTTTTAGATGACAGTCAGTTTGGACAGGGAAGTGTCAAACAGGAAAACAGATGCCATTATTTTAGAGCATTACCCCATTTCTCTAAAAGTCAGCATTCCTATTGCCTGTTCTTGAAAAACCTGCATTTTCAGAGTAAACAAATCATCCTAGTTGATGAGGGAAAGTTCCAGTTTTCAGAAGAATTCTCAGTTTAAATGTAAAAGGAATGATGGGGGCAGAAAAGAACTATTTTGCAAATGCTCATAGATTCTAGGCTAAAATCATCAGTGGATACTGAAACCATTGGAGAAAAGGTGATGGAGAATGTTAAAATGGAGGGCTCATGCTGCCAGCACCTGAATCCACTAATCAACCCTGCGGTCTCTAAAAGGAGAACAGACAGTAAGAGCCTCCTGATTAATGCCCTGTGAGGTACACAGTACTAGCTACAAAGTATCCTTGCCAAAAACAGCAGAGACTGAAGCTTATCAATCTGCTAGAGATAATGTCTAGATCTCACCAGTGAAATGGGAAAGGTAAAATGGCACCACGAGGAGGCATCCAGCTGTGTCAGAGGTAGCACATCCTAAAGATAAATCTGGTTTCTTCAACAAGCCAATGGCATAAGGAAGTGGAAGGAGAGGGATAAGGTAGACTGTTCTAGATTAAAAGAAATGTAAGAGACATAGGAACACATGGACCTGACTTGGGCTTGGGTCCTAATTTAAGCAAACTAACTTTCAAAAGACATTTTTGAGAGGACCAGGGAAAATTGATATGAACTAGATATTTAGTGATATTAAATAATTTTAAATTTTGTTAGTTGTGATAATGGTTTGTGTTATACAAATTTATTTTCTCAGAGATACATTCAGAATTTGGATTGACAAATTCAGAGCTGCACTTTAAAAAGGTGAGACTCACCTCCAAAGCTTTTCATTCAGAAGGTTATGGTAGAGACGGGAATCTTTTTAAGTTCCACAAGTAATTCTGATGAGAAGCCAGGTTTAAGAATCACTGTATTAAGGGCTTCCCTGGTGGCGCAGCGGTTGAGAGTCCGCCTGCTGATGCAGGGGATACGGGTTCGTGCCCCGGTTCGGGAAGATCCCACGTGCCGCGGAGCGGCTGGGCCCGTGAGCCATGGCTGCTGAGCCTGCGCGTCCGGAGCCTGTGCTCCGCAGCGGGAGAGGCCACAGCAGTGAGAGGCCCGCGTACCGCAAAAAAAAAAAAAAAAAAAAAAAAAAAAAAAAAAAAAAAAAAAAAAGAATCACTGTATTAAATAACTCAAAAGGTCCATTCTAACGTGGAGAGTAGTTGAGCTTAAAGTGACTTCAGGCTGACAAATGTATGTCTCTTAAATGGTAGTTGGGAGCAGGGTCTTTAGGAGGCAAAATATATATATGTACTTCCCCCTGCCCCGCCCCACGCGGCCCCCCGCGCGCGGCCCCGCCCAGCCCTGCCCAACACCGGAAGTTCATCAGTACTAAGAAGCCTGAACATTTGGAAGAGAACGAAAGAGGTAAGGATCCCAGCAGCTCTTGGATTTTCTCTGTCAGACCTAGCTAGATGAGGTTATGTCCAACACTGAAGGAAGATGTTTTTATTGAAAACATTGAGGAAGTGGGGACTGGCTCGATGTTAATTACTACTTTGAAATATTTAGATTTTATCTCTAAATCCCTCCTAGATGAAACCTAAAAATGTAGGAAGAATTTCTAAGTGGAAGGCCTATTAATATGTAAGTAGACAAATGAGTCTCAGGAAGCACTACTTCTAAGTTTTTTTCAAACATTATACTACCTCCTATGAGGAGAGGAAATACAGATTACAGAACATAGAGCTCCAAACCAAATTATTTCAGCTTTCATTTCTACAACAGGCACGTACCAACATTACTTTAGTGTTTAAATGACTTCAGAGAGCTCACTCCAATTCACTAAAATGAGATTTTATTTAAGTCAGAGCAGGTTGCAAACTGGGTTATAACTTGTATGTTTAATACTCATAGTGTTTATGGAAGGCATGATGCTTCTTCTCTGCTTATAAATATATAATACCATAATGAAAGTTATCCACTAAATGTTAATAGTCAGTATGGCATCTACCTGGAATATGCTTTTCCCCAGAGATCTGTCATAGTGTGTTTGGGAAAGAGAAGGTGGTAGGAAGGGCATCAATGAAGATGCCTGTGTTAAAAAGATATGTCTTTCCTTCCAGTTCATTTCTTATTTTGTAATCTTACATCTCATTTCGATTATGTTTCACCGTTTTCTGAAGAGAGGGCAGAAACTGTCAACTGAGGACACAATTGAAAAAAATTCTGACTTACGGGGAATTTATTTCAAAGGTTTAGTTCCTCAATAAATTACTCAGGCTCTGGGTAATTTAGCTTCAGGAGACCTGATGACTTTCATCTTTTCCCCTTAAACACACAGAACAAGAAGAGCTTCAAAATGAGGTGTCGCAGGAGGAAAGTTACTGCCCAAACCAGCAGACTAAAGGGTGCTGCAAGTTTCATCATGCTTTTCAACCACTGAGACATCTGTCTTCTCTTTTTTTTAAAGGTAAGCAATTATATCAGAAAAACTTTAAACAGGACAAAAAGTGTACTGTTGATGAGAAGCTCTCCTCCCACACCAACCCCCATTCTGCAGCCCTCTGCAGAGGTAACATGTGTGACCAGCTTCTATAAAAGGACCTGCACATGCAACCACATACGTGTGAATGTTTATACTCACACACTTACATATGATGGTGACCTCAAGACCAATAAACTCAGCAGAAATTCAAGTTTTCATTTATTTTACACAGCCTGGCATTTTCCTTTTCCAGATTTCTATTACTGGTTATTAGGAAAAATGGTCAATTTAATCATCTCTGTTATAATTTGAGAAAGGACTAAGGAATGACTTAAAATAACTTATAAAAAATAATTAAACAATTATATCTGGAAAGTCATAGAACAAGATTCTCATTTCTCATTTCCACCACTCCTTTGTTGGCCCTGCGTAGTGGAAACTTTGAGCTTGGTAGAGCTGGGCTGCTGCAGACACAAGCACAGCCTGGATGAACTGAGTCCCCTGCAGAGGTGAACTAGAACCAAGATTTCAATCTCCTAACTCTTAGTGCTTGAGGAGGGAAGGCTCTGGGCCACGCCGACAACCAATATCAGCTGCTTTGGGTAACTGGGGCTATTTGTTGCAGCACTGTGTTTTCTCCATAGAAAACCAGATTGTGGTTCTTACAGTGCAGAGCTGCTTGTTTGGACCGGCTTGGCTTCTCCACCCTCCTCACATCACAGAACACATAGAAAAGATGGTAGGGCACCCACAGTAAGCCCTTCCAGCTATTGGAATTCGCAAATATCTGCTACCTCAGTGAGGCCTGAAAACCGCTTCACTGCAGCAGCAGCATCACCTGGCACTTGTTAGAAAAGGTAAAGCTCGGACCCATAGAATCAGCATCTATTTTAATGAGCTCCCCAGTGAGTCTTGCGAACGTTAAAGTTTGAGAAGTGCTGTCCACAGGGTAACATGTATCTCCTTAGCATAATGCTCTGTCAGGCCCTGGAGACCTAAGCCCTGCCTCCCTTTCCAGCCTCATCTTTGGTCATTCCCCTCTGCCCAACCTGTGATACCTGAAGGCACTCTGCTCTCTCTGTTCTTGACTTTGCACAGACCGCCTCTCAGCCTAGAACCTCCTCTACCTGCCCTTCTGAACTCTTACTTATCCTTCAACTGTCAACTTAAAAGTCCAATTTCACCTGCCCAGCTGAATTAGACAGAGCAAGACACTGGCCCATTATAGTCTTCCTCCCACCCTGTTGCTCCCTGGTTCTGCTTATGTGCTTCTGCTAAAGAACTTCCCACGCTGGGCAGTAATTACCTGTTTACTGTCCATTGTCTCAGGCAGACCGTGAGCGCTTGCTGTCAGCAGCTTTGGTTTATTCAATTCTTTTTTTTTTTGAATTTCTAAGTTGTGACACAGCACATGGTAGGTGTGAAAGTCATGCTTATTGGAAAAATCAATCAGTGAATCTTGGCCATTTTTACTGGAAAGTAATTTTCCTAAAACAGTAGTGTATATAATATTTATAAATCATTTCAAAATATTTCTGTTTTTATTCCTCTGATTTGTGGCCAGTTTCATGAAATGCAGGATAGCATGTAAACCCATTTCTTATCCCTCAGGCCAGATGTAAAATTATGTTCTATCTTTGCACGATTTAATATACTTTAAATGTAACAAAATTATTGAAAAGAGAAATTAAATCATACCAAATAAGTTATAGATGAAAGACATCTTCTGATGACTACTGTCTACTAAATCACTGTTCATTGCTTATTTTCCAAAAATGTAACACTAAAGACTGATCACTTTTTCCTTAAAAACACTAAAAAAAAAACCTGACTCCTAGCTGGTCTGCATCAACTTTAAAAATCACATTCTTGTATTGTATCCTTTTTCTTCCCGAAGTATTATGAACTTACCTCCACACACATCCTCAGCCAGCCTTTTCTACACACTATTTTAAAAATCCTCTTCTGGGTGTTAAGGTCATTTCATGGTGCTAGGAAGACTCATTAAAGTAAGATGTTATAAAAGACGAATTTCCCCCTGATGGCTGAAGAATCATTGGGGTAATTTACCAAGGAATTGCAGCCTGTGAAACCACACCAGCCGCTGAACAAAGCCAAGCATATAGAGTTTCTTTTCTCTTCTGAGTTTAGGAAAATGAGTGTGAAGGGAAGGATGTTAACTCTCTCAAGATATGACATGGGCATTGTCTTTGAGAGCAGGAACTTCTAGGACACCAGAGAGGGCCTGGTGGTGACAGAGAAGACTCCAAGAAGAGACAGAAGAGGACCCAACAGCTGCCTGCTCGCCATCTTCAGAAAACATGGAAAGGGAGCAAATAATTTCAAAAATATACGGAATAAAACTAGCAGAAACAACTGATTTGGAACCTCCACTTTAGGAAATTGCTTCTTTAATTCAGACATTCACTATTAAAAAGAAAGAAAAAAATCTCTTGCATTTGCAAAATGGGCTTTGTACAGTGCCTCAGATCATGGCCTAGGGGACTGACGAGTTACCATGGCTCCTCAAATCTCCCACAGGGAGGAAATGGGCCCAGGGAGTGGTTCACAACCTACAGAAGAAATGCCTATGCCTCACTATCAAAGGGTATAAGAAAATAGCATTAATTTACGTAGTCCCGACTAGCTAATCAACCACTAAAAGCACAAACAGAAAATTCAGGCTGTCACCCTCACTTAGGAATGCCAACATACCTCACAGTCCAGAAAATCCTGCACGGATCTCCCTTCATTTATACCTCACAGACACAGGAGGAAGCTGAGTAAATTGGACTGTAACTTTTTTTCCCTTTTTTCTTTTTTTTTTTGCTATTTTGCTATTCGTGTATATCAAAGCCCTTTCATGTTCTCACGAGATCTGGGCCACTGAATGTAAGATTTATGCCCTGCCAGAAAATGGGCTTCAGTGTTGCAGTCCCACTCCTGCCACCAAGTGAACTTTCGGAAGAGCCTTTGGGACTGTAAGAAATCAGATGCAGCAGGGCCCCTAAGGAACCAAGAAACACATTTTCCCTAATCAGGGCTCACCTGCACTTCAGGCTGAGATTTTTCCTAGGGCTAAATAGCCACCTCCTGTCTGGGGGAGACTTTCCTCCCAGCTCCCTCAGCACTCTCCACGTGTCTGCCTTGGCACTTAGCTTCTTGTATTGAAAGTAACTCTTGATGTATTTGTCTCTCCCCACTGCACCACAACATGGCCCTTGAGCAGGGAGCTGAAATTCATTCAGTTTAAGATTCCCAGTGCTCACAATACTAGTACATGTTAGCTAACGTCGGTTGAATTGAATGGAATTAAATTCATCTAAGCCGGTTTCCCTGCCCAGCCTGCAGTGGTACCAGGAAAGGTAAACAGGGCTCCACGCCCAGCTCTGCCCACATCCTGGTGACCTTGAGCAAGCCATTGCATGTGCCAGATCTCATTACTGTATAACATGGGATCATAAAATGTGCCATGTAGATTGGTACAAATAACAAAAACTAAGGTGTCTCTCTCTATAAAGTGCCCATAGCTCTTCAGAGGAGAGGAGGGGTGTTGGGTTCAGGGTTTCTATAAATGTGAGGACAGTATGTCAGCCAGCCCAGTAGAATTTTACATATACGATAGGACTTGACAACACTGCCCATGTTTGCTTTGTTTTTTTAATAAACTTTATTTTAGAAGTTTTAGATTTACAGAAAAATTGCAAAGATAAATACAGAGAGTTCCCAAACACTCTGCACCCAGTTTCCCATATTATTAACATCTTACATTAGCAGGGTATATTTGCTACAATTAATTAACCAATATTAATGCATTCTTATCATTATTAACTCTATTCAGATTTCCTTAGGTTTTGCCTGGTGTCCTTTTTCTGTTCCAGGATCCCATCCAAGATACCACATTACATTTAGTTATGTCTCCTCTTGGCTGTGACAGTTTTTCAGGCTTTTCTTCATAACGTTGACAGTTTTGAGGAGTACAGGTCAGGTATTTTGTAGAATGTTCTTCCGTTGGGATTTGTTTGATGTTTTTCTCATTATTAGACTGGGGTTATGGGTTTGGGGAGGAAGATCACAGAAGTACATTTTTATACTTTTCTGATTTAAAAAAATTCTGTGTCACTTCCTCCCTATCGCCCCCTGACTCTGCCGAAATGCTGTTATTACATTGATAGTGCCAATTAGGATCAAGGAAATAGGCTCTGTCCTTGCATGTGTTACAGGAAATAATTCTCCCCGATTGAGTATCACTAGCAGGAATGGACTCTTCAGAAAAAAGTCTCCCTGGAGAAGTTGACTTGGAGCCGCAGACCAGAGGTTCTCATGGGCTTTTGATAGTGAGCTCAGATGAAGGGTCAACCAAAGGCAGTAAGCACCCCCAGCACAGAAAACAGTACAATCCTGGTGTTTGATCTTGTAGAAGCAGTGCCTGAGAGATTTTACCATCCTTTGTGAGTAAAGAGAGAGTGGAATACGGAATAACAAGTGATAAAAATATGGCCACAATCAAAGGCACTTGGTCAAAGAATCACACCTCTGCCCTCCCTCCACAGGGACTGAAGCTTGGAGTGTAAAGACAGAAAGTGGAGAGTTTATGACTCTAAGACAGATACAAGGCTCTGGCTAAGAGCATGGGCTCTCTCCTGGCTCTGCCACTGCCTCTCCCGGTGATGCTGGGCAAGTCACTCCACTGTTTGTGGCTTAGGATGACCTTCTCTGAAAGGCGGATATAATAGTACCTACCTTGTAGAGTTTCGTGAGAATCAAATGGGATGGTAGGAGTAAGCGCTTACAATAGTGCTGACTCAGAGTGAGTGCCTTAGTACATATCAGCTGTTATCATTATTATATTAAGATTAGAGTGGAGCTAATCTGAGAGGCATTCTTAAGTTAAAACGCTAAGGCTCGGGCTTCCCTGGTGGTGCAGTGGTTAAGAATCGGCCTGCCAATGCAGGGGACACGGGTTTGAGCCCTGGTCTGAGAAGATCCCACATACCACAGAGCAACTAAGCCCGTGCACCACAACTACTGAGCCAGCACGCTAGAGCCCACGAGCCACAACTGCTGAGCCCGCATGACACAACTACTGAAGCCCGTGTGCCTAGAGCCTGTGCTCCGCAACAAGAGAATCCTCCGCGATGAGGAGCCCGCACACTGCAACGAAGAGTAGCCCCCGCTCGCCGCCACTAGAGAAAGCTCGCGTGTAGCAGTGAAGACCCAACACAGCCAAAAATAAATAATAAATAAATAAATTCTTAAAAAAAAAAACAAAACCCTAAGTCTCAGAAGCTTTCTAAATAAACTAGCTGAAAAAAAGTCAGATTTCTGAAAAAGATTCAGGAAATCTCTCTTTTAAAAAAAAGCCTCACTTACAATCCCCATGTATCTGCTGGCTGGTGGAGAAGGCAGACATTTAGTTTCTCCAGCATGGCTGAGTTATACTCCCTCATGTCTTCTTCCACACGATTTAAACTTGGAATCATGATCAGAGAGCAGTTAACCACAGCTAAGTATGCTGCACAATCTAGGGCTATGAAATAGAATCCAGCCAAGTGGCCCTCACTGGAACGGTGAACTTGAACTCTGGCCACTGAGCCAGTCAGCTACTGACCTACCAACACAAACAAGCTTCAACATTCACCCTCATCTCAGAGCTCTGGTAAGGCTTAGAGGAACTTAGTTATCCAAAGGTGCTTGGTAATCTGTAAAGTGATTTTAATTGAGAAACATGTATTATCGTATTATCAGGGTTCTGTTATGCTGTTTGCCCAGGTCTCCGTCCCTGAAGAATGGGGCAAGAAACAAATGTAGTGATTTCGTTTCTTCACACACACTCTCCCTTCACATTTCAACTCCAGGTATGATATTATAGATGGTGCAAGTGCATAATAGTAACAGATGGGATTCATTGAGCGGTCAGTCTGCTCTGGTTACAATTCTAATCACTTTACATGTATTAATTCATTTAATCCTTATAACAACTCTGAGCCAGGACTATTATTGTACCCATTTTTATAGATGAATAAACAGATACAGAGAAGTTAAATGGATAGCTAAAGGTCAAATAGCTATAATGTGGCGTTGGGACTAGATTTGGTTGCATGTAACAGAAAACTCAAATAACATGGTTTAAACAAGTTAGAGTTTTATTTTCTCTTGGGTGAAAGAAGGTGGGCGGTAGGTAGTCCAAGGCTAGAATGGAAGCCCCACGATTCCTAGAGACTTGGGCTCATCTCTTGCTCTTCTCTAGTCGTCCTAGTGCGTGACTTCTATCCTCAGGTTCTCCTCAGGAGTCCAAGATGGGGATTGGAATGCCAGGTCTCAGAACTGTGTTTCAGTTAGAAGAGAAGGAAGGAGGGGGCAGAGGGCTTTCCCAGAAGCCCCACCTAACAACTTCCAGTGACGTCTCATTGGCTACCCCTAGCTGCAAAGAAGGCTGGGTTTTTGCTTGTTTTTTGTTTGTTCATTTGTTTGTTAAGTTGGGCATATTTATCAAGGTTTTGTAACAAAGAAGGGGGAGAAAATAAATTTTGGACTGAAGTGCCATAAAATAGTTTTTCAGACTAGAACTGTGGTGCTGGCAGCAGGTGAAGACAAGGCTGTATTTCTGGTTTTATTTCCCACTTGCAGTAGTCATTTAGAAAATACAAGGTGGTATATGAAATTTTTTAAAAGTTAGAACTTTACTAAGATTTCCAGCTTTTTTTTATCCACAATTTCGAGTTATAATTGATGAGACTCTGTACCTTCATGGTATTTAAATGGTTTTTTCAGAATTTTACAATTAAGAGTAAAAGAAAGACAAGTGTTTAGATGAAATAATTTTCTTCCTTATTTTTATTCTGAAATTTTTTTAATGCTTTACATATATTATTATCATTATTATTATTTTATAAATTTATTTATTTACTTTTGGCTGTGTTGGATCTTTGTGCGTGGACTTTCTCCAGTTGCGGCGAGCGGGGGCCACTCTCCATCTTGGTGCGCGGGCCTCTCACTGTCGCGGCCTCTCCTGTTGCGGAGCACCGGCTCCAGACGCGCAGGCTCAGTAGTTGTGATACACGGGCCTAGCCGCTCTGCGGCGTGTGGGATCCTCCCAGACCAGGGCTCGAACCCATGTCTCCTGCATTGGCAGGCAGATTCTTAACCACTGCGCCACCATGGAAGCCCCTATTCTGAAATTTTAATCTGAAGGTTTCTTATCTACAAAACATTACTCTCAGATTTCCCTTTCAAAGAGTAAATGTCCATTATTAGAACTTTCACTTGTCTTTTAAGGAAAGAAAGGAAAAGAATATTTGAATCAGATTTTCAGGGGATTTCTTGAGTTATACATAATTGTGGCTAAAACCTTTCTTTTGACTTCAGTTTCTCCATTTGTAAGGTAGATATGCTCATTCATTCATTGAATATATATTTGTGGGCTTAATAGGTGTTGGATACTTTATATATGATAGTCATTTTTGTCTCATTGTTAACAAAATAATGGGGTAACATGTAACAAATTATTTACTCAGTGAGTACATTTATAGTTAAATAGAAAGTACTTCTTTTCATACAGGTAAACAAAATTTGGAATATTGAAAAAAGAAACTTAAAACTCCTTCTGGAAGGGCTTCCCTAGTGGTGCAGTGGTTGAGAGTCCGCCTGCCGATGCAGGGGACGCGGGTTTGTGCCCCGGTCTGGGAAGATCCCACGTGCCGCGGAGTGGCTGGGCCCGTGAGCCATGGCCGCTGGGCCTGCGCGTCCGGAGCCTGTGCGCCGCAATGGGAGAGGCCACAACAGTGAGAGGCCCGCGTACCGCAAAAAAAAACAAAAAAAACAAAAAAAAAACAAAAAAAACTCCTTCTGGAATCATGAGATAGAAAGATTTCAGCTAGGTACACATTACACATAGTAAAACGCATATTGTGAATCTTTACATGAAAGGATACTGGAAGATAAATATTAACAATTTTCCTTTTTAAGAGTAAACAATATACTATGAAATGCCTGTGTGAAATACAGCGCTCCCCCCTAGCAAGCTGATGGAGCTCTAAAATAGATATATTTGCAGCAAATATTCTTCTCACTTATATTAATGTAGCTATATTGCTGCTTCTCTAAGGAAATACTTATAGTGTCACTGTGTTCCAGAAATTACGTTAGAAAGAAAATCATAGTAGAAGCCTCTATGATGGGAAATGTCATAATAATATTTCCCCTGATAGAATTCAAAATTGTGCATGTCTCAGTAAATGAAGAGATAGGAGTTCAGAGTCAGAGCCTGAGACTGTGCCTGGGGTATTACGGTTTATTCTCAGTTTGTTACTGATTGTAATTATCTTCTGACACTGGCCACGCCAGTCAAACTATGGAATTCCCCATTTTCTTTTGCTAGAGTACATGGGCAGCAGTGTCTGTGGGGGAACCTTGGAGCTCCTGGGAGCTTCGGGACGTAGTTGAAGACCTGTGGGCATTAGGAAAGGGGTCGCAAAAGTGGTTTGAGCCCTTGAAAGAGAGTATATCTGTTTCACATCACGAAAGACTCAGATCCCTCCATTTCAATTATGGATTCAAATAAGAAGCAGATGAAGTAAAGCTGAGTCGGTGAGGAGAACTGAGGTAGCAAGAAGAGCCAGGCTCTGAAGGAGATGTTCTGTGGGAAGGGAGTACGTATCATAGTTACAGAAAAGCAGCAGACAGGTTAATAAATAACAATTCTCAATGTGCTTTCCCGTTGTGCCATTATTCTTATTCAGAAAAAGGTGCTCTTTTAAAACTTTTAAGCATACACCATAGCTTCCCTCTGCCTTGGTCGGCCAGTTTGTAGGTGAAAAGGTGCCTGCTTCTTGGCCAAAAGCTTGTCCTTCCTTACTGCTCAAAGTCAACACTATTTTTATAGTATGAGGCTTATAGAATCCCTTTCTTAGCATTTTTTTCTACTCTGCAAATTCCTTCCCAGATATTTCTCCCCTCTGTAATAGAACAGCAGTGCTCGAAGCCCTAGCAAATACTTAGATTAAGCAATAAGTCAGTGGCCAATATTGATGTTGTTAACATTTTTAACTTCAAATTAATGGAGATATGAGCTGTGTTCTTTGTTGAGGACCAGTGGCACAAGAAGGAGATTTTTTTTTTTTTTTTTTTTTTTTTTTTTTTTTTTTTGTGGTACGTGGGCCTCTCACTGCTGTGGCCTCTCCCGTTGCGGAGCACAGGCTCCAGACGCGCAGGCCCAGCGGCCATGGCTCACGGGCCCAGCCACTCCGCGGCAGGCAGGATCTTCCCAGACCGGGGCACGGACCTGTGCCCCCCACACCGGCAGGCGGACTCCCAACCACTGCGCCACCAGGGAAGCCCAGGAGATTTTTAAAATATGTCTTTGTGGCAAAATAAAACAGACACACTTTATCACTTTTTCCAGAGCCAATGAACTCTGCTATATGATAATCTTACACTAATTTCTTCCTCAGAGTACACCCCCATCTCCTCACTCACTGCCACCAAAACCAATACCAGATCTGAATCTGAGGTCCTGAAAAATGATCCCTTCTCCTTCCTCCTATATCTTCGCTCCCCTAACTCTCACAAAACAAACAACCCTCTAAGATAAACAAGGAATTGGAGGAAGATGGTCGTTAGAACCAGCCCATTTATCTTATTTCCAGCACTAATAAGTAACTTCCTTTATCCTTGGCTTATAACATCTCAAAGCAACAATGCACTCAGGATCCTTAAGGATGGTTAAAAAACATCGATGCTGAGCTATGAGGCAGGAGGAATAATACAAAGTGGACCTTTGCCCCAGGAGGATGACTGAGGTCCTGCAAGGAGATTCTTTAGCCTCGCAAAGAGCAAACTTCTGTGGCAGTAACACAACCAGGCATGATGATAGAAGCAGATCAAAGAAACTAAAAACGGAGTATGTGGTTAAATTATTTATGATGATGATGCAGCTGTATTGATCAGAGGCAGTTTTCTCTCTTAACCCTCCCTTCCCCGTACCTATAGAAGGTATCATCAGCCAAAGAATTATGCCCCAATGTGAACAGGTTGGGGGATAGGGGTGGGGTTAGTGGTTAGGACCTCAGTTAAGAGAAACCTGGTTATCCAATATAGTTCTAGCATATCTAATGACAAACAAACCAATGATCTCTTTGCATATCTCATTTCCTAGGAAAGAAATGGTATATCATTTCACAGTGTACCTTGCAGGAAAAAAAGGTTCTGCCCTCCCTACCAAGATCATATTACCTCAGCATCAAAAAATCTAATACAAAATTGAAGCTTTCAAAACACAGCATGGTATTAAAAGGACATTTATATTTTAAGAATCTTGTTTATCTTGTTCACTGCTGAATCTGCACTGCCAGAGCACTGCCAGGCACACAGTAGGTGGTCAGTCATATTTAATGAATGAATGAATGTTGTTGGTATACATATCAAGCCTCAGTGAATGGACGTGGGTTGCAGGCAGTGCAGTCTCTGCTCAGCAGCATGTCTTGTACGACCGCAGTCTCCTAAGATAGCCTGAGTTGGCCATCCTAGGCGTCCTTCTGGGCCAAGTCTTGCTTGCTAGAGAAATAACAGTGTCCTCCAAGGACGAATTTAGGATATGTGCACGCAGTTCCAACTCTGCAATTTGGGAAACTCTGAGACAAGAATTGATGCTCTGTCCTTAAACAAACCACCCCAAAGCAGTTTGCCCCCCTCTTTGGGCCAAAGATTGTCTGTGATAAACTTCTGAAGAAAAGAAACTGCTAGAAAATACAATATCCTTTTCACCTCAAGGGAAAGGGAACTTAAAAAGAAAGCTCTTCTCAATGTTGCTGAGGTAACCAGCATTTCATTTGGAGGAAAAAAAAAATCCTTATTCTGATGCAGAGGAGAAAAAAAATGTTGGTAGCTGACCAGGTGGGTTCATTCTAAGAAGAAATTTAAGAATTTATCCCCCAAAATAAAATAAAAATAAAAATAAAAAAATCTCAGGTAGCCGTAACTTAAAAAAAAAAAATGGAGATCTTTTGTCCCACATTCTCAGGATTAATACGGATTTATACTTAAAATAAACCATAGCATTTGTATGGTTAAAAAAAAAAAAAAAGTTTATCCCAAATGGGTGTTGAAAAGTCGTGTAGGAAAGGCATATTGTGACATATCTCCATAACAGACAACTTTGGCTAATGTATTACTGCCTTTCTTCCTAACAGTTAACATTTTATGGAATTAAACCAAAAAGCATATTATGGAAAGGGAAGAAAATGTTAGGTAGATGTGCTTAGTTTTCTGGTGATATTTAAACTGATTGGAGAGTACTAGAAATAATCAGGTTCCAGCAAGAATCTAAAAATGGCATCAATTTTGAATTTTGAACAAAATGGAAGATAGAGCCATGCAAAGGCCTCTGTTCCTCCCATTCCAAATTAGTGAAAATGACAGATCTTTTTTGTTTTTTTAAAAAATTCATAGTAGGGCTTCGCTGGTGGCGCAGTGGTTGAGAATCTGCCTGCCAATGCAGCAGACACGGGTTCGAGCCCTGGTCTGTGAAGATCCCACATGCCACGGAGCAACTGGGCCTGTGAGCCACAATTACTGAGCCTGCGCATCTGGAGCCTGTGCTCCGCTACAAGAGAGGCCGCGATAGTGAGAGGTCTGCGCACCGCGATGAAGAGTGGCCCCCGCGTGCTACAACTAGAGAAAGCCCTCGCACAGAAACGAAGACCCAACACAGCCATAAATTAATTAATTAATTAATTTTAAAAAATTCGTAGTACTACTAGAAAACAGAAATGGATACACTGGGAGGGCCAGAAATTATTATAAGGAATCCTGAAATATGCAAAGCAGATGGAATAATGTTAACAGAGAAAAACTACTACCTAAAAATGGAAATGACTTCAAATGTGCTACTGACTCAGGGCAGATAAAGGGAAGAGGAAGAATCCTAGGCCACCAGAAAGTGACCAAAATTGGGACAAATGTGGACATTAAAGCAAAAATGCTGAAGAACATGTTGGTACATCAGATTGAATAATGTATTAATAGATTTATGTATCATAACCAAGCAGGATTTATCCCAGAGGAGATTCAACACTGGAAAAAAATTAATATAATTCACTCTATTACTAGATTAAGAATGGAAATCATACAGTCATGTAAATAGATGCCTCATAAAAGAATTTGATAAATTTCAACATGTATATCTAATAAAAAAATTCTTTTTAGTATAGTAGGAATAGAAAAAAACCTTCTTAACCCAATAAAGGGTATTATTAACCCCAAATCCTCAACCCCCAAGATCCTCAGCTACAAAGGTGAATTATTTGAATGGTTTCCATTAAAGTCAGAAATAAATCTAGAATGACTGTTATCATTTCTGCTGTCTAACATTATAATGAAAGTTATAACAAAATAAGAAAAAAAATCTCTAAATATTGGCAACAAATAAGAAAAATGACCTATGTGTATTCAGATAATTTTTTTTTTTAATTCCAGGAGAATCAACTAACAAACTATTAGAAATAGTAACAGAGCCCAACAGTGTGACCAGAAACAAGATCAATAGACAAAATCTCCAGCCTTAGACTGAATGTATGTGTCCCCTCAAAGCTTCTTGTATTGAAATCCTAACCCCCAGTGTGATGGTATTAGAAGATAGGACCTTTGGCATTAGAAGATAGGACCTCAAGAATGAGATTAGTGGCATCTATGAAAGAGATATTTTTCTTTCATGAAAAATGTCATGGTTATTTTGATAGGGACATTAAGTCTGTAGATTGGTTTGGGTAGTGTGGACATTTTAACAATATTAATCTTCCAGTCCAAGAACATGGGATATCTTTCCCTTTCTCTGTGTCACCTTCGATTTCCTTTATCAGTGTTTTATAGTTTTTAGAGTTTAGGTCTTTCATCTCCTTGGTTAAGTTTATTCCTAGGTATTTTATTCTTTTTGATGCTATTTTAAATGGGATTTTTTTCTTGCTTTCTCTTTCTGATAGTTTGTTTTTAGTGTATAGAAGAGCAGTAGATTTCTGTATATCAGTTTTGTATCCTTCAGCTTTACTGAATTCCTTGAACTCTAGAAGTTTTTTGGTGGGATCATGGTGTATGATCCTTTTTATATATTGTTGAATTTGGTTTGCTAATATTTTTTTGAGAATTATTGCATCTCTATTCATCAGAGATATTGGCTTGTAAATTTTTTTTTGGTAGCATTTTTGTCTGGTTTTGGTATTGAGTAATGGTGACCTTGTAGAATGAATTTAGGAGTTTTCCATCCTCTTTAAGTTTTTGGAATAGTTTGAGAAAGATAGGTATTAGCTCTTCTTTATATGTTTGATAGAATTCTCCTATGAAGTTGTCGGGTCCTGGCTTTTGTTTGCTGGGATTTTTTTTTTTAATTACAAATTCAATTTCACTACTAGTGATCTGTCTGTTCAGATTGTCTATTTCTTTTTCTTTCTGATTCAGTCTTGGAACTGAATGTTTCTAGAAATGTGTTCATTTCATGTGTTTCTTCTAGGTTTTCCAGTTTTTGGACATACAGCTGTTTGTAGTATTCTCTCATAGTTCTTTGTATCTCTGTGATATCTGTTGTTATTTCTCCTCTTTCATTTCTTATTTTGTTTATTTGGATCCTCTCTTTTTCTTAATGAGCCTGGCTAAAGGTTTATTAATTTTGTTTATCCTTTCACAAAACCAGTTCTTGATTTCATTGGTCTTTTCAATTGTTTTGTTGTTGTTGTTGTTCTCTATTTTATTTATTTCCTCTCTTATCTTTATTATTTCCTCCCTTCTGCTGACTTTGGACTTCATTCTTCTTTTTGTAATTAGGTTAGGCTGTTTATTTGAGATTTTTGGTATTTCTTGAAGTAGGTCTGTATCACTCTAAACTTCTCTCTTAGAACTGCTTTTACTGTATCCCATAGATTTTAGAAAATTGTGTTTCCATTTTCATTTGTCTTGGGGCATTTTCGGATTTCCTCTTTGATTTCTTCATTGTTCCATTGTTTTTTTTAGTAGCATGTTGTTTGGTCTCCAGGTGTTTGTGCTTTCCCCATTTTTCTCCCTGTAATTGATTTCTAGTTTAATACTGTTGTGGTCTGAAAAAATGCTTGATATAATTTCTCTCACCTTAAATTTGTTGAGACTTGTTTTGTGGCCTAGCATGTGATCCACCCTGGAGAATGTTCCATATGCACTTTGAAAGAATGTGTATTCTGCTGTTTGGGGATGGAATGTCCGATAGATATCTCTTAAGCCCAACTGTTCTATTGTATCATTTAAGACCACTGTTTCCTTATTGATTTTCTGTCTGGATGATCTGACCATTGATATAAGTGGGGTGTTAATAGTCCACTGTTATTGGATTATTGTCACTTTCTCCCTTTATGTCTGTTAATATTTGCTTTACATATTTAGGTGCTCCTGTACTAGGTGCATATATGTTAACAAGTGTAATATCCTCTTTTTGTAATGATCCCTAATGCCCTTCCTTTTCTTTTGTTATAAACTTTGTTTTGAAGTCTGATATGAGTATTGCTACCCCTGCTTTCTTGTCATTTCCATTTGCATGAAATATCTTTTTCCATCCCCTCACTTTCAGTCTGTGTATGTATTTAGCTCTGAAGTGAGTCTCTTGCAGGCAGCATATAAATGGGTCTTGTTTTTTATCCAATCAGCCACCTAATATCTTTTGATTGGAGCATTTAGTCCATTGATATTTAAAGTAATTATTGATAGCTACATACTTATTGCTGTTTTGTTACTTGTTTTCTGGTTGTTTCTGTATTTCTTCTCTTTTTCATCTTTTAGTTTCTTCTTTTGGGTTTCAATGATTTTCTTTAGTGGTATGCTGATGTTGCTTTCTCTCTGTTTTTGTGTATCTGTTGTAGGTTTTTGATTTGTGGTTACCATGAGGTTCATATATGTTGACCTATAACTATGTCTACTTGTTTCAAACAAGTAGTCCTTCAGGTTCAAACACATTCTAAAAGATCTACATTTTTTTACTCCCCTCCCCAACATTTTGTGTTTTTGATGTCATATTTAACAATTTCATGTTTATCTTTTTAATAATTATTATAGTTAAGTTGATTTTATAATTTTTTTGTCTTTTAATTTTCATACTAGCTTATTTAAGTGTTTGATCTTCAGCCTTTACTATGTATTTGCCTTTCCTATAGAAGACCTTTTAAGACTTCTTTTAGAGTAGGTTTAGCATTGATGAACTCTTTTATTTTTTGCTTGTCTGAGAAGTTCTTTATCTCTCCTTCAATTCTAAATAATAATATTGCTGGGTAGAGTATCCTAGGTTGCAGATTTTTCCCTTTCAGTTCTTTGAATACATCATGCCACTCCCTTCTGGTCTGCAACGTTTCTGCAGAAAAATCAGCTGATAGCCTTTTGCAGTTTCCCTTGTATGTGATTCTTCGTTTTTCTCTTGCTGCCTTTAGAATTCTCTCTTTTCTTTTACTTTTGCCATTTTAATTATGATATGTCTTGGTGTGGGTCTGTTGAGTTCATCTGGTTTGGGACCCTCTGTTTCTTATACCTGGATTTTTTTTTCCTTCTTCAGGTTTGGGAAGTTTTCAGCCATAGTTTCATCAAATACATTTTCAATTCCCTTCTCTTTCTCTTCTCCTTCTGGGACCCCTATAATGCAATTGTTGGTACACTTGACGTTGTCCCAGGGACCTCTTAAACTGTTCTCATTTTTTTAATTTGTTTTTCCTTTTGGTGGTTGATTGGGTAATTTCCATTATTCTCTCTTCCAGATCACTTATGAGTTCTTCTGTATCACCTAGTCTGCTGTTAATTCCTTTTAATGTGTTTTTCATTTCAGTTATTATATTCTTCAGCTCTGACTGATACTTCTTTATGTTTTCTAGTTCCTTGTTAAAATTCTCATTGTGTTCGTCTATCCTTTTCCATACTTCAGTTAGCATTTTTATTACTAATTCTTTGAATTCTTTGTCTGGTAAATTATTTATTTCTGTTTCACTTTTTGTTTTTTCCCAGGGGTTTTCTCTTGCTCTTTCAATTGGGACAAACTCTTTTGTCTTCTCATTTTGTTTGACTTTCTTTGTCACTCTGAAATTGAGTGAAACAGTTACCTATTGTGGTCTTGAAAGAGTGTCCTTATGTGGGAGCATCCTCACTCAGTCTGTGTGGGGAGCTGAATCTCATGTGATCACGAGTCCCATCTTTCCCCAGGGTGTGCTGGTCACTATCACCATGGTAGGAGGTGGGGCTTGGGATGGAGCAGCTAGGGCTGGAGCCAGGTGTGAGCTAGGTCTAACCGTCTTTTCTGTGACCATCATCACCCTATCAGGGGTGGGGTTGGTCCCAAGTTACTGGAGCAGAAGTCTTGAGGGTTGGGTCTGAGCCGGTTCTGTTCCCTTTAAGTGTGTGCTCTCGCCCCTCCCAGCACCAGCACCCTCACCCCAGAGGGAAGCAGTGCTGGAGCAAGAGGGGCTAGTGTGGGCACTTGGCATGAGTCAGGGTGTGGTCTGTGGCAGTCCGGCTGGGGTCAGAGTCCCAGACTGCTTCTGATGTGCTGCCTATGTAAGCACCAGTAATGGCTGCCCCCACCCTGCTCATCAGGGTGGGGGCAGCCACATCAGCCACATTTTTGTCTCACTGCTGAGCTCTCTCCTTGGGCCTTGGCAGACCTTGCCCTAGTGTAGAGCTGTGTCATGATGCACGTGGCTGGAGCTATCACTCATCTCAGGCTGGGGTACATGCAGGGGCAGTGGTATGCCGTCTCAATCCACTGTCTCTGCCCTGCTTCAAGAGCAAGCAAGTGTTCACGCACCCTTCACAAGTGGAGTCCAGGCTTCCCACAGCCCTCCTGTTAGTGCCACCGGCCCTCCAACCAGCCCGGGGGGCTTGTCTTCTTCCCTGTGTTGGACCCCAGGGCCAAGGCACCCAATATGTGGCTTGAACCACTCACTCCCAGGGCAAGTCTCCACCTGTGTAATCTCCCTTTTCCTCTGAGACCTCTCCCAGGAGCGCAGGTCCCAACCTGACTCTTTCTCTTCCCTTCCTACCTGATTCTGTATGTAGCTTTCTTACAGGCTTGGTTGTACAGCAGTCCTTCCGCCAGTCTCCAGTTAGTTTTCAGTAAGAATTGTTCCACATGTAGTTGTATTTTTGATGTGTTTGTGGGGGAAGGTGAGTTCCACATCCTCCTACTCTGCCATCTCAATCTCCTCCCTTTCATCACTGATTTGAAACATCACCTTTATTACTTAGTAAATAAACAGAAATCATGTAAAATCTAATCATAAGTTTTAATCTAGATTTTCTATTCTGTGTTATTGATCTACTCATCTATTCTTATACCAGTTGTTCTAATTATTATGGCTTCATTTTTGTATTTGCTACAGCATTGTACTTTTATAAACTGTCTTGGCCAATCTTGTGTATTTCTCTCTTTAAAAAAAAAAAATTATTTATTTATTTTGGCTGCACCGGGTCTTAGTTGTGGCACATGGGATCTTCGTTGTGGCATGTTTAGTTGTGGCATGCAGACTTCTTTGTTGCGGCATGCAAACTCTTAGTTGCAGCATGCATGTGGGATCTAGTTCCCTGACCACAGATCAAACCCGGGCCCCCTGCATTGGGAGTACAGAGTCTTACCCACTGGTCTTTTGAATTAATTTTAGAATTAACTTGACATGTTCCTAGAAAATCCTGAAAGTAATTTTATTGTGATTATTTTGGATTTACAGATTAATTAAAAGACTGAAGAAACATTGCTAACACATTGTCTTACAAATATACTAAAGGAGGTCTTCAGAATGAAAGGAAATGACTATAGATAGCAGGAAATGATAGGTACCAGAAATGATAAACTGTGAATAAATAAATTGTGTACATATATTTTTTTCCTCCTCTCTTAATTTCTTTAAAAACACAGCAATCTTGTGTTAGATTGTGTAAAGCAGTAATTATAAGAATGTATTCTTGGGTTTATAACATACATAGGTGTTATACATACATAATATGTATGGCAGTGGAGGGAGGATTGGAACTATATTGTTAAGTTGCTGTATTTTACTGGTATTAAGTCAGTATTAACCCAAAGTAGATTGTGCCTAGTTAATATTTATATCATAATTCCTAGAGTAACTATTAAGAAGTAGTAATTTTGTTAAAATCAACAGAAGAATGAAATAGGTTCACTAAAAAAAGTTTAACACAAAAGAATACAGTAGAGGAGGAACAGAGGAAGAACAAAGACCTAAGACATGGAAAAACCAACTTTACCTAGCTGATTCATGGAATGCTCCACCCAACAGAAGAATACACATGCCTTTTAAGCATACATGGAATATTACCCCAAACAGATAATATTTTAGGAAACAATCAGTAAACTACAACTCAAGAGCCAGACACCTAATTTTTTAAAACCATTTTTAGGTGTGCAGTTCAGTGGCATTATTTACATTCATAATGTTGTGCAACCATCACCATTAACTATACCCCAAATTTTTCATCATCCACAGCATAATCTCTGTACTCATTAAACAGTAACTCCCCATTCCCCTCTCCCTCCAGTCTGTCTAATCTACTTTCTGTCCCTATGAATTTGCCTATCCTAGACATTTTATATAAGTAAAATTATATAGTATTTGTCCTTCTGTGTCTAGCTTATTTCACTTAGCCTAATGTTTTCAAGGTCTATCCATATTGTATCATATATCAGAAGTTCATTCTGTATTGTAGACAAAAAAATATTCCATTATATGTATATACTACATTTTGTTTATCCAGTCATGTGTTGATCAACACTTGGGTTGTTTATATCTTTTGTTTATTGCGAAAAATACAGCAATGAACACTTGTGTACAAACAAGTATCTCTTTGAGTCCCTGCTTCCAGTTCTTTTGAGTATCTACCTAGAAGTGGAATTGCTGGTAGTTTTATGTTTAACTTCTTGAGGTACCACTAAACTGTTTCCCACTGCATCATTTTATATTCCCATCAGCTATGTACAAGGCTTCCAATTTCTCCACATCATCACGAACACTTATTTTCCATTTATTTTAAATTATAAGCATCCCAGTAGGTATGAAGTGGTATTGGGTTGCATTTCCCTAATGACTATTGATGGTTGAGCACCTTTTTATGTGCTTATTCGGTTGCCTATTTTTGTAAATAAATGTTTATTGGAACATAGTCTCACCCACTTGTTTATCTATTGTTGAGTGTGCTTTCATCAAAAAGACTGTATTGCTGCAAGTGTTAAATGTTTAACTAATATCTCACCCAGTAAGAGAAGGTTTGCTAATTCCCATGTTAGCCCATGAAAAAGCCTCAATGTATTTTAAAAACACTGAAATAATTTTTAAAAATGGTCTTTGTTTAAAACCGAGTTAGATTAGAAATCAACAGGAAGAAATATGGGAAATCTAAATTATTTAGAAATTTGGAATAATTTGGAAATTAAACAACATATTTCTAGATAGCCTGTCACAAGGAAAAATTAGAAAATATTTCTAAATGAATAAAAACAAACCCACAATGTATCAAAATTTATGGAATGTAGCTAAACCAATATTTAATGGTTAAAGATGGACTGTTTCTCTGCTACTATTGGGAATGAGGCAAGGATGTCAACTCCTGTCACTTTTATTCAGTATTATAATGGAGGTTCTAACTTGAGTTATAAGGCAAGAAAAATAAAGGCATACAAACTGGAAAGGAAAAAGTAAAACTTTCTTTAATCATGGATTAATGAATTTTACAACATTGCAAGATACAGTTTATTATGCGATTATTAGTTGCATTTCTGCATACAAGCAATAAACAACCCAAAAATGAAATTAAGAAATTAAGTTCATTCACAATAATAAGATACTTAGCAATGCATGTAACAAAAGCAGTGCAATATATCTGAACACTATAGAGCACAGCTAAAAGAAATTAGAGAAAATCTCAATAAATGGAGAGATATTCCAATGTTTTAGAATTGGATTATGAGATGATTGCATAACTCCATAATTTAATAAAAATTACTAAACTGTACACTTACAATTGGTGAATTTTATGGTATGTAAATATACCTCAATAAAGCTGTTAAAAAATTCATTTTTTTAAATGACCTTTCTAGGTATAAGTGCTAGTATGCATTTGTGTCAGAAAGCTACATTTTATGTTTCCACTTTTGAAATAAAGACTGTTGAAGTAAATATTAGGGTTTATTAAAACCAGGATATTTTTATATTATTAATTCGAGTCTCTAACTCTTAAACTGCTAAACATTCATCATCATAGATTTCAACTTCTAAATTTGTACAATTATTTATTTGTGTCCACAGCTAAGAAAAACTTGGAATGTGTATTTTTTGTGTTATTTGTTAAAACTATTGTGTTATGTTGTTTATTATAAGGAGGAGAAAATAGGGTGTCAAGGATGAAAATGAAACCAAAAGCTTTGGCTCTCTATAGGTTAGAGTTATTTCAGGAATCCGCATGGCAATCAAGCAGTTATATTGAAAAGTTTTCTCCATTAGATGGAAACTGACAATTAGATTTCCCACAGTGAGGGACTCTTTAATGTTGCTAGACTTCTCAGTGTGAAAAATTCACACATCACGTAATCCCTCTATTAAATATCTTTCTTTTAGGTGGGGAAGTTCCCTGTGAAGCAGCATCTGTCATTCTTTTATTATTTTTGAGAAATGTGAATTAACTTTTATCTTCATTTTGGTTCCTATGCGGAATGAAGTTAGATATTACTCTGTATGATATTAATCTTATTTTGTTCTTAGAAGGAAGAGAAAATAATAAAGCAAATTTTGTTTGGCACCTACTGACTGATCCTGTGGCTTTGAAGTCTGTACAGAGAATTTCAAGGGAAATGTTAATGCAGTCTTCATTTTGTATGCCTGTCATCTTTGAAAGGTTCTTAATGTTCCATACTGCTATTCACTCAGTGACTAAATAAAGAGTGGTAAATACCACCAGGCATCTGAGTAAATGCTCAGTGTCCAACTTGTGGGCACCGATCTGGACTCTCATGGGCAGTTCCACTTCTTGCCACTACAGCAGCTGATTCTAAGACCCTGCCCCCAGCCCCATCTTGGCCTTGGGTGGGAATCCAGGCAACTGTTAAGCATATTTTGCCTGGAGTATTTCCTAATAGCAAGTGATCGGGTGGATAGATCTTTTATAATAGCAACTTATTCAGGGAAAAGAGCAGCTAGTGCTGCCAGATGGTAAAGGGATCCTTAGATTGGAGACATTAACATTAAGAGCAGGAAGAGGTTAGAGACCATTTAGTTCAAAACCAGTCATTTTACAGAAGAGAAAATTGAAACTCAGCAAACTGGGACTTCCCTGGCGGTCTAGCGGTTAAGACTACACGCTTCCACTGCAGGGGGCACGGGTTCAATCCCTGGTCAGGGAACTAAGATCCCACATGCCGCGTGGTGCAGCCAAATAAGTGAAAATAAAGAAGAAGGAAACTGAATGGACTTACCCCAGGCGTAGTAGAAACTGACAGTTTCCTACTCAATGTCTCTTTCTTTTTCTTCCTCACTAATAAATCCTTGATTTTGTTTAGAGTGACAATGTTCCCAGAGTAAAATAATCACCTTCCCAGCCTTCCTTGTAACTATGGGTGGACATATGTCCTTGTTCTCACACAGGAGATGTAAGTGGAGGTCATTGGATGGGGTTTTGGGGGAAAGCTTTTTAAGGGGAAACATTTGGCTTTTTTTGTTCCTTTGTCTCTCCCTTCCTCCTTCCTGCTTGTCATGCCTGACATAAGACTAGTTTGGCTCTAACATCGTGATTTTTATTATGTGACAAATTCTTTCTGGGTGTGAAAAACTTTCTCTTTTAAAGCAATACCTCTTTCTGGCAATCTGTCAAGTATTGCTAATATTGGGGAGGAATGCACTCATGGATGCTACAGACCTTACTTGAATTCTGTTTAGTTTTCCTTATGGAAACAAAGGGAATACACAAGGTTCTGCAGAACTTGAGAAGGACGAGAAGCTTCTAAACAAGAAGCATTATGATTTGGTCTTATCTCCTACTGAGCCCAACTGTGAACACCCAACACATTAACTTTTGCTGCTTGCTCTATGAGGCGATCGGCACCAACTCAAAGAGAAAAGTTAACACACTGAAGAAGGAGCGAAGTTCTAGTGGAAGAAGAGTCAAGGAGCAACATTATTGGAGCTTTATGTGCAGGAAAAAAAAAGAAAGAAATCATTATATTTTTGGATTTCTGGACCAGAGAAGAGAAATCAGAAAATGACCAAAAGAAAAGGCAAACAAGAAAAACCCCTAAGGAAAATGGTTTCATTCTTGCAGTAAATCTTTATAGTTGTGTCTAATCTAATCATAGCTGGCATTTCTTTTCTTTTCTTTTTTTTTTAAAAAAGAAAAGCTCATGCCCTTATCACTTTCCTCCTTTTCAAGAAAGATAAGAGACTGCCTATAGTGGAGGAATAGAGTAGTCCTGACTTTGTTCTGCCAAGTTTTCTTCTCAAGAGAAGCAAAGATAGTCAGGTATGAGTGAAGCAGGGAGAAGACTAAGAGGCCGTTTCAGCTGCAGCCTCCTAGGGGAGCTGCTATTTTTAAAAGAAGTATAAAATGTGAGAAACATGCACTGAATGTTTAACTCAATCAATGAAATAAATAATTGGAAAGTGAGTTAGTCGTAACTAGGGGTGAGAATGTTTGTCCAGGAATCTTGCTGGCAGAAATCCTTTATTTTTTTTTAAATTAAAGGAAAGTTGAGTATCAAGAGGATATAGAGATACAATCGACCTTACACACTTAGAGTGTTTAAAATACAATCCTGGTATTTGTTCTCATCTCAGAAGCGCTGGCTTGGTCTTTGTTACCTATTGGATTTCAGGAAGGCTGACTTGAGATGCGGCGTTGCCGTTTCCTGGGCCCTCACTCATATTTTTTTCCGGCGCTGTCAGCCAGATCCTTTGTTGTGCCTGCTCCGCATTCATTCTCTCTGCCCTCGCACCTCCAGACAGTGGGATGAGGATTTGTCCTGGTCCTTGCGTTGAGAGCTCCAGACAGCCACCGTCTCAGCCATCGCATAAAGGACGGCTTTAACTGTCCAGTGGGTGTCCGGGCTGGGGCGGCGCCACGCCGGGAGCAGACGAGCTTTTGTGTAGGTGTTTGTCTCCGCAGCCGTCCGACCCCCGGCAGGAGGCGCGGGCCGCGACCCCCGAGGAGGCGGGGCCTCCGCGCCCTGCTCCGCCCGGTGAGGATTTCACTGTCGCCACCGCCGCCGCCGCCCTCGTTTGTTCCGTTACGTCGTCCTGCCCGGAGCTAAGAACGCCAGACGTGGCTTCCCAGGAGCCCTCTATGGCCTTCATCCCACCCAACCCCGCTTTTTGCTTTTCCCCCCGGCTTTCTCATTTTTCCTCGTTAACACCATACAGGCGGGACGCTTGGACAAACTCAGACTAAAAACAGAGCAAGAGAGAGAAAAAGAACATATTCGATGCACCTGCCTGGTTCCTCCCGAGTTTGCGAAGGGTCGTAACCATGTCTGAGTCGGGGGAGATAAGTGAATTTGGCTACATCATGGAATTGCTAGCCAGAGGCAAGGTAAGTGCCGGGGCGCGCGGAGCTGCGGCCTGGGCCCCCACTCCAGGCACTACTCGGCCTGTGGCTGTAGGCGTCCCGGGCCCTTGAAGCCGCTGGGGAGGGCGGGGCTGGAGTCCCAGGTCCGCGCTCTCAGCCAGGGCGCCCCAGCAGCTGCAGAATGCAAAGTAGACGCCTTTTTTTTTTTTTTTTTTTTTAATTGCGCGGCATTTCTGAAATGGGCCAAAAGGCACTTGGCCAGCTGGGCGACCGCGGGGGCTCTCGGGACGGCGAGGGTCAAGATCACAGCCTGAGAAGATGGGGAGGAGGGCCGGGCATTGGCCAGGGGGCTCTCCTTGACGCACCCAGGACTCCTAAGCGTGGTGACATCGAGTGGTTGACCTCGCCCGTCCAGGCGCGGAGCGCAGAGGGAGGGTCGGACCAGACGGCGAATAGGCGAGGAGGGTGGGATCGGGTTCAGCAAGCAGTCCGACCTTGTGGCGGATAAATAGGAGCAGAACCCCCATTCACCAAGCCTTGGTGTTATCAGCACTCCTTCCAGGTCCTTGGCCGTTGTCCCAGGTTGGGAACATTTCAAACATCCTTCCTTTGGTGGGGAGGAGGAGATGCTAAGGCACCGGATTTCAGCCAGGCACCTGTCCCAGAGCCCTTTAGAAACCCAGGCTGGCGCTGTCGGTGGCGCGTAGTGACCGCGCCCTCGGCCGGGCCGGGTGGCGCCGCGCCTAAGCTGAAAGCCTTGCGGGGAGGCGGGCCTCCGCGCCGCATCAGAGAAAGTGCCTGGAGAGGCACCTAATTGGTTTACAGGCGGGAAGTGTCGGGAAATGCGAAGGCTGCGCGGTGCGCGGCCTGCCGGGATTCGCCTGTGGCTAGAAGGCGAGAAACGGCGTCTGTGTTTGTCCTTTGCACCTGGAGTTTCGAGAAAAGGTTGTGGCACAGACGAGAAAAGGAGGCCCTGCGCAAGGTCATCAGAAAGGAGAAGGACGATCTGCAGCTCTGGTGCGAGCACCTGAAACATCAGTCTCATACCTCACTAACCCCAACTCTGTGGATGCTTCAGGCCAGACAGTCCCGCGGCTCCCGGGGCTGGGGAGCCGGTTAACGCCCTCCCAGACGAAAGCGTCCCGGGCGAACTGTGAGCCTCCCTGAATTCTCTATCCTGTTCTGCAAACACGGAACACACTCATCCGAAACAGAATACTTACTAACATTTCGAAGGTAGAGGCTGTGCTTCGGGCCATCCCTATCATTTACACCCCGGACCAGAAGTACAAATGGAGGACCCTGGTTCTACTTTTCTTCGAACCCTGGGGCTCCATCCTACAACTCGAGGGCCCTCCTGCACATGCATAGGGACATCCTGACCGGCATCTCCAAGCTCCTTGTCGCCCCAAACAGCTTCCCCTTGGCCACCAGCACCCTCCCTCTCCCCGCCCCGTCTGGGAAGCGTACTACAGCCCTCTCTACCCTCTGGAGGACGGACCCTGGGGAAAGAAGTCCAGAAGGAAGTGCTGGCTCTGAGCGAGGAGGCTTGCCGCCAGAGGGCCAGAAACTGGCCCTCTAAAGCACACAGCAGGACCCTGGTTGCCTAGGAACTCGGGGGCGGGGGGGCGGGGAGAAGGAAAGAGGATGCCTTTTGTTGGTTGCAAAATAAATGTACCACTCTTGATGGGATCGGGAATAGGATGATGGAGAGGTGAGTTTAGGCCCGTGGTGCTCAGGCATTCTTCAGAGTAAGCCAGAATTGTACTAGTTGGTTAATACTTTCCTTCAATAGCAGGTAGCACTTGATATACGGAGAGAATAGTTTTGAGGTGGGACCAGGGATCTGCAAGTTGACATGCCAGGTGATTACAAAGCAGGCAGGTGAACTTCTCATGAATACTAAATGGGCGAGTAGGGTGGAACCATTAGCGAACCCTTAAAACTTCTTATAATAAACTCAGGTGAACAAAAACAAACCTCTCAGAATTAGCCTTGTGTTTCACAATATGCTCCCTGCAATGAAAAAACAAAGCCCAAATAACCTTCTGGCTTCATCCACTGAATTTCTCTGCCTCACTTTCCATTAGGCGGACCCTCTTCACTAGGTTTCAGTAATGGGCCTGCTGCAAAAGCAGGAGCAGGAGCTCAGCTGACTTCCAAAGTTAGAGAGGCAGGTATTCCTGTGAAATCTCTTGAGTTGGAAAGTAGGCTCTCACAGTGAGATGTTAGGACAGTTCCTCCTTCTCCCTTTTATTTGGCGGGGTGGGCCGTGAGGGATCAGGAGTCGCCTCCTAACCTTTACAACTCAAGCTTATTCTCTGCCCACTTTCCTCACAGCTCCGCCCCCTAACTCTACTAAAAACCCTGCTTATATAGGATTTGAACACCGAATACCTCTCTGAGTATTAGCCATGGACTAGCAGACCTTTGACTTGCTTTATTTTCCTCCGAGAAGTTAGGTTCCACTTTGTAGCTCAAGTTGGTAAGGTAAAAAATAATGCGAACCTGATCTAATTACACCAAGTTCATGGAGTTAAAAAAAGAAAAATAAAGAGCAGAGGCTCTTGTCTTCCTAACACCCTGCCCTTTCCTTCCCTTCCTTCAAAGTTGAGACCATGCTCATTGCAAAATATTCAAACTTTACAGAAAATTTTACGGAGTAAAAGGTGGAACTTCACTCCCACCTCCAATACACTGCATCTCCCAGTAGGGGCAGTTTGCTGTGTGTCTATTTCAAATTAAATTAGCTTACTGTTGTGTTCTTGAATGTGGGAGGTGAGCCTTTCTTCTTAGAGTAACATAAAACCCACATGACAAATTTGATCATCTAGTTTTACTCTATTGTGATGATTACTTTAATATTTAAAGTACACAGTGATCTCTACCATTGTAGTCTTTCTGTTCATCAAACAATACCCTGAGCATGGTTAATACCTATGATAATTCTCAAGAGGTTTAAAAATCAATGTAAATGGACTTGCTTATATTTCACTATCATAGAAATACAGAAATTTGTACCATTTCTGGAAGCTGCTTTCTGAGGTTTTGTTTTTTGTTGTTTTGGTTTGGTTTGGTTTTTCTTTTGTAACTCATCTCTTTGGGCTAAAAGAGAGCTTTCCAACTCTGTGGTCAGTATCTAGGATTACACAAAGCAGTATTTTCTAACTGTTTTGGTCTCTAGAAAGATTTACCTTATTAGTTTTTATCATCTTCATACACTTCTTTTCTTCACACTATCACACACTTTTCTAGAATCATATAATGAAGATTTGATGACAAGGAACATAGAAGAGTTAAATTCAGTATGCTTCTTTGTTTAGCATTTAAACATACTTATATTTATGTATTCACAGCCAGAAAGCACTTCTTGTTTCCCACAGTTAGTTCAATAATTACTGTTCAGGCACATCCAAGGAGTACAATAGTTAGAGCAAAATAAAGAGGACTTGGAAAGCTTACATTTAATTTTAATAGAGAAACAGGCGATGATTCCATTACTTGGTGAATTATTACCTTTAACTTTGAATATCTTCGAGGCACAAAATATTCAAGAACTTTTATAAACACAAAATTTGCTTTCAAGAAGATGCTTATACTCTGAAAGAATTACGTTTAGAAAATCCTCACATCTCAACTAATGTAAAGTCTTAAACATCTCCTGGGACCAAAACAAACATACCACCAAATGATCTGTTTCAGAAGGCTCAATAGATAGTTGCTCACACAACTGAATCTAAACTGGGTGATAATACTAAGGTTGTGCCCACTGCAAAGTATCCTTTAAAATATCTTTTTATGTCTTGGGATTGGGTAAAGTGTGTGTGTTGTGGGGAGGAGGAAAGGTGAAGAGAAGATTTAGATGATAGCAGGATCACTTGAACATAGTTAATTTTATAAATATCAGAATTTTCCTCTGATGTTTTTACTACATTACTCGAAAGATAATTTGGGGGGGAAAACTGTCTCTGAAATTGCTTTGTCAAAGACTGTTTAAATCATATTTTGTATTAAATTGAAATTGCATGATAGACACTCCTGTGGGCCTGAGTAGGGATGCTAGAGTGAGACCCAGGTTTGAATCTTGGCTCTTGGTATCTAGCCATGTGACCTTGAGGGTATTACTTAATCTCCGGATAGAGGTGGAGAGGACTTGTGACTGTTACATGTCCCCTCTGAAGGGAATGATACCTATTTCACAGGGTTATTGCAAGGATTAAATGAATATTCTGTGCAAAGTTCCTAATACTGTTATTGGTACATAGTATGCCTTCAGTAAGTAAAGCTATTACATCTTGCTACTTTGACAACAGGGTTGGGTCTTGAGACACCTTATATGCAAACTATGATCATTAACAATGGGAGGTAGAGATGCCAGGTAAAATACAGGATGTAGAGTTAAATTTGAATTTCAGTTAAACAGCATATTTTTTAATGTAAGTATATCCCATTCAATATTTGGGACACATACTAAAAAAGTTCATTATGTATCAGAAGTTCAAATTTAACAGGGTGTCCTGTGTTTTTATTTGCTAAACCTAGCAACCCTAAGTGTAGGTATAATAAGGTGCGGTCAAAGGGGACCTGCTAACAACCTCTGAATATTATCGATATTGTTCACAACCCAAGTTGGCTAAGGGACCCCTTTGCCCACCAGTTATGCAGCCAATACACTCCTGCCTTTAATGGAGAGGTGTCTGCCAGAGCAGCACTGTACCTCTCATCAACTCTCAAGTTGTTGGTCTGGTGCTACCAGTTAGCAGATAAATGCCTCCTGGATTTTCTCTTAAACAAACAAAAGCTTGAAATGGATGGGAAGATAAGGCTTACAAAACATCAAACATGAGTGTACAAAATGAGAGCATGTAATCGTGTTAAACTGAGCGGTAAGACTCTAAGTGCTAGAGGAACTCAGAGTAAAGGGAGCTGATCAATGAGAACTAGACTAATGAGGATGGAGGCTCTAGATTTGCACCTTGAAAGATGAGCTGGAGTTGGCTCGGCAAGGGAAATCCGAACTTCCTGGCTTGCTGGACTCCTCTCCCCTGAGGTTGTTCCCACAGAAACACTTTATGACAGGTAAGCTTGGATTGTCAGATGCTTGGGTCAATAATTGGTAAATGTCATTTGTTGTCCCTTCACCTGTAACCTCCTGATACCCAGCAGCTTAGTGCATGTGCCAGTCTACTGTGAAACCCTGTGATTGACTTCATTGATTGACTTCACTGCCATCTTCTTTACTTCCCCTAAGTCCGGGGGCCCTCTTAATTGAAAACCCAGGTTGTTTCCGCCAGGGGGCAAGGTTTAGAAGTATGCTAGCCATGGGACCTTGTTGCTTGTTCTTGTTCAGGATAAACTAACAGAATGGTACCCTGGCTGTTTGACCTCAGACCAAACAGATTAAGAGCCAGTGGTGCCTCAGGGCACTGACTCAAATATGCACCAGGGTCATTAGGACCTGACTTGGCCAGGAATTTAAGCTCTTGTTGGGTATTGGGAGTCAGTGTGGAAAGAGAGCAAGTCAGTTTAGTGAATAGTGTAGAAACTAAAGGCTATCAGGTTTATATTTTAAGTGTGAGGTAATGAACATTTATTGAACGTCTATTTTACCAGACCTGAATAGTGTGTGTTTCGGGAGTGGTGGTTGGTTGATGGCAGGTGAAGGAGGAGAAATTGACCTTTTGGACTTCATGAAGCAGATAGATTTGAGACAGCTCACACCCCTGTGATAGAAGAGCAATTACACAACGCCACCAAGCACGAGATATCATAATATAGGCAGGAGTATTGAAGGTCTGTGGACTGGAGGGGGTGATAGGTGTGGAATAGGCTTCCTTGTGTTGAATTTTGACCCATGTTTTAAAAGAAACTAGTGGAAAAGAAGGTGCTAGGATACTCCAAACTGGGGAGGGGCAGGCACCAAGGGATGGTATATGCAATACAAACTGGGGGAATAATGATTTAAAAAACAAAACAAAACACATCTTTCATGTCATTCCTATGTAAACGCCTTCAAATGTCTACAGAGAAGAAGCATGGTAATTCTAGGCCCTCCATACTATACTAGATTCATTTTGAGTTGTTGTAAGAGGATTTGAAGGCTGTCAGAGAGAGGTACGGGGAAAGGAAAGAGAAGAATTAAAAAAACAAAAACAAAACCAAAAACCACACAGGATTTTAAGTTGAGGAACTGGGAAGGCTCTTGGTATCTTTGATAACTGGGAGGCTGGATATTGAGAGAAAGTGATGAGATGCCCCAAAGCATGGCAGCCAAGGGGGGAGAAATGACTAGCCAAATGGGAGAGTGGTCATTTAGACTGGTGGTTTTCATATTTGCTATCTTCTTACCAATATGCCCCCTCCCCCATTTTGCTTTTAAAAGTATATGGGTTAAATAGTTTAAATAAATATGGATTTAAAAGTTTATGGATTAAGTTACATTAAAAAGTTTCTAGAAGTAAAACATATACATATTATAAAGTGCAAATAATACAATACAATGTGTGTGGAAAGTGTCTTCTGTACCTGACTCCATCCCCTTACTTCTCCACAACACTGTTACCAATTTTTGTGCTCCATTTCAGACTTACTTTTATTTACTTATTTGCCTATGTAAGCAATATGCCTGCCTGTCTCACCTTTTTTTTCCCAAAGTGGCAACATACAGAATCCATATGGTTTTGTATTTGTTTTACACTATTTTAGAAATCCTTTCTCATCAGTGCATTCATTTTAACTGCTGCAATGCTGAAACACTTTTCATGGCATGGATGTACATTATGGATGTTTGATATTTAATTTCTATGAAGTCCCCCTGAGATCTTTGTACACATTTTTGTGCACAACGCAAGTCTTTCAGTGGGAAAGTTATTAGAAGTGGGATTGCTTAGTTAAAGGTAGAAACACTGAAATTTTTTGATAGGTTTTACAAAATTTCCTTTCAAATAAGCTGGACCATTCTACACTGTTACAAAAAAGTTTGAAAGTGTCTAGTTTCCTACATTCTTACCAAGTGTATTAACATATTTTTTGAACTTTGAGAATCAGGTGGAAAATAACTCACTGTCATTTGATTTGCATAATGGAAGGGCTTTCAAATTTATTTTCAGCCAAGTATTGTCTATACAGTTTTTTCTTTAGTTCATGTTAATGAAACCTTCTAATCTCTTTTACTCTGTACTTTCGTTAGTTTTGGACCAAAGCGCTATTCAAGGGTGCTGATGTGAGATTACAGCCAAAGGGGTATTGTTGAACCCAAAGACCAGAATTAAAGACAGAAACCGACTTATAATGCTTTTTAATGGTCGAGCCTTTTAAAATCTATATGGGAACATGGTGTAGGACATCATATAGGTAACTAAATTACACACGCATTTGTTATCTTCCTCAGTTCCCTTCTGATTAGGACGCTTCAGAACCTGTGGGGAGGAAGCAGCCTCATCTCCAGCATGTTCGGCCACGCAGCGCGTACTAATCTGGATAAGAATAGTCCAGTCATTACTTGGCAAGGTGTTCATCCTCTCTGCACCTCATCTGTAAATTGAGGGTACTCCACTAAAGACAATTGCTACGGTCCCTTGCTGTTCTTAATTCTGCACTGCCACAGCGTTATTTAATTGTCGGCTGGAGAAGAGGCTGTTACTGCTGACAGTGCTGTGGGAAGACGGCGGAACTTGCCACAGACAGAGACTTGTCCTAAATGGGAAATAAAAGTGGGAAGCGTGTCAAAACCTAAACAGGATGCCGCGCTACAGCTCTGCGGTCCCTTCGCCCAGCTGCTTAGAGCTCCTGTTTGCTCAGTCTATATACATAAGAGATGGAATTATTTAGCCAGCTGGGAGGGCGGTGTCGTGATCTAACAATACGGTTTCCAACAACCCCACGTTAATGTGTTTTCGGTTTGCCTTCAAAACTGGAAGAAACGCGCTTGAACCGCAGCAGGTGAATTTTATGCGGCTAGTCTCTGAGCTGGAAAAACGGTGCCTGAGAGGGCGAGCGTCCACCGCCTGGGTGCGTGGGTGCCGGAGCCGTTAAAGACCAACCAGTTGTCCCGATTTCCCCGCACCCTCCGTGCCCGGGGGTGGGAACCGCGCGGCGGCGGCCGCGGGACGCACACACTAGGCGGGGCAGGGGGCTGCCGCCTCTAATTCCCGGCCAGTACCCGGGAGAGGGACCCCTACGCTGAGGCTTGTCCCCGCGCCACTTGGCAAGAACGTGCCGTGCGCAACGCGGCGCCCTGGTGTGTAAAAGCAGAAGCAGAAAACGAGTGGTCGGTGACCAGTCAGGGAATGTGAAGTTCACGCTACGAATCGGGCCGGAAGAGGAGGAGGAGAGCGGGGCGGGGACAGGGACCCTCTAGGGGAAACCCCCAGCCCCGGTTGGGGTGGGGTGAGCCGGGTCTCGCTCTGGTCGCCTCCCCCGCACGCGACTCTGTGTGCCGGGTGCGACGGCGCGGGAAGGTGGCCTGGGCCAGCCCTCGCCCCGCCGCCCCGGCTCGAGTCAGGAAATGGAGCTTGTCTCCGTGCGCGTTAGCAAAGCGCACGGAAAGTAAAATGAAGAGCAGAGGGTCGGCGAGGAGCAGTGGCCAGGGCAGTCGTCAGGGGCAGCACCGCCGGACCGCTCCACCGCGGCCCCGGCTCGGCCCTCGGCCTCCACCGCCCTTCCCCGCCCTCACTTCCGATCCTCCGAGGCTTCCTACCCGGCAAGGGGCGAAGGTGGCGGCCCGGGAGGCAGTGAGGAGTGGCGGGGGAAGGGCAGAGGCGGTGGCTGAGCGAGCTGGAACCCCGCTGACTGCCACACCCCCGCCCACTGCTCCCCGCCGCTGGGGCTTCCACCCGCCCGCAGCCCCTCCTCCTTTGTGCGGTGGGCGCTGTTGCCCGGGCGACGGCGCCGCCCCGCCCCGGCCCCGCCCTCCGCGGACCCCTGGCCCTGGTCTCCGCGCGGCTGCAAGCCCAGTCGCAGGCCGCAGGAGCTGCCGCTGCAGCCGGCTGCGGGGTGGGATTCACTGGGCCATCGCAGGGAGCAAAGCTCGGCTCTCCGCGTCTTTGCTTTCGCCCGCCCTGGCCTCCTCCTCGCCGCGTCGGTCCGCTGGTCGGGTCCGGCTGACCAGCTTGCCCTCCGGCTCCGAACCGAGGCTCCAAGGCCGCCAAAGGGACCCGCCCACCAGACCCAGCCAGGGGCCGCCCGTCTGCCTGTTTGGATCCTGCCGTTGACGACACCTGGCAGAAGGCTACCATGGAGGGGGATGGTTCAGACTCGCTGGTGAGTGGGGGAGAGGGACGGCCACCTAACGCCTCGGTGGCGGCGCGCCGGGTCCCCTGGGTCTCTCTTTCCTGAGCCGTGAGGGACCCTCTCCCCCCGGAGGAGAGAGGGCGGACGTGTGGTGGCCCCGCTTCCTCTTTGCCTTTCCCGCCCCGGGCAGGGTTCCGTAACCCGGGGCGCCCCTTTTCTGCCCCTCAGTGGGACGGTCGGACTCGGGGATACCGGGGCCCGGAAGAGTGCGCCACTCCTGTGCGGTGATGGCCCACCTGAGAACCTCGGGGAGTTTGGGCGGGGCTCTTTAATGGTATTCAGATTGTAGAATTAATTCGCTCTAGGGAGTCGGGTGCCCGTCGCGGCCCGGGGCGCGTGTCCCGCGCGTGTCCCGCCTTCCTTTGTCTGGGAGCGCGGTGGCGCCGGCTCTCGAGTCTCCCTCGGACCCTCGCGGGCCTGGCCCGCAGTCGCCGCGAGCAGTGGCTCCTCCCCGCCTTTGCCTGCTCGCGGGAGGCGGGCTTACTCCAGCAGCTGTTGGGGTTCAAGTGTTTTTGTTTCAAGGGGTCGGATATGCAATTCTTTCCAACTTGCTAGTTTCCCGTCGAACCTCTTTTATTTTGAAATAGCTTAATTGGGGGAACCAGCACATCACATTTCTCTTAATCAGGTTGTTTCCTCAGTGAGTGTAAAATGAGCACTAAATTTTTCTTTTGCGTAAGAATTGCTTTATATGCATCGTGATTAGAAAGCTTATGCACTGCTCTGTGTACAAGAAAAGTGGAAATGATTTTAGCTCTTTCAGTGAGAAGTAAACCTCTCATAAAATGGGGCGTGAGAGCCTGTCTTGAACATTCAGGACAATAATTTCCTTTTGAATCAGATGTCAAATTCTTTACGAAATGAGAGAGGATGTGAATATTCTGTATTCTTTGATTGAATTGTAAGGTGTGGATATCCTCCAAATTTACTAAAACTATGACGTGATGTGGGCTTTTTTTAAACATGTGTGATGCATCAAGGAACGCTGCATCACAAGACCTATTGACAGTGATAAAGCCAGTTGGCTGAAGTGCTATTGTCAGGGATTATTAAAGCACTTGGTGTCATTTTAAGGGGAATACTCACATGCATTTTTATTTAACTAAAACAAGGGAATTAATTCAGTTTTAATTTTCATTGTGTTTCCAGTATTGAAATGATTGTACAGGGTTATGAGTACTTTAAAATTCTACCATCATTAAAATTGCAGGGATTCTAAATATAGATTCATAGCACCTGAAGTTTGGGATCCGTGGGGAAAAACTACAGTCAAAGGATGGGAAAACTGGTATGAGGTCATCAGACCTTTTTAGTTGTGATGAGTCTAAATGTTTCTCACTGAAAATATTGCAAGCTTGTAGTATTGAGAGAGCGCTTATAATGGTTCCTTCTAATCCTCTATACCCTTTTAGTATTCATAAAGTGCTTTTAAGATAACTGCTTTGGTATGTAGCCTGGGAACTTCTTACCTACATTACAGTTGCAGCATGTGGAAAATGGTCACATTTAATGTAGAAAGTTGCTGATAACTCAGCTTGTAAATAGATTTCAAGTAGAGTTCCATGAACATAATGGCTAACCCAGTTTTTACCAGCTCTTGTTACTTGCCAGTTACAGAGCTAATGTGCTAAATAGGAATAATCCTATTCTTAGTGCTATATACTTAATTTTTATTGAAGTAATCTACTTTCAGGATTTCATTGAAGTCCTAAATCAGTTAATTAATAATGATTTGAATAACTTAATAATTGTTGATGAAATATTTATGGTCCCTTAATACTTTATGCTAATTTTCCTCATACTTCAGGTTTTCTCTTTTTTTCTTTAACCATTTCATGTCCTTTCACCTCTAGGCAATGGATGATGAGGGGGACATAATTAATGGTATAGACTTTCATAGACAAAACGAAACTTCAGACTTTAAAAAAATCTGTTTAATTCTTTTTTGAAAGGTAAACACATGTACTTATACAAGAGGTATAAGCTTGTTAATGTATTTACACACTAAAAGGCTTTGATTCTGATTTCTTTTTCTCAACTTAAGGTTACCATTAAGAATATCGAAAGAGAGCTCATTTGCCCGGCATGCAAGGAGCTGTTTACCCACCCGTTGATTCTCCCTTGTCAACATAGTATCTGTCATAAATGTGTAAAAGAACTCTTACTGATGCTTGATGATTCATTCAATGACGTGGGATCAGACAACTCCAATCAGAGCAGTCCTCGACTCCGGCTTCCCTCCCCTAGCATGGATAAAATTGACAGAATTAGCAGACCAGGTATGTGGTAGAACCTGGGGTGGTGGAGTTTGGTTATATGTTCAGTGATAATCGTGGAAGGGAAATTATTTTCGTTGTTTTGGGGGTTAATCATTCCAGGTGAATAAATTAAAACCATAGTTAGAAAAGAATCCCTCTCTCCTTTAAAATGAACTTTTAAAACATCAAAATGAAATTTTATTGTCTTTTGGTATGCATTTAAAATGGATATTGGATATTGAACACGAATATTAACTGTGTCTGTATTTTAGGGGGTGTTCTGACCCTGTGAAGTCCTTTATATGAGGAATGAAATAATGGACTACTGAAATACTAGGGAACCATCTATGTATGGTAATAGGTAAACAAATATGCAGAATTAAGGGATGAGACTACATAATGCCCAGTTCTAGAAGACTTTTTAGAGGAATGTTATTTGGTATCATTTTATTCCGTTTTATTCTTCAGCCTTTTTTTTTTTTTTGCATTACGCGGGCCTCTCACTGTTGTGGCCTCTCCCGTTGCGGAGCATAGGCTCCGGACGCGCAGGCTCAGCGGCCATGGCTCACGGGCCTGGCCGCTCCATGGCATGGGGGATCTTCCCAGACCTGGGCACGAACTCGTGTCCCCTGCATAGGCAGGCGGACTCCCAACCACTGCGCCACCAGGGAAGCCCCCTTCAGCCATTTTTTAATCCAAATTTTAAAATAAGGATTTTGAACATCAGCTAAACAGTAGTGGAATTCTGTAGTAGTGTGTAGAAGTAGATCTAATTAGATGTATGGCACATGTACTATACCATTATTTATTTATTTTTAAAAATAAATTTATTATTAAAAAAAATAAATTTATTTATTTTTGGCTGCATCGGGGCTTCATTGCTGCACGCAGGCTTTCTCTAGTTGCGGTGAGCGGGGGCTACTCTTCATTGTAGTGCATGGGCTTCTCATTGCGGTGCTTGGGCTCTAGGTGCATGGACTTCAGTAGTTATGGTGCGCAAGCTCAGTAGTTGTGGCTCACGGGCTCTAGAGCGCTGGCTCAGTAGTTGTGGCGCATGGGCTTAGTTGATTCTGTGGCATGTGAGATCTTCCCAGACCAGGGCTTGAACCCGTGTCCCCTGCATTGGCAGGCGGATTCTTAACTACTGCGGCACTAGGGAAGTCCTATACCATTATTATATAGCCGGTGTTTAAATTTTTTCCTGTTGGGATGGTGTTTCTTTCTTCTGAACATCTATTGCAGGATTAATGTAGATCAAAATTAATTTAAAATCATTGGGAACAGGGCCACTGGGAAGTTAAGGGCCAAAATCAGCAGTAAGGGTCAAGGGGAGTCAGAGGTTTGGGTAGAAATACCACAGCATCATGTTCAGCACTTCCTTCCTATGGAGGAGAGTCCTCGAGCGGCCATGAGCACCAGACTTCAGGGCTTCAGCTCTGCCCAGTTTGGGCTTTGAGGTTTTCAGTTTAATCCTTTTGTCTACTCTGTCCATTTCTCCCTCTTTAGTATAGGAGTAACTTTTTAATATTGTAAAAAAAAAACCCTTTTTTTAAATCAGAAAAGGATCTTTTTCTCCTCATTTGCATTTTAGAGAATGCCATCTTTTTTGGTCCACACTGTGATATGGAGTCTGCTTGGGCAATATTTGTGTCTATGTGCTCCATCAGAGAGTGGATAAGAGATTTGTTCTAAGACTCATATTATGGTATTTTAAAAATGGTAATCACCAATTCCTTGGAGGATATTTTACACACATAAAAGTTATATGTATATACAAAAAAGGGAGCATTAGGTAACTATGGGAGTGCAGGATGTATGAGGTTGGAGAGGGTTATGCTCTTTGTGAAGTCATCACTTTTATGTTTTCATCCCTGTTAGGAAACTGGCATACTGAGGAGGGGAGGAAAGACAGTGATAGCTTGAAATCATTCTACCAGATAAAATTCATGTTCAGTTGGTAGATTCTCATTGGATAATTAGGGACCCTGGCTTGATTGACCAAGAAGATTCACTTTTTGTATATTAATATTCAACACAGACCATTAAATAAAATTCTAGTTAAATACTAGTATTTCTAGTGATCATTAGATTGAGCTCACATGTGTATTTCATGAAATTCTGTGTTTTATACAGGCTTTGAATCTTAAGATTTGGTTAGTTTTTATGTGATCGATATAAAGTATGAATGAAATATAGATGAAAAATTAGTTAACTGTTTCTGTTTTCAGGAACTTACCTAGCACAGTAGTTGGTAGATGTTTAATAAATATGTGTTGAGTGTATGTTGAATGACAAACGTTTGCCATAAGATACAGAGCATGCCATGATGGCTTATATTTATCGATGATGGCATTTTTTCCAGAGCAAGAGATCAGAAATAGATTTACCAAGATGTTCCTCCCTCTTCTTTAGGAAGAACCCTGTTAAGCTGTATTATGTCCTCATGGGGGGCAAGTTAGAAAGCTTCTCTGTGGAGATCAATTATAGGAAATAAGAATATTTAACTTGGTGAAGGGATGACTGCAGAATATGATGGCTGCCTTGTGGAAGAGTAGTAGTACTCTGGGTATCTTCACAGCAAAGATTCCAGATCTGTCCAGTACACTAGCCACATATGGCTGTTGAGTGCTTGAAACACCTTAGTCTGAACTGAGATATGTACTTGTACCTCTTAGAATCAAAAAATGAATGTAAAATATCTCTAATAATTTTATATTACATTTTGAAATGATAGTTTTTGGATATATTGGGTTAAATATGTATTACTAAAATTAATTTCACTTGTTTATTTTTATTTTTTTGTGGCTACTGGAAAATGACATATGTGGCTTACACTTTCACACATATTCCTTTCAAATAGCATTGCATGGGTCATTTGACAGATTTTAAAATAAAAAGGTGCCTTGAAAGGAGAGTAAGATTTGTGTGTATAACACTAGCATGTTAAATTGTGTAAAAATAAAAGAGCTATATAACTGTTCATTTTTGGTCATATATATGCAAGCTTTTCTCCCATTCTGTATTACTTGTTGTCATTAAGATGCAATCATTGTTAGTAATGTTTATTTACTGTGTTGATTTAGATCACTTAAAAAAAAAAAAGATGCTTGATTTTTACTTTAAATATTCAACAGTTTCCAGAAGTATGATTGTTTAAAAATACAGATCTATAGGATAAAGTATAGGTCTCTTAAGTGATGCACCAACAGTGATTAATTCTGAACTGTGATAGGATAAGCTTGATGACTGTTTTACATTGGTGGCTTTATATAAATACCATGTGTACCAGGAAAAACATTTTTTTTTTTTTACTGTTAATTCAATAATTGTATTATGTGTAGGACACAGTTACTGCTTTATCTTTTGTTAACATGTTGTGAATCTTCTCTTTGAAATTAAATTCTAAATCCAGCTTTCTGTTCATTGTTCACAGCATCACAACGGAGATCTTTGGGGTGGAGAGGTAGAAATTGCTTTATTGCTTGTGTGGCCGCAGGCAGTATAATGTTAGATTTAAATTAAATAACTTTATATAAATAAAGTTTTTTTAAAAATAAACATCAGTGGTCAAGTCTTCAAAATCATGTAGAAAGTGAACAAATTTGGCTGACATGACTTAAAGGTCAACAGGACTAAAATTCCAAGCAATTTCTGATGTTTTTAAATGGAGCTCTGATTATTAGTCCTTGCATTTTGCCATGTATACACACACACACACACACACACACACACACACACACACACACATATATCCATGATGGGATATTTTTAAAGAAAATGACATTCCCTTGTTTTTTTTTAATGTTACCTTAAAAATGCTTTACATTTACTTAGTGGAACAAAGCTTACGTTGACAGCCATATTACCCTTCGGGAGGTTAAATAAGCCAGTAGTTTCTTCTGTATTTAAAAATTTACTTAAAGGTATTGATAATTTTTGTTGTTAATACCATAATCTTTGCTTGTTGGTGCATATAGTGTATTTTTTGTTTTTATTTTAAGGTATTTGGGATCAGAGTTTTAACACTCAGGTCTCAGTTGTGTGTAAATAACGTACATTCTTTTGTGTGAAAGGTGGGCCAACCCATTTTATTAAAATAATTTTTTTTTTTACTCCAGTTGACCTTTAAAGTGAAATTGGCTACTTTTTTTCAGGAATGCTGGTGATACCTTAAATTTTAGTGGAGAAGATAAACACCTGAAATGTATCCCTTTTCTGGTTTCCTCACCTGCTTCTAAATGCCTTGATTTTAAAATCTTACAGCCACTTTTAGAAGCCACATGTAATCCATTCTCTTACAGGCTTTAGTGAGTCCCTGAGAATTTTAAGTGTTGAAATTTAATAATTAGGAGGAAAGATAGGAACAGTTTGCTTAAAAAATTACCTTGTTACCTACTTTTGATTCAGAGGGTAGTCGAGAAAAAGTTTTTGCAGTTTGAAAATGCTAATACTCAAAGGCTAAATGTAACTCATAGGCATCAGATGGTCAGAATGTGGAAGCATTAAGGTGGAAGCATAAGGCATCAGCCCAGTGCACAACACCAGGAAGCCCAATGTGAGTGTCCAGCATGAGGAGAAATAGTCTACTTAACGTGTCCAGGTGGTAACAGTGAGGAAGTTGTTTGCAGCCAGGCATATGGGAGAAGATGCCACTGGCACAGGTTTGGAACCTGTTATGAATTGACTCTTTTTGTTTTGAAATACTTTATTATTCTCTTTGCTCATTTAAATGGTAAAACATGATGGAAGGCTGACTTTTGGGGGGGGATTTGCTATAAACGAGTTTGAAATTTTTTTTGCGTCTTCATTTTATAATTGTGTCATGGTTTATGCTTAACTAGTTTAATCTGTCTTTGAAGTTAAAGGTATGGGGGAAAGAATTGATTCTGTGAGGTGGCAGTGTTCAGATAATTAGCAAATATTATTGACCCTGCAAATGGAGTTTGACATGGAAAATTGCATTGCTTGGCCTATATTGCTTCTTTACCTTTCTAAGACATCATTACTTTTTTTCCCCATTATATCATGCTACTGGGTAGTACTGTCCCATAGACCTTTCTATAATCATAGAAATGTTTGACCCTGCACCATACAAGATGGTAGCCACTAGCCATATGTGGCTCTTGAGAATTTTAAATGTGGGTACTACAACTAAGGAAATGAATTTTAAATTAAATTTTAATTAAATTTAAATAGTCACATTTGGCTAATGTTTACTATATTAGCAGAGTTATAGAGAAATATTGATTCTGTTATGTTTTATTCTTAGTTCTACCATCTTGATTTTTTTCCATCAGGCTTACTTCCCAGAATATCCTTAGATCTGTCCTATTTTCTTTATTGCCCTGAATATATATTCTATTGATTGTTTTTATGAAAACAATGGTAGAAATTAAGACTGATGAAATAAAAGTTCTTTAGCAGATATATTGATTTAATATTTTGTCTGATATAAGAAGTTCAGTGTGATGCTTTACACCTTGTTTTCTTTTATTATTATAAAAACAAGTTAAAAGAGGTTTACAGAAAAGGGATAAAACTTTTTTTCTGAAATTTCTGAACATGAGGCCAAAATCTGGGTGTCACCAGTGTATGTGTTAAAGCGTGATTTTACTGGCATAATTTACTTTTGTTTTTCCCCATTACTTAATTGATCACAATCTTCTATTCATAAAACCAGTAATTCATTTTTTTTAAAAACATTGACTGTTGAGATTAGTTATCCATTTTAATTTCTATCACCTAGTTCATGTGTGGAAGCATGCAATTAAATATGAATTTCCATTTGTTTAAACTTGACCACTGTACTGTATCACTTCCAGAATAATTTGGCTTGTTTTTTCACTAAACAAAATTTTCATTGGCATGTGTTTTAAAAGTAGCTCTGCTGCTTATTTTATTATGTGCCTGCTGTGGTGTGAAATATCTTGTACGGTATTGCATGTATTTAGAATTATTACAAGAGTATATTTTATGTAGGATTTTCAAATTTTTATGGGGTAGCTTTTTTGTTTGCTTTTTTAGGTATATTTTAAATTGTGAAGGTTAAAAATATCTTTAAATATTTTGAAAATATTTAAAATTTAAAATAGTGCAGCTGCATGTTTGTTGCATAAGTAGCTTTGGGGGCCTAATGCCATTTTGCATGGTGTAAAGTCACTTCAAATGAATAATATCGTGGGCTGATCACTAAATTTTATCTGTAGTGATTTATGTAGTGATATGCCAGATATCTTTTAAGACAGTCTTCAGTGAGGATAGTAATGTTGCCAAGGCAATATTAATATAGCTGTTTAAAGACCTTTTCTAAATGTCATATACTAAGTTTAACCATTCACTTTTGGTACTGGATACATAGTAGTATGAAGAAAGGCTAAAGTTTGTGTTTATATTTAGGAAGTTATTTTGTGGGCAACCAAGGCTACATACTCAAATTTATACAGAAGAGGAGGGAACATGATAGGTATGCACCTGTGTTAAACAGACCACCGCAGATTCTTGTGAACCTGTGGGTAAGGACTGTCATGCCTTGGTTTCTAGATTTGTTAAAATCAGGATAATACTGAAGAAGAGTGAGATGTTTAAGGTCATTCATTGTATTATTTATATATTGTAAAGTTATCTGTAATTTTTTTGGTGTATCTTCTGGCTTACTGAATTAAATAATCGTAATGATTCTTTTTTTCAGGTCATAAGAAGATATTAAATGGTTGGTTCCTCTTAAAGTCACTAGATTCTAGATCTATGAATGAGCTTTTTACTCTTTTATAGATTACACTCAATTAACTAATGATTTTGCCTACTGAATTTTCTAGATAAAACAATACTACAGTGGGATACCCTCTCTTGCGGTGGTTCTTAACAGTTTTGTGGTCACATATTCTTTTGAGAATCTGATAAAAGCTATGGGTTGTTTAACCAGAAAATATGTATGGATACATACATGTGAAATTTTGCATATAATTTCAAATAGTTTACCAAACTATTTGAATCTTCCTGGAGTCAATCCACGGACCCTGGCTGGGTTAAGGACTCTTGCTCTTTTATGTATAAACTCAGTTCCTATCAATGAGCCAAGGCTGTGTTCATTTAAATGCAAGCGAAATTCCTTTGGGAATGATATATGAAATTAACTATAAATGTTAATTGTATAATTTCAAAAGATCTTGACCCTGTGTAGTATTGTATTATATGTTTTGTCCACATATCTGTTTGATTTAATATGGTTTTTATATGGGATTTATTATAGAGTAATTTCATTCCTTTTTGCTTTGATCACTGTTTAATAACTTGGGCTTATCTTTTGTATGCCAAGGAAAAACCATTTTTAAAAAAGCATTTTCAATACATAAATTGATTTATCTGGAGCCACTTTGAGTATTATGTTTTTGCAATATATTTGTAGGTCTGTATCTTTCCAAAACATGACTCCTTAGTTTTCATTCTATCCATTTTCCTACTGATGTAACTAAACAAGGACTTAACTAATTATACAGGCTGGAAGCGCAATTCATTGACCCCTAGGACAACTACTTTTCCTTGTCCTGGCTGTGAACATGATGTGGATCTTGGAGAACGGGGAATCAATGGTCTGTTTCGAAATTTCACTTTGGAAACTATTGTTGAAAGATATCGTCAGGCAGCCAGGGCAGCCACAGCCATTATGTGTGACCTTTGTAAACCACCACCTCAAGAATCCACAAAAAGTTGCATGGACTGTAGTGCAAGCTACTGCAATGAATGCTTCAAAATTTATCATCCTTGGGGTACTGTAAAAGCACAGCATGAATATGTGGGCCCAACTACGAATTTTAGACCCAAGGTAAGTGAAGTTTCTATTAAGTTAGAGTATTAAACTTAATATGACAAGATAAATTGTAACAAGTCTAGAACCTGACAGTAAGAAGGGAAATAACTTTAAAAGCTTGGAACAAGAAATTAAGGCCTAGTAGTTGGAATTATTTAGTATGTTGCTAAACATCCCCAGAGCTTAGAAGGCAATATTATGGTTTACTCTATTACAATACAGTGTGATACAATACAATATATGAATGTTTATAATGATAACTGAGTAAGAGAGGAAAGGTGGTGTCAGATATACTCTCTAAGATTGAAATGGTTAAAGTTAAAAAGCTTTTGTGCTTTAATATGATAAATCCATAATTGTCTAGAAGATGTGATTGGGAAACATTCTGACATTTTTGGGTACCTAAAATTGTATTATGAATAAATAAGAGTAACTACAGCCTAATAGTTTGAAGCTTATGATATAATGGTTATATAGTATTTGAAGTGGAATTTGCATTTCTTAAATATTCTTGGTAATTTCTATAGTAACGTACAGAAGAACTTTATGAAGGAATGAAGTTATAGATGAAACAAAATAGTGAATAGTATAATTCACTATAGTCAAATTCTAAAAAGGTGTCTCATCCTATAGAATATTTGCCTTGTAATTTTGAGTTCTTGCATTCCTTGCAGAAAGCCTGACTTTATATTCTATTTTAAATGTAATGGCTTTGAGAATGTAGGAACCTGGGCATGCTTAGAAATTTGAAATCTTTTCCAGTTTTTCTCCTGGAGCTATACATCGGTATTAGGACTTTTTATAATGGAATTAAAAATAATTTCTCTAAGTTATCAGACCACTTGTATTTGCTTAAAATCTAATTTTTGGAATAATGGGCAGCTTTTTGATTTCCATTAATACACTAGTTTAAAAGAATCCTCCTTCTTTTCCAAATGAAAACAGCTATATTATGTAAAAATTCAGTGTAACTACGATGATAGTTTACAGAGTAAACAAAAAGGTAGAAACTTAAATCAGGAGAACACAGTTCTAAATTTGGTCAATGTGTGTGCAATCAATATGTAAAAGCAAACATCTGGAAGCTTATAAAGTGTTCCAAGACTCTCTTAGTAACAGATTTCTTGTGAGGATAATGAGGCTATGGGTCCTCATAAGTTATTTGTTATGATACCTTAAAAAATATTGATCATGCTCATTAAGAATTTACCTAGTCATTATGATCAGAGGACCTTTCTAGCTTGTTTAAGCATTTCACTTAAGTCTTACAGGAAGTAAATTTTTACCTTCTTATTACCAAGTTTAGAGGAAATAACACTTACATAATTAATTGACCATTTGAACCCTCAAATTGAAAAACAGTAATTCTAATGTAGAGAATTCTCATATAATGTTCCAAATGCTTTTATTTCTTTTTACACTTTAATTACTTTAAATGGTTTTATTTAGTGATTTCATAAAGCAAATCTTTGTGTTTTGGGACTTTATCCAATTACTTGAAATCTTTTGAGTGCCATGTAAGCTATGAAGACCCTTAATCCCACTTTTATTCTTTATTCAATAGATTTTAATGTGCCCAGAACATGAAACGGAGAGAATAAACATGTACTGTGAATTATGTAGGAGGCCAGTTTGTCATCTCTGTAAGTTGGGTGGTAATCATTCCAACCACCGTGTAACCACTATGAGCAGTGCCTACAAAACCTTAAAGGTAGAACTTATTTTTAGAACTAAATTTTGATCCTTTATAACTTTAGACCTTTAACTTTTTCTGTATAAAATCATATTATACATATTGTGTGGTCTGTTTTACTGAAATGAGTTAATAATCTAAAGTGTTACTTAATGATCTATTAATATTAGGTTGTTAGTATTTCTGACCAGGCAGCTCTTTGTCCTACTGATATCTAGTTCTGAGGAAAGAGAGGGATGAAGGACGCTTCATTATGATCCATCCCTACATGAGCCCAATGCCACGACATTGAGTGTGGTTACAGGAGTGGCACACTTTGAAGGGTAGTAGCTGTTTTAAGACACCTGATTCTTATTGCTGCCAATAGAATTAGTATAAACATTTTTGTTTATTCTGGTGGGTTCCAGCTAAAACTGAGTTATTTGCTGTCTGTTAACCTTATACATGGCCCTTTTGAGACTTTCAGATTTGATCATCTACAGCCAAGTAGGCAGTTGTATAATGTTTTTTGTTTCATTCTTTTTTCCTTTTTAAAAGGGAATCAATTCATTTATAAATCTACTACCCATTAAAATTTTTGATTCCTTTAACAATATGTGTATGCATTTTTTGACCTGTATCTATTTTGCATCTATACATACAGTTTCATATTTTGTATTTTGTATGTCTGACATGCTCAGTCCTCCTCTACATTGAACACATGGGTTACAAATATTGTTTTATTGTCCGTCCTCATTTACTAATTCTGTTATCTGTGTCATTACTAGGTCAATTTTGACTGATTTTTCTTATCATTATGAGTTGTATTCCCCTCCTCCTTTGCAGGCCTGGCAACTTTTGATTGGCTGCCAGGTATTGTAAAGCTTACCTTGTTGGGCACTGGATATATTTTTATTTTATTTTATTTCTTTTGCGGTACGCGGGCCTCTCACTGTTGTGGTCTCTCCCGTTGCGGAGCACAGGCTCCGGACGCACAGGCCCAGCGGCCATGGCTCACGGGCCCAGCTGCTCCGCGGCATGTGGGATCCTCCCAGACTGGGGCACAAACCCGTGTCCCCTGCATCGGCAGGCGGACTCTCAACCACTGCGCCACCAGGGAAGCCGCAGCACTGGATATTTTTATATTTCTAAAGATATTCTTGAGTTTTCTTCTGTTGTGTGATTAAGTTACTTGGGAACAATTTGTTCCTTTTTGGTCTTGCTGTCAAGCTTTGTTAGGACAGAGCAGCATTTTGTTCTAGGACTAATTTTATGTGATTATTGAAGTAAAGCCATTTGTTTACCCTTCCCAATACCCTATGAATTTTGAGGTGTTTTTTTTTTTAAGTCTGGCTGGTGGGGAACAGGCACTATTTCCAGTATGTGTGAGCTCTGAAATTGTTCCTTCTACTTGCCCTGGCCTGTGGCAATTTCCTCACACATAAAAATTGATCAAAGCTCATATGAATAAGCAAGGGGGCTGCTTGGTAAATCTCTGGAGTTCTTTCTCTTTATGGCCACCTGTTCTTAGGTGTTATGTTTTGTAACCTCTGGCCTCCCCAGACTCCCAGCTTCATCACCTCATCTCACAGGAGATCCTGGGCCCCATTTGAGTTCTCTGCACCAGGCCTGGGAAGCCTTCTCCTGACAATAAGCTGAGAGCAATCATAGGCTCATCTTGTTTCCCATCCCTCAAGGACACTGTTTTTTGTTTCTTGATGTTCAGTGTCTTGAGAGCTGTTTCCTTTATTCTGTTTGGTGGTTTTAGTTGTTTCAAGTGAGTGAGTAAATCCAGTCTTTGTTTCTCTATTGTGCCTCACAGTGGCAATAACACTGTTTGCTAATTTTAACTTTGACACCTTTTTTGTTTGTTTCTTATTGGTTGGATATTATATAAGTTGTCCAAAATTTTTTTTTTCTGTTACTTGGAATCAATATTTGACAATAGCATACACTTAAGTTATCCTTTGCCTTGTTGTTAATTTCTCCCATTTATGTTTCACACTTTTAAAAATGAGACTCCATAATGGATTTTTCAATTTATTCACTTTTTAGTAAGAGTAAAATTATTCAGTTTTGCTGAAAGTAGCAAACTCCGTAGATCTTCCTTTTTACTTGTTTTAGATTTTAAGCCGGAGGCCTTCATGATCTAGGTGACATAGGTTTATAGTATCATTTTCATTTTTACTCACTTGAGTGTTGTAGGGAGAGAGCTCAAACTCTGCTGGGTGTTAGAATCACCTGGAACACTTGGTAAAACTATGGAAGCCAGGCCTGTACCACTTTAATGGCCTTGGGCCTCTGTGTTCCTTATGGACTCTCAGGAGACTGATGCACACCAGCATTTGAGAACCACTGCTCTAGAGGAAGTTTTGGGCAACTTTGGGGTACTTGAGAATTTAGCCTCTGATCAGTTCCTAGAGAACTGGGGTCCTAATAGAACTAAAGGATTTAAGCCTGCTTCTCACATTAGATGAACTTCCTGGATAAAATGCCTAGTATCAGTGTCTGGTGCATATACTTTTTGGAGGATTATGAATAAATGGACCACTGATTCTTGGTTAAGACAGATCTAGTCTTAACACAGACTGCCTAAGTTTAAGGGGACTGAGAAGACTGGAGCCATCTCAGATAAAGGCTGTGGTTGGCCAGAGACTTGGTCTAAGCATCACAGCTCACTGGAACCACTTAGACATTGGACGGTGTTCCTGAATTCTGTCCTCTATTCTTCTCTAGCCTATTTAGCACTGTTAACTTAAGCTGTTTCAGAACTAAACCCTACTTCAGTTTAAATGGCCAAATTCCTTTCTTTGCTACTATAGCTAAAAAGAGTGCCAGCACTCATACCCCGTAGGTCTGGTCCTAACATGGGCCTGACAGCAGTGGTATTGGAGGAACTATCATCTTCCTTGTAGCTTGGTGCTGAAGAAGCACCTCTCAGCCTGTGGCATCATGGTTAATGTGTGTTGAGGAGGTTTCTAGTTCACCTATTGATTATGTGATATTTGTACTCAGTGAGCTTTGGTTTCCTCATCTGTAAAATGCTGGATTAAAATGCAGGATTTTAATGTCTCTTCCTATCCTTAACATCCTATGATTTCCTTCTTGGTCCCATCCTGCCTTGAGTTCTCAGAAATCTTGTTCCTCTCCCTAACAGGTCTTTCCCCTGTCCCTCCAGTGAGCCATCAAGGAAACTCACTGGGTCTGATTGCTGGGTGTCCCGAAAAGTTAAAGATGGGCCATGCTGGAGACCTGTCACTTTGATTTCTGCATATGTTCTCTTACCCTGTAACATGGTCTAAGTAAAAAAAGAGGATGATGATATAAGAAGGAGACTCACTTCTTTAATTCCTAAGAGCTTTGCCCCTCTTCTTCCTAACTCTTTTCAAACCTTAGTCACCAGTTGTGAGCAAGAAATGTTCAAATCCTCCTGTCAGGGCTACAGCATCGGAGGTGTTTTCTGGATGTTCTTATTCTAAAAGTCTCAGGATACATTGTCTCTTACTACTTTGTACCCCGTGGTGCGTCAGGGTATTATTGTTTGTTTTTAAATGTATTTCAGGTATTTTAATGTTTTCTGGGCTACACTAGTGATCTCACCAAAGTCTATGACATTGTAAACTGTACCAGTTTCAAAATGACTACTGTATGAACAAACTATTCAATAAGCTCTTGAAGTTACCTATTTTTATAAATCTGTATTTTCATTATTGTGTATTGTGTAATTGTTTAATGAACATCTAGGCTGGGATGGACTATGAAGATTATTTTGGAAGGGTCTTTGTTGTTTTTCCCGTTGTGTGTGGGGTGTGTGTGTATGAGAGTGAATTATAAAATCTGGTTGAAGATGACACTATTTGGATGGCTGCCCTTCCATTTACTTAGAAGCCTTGGGAGGAAGCATTCTGGGAGTGTTGATGAGACAACAAAAATGCTGTTTGTGTTTTCAGGAGCTTTTACTAATCTGAGCATCACTACCTTGTTCTTTTTTCTAACTGCTTCTAATCCCTCATGTATCTTTAGGCCTGTGTGCTCAAGGCCAGTGACTGTTTACCCTGGGTTAATAATGATAATCACCATTGTTGATTTTACTGTCTGTTCATCATAGGCTAGAGAAGAGGATACTGTGTTAAAAGAAATTCTGGAAGGCCTTTGTTACACTTCTCTTTCTGTTTCTAATGTATTCCAATAGGAAAAGCTTTCAAAAGATATTGATTACCTTATTGGCAAAGAGAGCCAGGTGAAGAGTCAGATTTCTGAACTAAACTTATTAATGAAAGAAACGGAGGTAAGTGATAAGATGGTTTGCATATTTTTCACTTATTCATTTAGACATTCATTTATTCATTCATAAAATCCAGAGGGTATTATTTGAGCTGGGAGTACACAGTTGTGTTAGATCTCACTCTAGCTTTTCTGGGACTAAGAAAACAAACGTAAAAAATAATGCTATGTGATCATTGCTTATAGAGGTTATGATTAAATGATATTGGAACACAGAGGAAAGAAAGACTAATTCTTTACGTGGCAATTAACGAGTTCTCCAAAGTAGCAATATAAGGAAAATAATAGCTTTTATGATTATCTGTCTCTTATAAAACTAACAGATTGCATTTGAAAAATGTACTACATGTCGATAGGACCAGGTTTATTTAAGTTTCCAGATACTCCGAAGTATATTCCTGTCACATATGTTCACCAGAAGTCATGTATTAAGATGTTCTTAGCTGCATTATTTGTGATAGCCACAAAATGGAAAGTACTCAAATGTTCATTAACAGTGGAATATAAATAGCAGTGAAGGATGAATATCTACAACTATGTGCAACAATGTAGGTAAGTCTGGCACTAATATTGAAAGGAAGATGCCAAATACAAAGGAGTACTTGCTGGGTGATTCCAAGACAGGGGAAACTAGACTGTGTTGTTCAGGATAGGAGTTACTGAAGAGAGAGAGGATTAGTGCCTGGAAAGGTTATAAGGGTGGCTTCTGGGATACTGGTAATATTGCTCAATCTGGATGCTGGTTACATGGGTGTGGTTGCAAAGCCTCATTGATCCTTACACTTATATGTACATTTTCCTCTTTGCATATTATACTTCAGTAAAAAAATTTAAAAACTGATAGCACTTTAAAAATATTGTGAGAGGATAGGACTGGGTTATTTTAAAATTTCTAATAGTCTTCACTGATTTTGATCCCTATTTCTTTTCTCTATTTGAAATAAACTGAAGAGCCGTTACCCTTGATCACTTTATGCTTTGTAATTAAATATAAAAATATTCTGGCTAGTATGAGACTGTCATTTCTTACAATTTTTTTAAAAAAATGGGTTAAAATCATAGAAAAATTATGTGAATTAGCACTATATTACCAGTATTTTATTTTTGAATTTTATTTTATTTATTTTTTTTATAGAGCAGGTTCTTATTAGTCATCCATTTTATATACATCAGTGTATACATGTCAACACCAATCTCCCAATTCATCACACCCCCACCCCCACCCATGGCTGTTTTCCCCCCTTGGTGTCCATACGTTTGTTCTCTACATCTGGGTCTCTATTTCTGCCCTGCAAACCGGTTCATCTGTACCATTTTTCTAGGTTCCACATATATGCGTTAATATGTGATATTTGTTTTTCTCTTTCTGACTTACTTCACTCTGTAGGACCGTCTCTAGATTCATCCACATCTCTACAAATGACCCAATTTCGTTCCTTTTCATGGCTGAGTAATATTCAGTTGTATGTATGTACCACATCTTCTTTATCCATTCGTCTGTCGATGGACATTTAGGTTGCTTCTATGACTTGGCTATTGTAAATAGTGCTGCACTGAACATTGGGGTGCATGTGTCTTTTTGATTTACGGTTTTCTCTGCGTATATGCCCAGTAGTGGGATTGCTGGGTCATATGGTAATTCTATTTTTAGTTTTTTAAGGAACCTCCATACTGTTCTCCATAGTGGCTGTATCAATTTACATTCCCACCAACAGTGCAAGAGGGTTCCCTTTTCTCCACACCCTCTCCAGAATTTGTTGTTTGTAGATTTTCTGATGATGCCCATTCTAACTGGTGTGAGGTGAGACCTCATTGTAGTTTTGATTTGCATTTCTCTAATAATTAGTGATGTTAAGCAGCTATTCATGTGCTTCTTGGCCATCTGTCTGTCCTCTTTGGAGAAATGTCTATTGAGGTCTTCTGCCCATTTTTTGATTGGGTTTTTTTTTTTTAAATATTGAGCTGCATGAGCTGTTTATATATTTTGGAGATTAATCCTTTGTCCATTGATTCATTTGCAAATATTTTCCCCCTTTCTGAGGGTTGTCTTTTCGTCTTGTTTGTAGTTTCCTTTCTTTTGCAAAAGCTTTTAAGTTTCATTAGGTCCCATTTGTTTATTTATTTCCATTACTCTAGGAGGTGGATCAAAAAAGATCTTGCTGTGATTGATGTCAAAGAGTGTTCTTCCTATGTTTTCCTTTAAGAATTTTATAGTGTCCAGTCTTACATTTAGGTCTCTACTCCATTTTGAGTTTATTTTTGTGTACGGTGTTAGGGAGTGTTCTAATTTCATTCTTTTACATGTACCTGTCCATTTTTCCCAGCACCACTTACTGAAGAGACTGTCTTTTCTCCATTGTATATCCTTGCCTCCTTTGTCATAGATTAGTTGACCATTGGTGCATGGGTTTATCTCTGGGCTTTCTATCCTGTTACATTAATCTATATTTCTGTTTTTGTGCCAGTACCATATTGTCTTGATTACTGTAGCTTTGTAGTATAGTCTGAAGTCAGGGAGTCTGATTCCTCCAGCTCTGTTTTTTTCCCTTAAGACTGCTTGGCTATTCGGGGTCTTTTGTGTCTCCATACAAATTTTAAGATTTTTTGTTCTAGTTCTATAAAAAATGCCATTGGTAATTTGATAGGGATTGCATTGGATCTGTAGATTGCTTTGGGTAGTATAGTCATTTTCACAATATTGATTCTTCCAGTCCAAGAAAATAGTATATCTCTCCATCTGTTGGTATCACCTTTAATTTCTTTCAACAGTGTCTTATAGTTTTCTGCATACAGGTCTTTTGTCTCCCTAGGTAGTTTATTCCTATGTGTTTTTCTCTTTTTGTTGCAATGGTAAATGGGAGTGTTTCCTTAATTTCTCTTTCAGATTTTTCATCATTAGTGTATAGGAATGCAAGAGATTTCTGTGCATTAATTTTGTATTCTGAAACTTTACCAAATTCATTGATTAGCTCTAGTAGTTTTCTGGTAGCATCTTTAGGATTCTCTGTGTATAGTATCATGTCATCTGCAAACAGTGACAGTTTTACTTCTTCTTTTCCAATTTGGATTCCTTTTATTTCTTTTTCTAGATCATATTTCTCGAGGTATTTTTTTGATTTCCTCTTTGATTTCTTCAGTGATCTCGTGGTTATTTAGTAATGTATTGTTTAGCCTCTATGTGTTTGTGTTTTTTACGTTTTTTTCCCTGTAATTGATTTCTAATCTCATAGCATTGTGGTCAGAAAAAATGCTTGATATGATTTCAATTTTCTTAAATTTACTGAGGCTTGATTTGTGACCCAAGATGTGATCCATCCTGGAGAATGTTCCATGTGCACTTGAGAAGAAAGTAATCCGCTGTTTTTGGATTGAATGTCCTATAAATATCAATTAAATCTATCTAGTCTGTTGTGTCATTTAAAGCTTGTGTTTCCGTATTAATTTTCTGTCTGGATGATCTGTTCATTGGTATAAGTGAGGTGTTAAAGTCCCCCACTATTATTGTGTTACTGTCGATTTCTTCTTTTATAGCTGTCAGAAGTTGCCTTATGTATTGAGGTACTCCTGTGATGGGTGCATATATATTTATAATTGTTATATCTTCTTCTTGGATTGATCCTTTGATCATTATGTAGTGTCTTTCTTTGTCTCTTGTAATAGTCTTCATTTTAAAGTCGATTTTATCTGATATGAGTATTGCGACTCCACCTTTCTTTTGATTTCCGTTTGCATGGAATATCTTTTTCCATCCCCTCACTTTCAGTCTGAATGTGTTGCTAGGTCTGAAGTGGTCTCTTGTAGACAGCATATGTATGGGTCTTGTTTTTGTATCCATTCAGCAAGCCTGTGTCTTTTGGTTGCAGCATTTAATCCATTCACGTTTAAGGTAATTATCACTATGTATGTTCCTATTACCATTTTCTTAATTGTTTGGGGTTTGTTTTTTAGGTCCTTTTCTTTTTTTTAAGTACGTGGGCCTTCTCACTGTTGTGGCCTCTCCTGTTGTGGAGCACAGGCTTAGTGGCCATGGCTCACAGGCCTAGCCGCTCCGCGGCATGTGGGATCTTCCCAGACTGGGGCACGAACCCGTGTCCCCTGCATCGGCAAGCAGACTCTCAACCACTGCGCCACCAGGGAAACCCTTTTAGGTCCTTTTCTTCTCTTGTGTTTCCCATTTAGGGAAGTTCCTTTAGCATTTGTTGTAGAGCTGGTTTGGTAGTGCTGAATTCTCTTAACTTTTGCCTGTCTGTAAAGCTTTTGATTTCTCCATCGAATCTGAATGAGATCCTTGGCAGGTAGAGTAATCTTGGTTGTAGGTTCTTCCCTTTCATCACTTTAAGTATGTCATGCCACTCCCTTCTGGCTTGTAGAGTTTCTGCTGAGAAATCAGCTGTTCCCCTTATGGGAGTTCCCTTGTATGTTATTTGTCATTTTTCCCTTGCTGGTTCCAGTAATTTTTCTTTGTCTTTAATTTTTGCCAGTTTGATTACTGTGTGTCTCGGCATGTTTCTCCTTGGGTTTATCCTGTATGGGACACTCTGCACTTCCTGGAGTTGGGTGGCTATTTCCTTTCCCATGTTAGGGAAGTTTTAGATTATAATCTCTTCAAATATTTTCTCAGGTCTTTTCTCTCTCTCTTCTCCTTCTGGGACTCCTATAATGTGAATGCTGTTGTGTTTAATATTGTCCCAGAGGTCTCTTAGGCTGTCTTCATTTCTTTTCACTCTTTTTTCTTTATTCTATTCCACAGCAGTGAATTCCACCACTCTGTCTACCAGGTCACTTATCCGTTCTGCTGCCTCAGTTATTCTGCTATTGATTCCTTCTAGTGTATTTTTCATTTCAGTTATTGTGTTGTTCATCTCTGTTTGTTCTTTAATTCTTCTAGGTCTTTGTTAAACATTTCTTGCATCTTCTTGATCTTTGCCTCCATTCTTTTTCCGAGGTCCTGGATCATCTTCACTATCATTATTCTGAATTCTTTTTCTGGAAGGTTGCCTATCTCCACTTCATTTAATTGTTTTTCTGGGGTTTTATCTTGTTCCTTTATCTGGTACATAGCCCTCTGCCTTTTCTTTTTTTTTTTTTTTTTGCGGTATGCGGGCCTCTCACTGCTGTGGCCTCTCCCGTTGCGGAGCACAGGCTCCGGACGCGCAGGCCTAGCGGCCATGGCTCACGGGCTTAGTTGCTCCGCGGCATGTGGGATCTTCCCGGACCAGGGCACGAACCCGTGTCCCCTGCATCGGCAGGCGGATTCTCAACCACTGCGCCACCAAGGAAGCCCTTGCCTTTTCATTTTGTCTATCTTTCTGTGAATGTGGTTTTTCTTCCACAGGCTGCTGGATTGTAGTTCTTCTTGCTTCTGCTGTCTGCCCTCTGGTGGATGAGGCTATCTAAGGGGCTTGTGCAAGTTTCCTGATGGGAGGGGCTGGCTGTGGGTAGAGCTGGCTGTTGCTTTGATTGGCAGAGCTCAGTAAATCTTTAATCCGATTGTCTGCTGATGGGTGGCACTGGGTTCCCTCCCTGCTGGTTGTTTGGCCTGAGGCGACCCAACACTGGAGCCTACCCAGGCTCTTTGGTGGGGCTAATGGCAGACTCTGCGAGGGCTCACGCCAAGGAGTACTTCCCCAAAATTCTGCTGCCAATGTCCTTGTCCTCATGGTGAGACATAGCCACCGCCCGCCTCAGCAGGAGACCTTCCAACACTAGCAGGTAGGTCTGGTTCAGACTCCTATGGGGTCACTGCTCTTTCCCACTGGTTCCTGATGTGCACACTACTTTGTTTGTGCCCTCCAAGCATGGAGTCTCTGTTTTCTTCAGTCCTGTCGAAGTCCTGTAATCAAATCCTGTAGCCTTCAAAGTCTGGTTCTCTAGGAATTCCTCCTCCCCTTGCTGGACCCCCAGGTTGGGAAGCGTGACCTGGGGCTCAGAACCTTCACTCCAGTGGGTGGACTTCAGTGGTATAAGTGTTCTCCAGTTTGTGAGTCACCCACCCAGCAGTTATGGGATTTGATTTTATTGTGATTGTGCCCCTCCTACTATCTCATTGTGGTTTCTCCTTTGTCTTTGGATGTGGGGTGCCTATTTTGGTGAGTTCCAGTGTCTTCCTGTTGATGATTGTTCAGCAGTTGTGTTCTGTTGTTATTGCAAGAGGGAGTGAGAGCACATCCTTCTACTCCGCCATCTTGAACCAATCTCCATATTACCAGTATTGCTTTAATATTTTAAATATTATTTTTCTGTTAGTCACTGATTGCATTTTCATGTAATTTAAAAGTAGGATTCTGTTTCTCGAATTTGTATCTGATTGACAAACTCTCTCAGTCTACTATAATCCCCGAACATATAGCACATTATCATCTAGATAGTAGGTTGCTTCAGGGATTGTTTCTGTGGTTATTTTAGATTTGTCTTTATTGGTTTTCTCAGTCAGGCTGCCTTTACTTCTGAGATAAGGAAACCCAGTGCTTGTTTTTGAGTTTGTCATTCAGTAGGTTGAAAACTCAGGAACTCAGGCATCAAGTATTCATGTAGGCATTCATGCCTTGGGATCCTGGAGAAATTATTTAATCTCTTTTTGTGCCTTTGACCTAAGCTGCATTTGTAGGCTTATCAGTAAGAATCTTCTGCACTAGAGAATTTGTCTCCATTCTTGACTTTTACTCAGTGAAGACTGTGACAGTGTCTTTTTATCTATAATTATACTTAGCTGGAGAAAGTCTCCTCTTGATCTATGTATAATGATATTTCTGAACTTAATGTGATATGTCACTGAAATACTACCAGAATGTCACCACCCTCTGTTCTCTCCTCTTATCCTCTTTTAAAAAAATTGGCTTTTGAGGTTAGGAATCAGAGAAAGAAATCTGGAAAAAATTTCCTTTCATTTTAAATGTTGGCCAGAAGCCATTGGAAAATGAGCAATGCACTTCTACCATATATTGTCAGCCTTTAAGAATGTTCTTGAAGACTCTTTTCTGTTGGCTGCTGCTATGAGTCTATTATGATTATTGCTTGTAAGTGCTTTGCTGGTCTTATTTTCAAAATCAGGTCAAGCTCTGATTTTGTGGACATTCAAAACGTTTAATAAGCACTATGGAGAGGATCATTTTATGGCAAAGTAGAGGAATAGCTATGTGTGCAGTGAAAATAATGTTTATTGAGGGTATGTGACATTGTGGTGGGCATTTTATGTAAATAATGTTTTTCAATCTTCAGAAAAACCTAAATGGTCTCTCTTACCCCTAGTTTTCAGAAGAGAAGAACTCAAGCATAAAGAAGTTAATTTGCATAACTTATAATTAAATCAATATTAATTAAATTACAGCTTAATTATAATTATATATAACTAAATATTAATTTGAAGAGAAGAGTTACATTTTTATTAGCATAGGATGTAATTTTTTTGAGTTTCATGGCTGTGGTTTAACTTTAAAAATTGGTATACGGTAGAAAGGATAAAATTTCCTGAATTAGAAATGAATAAAAATAAATAAGTGCAAGATTGTATTTTCCTGTGTCTTTGGTTAAATCAGTTCATTTCTGCCTCAAGTTCCTTTGTATACAAATTGAATGTTGTTTTTTTATTTCATTGAATAAATTGTTTATTGCTAGACTTTGGAGATTGAAAGCTTAAGGAAATACAGTATTATAAAATTACAAAGTATGTCTCAAGGTTGCTGATCATTCCTTAGTAAGCATATTTGATGCCAAATTATTCTTCTGAAAACATCAAGGAGTCAGACAAAATCTTTTTCTTTACAGTATTTGGGTTCGTTTTGTTGCATTGTGACTCTTTCTTGAAAAGATGTTTGGATTTAGCAGATGAGGTAACTCTTTGCTTGTTTTATAATAGTGTAATGGAGAGCGGGCTAAAGAAGAAGCAATTACACATTTTGAAAAGCTCTTTGAAATCCTAGAAGAAAGGAAATCATCTGTTTTGAAGGCAATTGATGCTTCTAAGAAACTAAGATTAGACAAATTTCAGACTCAAATGGAAGAGTATCAGGGGCTGCTAGAGAACAACGGACTCGTGGGATACGCTCAAGAAGTGCTGAAGGAGACAGATCAGTCTTGCTTTGTTCAGACCGCAAAACAGCTCCACCTCAGGTATTTAACTTTGAACTGACAGTCTCTCTCTGGCAGGTCATTAAATGCTGCTTTGTGTTTCAGCTGTAGCTCTGAGTGGTTCAGAATGCTGTGTTATGTGCAGTATCTCTTGCTTCACTCTTATCTTGAAGTTTTCTTTTGTTAATCTCATTGAAAATACTTAGTCTGATTTGCCTTTTTAAAGAATCATTTTTGTATAAAATATTTTATGTCTGTCTGTAGAATACAGAAAGCTACAGAATCTTTGAAGAGCTTTAGACCTGCGGCTCAGACTTCTTTTGAAGACTATGTTGTTAATACATCTAAACAAACAGAACTTCTTGGAGAATTGTCCTTTTTCTCTAGTGGTGAGTTTTAGTAATAGCATACCTTCACTTTTTTAGTTTGAATTCACATTGTGTAGGAGAAACACAAATTCTCTTTAGTTTGACATTATAATGCAGCATCTCAGTTGCCCAGACCATCATATGCTAAAATCATATGCCATTCATGTTTTTATAACCAAGTTTTTATGCACAGAAGCTAGATTCTTTTGGTTTGTATGTTTTTAAACATTGTGTGAATGGCACCACATTGCATGTATCTTTTTTTGGTAATTTGTTTTTTTGAGAAATTAAGTTTAAGATAAAGATTTGTTAATACATGAAGTTCTGGTTTACAGCTATATGTTAACTTTACAGTATTCCATTATGTAAGTAAGTTTCCCACTAAGAGACAGTCTGTTCCTGTTTTTTTATCTGTTGTAAGCAATGCTCTATTGAACATCTTTGTCAGTGTTTCTTTGTGCGTGTGTATGGGTTTCCCTAGGGCAGAAACCTAGAAATGATATCTCCAGATGTTTAAGTGTTTACATTGCTGTTTGAGTTTGCTAGGGCTGCCAAAACTAAATACCACAGACTGGGTGACATAACAACAGAAATTTAATTTCATAGGATTCTGGCAGTAAAAGGTTTTATTTATCTATCTATCTGTCTGTCTGTCTATTTATCTATCACACCTTGGGCTTGCGGGATCTTAATTCCCCAATCTATCTATCTATCTATCTAATCTATCTATCTATCAATCACACCTTGGGGCTTGTGGGATATTAGTTCCCCGAGCAGGGATCAAACCCAGGTCCTTAGCAGTAAAAGCCCACATCTTAACCACTGGACTGCCAAGGAATTCCCTTAGGATTCTAGAGGCTAGAAGTCTGAGATGAAGCTGTCGTCAGGGTTGGTTTCTTCTGAGGTCTCTCTCCTAGGTGCGCACATGGCCGTCTTCTTGTGTCTTCACGTGGTCTTCCCTCTATACATATCTGAGTCCAAATTTCCTCTTATAAGGACTCCAGTCCTATTAGTCATAGTGGACTAGGGTCCACCTTAACGACCTGATTTTAACTGTTTCTTCTTTAAAGACCGTCTCTCCAAATAAAGGCACATTCTGAGGTACTAGGGCCTAGAACTTCAACATATGAGTTTTAGGGCAGGCAGCTCGGCCCTTAACATTTGGTTGTGTTTGTGTTCTGCTGCTCCCCAGCAGGGAGGTCTTCCTTTCCTTTTTTCTTCTCACCTTGTTCATCTCCCTCAGATTTCTCTCCTAATAATGGTGAACAATTGCAGTCGTTGGAAAAGTACACTTACAGTTTAATTACTGTACAGGTATGAATGCACAGATTTGTATTCATTCAAAAGAAATTTGTCTTGTTTAAAAGTTAAACACACTGGGCTTCCCTGGTGGCGCAGTGGTTGAGAATCCGCCTGCGGATGCAGGGGACACGGGTTCGTGTCCCGGTCCGGGAACATCCCACATGCCGCAGAGCAGCTGGGCCCGTGAGCCATGGCCGCTGAGCCTGCGCATCCGGAGCCTGTGCTCCGCAACGGGAGAGACCACGACAATGAGAGGCCCTCATACCAAAAAAAAAAAAAAAAAAGTTAAACATTCTGAAGGATTATTACTATGACCACCTTTCTCTTCCAATCAATACCTGAATCTCTGTCAGGTATATACTTTTCTTGTCTATTATGATGATCTTATTTTTCCAAATATGTGGTGATATTTGAAATGCTAATTATATTTCATATACTGTACTTTCTTCTTTTTCCAAAATGTATACTTGAATTGTTTTTTATATTCATGCTAGTTTACTTAGGAGTACAAGGTTCTCCCTTCCCTGGGGGTCCCAAAACAGTCTTTGGAAAAAGGAAGTTGAGTGCGGGTAATCTTGGGTTATACCAGTGCGTAACGAAGGACCAGTAAAATGGGTGGGTCAGAATGGAAAGCTGCTGGTCACCCAGCTTCCTGCTGGTGGATGCTCTTCTCATTTTTTCCTGCACGCACATAGAGCATTCCAGTCATGTTATTCTTTAACTAGCTTTTTTTTTTAAACTTTAAAATGTAGTTTGGATGACTTTTCATATCCCATGGCTGCATAACATTCAGTTGCACAAATGCACACATAGACATACTTGTGCTATACATTGCTTGTACATAGCTGGAGGATAAGGAGAAGAGGGAGACTTCTGCTTTTCATTTCATGTATTTCTCTGTGATTTGATATAAATATGTGTTTATTTATGTGTGTGTGTGCATGTGTAACTCCTATAGCTTATTTTTACCATATGACCAAAGCAGTTAAGCTGTTTGGAATTTATTCTATGGAAAAGATTATGAATATGCACAAAGATTTAGCTGTAATATTTTAATCATTGTATTTTTAGTGAAAAATTAGAAACATGTTTCTGAAAATAGTTAAATGTTGCTAAAGTGGAATGCCACTAGAAGAAAAATACTGGCAGGAGCTACACAAAATTATTGTAGTGATAATCTTTGAGTTACTTAATTTGTGTTTTATGTAGTTCTGATTTTCTTAAAAAAAAATACGTATCTTGTTTATACCAAGAAAAAGTCATTTAAATTGCTTTGCTAGACTTCCCTGGTGGTCCAGTGGTTAAGACTCCACGCTACCAATGCAGGGGGCCTGGGTTCGATCCCCGGTCAGGGAACTGAATCCCACATGATGCAACTAAGAGTCCGCATTCTGCAACTAAAGATCCTGCACGCTGCAATGAAGATCCTGCATGGGGCAACGAAGATCCCATATGCCCAACTAAGACCTGGTGCAGCCAAATAAATAAATTTTAAAATGAGTAAATAAATTGCTTTGCAACTCTGTGGAAGATAATATGAAAGAAAACTATATAATGTTTTATTGAAGTTTGTTTATTATTATACCAACCAAACTTAGATTTTAAAATAGTTATTAAAATAATTTATAGGAGGACACATATTATAAATTTCAAGTCTAGGGTTGTTATTCAGTAGATGGAAATTGAAGAGTATGTGGTTAAAAATTTTAATTTATGGTGTTTCAGAATTAATATGTAAAGCTAAAATTGAGATTTACTTATTTTGTCTGTCTTATTTTTCATTCTTCTTTCCCTGTTCAGTTATTAACATAAATATACCTTTTAAAATCTCAATTTACTTTCCTTTTAAAATTTTATTATGATAAAACTTACCCTGAGATCTAGCCTCTGAAATTTCTGGTATACAATACAGTATTGTTGTCTACAGACACAAGTTGTACAGCACATCTCTAGAGCTTATTCACCTTGCTTAACTGAAACTTTATGCCTATTGATTAATAAGCGCCCATTTCTCCCTGTTCCTCAGCCCCTGGTAACCACCATTCCAGTCTTTGATTTTATGAATTTGGCTACTTTAGATACTTCACGAAAGTGCAATCATGCAGTCAGCATTTGTTTTTCTATGTCTCACTTATTTCACTTAGCATGTCCTCAAAGTCCAACATTCTGTTGTATTTGCAGGATTTATTCTTTTTCTTATACACAGTATTATAAATGTAGAAAGTTCTTGAACAGCCGAGAAATCCCTTAAGTATTGTCAATAAATCATTTTTACTGAGGAAAAATAAAGGTTCTGAAATAATATTTTAACATTGTTTTCTATTTCATAATTCTTTCAGGCATAGATGTGCCAGAGATCAATGAGGAACAGAGCAAAATTTATAACAATGCTTTGATAAATTGGCACCATCCAGAAAAGGATAAAGCTGATAGCTATGTCCTCGAATATCGAAAGATTAATAGAGATGAAGAAATGTTGTCTTGGAATGAGATAGAAGTGTGTGGCACAAGTAAAGTCATTTCCGATCTTGAAAGTAATTGTAACTATGCTTTCAGAGTAAGAGCCTACAAGGGTTCAATCTGCAGTCCTTGCAGCAGGGAATTGATTCTTCATACTCCTGCAGCTCCAGGTATTGTGACTAGTGGGAATAAGAAAAGCATAGAGTTGGAAGAGACAGTGATAAAAAATAAACCAGTTAATGTGTCCATGCAGACCTACATTAAAACCACCTCTCTTCTGTAAAATACTCTAGAAAAGTAGATTCCATACCCAGCTAGGATATAAAAATAAACTGAATACTTGAATTTCACCATCTAGGCTGAGAACAGGATTAGATTTCTGACTGACATCAGATACAGAAAAAACTTGACATTTGCAGTGAGCAGGGCTGTTAATTTGGGATAAAAATAGCATAAATGCTACCTTACAAGTATTAAACAGTATAATTCTGTATTTTTGATCAGTTTATAGAAATCTCTATTAACATGGGATCTAGGCAGATATTTTAAAGATTTATTGGTACAATAACGTGAAGAATAATTTTAATTTACCTAATTCTGACTTGTCTGGCTTTTCTAACTCAGTGATTACGAGCACATGGGGATGGAAGGCAGGTATTAGAATCACATGGATAGCTTTTTCCTACAATAAAAGCTCCTCCTGCCCAGCAATTGTCCCTCCCCCTTCCAAGTTAATAACCACTGATACTACTTAAACAGCACCTGTAAATTTTTATAGAATGAGAATGACTTACAGGTTAGTTGATGTTCACTACGTGTCTCCATGGTTAAGGGACATTTAGAACCAAAGTTGTGCTCATCCTGGTGAGCAGGAAATCATTCTGCCCAGTTGGTTCTGCCTCAGAGGTTCCTTCATTTGGCTTTTAGACCTCATTGCTCCTGCCCGTTTTTAGTGGCTTATGTACCCATATTTTGTGCACTCTGCCCATCCTTCCCTTTTTGTCCAGAGTATACTATTCACTCTGTTTTTCATGTACATTGTGGCTAATTAAAAAGAAATACAAATAAATAGGGTTGGCTCAAATTATTTTTCTTGAATTTTAATAAAATCCAAAAGAGAGTTTTAGGATCCATTTGCAAGTATTAAGTAAATATTTTACTGTTTATGCAGTTTCCACTTTCTTTTCTAGTCTCTGACTGAAATTGGAAGAAAAAGGAAACCTGGAAGTAGCTACTGTTTTCAGTGACAGGGTGAAGGGGGATGGAGGAAAGGAATCATTAAAAACTGTGTTTCTTTTCTCCAAGAGAAACCACATGAATAGGGTGACCATTTAAATTTATTTTGCAAACTGGGAGACTTTTGAGATTGAGAGAAAGTGTGAATTGCCATGCCAGGGCAATAGGCATTACTAGGAAGACTGGTCAAATCACATATGGAGAATAGTTTTAGCTTGTTAGACAGTTTTTTACAATTGTGGTATTATATAGTTAAAATTTGCCATTTTAACCATTTTTACAGATCACTGGCATTAAGTACATTCAACAGTGTTGTGCAACCATCACCACTCACAATCTCTGGAACTTTTTCATTTTTTCAAACTGACACTGTGCCCATTAAACAGTAACTCCCCATCCACCCTTCCCCCAGAGCTTGGTAATCTTTATTCTACCTCTGCCTCTATGAATTTGCCTATTCTAAGTACCTCATATGAATGGATTCACATAATCCTTTTGTGACTGGCTTATTTCAAGGTTCATGCATGTTGTAGCATGTATCAGAATTTCCTTACTTTTTTAGGCTGAATAGTATTCCATTGTATGTATATACCATATTTTCTTTATTCATCTATTGATGGGCGTTTGGAATGTTTCCACTTTTTGGGCTAGCAGCCACTAAATGTTAGGCTTAATGGGTTTAAGTTGATAGAAGAGTAGTGTTATTGAAACAGGAGGGAAGAGGCAGGGCACAACCTTTAAAAGAAAGACATAGCCATAGTACATGAAGAAAACTAGTGAGAACCAACTAGGTCCAAGATGGCGGAAGATTCGACTTCCAGTAGACCTTGAGCCTCATACGCTCATTGTAATACATTAGCATGTTAATGACACATCTGCCAGCACCATGACAGTTTTGAGGCCAACCATAAAAGGTCACGAAGTGGGTGGTAACACACCGCTGTAAAGCAATTATACTCCAATAAAGATGTTAAAAAAAAAAAAAAGTGGGTGGTAGCCCAATTCCTGGCTATCCCCGCCCCTTCCCCAAAATAATTGGAATAATCCTCCTACTCATTAGCCTATGAAATTATCCAGCCCATAAAAACTAACCACGCCGTATTTTGAGGCCTTTTGCTTTTTGCCCTCCAAGATGGGTCACACTCTGTCTGTGGAGTGTGTTTCTCTCTAAATAAATCCACTTCTTTTTTTTTTTTTTTTTTTTTTTTTTTTGCGGTATGTGGGCCTCTCACTGTTGTGGCCTCTCCCGCTGTGGAGCACAGGCTCCTCAACGGCCATGGCTCATGGGCCTAGCGGCTCCGCGGCATATGGGATCCTCCCAGACCGGGGCACGAACCCGCGTCCGTGGGTCCCATGGGCAGGCGGACTCTCAACCACTGTGCCACCAGAGAAGTCCAATCCACTTCTTGAATTTGGAATTCTCCAAATTCTTTGGCGAAGAAGAAAGAACGTTAAATTCACCGGCAACATTATCTCCATTCTGTAGTTAAGGAAATCAAAGTTTAGGTTAAACTCTAGTTAAATGCTTGAGTCAGGCATCAAACCCAGGTCTATCTGAACCCAAAGCCTGTGCTTTTTTTTTAAACACTGTACACTGTTTCTCATGTCTGCCATCTTGATTGATAAGGAAAAGACCTTATTAAAATTGCTAATAGTTTCCATATTTATAAAATTTGGAATAAAATTTTATTAAAATACATAGATATTTTTGAAAGTGTACAGCCCCTTATTTTAGGGATAAAAAGATTCAAGAGTGTAAAATACTTAGGATAGATTTGCTATATCTATTTCAAGGAACTACATTCATAAATTTCTCATGCATTTAAAGTGTTCTGCTTTCAAATTTCTGAAGATTTTCAGGTACAGAGAATTTACTGGAAATTATTTCTAAGTTGGGGTTTTGTTTTGTCATAGTGTGTGTAGGGTAGAATGATATATTCCTCTTCCTATATCTTTTTAGTAATTTCTATTTGAAAAACCTGTTAAATTTAACCATAGATTGTAGAAATGCTAATAATTTGCAGACTAATTTTCTGCTCTATTTTACAGTTTTTAGTTTCCTTTTTGATGAAAAATGCGGCTACAATAATGAACACCTCTTGCTGAACTTGAAGAGAGACCGTGTAGAGAGCAGAGCTGGATTTAATCTTCTGCTTGCTGCGGAGCGGATCCAAGTGGGTTACTACACAAGCTTAGACTACATCATTGGAGATGTTGGAATTACAAAAGGGAAGCACTTTTGGGCCTTCCGTGTAGAACCATATTCATACCTGGTAAAAGTGGGAGTTGCTTCCAGTGATAAACTACAAGAATGGCTCCGGTCTCCCCGGGATGCAGTTAGTCCAAGGTACATTCTTCTACTGATAATTCTTTCGTTATTTAGGAAGTAAACATCCTGGTTTAGCAAGGTGAGACTGAAAATAGACTTGGATTTACTTGTTGCATTTAGAGTATTTAGTATTTAGAGTATGCATTTCTTAGACTCGGGTGGTTTGGCTCTGCTTATGTGGCTGGCTAAGAAAAGGAGTCAGGTTGTGTTGTATTCACACAGTGAATAATGAGATTCAGCGTTAATTTTTCATGCTGTGAGGAAATGAGTCTGTTTTGGGTACACCTCTTGATTATGGAATAGCTTTGCAATTTAGAATTTTCAAAGTCTTTCATATCAGGTACCTTAATGATGTGATAAAATTGCATAAATAGTGAAGTGCCATATTTCACAATTGATATTAAGTTGTTCTTTTGTTAAGGGGTACAATTCTTTAAACTGTCCCTAAGTACTTACAAAATTGAGTAAATGTGTTTCCATGGCAGAGAATTCCAGTTTCTTGAGTTTGACTATTTAATGGAGACTGTACAGTTTATTTTTGTTAGATGGTATAGTGTGCACTAGTCCAGTCAAGTAATTTTTGACCGTTTATGTGTACAGAAATCCGATTAACAATCTGAGTAATAGGAAAAACTTTTTGTACCAAGATGAGAAATTGAAATAACAGTGAAAATTGAAATAGGGAAATAGTCACTTAAACATAGTGGCATGTCTACTTGGTAGATTATTATTAATAATGCTAAAAAAGTTTACATGAGAAGTATTAGAAGTGAAAAGACCTGATTAAAGTTGTTGATGTAGTATTATCACAAATATATAAGAAGCAGTCTATGCATAGGGAAAAAATGGAAGGAACTTTGTATCAAAATTTTCTTCAAGGTGTTATTGTTTTATGATCAAGGGGGGGAAAAAACCCCTTCATAATACTTGCTTGCATCACAGATCCATGTAGAACTCCCAACCAGTAAATATAGTTCTTAGCAGGAGAATGAAACATGTTTTTTTCTCCTGCATTATTTTGCAGTGCCCATTTATTTTACTTAGTCTGATAATTCCTTGGATTAGGGGGCCTGTCTTGGTTTTTAATTTTTTTATATATGATTTTTGTGCTAGAAATATTTACTCTTTGTCAAGTCCCTTCAGTTCCCTCCCCCCTGCTTTATTTTTGATAGGCCAAAATTATTATTTTTAGGTTCTCAGGTATATATGTAAAAATGGATGCTACTTAATGACAGAATTTGGGGCTGAGTTTGTGGTGTAATTCTAAATGGCAGTGTGTAGTCCTTATGTTTTTAATTGATTATGGTTTACCAGAAAGGTTTTGATGTACAATTGATTTTAATTTTAACTCAATATATATTATCTTGTGAAAATGTCTTGAAGCTACTTGAAAGCCTATGTTGATACAGATAAGATTCTGCTTTGTCTGTTTGTGTTATATTTTAGATACGAGCAAGACAGTGGGCATGACAGCGGAAGTGAGGATACCTGTTTTGATTCTTCACAACCCTTTACGTTAGTTACTATAGGCATGAAGAAATTTTTTATTCCCAAGTCACCTACTTCTTCTAATGAACCTGAAAATCGAGTTCTCCCCATGCCAACAAGTATAGGGGTTTTCCTCGACTATGATAAAGGCAAAGTGGGTTTCTATGATATGGATCACATGAAATGCCTTTATGAGCGCCAAGTGGACTGTTCGCATACTATGTATCCAGCATTTGCATTAATGGGCAGTGGAGGAATTCAGCTTGAAGAACCCATCACAGCAAAATATCTAGAATACCAAGATACCATGTAGTTTAAGCATCTGATGTGACTTAGGATAAAAAATGTGAGCAAAATAATGCCTTGGTGTTAACCTTTGTAACTAATTACATATCATCTAAGTATCCAGAAAATGTGAGCAAAATAATGCCTTGGTGTTAACCTTTGTAACTAATTACATATCATCTAAGTATCCGGTC